>NC_090346.1:15010264-16264728 GCF_035084215.1 Heptranchias perlo
GACAGGAAAGCCAGGGCAGATCCTGTTCGCTTGGTTTACCAGCGCTCCTATTGCTGCTCAGTAATTGTTTCTTTATCTTTACTCTGACAGTTCGTTCTTGCAATGGGAAATTACCTCAACAATGGACAGCCCAAGAGCCCCAAAACCACAGGATTTAAAATTAATTTCCTGACAGAGGTGAGCAACTGACAGTAAGAGCAGCTGGGTTCAAATGCCAGTCTGTAAGTATTGAGTTGGTGTCGATGTTAAAGGAGGCACCCAAGGGGAAGGGAGCAGCTATTGGTGTTGGCTGCCTAGGTGAGAGGGAAGTAGTTAATTATGTTGGCAACCCTGGGGCAGTGTGGGGAGAAGGTAGTGATTAATGGTGTCAGCAGTTCCTGTGGGATGGGAGGGGAGTGGTTAACGGGTGTCATCAGCCGATAGGAATGGAAATGGAGTGAATGGTTATCAATGTCGACACTCCCTGGAGATGGGGAGGGTGGTGGCCAATTGTGTCTGCATCCTTTGGGGGAGGGGCGCGGTTAATTGTGTTGGTGCCCCTGTGGGAGGGGAGTGGTTAATTGTGTCTGTGTCCCTTGACGGAGGGGAGTGGGCAATTGTTATGGTGTGCCGGGGAGGGCTTAACCCTGTTGGAAACTGCTCTCATTTGAGTTAGGAAAGTGCCCCCCTGCTGCATCCCTTTCTCATTTGATGTGTATGTTTCTTTCCCAGCTTGACACCACAAAGACTGTGGATGGAAAATCTACTTTCTTGCACATTCTTGCCAAATCACTGAGCCAACACTTTCCTGAGCTGCTGGATTTTGCCAAGGAGATTCCGACTGTGGCACTTGCTGCAAAAGGTCAGTTAAAAACATTAAGCAGTATCTGCCTGAAAGGGAGTGAGTGTTTGAGCTCAGATTATACAGTGACAAGTCACTGATACCCAAAAGTACAAATGTTTCATTTTGCCAGAAGCCTATGGGATGGAACTTTGTAAGGCCCTCTGCCATTGGCAGGATGGTGTCGAGGTTCTTGAGTGGTGTTCCAGCTGCACCCATCCAGGCGAGTGGTAAGTCTTCTATTACACTCCTGACTTGAGGCTTGTAGGTCTTGGAGAGGCTTTGAGGGTTCAGCGGGTAAGACACTCCCCACAGAACGCCCAGCCTCAACTCTGCTCTTGTAGGCAGAGTGTTGATATGGCTGGTCCAGTTAAGCTTCTGGTCAGTGAAGATATTGAATGTTGGGGATTCAGCAGTGGTGGTATTGGAGATCTAGAGAAGCTGGTTGGGCTTTATCTTGTTGGAGATTGTTATTACCTGACACGTGGCATGAATTTTGGAGTTGGGTGAAAGGATATTTATTGTAAATCTATAAATGTAGCATGTGACTGTTATTTATATGTTTGTTATTCTTTTTGTAAAATAAATTTGCTTGATATTTTCAACTTAATGCAAGGATGGATCTGATGTTCTACTGTTTTCAAATACAGGAGTGAGACATTGCGAAGGCGTAAATCCCGTAGCTAAAAATTATTACTAAACAAGCCTTGCTGTTCACTTCCTGGCCACATTACTAAAAGCTTATCTAAATCTCAAGGTAAGGTTAGACACTGTCAAAGTTACGGAGAGGTACGACTTACCCACGGTCTAAGATACAAGAATCGGAACAATCCAGGGCAAGAAAAAGACCCAAGAAAGTAAAACTCTCCCTTTTTTCCAGTTAATCAGAGAACGATAACTTCTGAAATTATTGACATCCACACAACCAGGAAGGACATACAGGCAGCTTGTGAGAACATGGCAGTCACAGATGAGGACAGATTCGCTGCAGTCATGACCGTATCCTTCCAGACAGAAAACTCCCAGGCAGTCACTCTCGTCTTAAATTATCTTTGTCCATATTATGTATGTTCATGTCATCTGGACTGGTTTCCTATCAACCGAGGGGATCAGAGAAGAATTTTCCAGAGTATTTTTTCCCTTATTGGTCTTTTTTTTTTGCCTGTCCCGGGAGGGAGAGAGGAAGTGTTTAGTCGCGATGCTCCGGCCAGCATGAGTATGGGGCAGGCTTGATGGATCAGCTTGTCTTTTCCTGCTGGTTAATTTTGTATGTTTGTATGTCAGAGTGTATAGCTCCCTCTACATTGTACCATCCAGCACTTGCAGGTCAGGTACAATATGGTTTAGATACAGAGTAAAACTCCCTCTCCACTGCCACATCGAGCACTCCTAGGGCAGGTATAACACAGTAAAGGTCCCTTGATGCTGTAAGTACAGTGTGCTATTTTGTACAGCTTGCACAGTGTGGGGTTGTAAGAAATGTCAGAGGAACAGATGCTTGTCACACAAGAGAGCTACCAGTAAACATTTCCTACACTGGACATCAAATATGTTTGGTCCAAATTTCGACAAAAGTGGACGAAACAGGTCGATAATGTGCAGCCCTGCAGTGAAGTGAGGGTTGGGCCCGTTCCGGATCGTGTGTGGCTCAAGTTTTGAAAAGTTCCCCATGTTCTCCAGAGCTGAGCTGTATTGCTGTTACTGTCTTAACCGGTGCGTCAGGCATTCCTGGGGGATGCCCAGCCAGTCATCTCTTCCCTCGACTCCCTGCAGCACCGAGCCATTGAGGAGTTCAATAAAGTCTCAACGTTTTTTGGGGAAGATTCAAAGGCGACCACGACTGAAGCTTTCTTCGGGATATTTGCAGAATTTATCACAAAGTTTGAGGTAAGGTTTGGTCAGGATTATCCTGCAGCAAATAAACGCAGTTATTAGCCACAATCACATTGAATATTTCCAAATGTTCTGACTTAGTAAAATCCCTTTTTTTATTTAGCTCCTTTATGTTTTGCTGCTACTATAATAGTAACAGTCTCTCATCTTCCTTTCAGTTTTATGAAAATTTAATATGTGACTGCAATATACACAGGGACACATACACAAGAGAAATGTGCGACATATATGGAGGAATATCTGATGTATAATACAAGGTTTTGGATGAGCTGAAGTGTACTGAGTGGAGGATGGGAGGTTAGTCAGGGCTGGATTTGAGTAATCCAGTTTGAAGGTGACGAAGACATGAATGAGGGTTTCAGCAGCAGATGGGCTGAGGTAGGGATGGAGGAGGGCAATATTACGGAGGTGGAAGTAGGTGGTTTTTGTATTGGAGAGGATATAGGGCTGTTCAAAATCTGGCTTAAACAGGATGCCACAGTTGTGAACAGTCTCATTCAGCCTGAGACAGTGGGCAGAGAGGGAGCTAAAGTTGGTCGCGATGGTAGGGAGTTTGTTGTGGAGGTCAAAGATGATGGTTTGGTCTTCCCAGTGTTTAGCTTGAGAAAGTTATGGCTCATGTCAGAATTTATGATGGACAAGCAGTCTGACAGAACAGAAGCCTTAAGGGCTGAAGAAAAGTGGTGAAGAGGTAGAGTAGGATGTCATTGCCGTACATATGGAAGTTGACCCCATGTCTGTGGATGATGTTGTCAAGCAGCAGCATGTAGATGAGGAAGAAGGGGCCAAGGATGGACCTTTGGGGGACTCAGGAGGTGAAGATGTGGGGGCAGAGATGCTCTGGCTATGATTTGGAAGGATGAGTGGGACCAAGCAAGGGTGGTTTCACAGAGCTGGTGGAGAGGCTTTGGAAGAGGGTTGTGTGATTGACTGTGTCAAAGGCTGCAAAGAAGACATGGGGAGATAATGCAAAATGATGGCAGTCACAGAGAAAGTCATTTGTGACTTTGGTTATGGCCATTTTGGTACTATGGGAAGGCCAGAAACCTGATTGAAGGAGTTCAGAAAGAGAGTTGTGGGAGAACTTGGCACGGACCTGGATAGTGACAACAAGGGTTTTGAAGAGGAAAGGGAATATGTGACATGATGTATGTATGTGACGCAGATGTGTGATATAAGGGAATATAGAATCATAGGTTACAGCACGGAAGGAGGACATTCGGCCCATCGAGTCAGTGCCAGCTCTACGCAAGAGCAATCCAGCTAGTCCCACTCCCCCGCCCTATCTCACTGCCCTGCAGATTTTTTCCTTTCAACTACTTATCCAGTTCCCTTTTGAAGGCTACGATTGAATCTGCCTCCGCCATCCACTCGGGCAGTGCATTCCAGATCATAACCACTCACTGCGTAAAAAAACTTTTTTTCCTCATGTCACCTTTGGTTCTTTTGCCAATCACGTTAAATCTAAGTCCTCTGGTTCTTGACCCTTCTGCCAATGGGAACAGTTTCTCTCTCTATTCTGTCTAGACCCTTCATGATTTTGAATACCTCTATCAAATCTTCTCTCAATCTTCTCTGTTCCAAGGAGAATAACCCCAGTCTATCCACATACCAAAGTCCCTCCTCCCTGGAATCATTCTAGTAAATCTTTTCTGCACCATCTCTAAGGCCTTCACATCTTTCCTAAAGTGCAGTGCCCAGAACTGGACATAATACTTCAGCTGAGGTCGAACCAGTGTTTTATAAAGGTTCATCATGACTTCCATACTTTTGTACTCTATGCCTCTATTTATAAAGCCCAGGATCACTTATGCTTTTTTAACCACTTTCTCAACCTGCCCTGCCACCCTCAACGATCTGTGCACATGTAGATCTCTCTGTTCCTGTACCCCTTTTAGAATTGTACCCTTTAGTTTATATTGCCTCTCTTCGTTCTTCTTACCGAAATGTATTACTTCGCATTTTTCTCTGTTAAATTTCATCTGCCACGTGTCCGCCCATTCCAACAGCCTGTCTATATCCTCTTGAAGTCTATCACTATCCTCCTCACTGTTCACTATACTTCAAAGTTTTGTGTCATCTGCAAATTTGGAAATTGTGCCCTGTACACCCAAGTCCAAGTCATTAATATATATCAAGAAAAGCAGTGGTCCTAGTACCGATCCCTGGGGAACACCACTGTACACCTCCCTCCAGTCTGAAAAACAACCGTTCACCGCTACTCTCTGTTTCCTATCTCTTAGCCAATTCTGTATCCATGCTGCTATTGCCCCCTTTTATTCCATGGGCCTCAATCTTGATGACAAGCCTATTATGCGGCACTTTATCAAACGCATTTTGGAAGTCCATATACACCACATCATCCTCTCTGTTACCTCATCAAAAAACTCAATCAAGTTAGTTAAACACTATTTGCCTTTAACTAATCCATACTGGCTTTCCCTAACAATCCACACTTGTCCAAGTGACTGCTAATTCTGTCCCGGATTATCATTTCTAAAAGTTTCTCCACCACCAAGGTTAAACTGACTGGCCTGTAGTTGCTGGCTTAATCCTTACACCTTTATTGAACAAGGGTATAATATTTGCAATTCTCCAGTCCTCTGGCACCACCCCCGTATCTAAGGATGTTTGGAAGATTATGGCCAGTACTTCCGCAATTTCCACCCTTACTTCCCTCAGCAACCTAGGATGCATCCCATCCGGACCGGGCGACTTATCTACCTTAACTACAGCTAGCCTTTCTAGTACCTCCTCTATCAACTTTTAGCCCATATCTCAATTATCTCTATTCAAACTCTGGCAGCATCTTCTTCCTTGGTAAAGACAGATGCAAAGTACTCATTTCATACCTCGGCCAGGCCCTCTGCCTCCATGAGTAGATCTCATTTATTGTCCCTAATCGGCCTTACCCCTCCTCTTACTACCCGTTTACTGTTTACATGCCTGTAGAAGACTTTTGGATTCCCTTTTATGTTGGCCACCAGTCTATTCTCATACTCTTTGCCCCTCTTATTTCCTTTTTCACTTCCCTCTGAACTTTCTATATTCAGCCTGGTTTTCACTTGTGTTATCAACCTGACAACTGTCATACGCACCTCTTCATCTTACTCTCTATTCTTTTGTCATTCAGGGAGCTCTGGCTTTAGTGGCCCTACCCTTTTCCAGCATGGTACCTAGACTGTACCTGAACCATCTCCTCCTAAAGGCTGCCCATTGATGGATTACAGTTTTGCATGCCAATCTTTGATTCCAATTTACCCAAGCCAGATCTGTTCTCATCCCACTGAAATTGGCCCTCCTCCAAATGAATATTTTTACTTTAGAGTGTAGAGTATAATACAGATGTTTGTGATATACATGGTGGGAATATGTGATGTTGCATATGATATATGCAGGAAGGAATATCTGAGACTAAGGTTATGTCATGTGATTTGTAATATACACGGGGAAAATATGTGACAAGGAAATATGATATACATTGTTGGGGAATAGGCAACATGAGTGTGTGATACACACCAAGGGAATATGTGATGGACATGTGATGTACAAGGGTGTACATGAATATATGATGGTACATATGATATATGAGAAGGGCTATTTGACTGGGTGTGTGATATGTTCTAAGGGGATATGTGACATGGGAATGTGATATACATGGGGGTTAATATGACTGGGTGTGTGATATTCAGAGGAAAATATGATAGTTATGTGATATATGGAGGGCAGAGAGGGAATGCATGATAATCCAGGGAACAAATGTTAGGAATGAAAGATATAATATATATATATATATATATATACACTGCCAAGTAGCATTATTGAGGTCATAGTATCATGTCTGAATGTGGAAGATGGAGATGAGATGGATGTGTAAATGTGTAGAATGTTTCCCAAAGTCAGCTGCTGAGTTTAAAGAAGAATGGAATTCATAATGAAGAATAGAACAGAATCAAAAGGGTGTGATTTTGGCTGGAATTTAGCAATGAGAAAGGTAATAAAGTTGATCACTTGCTCAAGGTGAATAGATTAGATAATGAGTAGGAGAGGCTGAAGGGGAAAGTAATTTGATAATCACAGATTGCAATATGGCAATGTGAATCGAGAGGGAGGGTGAAAGTACAAATTGTTTCATGGAGGTGACTGCTTTTCAAACTTCAGTTTCAGCTCTCCTGATGGTGTAGTTGGGTAAGGACACTCCTGGTGATACAGTGACCTGTGCTGACTGGGATCCCTGGGTTTGTGTTTAGTTAGCTGATCACAGTTAGGGTTGCACAGTTTGCCTCAGTGTCCCTGGGCTTGTGTTTCTGCTCCTGTTCATATGCAGATATTGTGTGAGGATAGGGTTGGACTCGCACATGAAGAATTCCACTGACATCTACTACAAGCCCACCAACTCGCACCCACTTCCCACTTTCTGTAAGGACTCCATTCCCTTCTCCCAGCAGGGACGTCGGTGGAGGTTCCCATCTGGAAAATCTTGCCAAGATGTGCTCGTTCATGGATTTTTAGGGCCTAAGAGCCCTGTGGTTGGGATCATGGGAATGTCACCCATGGTATGGAACTGGTCAGAGCTGAGTTAATGTAGATTGTAATGTTAGACTGAGATCCTGAAATATCACTTAGTTGCAGGGAGAGTTTCAGTTTCCTCCTCTGAGATTATTTACTTCTCTCAGAAGGTTAAATACATTCAAGAGAGCATACATTGCATTCGATGTGCAGGGGAGGGGACTGGATTAGTCAGATGGCAGTTACGTTCTTATGAAGTCAGGGAATTGGAATTGTTGTGTGCCTAAGAGATACACAACTGTCCAGTCCAAGAGCTCACGTCCTTTCAGAGCATTTGTAGTGTAGAATGAGACTTTTTGTCCTGAGCCGACAGTTGTACTCTCCACATCCCCATTCTCACTTTTTAAGCAATATGATCCTGTTAATTGTTCATTTATTAGTTCAAGTTGAGTTACTTTATTACAGCCTGAGATTTCTAAGCTGCATTGTGGTGTAAAAAGTATGAACAAACTGACCTGTTAATTGCAATAATGAGCACATCGGGCTGTCCTGGAGAAAGGATTGTGACCACAGGAGATAAACAACACTTGGAAATGATGCAAGAGTCATGCATGGTGTCTGTTGCTAAGCCACAGAGGTGGGCAGCTGGCTGATTTCTGGCTGCTCTGGGACCCAGCCTCCAATAGTTTGAATCATTTTGAAACAGAAATTAACAAATGTTGGTACACTGGTTTTGAGGCAGATTTAAAGTAGTGTGTATGGTAAGAACTGGTATCCACCTTTGCCCTCAGAACTTTATGGGTTGTCTTTCTGATTGTCATGGGTTGAAAGGGGTATGTCTAACAGGAAAGTGCTGATTGGGTGATGGTTACAATATGCATGGTGGAATGATGGGACAGTGGGATATAATGTCCTTCGGGGAAGGAAACCTGCCGTCCTTACCCGGTCTGGGAAAAACCTACTTGACCCCGTCCTCCCCAATCTACCTGTCGCAGATGCATCAGTCCATGACAGTATTGGTAGGAGTGACCACTGCACAGTCCTTGTGGAGACGAAGTCCCGTCTTACACTGAGGACACCATCCAATGTGTTGTGTGGCACTACCACCTTGCTAAATGGGATAGATTCAGAACAGATCTAGCAGCTCAAAACTGGGCATCCATGAGGCACTGTGGGCCATCATCAGCAGCAGATTCGTACTCCAGCACAATCTGTAACCTCATGGCCCGACATATTCCTCACTCTACCATTACCAACAAGCCAGGGGATCAACCCTGGTTCAATGAGGAGTGTAGAAGAGCATGCCAGGAGCAGCACCAGGTGTACCTAAAAATGAGGTGCCAACCTGGTGAAGCTACAACACAGGACTTACATGCATGCTAAACAGCGGAAGCAACATTCTATAGACAGAGCTAAGCGATTCCACAACCAACAGATCAGATCAAAGCTCTGCAGTCCTGCCACATCCAGTCGTGAATGGTGGTGGACAATTAAACAACTAACAGGAGGAGGAGGCTCTGTACATATTCCCATCCTCAATGATGGCAGAGTCCAGCACGTGAGTGCAAAAGACAAAGCTTAAGTGTTTGCAACCATCTTCAGCCAGAAGTGCCGAGTAGATGATCCATCTCGGCCTCCTTCCGATATCCCCACCATCACAGAAGCCAGTCTTCAGCCAATTCAATTCACTCCACATGAAAGCAGGACAAATCCAATCTGGCCAATTACCTCCCCATCAGCCTACTCTCAATCATCAGCAAAGTGATGGAAGGTGTCGTCGACAGTGCTATCAAGCGGCACTTACTCGCCAATAACCTGCTCACCAATGCTCAGTTTGAGTTCTGCCAGGACCACTCGGCTCCAGACCTCATTATAGCCTTGGTCCAAATATGGACAAATGAGCTGAATTGGTGAGGTGAGAGTGACTGCCCTTGATATCAAGGCAATATTTGACCAAGTGTGGCACCAAGGAGCCCTAGTAAAATTGAAGTCAGTGGGAATCGGGGGAAAACTCTCCAGTGGCTGGAGTCGTACCTAGCACAAAGGAAGATGGTAGTGGTTGTTGGAGGCCAATCATCTCAGCCCCAGGACATTGCTGCAGGAGTTCCTCAGGGCAGTGTCCTCTGCCCAACCATCTTCAACTGCTTCATTAATGACCTTCCCTCCATCATAAGGTCAGAAATGGGAATGTTCGCTGATGATTGCACAGTGTTCAGTTCCATTCGCAACCCCTCAGATAATGAAGTGGTCCATGCCCGCATGCAGCAAGACCTGGACAACATCCAGGCTTGGGCTGATATATGGCAAGTAACATTCACGCCAGACAAGTGCCAGGCAATGACAATTTCCAACAAGAGAGAGTCTAACCACCTCCCCTTGACATTCAATGGCATTACCATCGCCGAATCCCCCACAATCAACATCCTGGGGGTCACCATTGACCAGAAACTTAACTGGACTAGCCACATAAATACTGTGGCTACAAGAGCAGGACAGAGGCTGGGTATTCTGCGGCGAGTGACTCACCTCCTGACTCCCCAAAGCCTTTCCACCATCTACAAGGCACAAGTCGGGAGTGTGATGGAATACTCTCCACTTGCCTGGATGAACGCAGCTCCGACAACACTCAAGAAGCTCGACACTGTCCAGGACAAAGCAGCCCGCTTGATTGGCACCCCAATCAACCTTCACCACCGGTGCACTGTGGCTGCAGTGTGTACCATCCACAGGATGCACTGCAGGAATTCGCCAAGGCTTCTTCGACAGCACCTCCCAAATCCGCGACCTCTACCACCTAGAAGGACAAGAGCAGCAGGCACATGTCACACACCACCCTGACTTGGAAGTATATCGCTGTTCCTTCATCATCGCTGGGTCAAAATCCTGGAACTCCCTTCCTAACAGCACTGTGGGAGAACCTTCACTACAAGGACTGCAGCGGTTGAAGAAGGCGGCTCACCACCACCTTCTCAAGGTCAATTAGGGATGGGCAATAAATACTGGCCTTGCCAGCGATGCCCACATCCCATGAACGAATTTTTAAAAAAACAAAATATGCACTGGAGGGGAGTTAACTGGAAGTGGGATACGCAGTGGGAGGGTGGTGAGGAGATTGTAGAGGTAGGATGGAGTGAGACTATCGATGGGCAGATTTTTGAAATCAATATATCGGGAGCTAGGAGAAAATAAGGTTGGTAAGGACAGATCAGCAACTGGCCTTTAGTAAACAAAAAGGTGCAAGCAGTGTGGTTTTAGACAAGTTGTAGAGAACAACAGTGGCAGTTGGATACATTGAGGGCGGGTGGGGGTGAGGCAGACAGGACAGTGTGTTGCACACAGGGGAGTGAGACTGAGAGAATCGGGAGGCAATGACAGTGATAAATGTGGAAATGTGCCCTTATTTTAAATTGGATAGGTTCCCCTTTATTTACATTGGCTGGACACACACTGGTGTTAGAGTGACTGTGATATTCTTCACAGTGCTCTTTGTGTAACTGGTTCTATAGTAGCTTCAGCTTCTAGTGATGACTCAAGAGCACCAAAGAACCGTCACTGGCTAGTGATGGAGTAAGTATATCATTGGCTGTATGATTTGGTCTCATCCAGTGACCCTGCAGCCACTGCTGGAAGCCACCAGGAACCCCCAGATGTGAGCATTTAACCTGATCAATTAGTTCTGGTCAATAATATACAGAATAGGAAGAGATTTTTGTTTGAATAATCAAGGATAAGGCCCATAGTAGGGCCCTGTCCACAGATATATTCCTGTCTGCTGGGCCTATCCTCAGGGTGCAAGATCAGCCTCAGATGACACAGACTAGCACTGTTGTCACTGCTAGGGCTAAGATGTTGCAACCCCCTAGTATGACAAAACTCAACTCCTCCAACCACAAACCTCTAGGCATTTGCAGGACATGTGCCAGTTACAGGTGATATACGACCTCCACCTAGAACTGAGTAAGTGTGGAGCCCTTCCTGGGGTATTCCTGTTACCAATCAAACATAGCATTTAGGTCTATGTGAAAGGAACTGAACCAGAATGTTTTGCTAACCCATGCAGTGATATTTTCTGAATTACAGAGGGCGTACAGCGATACGCAGGTCTCTGTGAACCTGCAGAACCTGAGGGTGGTTTCCCCGCTCGCCTGGTGACACGAATGATGCTTCTCCATTTCCAGCACAGTTTTGCCAAAAAGTGCAATTTTGTTTGACCGACACACGAGTAAGATGATGGGCATTCCCAGCATTGGGATCTCTCTGTAATGACAGCTTTGGAAAGAAGAGTGGCTAATTGGAAGTAGCATCACCGAGATCAACTTGGCAACAACGCAGCACCAAAGCTTGACAGAATCGACTCCTGTCCATTCCCTGTCACATGGCTGCCCCCACTCTCATTTTGTTATAATTACAATTGGTACTAAATAAAGGCAGATCCTATAATCGATTGGTGGAGGCTTGAATTCCAGACCGATTCCCCAACGTGAGCCTCTTGATATCAGCCTTCTTCACTTTGATCAACCAAACCCCTCCAGTTGAGGGACAGTGGAAGTAACATCCTTTCCTTTTCCGCCCTCTTCTTTTTATTTTATACCCCGCTTCGCTCATCCAAGACCCTCTCTATCCCCTCCACCCAAGAGCACCCACGCCCCTATTGATGCTACCCTGCCTCGCGATGCCTCACTTTTCACTCTGATGAGAAGTAACTCTCGCTCCTCTACCCTGAATAGTTCAGCAAACAAAGGACACGGAGTCAACACCAGAGCATCTGACATCAGGGTCCCAGTGAACACCTGGCCGAGTGAGCCTAGGTTAATATTGCATCAATAGGTGGGCGTGGTCCAGTTTGAAGCAGGTAGGTATGAGTCAGTACACCCACCTGGGCAGGTGGATATGGGTCAGTACTCATGCCTGGGTATGTGGATATAGGTGAGTACATAGGAGTTGTTCAATGAAAAAAGACCAAGTTTCATCTAGTTCGCCTTCTACCATCCTGGTAGTCTCATGATCTACCATGAATCCTCCATGTAAGACTGAAATCACTATGGTTCGACTGAGGGGCTGGTGGGTAAGAGCACTTCCCAGCGGGGGACTGAGTCATACAGACCAGAAGACCCCCGATTTGCCCTCCAGCCTGCGCTGAGTTTGCTGATGTGATATAAGCAGTGGTTGGGAGATTACAATTGACACCAGCACCCCTGGGTTGGGGAGGGAAATAATCAGCCAGGGTTCCCACTCCTGATCACTATCCAGTGACCCCTGCTGGAAACTGGGGATGTGCGATATTGGCTGAGGACAAGATGGGCTTTAGCTGTGATGCTCCCTGTTGTTGAACAGCCTGTCAGCATTCACTATCTACGTTCATGCACGTGGATAACGGCCATTCTGGGAAGGTACCGGAGGGTAGTTGGCATCAGCGGAGCTAACGGCTTCAGGAGCGGAAGAAACAAAAACTGAAATCCCTGAGATATGGGAGCCTTTCAGTAATTAACATCCAGAGCACTGGTCTGTGGGCCTGCAGTTTTCTGACATCCCAGGGGCGGGTAAGGTTGTTCCCACCACCAAGTATTCTGAAATTTATCCCCAAACATTTTACTTTAAAAAAATACAAAGTCCCCTTTTTTCCCACTTATTCCTGTGACTCTTGGTGGGATTATTAATTATTCAGATTATTAAAGTTTTTGTTGAATGTTCCTCATAGGTTCTGAAATTTATTTTGCTTATGATTCCACCCCTCCCCCATCCCGTTCCCTGTCTCTTTTAAGGACTTGGCAAAAGATGGCATCAGTGTGTCCCCTTGTTACTGGAAATACAACGAATTAAATGGAAAGGACCCTGTTCTGAGAGACTGCTTTATACAGGTGTTTGGCTCAGCTGTTTGTTACCGTGGTTACTGCTTGTTTAGTCAATCCTGCTGGACTTTACAACCTGAGCCTCAGGTCGAAAAAGCAGTGAATTGTACCCAGGCATGTTGCTTGTGAGCATTGTGTCTGAAAGTACTATTTATTCAAATAATGTAAGATTTATAAAATGTAAAATCGCCATCCTTATTTATTTATCTCCTCCAATTACACTGGAGCTCACTCATTTTACAAGCATGAAGTGCCCATCTGGTTAGATCAGTGTACTGGGTGAATCTGAATCCAGTCCTGTTTGCATTTGGAGTTTGTGAGGCTCCCTCTGATTGTGGTGTGCAATCCTTCAGAGGTCGAGTGGTCCATGCACAGAATGTATTTAAGTTGAGCCCAGTTACTGTGTTAAAAACGCAATACTGATTTTTGTGTCAGTGTGCTATCTGAAGTCCAGATTCATTGGGAAACATTCACGGAGATCAAGAATCATCCGATTTGGACTCAGTGTGAACTTCACAGCTTGACTGTGGCCCACGGCGTCCAGCCAGAAAGAAGGAAGCATTCCAAGCAGATTGATGCCAGCTGCCTTCAGTAAGAGCAGTCTCCCCTGTCATAGCCATAAGACCAAAAGAGATAGGAGTAGGCCATTCGGCCCCTCGTGCCTGCTCCGCCATTTAATGAGATCATGGCTGATCTGATTTTTACCTCAACTCCACTTTCCCGCCCTTTCCCCATATCCTTTGACTCCCTTGCTGATCAAAAATTTGTCTAACTCAGCCTTGAATGTATTCAATGACTCAGCCTCCACAGCTTTTTGGGGTAAAGAATTCCAAAGATTCACGACCCTCTGGGAGAAGAAATTCCTCCTAATTTCCATCTTAAACGGGCGATCCCTTATTCTGAGACTATGCCACCTAGTTTTAGATTCCCCCATGAGGGGTAACATCCTCTCAGCATCTATCCTATCGACTCCCCTCAGAATCTTGTATGTTTCAATAAGATCTCCTTTCATTCTTCTAAACTCCAATGAGTATGGACCCAACCTGTTCAGTCTTTCCTCATAAGACAACCCTTCCGTACCCGGAATCAACCTAGTGAACCTTCTCTGAACTGCCTCCAATGCAAGTATGTCCTTCCCTAAATAAGGGCACCAGAACTGTACGCAGTACTCCAGATGTGGTCTCACCAGCACCCTGTACAGTTGTAGCATGACTTCCCTGCTTTTATACTCCATCCCCCTAGAAATAAAGGCCAATATTCTGTTTGCCTTCCGGATTACCTGCTGCACTTGTATATTGACTTTTTGTGTTTCATGTACAAGGACACCCAGATCCCTCTGTACCGCAGCATTTTGTAGTATTTCTCCATTCAAATAATATCTTACTTTTTTATTTTTCCTCCCGAAGTGGATGACTTCCCATTTTCCCACATTATATTCCATCTGCCAAATTTTTGCTCATTCGCTTAACCTGTCAATATCCCTTTGCAGACACTTTGTCCACATCGCAACTTGCTTTTCCACCTATCTTTGTATCATCAGCAAATTTGACCACATCATCCTTCATCCAAGTCATTGATATATATTGTAAATAGTTAAGGCCCCAGCACTGAGCCCTGCGGCACCCCACTAGTTACAGATTGCCATTTTGAAAATGACCCTTTTATCCCGACTCTTTGTTTTCTGTAGTTAGCCAATCCTCTATCTATGCCTGTATATTACCCTCAACACCATGAGCTCTTATCTTGTGCAGTAATCTTTTATGTGGCACCTTATCGAATGCCTTTTGGAAATCCAAATATACTGCATCCATTGGTTCCCCTTTATCCACCCTGCTCATTACTTCCTCAAACAACTCTAATAAATTTGTCAGACATGATTTCCCCTTCATAAAACCATGTTGACTCTCCTTGATTGTATTATGATTCTCCAAATGTCCTACTACTTTCCTTAATAATGGATTCTAGCATTTTCCCAATGACAGATGTTAGGCTAACTGGTCTATAGTTACCTGCTTTCTGTCTCACTCCCTTCTTGAATAGGGGTGTTTCATTTGCAGTTTTCCAATCTGCTGGGACCTTTCCAGAATCTAGTGAATTCTGGAAGATTACAACCAATGCATCCACTATCTCAGTAGCCACTTGTCAGCCTTTAGACCCATTAATTTGCCTAGTACTTTTTCTCTCGTGATAGTAATTGTTTTTAGTTCCTCCCTCCCCTTTGCCCCTTGATTTTCTACTATTATTGGTATGTTATTAATGTCTTCTACTGTGAAGACAGATACAAAATATCTGATCAATTCCTCTGCCATTTCCTTGTTTTCCGTTATTATTTCCCCAGTTTCATCCTCTAAAGGACCAATGTTTACTTTAGCTACCCTCAGCCTTTTTATATACTTGTAGAAGTTTTTATATTTCTTGCTAGTTTACTAATTTATTTTCTCCCTCTTTATTATTCTTTTCATCGTCCTTTGCTGGCTTTTAAAGTTTTCCCAATCTTCTGGCTTACCAGTAATCTTTGCCATGTTGTATGTTTTTTCTTTTAACCTGATACCATCCTTGACTTCCTTAGTGAGCCATGTTCACCCTTTTTGTGGAGTCTTTCCTCCTCACAGGGATATATTTTTGTTGTGAGTCATAAAATATCTTTTAAAATGTTTGCCACTGCTTATCCACCTTCATACCATCTAATCTGTTTACCCAGTCCACTTTAGCCAATTCTGCCCTCATTCCTTTATAATTGCCCTTATTTAAGTTTAATAAAGTACTTTCAGACCCAAGATCCTCGCTCTCAAACTGGATGTGAAATTCTGTCATGTTATGATCACTGTTTCCCAAGGGATCCTTTACTTTGAGATCATTAATTAATCCTGTTTCGTTACCTATTATCAGATCCAAAATGGCATGTTCCCTGGTTGGTTCCCCGACGTATTGGTCTAAGAAACAGTCCCTAATACACTCTATGAACTCCTCCTTAGGGCTATTTTTGCCAGTTTGATTTGTCCAATCTATGTGAAAATTAAAATCGCCCATGATTATTGATTACCTTTTTTACAAGCCTCCCTTATTTCCTGATTTTCTATTTTGCCCTACAGTGTAGCTACTGTTAGGGGGCCTATATACTACTCCCACCAGTGATTTCTTTCTCTTGCTATTTCTTACCTCCACCCAAATTGATTCGACATCTTGATCTTCTGAGCCAAGATCATTTCTCACTATTATACCAATTTCATCCTTTATTAACAGAGCTATCACCTTTACCTTTTGTTTCCTATCCTTCCGAAATGTTAAATAACCCTGAATATTTAGCTCCCAACCTAGGTCACCTTGCAACCACGTCTCTGTAATGGCCACGAGATCATACCCATTTGTTTCTATTTGTGCCGTCAATTCATCTATCTTATTACGAATGCTGCACACATTCAGATAAAGAATCTTTAATTTTGTCTTTTTATCATTCTTTCCTACCCCGGCCCCATTTGCTAGTGCACGCTTATGTTTGTACACTCTGTCCCTTCCTGACACACTCTGCTTATCATTACCCCCATCACTTTCCTGTGCTACTTCTTTGTCTTTTCTCTTTATCAATCTAAACTTCGCCCCACCTGAGCCCTCCCTCCCCCTCTATTTAGTTTAAAGCCCTCTCTACCGCCCTAGTTATTCAGTTTGCCAGAACACTGATCCCAGCATGGTTCAGGTGAAGCCCGTCCCAATGGAACAACTCTCTCTTTCCCCAGTACTGGTGCCAATGCCCTGCGAATCGAAACCCACTTCTCCCACACCAATCTTTGAGCCACTCATTCATCTCTCTGATCTGATTTACCCTGTGCCAATTTGCTCGTGGCTCAGGTAATAATCCGGAGATTATCACCTTTGTGGTTCTGTTTTTTAATTTCGTCCCTAGCTGCTCAAACTCCCTCAGCAGAACCTCTTTCTTAGTCCTACCTATGTCGTTGGTACCTACATGGACCACGACAACTGGATCTTTCCCCTCACACTCCAAGTTTCTCTCCAGCCCTGGGGAGATGTCCTTAACCCTGGCACCGGGTAGGCAACACAGCTCTTGGCGTGTCTATCTCTCTAACTATACTGTCGCCTACTTCAACCATATTCCTTTTTACTCCCCCCACTTGAATAGCCCCCTGAACCACGGTGCCGTGGCCAGTTTGCTCATCCACCCTGCAGTCCCTGCACTCGTCCACAAGGGCTGCAAGAACCTCTTATTTATTGGACAAGTGCAGAGGCTGAGGCTCCTGCAATGCTACCTCCTGGATCCCCATACCTGCCTCACTCGCAGTCACACCCTCCTGTCCCTGACCACGTGCCAACTCTATAGTATTTAGTCTAAGGGACGTGACTGCCTCCTGGATCAAAGTGTCCAGGTAACTTTCTCCCTCCCTGATGCCTCGCAATGTCTGCAGCTTGGACTCCAGCTCCTCAACTCGGAGCCAAAGTTCCTCGAGCTGCAGATACTTACCGCAGATGTAGCCACCCTGGACAAAACTGTCCAGTAGCTCCCACAAATTGCAGCTGCAACACATCTCCTGCCCTCTCATAACTATTTTATTTATTTAATTGATTACTACAATGCCAATCAAATTATTTTTAGATTGGACCAAGTACTGGCCTTGTTTAATTTATCAAATTAAGTTTAGTTTTTTTTTTAAAAAACTTATAGCATAAAACTAAAGTTACTTAGCACACAGTCCTAAGAAAAAAGAAAACAGAAGAGATACTCACCACCAACCACCTACCTGCCTTACCTGTGACGTCACACTGCAGTTTTGTTTTGTTGTTGCTATGACCCCCTCTCGGTACGCTCCGCTCTGCTATCTAAATAAATGCACCTCACCCCTTATTGCACCAAATCCCCTCACTCACCAAATTCCCAATTATAGACTCTGTCGAAACCAGATTCTGTCGATAGCTGCTACTCCGTGCTCCCTCACTCCAGCACGGCTTTAGTCTCATCGTCACATGCACACAGCCCTCCTGGATGAAGCCTGGATTATTAACCAATTAGCAGCATACGGCTGCATGTGAACCCCGCCCCCCCACCACCCCTTGTCAGAACGTTTCAAAGGTTTCCAGTGAATCTAAAGGAAGCTTCAACAACAGGGTGCACGTGGCCATCATCCTTAAATATTCATTGAAATGACACTTGGTTAACTTTTTGAACAAACCTTTTTGTTTGCCAATTGTCCTCTTTTTCTCCTGAAGATGCTGACTATTTCTGAGGTACAGTTCCACGGGCACCAGCTGCTGTCCAGTACCTCGGCCCAGTGGCCATTATTCACGTGTGAGCCCATTATTCACAGTGGGCATTGGCAGACAATTCGATCATGTGGACATCCTGTCCATGCCTGATGACCGCACACGACCGGACACTGATCAGGCATCACTGAGCCATTGTGCCGACACGCCCCTCCATCCAGCTGAGATCAGCTAACTAAGTACAAGCCGGGGATGGAAACCTCATGGCCCGGCATATTCCTCATTCTACCATTACCAACAAGCCAGGGGATCAACCCTGGTTCAATGAGGAGTGTAGAAGAGCATGCCAGGAGCAGCACCAGGCGTACCTAAAAATGAGGTGCCAACCTGTTGAAGCTACAACTCAGGACTACATGCATGCTAAACAGTGGAAGCAACATGCTATAGACAGAGCTAAGCGATTCCACAATCAACGTATCAGATCAAAGCTCTGCAGTCCTGCCACATCCAGTCATGAATGGTGGTGGACAATTAAACAACTAACGGGAGGAGGAGGCTCTGCAAACACCCCCATCCTCAATGATGGCGGAGTCCAGCACGTGAGTGCAAAAGACAAGGCTGAAGCATTTGCAACCATCTTCAGCCAGAAGTGCTGAGTGGATGATCCATCTCGGCCTCCTCCCGATATCCCCACCATCATAGAAGCCAGTCTTTAGCCAATTTGATTCACCCGACGTGATATCAAGAAACGGCTGAGTGCACTGGATCCAGCAGAGGCTATGGGCCCCAACAACATCCCAGCTGTAGTGCTGAAGACTTGTGCTCCAGAACTAGCCACGTCTCTAGCCAAGCAGTTCCAGTACAGCTACAACACTGGCATCTACCCGACAATGTGGAAAATTGCCCAGGTATGTCCTGTCCACAAAAAGCAGGACAAATCCAATCCGGCCAATTACCGCCCCATCAGTCTACTCTCAATCATCAGCAAAGTGATGGAAGGTGTCGTCGACAGTGCTATCAAGCGGCACTTACTCACCAATAACCTGCTCACCGATGCTCAGTTTGGGTTCCGCCAGGACCACTCAGCTCCAGACCTCATTCCAGCCTTGGTCCAAACATGGACAAAAGAGCTGAATTCCAGAGGTGAGGTGAGAGTGACTGCCCTTGACATCAAGGCGGCATTTGACCGAGTGTGGCACCAAGGAGCCCTAGTAAAATTGAAGTCAATGGGAATCAGGGGGAAAACTCTCCAGTGGCTGGAGTCATACCTAGCACAAAGGAAGATGGTAGTGGTTGTTGGAGGCCAATCATCTCAGCCCCAGGACATTGCTGCAGGAGTTCCTCAGGGCAGTGTCCTTGGCCCAACCATCTTCAGCTGCTTCATCAATGACCTTCCCTCCATCATAAGGTCAGAAATGGGGATGTTCGCTGATGATTGCAGTGTTCAGTTCCATTCGCAACCCCTCAAATAATGAAGCAGTCTGAGCCTGCATGCAGCAAGACCTGGACAACATCCAGGCTTGGGCTCATAAGTGGCAAATAACATTCGCGCCAGATAAGTGCCAGGCAATGACCATCTCTAACAAGAGAGAGTCTAACCATCTCCCCTTGACAATGGCATTACCATCGCCGAATCCCCCACCATCAACATCCTGGGGGTCACCATTGACCAGAAACTTAACTGAACCAGCCATATAAATACTGTGGCTATGAGAGCAGGTCAGAGGCTGGGTATTCTGCGGCGAGTGACTCACCTCCTGACTCCCCAAAGCCTTTCCACCATCTACAAGGCACAAGTCAGGAGTGTGATGGAATACTCTCCACTTGCTTGGATGAGTGCAGCTCCAACAACACTCAAGAAGCTCGACACCATCCAAGATAAAGCAGCCCGCTTGATTGGCACCCCATCCACCACCCTAAACATTCACTCCCTTCACCACCGGCGCACTGTGGCTGCAGTGTGTACCATCCACAGGATGCACTGCAGCAACTCGCCAAGGCTTCTTCGACAGCACCTCCCAAACCCACGACCTCTACCACCTAGAAGGACAAGAGCAGCAGGCACATGGGAACAACACCACCTGCACGTTCCCCTCCAAGTCACACACCATCCCGACTTGGAAATATATCGCTGTTCCTTCATTGTCGCTGGGTCAAAATTCTGGAACTCCCTAACAGCACTGTGGGAGAACCGTCACCACACGGACTGCAGCGGTTCAAGAAGGCGGCTCACCACCACCTTCTCGAGGGCAATTAGGGATGGGCAATAAATGCCGGCCTCGCCAGCAACGCCCACATCCCATGAACGAATTTAAAAAAAACAGGGAATCTTCAGTATGGCACAGCAGGTGGTGCATTTTCTCACTGAGCCAATAATGGCATTTAACTTATTTTTAATTTAAAAACTTAGTTCCAAGTTGAAATTGACTTGGACATTTTACTGTGTGCGGCACGGCCTCCCAATAGCTTCTTCCTGTTTCTAGTTCTGGGTGCCGAGGTGCAGCCTTGGATCACTGGCCCCATTCACTGCTCCACAGGGGCAGCTAGAGGTAGGGGCTGGGGAGATGTGGTGAGCCGTGAAATCATCAAGGTTGTGTTTGTGTCACCCTTCAAAAAGGTACAAGGACAACATCCCTAATCAAGAGATATCTCCCACTGCACGGTAACGTAATCATTTGTGCATAAAGTAGACCTCTGCAAGTCTAAGGTTGAGACTATTGCGGGACCGAATCGGAAGGATTCCTGCCTTGAATTCATATAAACCAATCCCTGCCCAGGGTGTACGGCTGGAGGCGGGGGGGGGGGGGGAGGGGGCTGTACCTCAGAACTGACCCCTCCAGTTTCGATAAGGGGAGTTGTAACAATGACAGAGTTATATTGGAACTTTTTCTAGAGGGAGGTGTAATGCTTCCAAACATATTCATTTTTTGCTGCATTAATGAACCATAATAAATACAAACAACCTACCCGGCTCACTCAGTCTGAGGACCATAAACCAGGTACTGGGTCACCTGGCCTGACAGTAACATGCAGTTCTGGAACTCGAACCCTACGCTGTTCAGGTCAGGAGGTGACCGCGGAACCAACTGCACTGTCAAACAGCTCTGAGCACCATATAGGGCTGCTCCCCCCCGTTACCATGGGACACATGGACAGATGTTTTGTCTGTTTGAGAAGGAAAGCCAGGCCTTCGTCATATCCGAGCTCTTTCTCCTGCTCTATTCTCTCTCTAGTGACAAATAAGGTTTGATATCTTAAGAGTTGTATCATATAACATTTGCCTATCCACTGCACGCCAGGTAAATTACCCCACCTGAAAAAGAAATACAATCTGACTGGGTGAATGTGAAAACCAAAGGATGTGGCAGAAAGGATGAAGGTGATGAAATAGCTTTGAGTTTGCAGAGCTCCGCCAAGTGATACTTGGGACTGAACTAACCAACAGGTGATTTCCAGGAACCCAGCCGGGCGTCAGATGTTGCGTTTGAATAGTAAATATTATTTATTTTCCTTATTTATAAAATAGCTGGAGGTTGGGTTCACGCTTACTAATGTGCAGAATGAATCTTATTTTTCATTTTGTATTGTACACATCTCAGTAATTAAAGCTGGCAATAAAAGAGAGTTAATCGGAATTTGGAATCCTTTGTCTGTCTTTGGAATTAGTACTGATATTCAGCACTTCACCAGCATCTTCAACATAGCAAATTGTACCACGGTGATTCTTAAAGAAGATTAAGGTTGGATACTGATCAGGTGTGTGTGTGTGTGTGTGTGCACGGTGGGTGGGGGGGGGGTGAAATTAGGGAAGGTGACCCCCCAAAGGCATGGTTAGAGAGATGAGATGTAGGACTGGAGCAGGTGGGATAGAACATTTGACAATGAGGATCATAATTTTAAAATCAACATGCTAGGGAAAGGGGGGTCAGTAGAAAAGTCCATGAAACACTGGAAAAATTACATAAACAAACAAGAGAACCCACCTGATTGTCAACAATCTGCCAGATTATCACCTAGGCAGTGAAGACGAAAACTTACCCCTCTGTCCAGCCACCCATTGATTCTCTTAATGATTTTAAAAACTTGGACCAAATCGCTTCCCCTCTCTCACTTTGAATTACAAGCCTCCTCGCAACTTTCTGTTTTTCTACATTATTGAAAAATGTAGAAATTCTACTTCCACTATGTTTTTAAGGTCATTAGCCAGCATCATGAAAAGCAGGGATCCCATGGGGGTCCACTATTCACAGTTGGACAAATGTGGCCTTTCAACAGGATCACAGTGCAAACACTATTAGAGTTATATATTTCAAAGATATTGTTAGCAATCTCCTGCAGACAAGGTTTGGCACCAAATACCTCCAAAGCTCTTTGCACAGAGTAGTCAAGGAGAAGAAGGTTCTTTCACCAAAAAGTTATCCGTCTCCATCTGGTAATGATGTCTAATGAATTCATTTAGCAGAATTTGATCATGTTCCTCCAGGTCCTTCATTGTCCTGAGTAGCCATTTCAGCTGCCATCCTGGGGTCTGGCTATGAAGCTAAAACAAATAGATCACAGTGTGCGTGCCTTGCTTGGCTTTCACAAGCAGTTCATTTGTTCTCGGACAAAAGGTAATTTCTGCCTAGATGTAATATTGACTGTTCTGATAACACTCCTGCCCTCTACAAACCATGATGTGGAGATGCCGGTGATGGACGGGGGTTGACAAATGTAAAGAATCTTACACCACCAGGTTATAGTCCAACAATTTTATTTGAAAATCACAAGCTTTCGGAGGCTTTCTCCTTCGTCAGGTGAATGATTTTAAAATGACGAAGGAGAAAGCCTCCGAAAGCTTGTGATTTTCAAATAAAATTGTTGGACTATAACCTGGTGTTGTAAGATTCTCTACACTCTATAAACCATGCAGTTTCCTCCACTTTGCCCTCTCCTTCCAGATGCTTCTTCAAAACCCTTCCCTTCAACCATATCTTTGGTCTTCCATCCAAGCCCTTCATTTCTCCTTCCTGTAGCATCCACTTTTTTTTGTACTCTTAACTGTGAGCTGCTTTGAGATGTTTTCCTCCATTATTGAGCTGGAAATGTTTGCCATGGTTGAAAACAAGACTCTGACAACCACTTCTCCGAGTGGAATTTCACAGGTTTGGCTGAACACCAGCAACAACTAGAAGTGTCAAGTGTTATTCTAGACTAGCATGCTGACAATCATCCAATCAACAAAACAAAAGTTTAACCAGGCTCAGGTCAAGCAAAGCATATCCAGTGCTGCACGCACCTAAGTAATTACACACTGACACTGCTTCGCAGCCTTCAATTTACTAGAAGGTTTACTGCAGGGCCAGTCAAAACAAGGAAGATAAGGCAACCAGCTCCATGCTTTGTCCCATTACAAAAACAAAACTTCACTAAAAAAATAGGATATCTGGTCATTATCACATTGCTATTTGTGAGATCTTGCTGTGCGCAAATTGGCTGCTGAGTTTCCTACATTACAACAATGACTACACTTCAAAAGTAGTTCATTGGCTCTAAAGCTCTTTGAGATGTCCCAAGGCTGTGAAAGGTGCTATATAAATGCAGGTTCTTTTTTATTTTTACGAGATTCTCCGTCAGGCTCTGGGGACGGGGGAAGACAATCTGTTTCCAACATCAGGCCCAGTCCTACTATCCATCTGCGCAAGAAGGATTGCCATGCACTACACCTATATGGTTAAGACAAAGTTATGATCACTATATGTTTAATTTTTTTTTAAAATCAGCTAAACCACAAAGTCAGGCACCAAAAGTTCCAATGAAATGCAATCCAATCAAGTGACCAACTGACTGGAGAGGGATGATGCAGGGATTGAAGTTAAGGAGGAGGAGTGTGAAATATTGGATGGGATAAACATAGTGAGAGAGGAAGTATTAAGGGGATTAACATCTTTGAAAGTGGGTAAATCACCAGGGCAAGATGAAATGTATCCCAGGCTGTTAAAAGAAGCCTGAGAGGAAATAGCGGATGCTTTAACAATCCAAACTTCACTGGATACAGGCGTAGTGCCGGAGGATTGGAGGACTGCTAATGTTGTACCATTGTTTAAAAAGAGAGCGAAGGATAGACTGAGTAATTACAGGCTAGTCAGCTTAACCTCGGTGGTGGGCAAATTATTGGAATCAATTCTGAGGGACAGGATAAACTGTCACTCAGAAAGGCACGGACTAATCAAGAACAGTCAGCACGGATTTATTAAGGGAAGGTCGTGTCTGACTAACTTGATTGAATTTTTCGAGGAGGTGACAAGGAGGACAAGGTAGTGTAATTGATGTAGCCTACATGAATTTTAGCAAGGCTTTTGACAAGGTCCCACATGGCAGATTGGTCAAAAAAGTAAAGGCCCATCGGATCCTAGGGAATGTGGCAAATTGGATCCAAAATTGGCTCAGTGGCAGGAAGCAAAGAGTAATGGTTGACGAGTGTTTTTGCGACTGGAAGGCTGTTTCCAGTGGGGTGCCGCAGGGCTCGGTACTAGGTCCTTTGCTTTTTGTGGTATACATTAACGATCTGGACTTAAATGTAGGGGTGCATGATTAAGAAATTTGCGGATGACACAAAGATTGGCTGAGTGGTTGATAGTGAGGAGGAAAACTGTAGATTGCAGGAAGATATCAATGGACTGGTTAGATGGGCAGAAAAGTGGCAAATGGAGTTCAATCCGGAGAAGTGTGAGTTAATGCATTTGGGGAGAGCAAACAAGGCAAGGGAATACACGATAAATGGGAGGATACTGAGAGGTGTAGAGGAAGTGAGGGACCTTGGAATGCATGTCCACAGATCTCTGAAGGTAGCAGGGCAGGTAGATAAAGTGGTTAAGAAGGCATATGGAATGCTTTATTAGCCGAGGATTGAATGTAAAAGCAGGGATGTTATGCTGGAACTGTATAAAACACTAGTTAGACCACAGCTTGAGTACTGCGCACAGTTCTGGTCACCACATCACAGGAAGGATGTAATTGCACTAGAGAGGGTGCAGAGGAGATATACGAGGATGTTGCCAGGACTGGAGAATTTTAGCTATGATGACAGATTGGATAGTTTGGGGTTGTTTTCCTTGGAAGGTTGTGGGGTGATTTGATTGAGGTGTACAAAATTATGAGCGGCCTAGATAGAGTGGATAGGAAGGACCTATTTCCCTTAGCGGAGGGGTCAATAACCAGGGGGCATAGATTAAAATTGATTGGTAGAAGGATTAGAGTGGAAATGAGGAAAACATTTTTCAGCCAGAGGGTGGTGGGGGTCTGGAACTCACTGCCTGAAAGGGCGGTAGAGGCAGAAACCCTCAACTCATTTAAAAAATACCTGGATGTGCACCTGAAGAGCCGTAACCTACAGGGCTACAGACCAAATGTGGGAAAGTGGGATTAGGCTGGGTGGCTCGTTTCTCAGCCGGCGTGGACACAATGGGCCAAATGGCCTCCTTCTGTGCCATAAATTTTCTATGATTCTATGACTAAAGACCAGGCACAGAAACATTAAATGTCTCTTCTGAAAGCTTAAGAATGCAAAGAGGAACACCCAAGTCTCAAAGTATCTCCTAAGGAAGTAACTGTCCCCATCGCCCAGCTCTCCCGATTGCTCAATCTGAGCAGAACACAACAAATCCTGTGTCAATCCACATGAATGGGATCAGCAGTAGACCCAGGGAAGTATGTCCCAACTGCTGACCATGTCAAAACCCTAGAAGCAAGTGAATATATAGCAAATAAAGACAGAGGGTAGATGGATTGTCTGGTAGATTCAACTTTGAAAAGACCAAGTCAGTAACCCTTTAGAGCACGATGGCTGCTGCACCTGTGGATTCATAGCCCAGCATAATCGGGGGTGGGGGGGGGGGGTAAGAAAAATATGTATTGTTATATTCTATGCAATGTGTATCCGCCCCCACATCTTGTTTGTTTACTTTGCATGTGGCTGACACTTTTAAATAGTTAAATTCCACCTGTTGAGGTAGTTATGAATATTAACTGCAGCATTGTGTGTGGAGTAGATGTTCAGTTTGTAAAGTCCAATGTAGGTGAAATCCTCTTTTATTGAATGTGTTTTGAACCGTGTCACAGCTGCACACTTGTATACTTTGAACAGTGAAGGTTCTGTAAGATTGAATTCCATTATAAGTCACGAATAGCCCAACCAATCAGCATGCACCAGCAACAACAATGATAAACCACTCGTTAAGCAACTAACGAGGCAATTAACAGCCTGAAATCCCAAGAACTTCCTGAAATGCTCCTGTGCAGGGAACAATTTTTGTGCTTAATAGCTCAGCTCAAAGTATGAGATCTCAATGTGTCCATGAAGTCATGCATGCACTCAGCCTTGTAGTGCCAACCGTGCTGCTCTGTGTAAGTAAAGTCGTCTCTTGTGTTAATATTATTGCTTGTGGGAGGCATTATCAGGGTCCTGTGGAAAGCGGTAGCCTTGGCAGTGAGTGCCACCTCCAGCAACTCCTGCATGGCTAGTCAACCTGGAAGAAGTTAACTAACTAGGGAGAGAGTAGGGCCTCTTAAGGATCAACAAGGTCATCTATGTGCGGAACCACAAGAGATGGGTGAGATCCTAAATGAATATTTCGCATCGGTATTTACGGTTGAGAAAGGCATGGATGTTAGGGAACTTGGGGAAATAAATAGTGATGTCTTGAGGAGTGTACATATTACAGAGAGGGAAGTGCTGGAAGTCTTAACGCGCATCAAGGTAGATAAATCTCCGGGACCTGATGAAATGTATCGCAGGACGTTATGGGAGGTCAGGGAGGAAATTGCGGGTCCCCTAGCAGAGATATTTGAATCATCGACAGCTACAGGTGAGGTGCCTGAAGATTGGAGGGTAGCAAATGTTGTTCCTTTGTTTAAGAAGGGCGGCAGGGAAAAGCCTGGGAACTACAGACCGGTGAGCCTGACATCTGTAGTGGGTAAGTTGTTAGAGGGTATTCTGAGAGACAGGATCTACGGGCATTTGGAGAGGCAGGGACTGATTAGGAACAGTCAGCATGGTTTTGTGAGAGGAAAATCATGTCTCACAAATTTGATTGAGTTTTTTGAAGGGGTAACCAAGAAGATAGATGAGGGCTGTGCAGTAGACGTGGTCTATATGGACTTTAGCAAAGCCTTTGACAAGGTACCGCATGGCAGGTTGTTACATAAGGTTAAATCTCACGGGATCCAAGGTGAGGTAGCCAATTGGATACAAAATTGGATTGACGACAGAAGACAGAGGGTGGTTGTAGAGGGTTGTTTTTCAAATTGGAGGCCTGTGACCAGCGGTGTGCCTCAGGGATTGGTGCTGGGTCCGCTGTTATTTGTTATTTATATTAATGATTTGGATGAGAATTTAGGAGGCATGGTTAGTAAGTTTGCAGATGACACCAAGATTGGTGGCATTGTGGACAGTGAAGAAGGTTATCTAGGATTGCAACGGGATCTTGATAAATTGGGCCAGTGGGCCGATGAATGGCAGATGGAGTTTAATTTAGATAAATGTGAGGTGATGCATTTTGGTAGATCGAATCGGGCCAGGACCTACTCCGTTAATGGTAGGGCGTTGGGGAGAGTTATAGAACAAAGAGATCTAGGAGTACAGGTTCATAGCTCCTTGAAAGTGGAGTCACAGGTGGATAGGGTGGTGAAGAAGGCATTCAGCATGCTCGGTTTCATTGGTCAGAACATTGAATACAGGAGTTGGGATGTCTTGTTGAAGTTGTACAAGACATTAGTAAGGCCACACTTGGAATATTGTGTACAGTTCTGGTCACCCTATTATAGAAAGGATATTATTAAACTAGAAAGAGTGCAGAAAAGATTTACTAGGATGCTACCGGGACTTGATGGTTTGACTTATAGGGAGAGGTTGGATAGACTGAGACTTTTTTCCCTGGAGAGTAGGAAGTTTAGGGGTGATCTTATAGAAGTCTATAAAATAATGAGGGGCATAGATAAGGTAGATAGTCAAAATCTTTTCCCAAAGGTAGGGGAGTCTATAACGAGGGGGCATGGATTTAAGGGGAGAGATACAAAAGGGTCCAGAGGGGCAATTTTTTCACTCAAAGGGTGGTGAGTGTCTGGAACGAGCTGCCAGAGGCAGTAGTAGAGGGGGGTACAATTTTGTCTTTTAAAAAGCATTTGGACAGTTACATGGGTAAGATGGGTATAGAGGGATATGGGCCAAGTGCAGGCAACTGGGACTAGCTTAGTGGTATAAACTGGGCGACATGGACATGTTGGGCCGTAGGGCCTGTTTCCATGTTGTAAACTTCTATGATTCTATGATTCTATGACTTCTCCAGGAGCATCCAAAGTAACAGGCAGCGGTCATACTTGTAACGATGCATCGAACATCATTTGCAATTTATATGTAGGAGATACAGCAATAAATAGCCTTCGCACTTCCAGATCAGCTATGATCTAACTGAATGGTGGAACAGGTTCGAGGGGCTGAATGGCCTAATCCTGTTCCTTCCTTCCTTCTCCTACATGTGTTCCTTTATTCACAGGTGAACACATACGGAAGCAGTAGAAGGCTCACGTGTTGGATAGTTCATTGTTAGCACCTGTTCTCGCCCTCATTGATGCTTTCTGATACCTGGGTTGCATTCCATATAATAGCAACTTTGGTCTCTCTACTTTTTTCTTGAAGGGGAAATGTCCCATAGTCAAAGTACCACCTCAAACCCCCAAGGCTCCTGCTGCAAATTATCAACCAGCCACCTCAGAACCTCTTGCCACCCTCTGAGAAGGAAAAGGCTAGAATTGAAAGGACACACTAGGATAGGCACCACTGGGGGACATGGTGGCATTAAACAATGGGAAGGTTGGCACACTTGTTGGTGAATGATTTGGGGCATCCTGGGGAGAAAACCTGTGCAAAGGAGTAGCCAAATGATCTCTAAATGGGAGTTTGCTCTCTGTGGAGGAGAGCTACACATCACCAAGCAAATGAATTGAGTTTGTTGTCAAAGGAGGACTATGGGCTTTGATTTCAAGCATTGCCCAGGGGTAATGGTGAAGTAGATCCATCTTAAGATGGGTAGCTGTGTGCCAGTGGGTCGAGACCAGTGGCTGTCTAAATGCCTGTTGAGCCTGGCATCTCTTGCTGGTGGTCCTGATCATCATCTCCTTCCTCCTCTTTCGGATGAGAGTGTTAAACCAAGTCTGTCCTCTCAGGCGGATGTAAAAGATCCCGTAGCACCAAATGAAGAAGATCAGGGGAGTTCTCCCCACTGTCCTGGTCAACATTTATCCCTCAACCAACATTACTAAAACAGCTGACTTGGTCATTTATCTCATTGCTGTTTGTGGGAGCTTGCTGTGTGCAAATTGGCTGCCACGATTCCTACATTACAACACTTCAAAAGTACTTCATTGGCTGTAAAGCGCTTTGGGAAGTCCTGAGGTTGTGAAATGGTGCTGTATAAATGCAAGTTCTTTCTTTCTATTACAGTCACAGATTGACTGTGAACAGGTTGATCTTTATCACTGATATTGACTTGTACTAACATCGTACATTGAATGTTCTAGAATCTTAGTGTTAATCTTATCAGAGTTGACATTGAGTAATAACTAGCCCCTCCTGTTCCTGTGGCTGTTTCTAACCTTTTCAATATCTTGACATTTAAGATCAATTGTGCTTTCAGCTCTTGGATTTGAATCTAATCCAGTTAAGATTGAGAGGATGACAATTTCCTGTTCTATGTTTGGACAGTCTCAGCTCAGCTCCTACTGAGCACAAGTCCATTGCATAAAACTGCTCCCTAATTGGTATTAATTTGCAAGATCACTCAGCGATCAGATAGAAATAAGGCTGGTACAGGAAAACAGAACATGTCCCACTGGTGTGGTAAAGGAGACCTTCTGAGATTGGGCTTAAGTCATGTTGATGGGCAGTGTAGAGGGGGCTTCACTCTGCATCATTGATGCTGCATTTAACCTAGACAATTTTGTAGAGGGTATTTTACCCAGTCTATCACCTGTGCAACACCTGATCTGGCAGTGCTTAACGCTGATACTGGGAACATAGAGCAAAAAGCGGCCTATTTTCCAACACTGCCCTACATCACACTGAGAATGCAATGAGGAAACCTTTTTTAAACAATGAGTTGTTATGATCTGGAATGCAGGGCCTGAAAGGGTGGTGGAAGCAGATTCAATAATAACTTTCAAAAGGGAATTGGATAAATACTTGAAGGAAAAAAAATTGTGCTATGGGGAAGGTGGGGGAGGGGGGTAGTGGGAATAATTGGATAGCTCTTTCAAAGAGCCGGCATAGGCAGGATGGGCCGAATGGCCTCCGCCTGTGCTGTACCTCCTATGAACTATGATTTTCCAGTAAGCCGCCCGCAGCCTGCAAGATCCCGTTAGTTGTAGGGTCTCTGAGCATATCGCCTATTCTTCTGAGAGTGACGATCAATTGGTGAACATCTCCTGGCCCGTTCTCCGAAAGTCGCATTGCCAGAGGCCTGGGAGCAGGTTGTGGGCATCCTGTGGAACTGGAGAGCGTTTAGAATCGCAGAGGGGAGGAGGATACTGTAGAATGCCGGGCTGCTGGGTGATAAGGAGAACGCTGGGCTATTAAAGGACTCCAAGGTTCAATTGACTTTTAAACGTTTTGATGTTCCCTAGCCGTGCATAAATTAACATCAGGTAAATATATTTGACTTAAACTTTAACCCAAAGTGAACATGTTCCTTTACTAAATAACACCCAAGGTTGGAATTTGATCTTTCAGAAGTATAGAGAGCGCGCAAATTCTTCTGAACCTTGTTGTTAGGACAGCAGCTCCCACTGTTACTGGAGGATTACCTGCTTCCATCTCTCTGCCTCTTCCCGTGGTGACCCCTCTCGCTCGAGTGCTGAGACAGCGCAGCTCAGCACGACCGCGGGATGCACATCTAAAGGTGAAGAGTTACACCTGGAAGGCAGGTAAGAGGCAGCCAACAGGAACCACCCTCTCTACCTCATCAACGCTCTCAGAGATAAAACTGTCAGATTACAGATAACTTTAAGGCGCCTTTCGGTATTTACTAACAGAATATTGTGATCATTTCATTTTTCTAGTTATTAAAACCCATTTGATTCTCTATTTTTAAAAATTCTTATTAAAGCCTGAGACATGAAGACAAAGACTGAGATCCCTTTGGCCATGGAGAGGACGGCGAACACCCCCGGCAGCACGGTGGACCCTGCCCAACCTGCGATGGCTCATCGGACACTGGACGTGGCCGATGTTGTGGTCCTGGCCGTGTATTTACTATTTGTCTTGGCTGTAGGACTCTGGGTAAGGGCTCTCTTCACTGGAAGCCGATTTTCTCGGGGGGAGTGGGGGGAGGGGCATGGATGGGAGCTGTGTGAGTTGAGATACACATGGAAGAGTCTGTGGATGATGGTATATATATAAAATGTACAGCACAGAAACAGGCCATTCCACCCAATAGATTCGTGCCGGTGTTTATGCTCCCTCCCTACTTCATCTCACCCTATCAGCATATCCTTCCATTCCTTTCTCCCTCAAGTGTTTATCTATCTTCTCTTAAGCGCATCTATGCTATTTGCCTCAACTACTCCCTGTGGTAGTGAGTTCCACATTCTACCCACTCTCTGGGTAAAGAAGTTGCTCCTGAATTCCCTATTGGATTTATTACTGACGATCTTATATTTATGCCCCCCTAGTTCTGGTCTCCCCTGCAAGTGCAAACATCTCTATGTCTACCCTATCAAACCCTTTCATAATCTTAAAGACCTCTATTAGGTCACCATTCAGTCTTCTCTTTTCTAGAGAAAAGAGCCCAGCTTATTCAATCTTTCCTGATATGTATGACCTCTCATTATATTTGTGGTGGGAAGAGAGATGTACACAAGCCTGTTAATACATTGGCCAGATGTGGATAGTCATGAGTAAGTCTCCTGTATGATGATGGCATGAATGGATTGCCATCCATCTCTTCTTCAGGCAGGGGCACGACAAAGAAGCCAGGGGGCCCATTGCACCCACCTGGAGACCTTTGAGAGCCAGTCATGGAACGAGGAGAAAGGTGTGGCTCACAGCACACATCTGTGATCTTACAGTCTCCAGAACAAAGTTATCTTGGATTAAGAATGACGCATTGTTTCTGTCAGTCTATGTACAGGACAAAGAGGAACACCGTCAAAGGCTACTTTCTAGCTGGGAGGGACATGGTATGGTGGCCGGTGAGTACAGTGGCTTGTGACTCCATTGGCTGATTGTAGAAATTGACACTGTCTGGTCTGAGACTTTTTTCTCTCCTCCATTAGATTGGAGCGTCGCTGTTTGCCAGCAATGTGGGGAGTGGCCATTTCATCGGATTGGCTGGTACAGGAGCAGCCTCTGGGATCGCAGTCAGTGCGTACGAGTTCAACGTGAGCTCCTTTAAAAACACTTTCTTTTTTATGTGAGTCGGTAGAGAAAGGTTATCTGTTTATAACAACTCTCTCTTCCCTCTCCAGATGATTGTTGTGGGTAGTCTGACTCCCTGGCTGTTTGAGATTAGGAACACTGCTGTGGAATAACACTGTGGGTCAGATTTTGCTGTGGCAGGGCATCCAACGGTGTCTGCCATTAGTTAGACTTGTCCCTGCACCCTTTAGCTCAAAACAAAGTTGCTGAAAGTGCGAGTTGATAATGGGGCAGCGAGGGAAACGGCATCTGCGACCTGAGTGAACAGAGCAACCAACATTTAAGGATTGGGAAATAAACAGCGGAAGGACAGAGAAGGAGGTTGAATTAAAAGGGGTGAATTCAATGTCAAATCAGGGACAGAAAGCAAAATAAAAGGAGAGAAAGAAAAATTGGATTAAGATAGAGAGAAAAAAGAGACAGAAAGGAAAAAGTTTAAAAAAGATTTAAATTAAAAAAATTTTAAATCTCCTAAAACAATTCACAACCTGAAGGAGTGAGACTCCACACTTACAATAGCTAATTTTCAGTGCCAGAAAGGTTGATTGGCAGTAAATAACACTTATCACGTCGTTGAAAGGGTACTTACACTACTAATTCCTAGCCCATAATATCTGTGGCGAGTTTAGTTCATATCTACCCCGCAAATGCAGCAACTTAATGCCGTTCAATGCCTGTCAATGGTGAGGCAGACAGCGAGATGCCGTTTTTGCCAAGCTAAAGGTGAAACGGCGCATTTCAGACAGCAACTTTTGGATATCCACATTTGACCTCATATCAGCCCCTTGCCTGAAGTTGCTGTACCATTTACCCATAAATAACGCTGAACGCCATTAGCCTCACTGTTACTTTGACAGCAAATTCTGGCCCAATACTGCCGATTATTGGGCAGTATTGGGCCAGAGGCCAAAGGCGACATTGTGTAATATTTACCAAAAGAACTTCATGGCAAAGTATTTCTGTACCTAAACTATTCCCATTCTCACTCCTGAACTATTACATTCCTTGTAAATCACAGGCTTCTGTGGCAGTGGGTCCCAATTACTTTAAAATCTTCTACAATGCTTCCTCTAAAGTAAAAATACTCAATTGGAGGAGGGCCAATTTCAATGGGATGAGAACAGATCTGGCCCGGGTAAATTGGAATCAAAGATTGGCAGGCAAAACTGTAATTGAACAGTGGGCGGCCTTTAAAGAGGAGATGGTACGGGAACATTCCCATGATGCTGAAAGGTAGGGCAACTAAAGCCAGGGCTCCCTGGATGACAAAAGAGATAGTGAGTAAGATGAAACAGGCTGGTAGCATGGGTGGACATGTGGCAGATAAAATTCAACACAGAAAAATGCAAAGTGATATATTTTGGTAGGAAGAACGAGGAGAGGCACTATAAACTAGAGGGCACAACTCTTAAAGGGGTACAGGAACAGAGAGATCTGGGGGTATATGTGCATAAATCATTGAAGGTGGCAGGGCAGGTTGAGAAAGTAGTTAAAAAAGCATACGGGATCCTGGGCTTTATAAATAGAGGCAGAGAGTACAAAAGTATGGAAGTCATGATAAACCTTTATAAAACACTGGTTCAGCCACAACTGGAGTATTGTGTCCAGTTCTGAGCACCGCATTTTAGGAAAGATGTGAAGGCCTTAGAGAGGGTGCAGAAGAGATTTACTAGAATGGATTCCAGGGATGAGGGACTTTACTTACGTGGATAGACTGGAGATGCTGGGGTTGTTCTCCTTGGAACAGAAACGATTGTGAGGAGATTTGATAGAGGTATTTAAAATCATGAAGGCTCTAGACAGAGTAGATAGAGAGAAACTGTTCCCATTGGCGGAAGTGTCAAGAACCAGAGGAAATAGATTTAAGGTGACTGGCAAAAGAACCAAAGGTGACATGAGGGCGGGGGAGTGGGACTAGCTGGATTGCTTTTGCACAGAGCTGGCGCGGACTCGATGGGCCAAATGGCCTCCTTCCATACTGTAACTTTTCTATGATTCTACGATTCTACGTTTACCCTTACCACCTGACTCTGTTGTTAGTTGGACATTCGCCCAGTTCCTTTTTAAAGCAGTTAATGAATATAACAACTTTTTGACACACGTTCATCATTCTGTGAGAAAGAAACTTCTGATTTCCAGATTCACGAGAGTTCACAAGATAATTAAGGACCATTCATCCAAAAGTCCTACAATCCAACATTGCTGCATCTAACTGTTTCTTAAATGGTTCTAGGTTTTTTGCCTCCATTGTTCTATCTTTACATTCAGAACAACTTCTGATATCAGCCCTCAATTTGCTTTTCACTAGACTGAACCTGTGTCCCCTTATCCTACTTCCAGAATTTAATTTGAAGTAATATTCCAGATTTAGCTTTTCCATTCCCTTGACTATCTCATGTTCATCTATACGATCACCTTTCAGGCACCTCCTCTCCAGCCCAATAGCCCAAGTTTCTCCAGCCTCTTCTCATAACTGAGACCCCTGACACTATGGATCAGCCTTGTGGCTCTTCTCTTCACTGCTTGGGTTGTCACTTCCTTAAAGAAGTTGAGGAGATTAGTTTGGGTGGATCTTGCCCATCTCTAGCTGTGTTGACTGCTGTTTACTCCTGAGAATCAATTCCATTATTTTAGATGGAATTGAGGTGAGACTAATGGATCTGTCATTGCCTGTGTCTGTTTTGACCCCTTTTTGAATATGGGCACCATATTGGCCTATTCCCAATCTATTGTTACCTCGTCCATGTTCAGTGACTCCCTCATAATGATCGTCAATGCCTCAGAAATCTCCTTCCTAATCTCACTCAGTACTCTGGGATAAATACCATTAGTTCCTTGGAATTTTATTTTGTTTCAACCCTTTCAGCTTGTCTAGAATTTCATCTTATTTATATCAAAGGCATCTGATAGGGGGACAGTCACCGGGGAGTGGGGGGTGGGGTGTAGACAGTCACTGGGGAGGGGTAGACAGTCAATGGTGGGGGTTGGGTCACTGGGGGTCAGTCACTGGGGGGAAGATCACTTTTGTCTGAAGGAATAAGACCACAACACTTGGTGACAGAATCTTCTTGCTCCAATTCTTCTGTAGTAATTTTATTTTATTTTTCTTTCTCTAGGGAATGCTTATTCTGATCCTGCTGGCCTGGTTTTTTCTCCCCATATACATTGCAGCTGAGGTAAAGTTTTTCAACTTTTCTAGAACAAACTTATCATTTTCATTCACTGGAAAATTTCCTATTTCTGCTTTTTATTCTATCCCTGACGGGTTCCTCTCAGCACAGTGAGGGAGTGGCTGTACCAGGTGCTACATTCCTCCTGATTACTATCAGTTTTAGGAGATTTTATTTTACTGAGCAGTTATCTGTTGAGATCTCGCTCTGTTTATATGAGGATTCAGTCTCACTGGCATGGAATGTGCATGCAGTGGCTTTCGTGGGTTGCACGCCCACTTGGCACTGCAAGTGATCTTTCAGCCAGCCTCTAAGGCCGGCCTGAAGTGCATAGGAATATAGGAATTGCTAGACGAAGTAAGATCAAGGTCCATCTAGTTCGTCTTCTACATCCAGTGGCATGATAGAATGATAATGGAGTTGTTGACTAATCGTGGCAATCAATCTCATAAAAGATCTTGCATTTATACAGCACATTTCACAACCTCAGGATGTCCCAAAGTGCTTTACAGCTAATTAATTCCTTTTTTTGAAGTGTAGTCACTGTTGTAATGTAGGAAACGTGGCAGCCAATTTGCGCACAGCAAGATCCCACAAACAGCACTCAGAATTTTTTTTTTTAAGTGATGTTGGTTAAGGGATAAATATTGGCCAGGACACCGGGGAAAACACCCCTGCTCTTCTTTGAAATAGTGCCATGGGATCTTTTACATCCACCTGAGAGGGCAGATGGGGCATCAGTTTAATATCTCATCCGAAAGACGGCACCTCCGACAGTGCAGCACTCCCTCAGTACTGCACTGAGGTGTCAGCCTAGCATCATGTGCTGGAGTGGGACTTGATCCCATGACCTTCTGACTCAGAGGCGAGAGAGCTACCCACTAGCCACGGCCGTCCTGACCTGTGGTCACTTCCTGTTATTAACCTGCACAGCCCATTTCAGTTTGTCCCCCTCTGATGGGTGGGGCTGTGATTAGCTTTCGCTGCATTAACCCCTCTTGCCTTGGAAATGTTTGGAAAGAGCCCCCAGAATAATTACAAAATGCCCCATTTAGTTCTGATTCCTGTGTAATTGTCTCCGTTCCATCCATGTTGCAATAGAGATGAACAAACCCTCTTTCTGCAGGTCACCACCATGCCTGAATATTTACTAAAACGATTTGGAGGCCAAAGAATTCGGCTCTTTATTGCAGTTCTCTATTTGTTCATCTATATATTCACAAAGATATCAGTAAGTATACAATTTTGAGAAGATCTACTTGGAGACAATGAGGGGAGGGATTAAATTGATTGAGGAAGATTTGTTTAACAACACACTGGGCCCGATGTTAGCAGGGCTGCAGGTTCTTGGCGGGGGGGCCGGTGAAATTAGTCAGCTTCCCGCGCGATCGTAGCAGACAACCCACTAATTGGATCCACTTACCTTGTCCTCCGGGTTCCCCACTGCTGATCTGTGCGTTGGGCGGGCTGCGCATGCGCAGTAAGATCTGTCAGCTGGAGGCGCTCTATTTAAAGGGGCAGTCCTCCACTGACAGATGCTGCAACAAACAGAAAAAATTACAGCATGGCGCAGCCCAGGGGGAAGGCTGCTCCCAGTGTAATGATGCCTCACTCCAGGTATCAATACATGGGGTGAGGAGGAGGGGGAGGACAGAGATCTTCCTCCCGGCGGGCGGGAGGAAGCGGCCTGCCTCTGCCACCAGGAAGGCCTGGCTCGAGGTGGCAGAGGAGGTCACCAGCGCAACCAACATATCGCCCACCTGCATACAGTGCAGGAGGCGCTCCAATGACCTCAGTAGGTCAGCCAAAGTGAGTATACGTAGTCTTTCCCCTACACTCCCCTTCTCGAGGGCAATTAGGGATGGGCAATAAATGCTGGCCTCGCCAGCGACGCCCACATCCCATGAATGAATTAAAAAAAACTCCGTCTGCCATATCACTGCCCCCACCCCACATCTCCTTCAGCACTGCCAACACTACTCTGTCACATCACCCCTCATACCCACTCAAACCTCATCCTCATCTTACCTGCACCTACTCACCTCGCCAGTACTCATCCCGCCACTACCACTCAACCCAATCCTCATACAATCTCATGGCTCTATCTCATACTCACCCTCTCGTGCATCTCTGTCACGGCCAGCCTCACTCAACCTGCCACTACCTGTGCTGCAGCCACAGGGCATGCATCACATATGTGCAGTAGGCAGCGTAAGGCAAACGTGTCATGAGCATGAAGGGGATGCACAAGGGTGTTTGAGGGTTTGTCATGGGTGTTACTTATATTGAATTTCAGAACAACTCACATTACATATTATATTGGCACCACTACTGCCATGTCTTCGCGAATCCTGTCTGGTTTGTGCAATAATGCCCGCTCCTGAGGATCACTATGAGGACCCACAACTGATGCCACCCATTGTGTCACTGCAGAGTGGGTGTAGGTGTATTTGCAGGGCTCTTCTGCGCAGACGACTGAGAGACGTCGGCGATGTCCCCGGTGGCACTCTGGAAGGATGCGGAGGAGAAGTTGTTGAGGGCAGTGGTGACTTTGACAGCGACAGGTAAGAAGATGGTGCTCGGGCCAGCCAGGAGCAGCTCGGCATGAAAGAGGCTGCAGATGTCCACGACTACATGTCGAGTGACTCTGAGCCTCAGTGTGCACTGCTGCTCAGAGAGATCCAGGAGGCTGAGCCTCGGTCTGTGGACCCTGTGGCAAGGGTAGTGCCCCCTGCGACGCATCTCTCTCTGCGGTAGCCCTCCCTCCTGCTGTACAGGTGGATGTGTCACAGCACTCTGTTGTGGAGCTCCACGTGTCAGAGGTGGACGGCGTGGATGGTGAGGCTGGTGATGCTGTTCGCCCTCCGAGGAGGTCATGACTGCAGCTATGGCCGCCCCCATCCGCAAGATGTACATCTGAGGGGGTCCGCAAGGTAGGTACATGTCTCTGGACCCCGGGGTAAGTGTGCAGGTTGGTGACTTTGTCCCAAGTGACAGAGTGGCCTCCTGCAATGGGTAAGGGTCTCCCCACCCACCTGTCAAATGGACCTTTGCAGCTGCCACAGGCTGACAGCTGCAACACGTCCATTTGACCTGGGAGTGTTTCCCCCAGTGTGGGAAACAGTCCCATTTTGTTCTAAAATCCCACATAATCCCGTAATCAGGTCAGTTAATGACCTGAAATACCTGAATAAATACTGTCAAGTGGCATCCCGCTGGCTTTAATTGCCTGCAGGATTCCCATCAGCGGGGGCTGTGCGCGCACGCCAGCGCGTCAGCGGGGAACCCGGAAGTGCGCGGGTTCGGGGCGGGCTCCGGTCCAGCTCCGGGTTTCTCCGATTTTCGGAGCCCCCCCGCCAGGAACGCACCTGATAGCGGGTGCTAAAATAGAGCCCACTGTAGCGGACAAACAGTGTACTGCTAAATCTGCAGGATACACACTTAGGATTAGCAAGCACAAACTGAACAAACGTGACCCTAAGTGGATCAACAAATGATTTGCTGTGAAATAAGGAAGAAAGTCAAACTGCCCTGTAGGAAGAAAGAATCTCAGGGTGGAATATAACATTCAGAAACAGATTAATGGGACATTCAAAAGGTCAAAGGGAAATGTGTAAATGAGTAAGACATAAAACTGAGCAGTGAGTGTTACTTGTCTATAAGCACAATATATAACCCACCTCCTGCACCCAACAGTATAACTCATGGACAACAGTGGAATTTGAGCTGGGCTGTGGGGTTCTGTGGTGACATGGAGGTGTTGCAGAATAATTTATCTTGTGGTAATGTGTTGTGCCCAGGTTGATATCTATGCTGGAGCTGTCTTTATTCAACAAGCTCTTCGCTGGGACTTGTACATTGCTGTGATTGGATTATTGGCGATTACCACTCTCTACACTGTTGGGGGTAGGTCCGTCAAACTGTGAGCATTCTTCCCATGTGCAGGGTGATGATATATTGCATCCAGCCAAACCATCCTGTCACTAAGGTCCAAGAAATTCTCATCTCTCTTCTTCCAGTTGAACCTACATCTTGTTTCATCAGCAATGAGCCTTTTTCCTTTTTAAAAAAGGTCCCCAATCACTGTGCTGGGTGATGTCTGTAACATCCAAGTCCCATTCACTGTGCTAGGCGATAGTCTGTAATATCCGAATCCCCATTCACTGTGCTGGGCGATGTCTGTAATATCCGAGTCCCCATTCACTGTGCTGGGTGATGTCTGTAATGATGATCTGTCAAATAATGAAACGGTCCGAGCCCGCATGCAGCAAGACCTGGACAACATCCAGGCTTGAGCTGATAAGTGGCAAGTAACATTCGGGCCAGACAAGTGCCAGGCAATGACCATCTCCAACAAGAGAGAGTCCAACCACCTCCCCTTGACAGTCAATGGCATTACCATCGCCAAATCCCCCACCATCAACATCCTGGGGGTCACCATTGACCAGAAACTTAACTGGACCAGCCATATAAATACCGTGGCTGTAAGAGCAGGTCAGAGGCTGGGTATTCTGCGGCGAGTGACTCACCTCCTGACTCCCCAAAGCCTTTCCACCATCTACAAGGCACAAGTCAGGAGTGTGATGGAATACTCTCCACTTGCTTGGATGAGTGCAGCTCCAACAACACTCAAGAAGCTCGACACCATCCAGGACAAAGCAGCCCGCTTGATTGGCACCCCATCCACCACCCTAAACATTAACTCCCTTCACCACCGGCGCACTGTGGCTGCAGTGTGTACCATCCACAGGATGCACTGCAGCAACTCGCCAAGGCTTCTTCGACAACACTTCCCAAACCCGCGACCTCTACCACCTAGAAGGACAAGAGCAGCAGGCACATGGGAACAACACCATCTGCACGTTCCCCTTCAAGTCACACACCATCCCGACTTGGAAATATATCGCCGTTCTTCCATCGTCGCTGGGTCAAAATCCTGGAACTCCCTTCCTAACAGCACTGCGGGAGAACCTTCAATACATGGACTGCAGCGGTTCAAGAAGGCGGCTCACCACCACCTTCTCAAGGGCAATTAGGGATGGGCAATAAATGCCGGCCTCACCAGTGATGCCCACATCCCATGAACGAATAAAAAAAACATCCGAGTCCCCATCCTCTGTGCTGGGCGATGTCTGTAGCATCTGAGTCCCCATTCTCTGTGCTGGGTGATGTCTGTAATATCCGAGTCCCCATTCATTGTGCTGGGTGATGTTTGTACCAACCGAGTACAACTTATTTTTGCTTTTTCTTACGTGACAGGTGGACTGGCGGCTGTAATCTACACAGATGCGCTACAGACAGTGATCATGCTGATCGGAGCTCTGATTCTCATGGGATATGGTAAGTGTAACTGAGCTGAATGTCCAATGTTCGAACTTGCAGCAATATGAATCAAAACTGAATTTCACTTTGATGCATTGGACTTTTAATCAAAGAGGGCTGGTACCAGTCACATGGTGAGGGCTGGTACCAGTCACATGGTGAGGGCTGATGGCCGACACACAGTGAGGGCCTATGGGTCTGATACCCCATCACATTATTGGAGCCAATATTAAAGGAATGGAGGAGTCAATTCCATTTATAAAGGCAGTTTTGGTGCTGGGTGTTTCCTCCCCTGAGTCACTGCTTGACTATGGAAGTTGTTTGGTCACTAATCCCATTTTCATTACGTTATTGAGTAAGTTCACTGATCCCGCACACTCAGCGGGGAGTGTGGGTCAGAGATAGGGTTACAGCACTAGCACCAGTTCTCCGACTCACGCTTCCATTGTGCACAGGATCAGTGAATTTGCTCTTAAATCTGAAAGTGATTGTCTCCCCTGGAAAATATCCACATTCTGTTTACAGAGATAGTTCTTGCTTATTTTGAAGGGGTGTTTATAGCAGGGTCGAATGAGGGCTGGGCAATTCACACCATCACTTCTCACCATTGCTGGCAGTGTGACTATGGTATTGAACAAGAGTAATGTTTTCAGAAACAGCTGAAATGTATCCTCGAGACCAGTGAATTCAGAGATTTCAGTTTGTTCCTGAGTTTAATATTAAGTTCTGAAGTGCACTGAGAGCTTAAAGATTGAGGAGTTGCAGGGTTGGTGAGCTACCCTTGTGCTCTGGGTTCAGAGGATGAGCTGCACTCGGGGCACTGTCAGCTTGTGGGTTTTTATTGACTGTGGAGGTATCTTTCCACCCAGCAGCGTGGGTAGCATCATCGGCTGATGCCTCGCCCACTCGTGAAAGGTGTAACTGGGGATGCAAACTAGTGATGCCCCACACAGTGAGCTCCCAGTGCAGCCACGACCCCAGTGGGCAGATATTGCTCAGCAGCCTGGTGTGTCCTCACAGGAGGAGAATGAAAACTGTCAGCAACTTCTCTTGAGCTTCTCCTGGCAGTGAGCTCAGAATAACCAGTATAACAGAATGTGACCAGTTGCCTGTTGCCTGGAGATTCAGCACAGGAAGAACATAAAAGGGGGAAGAGAAGAAAGGCTTTAAAAAATGGGTTAGAAAAGAAATAGAAGATACCTTTTACACAAAAATATAATCTTCATTAAATGGTTTTGTATGAAGATTTTGTATTCAAAATCATTCAAAAGGAATGTTGTTTTTTTTAAAAGTGGTGTTGGATACTCATCAGCTGACTGCTGATTGTCTACTGTATTATTTGGCTTGCATGGCACAAATTCAGTGTCCAGTTAATTGGATGGAAGTGTACGTTTCTGCCAGTTCAGTGAAACAAATCTTTGCTCTACAGCTTTCGCTAAAGTTGAAGGTTACTCAGGCCTTCAGGAGATGTACTTCTACGCCATTCCAACTTTCCGTGACCTCAACACGACCTGTGGCCTCCCAAGAGAAGACGCTTTCCACATTTTTCGGGATCCTTTGACCTCTGACCTTCCTTGGCCAGGTGTATTGATTGGAATGACTGTCCCTTCGATCTGGTATTGGTGCACAGATCAGGTACCACCCTCTAGTTAATATTAACCATAGTGTGTTATCCCTCAGCCTTCTCTTCCTCCTACGACCTTTTTTTAAAAAAGCTTGGTGTCGCCTATCACTACTTCCTGCCTTAGCACATCACCCTTTCCACACTTGTGTGTTTGTTTGGCTTAGTTGGTAGCAAGGTCTAGGATTCACTCCCTTTCTTAGCCTTCTCTGAGTGTAAACTTACCAGGGTAGAAATTGGTATGCGTTGCACCCATTTTTCGAAAATGAGCCCAAGCTAATTTCTAGGTCATCTTCTAGATGGAGTGAAGATGCAGCTTCACTCCATCTGCCTCTCACTGTTCTGTTACTACCGATTATAATTTCTTGGGCCATCATGTTTGGATTGTTTTGCTTTTAAGTAAAGTGGTCTTAAAAGCAGTGCTATATTGGTGTCTGAAGCAATGATCCCAGTGTTCTGATGAAGGGTACACACCTGAAATGTCATAACCTCTCTTTACAGATGCTGACTGACCTGTGTCTCTCCAGCATTTTCTGTCTTCATTTTGGATTTCCACCATTTGCAGTTTGTCCTTTTTTATGTAAAATGATCCTGTTATGTTGTGTCAAACTCCAGGTCATTGTCCAGAGGTCGCTCTCTGCCAGGACACTACTTCACGCCAAAGGTGGTACCTTGCTCGCTGCCTACTTGAAAGTCTTGCCTATTTTCATTATGGTGCTTCCAGGCATGGTCAGCCGCGTGCTCTTTGTGGGTAAGTGTAATGAGGCGTCTGTGCTTTCGGGCAGTGTCAGGATTTCATGCAGTGGCTCACAAATCTTTTATTTCTATCGTCATTCTTGTTTTAGATCAGGTGGCCTGTGCTGATGCTGATACCTGTCGTAGAATTTGTGGTAATCCGGTTGGTTGTTCGGATATCGCCTACCCGAAGCTGGTAATGGAACTGCTGCCAGGAGGTACAAACAATCCAATTACATAGAATGTACGGCACAGAAACAGGCCATTCGGTCCAGTGCCAGTGTTTATGCTCCAGGCGAGCCTCCTCCCACTCCATATTTACTTCATCTCACCCCGTCAGCATAATTTTCTATTCCTTTATCCCTCATGTACTTATCTAGCTTCCCCTTAAATGCATCAATGCTATTCGCCTCAATCGCTCTTTGTGGTAGCGAGTTCCACATTCTCACCACTCTCTGAGTAAAGAATTAATCTGGGAACATTGTAAAAAGTAGTTATCTCCAGAAATGGTTTATGGTCACTGAGAAGTTTCTCTTCATCCAGGGGTTCCCCTTGTTTTGTGCTCTTTCCATCAGACCATGCAAGTGAACCTTTTATTTATTGACTTGGCATTTATTTACCTGACCTTTATTGAAGCTGCTGGATCCCAACAGGTCCTTCAGTTAAAACCATCATAAGGAGAAACAGTGCCAGCAAAATTCACAAGTTAATCTGGGAACATTCTTACTAATACTATCTAATTCCCTCCAAGTGAAAGTGTCTCAACTGGGTATGTGGGGGTGAAAGGGCTAGTTGGAGATTAAGGGGTTGTGGCAGAGGACTTTGGTCCAGGAACTCATGAGGGGGGGGCTTGACCTGTACATCTTCTCCCTCTTCATTATCATTCTCCTTGGCATCATCATTCTCTTGGTCCACAAGGAAGAAGTTCCCTTTCTCCTACTCCTCTTCCTCATCATCATCTTCGTCACCCTCTTCCCCATGTTGCTAAGGTGGATCTGCAGGAAAGGAGGGTTATAAGCTAAGACTGGGTGAGTGTGGCTCCCAGACAGGGACAGAGGTATGGCGTGGCTGTGTGCTGCTTCACAGGGTGCCATGGTGACTTAGTAGAAGTGCCCCACTAACCTTGCACTGACACTGTGCCCTCAACCTCATGTATCGTCCACAGATAGAGCTCAGTCACTGCTATTTTTAGTACAAAGCTCAGTTTGACCCCATTCTTGTTCTCACTTTTCCACTGCAGGACTGCGTGGCCTGATGATGTCAGTAATGATCGCTGCCCTCATGTCCTCCCTCACTTCAATTTTCAACAGTGCGAGTACGATATTTACAATGGACGTCTGGCACCACATCCGACCTCACTGCTCTGAGTGGGAGCTCATGATTGTCGGCAGGTAGGAAAATAGTGAGCTGGCTGAGCAGAGGCAGGTTCAGTCCAAAAAAAGTACAATTACTGTCTGTCTATAAGCAACAAAGACCCTCTTTTGTGATTCTGACCAAAAGTTTTAATACACCATCCTTAATATTATTCCTCTCCTTGCCTTGTGACAGTGTTGAAATCAAGGCTCATCATATTCTCACCTACTTTAAATGTTTCCCAGATTCTCAAAACTGTGGACCTTCTTACCTTGTTGAGTCTTTCCTTCCTCCTACAATCCATGAGCCTTCTCTGCTCCAATGGAGATAGTCTCAGTATCTCCAGCCTGTCCTCATAACTATAGCTTCTTATTTCCAGTATCATTTTGTTGCTATCACACAGCAAGGGAGGTAGAAGTAAAAATATTGCACTAATATCAGAAACATCTCAAAGTGCTTTACATGGCAGCCGGCAGCCATTTCGTCAGGAAAATTGAGGGGAGCTCTGATTATCATTGCTTTTGTTGTTAGAGCTTCTAATAATCCAGAATATGAGGAAAAATAAGTAGATTTATGAACTGTCTTATACAATTTTACACTGTGCACTTCACTGCTAGCTTGGAAACTCCATCCTGCAAAGTGATTGACTTGTCCAGTCAGAATCTAATCGTTTTTTAAATCTGAACACTGATCAGAGCATTCCTGAAGTCAAGGGAAACATTCATACTCAAATGGAAAGCTCATTACATCTTCCTTACTTTAAAAACCAATAAATATCTTGCTTTATTTACATCTAAATTATTAACTTACTATTTTCATTTGCGGATATTATCGGTAACCATGTAATATTATAAAACTATCTTGTGATACAGTCTCCCTAATTCCCCAAACATACACAATCCTGAAACTATTATCTTTCAACATTTCTATTAAGTATTTCTGGCATTTTGACCTACGTTTTCCTCCCATTGCTCGTTGATTGGTCTGCATCTCTGGGGAGGGGGTTAGGGTTAGGGCGATGCCCCCCTGACCCTGAATGACTTTTTGGCCCAGGGTCACCTGCACATTAGAGTTATGATATGGCCAACCTCTGGAGCTTACTGCAGTGTTGGGATACAGTCAGCCTCCATGCCGCCTGCTAATTGACAATTTTTTCCCATAAACTTTTAACCCATAATTTTTTTCCCATAAACTTTTAACCTCCCCCCATTCCACCCCTGACCTGAACTTGCACAGGTCTTGGCTGCCAATAATATTTCTCCCTCCCCCTTCACGAGTTGTTAAAATGCTGGACTCCTGGGCTAAATAGTTTGCCCTCGGGTCACACGGAAACCACATTTCCCTCGTTTGAATGTTGTTATTATACACTCACCCACATACGGGTAACAGAGTTCATCCCTGGAAAATCGGGGAGTGCAGGAGATGCACCAGGTAAGGACATGGAAGAGCGAGTTTCTGTGCATCCACCTGCTGCTGCCTGCCCCAAATCCACCAAAAAAAATCTCCAGGGATTGGGGAGCAGAAAGCCTCGGCCTCCATCTCACAATTAAATCTTCTTACTTCACTTGGTGATGGATTTGGTCTTAAATCACTCTCTCGCTCTTTAATCTGTCAGGTGATAAAGATGATACAGTTGAGGTCGAATCTCTGGTTGCTGCATCCTCAATAGGTTAATTCAGCAGTCCATTCCGCACTTGTATCTCTTATTTCCTGATGATTATGTAGAAGTAGCATACCTAATCTGTTTGTACCAAGTTTGACCTTAGATACACTTGCTCTTTATCAATATCTTTCTATATATAAGTATTTGTGGTGTAATTTCTCAGACTCACTTGATCAGTGCTGTTTTACTCTGTGTTCTCTTACCAAAATAAAACTTCTGGTGCTTTTTGATTTGCCTTCCCGTCTCTGAATTACCAGTCATAGAAATTATTCTTTGTTACTATACACTTTCTCAAACCCTAACTTTTTGATCAACACTTCTAATCTTTCCCTTCCTGGCCCAGCATATGTCTTCCTTACTTACCTCTATTTCTGAAGCGCCTTGGGACATTTTACGTTAAAAATACTACATAAATGCAAGTTCTTGCTGCTAGCTTACAAAGTCCATGCAGGTGACTGACTTGTCCAGTCTAGTTCTTTAATTGCAACATTGATCCATCACTTACTGGTGTTCAGAGATGTCCTTAAATTCTCAAACTACTCTATCATTAAAGTATCAATTAAAATGGAGACAATAAAGGTCTTTATTGTCTCCATTTTATTGATACTAAGCCAATTTCATATCCATACTGCCACTACCCCTTTTATTCCACGGGCTTCAATTTTGCTGACAAGCCTATAATGCGGCACTTTATCAAAGGCCGTTTGAAAGTCCATATACACAGCATCAACCGCATTGCCCTCATCAACACTCTCTGTTACCTCATCAAAAAACTCAATCAAGTTAGTCAAACATGATTTACCTTTAACAAATCTGGCTGGCTTTCCTTTATTAATCTACACTTGTCCAAGTAACTATTAATTTTATCCTGGATTATCATTTCTAAAAGCTTCCCCACCACTGAGGTTAAACTGACTGGCCTGTAGTTGCTGGGTTTATCCTTACATTCTATTTTGAACAAGGGTGTAACATCTGCAATTCTCCAGTCCGGTACCACCCCCGTGTCTAAGGAGGATTGGAAGATTATGGTCAGTACCTCGCAATTTCCACCCTTACTTCCTTCAGCAACCTCGCAGGCATCCTACCCGGACAGCCTTTCTAGTACCTCCTCTATCAATTTTTAGTCCATCCAACTGCCTCCTCTTTTACTGTGACTTTGGCAGCATCTTCTTCCTTGGTAAAGACAGATACAAAGTACTCATTTAGTACCTCGACCATCCCCTCTGCCTCCAATGATGGATTTCCCTTTTGGTCCCTAATTGGCCCCACCCCTCCTCTTACTACCTGTTTACTATTTATATGCCTATAGAAGACTTTTGGATTCCCTTTTATGTTAGCTGCCAGTCTATTCTCACAATCTTTCTTTGCCCCCCTTATTTCCTTTTTCACTTCCCCTCTGAACTTTCTATATTCTGCCTGGTTCTCACTTGTATTATCAACCTGACATCTGTCATATGCCCCTTTTTTCTGCTTCATCTTACTCTCTATCTCTTTTGTCATTCAGGGAGCTCTGGCTTGGGTTGCCCTACCTTTCCCCCTTGTGGGAATGTACCTAGACAGTACCCAAACCATCCGCTCTTTAAAGGCCGCCCATTGTTTGATTACAGTTTTGCCTGCCAATCTTTGATTCCAATTTACGCGGGCCAGATCCGTTCTCAACCCACTGAAGTTGGCCCTCCTCCAATTAACTATTTTTACTCTAGATTGCTCCTTGTCCTTTTCCATAACTAATTTAAACCTCATGATTCTGTGAAAACTGTTCCCTAAATGTTCCCCCGCTGACACTTGTGTAGGGGGTGGTGGTGTGTGTCAGTTTCACCTCTGACTTCTGAGCGGTCCGAATCGCTCCCACTCCCTGGGTTCTAGACCTTGGACTTATTTGGGGGTTGTGACAAAGTGCAGCAGACAACTGGTTTTGGTGCAAGAAACTTTGACCTTTATTCAAGAGAGGAAATACAACACAACAATCTTAACACTCTAATAAAATGGGGAACACTTCAGTACACACGAGGGAAATTACAGTAGAAAGATACCTCACCCCTCCCAATCCCACTGTACTAGCTAAGTTGGACTCTAAAGGGCCAGAGATAATGCTCACCAAACAAAACCTTGACAGTAATTCACCCAGAGGTAAGTCAGAAATAGATTGTAGAGTGGAAACTTTGCGGATCTTCGGTTTTCTCCCGAGTTGGTTTTCTTTGGTTGCGGTGGCCAATATTACCCATTTGGTTGGTGGTAATATTCGGTTGGTTGTTTCGTAAGGCCCTTGTTGCCGCGAGATGTCTGATGGTCACTGGGGCTGTTGCTGTGGTTTCTTCTTGTGGGTTGGCCTGCTTCTAGAGCTGCTGACCTTCCCTGTCGAACTGCCTTCCCCTCACCTTGTTGTTTGCTGGAAACTGCTCTCCCTCCCAGACACAGGCAGAACCAAGACAAGCAGCCCACCAGAGCCAGCAAGAGCCAGAGAGAGAGAGAGAGAGAGAGGGAGAGGGAGAGAGAGAGAGAGAGAGGGAGAGAGGTTTTGAGTTTCCACTTGTGGATGTCTCTCTTACAATTGGCCTTCGACATTTAAAAAAAAAACCACTTCATGTCTGTTTAAACAGTTCTTACAAAGTCCTTAAGAATCTTTGATGGCTTTTTGATGGTCCCGCATCATGTTGCCATTGCTTCTCCTGATGGGTCATTGTTAATTCTGATTTGCTGATCACCTGGTATACAGGCTTCCTTTTGTATCCAACGTCCTAGGTGTTGATCGGTTTTGAATTAAAACAAAAACATGGCCCCACCATGTCTGGAGCAGTTGCCTCTTTCAATGGCCGACTGCCTTTCGAATTCGTGCTGAGTGTCGACTACCTGCTGTTGGTTTTGCATTAAAACAGAGACATGTCTGAAGGATTAATTCTCCGAAGTTCCACGGTGTGTGTGTTGTTGATTTCGTCTGGTGACCTCTCACCTATCCTTCCATTTTAGGATTATAGTCAATGGCCAAAGTTTTCCCATACTCAGGGTTTTTTAGGGTTTTTCTCTGAGTTTTGGGGGATCTGTGAATTTTGAGAATCTTACACTTGCTCCACTTGACCCACCTCATTCCCCAGACCAGATCCAGCAATGCCTCCTTCCTCGTTGGGCCGGAAACATACTGATCAAGGAAGTTCTCCTGAACACACTTCAGAAATTCCTCCCCCTCTTTGCCCTTTGCACTATTACTATCCCAGTGTGTATTAGGATAGTTGAAGTCCCCAATTATCACTACTCTATAGTTCTTACACCTCTCTGTAATTTCCATGCAAATTTGCTCCTCTATATCCTTCCCACTAATTGGTGGCCTATAAAATACCCCCAGTAGTGTAATGGCACCTCTATTGTTTCTTTACTCTAACCAAATAGATTCTGTCCTTGACCCCTCAAGGACATCCTCCCTCTCCAGTACTGCAATATTCTCCTTAATCAATACTGCCAGCGGCCCCTCCATTTTCCCTTCCCTATCTTTCCTGAGCACCTTGTATCCAGGAATATTTAGTACCCAATCCTGCCCTTTTCTGAGCCAGGTCTCCGTTATCGCCACGACATCATATTCCCATGTGGCTATTTGCGCCTGCACCTCACCAACCTTATTTACCACGCTTCGTGCATTTACACACGTGCACTCTAAACCTATCTTAGATCTTCTCGTATTCTCTCTCTGTGTGATCTCACCTAATACTGTACTATTTCTTATTCTAGTGCTATCTGTCTCTCTCAATCCTTTGTGCACCTTGTTTCTCCTTTCTAATGCTACATCCTGGTGCCCACTACCCTGCCAAATTAAAAGCAAAATACTGCGGATGCTGGAAATCTGAAATAAAAGCAGAAAATGCTGGAGAAGCTCAGCAAGTCAGGCAGCATCTGTGGAGAAAGAAACAGAGTTAACGTTTCAGGTCGAAGACCTCTCGTCAGAACTGGAAGATGTTAAAAGAGTTAAAGTTTTTGAGCAAGTACAGAGCCAGGTGGGGAGGGGAGGAAAGTACAAAAGGGAAGGTCTGTGATAGGGTAGAGGGCACGAGTGATTAAATGGCAAAAGGTGCAAGACAAGGAAGGTGGTAATGGGACAAGAAACAAAAGATTGGTCAGGAGTAACTGTAAATGGCAGCAGCAGAATCATTACCAGCACTAGCTGACCGAAAAAATGGGAGCAGTGGTTACGATCTGAAGTTATTGAAATCAATGTTGAGTCTGGAAGGTTGTAAAGTGCCTAATTGAAAGATGAGGTGCTGTTCCTCGAGCTTCCGTTGAGCTTCATTGGAACAGTGTAAGAGGCCGAGAACAGAGAGTTCAGAGTGGGAGTGGGACGGGGAATTAAAATGGCAAGTGACCGGCAGGTCAGAGGCATGTTTGCGGACAGAGCGGAGGTGTTCAGCAAAGCGATCCCCCAATCTGCATTTGGTCTCCCCAATGTAGAGGAGACCGCATTGTGAGCAGTGGATACAGTATAACTAAATTGAAAGAAGTACAAGTAAATCGCTGTTTCACCTGGAAGGAGTGTTTGGGGCCCTGGACGGTGGGAAGGGAGGAGGTGAAGGGGCAGGTGTTGCATCTCCTGCACTCGCACGGGGAAGGTGCCGTGGGGAGGAGAGCTGGTGTTGGGGGTGATGGAAGAGTGGACCAGGGTGTTGCAGAGGGAGTGCTGAAGATGTGTTTGTTGGTGGGATCGGGCTGGAGGTGGCGGAAATGGCGGAGGAAGTTAAATTAGTTTAAACCCTCCCCCACAGCACCGGTGAACCTCCCCACGAGGACATTTGTCCCAGCTCTGTTGAGGTGCAACCTGTCCGCCTTCAACAGGTCCCTCTTGCCCCAGGACTAGTTCCAATGCCTCAAGAATCTAAAGCCCTCCTTCTTGCATCATGTCTCTAGCCACGCATTAACCTGCCTTATCTTTCTATATCTGTACTCACTAGCACGTGGCACTGGGAGCAATCCAGAGATTACTACCTTTTTGAGGTCCTGCTTTTTAACTTCCTCCCTAGCTCCTGAAACTCTAGCCGCAGGACCTCATCCCATTTCTTCCCTATGCCGTTGGTACCCACATGGACCATAGCTTCTGGCTGTTCCCCATCCCCCCCGTGGAATGTTCTGCACCCTGTCCATGATGTCCTTTCCCTGGCACCAGGGAGGCAACACACCATTCGGGACTCATGTCGACAGTCACAGAAATGCCTGTCTGTCCCCCTGACTATCGAATCCCCTGTGACTACTGAATTTCTACACTTCACTGTACCCCCCTGTGCAGTCCTTTTCCCCTTGATGCCGTTTTCAGAACTGCACTCCTTTGAGGTGTCGTCACCCTCACTGGTATTCAATGCTGATGACCGGTTTGAGAGTGCCACCCGCCCAGAAGATTCCCGCACTGCCTGCCTCTTCCTACCATTTTGGATGGCCACCCACTTGCTATCCTGAACTCTCTGTGGCTGCGGGGTGACCACCTCCTGGAACGTACGATCCAGGAAACCTTCAGCTTCCTTTATGCCCAGCTTTGATTCCAGCCGCCCCTCAAGCTCAGGAACCCTCAGCTCGAACTCGAGCAACTGGAGGCATTTCCTGCACACGTGGCCCTCCAGGATACATGAAATGTCCTGAAGTTCCCACATGGCGCAGGAATTGCAGGCAGTGGGTTCTCAGCTGCCCGTCCATTATATTTAGAAACCTTTTTTTTTAAACGCCCTTTAGATACTCGATTATTATTAATTTACTTACTGTTTCCTCACCCCGATTAACCTACCCTTTTATTCTAGGTCTCTCAGAGCTCCTCCTCTCTGTTCACTGTCCTTCCCCATCTACACCTCATTCCACCTCTCACCAAATTCTCAAGTTCCCACTCGGTTCACAATCCTCTCTGTTCGCAATGCGCTCAATAAAGATAGTGAACAGTGAGGAGGATAGTGATAGACTTCAAGGGGACATAGACAGGCTGGTGGAATGGACGGACACATGGGAGATGAAATTTAATGCAGAGAAGTGCGAAGTGATACATTTTGGCAGAAAGAATGAGGAGAGGCAATATAAACTAAATGGTACAATTCCGAAGGGGGTGTAGGAACAGAGAGGCCCAGGCACAAATCTTTAAAGGTGGCAGGTCAGGTTGAGACAGTGGTTAAAAAAGCATACGGGATCTTGGGCTTTATAAATAGAGGCATAGAGTACAAAAGCAAGGAAGTTATGTTGAACCTTTATAAAACACTGGTTTGGCCACAAATGGAGTATTGTGTCTAATTCTGGGCACTGCACTTTAGGAAGGATGTGAAGGCCTTAGAGAGGGTGCAGAAAAGATTTATTAGACTGGTCCCAAGGATGAGGGACTTCAGTTATTGGATAGACTGGAGAAGCTGGGGTTGTTCTCCTTAGAGCAGAGAAGGTTGAGAGGAGATTTGATAGAAGTGTTCAAAGTCATGAAGGGTTTCAATAAAGTAAATAAAGAGAAACTGTTCCCATTGTCTGAAGGGTCGAGAACCAGATTTAAGGTGATTGGCAAAAGAACCAAAGGTGACATGAGGAAAAACTTTTTTACGCAGCGAGTGGTTATGATCTAGAATGTGCTGCCTGAGGGGGCAGTGGAGGCAGATTTAATTGTGGCTTTCAAAAGGAATTGGCTAAATTCTTGAAGGGGAAAAATTTGCAGGGCTACGGGGAAAGAGCAAGGGAAATGGGACTAACTGGACTGCTCTTACAAAGAGCTGGCACGGGCTCAGTGGGCTGAATGGCCTCCTCCTCTGCTGTAACCATTCTATAATTCTATGATTCTATGGAGACAATAAAGTCACAACTGGGAGAGGCTGGAAGCTAAAGGTGAGAGTGGAATTGCCTTTTAGGTGATAAACTTTCTCTTGTACCAGAATTAAGAGAGAGTTAGAAGAGAGTCCCAAGATACGGGAACAGTTTTCAAGTCTTGGACAGACTTATGCTTTACATCAAGCTTAAGAGTCAGTGAGGGGAAAAGTGTATGGGATTCAAAAAGAAACTGAGCTTCTTGGAAGCAGCTTTAGCTTCCTGCTTCTAATTATAAGCATAAAAGCTTTCACCATTTCCCATCAGCACATAGACTGTTCTGCGCAATGCCCTGGGGTAGCAGAATCCATTTTGATCGATTTGAATGATTCTCAGTCTGCCATTGGTGGTACATGTTCAGAATGATTCCCTCTCAATATGCACATCTTTCTTTGTATCTGCCACAACCCTTCAGTGGAGGATTGTGATGTGTTTACAATTAAGAAATAGAATTAGCTGTCTTCCTGCTCAATAAGGGGCTTTTTGGATTTGCCTCCTGCTTCTCCTCTTCCTCCTTCTCCTCTGTCTCTTTTTCTTTGACTCTCCTCACTCTCAACAAGACTCGAAGCTTTTGTGTCCCCAGCGTTTCCAACCATTGGATTTTGCTCCCATTACTTCTCAGTTGCACATGATGGGGAAAAGAGCTGTAGAGAAAACTTCTAGAGGCACAAACCAGCCATAGATGCTTCACCAGAGGAGAGTGTTGTGGGTAACCAGAACGATTTTAGTGTGAGGTTATGAATCATAGTCTCCATTTTTACTCGTTTATTGTTATCAAATGTTAGTTTTTATTTTAGATTCTTTTAAAATAACTTGAAATGGGAGGCACAATGGAATGAGGGGAATCAAGTGTAGTAGTTGGCTCCTATGAGGTTACCGACTCCAAACCAGAGTTTTATTTATTTACAATCCATACCTAGCAAACAAGCTGCTTCCCTCCGACCATGCTGCCCTACTGATGATTTCTCAGCACATTGCGCAAGCTCAGTCCAAGGTCACTTTCTTCCAGCATTGACCGTATGACAGGTGGGTTTAGTTTAGTTTCGTTATTTGATCCTTTAATATTGCCATTTTCACTTTGTTTACCTTTTTCTCCTCAACGTTAGCTTTTGTTTCATTAATCAAAATCTCTTCCTTTCTTTTAACTATGGTATCAGTTATAATTAACTAAAATCACTCAGCAAAGTTTAAATGGACTGAATTAAAAAGACTGTCCAGCCCTTGCGCATCTCACCCTGGCCCCGAAAATCCACGGAGCAGTGAATTGTGACCTAAGTGTTGAGATGTGTCACTTCTGACCTCCGCTGCTTGTTCCGCCAATGCTCGTGGGAGTCAGGGAGCTCATGTGATTTACGCGCCTTTGGTGAGCTAGGAGCACACCTGGGATCTGGGACACTCTGCCCACAGAAGGTGTAGGAAAGTCTGGGCGGGGAGGAGGGGGCTACTGGTTAACCCCAAGAAGAAAAATTTAGGTGCCTTAACATCACAAAAAAAAAACTTTAATCTTCAACGTTCCAGCCCACAATCCCCAGAACCGCCAGATGTTTGGCCTGCTCCAAACAACCAACGCAAACATACTCAGGAGTCCCTAAGAAGACCCAAGGTGCAGGAACTCCGTCATTTGGAGTTCCCGTCGCTAGTCCCGTCCCCTTATGTCGCTGGTTTTGCAAAAGGCCTACAAAGCCATCCCAGAAATCTTGATGTTGGGTCGGGACACACCGTAACTGAGTCCCAGCCTAGTTTCTGGCCATTCTGGTGGGCTTCTGCCGAAGTTACAGGGGATATTCGGGCCCCCTCTCTTCTCTACGAAAAGCCTTTCCTTCAAGGAGTTTGCGAAAAATAAATTGTTAGAGAAGAATTTACAGAATGCAGTGAGGCTCCACAAGCGTCTTGTCGCAATTAGCATTGAGAGGAGGCGAGGCTTCTGCACATAGTTGCTAAATTTGGTTTTCCCTCTGTTGCAGGGTGTTTGTGCTGGTCCTGGTGGTGCTGTCTGTCCTGTGGATTCCTCTGGTGCAAATGAGTCAGGGTGGCCAGCTCTTCATGTATATCCAGTCCATCAGCTCCTACCTACAGCCGCCTGTCGCAGTGGTCTTCATGGCCGGCTGCTTCTGGAGACGAGCTAATGAGATGGTGCCTGTTTCTCTAAGATTTATTTTACTGTTAACCTACAGTTAATATGAGGTGATACACTGAAGCTTACTGGGTTCTCCCTCGTCATTCCTATTTGGTGAGCTCCCAGTGTTAGCAATGCCAGAGGGATGTGCCAATTGGAAACCCAGTGGCTCCCTAAAGGGATGGGGGGAGCCCAAGGGAGAGTCACTGCCCGATACTCTCGCATTCCCCCTTTGGACACCTGGGGAGCAGCGCTGAGGAGAATGCCTGAAAAACCTCTCACTGGGCAAGGAGAACCCCAAAGAAAAAGCGCAAAAGACAGCTGGGGTCATTTTATGCTAACTGATCGGGCGGGAAACCCATAGGATCAGGTGGAATGTTGGTTTTACACCCCGGCCAATATTACTCTCCTCTTATTTCAATAGAGAGTAAAATCGGGAGGGGTGTAAAACCAGCATTGCACCTAATCCTGTCAGTTTCCCGATGGGCAGGTTAGGTTAAAAATGCCGCCAGTTTGTTCTATTAATCAGGACACACAATAAACCCCCTCCCAACTGTTCAATGCTCTTCAATCCACTTGCACCAAGTAAAATTCTGCTCAAACCGTGGGATATTAATTAAGAAAATTACATACCTGTCAAGCACTAGCAATTAGTGAGGAGATCTGCGATGAGCTCCTTCTTGCAGGTCCTGTAAGAGACTGTTTGGTGGTGGAGTTCATAAGGCTCAGGCTATTTCTGCGTTATACTTGCTTCGCTTTATTTTATATTATTTTGTTTATGCAGTGATACTGCCCAAAGTGCCACAAGTGACAATGCAAATGAGAGAATGTGACCAATGTTTGTGAGTTGGGAGTCAAGTGAATGGGATTGAGGGCAGTCCTTAGGTTTGAGCAGTGGGAGGGCCGGACAGGACCTATATTGAGCGGGAGTGAGAACATCTCTGCCTAGTAGGTGGGAGCCAACCTAAGTCCTGTGATCTCCTAGCTGCTTTCTCATTTTGAAACTCAAACTTCCAATCAGCTATTCATTACTTGTTGATTTAGAAAGAAATAAAGAACTTGCATTTATATAGCACTTTTCACGACCTCAGGACGTCCCAAAGCATTTTACAGCCAGTGAAGTACTTTTGAAGTGTAGTCACTGTTGTAATGTAGGAAACGGGGCAGCCAATTTGCACACAGCAAGATCCCATAAACAGCAATGAGATAATGACCAGATAATCTGTTTTTTTAATGATGTTGGTTGATGGATGAATATTGTCCAGGACACGGAGAACTTTCCTGCTCCTCTTTGAATAGCCACGGCATCTTTTATGCCCACCTGAGAGGGCAGATGGAGCCTTGGTTTAACTTCTCATCCGAAAGATGGCCCCTCCGACAGTGCAGCCCTCCCTCAGTACTGCCCCTCCGACAGTGCAGCCCTCCCTCAGTACTGCCCCTCCGACAGTGCAGCACTCCCTCAGTACTGCCCCTCCGACAGTGCAGCACTCCCTCAGTACTGCACTGGAATGTCAGCCTGGATTATGTGCTCAAGTCTCTGCCGTGGATCTTGAACCCATGACATCTGACTCAGAGGCAAGAGTGTAACCACTGAGCCAAGGCTGCCACCTGACTCATCATTTCTCACATTCTGTTCAACCTTGCTTGCATCCTGCCTACGGTACTTTTTACTTTGGGTTTACAATGTGAAAAAAAATTATTGCAGAGGATGTGCGTATGTGAATATCCCACTGGGATACTGGATAAGCTAAGGAGCTAATGTATGACTCCTTGTGTGTGCACAGGGCGCATTCTGGGGCCTCTTCACAGGGATCCTGGTTGGTTGCATTCGAATGGCTTTGGATTTTATTTACCCCGAGCCTCAGTGTGGCCAGCCTGATAATCGGCCTGTGATCACCAAGTACGTTCATTACCTGCACTTCTCCATCATCCTTTCTGTCTTTACGCTGATCATGGTGGTGACCATCAGTCTCGGCACAAAACCTCCCGATCCGGAAAAGGTAAGCGATTTGGACAAGATTGAGAAGCTGCTCCTTATCTCTAACAGCTTCAATCACTTCAAATAAAATATTTGACTACATCTACTTAGTTAGGCTTAAGGACCTTGGTCTATTTACTTTAGTACGGTGTAGATTTAGAGGCCACCTGACAGAGGTCTATTATACAATTAAAGGGCTGGATTGTGTGCCTATTGATAGATTATTCCAGTTTAACAGAATGGGAAGGACCAGGGGACACGAGTTTAAACTATGCAAGAGTAGTTGGATGTTGGGCGGTTCTTCTTTTCCCAGAAAGTACTGGGCCTCTGGAAGGGGAGGGTAGTGTTTAGTCATGAGGCTGGGGCCAACATGGTGTGGGGCAGGCTTGATGGACCAGCTGGCCGTTTCCTGCCCGTCAATTTTGTATGTTTGTATTTGCTTCTAAAACTCCAATGAATGGGTTTGAGCAGTGAGAGGGCCGGACAGGACCTAAACTGAGTGGGAGTGAGAACGTCTCTGCCCAGTAGGTGGGAGTGAACCTCAGTCTTAGCTGCTTCCTCGTTTTAAAACTCAAACTTCCCATCAGTGATTCATTACTTGTTGATTTACCTTGTCGTTTATCATATTCCTTTCCATGTTGGCCATGTCCTGCCTATCGTATTTGGCCCTTTTACTTTGGGTTTTATGTTTAAAGGATTTGGCTGCTCGCAGATGCAACAAAAGAAGCTGCAGGGAGTGCATGATATGTTTAGCAATTCCAGTCTTGTTGAAGGACAACCCATAGTGGGGCTATCACCTTTTGCCAAGTCCAAAACCAAACAGTGGTGGGAGAGGCAGAAAACTGTAGCTTGAAGTTCTGATGAATCTTCTTTGAAATCTTAATGACTAAACTTCTCCACATCATGAGGAACAATGGCCCTGATTTTAAGTCCAGAGGGGTATTGGAAACGCACTCACTGCTCCAGAAATTAATCCCGGGCTCTTTTAGCTTCCGGTGCTCATTTAAAATCCCACCAGCCAACTTCCACGAGTTCCGGGGGGAAGTCAGTGGGAAGCGGCAGAATATCGCAAGGCTTGGAGGCCGCCCACCGACACAAGGTAGGTGGCGGGATTGGCTGCTCTGGCCTCTCAGGGTTGGGGGGGTCTCATCCGGGAAGGGAGGGAGTTCGCAGCAGGGGAGGCCTAAGCTTTCCTTGTGGGGACTGGAGGAGCTCCTCCTTCAACTCCTGCCCCTCCTCCTTCACCTCCTTCTCCTGCCCCTCCTCCTCCTTCACCTCCTGCACCTCTTCCTTCAGCTCCTCCTCCTCCTGCACCGCCTCACTCCTCCTTCACCTCCTGCCCCTCCTCCTTCACCTCCTCCTCCTGCCCCTCCTCCTCCTTCACCTCCTGCACCTCTTCCTTCAGCTCCTCCTCCTCCTGCACCACCTCACTCCTCCTTCAGCTCCTGCAACTCCTCCTCCTCCTGCTCTGCCTCGCTCCACGAGGGAAAGGAAAAAAAAGTATCTTTTTTGGCCTCCTTTTCTTCTTCCCGGCAGGTCCTGATTGGCTTTCACCTGGCGGAAAGTCAAGGCAGCTTCCCCGCTCAGGCCTCAGTCAAAATTGCAGCCGAGTCTCGCTCACATCATCGGGGCCCGACATGCAAATGTAAAGAAGGACCCCTTTGGGTGGGTGTCCTTGCTGCCTGCTCAGTACAGCAGGTTAAAATACTGAACGGTAAAATACTGAACAGGAAGCAGAGAGTTGGGATAAATGGTTCATTCTCGGACTGGCAACCAGTAGCCAGTGGTGTTCCGCAGGGGTCATGCTGGGTCCCCAACTCTTTACAATCTATATTAACGATTTGGAGGAGGGGACCGAGTGTAACATATCAAAGTTTACAGATGATACAAAGATGGGAGGGAAAGTAGAGAGTGAGGAGGACATAAAAAACCTACAAGGGGATATAGACAGGCTGGGTGAGTGGGCGGAGATTTGGCAGATGCAATACAATATTGGAAAATGTGAGGTTATGCACTTTGGCAGGAAAAATCAGAGAGCAAGTTATTATCTTAATGGCGAGAGACTGGAAAGTACTGCAGTACAAAGGGATCTGGGGGTCCTAGTGCAAGAAAATCAAAAAGTTAGTATGCAGGTGCAGCAGGTGATCAAGAAGGCCAATGGAATGTTGGCTTTTATTGCTAGGGGGATAGAATATAAAAACAGGGAGGTATTGCTGCAGTTATATAAGGTATTGGTGAGACCGCACCTGGAATACTGCATACAGTTTTGGTGTCCATACTTAAGAAAAGACATACTTGCTCTCGAGGCAGTACAAAGAAGGTTCACTCGGCTAATCCCGGGGATGAGGGGGTGGACATATGAGGAGAGGTTGAGTAGATTGGGACTCTACTCATTGGAGTTCAGAAGAATGAGAGGCGATCTTATTGAAACATATAAGATTGTGAAGGGGCTTGATCGGGTGGATGTGGTAAGGATGTTCCCAAGGATGTGTGAAACTAGAACTAGGGGGCATAATCTTAGAATAAGGGGCTGCTCTTTCAAAACTGAGATGAGGAGAAACTTCTTCACTCAGAGGGTAGTGGGTTTGTGGAATTTGCTGCCCCAGGAAGCTGTGGAAGCTACATCATTAAATAAATTTAAAACAGAAATAGACAGTTTCCTAGAAGTAAAGGGAATTAGGGGTTACGGGGAGCGGGCAGGAAATTGGACATGAAGCTGAGTTCGGATCGGTCAAGGCCCTGTGGGTGGCGGAGAGGGCCCAGGGGCTGAGTGGCCGGGTCCTGCTCCTACTTCTTGTGTTCTTTAGATTTGTGGTTGGGATCAGATCAGCCATGATCTTATTGAATGGTGGAGCAGGCTCGAGGGGCCGATTGGCCTACTCCTGCTCCTATTTCTTATGTTCTTATCCTGGCAGCTTCTGGTGGGTGGCTTTAACTGTCCATTCCCCCCACTTTCTACCGGTGGGCAGGGCTCAAATCAGCCCATAGATTTGTTTCCATTTTAGAAATGTCTCCACAGCTCAGTCAAGATTCACCATATCGATCCAGTCTGAAAATGGGCCTCTGGTAATCCTATTGCACAGCATCCTTTCTGGCTTTATACTAGGGAGGATCAATCATGATGAGCAACTCAGCCAGGTGTCCTAGCTGAAGAATGGGAAGAGGATGTGACTGGGAATGACTCACCCAAAGTGCAGGTGCCAGCCGCTCATAAAGCCCACCAGGGTAAAGTCTGCTTGGAGAGTCAAATTGACAGGGTTCTTTCAGCTCTTGTCTGATGTTACTACCCAACAATGTTTAACCGCAGCGAGTTCAGTCTACTGGTATGTTGTGTTACAATCTTTCTTCTTCATTCTTAGATTAGCCGCTTGACCTGGTTCACCCGTTTTGAAAGAACCGATTCTGTGACAGGACAGCCTGAAGAAGGTAAGCTACATGGCAAGGAAATGACCAACATGAGCAGAGCCACCCTTTCAATGGGTAGGAATCCTCCATAATCACGGCAGTGGCACACAATATATTAGGGTCATAACAATAACCTTACCCTGACATGAATGTGACAAGACCCTGACCTTTTACATAACTGTACACAAGTGTAACAGCCCAACTTGTGATTCAATTTAATGTGAGTCTAAGGTCAGTTTTATCTCTGACATGACTATACACCAACAGTTCTCAGCCTGTAGGGTGTAGGATTGAGGAAGGTGTGTGATTTGGAAAACCTCTTAAAGGACTCTTCCGCCATTAGAGATTCCCAACTTTCTCACTGGTCTGGCCAATGCTTTGTGAAGCACAATGAATGAATGAAGAAACGGATTTCTACAAAATGGAAAGGGTTAGGTAGGCTGCAATAGGTTACAAGCATCATCACATTACTAGTAGAACTCTGTAATAATCAACTGCACTTTTTCTCCACCAGTCACACACAAAATGGATCCTATGATGAGACAACCTGAAGGAGATAAGCTGCACCAAGAGGAAATCAAGAACAATGTCACCCACTCAACTGGTAGGCAGTCCTCCACCATCATTGCTTTGACACACAATGCAACAGAATTGTAAACTGATATATAATTCTGTCATCAATTATACTCTCTTCCAGACCAGTCTGAAGAAGATCAGGTGCGTTCAGAGGAAGTCAGCAACATGAGCAATGTCAGTCTTTCATCAGGTAGGCAATCCTCTGTGATCACATCTCTGTATTAGCACACAATACACCAGGATTATGGCTAATAACCTCCTCCCAACACAAGTATACATAACTGTGATGAGAACCTTCTCCCCGAAATTCCATGCCATTTTTGGTGTGTCTTAAGTGCAAAATCAGGGCAGGTGATTTTCACGGCAAGCAAATTGGGGCGGAAACCAACTTCACCAGTTTTCCAGTGGTGTTATATGCCCAAATTTCCTGAATTTTATGCTCGCAATGCACTAGGGGAATGTTAGATGAGAAATATAAGGCACAGCTATTGCCAGGAACAGCCAAGAGCAGGTATGGCATTATCTATGGGCATACCTTTATTGATCCTCCTCATGTGACCTGTGTTGTCTATATATTTACTGGGGGGGGGGGGGCGGGGTAGAGGCAATATCTAGGGGTCTGTCTGTCTGTGGCTATGAAGGTGATTTCTGCACTCAACTTTTTTGACACCAATTAACTCAGTCAGCCACAGGGATCATTGTAAAATCAGTCAGGGTGCAGTGCGGACCTGGGTTTATCAGGTGACTGAAGCACTTTTCTCCAGTCATAAGATACTCCAGCCTTGCAAAGGCCCAGCTCTGTCACTGACTCGTTGCATAATTCTGTAATGAATTAGATTTCTCTCTCACTCTCAGTTGAATCGGTGAAGAAAAGGTCGAAGCTGATATCCTTTCTGTTGTGGTTCTGTGGGATGGATAAGACGGAAGAAACAGTGAGCCCTCCACCAAGTGAAATTTCAGCCAACACCCACTCACTCAGCGAGGAGCGTCACATGCGCTATTTCATTAATGCTAATTTAATCGTCTGTTTGAGTGCTGCCGTCTTCCTCTATGCTTATTTTGCTTAAAACAATGTCATAATGTAATATCGCTTACATTTATAATAAAATGAAAATTATGTAAATCTAGATTAATTTTTCTACCAGTTGAATCAATGAAAAGGTGATACTATTTGTCTTGGAAGGGCTTTGTTTAAGGAACAATGGGGGTTAAATTGGATAACCCCCGAAACCGGGCGCGAGGATTGCGCTTCGCGATTAACCCACGCCCGGTCATTGAGATGCAGGCAGCAGTGAGTTTCGTGCTGCCTGTTGATTTATCTGATATCGGTGAGCAGCCAGGCCTAGCTGCGCTGTTGAGTGGCTGCTCACCAGCAGAGGGGGGGCCCCGATATTGCGCAAGTGGCTAGCATCACATAAAGGCAGCCTGCACCTCTTATTTGCAAAATATACGATACGGGTCTGCATGGGGTCTCAACGGAGATCAGACATCGCACACATAAAACACAGATGCAGGTCCCGTCCCTATGTTTACAAACTGTTGAGTTATGTTAAAACATTGAATAAAGGTTACGCACTACTAAATCCCATAAGCTCCAATATGCATGCCCAGACCCCACCAATCTGAGTTTGTACCAGGCCTGTAAAAGAGCTTGCACCAAGGTTCTCTGATGATGCACTAGAGGCCTTGGTGCAAGAGGCCCTCCAGAGAGGCAGTGGGAGGCAGTGGGGAACAAAGTCAATGCCAGGAGCATAGCACCACAAACGTGGATGCAGTGCAGGAAGAAGTTCAATGCTTTGACACGAGTGGTCAAGGTGAGCGAAGTGAACTGTCAAGTGGCATCTCCTACCAACTGCACCACTAGCCGCATCCACTGCTCCATGCACTACACCCCCCCATCACCCACATACGAACAAACTCTTTCAATCAGTACTCAATTCTTCCAATCAGCTACTTCCTCTCACCCGCACACATTCCACTGTTGCAAGCCACACACCCAAAACTCATAGGTCACACACACTGGCAGCTATTCAACCATGATAGGCGCATCACCCAAACGTCTTGCAGGACACTCACCAAAACATGTCCCACTTTCTTGCAGGAGAAGGTGGCGCATAACAGGAGGCAGCAAGTGGCAGTGACTCCATGGAACGGGAACCTGTTGTCCTCTCTTGGGATGACAGCATTCCTGTCCCAACCCTGCCAGTCCACCAGTGCCCTTATTGTTGCCTGTCAGATAGTCAGCCCACTCCCTGTAGAGTATTGAAACTTTATTATAGGAACATAGGAAGATAGGAACAAGAGTAGGCCATTTAGTCCCTCGATCCTGGTCTGCCATTTGATGAGATCATGGCTGATCTGTGACCTTAGCCCCATATCCCTTCATACCTTTGGTTAACAAAAACCTATCAATCTCAGATTTAAAATTAACAATTGAGCTAGCATCAACTGCCGGTTGCAGAAGAGCGTTCCAAACTTCTACCACCCTTTGCGTGTAAAAGCTGTTCCTAGCTTTACTCCTGCAAGTCCTGGCTCTAATTTTTAGGCTATGTCCCCTAGTCCTAGTATTCAAGTATAGGAGACCTCCAAAAACAGGTACAAATACATCAGCAGCCAGAAGCAATAATCCAGCAATTAACCTGTAACCCCTGCATGATCCCTTTAAATAGTGCTGGTGGGAGGTCCTCCAAGCTGTTTACGACCTGTTCAGCTGTGTGAGGTTAAGACAGTGCGTTGAGTTCCAAACTCGCATCTGTCCCTTTAAATCAGTGTTGCAGACTGATCTACCGCATATTCTCCCTCCTTTACATGCTGCCGGCGTTTGTATGCAAACGCCTTTACCAAGATGGCATCTGGCGCACGTCACGCTAGAAGTGCGCGCGTGCATTCCGGATGCCATTTTGGGTCCTTAGGAGGCTGCGTAGCGCCTACAAAACAGGCTCTATGCGGCCCAATTTATAGCCCTATCTTTTTTTTGGAGTGCAGTGGTCGTTGTTACATAGGCAATCATGTCATTCATTCTCCACCAACAAAGGCTCACAAACAGCAATGAGATGAATGCCCACTTAACCTGTTTGTGATGGTAAACAATCTTAGTCTGCAGAGTAATAGGATTGTTTTTGAAAATCTCTGTTTGGTGGTCTATATCCAATTGAGTAACAAATCCCTTCTTAAGGGGCCGATTTTCAGATGGCTGAGCGGGTGCATTGGGGGCGGGGGGGGAGGGGGGCTCCGAAAATGTCGGAATTCAGGTCTGGAGCCCGGATCCAACCCGCTCACTTCCGGGTTCCCCAATGACGCGTTTGGGTGCACGCGCAGCTCCCACATGAGGGACTCCCACCAGCAATTAAAGCCGGTGGGACGATAATTTAGATACTTATTTAGATACTTCAGGTACTTGACAGACCTCATTGACTGGTGATTTTGGCAGGGGTGCAATTTTGAAGGATCCTCAGCGTGTTTCCCGTGCTGTGGGAAACACTCCCTGTTGGAGCAGACGTGTTTCAGCCAGCAGCCAGTAGGAGATGCAAAGGATTATTTGACAGGTGGGGAGAAAACCTCATTTATTGCAGCAGGGCACTCTGTCACTTCAGACAAAGTTTTAGCTGCAACGCCTTTGTCTTTCCACTCAAAATTATTAATTAATACCCTAAACTCTGCTGTGCAAACACATTTACCTACTTTGCGGACCCCCTCAAACTCACACGGTCAGGATGGGGGGGCGCCTTGGCTGCATTCATCACTTCATCCGAGGACGAGCAACATCGCCAGCCTCGCCAGGCACGGTATCCACCTCTGCCACGTGGAGCTCCACAACACAGTGCTGCGCCACAGGCACCTGCACAACAGCAGGGAGGGCAACAACAGAGAGAGCAGCGTCACAGGAGGCACTCCCCTCGCCACAGGGTCTACAGACTGAGGCTCAGCTTCCTGGACCTCTCTGAGGAGCAGTGCATAAGGAGGCTCGGAGTCAGTCGTCGGGTAGTCGCGGACATCTGCAGCCTCCTTCATGCCGAGCTGCTCCCAGCTGGCCCGAGCAGCATCTTCTTACCTATCACTATCAAAATCACCACTGCCCTCAACTTCTTCACCTCCGGATCGTTCCAGGGTGCCACCGGGGACATCGCCGGGGTCTCTCAGTCGTCTGCCACAAGTGCATAGGGCAGGTCACCGACGGCTTGTTTCGCAGGGCCTCGCACTATATCAACTTCCCCATGGATGACCTCAGCCAGACGGAGAGGGCAGTGGGATTCCACGCTGTGGCTGGCTTCCCACGGGTGCAGGGTATAATCGATTGTACCCATATAGCAATACGAGCACCTCCACACGAGCCAGGACTGTTCATCAACAGGAAGGGCTATCACTCCATCAACACTCAGCTCATCTGTGACCACCACAAGAGATTCCTTCATGTGTGCGCCAGATATCCTGGCAGCTGCCACGATTCCTTCATCCTCCGGGAGTCCAACATCCCGCCCCTCTTCCACGCACCGAACACCGCAAGGTCTGGCTCCTCAGGGACAAGGGATACGCCCTGCACACGTGGATCATGATACTTCTGAGGAACCCCACCACCGAGCAAAGGCGTCGATATAACGACAGCCACATCGCTACCAGGTGTACAATTGAGCATGCTATAGGACTGCTCAAGATGTGCTTCAGGTGCCTTGATCGTTCTGGGGGAGTGTTTCAATATGCATCAGACAGAGTGGGACGCATTATATAGTCGTCTGTTGTGCCCTGCACAACATGGCACAACAGAGAGGGGTGCCGCTGGAGGAGGCCCCATCCACATCTGCCACCCACATTGAGGAGGAGGATGAGGACGAGGAGGATGAGGAGAAGGAGGCAGAGGAGGAGGAGCAACCCATGGGCAGAACAGCGGCTCACCTGGCTGCTCGTGAGGCCAGGGAGTCACTGATATGTGAACGGTTCTCCTAACATCAAACAGTGTGAAGGGTCCAGTCCTCATCACCTGGTCAGAGGAGCAGCCACACCAGCCCCCTCCCCCGCCCCTGCACAAAATAGTCATGCAACTACACATACACCCATTGTAGAGTGACCCAATGGATGGCATCAATTGTGGGTGTTCATGGTGAACCTCATGAAAGGGACTTATTGCACAAGCCAGTCAAGAATGGCTAAGATGTGGCAGTAGTGGTGACAATATAATATTTAATGTGAGTTGAGCAAAAATCAAATATAAATAAAAAACATGACAAACTGTCAAACACCCTTGTGCATCCCCTTTGTGCTCACAAAACCTTTGCCTTACGCTTTCGACTACTCCTACGTGGTGCTTCCCCCGGGGCTGCAGCAGAGGTAGTGGCCGGTTGCTCTTGTTCATGCCGTGACTGAATAGATGCTTTGGGCCGACGCCCTCTGGGTTTCGGTGCCCATGAGGGCCCCTCCAAAGACCGCTCCTCCTGCACCTGTGCAGGGGCAGACTCGACCACCTGGAGAGGAGGCAAAGGGTGAGACGTGGGAGCGCTTTGAGTGGAGTCCCCACTTCCATGTCCCCTTTCGCCATCATCCCTCTCCTGGACCAGGCCCACATCACTCCTACCACCTGCTGGACGACAGTTTGGAGGACATGTGTGAAGCCTTGTAAGGCCAGTGCTAGTCTATCTATCTGCCTGTTTAAGGCAGCAGAAAGTTGCTCACCCTGAGTCCGAAAGGCCGTTGTCAGGGCCTCAATGGACTCATTGATGAGCCGTGCTAGAAGCTCGACAGAGGCTAGCCTTCCCTCCATTGCAGACATTCTCGCACTTACCCACGACACTATCTCAGAGATGCCCTCACATCCCTGTGACAGTATCTCGGAGATCCCCTCCTGTACCTGTGCCACCATTCCACTCATGCAGGAGTTGGACTCCTCCATCCTCTGCGCGATTGTGGAGTGTGCGCGTGGCACCTGTTCCAGCACCTCGCAAATATGCTGCTGCCCTTCGATCATTCTCCTTTTAAAGGATGGCCCCCAGGGTTCAGCATCTGTGTCCAGCTGAGAAGAGCCTGGAGAAGAGTGCTCCCACCGAGGCGGACTCTCCACAGCTGCCCCTGCCACCAATGTCTGCTCATGCTCACGTGTGTGTGGTGACTCACCATGTGCAACCCCAATTAAGTGAGGACAGGGACTCACGGAGGTGTGTGTATCTGTGCTGGTGGATGGCTCGCTCAGATGTGACGGTGCCCCCTCAAAAGCCGGCAGGCCCTCTGAGGAATCGCCCTCTGCCGTCACGGAGGTCACTGAAGGCCATGTAAGAGAACAGAAGGAAATATTAAGCATAATGACAGATGTTGAGGTGCTGAAGATGGAAAGGAATGATAACATCATTTGCTATTGTGAGCGCTGAATGTTAAAGTTCTGTCATCAGCCATTTGGCGGGTGGCAGTCTCGGCGTCACCGATGGACAGGCACTCGAGGGTGCGGCTCAATTCAAGAGCCTCCTGCTCCGCGTCCGTGAGGACGACCTGATGTTGCGGCCCCCCTCCGGTCTTTGCCCTCTCCCGTGCATTCTGGGCTCTCTTCTCTGACAAGGGGAGAAAGTAGAGAGGCGTGAGTGAGGGATGGTGACATGGCCAACTGCTGAATGCATTGGTTTGGTTAAGGCTGACCGTGAAAGAGATGCATCAGAGGGTGAGTATGAGACAAAGCCATGATTGGGTTGAGTGGTAGTGGTGGGATGAGTACTGGGGAGGTGAGTAAGTGCAGGTAAGTTGAGGATGAGCTTTGAGTGGGTGTGAGGAGTGATGTGATAGAATAGTGTTGGCAGTGCAGAAGGAATTGTGGGGTGGGGGCGGTGATGTGGAAGACGGAGTGTAGGAGAATGAGTAAGTGTACTCACTTTGGCTGACCTAGTTAGGTCATTGTAGCGCTTCCTGCACTGTATCCAGGTGCGGGAGACGTTGCTGCTGCTGCTGACCTCCTCTGCCACCTCAAGCCACGCCTTCTTGGTGGCAGAGGCAGGCCGCTTCCTCCCGTCCGCCGGGTAGAAGATCTCCCTCCTCCTCTTCACCCCATGCAGTAAGACCTGAGTGAGGCATCATTAAACCTGGGGGCAGCCTTTCCCCTGGGCTGCTCCATGGTGCTGTGTGGTTGTTTGCTGCAGGATCAGTCATTGGAGGACTGCCCTTTTAAGTAGAGCTGCTCCAGCTGACAGCCTGTGATGCGGGTGCGCTATCTGCCCGCTGCGCAGGTTTCCGTCGGGAATCCCGGAAGCCACGTTAAGTGGCTTCAATTTACCCGCGATCACGTGGGGAATGGACGGATTTCACTGTGTGGGTTACCCACGCGCACAGTCGCACCCCCCCCCCCCCCCGCCCCGCTGCCAACCCGCCTTCCTGGTAATATCGGGGCCTAAGTGTCTGCCAGGGCTCACTGGGTAGCTTGCCTCTGAGTCAGACGATGTGGGTTTAAGTCCCACTCCAGAGACTTGAGCACATAAGCTACGCTGACAATCCAGTGCAGTACTGAGGGAGTGCTGCACTGTCGGAGGTGCCATCTTTCGGAAGAGATGCTAAACTGAGGCCCTGTGTGCCCTCTCAGGTGGACATAAAGGTTCCCATGGCACTTATCAAAGAAAAGTGGGGGAGTTCTCCCTGGTGTCCTCGCCAATGTTTTTAGATGGGCGACAGCTTCTTTTGAAGGATGAAAATTTGTTCTGTCGCCTGCTTACTGAATGCTGGTATTTTCTTCTTTTTGATGTCCTTCTTTCTTGTATTGTGAGGGAGATCTTTGAGCTGAAGTAACATTGGTACTGATCACTATTTGATCCTTGGTACCGACCGAGTCTGGATTAATACCGGCAAAAGTGATAGGGCCAGTTGGTGTGAACCCTATTAGGAAATTTGATGCCTTCTCTAATCCCTTATAGAGAATTTCTTATTCATGTGTGAGATGCCCTTTATGGTCTTGAATTTCCTGGGTTCTGGGAGGGTGAAAAGGGAGATTTCCACCTCGGGCAGAAACCCAGTTGGGCCAGGATTCCACCCAGGTCACACTGGTCCCTTCAGTTCCAGTAGGGTGGGACCAGGGCAGCTCTTCTGCACCCTCCACCCGCCCCCCGCCCCACTTCATAACTGGGGGGTTCCGAGGCACCCCATGGAAATTCTGCCCATTCTACCCTTATAAGGGCCTCAGGCAAACCCGCCAGGCAAAAGAGCAGAAGTGAGTACAGGTGAGGGCCTTAAGAGGGCCCCAAACCTTTACCAGGAAAGGTATTCGATCTCAGAGGTTGAAGTACCTCCTTTCAAAACTCTGCCCCAAACAGGGGAATCTAGGCCATAAACTTTTGAACAGAATGTAACAATGTAACCATGTACAATGACCAAAATCTTTTACTGAATATGAACGGTGACAGTTACAGGCAGGAAAGGAAGGACAGGTGACAGTTACAGGCAGGAAAGGAGGGACAGGTGACAGTTACAGGCAGGAAAGGAGGGATAGGTGACAGTTACAGGCAGGAAAGGAGGGATAGGTGACAGTTACAGGCAGGAAAGGAGGGACAGGTGACAGTTACAGGCAGGAATGGAGGGACAGGTGACAGTTACAGGCAGGAAAGGAGGGACAGGTGACAGTTACAGGCAGGAATGGAGGGACAGGTGACAGTTACAGGCAGGAAAGGAGGGACAGGTGACAGTTACAGGCAGGAATGGAGGGACAGGTGACAGTTACAGGCAGGAAAGGAGGGATAGGTGACAGTTACAGGCAGGAATGGAGGGACAGGCGACAGTTACAGGCAGGAAAGGAGGGACAGGTGACAGTTACAGGCAAGAATGGAGGGGCAGGTGACAGTTACAGGCAGGAATGGAGGGACAGGTGACAGTTACAGGCAGGAATGGAGGGACAGGCGACAGTTACAGGCAGGAATGGAGGGGCAGGTGACAGTTACATGCAGGAATGGAAGGACAGGTGACAGTTACAGGCAGGAAAGGAGGGACAGGCGACAGTTACAGGCAGGAATGGAGGGACAGGCGACAGTTACAGGCAGGAAAGGAGGGACAGGTGACAGTTACAGGCAAGAATGGAGGGGCAGGTGACAGTTACAGGCAGGAATGGAGGGACAGGTGACAGTTACAGGCAGGAAAGGAGGGATAGGTGACAGTTACAGGCAGGAATGGAGGGACAGGCGACAGTTACAGGCAGGAAAGGAGGGACAGGTGACAGTTACAGGCAAGAATGGAGGGGCAGGTGACAGTTACAGGCAGGAATGGAGGGACAGGTGACAGTTACAGGCAGGAAAGGAGGGACAGGTGACAGTTACAGGCAAGAATGGAGGGGCAGGTGACAGTTACAGGCAGGAATGGAGAGACAAGTGACAGTTACAGGCAGGAAATAAAATCAGAATTAAATTTAAGCTCTGGGAAAATGAATTACTATCTTACGAGGTCACGAATGGCTTTATAATGAATATAAAACAGTATTAGTCTGCGGGGAGCTGCTTTTGGAGTGTAAACAGTCTGTACCTGTGTGGGGCGGGTGGATAATTTGTCCCGAATGGAACTCTCAGCATCAGGCTGACAGGAGATAGAACGGAACACCGTCCAACAGATCCAATCAGAGCCAGCGGATTCGAAAACAAACAAACAGGGAGCGAATGGGAGGCAGCAGCTGGCAGCCAATCAGCTTCAAACTATGGAGAATGGGCTCGGTCCAACTGCCATCAACTGCCATTATTTGCCTCAACCAATCGGATGCAAATTCAAAAAAACAACATTGAAGAAACCTCCACAACCTTGGAAGCGGAGAAAGGAAATAGATTCAGCCCAGACTACAGAATCTCTGGGGAGGAAAGACTTCTAGAATAACATTTTGTCAATTCACTGCAGAAGGACAGACTATTCCAGAACAGGAAAGCCAAAAAAAGAGAAAAGTACAGAACCTGCCATCCAACTGGTAAATAAGGTAACAATGTTCTATCCATAAGCACCACAAACAACAACTTGCATTTTTTAAAGCACCTTTAAACGTAGAAAAACGTCCCAAGGCACTTTACAGAAGCGTTAAATCAGACACAAATGGTCCCCGAGCCAAAGAAGGATATAATAGGAGGGGCGACTAAAAGCTTGGTCAAAGATGTGGATTTTAAGGAGTATCTTAAGAGGAGAGGAGAGGAGAGGAGAGAGAGGCAAAGAGGTTTAGGGAGGAAAATTCACAGCTTAGGGCCTAGACGGCTAAAGGCACAGCCGCCAATGATGGGGCAAAGGGAGTAGGGGAGGCACAAGAGGCCAGAGTCGGAGAGTTGGAAGGCTGAAGGAGTTACAGAGATAGGGAGGGGGCCATGAAAGGATTTAAACATGAGGATGAGAATTTTAAATTTGAGGCATTGGGGGACTAGGAGCCAATTTAAGTCGGTTAGCACAGGGGTGATGGGTGAATGGGACTTGGTGCGAGTTAGGGTACGGGCAGCAGAGTTTTGGATGAGCTGAAGTTCACGGAGGGTGGAGGATGGGAGGTCGGCCAGGAGAACATTGGAAAAGTCGAGTCTGGAGCTAAAAGAAGCATGGATGAGGGTTTCAGCAGCAGATGGGCTGAGGCTGGGGCAGTGATGGGTGATATTACGGAGGTGGAAGTAAGTGGTCTTTATGATGGAGAGGATATGGGGTTGGAAGCTCAGCTTAGGGTCAAATAGGATGCGAATAGTCTGGTTCAGCCTGAGACAGTGGCCAGGGAGAGGGATGGAATCGATGGTGAGGGAACAGAGGTTGTGCAGGGGCTGATGACCCTGGCTTCGGTTTTCCAAATATTTAATTGGAGAAAATTGCAGCTCATCCAGGACTGAATGTCGGACAAGCAGGCTGACAACAGAGGCAGTGGAGGGGTTGAGGGAGGTGGTGGTGAGGTAGAGTTCGGTATCGTCAGCGTACATGTAGAACCTGACGTTATGTCTTCAGATGATGTCTACGAGGCATAGCATGTAGATGAGAAGTAGAAGGCCAAGGATAGATCCTTGGGATACTCCTGAGGTAACAGTGTGGGAATGGGAAGAAGAGCCATTGGAGGAGATTCTCTGGCTCCGACTGGATAGGTAAGAGTGGATCCAGGTGAGGGCAGTCCAACTCAGCTGGACAATAGAGGAGAGGCGTTGTAGGAGGATGGCACAGTCGACCGTATCAAAGTTAATGCTGACAATCTCTTATCTCAGTGCAATTTTCCTTGTGAAATTCTAACAAATTGACACATGGATTGAAGTGCTGTCAACTTAAAACATTGATAGTTGGATTTTATGAGGTTGATTTGGAGACTTTTAAATAGGGTAATGTGTTTCCAATTGGATGCTTGGTTGACCAAAAGGAAATCAAATTTTGTTGTATTATTCAGCTTATCAGGTTTGAGTCAGTTTTCAGTTCAATTTTTACAAATTTGTTTTTGGGACATGGGCGATGCTGTCAAGGCTGCACTTATTGCCCTGAGAAGATGATGGTGTTGGTGGGCTGCTTTCATCATACTAATTGTTTTTAGTTTTTACAACTTACAAGCTTGCTAGATAGATTACTTTACAAGGCATTAGTGTGGGACAGGAGTCACGTATAGGCCAGAGTGTGAATGGGTGGTAAGTTCCTGTCCCAGAGGGATAGTAGTGAACCAGTGGGGTTTTTTATGGTAACTTTTATGGTTATTTTTTCCGGTACCAGCCCATTAGTTACCAGATTTATTCAACTCAACTTCTCGACTTGCCATGGGGTGATTTGATTTTACAGGGCTGGATTTTCCTGTTATCCCATCCCAAATTGCCAAGATCTAATAATGCTTCAGCTCCTGTGTCTTCAGGGCTCTTCTGCTCCTTGAAGGTCCCTCACTGGCTCTTGTGCTGCCTTGGTATACTCACTCCTTTTCCTCTTAGACCCTGGTGGGCTACATCGTAGCAGCAGGAATCCCACTGGGAGCCTGCCCTGCACGGACAATGACTCCAGAAAGATGGGTCTGGGTAATTGTGTGGTTGGAGAGTAAGTATACCTCCTGTCCTACCATTATCCTGCTGCTGGTAGGAAAATCCAGCCCATGACCTCTGGGTTACAAGTCCGGGATCGTAACCTCCACATCTGTTAACTTGTCAGGTAATAGTCAGTTTTCAACTCATAATTTGTCACATTTTTAGTTAGTTTACCCTCTAGTGGTTCAATTATTAATGGCTTCAAGTATTGTGTTAAATGTTCACAAGCCTTCTCATTCACTGATCAATACGAGCACAGTCTCAGATGCCTCATAGCAAGTCATAAAATGGCTGTGTGTCCCAGAAATTTTTAGTCTCAATCTATAATGCAGCAAGAGATGACCTTTGACTTCCAGGCGCACCCAAGTCAGTCAGAATCCACAATTCTGACTAATGTCAATGCTGCCACCAAGAATCAGCAATTAAAGCACCTCAGCACACCTCAGAATCTCCCAGCAGGCATGACAAGTTTTGCAAAGACAGGCAGTCGATGCCTGTGGCATGTACTGTTTTGGGGATTACATTCCCGCTTGCACCCCTCCACTCTTCAGGATTTACAACCTTGGCATAATCTGCGTCCTGTCCCCCACAGTTTCCCCTTGTGGTATTGCTTGACACAGTGCATTGGTACTGGCCAGGAACAAGATTTTTGTTCCTGTTGGTTCGCCTCGCGGGAGACTTAGCCCCAATGCTCTGCCTTGGTTACAATTGGTACCGACAGCTCCTCCATGGTCCTGGTTAACTGCCACTTCCACTGAGTACATTTTTGAGACCTACCATAGTACTCACCAGCGCTGGGGCATGGAATTATGTCATCTCCCACTCTGCTGAGGCCGACAACAAGTCCTCTGCTGCAGGATCAGGATCTCATTATAACCTATAATGTTCCTTAGGCAGTCAGTAGCTAGCCTTTTAGCAGTTCTTTCTTTTCTGTCTCTGTGTCAACTGCGGTTCAAGAGAAAAATATGCCCAAACCTTGTGCCCATTGTGGCCTTCCTCTTCTCCAGGGCATTCTCTCCAGTTATAGACAAGGTCCAGCTCTTTCAACTATTTCTTGGTATCACTTCCACTTGTAAGATTCTCAAAATTCACAGATCCCCCAAAAACTCGGAGAAAAACCCTACAGAAAAGGACTCTGGACTCTTTTCTAACCATTTCAGGGTGATGAAATATTGGGCCTAACAGAGGGTGATTCAAGGTCAAAAACCAAGATTTGGTATTTTAAAAAGGCATGTTTGGGCTTGTAAAGGAAAAAAGGCTGCAACAGGAGTTGGGATCAACCTCTGTAATAGACAGTTTGAGTATTGGAGTTAATCAAACTGTCTGGGGAACTGTGTGACCTCACTCAGCCCCTACCAGACGTTTACATTCAGACAATAGACCCACGGAGAGCAGTCCCCAAATTACAGGATCCATCCAAAACATGCATAAAACAAATCCAATCATCCCACTCCATAGAAATCTCAGGCCCAGTCAGGAAACTGGAAACCTGAGCACAATGACTACAATCAAGCAAGAGCTCAACAACTCATGAAACCATCCCAAAACCACTTCACACATTTCATAAACAAGTTACTCTTAACAAGCCAGCCAGAATCTTACAATAAACCGGGTCAGATTTGGCGCGCAGATAAGGAGGCTTCAATTAGTATAATTGAAGGCCCATTTTCTCAAGGAGTTCAGTTCAGTCAGGAGTTCGACAGCTCGGGAGACAACAGTTCAACAAGGCGAGGGGGCAACAGAAAGAAGTTCAACAGAGAAGGTCAGCAGCTCTAGAAGCAGGCCGACACACAAGAAGAAACCAGAGCAACAGCCCCAGTGACCATCGGACACCTTGCGGCAACAAGGGCCTTACGAAACAACCAACCGAATATTACCACCAACCAACCGGGTAATATTGAGTCACTGCGACCAAAGAAAACCAACTTGGGAGAAAACCGAAGATCCGCAAAGTTTCCACTCTACAATCTATTTCTGACTTACCCCTGGGTGAGTTTTCTACTCAAAAGACTCTAAATCCTATCACTTTACGAAGAAAAGTGGGTACTCACCCGATAGATCCAAGATGCACCCTACCGTATCAGCGGACTCACGAAGACTGACCAGCTACGCAGTTGAAGTCCTCTACTGCGTCGGGGGTACGGCAGATACCAACCAACACATACAGCGAACCCTGAAATCGCGAACCAGCTCAACTGTCAAGGATTCGTTTGGTGAGCATTATCTCTGGTCCTTTAGAGCCCAACTTAGCTAGTAAAGTGGGATTGGGAGGGGTGAGGTATCTTTCTACTGTAATTTCCCTCGTGTGTACTGAAGTGTTCCCCATTTTATTAGACTGTTAAGATTGTTGTGTTGTATTTCCTCTCTTGATTAAAGATCAAAGTTTCTTGCACCAAAACCAGTTGTCTGCTGCACTTTTGTCACAACCCCCAAATAAGTCCAAGGTCTAGAACCCAGGGAGTGGGAGCAATTCGAACCGCTCAGAAGTCAGAGGTGAAACTGACACACACCACCACCCCCTACACACTAATCAAAAAATCTAAAGTAGCAAGGATAATTTTGCAAAAATATGATGCTCTAGCCTCCTCTTTCAAGAGCTTGACATCTGACTTGACTGCTGTTGACCACAGAATACAAGGACCCCTCACAGAAATTACCATTAAACCGTTTAGTACCTCACTGGCCATTACCAAGTCTTCTTCACCCTAGCTGAACATCTGGGATTTGGAGCTCAGGTGAGGAGCAGTACGATATTTTGTTGCCGAACCTTTCTTATCATATTCACATGACCAGATCTTAGGGGAGTTGAAGGTCTTAATTCTAGGGCGGCTCACAAGCTGGAGATATTTGAACCAATGATTGAGCAATTGCTTCAGACTTCCCAAAAGTTCAAAATCCAATCCTTTGGGCAATTCTTTCAGCCTTCCTCCCTGCGACTACAATCCAGAGTCTGTGGCAGGGTCTGTGTGAGCATCCATTTGGAACCATGCTAGACCTCAGATATAGGATCCATCGTTCTTATTATATTCATCAATGAATACAGACTTCAGATTTTTGTTTCTATGCAGTAATGCAAGCATCCATACAAAAATTAGACTTTGGCATGAATTTAGGGTGGCTGGGTTTGTAGCGCCATAGATATTTTCCTTAGGATCAGAATAGGTTGCCATCAGGTATATTAGTTGGAAGTTTTTGCACCAGCAGACATTGCAGCTAGAGTCTGTAATTGGATATGCTCAAATCCTTTAGGGAGAAGTTTATACAAAATGTTTGTAAGCACCAGTAAGCTTCTATTCATGCTCTGGATCTGCTGTGCGATATATAATCCAAGGTAATCTGTTCTGCCATCTTGACTATCCCTTTCAGGAATCCCCACTGAACTACGGCAGATATATTGACCTTTCCCTTTGGTAAGGGCTTGTTTGAGAGTTATGGTGGAGAGCTGCATGAGGGTAGCATCATAGGGCTATGTCATGCAGAAGTCAATACTTTCATGGAGACAACTGCCCTGTCTAATGGTTGGTTCATGAGCAGTCCTTTTTTGTCCATGACTGGAGCTCAAAAATACCATACCAGCAAGGAACTATCATTTGCAACTTGAAACTAGGATTAAGAGACATCAATGTAGATGAGGCGATCATTTTTGGAGAATCGGTTGATCTGCTGTTTACCCAGTCAGGGCATTATTGTATCTCCCTAATTAAACCAATGTTTCTTAGCAGTGTGTTAAGCAAGTATTAATGGCATCAGGCAATAAGGATAAGAGAGAAAAAGAACAAATTGTCTTAAAGTTACATAGACAATTTGCCCACCCTACTTGTCAACGTTTAAAACTCCTGCTAAAAGATGCATATGTAGTTGATGAGGAATATACGAGGCTCATAGAAGAGATTAGTGAGAACTGTGAAATCTGTAAGAAGTATAGGCGGGCGTCCCCATTTCCTATTGTAAGTGTTCCATTAGCACGTGACTTGAACGAGGTAGTTGCCATGGATCTAAAGGTATAGGACAAAGACAGAAATGTTTTCATCTTACATTTTATTGATCTGGTTACGAGATTTAGTATTTCTATACCAGTATATAGTAAGGAGAAGAAGTTTATTCTCGATAAAATTATGGAAAAATGGATAGGGACTGGACTTGGGACACCAGCAAAGTTTTTGACCGATGATGGAGGTGAATTCACTAACGCGGAGTTCAGAGATATGTGTGAGAATATGGATGCAATTGTCATGAATACAGCAGCTGAGAGCCCTTTTAGCAATGGTCTTTGTGAAAGGAATCATGCTGCGATTGATAGCATGGTACACAAAGTTTTGGCTGATCTAACAGAGTGTAAATTGTCAACTGCCCTAGGCTGGGCAGTTCATGCAAAGAATTCTCTTCAGATGGTTGGAGTATACAGTCATTACCAACTAGTCTATGGGCACAATCCCAAATTACCTTCTGTTCTTTGTGATAATCCTCCTGCTCTAGAAGTTACTGCAATTAGTGCAGTTTTTCCTGAGCGTTCAAATGCTATGCATGCAGGGAGACGAGCTTTTATCAAGGCTGAGGTATCAGAGAAAATTTATACAGCACTGAGGCATCATATTAAACCATCTGAGACAGAGTTCAATTCAGGAGATTTAGTATTCTATAAAAGAAAGTGTCATAGGGAATGGAAAGGCCCTGGTAAGGTAATAGGTTATGATGGTAAGACAATACTTGTCCAATATGGCAATCAAACTGTTAAAGTTCATTCCTCACGAGTAATTGGAATTAATTATTAAAATCTCAGACTCTGAGCAGTTGATAGAAGTAAATGAAGCATCTTGTGCCTCAGATATTCATGATTTTTTTCATGAGGTTCCTGAGGTACAGACTGAGGTAGATCAAGGGCTGATAAGTGATAATATTAGTGATCAAGAAACACATGACAGAGCTATCACATCCAGAGAACAATTACCCAAGGTGGGTACACGGATAACATATGTTCCAGAGGGGACTAATGAATGGAGGTTTGCAACAATTTTGGGATGTGCAGACAAAGCTACCGGTAGGTTTAAATATTGGTTGAACGTTCAGGACGCTGGCCATGCAGCGAGGTCCATGGACTGGCAGAATGGGGTAAAAGAGTGGAGAGTACGAAAGCGGAGTACAAGTAGTGATAAGGAGTCCGGAAGTGAATCTCACATCAGAAAACGATCACGAGCTAGAGATGAAAGAGAGAGATCTCCCAGTAGTAGTCCATAGAAGTGGAAGTGAAACTTAAAAACTGCATCTATGGTCTGAATGATGCTTCCAGGGTATTTTTCGGTGAGATGTGTTTTGCTGAAAATAGGCTGTGTTCAACTAAAAGCAGATCCTGCAATGTTTTATTGGACCGGTAACTGAAAATTTTCAGGCATCTTCATAATGCATGTTTATGATTTCTTATTGGGTGGTAATGTGGAATTTGAGAAATTTGTCATTAATAAGATTAAAGTAGAATTTAAAATTGGGAGTCAGGCCTGTGGGGCTTTTAAATATATTGGTTTAGATATTAAGCAGAGTGGGTCTGGTATAACTTTAAATCAACAGTCCTATTTAGAGAGTGTTACTCCTATCCCGGTGAATCATACGAGGTCATCACAGAAAGGTGATGTTATATCTAAAGAAGAGACAGAGCAATTACGAAGCTTGATCGGTCAGTTGAACTGATTGTGCACTCAGACTAGACCAGAAGCTAGTTTTGATGTGTTGGAGTTAATTACTTCAATGAAACATCCCATAGCAGAGAATGTTTTAAGGGCAAATAAAACATTATGAAAATTAAATATTGATAAATGTGTGCTTAAGTTCCCGTCCTTAGGTGACCCAAAGAAAATGAAGCTAGTTATCTTTAGCGATGCTTCACAATCTTCCTGATGGGTATTCTAGTACAACTGATTTCATAGTGTTTCTAATGGTTGAGAATGGGAAATGTTGTCCTTTAGCTTGGGAAGCTAAGCAAATAAAAAGGGTTGTTAAAAGTACCGTGCTGTTGAAACATTGGCTTTCGTCAACGCAGTGGATATGGGATTCTATTTGGCAAATATTTTGACTGACATCCTGTACAATGGGAATACTGAAGATAGTATACCCAGTGAATGTTATGTAGACAATCGTTCATTGTGGGATAATGTACAAAAAATGAGTGAGAAAAGATTACGGATTGACCTTGCTGGCTTGAAACAAATGTTGGAGAGAAAGGAAATCTCTAAAATTAAATGGCTGGATTCAAGCCATCAACTGTCGGATTGTTTTACTAAAAGAAGTACATGTACGAAGAAATTATTAAGGGTCCTGGAGAAGGGTCGCCTCACAATGTAATGCTTTGAGTGGTATAAGTTGTACAGAGTATGGAAGCTTTTAATTTTTGAAATTTTGTTGCTATTGTATATATAAAATTAAATTTTTTAAAATTTTATTTAAAGAGAAGGGAATCTGTTAATTGTTTCCATATAGTTTATATCAATTAGTGTTAATTGTATTCAGGTGGTGGGTATCAATTGGGGACTCTCTTGTGTCCATTTACAGGAGGAAGCTTATCTAGGGGGTGCACCATGTGTAAGGGTGAGCTCTGTGAATAAAGGCTTAGAAGCAACCGAAGACCAGGCTCTAGTATTCTATCCTTCACCACCTGGCTATTCAATTTATTATAGTACTGAGGGAGTGCTGCACTGTCGGAGGCGCTGTCTTTCAGATAAGACGTTAAACCAAGGCCCCGTCCACCCTCTCAGGTGGACTTAAAAGATCGCCTGGCACTATTTCTAAGAAGAACAGAAGTTTTCTCCGGTGTCCTGACCAATATTTATCTCTCAACCAACATTACTAAAAAACAGATTATCTGATCATTATCACATTGCTGTTTGTGGGACCTTGCTGTGCGCAAATTGGCTGCCGTGTTTCCTATGTTACAACAGTGGCTACACTTCAAATAGTACTTAATTAGCTGTAAAGCACTTTGGGATGTCCTGAGGTTGTGAAAGGCGCTTTATAAATGCAAGTCTTTTTTTTTAGGGCACCAAGAATTCTGAATCTATCTCTGGATTTCTGAGGTGACAGAAGAACATTGTGGGCACCCCATGTATCCTCCAGTAAGCCGCTTATTCCAATTCAGGGTTAATTGTTAGATATGGGTGCAGACTTAAGTTTATCTGGCACACAACTGGTTTAGCCATCCGTCTGGCTGAATCACATCACTCTCCCCTGCCAAAACCATCCACTACTCCAGGGTCATCCTGGAGTGCAAAGGCTTTTTTTCTTGATTACAAACTGCCTCTTTAAACCCTCTCCACTACCCCTCCACCCTCCACCCCAACAACAAATGCAAGGAGCTCATGGACTTCTTTGTCACTAAGATTGAGACCGTCCATTCAGCCCCATTCCTCTTGCCCACCAACAAATCAGCCCTCGGGCTCCCCTGCTGTCCTGGACCCGAACCTGTGCTTCTTGCCTTCTTTGAGCTCATCTTATCCGAGACCCACTTCCTGCTCCCTTGAATTTGTTGCCTCTTAAATCCATGACCATCTTTACCGCAACTCTCTGTTTGAATCTCTCAGATTTCCACCTCTGCCACAGCACTGAAATGGCCCTAACTAAAATCACAAATGACATCCTCTGTGATTGTGCATTATCCCTTCTTCGAAATCTGTAGCCTTTGACATGGTTGAACATACCATTCCATCTCCAACGCTTTCTTATGTCGTCCGGCTCAGTGGGATTGCCATTGCTTGATTCCATTATTGTCTATCCGATCATAACCAGAGCATCTTCAGAAATGGCTTCCTTTCCTGCCCCGTGCCATTATCTCTTTAGTCCCCCAAAGATATATTCTTAGCTCCCTTTCTTCCTCATCTGCATGCTGCCCCTTGACAACATCATCCGCAGACATGGAATCAAGTTTCACAGCTCTGCCTCTCTACCACCTCTCTTCACCCCTTCCTTGCCTCTGTGTTGTCAGACTGCTAGTCTGTTTCCTCCAGTTAATCAGTGGGAAGACTGAATCCATCATTTTGACTCCTGTCACAAGCTCTGTATCCTTGCCACTAATTTCATCCCTCTTCCTGCCCACTGTCTCAGGCTGAACCATACTGTTCAGAACCTGGACGCTCTGTTTGACTCAAGCTGAGCTTCCATCCCAATATCCTCTCCATCACAAAGACTGCCTACTTCCACCTCCATTACATAACTGGCCTCCATCCCTACTTCAGCCCATCTGCTGTTGTTACCCTCATCCATGTATTTGTCACCTCCAGCCTGGACTGTTCCAATGATCTCAAGGTAATCACCCATCGTCCACCCTCCACAAACTTCAGCTCATCCAAAATTCTGCTGCCATATCCTATCCTGTACCAAGTTCTGGTCACCCATCAACCCTATCCTTGCTGACCTACATTGGTTCCCAATGCTGCCAATTAAAAATTCTCATCCTTGTGATTCAATCCCATCCTGGCCTCACCCCTGCCTATCTTTGTAACTCCCTCCAATCCTAGCCCACCCTGAACTCTCTGCTCCTCTGACTCTGGCCTCTTCCTCCTTCCTATGCCCCACTATTGACAGCTGTGCCTTCAGCCACCCACGCTGCACACTCTGGTAATTCCTCCCTAAACGTCTCCTCTTTTAAGAACTTACTTAAAACCCATCTCTTTGACCAAGCTTTTGTTCGCCCCTCCTAATATCCCCTTTTTTGGTGTTGCATCCATTTTCTTAACGCCTGTACGAAGTGCCTCAGGGCATCTTCCTACCTGAAAAGCACCATAATAATGCAGATTGTTGTTGCTGTTGTTATGATATATATCTAAATGTAAAGAATTAGAATACTCTGATGGTTGGCAGTTTTATTCAGTGCGTAACTGAGTCTCATAGACTAGGAAGGATCCAGATTTAACTCCCGGTCTGTGCTAAATTAGATTATATCAGCTGAGGTGGGGGTTGGGGATCTATAACTGGTCTCAGTGCCATTGCGTTGAGGAGGGGAAAATCAGCCAGGGCTCCTTCTCCTGATCACTATCCAGTGAGTGCTGGAGAGTGTATATACATTGATTTCAGGTGAGGACAAGATCAGCCTTGGCTGTTGAATCCTTAATAGTCAAATAGCCTGCTGACACTCACTATGACGACGCACAGATGAAAAACTGCCACTTGGGCGAGAATCTCGATGCTGTAGGAACTGTACCCCTGCTGGGAATCAATGCCCTCAGGGAAGAAAGGGAGGAAATTGGGGAGGAACAAAGTCCATTTTTGTTTATATTCTAGTTATATAAAGCTATTTGATTTTCATTTTATTGTCAAGGCTTAAATGAAGATGACAACACAGAGCCCTGCCAGCACGGTCGACCCTGAAGAATGTGTGATCGGGCACACAAAACTAAATGATGCTGATACTGCTATCCTGATCGTATACATCCTATTTGTCTTGATTGTAGGATTCTGGGTAAGGTCTCAGTCTGTCTAGTCACTAAACTGTCCTGGTTGAAAACACACTCTTGATTAAAAATTCTTCTTCTACATTCCTTTAAAGAGGTAGCCCCACCATCAGGAGCTTGCTTGAAAATCAACAGTTGCAGAGATTAAGCATGCACCTTAACATTTGGACCCCAAAATTCCGGCCCAGATCACGGATATAGAGCAGACGAATCAGGGGGATGGGGCAACTACGGCTGGAATTTGGGGTGGATCCTAAATCCCCTGGGATTTTGCTTCATTTTTTGCTTGCGGCCATTTTCCGTTGAGGTGGATGCCATGGGTAGATCTTCTGCCCGCCTAACTTCAATCAAAGGGGCATGTCTGGGGGTGTTCTCAGGCTTTCCATTTTTCACACTTTCCTAGGGCTTCTGTGGAACTAGAATCATAGAATCTTACAATACAGAAGGAGGCCTTTTGGCCTGTCGTGCCTGTGCCGGCTCTTTGAAAGAGCTGTCCAATTTAGTCGCACACCCCAACTTTTCCCCTATAACCCGGCAAATTAGTCCTCTTCAAGATGACCAATTACCTTTTGAAAGTTCCCATAAAATGTGCTTCCACCTCCCTTTCAGGTCGTGTGTTCCAGATCTTAACAACCTTCTGTGAAAAAATTTCTCCTAATTTCCCACCTAGTTATTTGCCAGTTATTTTAAATCTATGACTTCTGGTTACCGACCCACTTGCCAGAGGAAACAGTTTCTCCCGACTTACTTTATCAAAACTCCTCATAATTTTGAATACCTCTATTAGGTCTCCCATTAACCTTCTCTGCTCTAAGGACAACAATCCCAGCTTCTCCAATCTCTCCACATAACTGAAGTCCCTCATCTCTGACATCATCCTGGTAAATCACCTCTGAACCCTCTCCAAGGCCTTGACATCCTTCCTAAAGTGTGGTGCCCAGAATTGTACACAATACTTTAGCTGAGGCCTAACCAGTGATTTGTAAAGGTTTAACATGACTTCCTTGTTTTTGTATTCAATGCCCCTATTTAAAAATCCAAGTATCCCATACACTTTCTTAACCACCTTATCAACTTGCCCTGCCACCTTCAAAGATTTGTGAATATGCACCCGCAAGTCCCTCTGCTCTTGAACCCCCTCAAAATAGTCCCATTTAGATTATATTGCCTCTCCGTGTTGTTCCTCCCAAACTGCATCATTTCACACTTATCCACATTAAATTGCATCTGCCATGTGTCTGCCCATTTCACCAGTCTGTCTATGTCCTCCTGAAGTCTGCAACTAACCTCCTCACTATTTACTACGTTGCCAAGTTTTATATCATCCGCAAACTTTGAAATTGTATTCCCTATACCCAAGTCCAGGTCATTTATATATAACAAGAGGCTGGGTATTCTGCGGCGAGTGACTCACCTCCTGACTCCCCAAAGCCTTTCCACCATCTACAAGGCACAAGTCAGCAGTGTGATGGAATACTCTCCACTTGCCTGGATGAGTGCAGCTCCAACAACACTCAAGAAGCTCGACACCATCCAGGACAAAGCAGCCGCTTGATTGGCACCCCATCCACCACCCTAAACATTCACTCCCTTCACCGCCGGCGCACAGTGGCTGCAGTGTGTACCATCCACAGGATGCACTGCAGCAACTCGCCAAGGCTTCTTCGACAGCACCTCCCAAACCCGTGACCTCGACCTCCTAGAAGGACAAGAGCAGCAGGTACATGGGAACAACACCACCTGCACGTTCCCCTCCAAGTCACACACCATCCCGACTTGGAAATATATCGCCGTTCCTTCATCATCGCTGGGTCAAAATCCTGGAACTCCCTTCCTAACAGCACTGCGGGAGAACCTTCACCACACGGACTGCAGCGGTTCAAGAAGGCGGCTGACCACCACCTTCTCAAGGGCAATTAGGGATGGGCAATAAATGCCGGCCTCGCCAGCGATGCCCACATCCCATGAACGAATAAAAAAGAACAAGAAAAGCAATGGTCCTAATACCGACAGTCAGAAAAACATCCATTCACCACTACTCTCTGCCTCCTATCCCTTAGCCAATTATGTACCCAAGTTACAACCGTCCCTTCAACCCCATGTGGTTCTATTTTCTGAATAAGTCTGTTTTGTGATACTTTATCAACTGCCGTTTGAAAGTCCATATATACAACATCTGCTGCACTACCTTCATCAACCCTCTCTGTTACTTCATCAAAGAAGTCAATCAGGTTAGTCGGATATGATTTGCCTTTAACAAATCTGTGCTGGCTGTCCCTTATGTCCCATGCTTCTCCAGGTGAGAATTAATTTTGTCCTTGACAGTGGTCTCTATTAGTTTTCCCACCACTGACGATAGATTGACTGGCCTGTAGTAACCAGGTTTATCCCTCTCCCCTTTTTTGAATGGGGTGTAACATTTGCAATCTTACAGTCCCCTGTCATCACTCCCGTATCCAAGGAGGATTGAAAGATTGTGCTCAGAGCTTCTGCTATCTCCACCCATACTTCCCTCAGCAACCTAGGATGCATCCCATCTGGACTGGGTGACTTGTTAACTTTGAGTGATGCCAACCTATTTAACACCTCCTTTCTATCGATTTTTATCCTATCCAATATCTCTATTCCCTCCACCTCTACTGCGACATTAACTTCATCCTCTTCTTTTGTGAAGACAGATGCAAAGTACTCATTTAATACCTCAATCACACCCTCTGCCTCCACAAGAAGCTTTCCTTCTTTGTCACTAATTGGCCCCACCAATCCTTTAACTATCCTTTTACTTCTTATATGTTTATAAAAGATTTTTGGGTTCCCTTTTATATTACCCGCTAATCTTTTCTCATATTCTCTCTTTGCCCTTCTTATAATCCTTTTTCAATTCCCCCCTGTACTCTCTGTACTCTGCCTGCCTTTCTACAGTATTCTGTATCTGATATTTGTCATAAACTTCCTTTTTCTGTTTTAGTTTAACCTCTAATTCCTTTCTTATTCAGGGAGCTCTAGCTTTAGATGCCCTATTTTTCCTCCTTATGGGAATATGCTTGGTTTGGTCCTCAACTATCTCCGCCTTGAAGGCCTGCCATTGCTCATTTACTGTTTTCTTGGCCAATCTTTGTTTCCAGTCCACCTGTGCTAGATCCCTTCTCAAATCATTGAAATTGGCTCTTTCCAGTTGGGTACTTTCTCCTTCAATTTTTCTTTATCCCTTTCTGTAACTACTTTAAACCTAATTATACTATGATCACTATTAGCCAGATATTCTCCCAATGAAACACACTCCACTTGCCCTTCTTCATTCCCTGGAACTAGATCCAGCACAGCTTCCTTCCATGTTGAGCTAGAAACATACTGATTAAGAAAGTTCTCCTGTACACATTTTAGGAATTCTTCATTCTCCATGCTCTTTACATTGTTTTTTCCCCAGTCTATATTGGGGTATTTGAAGTCCCCGACTATTACTGCTCTATTATTTTTACATTTCTCTGAAATTTGCCAACAGATTTGCTCCTCTATCTCCTCCTCATTATTTGGGGGTCGATAGTAAACACCCAGCAATGTAACAGCTCTTTTTGTGTTCCTTAACTCTAACCAAATAGAATCATAGAATTGTTACAGCACAGAACGAGGCCATTCGGCCCATCGAGCCTGTGTGGGCTCTTTGTAAGAGCAATCCAGTTAGTCCCATTCCCCTGCTCTTTCCCCGTAGCCCTGCAAATTTTTTCCCTTCAAGTATTTATCCAATTCCTTTTTGAAAGCCACGATTGAATTTGCTTCCACCACCCCTTCAGGCAGCACATTCCAGATCATAAACTACTCGCTGTGTAAAAACGTTTTTCCTCATGTCACCTTTGGTTCTTTTGCCAATCACCTTAAATCTGTGTCCTCTGGTTCTCGACCCTTCCGCCAATGGAATCAGTTTCTCTTTATTTACTCTATCTAAACCCTTCATGATTTTGAACACTTCTATTAAATCTCCTCTTAACCTTCTCTGCTCTAAGAACAACTCCAGCTTCTCCAGTCTATCCATGTAACTGAAGTGGAACCATTCCAGTAATAGATTCATTCTTTGAACCCTCTCATATACTGTCCCTCTGTAGAACTATAATATTATCCTTGATGAATACTGTCACCCCTCCTCTCCTTTCTTTTTTCCTTCCCTATCCCTCCTGAACATATTGTAGTCAGAAATATTTAATTCCCACTCCTGCCCATGTTTAAGCCATGTATCTGTTATAACCCCATGTAGAAACTTGTGCCTGCAGCTCATCAACCTTATTTGTAACACTCCTCGCATTAACACACAAGCATTCCAACACCTTGCTAGTTTGCTTTGCTTTTTTCCTCCATCTAATTCCTGCTCTTTCTACACTATTCTTTATTCTGTTGCTATTTGTCCCTCCTAGTTTTTTATGCACCTTGTCTCTCCTCTCTGCTGCTACCTCTTGGTTCCCTTCCCCCAGTGAAATTAGTTTAAACCCTCCCCCAAAGCACCAGTTAACCTCCCTGCGAGGATATTGGTCCCAGTCCTGTTCAGATGCAACCCATCCGGCTTGTACAGGTCTCTCCTGCCACTGGATTGGTCCCATTGCCCCAGGAATCTGATGTCCTCCCTCCTGCACCACTTCTCCAGCCCCGCATTCACCTGCACTGTCTTCCTGTTTCTGTGCTCACTAGCATGTGGCACTTGGAGTAATCCAGAGATTACCACCTTTGCTGTCCTGTTCTTCAATCTTTTTGCTAGCTCCTGAAACTGTGACTGCAGGACCTCAACCCTTTTTCTACCTATGTCATTGGTTCCAACATGGACCACGACTTCTGGCTGTTCCCCTTCCTCTTGCTGATATGAGTCCTACTCAGGCCCATAAACAGGCCCCAACCCTTTATTTGGGAAAGATAATTGATCGTGGAGGGGATCGGTTACCTTCCTCAAGGCGCCCACTTGTTCCACTAGCAGCAGAGGACTAGAAGAAGCTACTTCTCATTAAGGGTTCCTCTTCGCCAAGGGAGTGGCAGGACGGTGCACCCACATTCCCGCAGTGGCCCAGGTCAGGCGCGTTAATATGTCCTTGAGGTGTAGGTGGCCTGCCTCAGCCTGTCCCTGTGACAGGGTCTCTGGCCTGGGGCTAAGGCAGGTGGAGGTTCTATTCCATCACACATGTGGCAGGGTAAACCTCCAGGAATCTTGGGCCCTTACTGTTTTCTGTCTTTCTTAAAAGTTCATTTTTTTTTAACATGTGAACATTGATGAGCTAATTGGGGGAAATGGTTGGTCTCAGTTCAGTTGCAGAACCTGATAAACTGAGCAAGCTGAATTAACAATTGTTGGTTTTATTATGAGCACCAGCTCATTGGTGAACTCTTTGTTCTAACTGTGTACGATGGAATGTGTAGTGTTCACTGGCAGATTCATAAATACTGAGGTCCCTCAACAACAATCAACGAAACCAGTGTCTGAATAAAATAGCTGCCAGCAGAGACTTCACCCCAGCTCCACAACTTCTACCACGGTAAAATACCAATCAGTAATTTTTATTTTTCCAATTTGTTCCCTTTTCTTGCTTCCTGCCCGGGGCCATTCCAAGGTCAGCGGCAAGGTGCCATCCTTTATGTGTGAGCCAAGAAGTGATTGTTGGAAGCTATTTGACCACAGTGGTGCATAACAACTGAGTCCGACCTGTTACCCAATTTCCAGACACATTGGCCTTGATTTTAACTCCCTCCCAGAGGGGCGGGAGAGGGTCGGGGGGTTAAAATATCAGGATCGATCGACCTGACCCCATTCTCGTTTAAAATTTCACTAATACAAATCAGGCCATTGATGAGGCTTCCGCAAAAGGCCGAGTTTTCCCCGCGCCCTTCCCGCAGCCTCCCCGCACTGCCCCGCAGCCTCCCCGCACTGCCCCTCATACCTCCCCGCACTGCCCCGCAGCCTCGCCGCACTGCCCCGCATACCTCCCCGCACTGCCCCGCATACCTCCCCGCACTGCCCCGCAGCCTCCCCGCACTGCCCCGCATACCTCCCCGCACTGCCCCGCAGCCTCCCCGCACTGCCCCGCAGCCTCCCCGCACTGCCCCTCATACCTCCACGCACTGCCCCTCATACCTCCACGCACTGCCCCGCAGCCTCCCCGCACTGCCCCGCATACCTCCCCGCACTGCCCCACATACCTCCCCGCACTGCCCCGCAGCCTCCCCGCACTGCCCCGCAGCCTCCCCGCACTGCCCCACATACCTCCCCGCACTGCCCCGCAGCCTCCCCGCACTGCCCCGCAGCCTCCCCGCACTGCCCCGCAGCCTCCCCGCACTGCCCCACATACCTCCCCGCACTGCCCCACATACCTCCCCGCACTGCCCCGCAGCCTCCCCGCACTGCCCCGCAGCCTCCCCGCACTGCCCCGCATACCTCCCCGCACTGCCCCGCAGCCTCACCGCACTTCCCCGCAGCCTCCCCACACCCTCCCTGCACCCTCCCCGCACTGCCCCACACCCTCCCCGCACTGCCCCGCACACTCCTCGCACTGCTCCGCATCCTCCCCGCACCCTCCTAGCACCCTCCCGGCGCTACCCCGCACCCTCCCTGCATCCTCCAAGCACCCTCCCCGCCTCCCTGTTGATATCGGGACCATACACTTTCTGCATGGGGACCATTGGATAACGATGAGGAGGGGAAATCCTGGCTAATTTTTCTTCTCCCTAAACAAAGAACATTTAAGGTCCTTTTCACCCCTATTGCTGCTCCACCTGAGATCAGCCAGCTCAGCACAGACTGGGGATTGTGCCTGGAACTCTCATGGTCTGCATGGCTCAGTGCTGCAATAAGCAGCACCCTAATCCACTCAGCCATTGGAGAGCCCAACATTTTTAAAAGATTACAATCTGAAGAGATGAAGTGTTATTTAAAAAACTAAAATCTCCAAAGATGTTCCAATTCCTTTACTGCCTCATATTAGTGGGATCAATAACCGCTTCCAGGCAATTCTCCACCAATGTTGTCAGCTCTCACTGTTCAACTGTAGCATTCAGGAAGCAATTTCATTATATAACTTAATTTAAATAATAATCAGTTCTTCAGTGGCCCATAGTTAAATTTAATGAAATATCCAGTTTTGATCAATGATTACAGTAATTCTTGCTAATAAGACAGGTGGATCTCCTATTATTCCCTCATCCTGTTAATTTTAACCCCCCAGGATGGGCATGGGGGGGGATTAAAAATTAAAATTTGAGAAACTCAATCCCAACCCACCCATTTCCAGTTTTAACAGAGGCGAGTGGGGAGCAGGCGACTAACCTGCTTTCCAGAGGCAGGTCCATCCTTAAAATATTTTAATGAGGCTACGTGCCTCAAATTTTAGCTCTATTTCACATTTAACTCCTGGGGCCGGATTTTCCCCGGCTGCGGCCAGGAAACCGATTCAAAAAAGTTAAATCAGGTCCTGCCGTTAAATTTGGGAAAACCCGTAATCTGTAACATTTCACTGTCTAGAACAAAGTTGTCTTAGATTAAGAATGATGCGTTGTTTCTGATTTTCTCTGTTAGGCTATGTACAAGACAAAGAGGGGCACTGTCAAAGGTTACTTTTTGGCTGGAAGGAACATGACTTGGTGGCCGGTGAGTATTTTAGCTCATGATTTCATTGGGTGACCAGCATTTGACATTGTCTGGTCTGAGACTTTCTTCTCTTTTGGATTAGATTGGAGCATCTCTGTTTGCCAGCAATGTGGGAAGTGGCCATTTCATCGGATTGGCTGGGAGTGGAGCATCCTCTGGAATTGCTGTTAGTGTGTACGAGTGGAGTGTAAGTTATTTCACACACTTACATTTTTATTTGTAAAAGAACTTCAAATCACAGCAAAGCATTCAGTCAGTGAAGCCTTGCTAAATCATTCACTACTGTCAACCCCATGTGGTGTCCTTTCTGATACAGTTCCTCTGCCCAGTAAGACAACAGTGAAGACAAAGAATTTTTTACATGGCTCTGGGTGGGTAGGGAGTGTTTGTATTGTGATGCAAAGGACATCACAACTATATGGGACAGGCTAGATAGACCAGTTATTTTCATATGTTTGTGTGTAATTTGCATGTTTGTTCAATCACGGCAATACTTCCCTCAGCAGAGAAGTCAATAACCAGGGGGCATAGATTTAAAGTAATTAGTAGAAGGATTAGAGGGGAGCTGAGGAAATATTTTTTCACCCAAAGGGTGGTGGGGTCTGAAATTCACTGCCTGAAAGGGTGGTAGAGGCAGAAACCCTCAACTCATTTAAAAAGTGCCTGGATGTGCACCTGAAGTGTTGTAACCTACAGGGCTACGGACCAAGTGCTGGAAAGTGGGATTAGGCTGGGTGGCTCATTTTCGGCCGCCGTGGACATGATGGGCTGAATGGCCTCCTTCCATGCTGTAAATTTTCCATGATTTCTATGAATATCAGATGTCACTGCCACAGGGGTGCAGAGTGGAAGCAGACTGCAGGAAGTGACATGTAGTGGCAAGGTGCAGCGAATCTGCTCAGTACCATCCATGTACAGTGACTCCAGCGTTTGCTTTACCAATTAAGACTCAGATTTATTCATAAAGACCCCTCTGACCTTCTGCAGATAATTGTTATGGGCAGTTTGATTGCCCAGCTGTTTGAAACTAGGAAGGCACTTCACAGAATGTTATTAAACAAAATTTAACACTGAGCCACATAAGAAAATATTAGGACAGGTGACCAAAAGTTTGGTCAAAGAGGTAGGTTTTAAGGAGCGTCTTAAAGGAGGAGAGAGAGGCAGAGAGGTTTAGGAAGGGAATTCCAGAGATTAGGACCTAGGCAGCTGAAGGCACGGCCGCCAATGGTGGAGCGATTAAAATCGGAGATGCCCAAGAGGGCAAGACTTCACAGCGAAGTATTTCTGTAGCTAAACTATTCCCATTCTTAGACCTAAATGTCAGGGGAGATTTCCAGTGCTAAAGTGAGGGCTGGAGTACAGTGATCTTCGTGCTTGCTGAAGTTGCACTGGGCTGACCCTACCGGATTTTGTGATGTTGGCCTCATTAAGTGTGATCCTGCAGGTAGGAGCTTACTGTCAGCAGGGTGAAGGGAATGTAACATAGCTAGAGCTTTTAAACATTGCATCTGCTAATTAATGCAGCTGCTTAACTCTTGCTGCACACAATGAATTGTTTTGCTATTGGTTCCTGGAAAAATACTGTTCTCTTTAGATTTAAATAAAGAAATTGAATATTGACACCCTATGTCCCACTCCTGCTCCTATTTCTTATGTTCTTATGACCTCAATAATTGTCAGTCTTGTCTGTCATGAATACTTTGAGAAATTACTTCTGAAAACATGGTGATGAGGAAAGTATAAGGCTATAACACCAGGGAATACAAGATTTTACTGTAGTAATTTTCTTTTCTTTTTCTTTCTCTAGGGAATGTATGCTCTGATGTTTCTGGCGTGGCTCTTTCTCCCCATATATATTTCAGCTGGGGTAAGATCTTTCTACTTTTTACAATTTCTAAAACAATCTGATCCCAGTGATGGAATGGCTGAGCAGAACTCTGCAAAATACTAAGAACAGACCTGTTATGGAGAATTATGTTCAAAGCAATTTTAACAAAAGATAGATGGTTATGGGGTGGGGGGGGAAGGTAATTGGTCTTTGGCAAAAGCTCGTAACAAGGAATATCGAATCAGCAGCCTGGTTTGTTATCACCTGTTTTGCATTTTTGCCAAAGACCAATTTCACCCCCATGAAATATGGCCCCAAAGACTGGTAAAGATCATGTAATTCCAGGCAATAAAATTAGAGTTTGATTTATTCAGTTACCGCAAAACAGTGGCCGATTATATTTTATGAAACAGCCCATTAATTATGTGGTTTTCTTGTTAAACGGTATTATAGTTCCTGTTTGGCTTGATTACAACGTCCTCACTCTCCTCTGCCAAAATCTCCCACTACTATAAGATCATTGTGAAGGGCAAAGATAACTCCAAGTTCCTCTTTTCTACTACCAACCACCTCCTTAAACCCCTCTCTCCTTCCCCTCCACCCTAACCTCTAATAAAACATGTAAGGAGCTCATGGATTTCTTTATCACACCACCTGTTCAGCTGCCTCTGCTTCTTCCCACTTCCCCTTTGCCTTCTAAACAAAACCTCCTCTTCAGTCCCCAACTCACTCAAACCCTAAACCCTTCCCTTTCTCTAGTTTCTCCCCCAATTCCAACCTTACACCCTCACCAAGTTCATCTCATCCAAAAGACCTACGTCCTACTCCCTCGACCCCATTTGCTCTAAACTCCTGACCACTCAAGATCTTTCCTTTGCTCCCATGCCAACTCTTCTTGTAGATGGAATGGTTCTCGCTTCTCAGGCACTGTCACTCTTCTTTCTTAAAAGTGCCATTATGACCCCTTCCTTAAAAATCCCGCCCTCAACCTCACTGTCCAGACTAACTATCACCCCATCTCCAACCTCCCTTTCCTTTCCATGGACGTATTATTCCTCCGAGATCCACAGCAATGAAGCAGCTCTAACCAGTCACAAATTAAATTCTTGGTGATTGTGAGCATGGTGCATTATCCTTCCATGTCCTTCTTGATCTCTCTGTCATCTAAGACACAGTTGATCACATTGTTCTCCTCCAACAACTCTTCTCCGTTGTGCAGCTCCATGGGAATGCCCTTGCTTTGTTCCACTGTTACCTATTCAATCATAGCCACAGCATCTCTAGCAATGACTTATCTTTCCACTCTCACTACCTCTCTCAACTCCTTCACTGCTTCTGTGCTGTCAGATTACTTGTATGTCGTGGAGTCTTGGATGAGCCATAACTTCCTACAGCTAACTACTGGATAGACTGAAGACATTATCTTGAACCCTCACCGCAAAGCTCATACCCTTGCCATTAACTCCATTTCCTTCCCTGGCCACCCTTCTCAGGCTTGTCTTCATGCTCTCTTATCTTCTGATTACAGCTTAAGTTAAAAAATCTACTTACATCTACATTATCCAGGCCTTTTTGTATTATAAAGTCCGAGATCATGTCCTTTCTCACTCTTTGGATGGAGAGAGACCAATGCTTTCTGAAAAGATAAGATCATTAACGCTGATGGGGGTGAGGTCACTGCCTGTGAGGCAGTGTACGGTTGCAGCTTCCATTGGGAATGACTATCTCATGAGGGGAGGGGAAAGTTGCTGCCTCTGATGGGCGAGGAGGAGAGAAGGTTATTTTCACTGATGGGGATGACAGGTCATCAGCCTCTGATTGTGGTGGAAGGCCAGTGCCTCCGATGGAGGTTTGGGGAGGGGGGTAAAAAGGCTTCTACCTCTGATCAAGATCAGAGCAATCTGAGCAAAGTTGCTATGCTCATGTGAGAGCAGAGAAACCCTGGTCTGTTTCCTCTGCTCTCTCTCTCTGGACTTCTGATTGTTGGTTATTTACTAATTTTTATGGTTGCCCTGAGATGAACATATTCTTTCTCTGCAGGTCACCACCATGCCTGAATATTTACTAAAACGATATGGAGGCAAAAGAATTCATTTTCTTATCGCTATACTTTCTTTGTTTGCCTATATATTCACAAAGATATCAGTAAGTAAACTCTGTTATTTTTCAAATCCACATACATAGAAAAGGTTGCTCCAATTTCCCAAAATAATCCTCATTGAAATATGAAATGAACACTTGGGAAAAAGTGGCTTCTGCTGCACACGACACTGGACCACTTGACATATACTGTATGCCGAACACATGATATCCCTCACCTTAGCATACCTACAATGTGCTTTATCCCTCATAATGCCATATCCTCCATATAATGTATCGCTGAGCATACCATCCCAATACACTGAATCCCTCACCATAACATACCCCGAACACATCAATGGCAAAACTGGTCTTTGGTGGTAGTGCAAAAAGGGCGATAGTGAATCGTCACGTGTTTTACACCAATGCCCAATTTCCTTTTCTATTGACTTCAGTGGAAAGTAAAATCAGGCCTGGTGGAAAACGGGCTGACGATTCACGATCGCCCAATCTGCATGACTGCACACAACCAATTTCATCCACCCCTTGCATCCCTGACGATACCATACCCTCAGTACACTGTATCCCTGACTATACCATACCCTCAGTATACTGTATCCCTCACTATACCATACCCTCAGTACACTGTATCCCTCACCATACCATACCCTCAGTACACTGCATCCCTCACTATACCATACCCTCAGTCAACTGTATCCCTCACTATACCATACCCTCAGTACACTGTATCCCTCACGATACCATACCCTTAGTACACTGTATCCCTCACTATACCATACCCTCAGTACACTGTATCCCTCACTATACCATACCCTCAGTACACTGTATCCCTCACTATACCATACCCTCAGTACACTGTATCCCTCAGTACACTGTATCCCTCACTACACCATACCCTCAGTACACTGTATCCCTCACTATACCATACCCTCAGTACACTGTATCCCTCACCATACCATACCCTCAGTACACTGCATCCCTCACTATACCATACCCTCAGTCAACTGAATCCCTCACTATACCATACCCTCAGTACACTGTATCCCTCACTATACCACACCCTCAGTACACTGTATCCCTCACTATACCATGCCTTCGATACATTGTATCCCTCACCATACCATACCCTCAGTACACTGTATCCCTCACTATACCGTACCCTCAGTACACTGTATCCCTCACTATACCATGCCTTCGATACATTGTATCCCTCACTATACCATACCCTCAGTACACTGATTCCCTCACGATACCATACTCCCAGTGCACGGTATCCCTCACTATACCATACCCTCAGTACACTGTATCCTTCACGATACCATACCCTCAGTACACTTTATCCTTCACTATATCATACTCCCAGTGCACTGTATCCCACACCATACCAAACCATCAGCACACTATATTCCTCACTAAACCATACCCTTTGTACACTCCATCCCACACGATACCATACTCTGAGTACACTGTATCCCTCACGATACCATACCCTCAATACACTATATCCCTCACTATACCATACCCTCAGCAAACTGTATCCCTCACTATACCATACCCTCCGTACACTGTATCCCTCACTACACCATACCCTCAGTACACTGTATCCCTCACTAAACCGTACCCTCAGCACACTGTATCCCTCACTAAACCATACCCTCAGTATACTGCATCCCTCACTAAACCATACCCTCAGTACACTGTATCCCTCACTATACCATACACTCAGCACATTGTATCCCTCACTATACCATACCCTCAGTACACTGTATCCCTCACGATACCATACCCTCAGTACACTGTAACCCTCACTATACCATACCCACAGTACACTGTATCCCTCACAATACCATACACTCAGTACACTGTATCCCTCACCATACCATACCCTCAGTACACTGTATCCCTCACTATACCATACCCTCAGTACACTGTATCCCTCACCATACCATAACATCAGTACACTGTATCCCTCACTATACCATACCCTCAGTACACTGTATCCCTCACTATACCATACCCTCAGTACACTGTATCCCTCACTATACCACACCCTCAGTACACTGTATCCCTCACTATACCATGCCTTCGATACATTGTATCCCTCACCATACCATACCCTCAGTACACTGTATCCCTCACTATACCGTACCCTCAGTACACTGTATCCCTCACTATACCATGCCTTCGATACATTGTATCCCTCACTATACCATACCCTCAGTACACTGATTCCCTCACGATACCATACTCCCAGTGCACGGTATCCCTCACTATACCATACCCTCAGTACACTGTATCCTTCACGATACCATACCCTCAGTACACTTTATCCTTCACTATATCATACTCCCAGTGCACTGTATCCCACACCATACCAAACCATCAGCACACTATATTCCTCACTAAACCATACCCTTTGTACACTCCATCCCACACGATACCATACTCTTAGTACACTGTATCCCTCACGATACCATACCCTCAATACACTATATCCCTCACTATACCATACCCTCAGCAAACTGTATCCCTCACTATACCATACCCTCCGTACACTGTATCCCTCACTACACCATACCCTCAGTACACTGTATCCCTCACGAAACCGTACCCTCAGCACACTGTATCCCTTACTATAACCATACCCTCAGTACACTGTATCCCTCACGATACCATACCCTCAGTACACTGTAACCCTCACTATGCCATACCCACAGTACACTGTATCCCTCACTATACCATACACTCAGTACACTGTATCCCTCACTATACCATACCCTCAGGACACTGTATCCTTCACGATACCTTACCCTCAGTACACTGTATCCCTCACGATACCATACCCTCAGTACACTGTATCCTTCACTATACCATACCCTCAGTAGACTTTATCCTTCACTATACCATACTCCCAGTGCACTGTATCCCACACCATACCAAACCATCAGTACACGATATTCCTCACAAACCATACCCTTTGTACACTCCATCCCACACTAAACCAGACTGTTAGTACACTGTATCCCTCACGATACCATACCCTCAATACACTATATCCCTCACTATACCATACCCTCAGCAAACTGTATCCCTCACGATACCATACCCTCCGTACACTGTATCCCTGACTACACCATAACCTCAGTACACTGTATCCCTCACTAAACCGTACCCTCAGTACACTGTATCCCTCACTATACCATACCCTCAGTACACTATATCCCTCACTATACCATACCCTCAGTACACTGTATCCCTCACTAAACCATACCCTCAGTACACTGTGTCCCTCACTATACCATACCCTCAGTATACTGCATCCCTCACTAAACCATACCCTCAGCACACTGTATCCCTCACTATAGCATACCCTCAGTACACTGTATCCCTCACTATACCATACCCTCAGTACACTGTAACCCTCACTATACCATACCCTCAGTACACTGTATCCCTCACTATACCATGCCCTCAGTACACTGTATCCTTCACGATATCTTACCCTCAGTACACTGTATCCCTCACTATACCATACCCTCAGTACACTGTATCCTTCACGATACCATACCCTCAGTACACTTTATCCTTCACTATATCATACCCCCAGTGCACTGTATCCCACACCATACCAAACCATCAGCACACTATATTCCTCACTAAACCATACCCTTTGTACACTCCATCCCACACGATACCATACTCTTAGTACACTGTATCCCTCACGATACCATACCCTCAATACACTATATCCCTCACTATACCATACCCTCAGCAAACTGTATCCCTCACTATACCATACCCTCCGTACACTGTATCCCTCACTACACCATACCCTCAGTACACTGTATCCCTCACTAAACCGTACCCTCAGTACACTGTATCCCTCACGATACCATACCCTCAGTACATTGTATCCCTCACTATCCCATACCCACAGTACACTGTATCCCTCACTATACCATACACTCAGTACACTGTATCCCTCACTATACCATACCCACAGTACACTGTATCCCTCACTATACCATACACTCAGTACACTATATCCCTCACTATACCATACCCTCAGTACACTGCCTCCCTCACGAAACCATACCCTCAGGACACTGTATCCCTCACTGTACCATACCCTCAGTACACTGTATCCTTCACGATACCTTACCCTCAGTACACTGTATCCCTCACTATACCATACCCTCAGTACACTGTATCCCTCACTATACCATACCCTCAGTACACTGTATCCCTCAGTACACTGTATCCCTCACTATACCATACCCTCAGTACACTGTATCCCTCACTATACCATACCCTCAGTACATTGTATCCCTCACCATACCATACCCTCAGTACACTGTATCCCTCACTATACCATACCCTCAGTACACTGTATCCCTCAGTACACTGTATCCCTCACCATACCATAACCTCAGTACACTGTATCCCTCACTATACCATACCCTCAGTACACTGTATCCCTCACTATACCATACCCTCAGTACACTGTATCCCTCACTATACCACACCCTCAGTACACTGTATCCCTCACTATACCATACTCCCAGTGCACGGTATCCCTCACTATACCATACCCTCAGTACACTGTATCCTTCACGATACCATACCCCCTCAGTACACTTTATCCTTCACGATATCATACTCCCAGTGCACTGTATCCCACACCATACCAAACCATCAGCACACTATATTCCTCACTAAACCATACCCTTTGTACACTCCATCCCACACGATACCATACCCTCAGTACACTGTATCCCTCACTATACCATACCCTCAGCAAACTGTATCCCTCACTATACCATACCCTCCGTACACTGTATCCCTCACTACACCATACCCTCAGTACACTGTATCCCTCACTAAACCGTACCCTCAGTACACTGAATCCCTCACTATACCATACCCTCAGTACACTATATCCCTCACTATACCATACCCTCCGTACACTGTATCCCTCACTACACCATACCCTCAGTATACTGCATCCCTCACTAAACCATACCCTCAGTACACTGTATCCCTCACTATACCATACCCTCAGCACACTGTATCCCTCACTATACCATACCCTCAGTACACTGTATCCCTCACGATACCATACCCTCAGTACACTGTAACCCACACTATACCATACCCACAGTACACTGTATCCCTCACTATACCATACACTCAGTACACTGTATCCCTCACTATACCATACCCTCAGTGCACTGTATCCTTCACGATACCTTACCCTCAGTACACTGCATCCCTCACTATACCATACCCTCAGTATACTGCATCCCTCACTATACCATACCCTCAGTATACTGCATCCCTCACTAAACCATACCCTCAGTACACTGCATCCCTCACGCTACCATACCCTCAGTCAACTGTATCCCTCACTATACCATACCCTCAGTACACTGTATCCCTCACGATACCATACCCTGAGTACACTGTATCCCTCACTATACCATACCCTCAGTACACTGTATCCCTCACTATACCATACCCTCAGTACACTGTATCCCTCACTATACCATACCCTCAGTACACTGTATCCCTCAGTACACTGTATCCCTCACTACACCATACCCTCAGTACACTGATTCCCTCACTATACCATACTACCAGTGCACGGTATCCCTCACTATACCATACCCTCAGTACACTGTATCCTTCACGATACCATACCCTCAGTACACTTTATCCTTCACGATATCATACTCCCAGTGCACTGTATCCCACACCATACCAAACCATCAGCACACTATATTCCTCACTAAACCATACCCTTTGTACACTCCATCCCACACGATACCATACCCTCAGTACACTGTATCCCTCACTATACCATACCCTCAGCAAACTGTATCCCTCACTATACCATACCCTCCGTACACTGTATCCCTCACTACACCATACCCTCAGTACACTGTATCCCTCACTAAACCGTACCCTCAGTACACTGTATCCCTCACTATACCATACCCTCAGTACACTATATCCCTCACTATACCATACCCTCCGTACACTGTATCCCTCACTACACCATACCCTCAGTACACTGTATCCCTCACTAAACCGTACCCTCAGCACACTGTATCCCTCACTAAACCATACCCTCAGTACACTGTGTCCCTCACTATATCATACCCTCAGTATACTGCATCCCTCACTAAACCATACCCTCAGTACACTGTATCCCTCACTATACCATACCCTCAGCACACTGTATCCCTCACTATACCATACCCTCAGTACACTGTATCCCTCACTATACCATACCCTCAGTACACTGTAACCCACACTATACCATACCCACAGTACACTGTATCCCTCACTATACCATACACTCAGTACACTGTATCCCTCACTATACCATACCCTCAGTGCACTGTATCCCTCACCATACCATACCCTCAGTACACTGCATCCCTCACTATACCATACCCTCAGTCAACTGTATCCCTCACTATACCATACCCTCAGTACACTGTATCCCTCACGATACCATACCCTGAGTACACTGTATCCCTCACTATACCATACCCTCAGTACACTGTATCCCTCACTATACCATACCCTCAGTACACTGTATCCTTCACTATACCATACCCTCAGTACACTGTATCCCTCAGTACACTGTATCCCTCACTACACCATACCCTCAGTACACTGTATCCCTCACTATACCATACCCTCAGTACACTGTATCCCTCACCATACCATAACCTCAGTACACTGTAACCCTCACTATACCATACCCTCAGTACACTGTATCCCTCACTATACCATACCCTCAGTACACTGTATCCCTCACTATACCATACCCTCAGGACACTGTATCCCTCACTATACCACACCCTCAGTACACTGTATCCCTCACTATACCATGCCTTCGATACATTGTATCCCTCACCATACCATACCCTCAGTACACTGTATCCCTCACTATACCGTACCCTCAGTACACTGTATCCCTCACTATACCATGCCTTCGATACATTGTATCCCTCACTATACCATACCCTCAGTACACTGATTCCCTCACGATACCATACTCCCAGTGCACGGTATCCCTCACTATACCATACCCTCAGTACACTGTATCCTTCACGATACCATACCCTCAGTACACTTTATCCTTCACTATATCATACCCCCAGTGCATTGTATCCCACACCATACCAAACCATCAGCACACTATATTCCTCACTAAACCATACCCTTTGTACACTCCATCCCACACGATACCATACTCTTAGTACACTGTATCCCTCACGATACCATACCCTCAATACACTATATCCCTCACTATACCATACCCTCAGCAAACTGTATCCCTCACTAAACCGTACCCTCAGCACACTGTATCCCTCACTAAACCATACCCTCAGTACACTGTGTCCCTCACTATACCATACCCTCAGTATACTGCATCCCTCACTAAACCATACCCTCAGTACACTGTATCCCTCACTATACCATACCCTCAGCACACTGTATCCCTCACTATACCATACCCTCAGTACACTGTATCCCTCACGATACCATACCCTCAGTACATTGTATCCCTCACTATACCATACCCACAGTACACTGTATCCCTCACTATACCATACACTCAGTACACTGTATCCCTCACTATACCATACCCACAGTACACTGTATCCCTCACTAAACCATACCCTCAGTACACTGCATCCCTCACGAAACCATACCCTCAGGACACTGTATCCCTCACTATACCATACCCTCAGTACAATGTATCCCTCACGATACCATACCCTCAGTACACTGTATCCCTCACTAAACCATACCCTCAGTACACTGCATCCCTCACGAAACCATACCCTCAGGACACTGTATCCCTCACTATACCATACCCTCAGTACAATGTATCCCTCACGATACCATACCCTCAGTACACTGTAACCCTCACTATACAATACCCACAGTACACTGTATCCCTCACCATACCATACACTCAGTACACTGTATCCCTCACTGTACCATACCCTCAGGACACTGTATCCTTCACGATACCTTACCCTCAGTACACTGTATCCCTCACTATACCATACCCTCAGTACACTGTATCCCTCACTATACCATACCCTCAGTACACTGTATCCCTCAGTACACTGTATCCCTCACTATACCATACCCTCAGTACACTGTATCCCTCACTATACCATACCCTCAGTACATTGTATCCCTCACCATACCATACCCTCAGTACACTGTATCCCTCACTATACCGTACCCTCAGTACACTGTATCCCTCAGTACACTGTATCCCTCAGTACACTGTGTCCCTCACCATACCATAACCTCAGTACACTGTATCCCTCACTATACCATACCCTCAGTACACTGTATCCCTCACTATACCATACCCTCAGTACACTGTATCCCTCACTATACCATACCCTCAGTACACTGTATCCCTCACTATACCACACCCTCAGTACACTGTATCCCTCACTATACCATGCCTTCGATACATTGTATCCCTCACTATACCATACCCTCAGAGCACTGTATCCCTCACTATACCGTACCCTCAGTACACTGTATCCCTCACGATACCATGCCTTCGATACATTGTATCCCTCAATATACCATACCCTCAGTACACTGATTCCCTCACTATACCATACTCCCAGTGCACGGTATCCCTCACTATACCATACCCTCAGTACACTGTATCCTTCACGATACCATACCCTCAGTACACTTTATCCTTCACAATATCATACTCCCAGTGCACTGTATCCCACACCATACCAAACCATCAGCACACTATGTTCCTCACTCAACCATACCCTTTGTACACTCCATCCCACACGATACCATACTCTTAGTACACTGTATCCCTCACGATACCATACCCTCAATACACTATATCCCTCACTATACCATACCCTCAGCAAACTGTATCCCTCACTATACCATACCCTCAGTACATTGTATCCCTCACCATACCATACCCTCAGTACACTGTATCCCTCACTATACCATACCCTCAGTACACTGTATCCCTCACTATACCATACCCTCAGTACACTGTATCCCTCACTATACCACACCCTCAGTACACTGTATCCCTCACTATACCATGCCTTCGATACATTGTATCCCTCACTATACCATACCCTCAGTACACTGATTCCCTCACTCTACCATACTCCCAGTGCACGGTATCCCTCACTATACCATACCCTCAGTACACTGTATCCTTCACGATACCATACCCTCAGTACACTTTATCCTTCACTATATCATACTTCCAGTGCACTGTATCCCACACCATACCAAACCATCAGCACACTATATTCCTCACTAAACCATACCCTTTGTACACTCCATCCCACACGATACCATACTCTTAGTACACTGTATCCCTCACGATACCATACCCTCAATACACTATATCCCTCACTATACCATACCCTCAGCAAACTGTATCCCTCACTATACCATACCCCCCGTACACTGTATCCCTCACTACACCATACCCTCAGTACACTGTCACCCTCACTATACCATACCCACAGTACACTGTATCCCTCACTATACCATACCCTCAGTACACTGTATCCTTCACGATACCTGACCCTCAGTACACTGTATCCCTCACTATACCATACCCTCAGTACACTGTATCCCTCACTATACCATACCCTCAGGACACTGTATCCCTCAGTACACTGTATCCCTCACTATACCATACCCTCAGTACACTGTATCCCTCACCATACCATAACCTCAGTACACTGTATCCCTCACGATACCATACCCTCAGTACACTGTATCCCTCACTATACCATACCCTCAGTACACTGTATCCTTCACGATACCTGACCCTCAGTACACTGTATCCCTCACTATACCATACCCTCAGTACACTGTATCCCTCACTATACCGTACCCTCAGTACACTGTATCCCTCAGTACACTGTATCCCTCACTATACCATACCCTCAGTACACTGTATCCCTCACTATACCATACCCTCAGTACATTGTATCCCTCACCATACCATACCCTCAGTACACTGTATCCCTCACTATACCATACCCTCAGTACACTGTATCCCTCAGTGCACTGTATCCCTCACCATACCATAACCTCAGTACACTGTATCCCTCACTGTACCATACCCTCAGTACACTGTATCCCTCACCGTACCATACCCTCAGTACATTGTATCCCTCACTATACCACACCCTCAGTACACTGTATCCCTCACTATACCATGCCTTCGATACATTGTATCCCTCACTATACCATCCCCTCAATACACTATATCCCTCACTATACCATACCCTCAGCAAACTGTATCCCTCACTATACCATACCCTCCGTACACTGTATCCCTCACTATACCATACCCTCAGTACACTGTATCCCTCAGTACACTGTATCCCTCACCATACCACACCCTCAGTACACTGTATCCCTCACTATACCATGCCTTCGATACATTGTATCCCTCACTATACCATACCCTCAATACACTATATCCCTCACTATACCATACCCTCAGTACACTGTATCCCTCACCAAACCATACCCTCAGTACACTGTGTCCCTCACTATACCATACCCTCAGTATACTGCATCCCTCACTAAACCATACCCTCAGTACACTGTATCCCTCACTATACCATACCCTCAGTACAATGTATCCCTCACTATACCATACCCTCAGTACACTTTTTCCTTCACCATATCATACTTCCAGTGCACTGTATCCCACACCATACCAAACCATCAGCACACTATATTCCTCACTAAACCATACCCTTTGTACACTCCATCCCACACGATACCATACTCTTAGTACACTGTATCCCTCACGATACCATACCCTCAATACACTATATCCCTCACTATACCATACCCTCAGCAAACTGTATCCCTCACTATACCATACCCCCCGTACACTGTATCCCTCACTACACCATACCCTCAGTACACTGTATCCCTCACTATACCATACCCTCAGTACAATGTATCCCTCACTATACCATACCCTCAGTACACTGTATCCCTCACTACACCATACCCTCAGTACAATGTATCCCTCACTGTACCATACCCTCAGGACACTGCAACCCTCACTGTACCATACCCACAGTACACTGTATCCCTCACTATACCATACCCTCAGTACACTGTATCCTTCACGATACCTGACCCTCAGTACACTGTATCCCACACCAGACCATACCCTCAGTACACTGTATCCCTCACTATACCATACCCTCAGTACACTGTATCCCTCAGTACACTGTATCCCTCACTATACAATACCCTCAGTACACTGTATCCCTCACCATACCATAACCTCAGTACACTGTATCCCTCACTATACCATACCCTCAGTACACTGTATCCCTCACTATACCATACCCTCAGTGCACTGTATCCCTCACTATACCACACCCTCAGTACACTGTATCCCTCACTATACCATGCCTTCGATACATTGTATCCCTCACTTTCCCATACCCTCAGTACACTGATTCCCTCACTGTACCATACTCCCAGTGCACGGTATCCCTCACTATACCATACCCTCAGTACACTGTATCCTTCACGATACCATACCCTCAGTACACTTTATCCTTCACTATATCATACTCCCAGTGCACTGTATCCCACACCATACCAAACCATCAGCACACTCTATTCCTCACTAAACCATACCCTTTGTACACTCCATCCCACACGATACCATACTCTTAGTACACTGTATCCCTCACTGCACCATCCCCTCAGTACACTGTATCCCTCACTAAACCGTACCCTCAGTACACTGTATCCCTCACTATACCATACCCTCAGTACACTATATCCCTCACTATACCATACCCTCAGTATACTGCATCCCTCACTAAACCATACCCTCAGTAGACTTTATCCTTCACTATACCATACTCCCAGTGCACTGTATCCCACACCATACCAAACCATCAGTACACGATATTCCTCACAAACCATACCCTTTGTACACTCCATCCCACACTAAACCATACTCTTAGTACACTGTATCCCTCACGATACCATACCCTCAATACACTATATCCCTCACTATACCATACCCTCAGCAAACTGTATCCCTCACGATACCATACCCTCCGTACACTGTATCCCTGACTACACCATAACCTCAGTACACTGTATCCCTCACTAAACCGTACCCTCAGTACACTGTGTCCCTCACTATACCATACCCTCAGTACACTATATCCCTCACTATACCATACCCTCAGTACACTGTATCCCTCACTAAACCATACCCTCAGTACACTGTGTCCCTCACTATACCATACGCTCAGTATCCTGCATCCCTCACTAAACCATACCCTCAGCACACTGTATCCCTCACTATAGCATACCCTCAGTACACTGTATCCCTCACTATACCATACCCTCAGTACACTGTAACCCTCACTATACCATACCCTCAGTACACTGTATCCCTCACTATACCATGCCCTCAGTACACTGTATCCTTCACGATATCTTACCCTCAGTGCACTGCATCCCTCACTATACCATACCCTCAGTACACTGTATCCTTCACTATACCATACCCTCAGTACACTTTATCCTTCACGATACCATACTCCCAGTGCACTGTATCCCACACTACACCAAACCATCAGTACACTATATTCCTCACAAACCATACCCTTTGTACACTCCATCCCACACTATACCATACCCTCAGTACACTGTATCCCTCACTATACCATACCCTCAGTACACTGTAACCCTCACTATACCATACCCTCAGTACACTGTATCCCTCACTATACCATACCCTCAGTACACTGTATCCTTCACGATACCTGACCCTCAGTACACTGTATCCCTCACGATACCATACCCTCAGTACACTGTATCCCTCACCATACCACACCCTCAGTACACTGTATCCCTCACTGTACCATGCCCTCAGTACACTGTATCCCTCACTATACCGTACCCTCAGTACACTGTATCCCTCACTATACCATGCCTTCGATACATTGTATCCCTCACTATACCATACCCTCAGTACACTGTATCCCTCACTATACCGTACCCTCAGTACACTGTATCCCTCACGAAACCATACCCTCAATACACTATATCCCTCACTATACCATACCCTCAGCAAACTGTATCCCTCACGATACCATACCCCCCGTACACTGTATCCCTCACTGAACCATACCCTCAGTACACTGCATCCCTCACTAAACGGTACCCTCAGTACACTGTATCCCTCACTATACCATACCCTCAGTACACGATATCCCTCACTATACCATACCCTCAGTACACTGTATCCCTCACGAAACCATACCCTCAGTACACTGCATCCCTCACGAAACCATACCCTCAGTACACTGTATCCCTCACTATACCATACCCTCAGTACAATGTATCCCTCACTATACCATACCCTCAGTACACTGTAACCCTCACTATACAATACCCACGTACACTGTATCCCTCACCATACCATACACTCAGTACACTGTATCCCTCACTGTACCATACCCTCAGTACACTGTATCCTTCACGATACCTTACCCTCAGTACACTGTATCCCTCACTATACCATACCCTCAGTACACTGTATCCCTCACTTTACCATACCCTCAGTACACTGTATCCCTCAGTACACTATATCCCTCACTATACCATACCCTCAGTACACTGTATCCCTCACGATACCATACCCTCAGTACATTGTATCCCTCACCATACCATACCCTCAGTACACTGTATCCCTCACTATGCCATACCCTCAGTACACTGTATCCCTCAGTACACTGTATCCCTCACCATACCATAACCTCAGTACACTGTATCCCTCACTATACCATACCCTCAGTACACTGTATCCCTCACGATACCATACCCTCAGTACACTGTATCCCTCACTATACCACACCCTCAGTACACTGTATCCCTCACTATACCATGCCTTCGACAGATTGTATCCCTCACTATACCATACCCTCAGTACACTGATTCCCTCACTATACCATACTCCCAGTGCACGGTATCCCTCACTATACCATACCCTCAGTACACTGTATCCTTCACGATACCATACCCTCAGTACACTTTATCCTTCACGATATCATACTCCAAGTGCACTGTATCCCACACCATACCAAACCATCAGCACACTATATTCCTCACTAAACCATACCCTTTGTACACTCCATCCCACACGATACCATACTCTTAGTGCACTGTATCCCTCACGATACCATACCCTCAATACACTATATCCCTCACTATACCATACCCTCAGCAAACTGTATCCCTCACTATACCATACCCACAGTACACTATATCCCTCACTATACCATACCCTCAGCACACTGTATCCCTCACTAAACCATACCCTCAGTACACTATATCCCTCACTATACCATACCCTCAGTACACTGTATCCCTCACTAAACCATACCCTCAGCACACTGTATCCCTCACTAAACCATACCCTCAGTACACTGTGTCCCTCACGATACCATACCCTCAGTATACTGCATCCCTCACTAAACCATACCCTCAGTACACTGTATCCCTCACTATACCATACCCTCAGCACACTGTATCCCTCACTATACCATACCCTCAGTACACTGTATCCTTCACGATACCATACCCTCAGTACACTGTAACCCACACTATACCATACCCACAGTACACTGTATCCCTCACTATACCATACCCTCAGTACACTGTATCCCTCACCATAGCATACCCTCAGTACACTGTATCCCTCACTATACCATACCCTCAGTACAATGTATCCCTCACTATACCATACCCTCAGTACACTTTATCCTTCACGATATCATACTTCCAGTGCACTGTATCCCACACCATACCAAACCATCAGCACACTATATTCCTCACTAAACCATACCCTTTGTACACTCCATCCCACACGATACCATACTCTTAGTACACTGTATCCCTCACGATACCATACCCTCAGTACACGATATCCCTCACTATACCATACCCTCAGTACACTGTATCCCTCACTAAACCATACCCTCAGTACACTGCATCCCTCACGAAACCATACCCTCAGTACACTGTCTCCCTCACTATACCATACCCTCAGTACAATGTATCCCTCACTATACCATACCCTCAGTACACTGTAACCCTCACTATACAATACCCACGTACACTGTATCCCTCACCATACCATACACTCAGTACACTGTATCCCTCACTGTACCATACCCTCAGTACACTGTATCCTTCACGATACCTTACCCTCAGTACACTGTATCCCTCACTATACCATACCCTCAGTACACTGTATCCCTCACTATACCATACCCTCAGTACACCGTATCCCTCAGTACACTATATCCCTCACTATACCATACCCTCAGTACACTGTATCCCTCACTATACCATACCCTCAGTACATTGTATCCCTCACCATACCATACCCTCAGTACACCGTATCCCTCACCATACCATACCCTCAGTACACCGTATCCCTCACTATGCCATACCCTCAGTACACTGTATCCCTCAGTAAACTGTATCCGTCACCATACCATAACCTCAGTACACTGTATCCCTCACTATACCATACCCTCAGTACACTGCATCCCTCACTATACCATACCCTCAGTACACTGTATCCCTCACTATACCACACCCTCAGTACACTGTATCCCTCACTATACCATGCCTTCGACAGATTGTATCCCTCACTATACCATACCCTCAGTACACTGATTCCCTCACTACACCATACTCCCAGTGCACGGTATCCCTCACTATACCATACCCTCAGTACACTGTATCCTTCACGATACCATACCCTCAGTACACTTTATCCTTCACGATATCATACTCCAAGTGCACTGTATCCCACACCATACCAAACCATCAGCACACTATATTCCTCACTAAACCATACCCTTTGTACACTCCATCCCACACGATACCATACTCTGAGTACACTGTATCCCTCACGATACCATACCCTCAATACACTATATCCCTCACTATACCATACCCTCAGCAAACTATATCCCTCACTTTACCATACCCCCCGTACACTGTATCCCTCACTACACCATACCCTCAGTACACTGTATCCCTCACTAAACCGTACCCTCAGTACACTGTATCCCTCACTATACCATACCCTCAGTACACTGTATCCCTCACTATACCATACCCCCCGTACACTGTATCCCTCACTGAACCATACCCTCAGTACACTGCATCCCTCACTAAACGGTACCCTCAGTACACTGTATCCCTCACTATACCATACCCTCAGCACACGATATCCCTCACTATACCATACCCTCAGTACACTGTATCCCTCACGAAACCATACCCTCAGTACACTGCATCCCTCACGAAACCATACCCTCAGTACACTGTATCCCTCACTATACCATACCCTCAGTACAATGTATCCCTCACTATACCATACCCTCAATACACTGTAACCCTCACTATACAATACCCACGTACACTGTATCCCTCACCATACCATACACTCAGTACACTGTATCCCTCACTGTACCATACCCTCAGTACACTGTATCCTTCACGATACCTTACCCTCAGTACACTGTATCCCTCACTATACCATACCCTCAGTACACTGTATCCCTCACTTTACCATACCCTCAGTACACTGTATCCCTCAGTACACTATATCCCTCACTATACCATACCCTCAGTACACTGTATCCCTCACTATACCATACCCTCAGTACATTGTATCCCTCACCATACCATACCCTCAGTACACTGTATCCCTCACTATGCCATACCCTCAGGACACTGTATCCCTCAGTACACTGTATCCCTCACCATACCATAACCTCAGTACACTGTATCCCTCACTATACCATACCCTCAGTACACTGTATCCCTCACGATACCATACCCTCAGTACACTGTATCCCTCACTATACCACACCCTCAGTACACTGTATCCCTCACTATACCATGCCTTCGACAGATTGTATCCCTCACTATACCATACCCTCAGTACACTGATTCCCTCACTATACCATACTCCCAGTGCACGGTATCCCTCACTATACCATACCCTCAGTACACTGTATCCTTCACGATACCATACCCTCAGTACACTTTATCCTTCACGATATCATACTCCAAGTGCACTGTATCCCACACCATACCAAACCATCAGCACACTATATTCCTCACTAAACCATACCCTTTGTACACTCCATCCCACACGATACCATACTCTTAGTGCACTGTATCCCTCACGATACCATACCCTCAATACACTATATCCCTCACTATACCATACCCTCAGCAAACTGTATCCCTCACTATACCATACCCCCCGTACACTGTATCCCTCACTACACCATACCCTCAGTACACTGTATCCCTCACTAAACCGTACCCTCAGTACACTGTATCCCTCACTATACCATACCCTCAGTACACTATATCCCTCACTATACCATACCCTCAGTACACTGTATCCCTCACTAAACCATACCCTCAGCACACTGTATCCCTCACTAAACCATACCCTCAGTACACTGTGTCCCTCACGATACCATACCCTCAGTATACTGCATCCCTCACTAAACCATACCCTCAGTACACTGTATCCCTCACTATACCATACCCTCAGCACACTGTATCCCTCACTATACCATACCCTCAGTACACTGTATCCTTCACGATACCATACCCTCAGTACACTGTAACCCACACTATACCATACCCACAGTACACTGTATCCCTCACTATACCATACACTCAGTATACTGTATCCCTCACTATACCATACCCTCAGTGCACTGTATCCTTCACGATACCTTACCCTCAGTACACTGTATCCCTCACTATACCATACCCTCAGTATACTGTATCCCTCACTATACCATACCCTCAGTACACTGTATCCCTCACCATAGCATACCCTCAGTACACTGTATCCCTCACTATACCATACCCTCAGTACAATGTATCCCTCACTATACCATACCCTCAGTACACTTTATCCTTCACGATATCATACTTCCAGTGCACTGTATCCCACACCATACCAAACCATCAGCACACTATATTCCTCACTAAACCATACCCTTTGTACACTCCATCCCACACGATACCATACTCTTAGTACACTGTATCCCTCACGATACCATACCCTCAGTACACTGTATCCCTCACTAAACCATACCCTCAGTACACTGCATCCCTCACGAAACCATACCCTCAGTACACTGTATCCCTCACTATACCATACCCTCAGTACACTGTAACCCTCACTATACAATACCCACGTACACTGTATCCCTCACCATACCATACACTCAGTACACTGTATCCCTCACTGTACCATACCCTCAGTACACTGTATCCTTCACGATACCTTACCCTCAGTACACTGTATCCCTCACTATACCATACCCTCAGTACACTGTATCCCTCACTATACCATACCCTCAGTACACCGTATCCCTCAGTACACTATATCCCTCACTATACCATACCCTCAGTACACTGTATCCCTCACTATACCATACCCTCAGTACATTGTATCCCTCACCATACCATACCCTCAGTACACCGTATCCCTCACCATACCATACCCTCAGTACACCGTATCCCTCACTATGCCATACCCTCAGTACACTGTATCCCTCAGTAAACTGTATCCGTCACCATACCATAACCTCAGTACACTGTATCCCTCACTATACCATACCCTCAGTACACTGCATCCCTCACTATACCATACCCTCAGTACACTGTATCCCTCACTATACCACACCCTCAGTACACTGTATCCCTCACTATACCATGCCTTCGACAGATTGTATCCCTCACTATACCATACCCTCAGTACACTGATTCCCTCACTACACCATACTCCCAGTGCACGGTATCCCTCACTATACCATACCCTCAGTACACTGTATCCTTCACGATACCATACCCTCAGTACACTTTATCCTTCACGATATCATACTCCAAGTGCACTGTATCCCACACCATACCAAACCATCAGCACACTATATTCCTCACTAAACCATACCCTTTGTACACTCCATCCCACACGATACCATACTCTGAGTACACTGTATCCCTCACGATACCATACCCTCAATACACTATATCCCTCACTATACCATACCCTCAGCAAACTATATCCCTCACTTTACCATACCCCCCGTACACTGTATCCCTCACTACACCATACCCTCAGTACACTGTATCCCTCACTAAACCGTACCCTCAGTACACTGTATCCCTCACTATACCATACCCTCAGTACACTGTATCCCTCACTATACCATACCCCCCGTACACTGTATCCCTCACTGAACCATACCCTCAGTACACTGCATCCCTCACTAAACGGTACCCTCAGTACACTGTATCCCTCACTATACCATACCCTCAGTACACGATATCCCTCACTATACCATACCCTCAGTACACTGTATCCCTCACGAAACCATACCCTCAGTACACTGCATCCCTCACGAAACCATACCCTCAGTACACTGTATCCCTCACTATACCATACCCTCAGTACAATGTATCCCTCACTATACCATACCCTCAATACACTGTAACCCTCACTATACAATACCCACGTACACTGTATCCCTCACCATACCATACACTCAGTACACTGTATCCCTCACTGTACCATACCCTCAGTACACTGTATCCTTCACGATACCTTACCCTCAGTACACTGTATCCCTCACTATACCATACCCTCAGTACACTGTATCCCTCACTTTACCATACCCTCAGTACACTGTATCCCTCAGTACACTATATCCCTCACTATACCATACCCTCAGTACACTGTATCCCTCACTATACCATACCCTCAGTACATTGTATCCCTCACCATACCATACCCTCAGTACACTGTATCCCTCACTATGCCATACCCTCAGTACACTGTATCCCTCAGTACACTGTATCCCTCACCATACCATAACCTCAGTACACTGTATCCCTCACTATACCATACCCTCAGTACACTGTATCCCTCACGATACCATACCCTCAGTACACTGTATCCCTCACTATACCACACCCTCAGTACACTGTATCCCTCACTATACCATGCCTTCGACAGATTGTATCCCTCACTATACCATACCCTCAGTACACTGATTCCCTCACTATACCATACTCCCAGTGCACGGTATCCCTCACTATACCATACCCTCAGTACACTGTATCCTTCACGATACCATACCCTCAGTACACTTTATCCTTCACGATATCATACTCCAAGTGCACTGTATCCCACACCATACCAAACCATCAGCACACTATATTCCTCACTAAACCATACCCTTTGTACACTCCATCCCACACGATACCATACTCTTAGTGCACTGTATCCCTCACGATACCATACCCTCAATACACTATATCCCTCACTATACCATACCCTCAGCAAACTGTATCCCTCACTATACCATACCCCCCGTACACTGTATCCCTCACTACACCATACCCTCAGTACACTGTATCCCTCACTAAACCGTACCCTCAGTACACTGTATCCCTCACTATACCATACCCTCAGTACACTATATCCCTCACTATACCATACCCTCAGTACACTGTATCCCTCACTAAACCATACCCTCAGCACACTGTATCCCTCACTAAACCATACCCTCAGTACACTGTGTCCCTCACGATACCATACCCTCAGTATACTGCATCCCTCACTAAAACATACCCTCAGTACACTGTATCCCTCACTATACCATACCCTCAGCACACTGTATCCCTCACTATACCATACCCTCAGTACACTGTATCCTTCACGATACCATACCCTCAGTACACTGTAACCCACACTATACCATACCCACAGTACACTGTATCCCTCACTATACCATACACTCAGTATACTGTATCCCTCACTATACCATACCCTCAGTGCACTGTATCCTTCACGATACCTTACCCTCAGTACACTGTATCCCTCACTATACCATACCCTCAGTATACTGTATCCCTCACTATACCATACCCTCAGTACACTGTATCCCTCACCATAGCATACCCTCAGTACACTGTATCCCTCACTATACCATACCCTCAGTACAATGTATCCCTCACTATACCATACCCTCAGTACACTTTATCCTTCACGATATCATACTTCCAGTGCACTGTATCCCACACCATACCAAACCATCAGCACACTATATTCCTCACTAAACCATACCCTTTGTACACTCCATCCCACACGATACCATACTCTTAGTACACTGTATCCCTCACGATACCATACCCTCAGTACACGATATCCCTCACTATACCATACCCTCAGTACACTGTATCCCTCACTAAACCATACCCTCAGTACACTGCATCCCTCACGAAACCATACCCTCAGTACACTGTATCCCTCACTATACCATACCCTCAGTACAATGTATCCCTCACTATACCATACCCTCAGTACACTGTAACCCTCACTATACAATACCCACGTACACTGTATCCCTCACCATACCATACACTCAGTACACTGTATCCCTCACTGTACCATACCCTCAGTACACTGTATCCTTCACGATACCTTACCCTCAGTACACTGTATCCCTCACTATACCATACCCTCAGTACACTGTATCCCTCACTATACCATACCCTCAGTACACCGTATCCCTCAGTACACTATATCCCTCACTATACCATACCCTCAGTACACTGTATCCCTCACCATACCATACCCTCAGTACATTGTATCCCTCACCATACCATACCCTCAGTACACCGTATCCCTCACTATGCCATACCCTCAGTACACTGTATCCCTCAGTAAACTGTATCCGTCACCATACCATAACCTCAGTACACTGTATCCCTCACTATACCATACCCTCAGTACACTGCATCCCTCACTATACCATACCCTCAGTACACTGTATCCCTCACTATACCACACCCTCAGTACACTGTATCCCTCACTATACCATGCCTTCGACAGATTGTATCCCTCACTATACCATACCCTCAGTACACTGATTCCCTCACGACACCATACTCCCAGTGCACGGTATCCCTCACTATACCATACCCTCAGTACACTGTATCCTTCACGATACCATACCCTCAGTACACTTTATCCTTCACGATATCATACTCCAAGTGCACTCTATCCCACACCATACCAAACCATCAGCACACTATATTCCTCACTAAACCATACCATTTGTACACTCCATCCCACACGATACCATACTCTGAGTACACTGTATCCCTCACGATACCATACCCTCAATACACTATATCCCTCACTATACCATACCCTCAGCAAACTATATCCCTCACTTTACCATACCCCCCGTACACTGTATCCCTCACTACACCATACCCTCAGTACACTGTATCCCTCACTAAACCGTACCCTCAGTACACTGTATCCCTCACTATACCATACCCTCAGTACACTGTATCCCTCACTATACCATACCCCCGTACACTGTATCCCTCACTACACCATACCCTCAGTACACTGTATCCCTCACTAAACCGTACCCTCAGTACACTGTATCCCTCACTATACCATACCCTCAGTACACTATATCCCTCACTATACCATACCCTCAGTACACTGTATCCCTCACCAAACCATACCCTCAGTACACTGTGTCCCTCACTATACCATACCCTCAGTATACTGCATCCCTCACTAAACCATACCCTCAGTACACTGTATCCCTCACTATACCATACCCTCAGTACAATGTATCCCTCACGATACCATACCCTCAGTACACTTTATCCTTCACTATATCATACTTCCAGTGCACTGTATCCCACACCATACCAAACCATCAGCACACTATATTCCTCACTAAACCATACCCTTTGTACACTCCATCCCACACGATACCATACTCTTAGTACACTGTATCCCTCACGATACCATACCCTCAATACACTATATCCCTCACTATACCATACCCTCAGCAAACTGTATCCCTCACTATACCACACCCCCCGTACACTGTATCCCTCACAACACCATACCCTCAGTACACTGTATCCCTCACTAAACCGTACCCTCAGTACACTGTATCCCTCACTATACTATACCCTCAGTACACTATATCCCTCACTATACCATACCCTCCGTACACTGTATCCCTCACTACACCATACCCTCAGTACACTGTATCCCTCACTAAACCGTACCCTCAGCACACTGTATCCCTCACTAAACCATACCCTCAGTACACTGTGTCCCTCACGATACCATACCCTCAGTATACTGCATCCCTCACGATACCATACCCTCAGTACACTGTAACCCACACTATACCATACCCACAGTACACTGTATCCCTCACTATACCATACACTCAGTACACTGTATCCCTCACTATACCATACCCTCAGTAGAACTGTATCCCTCACTAAACCGTACCCTCAGTACACTGTATCCCTCACTATACCATACCCTCAGTACACTATATCCCTCACTATACCATACCCTCCGTACACTGTATCCCTCACTACACCATACCCTCAGTGCACTGTATCCCTCACTAAACCGTACCCTCAGCACACTGTATCCCTCACTAAACCATACCCTCAGTACACTGTATCCCTCACTATACCATACCCTCAGCACACTGCATCCCTCACTATACCATACCCTCAGTACACTGTATCCCTCACGATACCATACCCTCAGTACACTGTAACCCACACTATACCATACCCACAGTCCACTGTATCCCTCACTATACCATACACTCAGTATACTGTATCCCTCACTATACCATACACTCAGTGCACTGTATCCTTCACGATACCTTACCCTCAGTACACTGTATCCCTCACTATACCATACCCTCAGCACACTGTATCCCTCACTATACCATACCCTCAGTACACTGTATCCCTCACGATACCATACCCTCAGTACACTGTAACCCACACTATACCATACCCACAGTCCACTGTATCCCTCACTATACCATACACTCAGTATACTGTATCCCTCACTGTACCATACCCTCAGTGCACTGTATCCTTCACGATACCTTACCCTCAGTACACTGTATCCCTCACTATACCATACCCTCAGTATACTGTATCCCTCACTCTACCATACCCTCAGTACACTGTATCCCTCACCATACCATACCCTCAGTACACTGCATCCCTCACTATACCATACCCTCAGTCAACTGTATCCCTCACTATACCATACCCTCAGTACACTGTATCCCTCACGATACCATACCCTTAGTACACTGTATCCCTCACTATACCATACCCTCAGTACACTGTATCCCTCACTATACCATACCCTCAGTACACTGTATCCCTCACTGTACCATACCCTCAGTGCACTGTATCCCTCAGTACACTGTATCCCTCACTACACCATACCCTCAGTACACTGTATCCCTCACTATACCATACCCTCAGTACACTGTATCCCTCACCATACCATAACCTCAGTACACTGTATCCCTCACCATACCATACCCTCAGTACACTGTATCCCTCACTATACCATACCCTCAGTACACTGTATCCCTCACTATACCATACCCTCAGGACACTGTATCCCTCACTATACCACACCCTCAGTACACTGTATCCCTCACTCTACCATGCCTTCGATACATTGTATCCCTCACCATACCATACCCTCAGTACACTGTATCCCTCACCATACCGTACCCTCAGTACACTGTATCCCTCACTATACCATGCCTTCGATACATTGTATCCCTCACAATACCATACCCTCAGTACACTGATTCCCTCACGATACCATACTCCCAGTGCACGGTATCCCTCACTATACCATACCCTCAGTACACTGTATCCTTAACGATACAATACCCTCAGTACACTTTATCCTTCACGATATCATACCCCCAGTGCACTGTATCCCACACCACACCAAACCATCAGCACACTATATTCCTCACTAAACCATACCCTTTGTAAACTCCATCCCACACGATACCATACTCTTAGTACACTGTATCCCTCACGATGCCATACCCTCAATACACTATATCCCTCACTATACCATACCCTCAGCAAACTGTATCCCTCACTATACCATACCCTCCGTACACTGTATCCCTCACTCCACCATACCCTCAGTACACTGTATCCCTCACTAAACCGTACCCTCAGCACACTGTATCCCTCACTAAACCATACCCTCAGTACACTGTGTCCCTCACTATACCATACCCTCAGTATACTGCATCGCTCACTAAACCATACCCTCAGTACACTGTATCCCTCACTATACCATACCCTCAGCACACTGTATCCCTCACTATACCATACCCTCAGTACACTGTATCCCTCACGATACCATACCCTCAGTACATTGTATCCCTCACTATCCCATACCCACAGTACACTGTATCCCTCACTATACCATACACTCAGTACACTGTATCCCTCACTATACCATACCCACAGTACACTGTATCCCTCACTATACCATACACTCAGTACACTATATCCCTCACTATACCATACCCTCAGTACACTGTATCCCTCACTAAACCATACCCTCAGTACACTGCCTCCCTCACGAAACCATACCCTCAGGACACTGTATCCCTCACTGTACCATACCCTCAGTACACTGTAACCCACACTATACCATACCCACAGTCCACTGTATCCCTCACTATACCATACACTCAGTATACTGTATCCCTCACTGTACCATACCCTCAGTGCACTGTATCCTTCACGATACCTTACCCTCAGTACACTGTATCCCTCACTATACCATACCCTCAGTATACTGTATCCCTCACTCTACCATACCCTCAGTACACTGTATCCCTCACCATACCATACCCTCAGTACACTGCATCCCTCACTATACCATACCCTCAGTCAACTGTATCCCTCACTATACCATACCCTCAGTACACTGTATCCCTCACGATACCATACCCTTAGTACACTGTATCCCTCACTATACCATACCCTCAGTACACTGTATCCCTCACTATACCATACCCTCAGTACACTGTATCCCTCACTGTACCATACCCTCAGTGCACTGTATCCCTCAGTACACTGTATCCCTCACTACACCATACCCTCAGTACACTGTATCCCTCACTATACCATACCCTCAGTACACTGTATCCCTCACCATACCATAACCTCAGTACACTGTATCCCTCACCATACCATACCCTCAGTACACTGTATCCCTCACTATACCATACCCTCAGTACACTGTATCCCTCACTATACCATACCCTCAGGACACTGTATCCCTCACTATACCACACCCTCAGTACACTGTATCCCTCACTCTACCATGCCTTCGATACATTGTATCCCTCACCATACCATACCCTCAGTACACTGTATCCCTCACCATACCGTACCCTCAGTACACTGTATCCCTCACTATACCATGCCTTCGATACATTGTATCCCTCACAATACCATACCCTCAGTACACTGATTCCCTCACGATACCATACTCCCAGTGCACGGTATCCCTCACTATACCATACCCTCAGTACACTGTATCCTTAACGATACAATACCCTCAGTACACTTTATCCTTCACGATATCATACCCCCAGTGCACTGTATCCCACACCACACCAAACCATCAGCACACTATATTCCTCACTAAACCATACCCTTTGTAAACTCCATCCCACACGATACCATACTCTTAGTACACTGTATCCCTCACGATGCCATACCCTCAATACACTATATCCCTCACTATACCATACCCTCAGCAAACTGTATCCCTCACTATACCATACCCTCCGTACACTGTATCCCTCACTCCACCATACCCTCAGTACACTGTATCCCTCACTAAACCGTACCCTCAGCACACTGTATCCCTCACTAAACCATACCCTCAGTACACTGTGTCCCTCACTATACCATACCCTCAGTATACTGCATCGCTCACTAAACCATACCCTCAGTACACTGTATCCCTCACTATACCATACCCTCAGCACACTGTATCCCTCACTATACCATACCCTCAGTACACTGTATCCCTCACGATACCATACCCTCAGTACATTGTATCCCTCACTATCCCATACCCACAGTACACTGTATCCCTCACTATACCATACACTCAGTACACTGTATCCCTCACTATACCATACCCACAGTACACTGTATCCCTCACTATACCATACACTCAGTACACTATATCCCACACTATACCATACCCTCAGTACACTGTATCCCTCACTAAACCATACCCTCAGTACACTGCCTCCCTCACGAAACCATACCCTCAGGACACTGTATCCCTCACTGTACCATACCCTCAGTACACTGTATCCTTCACGATACCTTACCCTCAGTACACTGTATCCCTCACTATACCATACCCTCAGTACACTGTATCCCTCACTATACCATACCCTCAGTACACTGTATCCCTCAGTACACTGTATCCCTCACTATACCATACCCTCAGTACACTGTATCCCTCACTATACCATACCCTCAGTACATTGTATCCCTCACCATACCATACCCTCAGTACACTGTATCCCTCACGATACCATACCCTCAGTACACTGTATCGCTCAGTACACTGTATCCCTCACCATACCATAACCTCAGTACACTGTATCCCTCACTATACCATACCCTCAGTACACTGTATCCCTCACTATACCATACCCTCAGTACACTGTATCCCTCACTATACCACACCCTCAGTACACTGTATCCCTCACTATACCATGCCTTCGATACATTGTATCCCTCACTATACCATACCCTCAGTACACTGATTCCCTCACTATACCATACTCCCAGTGCACGGTATCCCTCACTATACCATACCCTCAGTACACTGTATCCTTCACGATACCATACCCTCAGTACACTTTATCCTTCACGATATCATACTCCCAGTGCACTGTATCCCACACCATACCAAACCATCAGCACACTATATTCCTCACTAAACCATACCCTTTGTACACTCCATCCCACACGATACCATACCCTCAGTACACTGTATCCCTCACTATACCATACCCTCAGTGCACTGTATCCCTCACTATACCATACCCTCAGTACACTGTATCCCTCACTATACCATACCCTCAGTACACTGTATCCCTCACTATACCATACCCTCAGTACACTGTATCCCTCACTAAACCATACCCTCCGTACACTGTATCCCTCACGACACCATACCCTCAGTACACTGTATCCCTCACTAAACCGTACCCTCAGTACACTGTATCCCTCACTATACCATACCCTCAGTACACTATATCCCTCACTATACCATACCCTCCGTACACTGTATCCCTCACTACACCATACCCTCAGTACACTGTATCCCTCACTAAACCGTACCCTCAGCACACTGTATCCCTCACTATACCATACCCTCAGTACACTGTGTCCCTCACTATACCATACCCTCAGTACACTGCATCCCTCACTATACCATACCCTCAGCACACTGTATCCCTCACTATACCATACCCTCAGTACACTGTATCCCTCACGATACCATACCCTCAGTACACTGTAACCCACACTATACCATACCCACAGTACACTGTATGCCTCACTATACCATACCCTCAGTACACTGTATCCCTCACTATACCACACCCTCAGTACACTGTATCCCTCACTATACCATGCCTTCGATACATTGTATCCCTCACTATACCATACCCTCAGTACACTGATTCCCTCACTATACCATACTCCCAGTGCACGGTATCCCTCACTATACCATACCCTCAGTACACTGTATCCTTCACGATACCATACCCTCAGTACACTTTATCCTTCACGATATCATACTCCCAGTGCACTGTATCCCACACCATACCAAACCATCAGCACACTATATTCCTCACTAAACCATACCCTTTGTACACTCCATCCCACACGATACCATACCCTCAGTACACTGTATCCCTCACTATACCATACCCTCAGCAAACTGTATCCCTCACTATACCATACCCTCCGTACACTGTATCGCTCACTACACCATACCCTCAGTACACTGTATCCCTCACTAAACCGTACCCTCAGTACACTGTATCCCTCACTATACCATACCCTCAGTACACTATATCCCTCACTATACCATACCCTCCGTACACTGTATCCCTCACTACACCATACCCTCAGTACACTGTATCCCTCACTAAACCGTACCCTCAGCACACTGTATCCCTCACTATACCATACCCTCAGTACACTGTGTCCCTCACTATACCATACCCTCAGTATACTGCATCCCTCACTAAACCATACCCTCAGTACACTGTATCCCTCACTATACCATACCCTCAGCACACTGTATCCCTCACTATACCATACCCTCAGTACACTGTATCCCTCACGATACCATACCCTCAGTACACTGTAACCCACACTATACCATACCCACAGTACACTGTATGCCTCACTATACCATACACTCAGTACACTGTATCCCTCACTATACCATACCCTCAGTACACTGTATCCCTCACTATACCATACCCTCAGTACACTGTATCCCTCACTATACCATACCCTCAGTACACTGTATCCCTCACTATACCATACCCTCAGTACACTGTATCCCTCACCATACCATACCCTCAGGACACTGCATCCCTCACTATACCATACCCTCAGTCAACTGTATCCCTCACTATACCATACCCTCAGTACACTGTATCCCTCACTATACCATACCCTCAGTACACTGTATCCCTCAGTACACTGTATCCCTCACTACACCATACCCTCAGTACACTGTATCCCTCACTATACCATACCCTCAGTACACTGTATCCCTCACCATACCATAACCTCAGTACACTGTATCCCTCACTACACCATACCCTCAGTACACTGTATCCCTCACAACACCATACCCTCAGTACACTGTATCCCTCACTATACCATACCCTCAGGACACTGTATCCCTCACTATACCACACCCTCAGTACACTGTATCCCTCACTATACCATGCCTTCGATACATTGTATCCCTCACCATACCATACCCTCAGTACACTGTATCCCTCACTATACCGTACCCTCAGTACACTGTATCCCTCACTATACCATGCCTTCGATACATTGTATCCCTCACTATACCATACCCTCAGTACACTGATTCCCTCACGATACCATACTCCCAGTGCACGGTATCCCTCACTATACCATACCCTCAGTACACTGTATCCTTCACGATACCATACCCTCAGTACACTTTATCCTTCACTGTATCATACCCCCAGTGCACTGTATCCCACACCATACCAAACCATCAGCACACTATATTCCTCACGAAACCATACCCTTTGTACACTCCATCCCACACGATACCATACTCTTCGTACACTGTATCCCTCACGATACCATACCCTCAATACACTATATCCCTCACTATACCATACCCTCAGCAAACTGTATCCCTCACTATACCATACCCTCCGTACACTGTATCCCTCACTACACCATACCCTCAGTACACTGTATCCCTCACTAAACCGTACCCTCAGCACACTGTATCCCTCACTAAACCATACCCTCAGTACACTGTGTCCCTCACTATACCATACCCTCAGTATACTGCATCCCTCACTAAACCATACCCTCAGTGCACTGTATCCCTCACTATACCATACCCTCAGCACACTGTATCCCTCACTATACCAGACCCTCAGTACACTGTATCCCTCACGATACCATACCCTCAGTACATTGTATACCTCACTATACCATACCCACAGTACACTGTATCCCTCACTACACCATACACTCAGTACACTGTATCCCTCACTATACCATACCCACAGTACACTGTATCCCTCACTAAACCATACCCTCAGTACACTGCATCCCTCACGAAACCATACCCTCAGGACACTGTATCCCTCACTATACCATACCCTCAGTACAATGTATCCCTCACTATACCATACCCTCAGTACACTGTAACCCTCACTATACAATACCCACAGTACACTGTATCCCTCACCATACCATACACTCAGTACACTGTATCCCTCACTGTACCATACCCTCAGTACACTGTATCCTTCACGATACCTTACCCTCAGTACACTGTATCCCTCACTATACCATACCCTCAGTACACTGTATCCCTCACGATACCATACCCTCAGTGCACTGTTTCCCTCAGTACACTGTATCCCTCACTATACCATACCCTCAGTACACTGTATCCCTCACTATACCATACCCTCAGTACATCGTATCCCTCACCATACCATACCCTCAGTACACTGTATCCCTCACTATACCATACCCTCAGTACACTGTATCCCTCAGTACACTGTATCCCTCAGTACACTGTATCCCTCACCATACCATAACCTCAGTACACTGTACCCCTCACTATACCATACCCTCAGTACACTGTATCCCTCACTATACCATACCCTCAGGACACTGTATCCCTCACGAGACCACACCCTCAGTACACTGTATCCCTCACTATACCATGCCTTCGATACATTGTATCCCTCACTATACCATACCCTCAGTACACTGATTCCCTCACTATAGCATACTCCCAGTGCACGGTATCCCTCACTATACCATACCCTCAGTATACTGCATCCCTCACTAAACCATACCCTCAGTACACTGTATCCCTCACTATACCATACCCTCAGCACACTGTATCCCTCACTATACCATACCCTCAGTACACTGTATCCCTCACGATACCATACCCTCAGTACATTGTATCCCTCACTATCCCATACCCACAGTACACTGTATCCCTCACTATACCATACACTCAGTACACTGTATCCCTCACTATACCATACCCACAGTACACTGTATCCCTCACTATACCATACACTCAGTACACTATATCCCTCACTATACCATACCCTCAGTACACTGTATCCCTCACTAAACCATACCCTCAGTACACTGCCTCCCTCACGAAACCATACCCTCAGGACACTGTATCCCTCACTGTACCATACCCTCAGTACACTGTATCCTTCACGATACCTTACCCTCAGTACACTGTATCCCTCACTATACCATACCCTCAGTACACTGTATCCCTCACTATACCATACCCTCAGTACACTGTATCCCTCAGTACACTGTATCCCTCACTATACCATACCCTCAGTACACTGTATCCCTCACTATACCATACCCTCAGTACATTGTATCCCTCACCATACCATACCCTCAGTACACTGTATCCCTCACGATACCATACCCTCAGTACACTGTATCCCTCAGTACACTGTATCCCTCACCATACCATAACCTCAGTACACTGTATCCCTCACTATACCATACCCTCAGTACACTGTATCCCTCACTATACCATACCCTCAGTACACTGTATCCCTCACTATACCACACCCTCAGTACACTGTATCCCTCACTATACCATGCCTTCGATACATTGTATCCCTCACTATACCATACCCTCAGTACACTGATTCCCTCACTATACCATACTCCCAGTGCACGGTATCCCTCACTATACCATCCCCTCAGTACACTGTATCCTTCACGATACCATACCCTCAGTACACTTTATCCTTCACGATATCATACTCCCAGTGCACTGTATTCCACACCATACCAAACCATCAGCACACTATATTCCTCACTAAACCATACCCTTTGTACACTCCATCCCACACGATACCATACCCTCAGTACACTGTATCCCTCACTATACCATACCCTCAGCAAACTGTATCCCTCACTATACCATACCCTCCGTACACTGTATCCCTCACGACACCATACCCTCAGTACACTGTATCCCTCACTAAACCGTACCCTCAGTACACTGTATCCCTCACTATACCATACCCTCAGTACACTATATCCCTCACTATACCATACCCTCCGTACACTGTATCCCTCACTACACCATACCCTCAGTACACTGTATCCCTCACTAAACCGTACCCTCAGCACACTGTATCCCTCACTATACCATACCCTCAGTACACTGTGTCCCTCACTATACCATACCCTCAGTATACTGCATCCCTCACTAAACCATACCCTCAGTACACTGTATCCCTCACTATACCATACCCTCAGCACACTGTATCCCTCACTATACCATACCCTCAGTACACTGTATCCCTCACGATACCATACCCTCAGTACACTGTAACCCACACTATACCATACCCACAGTACACTGTATGCCTCACTATACCATACCCTCAGTACACTGTATCCCTCACTATACCACACCCTCAGTACACTGTATCCCTCACTATACCATGCCTTCGATACATTGTATCCCTCACTATACCATACCCTCAGTACACTGATTCCCTCACTATACCATACTCCCACTGCACGGTATCCCTCACTATACCATACCCTCAGTACACTGTATCCTTCACGATACCATACCCTCAGTACACTTTATCCTTCACGATATCATACTCCCAGTGCACTGTATCCCACACCATACCAAACCATCAGCACACTATATTCCTCACTAAACCATACCCTTTGTACACTCCATCCCACACGATACCATACCCTCAGTACACTGTATCCCTCACTATACCATACCCTCAGCAAACTGTATCCCTCACTATACCATACCCTCCGTACACTGTATCCCTCACTACACCATACCCTCAGTACACTGTATCCCTCACTAAACCGTACCCTCAGTACACTGTATCCCTCACTATACAATACCCTCAGTACACTATATCCCTCACTATACCATACCCTCCGTACACTGTATCCCTCACTACACCATACCCTCAGTACACTGTATCCCTCACTAAACCGTACCCTCAGCACACTGTATCCCTCACTATACCATACCCTCAGTACACTGTGTCCCTCACTATACCATACCCTCAGTATACTGCATCCCTCACTAAACCATACCCTCAGTACACTGTATCCCTCACTATACCATACCCTCAGCACACTGTATCCCTCACTATACCATACCCTCAGTACACTGTATCCCTCACGATACCATACCCTCAGTACACTGTAACCCACACTATACCATACCCACAGTACACTGTATGCCTCACTATACCATACACTCAGTACACTGTATCCCTCACTATACCATACCCTCAGTGCACTGTATCCTTCACGATACCTTACCCTCAGTACACTGCATCCCTCACTATCCCATACCCTCAGTATACTGTATCCCTCACTATACCATACCCTCAGTACACTGTATCCCTCACTATACCATACCCTCAGTACACTGTATCCCTCACCATACCATACCCTCAGGACACTGCATCCCTCACTATACCATACCCTCAGTCAACTGTATCCCTCACTATACCATACCCTCAGTACACTGTATCCCTCACTATACCATACCCTCAGTACACTGTATCCCTCAGTACACTGTATCCCTCACTACACCATACCCTCAGTACACTGTATCCCTCACTATACCATACCCTCAGTACACTGTATCCCTCACCATACCATAACCTCAGTACACTGTATCCCTCACTACACCATACCCTCAGTACACTGTATCCCTCACAACACCATACCCTCAGTACACTGTATCCCTCACTATACCATACCCTCAGGACACTGTATCCCTCACTATACCACACCCTCAGTACACTGTATCCCTCACTATACCATGCCTTCGATACATTGTATCCCTCACCATACCATACCCTCAGTACACTGTATCCCTCACTATACCGTACCCTCAGTACACTGTATCCCTCACTATACCATGCCTTCGATACATTGTATCCCTCACTATACCATACCCTCAGTACACTGATTCCCTCACGATACCATACTCCCAGTGCACGGTATCCCTCACTATACCATACCCTCAGTACACTGTATCCTTCACGATACCATACCCTCAGTACACTTTATCCTTCACTGTATCATACCCCCAGTGCACTGTATCCCACACCATACCAAACCATCAGCACACTATATTCCTCACGAAACCATACCCTTTGTACACTCCATCCCACACGATACCATACTCTTCGTACACTGTATCCCTCACGATACCATACCCTCAATACACTATATCCCTCACTATACCATACCCTCAGCAAACTGTATCCCTCACTATACCATACCCTCCGTACACTGTATCCCTCACTACACCATACCCTCAGTACACTGTATCCCTCACTAAACCGTACCCTCAGCACACTGTATCCCTCACTAAACCATACCCTCAGTACACTGTGTCCCTCACTATACCATACCCTCAGTATACTGCATCCCTCACTAAACCATACCCTCAGTGCACTGTATCCCTCACTATACCATACCCTCAGCACACTGTATCCCTCACTATACCAGACCCTCAGTACACTGTATCCCTCACGATACCATACCCTCAGTACATTGTATACCTCACTATACCATACCCACAGTACACTGTATCCCTCACTATACCATACACTCAGTACACTGTATCCCTCACTATACCATACCCACAGTACACTGTATCCCTCACTAAACCATACCCTCAGTACACTGCATCCCTCACGAAACCATACCCTCAGGACACTGTATCCCTCACTATACCATACCCTCAGTACAATGTATCCCTCACTATACCATACCCTCAGTACACTGTAACCCTCACTATAAAATACCCACAGTACACTGTATCCCTCACCATACCATACACTCAGTACACTGTATCCCTCACTGTACCATACCCTCAGTACACTGTATCCTTCACGATACCTTACCCTCAGTACACTGTATCCCTCACTATACCATACCCTCAGTACACTGTATCCCTCACGATACCATACCCTCAGTGCACTGTTTCCCTCAGTACACTGTATCCCTCACTATACCATACCCTCAGTACACTGTATCCCTCACTATACCATACCCTCAGTACATCGTATCCCTCACCATACCATACCCTCAGTACACTGTATCCCTCACTATACCATACCCTCAGTACACTGTATCCCTCAGTACACTGTATCCCTCAGTACACTGTATCCCTCACCATACCATAACCTCAGTACACTGTACCCCTCACTATACCATACCCTCAGTACACTGTATCCCTCACTATACCATACCCTCAGGACACTGTATCCCTCACGAGACCACACCCTCAGTACACTGTATCCCTCACTATACCATGCCTTCGATACATTGTATCCCTCACTATACCATACCCTCAGTACACTGATTCCCTCACTATACCATACTCCCAGTGCACGGTATCCCTCACTATACCATACCCTCAGTACACTGTATCCTTCACGATACCATACCCTCAGTACACTTTATCCTTCACTGTATCATACTCCCAGTGCACTGTATCCCACACCATACCAAACCATCAGCACACTATATTCCTCACTAAACCATACCCTTTGTACACTCCATCCCACACGATACCATACCCTCAGTACACTGTATCCCTCACTATACCATACCCTCAGCAAACTGTATCCCTCACTATACCATACCCCCCGTACACTGTATCCCTCACTACACCATACCCTCAGTACACTGTATCCCTCACTAAACCGTACCCTCAGTACACTGTATCCCTCACTATACCATACCCTCAGTACACTGTATCCCTCACTGTACCATACCCTCAGTGCACTGTATCCCTCACCAAACCATACCCTCAGTACACTGTGTCCCTCACTATACCATACCCTCAGTATACTGCATCACTCACTAAACCATACCCTCAGTACACTGTATCCCTCACGATACCATACCCTCAGTACAATGTATCCCTCACTATACCATACCCTCAGTACACTTTATCCATCACTATATCATACTTCCAGTGCACTGTATCCCACACCATACCAAACCATCAGCACACTATATTCCTCACTAAACCATACCCTTTGTACACTCCATCCCACACGATACCATACTCTTAGTACACTGTATCCCTCACGATACCATACCCTCAATACACTATATCCCTCACTATACCATACCCTCAGCAAACTGTATCCCTCACTATACCATACCCCCCGGACACTGTATCCCTCACTACACCATACCCTCAGTACACTGTAACCCTCACTATACCATACCCACAGTACACTGTATCCCTCACTATACCATACCCTCAGTACACTGTATCCTTCACGATACCATACCCTCAGTACATTGTATCCCTCACCATACCATACCCTCAGTACACTGTATCCCTCACTATACCATACCCTCAGTACACTGTATCCCTCAGTGCACTGTATCCCTCACCATACCATAACCTCAGTACACTGTATCCCTCACCGTACCATACCCTCAGTACATTGTATCCCTCACTATACCACACCCTCAGTACATTGTATCCCTCACTATACCACACCCTCAGTACACTGTATCCCTCACTATACCATGCCTTCGATACATTGTATCCCTCACTATACCATACCCTCAGAGCACTGTATCCCTCACTATACCGTACCCTCAGTACACTGTATCCCTCACGATACCATGCCTTCGATACATTGTATCCCTCACTATACCATACCCTCAGTACACTGATTCCCTCACTATACCATACTCCCAGTGCACGGTATCCCTCACTATACCATACCCTCAGGACACTGTATCCTTCACGATACCATACCCTCAGTACACTTTATCCTTCACTATATCATACTCCCAGTGCACTGTATCCCACACCATACCAAACCATCAGCACACTATGTTCCTCACTCAACCATACCCTTTGTACACTCCATCCCACACGATACCATACTCTTAGTACACTGTATCCCTCACGATACCATACCCTCAATACACTATATCCCTCACTATACCATACCCTCAGCAAACTGTATTCCTCACGATACCATACCCTCCGTACACTGTATCCCTCACTATACCATACCCTCAGTACACTGTATCCCTCAGTACACTGTATCCCTCACCATACCATAACGTCAGTACACTGTATCCCTCACTATACCATACCCTCAGTACACTGTATCCCTCACTATACCATACCCTCAGTACACTGTATCCCTCACTATACCATACTCCCAGTGCACGGTATCCCTCACTATACCATACACTCAGTGTACTGTATCCTTCACGATACCATACCCTCAGTACACTTTATCCTTCACTGTATCATACTCCCAGTGCACTGTATCCCACACCACACCAAACCATCAGCACACTATATTCCTCACTAAACCATACCCTTTGTACACTCCATCCCACACGATACCATACTCTTAGTACACTGTATCCCTCACGATACCATACCCTCAATACACTATATCCCTCACTATACCATACCCTCAGCAAACTGTATCCCTCACTATACCATACCCCCCGTACACTGTATCCCTCACTACACCATACCCTCAGTAAACTGTATCCCTCACTAAACCGTACCCTCAGTACACTGTATCCCTCACTATACCATACCCTCAGTACACTGTATCCCTCACTATACCATACCCTCAGTACACTGTATCCCTCACCAAACCATACCCTCAGTACACTGTATCCCTCACTATACCATACCCTCAGTACAATGTATCCCTCACTATACCATACCCTCAGTACACTTTATCCTTCACTATATCATACTTCCAGTGCACTGTATCCCACACCATACCAAACCATCAGCACACTATATTCCTCACTAAACCATACCCTTTGTACACTCCATCCCACACGATACCATACTCTTAGTACACTGTATCCCTCACGATACCATACCCTCAATACACTATATCCCTCACCATACCATACCCTCAGCAAACTGTATCCCTCACTATACCATACCCCCCGTACACTGTATCCCTCACTACACCATACCCTCAGTACACTGTATCCCTCACTATACCATACCCTCAGTACAATGTATCCCTCACTATACCATACCCTCAGTACACTGTATCCCTCACTATACCATACCCTCAGTACAATGTATCCCTCACTGTACCATACCCTCAGTACACTGTAACCCTCACGATACCATACCCACAGTACACTGTATCCCTCACTATACCATACCCTCAGTACACTGTATCCTTCACGATACCTGACCCTCAGTACACTGTATCCCTCAGTACACTGTATCCCTCACTATACCATACCCTCAGTACACTGTATCCCTCACCATACCATAACCTCAGTACACTGTATCCCTCACTATACCATACCCTCAGTACACTGTATCCCTCACTATACCATACCCTCAGTACACTGTATCCCTCACTATACCATGCCTTCGATACATTGTATCCCTCACTTTCCCATACCCTCAGTACACTGATTCCCTCACTATACCATACTCCCAGTGCACGGTATCCCTCACTATACCATACCCTCAGTACACTGTATCCTTCACGATACCATACCCTCAGTACACTTTATCCTTCACTATATCATACTCCCAGTGCACTGTATCCCACACCATACCAAACCATCAGCACACTATATTCCTCACTAAACCATACCCTTTGTACACTCCATCCCACACGATACCATACTCTTAGTACACTGTATCCCTCACGATACCATACCCTCAATACACTATATCCCTCACTATACAATACCCTCAGCAAACTGTATCCCTCACTATACCATACCCCCCGAACACTGTATCCCTCACTACACCATACCCTCAGTACACTGTATCCCTCACTAAACCGTACCCTCAGTACACTGTATCCCTCACTATACCATACCCTCAGTACACTATATCCCTCACTATACCATACCCTCAGTATGCTGCATCCCTCACTAAACCATACCCTCAGTACACTGTGTCCCTCACTATACCATACCCTCAGTACAATGTATCCCTCACGATACCATACCCTCAGTACACTGTGTCCCTCACTGTACCATACCCTCAGTACAATGTATCCCTCACTATACCATACCCTCAGTACACTTTATCCTTCACTATATCATACTTCCAGTGCACTGTATCCCACACCATACCAAACCATCAGCACACTATATTCCTCACGAAACCATACCCTTTGTACACTCCATCCCACACGATAACATACTCTTAGTACACTGTATCCCTCACTATACCATACCCTCAGTACACTATATCCCTCACTATACCATACCCTCACTACACTGTATCCCTCACTAAACCATACCCTCAGTACACTGTGTCCCTCACTATACCATACCCTCAGTATACTGCATCCCTCACTAAACCATACCCTCAGTACACTGTATCCCTCACTGTACCATACCCTCAGTACAATGTATCCCTCACTATACCATACCCTCAGTACACTGTAACCCTCACTATACCATACCCACAGTACACTGTATCCCTCACTATACCATACCCTCAGTACACTGTATCCTTTCACGATACCTGACCCTCAGTACACTGTATCCCTCACTATACCATACCCTCAGTACACTGTATCCCTCACAATACCGGACCCTTAGTACACTGTATCCCTCACTTTACCATACCCTCAGTACATTGTATCCCTCACCATACCATACCCTCAGTACACTGTATCCCACACTATACCATACCCTCAGTACACTGTATCCCTCAGTGCACTGTATCCCTCACCATACCATAACCTCAGTACACTGTATCCCTCACTGTACCATACCCTCAGTACACTGTATGCCTCACTGTACCATACCCTCAGTACACTGTATCCCTCACTATACCACACCCTCAGTACACTGTATCCCTCACTATACCATGCCTTCGATACATTGTATCCCTCACTATACCATACCCTCAGTACACTGTATCCCTCACTGTACCGTACCCTCAGTACACTGTATCCCTCACTCTGCCATGCCTTCGATACATTGTATCCCTCACTATACCAGACCCTCAGTACACTGTATCCTTCACGATACCATACCCTCAGTACACTTTATCCTTCACTATATCATACTCCCAGTGCACTGTATCCCACACCATACCAAACCATCAGCACACTATATTCCTCACTAAACCATACCCTTTGTGCACTCCATCCCACACGATACCATACTCTTCGTACACTGTATCCCTCACGATACCATACCCTCAATACACTATATCCCTCACGATACCATACCCTCAGCAAACTGTATCCCTCACGATACCATACCCCCCGTACACTGTATCCCTCACTACACCATACCCTCAGTACACTGTATCCCTCACGAAACCGTACCCTCAGTACACTGTATCCCTCACTATACCATACCCTCAGGACACTACATCCCTCACTGTACCATACCCTCAGTGCACTGTGTCCCTCACTATACCATACCCTCAGTATACTGCATCCCTCACTAAACCATACCCTCAGTACACTGTATCCCTCACTATACCATACCCTCAGTACAATGTATCCCTCACTATACCATACCCTCAGTACACTGTAACCCTCACTATACCATACCCACAGTACACTGTATCCTTCACGATACCTTACCCTCAGTACACTGTATCCCTCACTATTCCATACCCTCAGTACACTGTATCCCTCACTGTACCATACCCTCAGTACACTGTATCCCTCAGTACACTGTGTCCCTCACTATACCATACCCTCAGTACACTGTATCCCTCACTATACCATACCCTCAGTACACTGTATCCCTCACCATACCATACCCTCAGTACACTGTATCCCTCACTATACCATACCCTCAGTGCACTGTATCCCTCAGTACACTGTATCCCTCACTATACCATACCCTCAGTACACTGTATCCCTCACCATACCATACCCTCAGTACACTGTATCCCTCACTATACCATACCCTCAGTACACTGTATCCCTCAGTACACTGTATCCCTCACCATACCATAACCTCAGTACACTGTATCCCTCACTATACCATACCCTCAGTACACTGTATCCCTCACGATACCATACTCTCAGTACACTGTATCCCTCACTGTACCACACCCTCAGTACACAGTATCCCTCACTATACCATGCCTTCGATACATTGTATCCCTCACTATACCATACCCTCAGTACACTGTATCCCTCACTATACCATACCCTCAGTACACTGTATCCCTCAGTACACTGTATCCCTCACTATACCATACCCTCAGTACACTGTATCCCTCACCATACCATACCCTCAGTACACTGTATCCCTCACTATACCATACCCTCAGTACACTGTATCCCTCAGTACACTGTATCCCTCACCATACCATAACCTCAGTACACTGTATCCCTCACTATACCATACCCTCAGTACACTGTATCCCTCACTATACCATACTCTCAGTACACTGTATCCCTCACTATACCACACCCTCAGTACACTGTATCCCTCACTATACCATGCCTTTGATACATTGTATCCCTCACTATACCATACCCTCAGTACACTGTATCCCTCACTATACCGTACCCTCAGTACACTGTATCCCTCACCATACCATGCCTTCGATACATTGTATCCCTCACTGTACCATACCCTCAGTACACTGATTCCCTCACTATACCATACTCCCAGTGCACGGTATCCCTCACGATACCATACCCTCAATACACTATATCCCTCACTTTTCCATACCCTCAGCAAACTGTATCCCTCACTATACCATACCCTCAGTACACTGTATCCCTCACTAAACCGTACCCTCAGCACACTGTATCCCTCACTAAACCATACCCTCAGTACACTGTGTCCCTCACTATACCATACCCTCAGTATACTGCATCCCTCACGAAACCATACCCTCAGTACATTGTATCCCTCACTATACCATACCCTCAGTACACTGTATCCCTCACGATACCATACCCTCAGTACACTGTATCCCTCGCCGTACCATACCCTCAGTACACAGTATCCCTCGCCATACCATACCCTCAGTACACTGTATCCCTCACTATACCATACCCTCAGCAAACTGTATCCCTCACTATACCATACCCCCCGTACACTGTATCCCTCACGACACCATACCCTCAGTGCACTGTATCCCTCACGAAACCGTACCCTCAGTACACTGTATCCCTCACTATACCATACCCTCAGGACACTATATCCCTCACTATACCATACCCTCAGTACACTGTATCCCTCACCAAACCATACCCTCAGTAGACTGTGTCCCTCACTATACCATACCCTCAGTATACTGCATCCCTCACTCAACCATACCCTCAGTACACTGTATCCCTCACTATACCAGACTCTCAGTACACTGTATCCCTCACTATACCACACCCTCAGTACACTGTATCCCTCACTATACCATGCCTTCGATACATTGTATCCCTCACTATACCATACCCTCAGTACACTGTATCCCTCACTATACCGTACCCTCAGTACACTGTATCCCTCACCATACCATGCCTTCGATACATTGTATCCCTCACTGTACCATACCCTCAGTACACTGATTCCCTCACGATACCATACTCCCAATGCACGGTATCCCTCACTGTACCATACCCTCAGTACACTTTATCCTTCACTATATCATACTCCCAGTGCACTGTATCCCACACCATACCAAACAATCAGCACACGATATTCCTCACTAAACCATACCCTTTGTACACTCCATCCCACACGACACCATACTCTTAGTACACTGTATCCCTCACTAAACCGTACCCTCAGCACACTGTATCCCTCACTAAACCATACCCTCAGTACACTGTGTCCCTCACTATACCATACCCTCAGTAGACTGCATCCCTCACTAAACCATACCCTCAGTATATTGTATTCCTCATTATACCATACCCTCAGTACACTGTATCCCTCACTATACCATACCCTCAGTACACTGTATCCCTCACGATACCATACCCTCAGTACACAGTATCCCTCGCCATACCATACCCTCAGTACACTGTATCCCTCACTATACCATACCCTCAGCAAACTGTATCCCTCACTATACCATACCCCCCGTACACTGTAACCCTCACTTTTCCATACCCACGGTACACTGTATCCTTCACGATACCTTACCCTCAGTACACTGTATCCCTCACTATACCATACCCTCAGTACACTGTATCCCTCACTATACCATACCCTCAGTACACTGTATCCCTCAGTACACTGTGTCCCTCACTATACCATACCCTCAGTACACTGTATCCCTCACCATACCATACCCTCAGTACACTGTATCCCTCACTATACCATACCCTCAGTGCACTGTATCCCTCAGTACACTGTATCCCTCACTATACCATACCCTCAGTACACTGTATCCCTCACCATACCATACCCTCAGTACACTGTATCCCTCACTATACCATACCCTCAGTACACTGTATCCCTCAGTACACTGTATCCCTCACCATACCATAACCTCAGTACACTGTATCCCTCACTATACCATACCCTCAGTACACTGTATCCCTCACGATACCATACTCTCAGTACACTGTATCCCTCACTATACCACACCCTCAGTACACTGTATCCCTCACTATACCATGCCTTCGATACATTGTATCCCTCACTATACCATACCCTCAGTACACTGTATCCCTCACTATACCATACCCTCAGTGCACTGTATCCCTCAGTACACTGTATCCCTCACCATACCATACCCTCAGTACACTGTATCCCTCACCATACCATACCCTCAGTACACTGTATCCCTCACTATACCATACCCTCAGTACACTGTATCCCTCACTATACCATACCCTCAGTACACTGTATCCCTCAGTACACTGTATCCCTCACCATACCATAACCTCAGTACACTGTATCCCTCACTATACCATATCCTCAGTACACTGTATCCCTCACTATACCATACTCTCAGTACACTGTATCCCTCACCATACCACACCCTCAGTACACTGTATCCCTCACTATACCATGTCTTCGATACATTGTATCCCTCACTGTACCATACCCTCAGTACACTGTATCCCTCACTATACCGTACCCTCAGTACACTGTATCCCTCACCATACCATGCCTTCGATACATTGTATCCCTCACTATACCATACCCTCAGTACACTTTATCCTTCACGATATCATACTCCCAGTGCACTGTATCCCACACCATACCAAACAATCAGCACACTATATTCCTCACAAAAACCATACCCTTTGTACACTCCATCCCACACGACACCATACTCTTAGTACACTGTATCCCTCACGATACCATATCCTCAATACACTATATCCCTCACTTTTCCATACCCTCAGCAAACTGTATCCCTCACTATACCATACCCTCAGTACACTGTGTCCCTCACTAAACCGTACCCTCAGCACACTGTATCCCTCACTAAACCATACCCTCAGTACACTGTGTCCCTCACTATACCATACCCTCAGTATACTGCATCCCTCACGAAACCATACCCTCAGTACATTGTATCCCTCACTATACCATACCCTCAGTACACTGTATCCCTCACGATACCATACCCTCAGTACACTGTATCCCTCACTATACCATACCCTCAGTACACAGTATCCCTCGCCATACCATACCCTCAGTACACTGTATCCCTCACTATACCATACCCTCAGCAAACTGTATCCCTCACTATACCATACCCCCCGTACACTGTATCCCTCACGACACCATACCCTCAGTACACTGTATCCCTCACGAAACCGTACCCTCAGTACACTGTATCCCTCACTATACCATACCCTCAGGACACTATATCCCTCACTATACCATACCCTCAGTACACTGTATCCCTCACCAAACCATACCCTCAGTAGACTGTGTCCCTCACTATACCATACCCTCAGTAGACTGTGTCCCTCACTATACCATACCCTCAGTATACTGCATCCCTCACTAAACCACACCCTCAGTACACTGTATCCCTCACTATACCATACCCTCAGTACACTGTATCCCTCACTATACCGTACCCTCAGTACACTGTATCCCTCACCATACCATGCCTTCGATACATTGTATCCCTCACTGTACCATACCCTCAGTACACTGATTCCCTCACGATACCATACTCCCAGTGCACGGTATCCCTCACTATACCATACCCTCAGTACACTTTATCCTTCACTATATCATACTCCCAGTGCACTGTATCCCACACCATACCAAACAATCAGCACACTATATTCCTCACTAAACCATACCCTTTGTACACTCCATCCCACACGACACCATACTCTTAGTACACTGTATCCCTCACGATACCATACCCTCAATACACTATATCCCTCACTTTTCCATACCCTCAGCAAACTGTATCCCTCACTATACCATACCCTCAGTACACTGTATCCCTCACTAAACCGTACCCTCAGCACACTGTATCCCTCACTAAACCATACCCTCAGTACACTGTGTCCCTCACTATACCATACTCTCAGTACACTGTATCCCTCACTATACCATGCCTTCGATACATTGTATCCCTCACTATACCATACCCTCAGTACACTGTATCCCTCACTATACCGTACCCTCAGTACACTGTATCCCTCACCATACCATGCCTTCGATACATTGTATCCCTCACTGTACCATACCCTCAGTACACTGATTCCCTCACGATACCATACTCCCAGTGCACGGTATCCCTCACTATACCATACCCTCAGTACACTTTATCCTTCACTATATCATACTCCCAGTGCACTGTATCCCACACCATACCAAACAATCAGCACACTATATTCCTCACTAAACCATACCCTTTGTACACTCCATCCCACACGACACCATACTCTTAGTACACTGTATCCCTCACGATACCATACCCTCAATACACTATATCCCTCACTTTTCCATACCCTCAGCAAACTGTATCCCTCACTATACCATACCCTCAGTACACTGTATCCCTCACTAAACCGTACCCTCAGCACACTGTATCCCTCACTAAACCATACCCTCAGTGCACTGTGTCCCTCACTATACCATACCCTCAGTATACTGCATCCCTCACGAAACCATACCCTCAGTACATTGTATTCCTCATTATACCATACCCTCAGTACACTGCATCCCTCACGATACCATACCCTCAGTACACTGTATCCCTCACTATACCATACCCTCAGCAAACTGTATCCCTCACTATACCATACCCCCCGTACACTGTATCCCTCACTACACCATACCCTCAGTACACTGTATCCCTCACGAAACCGTACCCTCAGTACACTGTATCCCTCACTATACCATACCCTCAGGACACTATATCTCTCACTATACCATACCCTCAGTACACTGTATCCCTCACCAAACCATACCCTCAGTACACTGTGTCCCTCACTATACCATACCCTCAGTATACTGCATCCCTCACTAAACCATACCCTCAGTACACTGTATCCCTCACTATACCATACCCTCAGTACAATGTATCCCTCACTATACCATACCCTCAGTGCACTGTAACCCTCACTATACCATACCCACAGTACACTGTATCCCTCACTATACCATACACTCAGTACACTGTATCCCTCACTATACCATACCCTCAGTACACTGTATCCTTCACGATACCTTACCCTCAGTACACTGTATCCCTCACTATACCATACCCTCAGTACACTGTATCCCTCACTGTACCATACCCTCAGTACACTGTATCCCTCACTATACCATACCCTCAGTACACTGTATCCCTCACTATACCATACCCTGAGTACAATGTATCCCTCACTGTACCATACCCTCAGTACACTGTAACCCTCACCATACCATACCCACAGTACACTGTATCCCTCACTATACCATACCCTCAGTACACTGTATCCTTCACGATACCTGACCCTCAGTACACTGTATCCCTCACTATACCATACCCTCAGTACACTGTATCCCTCACTATACCATACCCTCAGTGCACTGTATCCCTCAGTACACTGTATCCCTCACTATACCATACCCTCAGTACACTGTATCCCTCACCATACCATACCCTCAGTACACTGTATCCCTCACTATACCATACCCTCAGTACACTGTATCCCTCAGTACACTGTATCCCTCACCATACCATAACCTCAGTACACTGTATCCCTCACTATACCATACCCTCAGTACACTGTATCCCTCACGATACCATACTCTCAGTACACTGTATCCCTCACTATACCACACCCTCAGTACACTGTATCCCTCACTATACCATGCCTTCGATACATTGTATCCCTCACTATACCATACCCTCAGTACACTGTATCCCTCACTATACCATACCCTCAGTGCACTGTATCCCTCAGTACACTGTATCCCTCACTATACCATACCCTCAGTACACTGTATCCCTCACCATACCATACCCTCAGTACACTGTATCCCTCACTATACCATACCCTCAGTACACTGTATCCCTCAGTACACTGTATCCCTCACCATACCATAACCTCAGTACACTGTATCCCTCACTCTACCATACCCTCAGTGCACTGTATCCCTCACTATACCATACTCTCAGTACACTGTATCCCTCACTATACCACACCCTCAGTACACTGTATCCCTCACTATACCATGCCTTCGATACATTGTATCCCTCACTTTCCCATACCCTCAGTACACTGTATCCCTCACTATACCGTACCCTCAGTACACTGTATCCCTCACCATACCATGCCTTCGATACATTGTATCCCTCACTATACCATACCCTCAGTACACTTTATCCTTCACTATATCATACTCCCAGTGCACTGTATCCCACACCATACCAAACAATCAGCACACTATATTCCTCACTAAACCATACCCTTTGTACACTCCATCCCACACGACACCATACTCTTAGTACACTGTATCCCTCACGATACCATATCCTCAATACACTATATCCCTCACTTTTCCATACCCTCAGCAAACTGTATCCCTCACTATACCATACCCTCAGTACACTGTATCCCTCACTAAACCGTACCCTCAGCACACTGTATCCCTCACTAAACCATACCCTCAGTACACTGTGTCCCTCACTATACCATACCCTCAGTATACTGCATCCCTCACGAAACCATACCCTCAGTACATTGTATCCCTCACTATACCATACCCTCAGTACACTGTATCCCTCACGATACCATACCCTCAGTACACTGTATCCCTCACTATACCATACCCTCAGTACACAGTATCCCTCGCCATACCATACCCTCAGTACACTGTATCCCTCACTATACCATACCCTCAGCAAACTGTATCCCTCACTATACCATACCCCCCGTACACTGTATCCCTCACGACACCATACCCTCAGTACACTGTATCCCTCACGAAACCGTACCCTCAGTACACTGTATCCCTCACTATACCATACCCTCAGGACACTATATCCCTCACTATACCATACCCTCAGTACACTGTATCCCTCACCAAACCATACCCTCAGTAGACTGTGTCCCTCACTATACCATACCCTCAGTATACTGCATCCCTCACTAAACCATACCCTCAGTACACTGTATCCCTCACTATACCATACTCTCAGTACACTGTATCCCTCACTATACCACACCCTCAGTACACTGTATCCCTCACTATACCATGCCTTCGATACATTGTATCCCTCACTATACCATACCCTCAGTACACTGTATCCCTCACTATACCGTACCCTCAGTACACTGTATCCCTCACCATACCATGCCTTCGATACATTGTATCCCTCACTGTACCATACCCTCAGTACACTGATTCCCTCACGATACCATACTCCCAGTGCACGGTATCCCTCACTATACCATACCCTCAGTACACTTTATCCTTCACTGTATCATACTCCCAGTGCACTGTATCCCACACCATACCAAACAATCAGCACACTATATTCCTCACTAAACCATACCCTTTGTACACTCCATCCCACACGACACCATACTCTTAGTACACTGTATCCCTCACGATACCATACCCTCAATACACTATATCCCTCACTTTTCCATACCCTCAGCAAACTGTATCCCTCACTATACCATACCCTCAGCACACTGTATCCCTCACTATACCATACCCTCAGTGCACTGTAACCCTCACTATACCATACCCACAGTACACTGTATCCCTCACTATACCATACACTCAGTACACTGTATCCCTCACTATACCATACCCTCAGTACACTGTATCCTTCACGATACCTTACCCTCAGTACACTGTATCCCTCACTATACCATACCCTCAGTACACTGTATCCCTCACTATACCATACCCTCAGTACACTGTATCCCTCAGTACACTGTATCCCTCACTATACCATACCCTCAGTACACTGTATCCCTCACTATACCATACCCTCAGTACACTGTATCCCTCACTACACCATACCCTCAGTACACTGTATCCCTCACGAAACCGTACCCTCAGTACACTGTATCCCTCACTATACCATACCCTCAGGACACTATATCTCTCACTATACCATACCCTCAGTACACTGTATCCCTCACCAAACCATACCCTCAGTACACTGTGTCCCTCACTATACCATACCCTCAGTATACTGCATCCCTCACTAAACCATACCCTCAGTACACTGTATCCCTCACTATACCATACCCTCAGTACAATGTATCCCTCACTATACCATACCCTCAGTGCACTGTAACCCTCACCATACCATACCCACAGTACACTGTATCCCTCACTATACCATACACTCAGTACACTGTATCCCTCACTATACCATACCCTCAGTACACTGTATCCTTCACGATACCTTACCCTCAGTACACTGTATCCCTCACTATACCATACCCTCAGTACACTGTATCCCTCACTATACCATACCCTCAGTACACTGTATCCCTCAGTACACTGTATCCCTCACTATACCATACCCTCAGTACACTGTATCCCTCACTATACCATACCCTCAGTACACTGTATCCCTCACTATACCATACCCTCAGTACAATGTATCCCTCACTATACCATACCCTCAGTACACTGTAACCCTCACTATACCATACCCACAGTACACTGTCTCCCTCACTATACCATACCCTCAGTACACTGTATCCTTCACGACACCTGACCCTCAGTACACTGTATCCCTCACTATACCATACCCTCAGTACACTGTATCCCTCACTATACCATACCCTCAGTACACTGTATCCCTCAGTACACTGTATCCCTCACTATACCATACCCTCAGTACACTGTATCCCTCACCATACCATAACCTCAGTACACTGTATCCCTCACTATACCACACCCTCAGTACACTGTGTCCCTCACTATACCATACCCTCAGTACACTGTATCCCTCACTATACCACACCCTCAGTACACTGTATCCCTCACTATACCATGCCTTCGATACATTGTATCCCTCACTATACCATACCCTCAGTACACTGATTCCCTCACAATACCATACTCCCAGTGCACGGTATCCCTCACTATACCATACCCTCAGTACACTGTATCCTTCACGATACCATACCCTCAGTACACTTTATCCTGCACTATATCATACTCCCAGTGCACTGTATCCCACACCATACCAAACCATCAGCACACTATATTCCTCACTAAACCATATCCTTTGTACACTCCATCGCACACGATACCATACTCTTAGTACACTGTATCCCTCACGATACCATACCCTCAATACACTATATCCCTCACTTTCCAATATCCTCAGCAAACTGTATCCCTCACGATACCATACCCCCCGTACACTGTATCCCTCACTACACCATACCCTCAGTACACTGTATCCCTCACTAAACCGTACCCTCAGTACACTGTATCCCTCACTATACCATACCCTCAGTACACTATATCCCTCACGATACCATACCCTCAGTATACTTCATCCCTCACTAAACCATACCCTCAGGACACTGTGTCCCTCACTCTCCCATACCCTCAGTACACTTTATCCTTCACTGTATCATACTCCCAGTGCACTGTATCCCACACCATACCAAACAATCAGCACACTATATTCCTCACTAAACCATACCCTTTGTACACTCCATCCCACACGACACCATACTCTTAGTACACTGTATCCCTCACGATACCATACCCTCAATACACTATATCCCTCACTTTTCCATACCCTCAGCAAACTGTATCCCTCACTATACCATACCCTCAGCACACTGTATCCCTCACTATACCATACCCTCAGTGCACTGTAACCCTCACTATACCATACCCACAGTACACTGTATCCCTCACTATACCATACACTCAGTACACTGTATCCCTCACTATACCATACCCTCAGTACACTGTATCCTTCACGATACCTTACCCTCAGTACACTGTATCCCTCACTATACCATACCCTCAGTACACTGTATCCCTCACTATACCATACCCTCAGTACACTGTATCCCTCAGTACACTGTATCCCTCACTATACCATACCCTCAGTACACTGTATCCCTCACTATACCATACCCTCAGTACACTGTATCCCTCACGACACCATACCCTCAGTACACTGTATCCCTCACGAAACCGTACCCTCAGTACACTGTATCCCTCACTATACCATACCCTCAGGACACTATATCTCTCACTATACCATACCCTCAGTACACTGTATCCCTCACCAAACCATACCCTCAGTACACTGTGTCCCTCACTATACCATACCCTCAGTATACTGCATCCCTCACTAAACCATACCCTCAGTACACTGTATCCCTCACTATACCATACCCTCAGTACAATGTATCCCTCACTATACCATACCCTCAGTGCACTGTAACCCTCACCATACCATACCCACAGTACACTGTATCCCTCACTATACCATACACTCAGTACACTGTATCCCTCACTATACCATACCCTCAGTACACTGTATCCTTCACGATACCTTACCCTCAGTACACTGTATCCCTCACTATACCATACCCTCAGTACACTGTATCCCTCACTATACCATACCCTCAGTACACTGTATCCCTCAGTACACTGTATCCCTCACTATACCATACCCTCAGTACACTGTATCCCTCACTATACCATACCCTCAGTACACTGTATCCCTCACTATACCATACCCTCAGTACAATGTATCCCTCACTATACCATACCCTCAGTACACTGTAACCCTCACTATACCATACCCACAGTACACTGTATCCCTCACTATACCATACCCTCAGTACACTGTATCCTTCACGACACCTGACCCTCAGTACACTGTATCCCTCACTATACCATACCCTCAGTACACTGTATCCCTCACTATACCATACCCTCAGTACACTGTATCCCTCAGTACACTGTATCCCTCACTATACCATACCCTCAGTACACTGTATCCCTCACCATACCATAACCTCAGTACACTGTATCCCTCACTATACCACACCCTCAGTACACTGTGTCCCTCACTATACCATACCCTCAGTACACTGTATCCCTCACTATACCACACCCTCAGTACACTGTATCCCTCACTATACCATGCCTTCGATACATTGTATCCCTCACTATACCATACCCTCAGTACACTGATTCCCTCACAATACCATACTCCCAGTGCACGGTATCCCTCACTATACCATACCCTCAGTACACTGTATCCTTCACGATACCATACCCTCAGTACACTTTATCCTGCACTATATCATACTCCCAGTGCACTGTATCCCACACCATACCAAACCATCAGCACACTATATTCCTCACTAAACCATATCCTTTGTACACTCCATCGCACACGATACCATACTCTTAGTACACTGTATCCCTCACGATACCATACCCTCAATACACTATATCCCTCACTTTCCAATATCCTCAGCAAACTGTATCCCTCACGATACTATACCCCCCGTACACTGTATCCCTCACTACACCATACCCTCAGTACACTGTATCCCTCACTAAACCGTACCCTCAGTACACTGTATCCCTCACTATACCATACCCTCAGTACACTATATCCCTCACGATACCATACCCTCAGTATACTTCATCCCTCACTAAACCATACCCTCAGGACACTGTGTCCCTCACTATACCATACCCTCAGTACAATGAATCCCTCACTATACCATACCCTCAGTACACTTTATCCTTCACTATATCATACTTCCAGTGCACTGTATCCCACACCATACCAAACCATCAGCACACTATATTCCTCAAGAAACCATACCCTTTGTACACTCCATCCCACACGATACCATACTCTTAGTACACTGTATCCCTCACGATACCATACCCTCAATACACTATATCCCTCACCATACCATACCCTCAGCAAACTGTATCCCTCACTAGACCATACCCCCCGTACACTGTATCCCTCACTACACCATACCCTCAGTACACTGTATCCCTCACTAAACCGTACCCTCAGTACACTGTATCCCTCACTATACCATACCCTCAGTACACTATATCCCTCACTATACCATACCCTCAGTCTACTGCATCCCTCACTAAACCATACCCTCAGTACACTGTATCCCTCACGATACCATACCCTCAGTACAATGTATCCCTCACTATACCATACCCTCAGTACACTGTAACCCTCACTATACCATACCCACAGTACACTGTATCCCTCACTATACCATACCCTCAGTACACTGTATCCTTCACGATACCTGACTCTCAGTACACTGTATCCCTCACTATACCACACCCTCAGTACACTGTATCCCTCACTATACCGTACCCTCAGTACACTGTATCCCTCAGTACACTGTATCCCTCACTATACCATACCCTCAGTACACTGTATCCCTCACTGTACCATACCCTCAGTACATTGTATCCCTCACCATACCATACCCTCAGTACACTGTATCCCTCACTATACCATACCCTCAGTACACTGTATCCCTCAGTGCACTGTATCCCTCACCATAACATAACCTCAGTACACTGTATCCCTCACTGTACCATACCCTCAGTACACTGTATCCCTCACTGTACCATACCCTCAGATAGACTGTATCCTTCACGATACCTGACTCTCAGTACACTGTATCCCTCACTATACCATACCCTCAGTACACTGTATCCCTCACTATACCGTACCCTCAGTACACTGTATCCCTCACTATACCATACCCTCAGTACACTGTATCCCTCACTATACCATACCCTCAGTACATTGTATCCCTCACCATACCATACCCTCAGTACACTGTATCCCTCACTATACCATACCCTCAGTACACTGTATCCCTCAGTGCACTGTATCCCTCACCATACCATAACCTCAGTACACTGTATCCCTCACTGTACCATACCCTCAGTACACTGTATCCCTCACTGTACCATACCCTCAGTACACTGTATCCCTCACTATACCACACCCTCAGTACACTGTATCCCTCACTATACCATGCCTTCGATACATTGTATCCCTCACTATACCATACCCTCAGTACACTGTATCCCTAACTATACCGTACCCTCAGTACACTGTATCCCTCACTATGCCATGCCTTCGATACATTGTATCCCTCACTATACCAGACCCTCAGTACACTGTATCCTTCACGATACCATACCCTCAGTACACTTTATCCTTCACTATATCATACTCCCAGTGCACTGTATCCCACACCATACCAAACCATCAGCACACTATATTCCTCACTAAACCATACCCTTTGTACACTCCATCCCACACGATACCACACTCTTAGTACACTGTATCCCTCACGATACCATACCCTCAATACACTATATCCCTCACTATACCATACCCTCAGCAAACTGTATCCCTCACTATACCATACCCCCCGTACACTGTATCCCTCACTACACCATACCCTCAGTACACTGTATCCCTCACGAAACCGTACCCTCAGTACACTGTATCCCTCACTATACCATACCCTCAGGACACCATATCCCTCACTATACCATACCCTCAGTACACTGTGTCCCTCACTATACCATACCCTCAGTATACTGCATCCCTCACTAAACCATACCCTCAGTACACTGTATCCCTCACTATACCATACCCTCAGTACAATGTATCCCTCACCATACCATACCCTCAGTACACTGTAACCCTCACTATACCATACCCACAGTACACTGTATCCCTCACTATACCATACACTCAGTGCAATGTATCCCTCACTATACCATACCCTCAGTACACTGTATCCTTCACGATACCTGACCCTCAGTACACTGTATCCCTCACTATACCATACCCTCAGTACACTGTATCCCTCACTATACCATACCCTCAGTACACTGTATCCCTCAGTACACTGTATCCCTCACTATACCATACCCTCAGTACACTGTATCCCTCACTATACCATACCCTCAGTACACTGTATCCCTCACCATACCATACCCTCAGTACACTGTATCCCTCACTATACCATACCCTCAGTACACTGTATCCCTCACCATACCATACCCTCAGTACACTGTATCCCTCACTATACCATACCCTCAGTACACTGTATCCCTCAGTACACTGTATCCCTCACCATACCATAACCTCAGTACACTGTATCCCTCACTATACCATACCCTCAGTACACTGTATCCCTCACTAAACCATACCCTCAGTACACTGTGTCCCTCACTATACCATACCCTCAGTATACTGCATCCCTCACTAAACCATACCCTCAGCACATTGTCTCCCTCACTATACCATACCCTCAGTACACTGTATCCCTCACGATACCATACCCTCAGTACACTGTATCCCTCACTACACCATACCCTCAGTACACAGTATCCCTCACCATACTATACCCTCAGTACACTGTATCCCTCACTATACCATACCCTCAGCAAACTGTATCCCTCACTATACCATACCCCCCGTACACTGTGTCCCTCACTACACCATACCCTCAGTACACTGTATCCCTCACGAAACCGTACCCTCAGTACACTGTATCCCTCACGATACCATACCCTCAGGACACTATATCCCTCACTATACCATACCCTCAGTACACTGTATCCCTCACCAAACCATACCCTCAGTACACTGTGTCCCTCACTATACCATACCCTCAGTATACTGCATCCCTCACTAAACCATACCCTCAGTACACTGTATCCCTCACTATACCATACCCACAGTACACTGTATCCTTCACGATACCTTACCCTCAGTACACTGTATCCCTCACTATACCATACCCTCAGTACACTGTATCCCTCACTATACCATACCCTCAGTACACTGTATCCCTCAGTACACTGTATCCCTCACTATACCATACCCTCAGTACACTGTATCCCTCACTATACCATACCCTCAGTACACTGTATCCCTCACTATACCATACCCTCAGTACAATGTATCCCTCACTATACCATACCCTCAGTACACTGTAACCCTCACTATACCATACCCACAGTACACTGTATCCCTCACTATACCATACCCTCAGTACACTGTATCCTTCACGATACCTGACCCTCAGTACACTGTATCCCTCACTATACCATACCCTCAGTACACTGTATCCCTCACTATACCATACCCTCAGTACACTGTATCCCTCAGTACACTGTATCCCTCACTATACCATACCCTCAGTACACTGTATCCCTCACCATACCATAACCTCAGTACACTGTATCCCTCACTATACCACACCCTCAGTACACTGTGTCCCTCACTATACCATACCCTCAGTACACTGTATCCCTCACTATACCACACCCTCAGTACACTGTATCCCTCACTATACCATGCCTTCGATACATTGTATCCCTCACTGTACCATACCCTCAGTACACTGATTCCCTCACTATACCATACTCCCAGTGCACGGTATCCCTCACTATACCATACCCTCAGTACACTGTATCCTTCACGATACCATACCCTCAGTACACTTTATCCTGCACTATATCATACTCCCAGTGCACTGTATCCCACACCATACCAAACCATCAGCACACTATATTCCTCACTAAACCATACCCTTTGTACACTCCATCGCACACGATACCATACTCTTAGTACACTGTATCCCTCACGATACCATACCCTCAATACACTATATCCCTCACTTTCCAATACCCTCAGCAAACTGTATCCCTCACTATACCATACCCCCCGTACACTGTATCCCTCACTACACCATACCCTCAGTACACTGTATCCCTCACTAAACCGTACCCTCAGTACACTGTATCCCTCACTATACCATACCCTCAGTACACTATATCCCTCACTATACCATACCCTCAGTATACTTCATCCCTCACTAAACCATACCCTCAGGACACTGTGTCCCTCACTATACCATACCCTCAGTACAATGAATCCCTCACTATACCATACCCTCAGTACACTTTATCCTTCACTATATCATACTTCCAGTGCACTGTATCCCACACCATACCAAACCATCAGCACACTATATTCCTCAAGAAACCATACCCTTTGTACACTCCATCCCACACGATACCATACTCTTAGTACACTGTATCCCTCACGATACCATACCCTCAATACACTATATCCCTCACCATACCATACCCTCAGCAAACTGTATCCCTCACTATACCATACCCCCCGTACACTGTATCCCTCACTACACCATACCCTCAGTACACTGTATCCCTCACTAAACCGTACCCTCAGTACACTGTATCCCTCACTATACCACACCCTCAGTACACTATATCCCTCACTATACCATACCCTCAGTACACTGTATCCCTCACTAAACCATACCCTCAGTACACTGTGTCCCTCACTATACCATACCCTCAGTATACTGCATCCCTCACTAAACCATACCCTCAGTACACTGTATCCCTCACTATACCATACCCTCAGTACAATGTATCCCTCACTATACCATACCCTCAGTACACTGTAACCCTCACTATACCATACCCACAGTACACTGTATCCCTCACTATACCATACCCTCAGTACACTGTATCCTTCACGATACCTGACTCTCAGTACACTGTATCCCTCACTATACCACACCCTCAGTACACTGTATCCCTCACTATACCGTACCCTCAGTACACTGTATCCCTCAGTACACTGTATCCCTCACTATACCATACCCTCAGTACACTGTATCCCTCACTATACCATACCCTCAGTACATTGTATCCCTCACCATACCATACCCTCAGTACACTGTATCCCTCACTATACCATACCCTCAGTACACTGTATCCCTCAGTGCACTGTATCCCTCACCATAACATAACCTCAGTACACTGTATCCCTCACTGTACCATACCCTCAGTACACTGTATCCCTCACTGTACCATACCCTCAGATAGACTGTATCCTTCACGATACCTGACTCTCAGTACACTGTATCCCTCACTATACCATACCCTCAGTACACTGTATCCCTCACTATACCGTACCCTCAGTACACTGTATCCCTCAGTACACTGTATCCCTCACTATACCGTACCCTCAGTACACTGTATCCCTCAGTACACTGTATCCCTCACGATACCATACCCTCAGTACACTGTATCCCTCACTATACCATACCCTCAGTACATTGTATCCCTCACCATACCATACCCTCAGTACACTGTATCCCTCACTATACCATACCCTCAGTACACTGTATCCCTCAGTGCACTGTATCCCTCACCATACCATAACCTCAGTACACTGTATCCCTCACTGTACCATACCCTCAGTACACTGTATCCCTCACTGTACCATACCCTCAGTACACTGTATCCCTCACTATACCACACCCTCAGTACACTGTATCCCTCACTATACCATGCCTTCGATACATTGTATCCCTCACTCTACCATACCCTCAGTACACTGTATCCCTAACTATACCGTACCCTCAGTACACTGTATCCCTCACTATGCCATGCCTTCGATACATTGTATCCCTCACGATACCAGACCCTCAGTACACTGTATCCTTCACGATACCATACCCTCAGTACACTTTATCCTTCACTATATCATACTCCCAGTGCACTGTATCCCACACCATACCAAACCATCAGCACACTATATTCCTCACTAAACCATACCCTTTGTACACTCCATCCCACACGATACCACACTCTTAGTACACTGTATCCCTCACGATACCATACCCTCAATACACTATATCCCTCACTATACCATACCCTCAGCAAACTGTATCCCTCACTATACCATACCCCCCGTACACTGTATCCCTCACTACACCATACCCTCAGTACACTGTATCCCTCACGAAACCGTACCCTCAGTACACTGTATCCCTCACTATACCATACCCTCAGGACACCATATCCCTCACTATACCATACCCTCAGTACACTGTGTCCCTCACTATACCATACCCTCAGTATACTGCATCCCTCACTAAACCATACCCTCAGTACACTGTATCCCTCACTATACCATACCCTCAGTACAATGTATCCCTCACCATACCATACCCTCAGTACACTGTAACCCTCACTATACCATACCCACAGTACACTGTATCCCTCACTCTACCATACCCTCAGTGCACTTGATCCTTGACAATACCAAACTCCCAGTGCACTGTATCCCACACCATACCAAACCATCAGTACACTGTATTCCTCACTAAACCATACCCTTTGTACACTCCATCCCACACTATACCATACCCTCAGTACACTGATTCCCTCACTATACCATACCCTCAATACACTGTATCCCTCACGATACCATACCCTCAGTACACTGTATCCTTCACCATACCATACCCTCAATACACTGTAACCCTCGCTATACCATACCCTCAAAACACTGTATCCCTCACTATACCACACCCTCAGTACACTGTATCCCTCACTGTACCATACCCTCAGTACACTGTATCCCTCACTACACCATACCCTCAGTACACTGTATCCCTCACTATACCATGCACTCAGTACACTGTATCCTTCACGATACCATACCCTCAGTACACTTTATCCTTCACAATACCATACTCCCAGTGCACTGTATCCCACACCATACCAAACCATCAGTGCACTATATTCCTCACGAAACCATACCCATTGTACCCTCCATCCCACACTATACCATACCCTCAGTACACTGTATCCCTCACCATACCATCCCCTCAGTACACTGTATCCCTCACTATACCATACCCTAAGTACACTGTATCCCTCACTTTTCCATACCCTCAATACACTGTATCCCTCACGATACCATACCCTCAATACACTGTATCCCTCACGATACCATACCCTCAGTACACTGTATCCCTCACTATACCATACCCTCAGTATACTGTATCCCTCACTATACCATACCCTCAGCACACTGTATCCTTCACTCTACCATACCCTCAGTGCACTTTATCCTTCACTGTACCATACTCCCAGTGCACTGTATCCCACACCATACCAAACCATCAGTGCACTATATTCCTCACTGAGCCACACCCTTTGTACCCTCCATCCCACACTATACCATACCCTCAGTACACTGTATCCCTCACTATACCATACCCTCAATACACTGTATCCCTCACTATACCATACCCTCAATACACTGTATCCCTCACTAGACCATACCCCCAGTACACTGTATCCCTCACTATACCATACCCTCGGTACACCGATTCCCTCACTATACCATACCCTCAGCACACTGTATCCCTCACCATACCAAACCCTCAGTACACTGTATCCCTCACTATACCATACCCTCAGTAAAATGTATCCCTCACTATACCATACGCTCAGTGCACTGTATCCCTCACTATACCATACCCTCAATACACTGAATCCCTCACGATACCATACCCTCAGTACACTGTATCCCTCACTATACCATACCCTCAATACACTGTATCCCTCGCTATACCATACCCTCAAAACACTGTATCCCTCACTATACCACACCCACAGTACACTGTATCCCTTACTATACCATACCCTCAGTACACTGTATCCCTCACTGTACCATACCCTCACTATACCATACCCTCAGTACACTGTATCCCTCACTAAACCGTACCCTCAGTACACTGCATCCCTCACGATACCGTACCCTCAGTACACTGTATCCCTCACTATACCGTGCCCTCAGTGCACTGTATCCCTCACTATACCATACCCTCAGTATACTGTGTCCCTCACGAAACCATACCCACAGTACACTGTATCCCTCACCATACCATACCCTCAGTACAATGTATCCCTCACTAAACCATACCCTCAGTACACTGTATCCCTCACTATACCATACCCTCAGTACATTGATTCCCTCACTATACCATACCCTCAGTACACTGTATGCCTCACTATACCATGCCTTCGATACATTGTATCCCTCACTGTACCATACCCTCAGTACACTGTATCCCTCACTATACCATGCCTTCGATACATTGTATCCCTCACCATACCATACCCTCAGTACACTGATTCCCTCACTGTACCATACCCTCAGTACACTCTATCCCTGACTACACCATACTCCCAGTGCACTGTATCCCTCACTATACCATACCCACAGTACACTGTATCGTTGACGATACCATACCCTCAGTACACTTTGTCCTTCACTATATCATGCTCCCAGTGCACTGTATCCCACACCATACCAAACCATCAGTACACAATATTCCTCACTAAACCATACCCTTTGTACATTCCATCCCACACTATACCATACCCTCAATACACAGTATCCCTCACTATACCATACACTCAGTAAACTGTATCCCTCACTATACCATACCCTCAGTACACTGTATCCCTCACGAAACCATACCCTCAGTACACTGTATCCCTCATGAAACCGTACCCTCAGTACACTGTATCCCTCACGATACCGTACCCTCAGGACACTGTATCCCTCACTATACCATACCCTCAGTACACTGCATCCCTCACTATACCATACCCTCGGTACACCGATTCCCTCACTATACCATACCCTCAGCACACTGTATCCCTCACCATACCAAACCCTCAGTACACTGTATCCCTCACTATACCATACCCTCAGTAAAATGTATCCCTCACTATACCATACGCTCAGTGCACTGTATCCCTCACGATACCACACCCTCAATACACTGTATCCCTCACGATACCATACCCTCAGTACACTGTATCCTTCACTCTACCATACCCTCAGTGCAATTTATCCTTGACAATACCAAACTCCCATTGCACTGTATCCCACACCAGAACAAACCATCAGTACACTATATTCCTCACTGAACCATACCCTTTGTACACTCCATCCCACACTATACAATACCCTCAGTACACTGTGTCCCTCACTATACCATACCCTCAATACACTGTATCCCTCACGATACCACACCCTCAGAACACTGTATCCCTCACCATACCATACCCTCAATACACTGTATCCCTCACGACACCATACCCTCAGTACACTGTATCCCTCACTATACCATGCACTCAGTACACTGTATCCTTCACGATACCATACCCTCAGTACACTTTATCCTTCACAATACCATACTCCCAGTGCACTGTATCCCACACCATACCAAACCATCAGTGCACTATATTCCTCACGAAACCATACCCTTTGTACCCTCCATCCCTCACTATACCATACCCTCAGTAAACTGTATCCCTCACGATACCATACCCTCAATACACTGTATCCCTCACTATACCATACCCTCAGTGCAATGTATCCCTCACTATACCATACCCTCAGTACACTGTATCCCTCACTATACTGTACCCTCAGTACACTGTATCCCTCACTATACCATACCCTCAGTACACTGTATCCCTCACTATACCATGCCTTCGATACATTGTATCCCTCACTGTACCATACCCTCAGTACACTGTATCCCTCACTATACCATGCCTTCGATACATTGTATCCCTCACCATACCATACCCTCAGTACACTGATTCCCTCACTGTACCATACCCTCAGTACACTCTATCCCTGACTACACCATACTCCCAGTGCACTGTATCCCTCACTATACCATACCCTCAATACACTGTATCCCTCACTATACCATACCCTCAGTGCAATGTATCCCTCACTATACCATACCCTCAGTACACTGTATCCCTCACTATACCATACCCTCAGTACATTGTATCCCTCACCATACCATACCCTCAGTACACTGTATCCCTCACTATACCATACCCTCAGTACACTGTATCCCTCAGTGCACTGTATCCCTCACCATACCATAACCTCAGTACACTGTATCCCTCACTGTACCATACCCTCAGTACACTGTATCCCTCACTGTACCATACCCTCAGTACACTGTATCCCTCACTATACCACACCCTCAGTACACTGTATCCCTCACTATACCATGCCTTCGATACATTGTATCCCTCACTCTACCATACCCTCAGTACACTGTATCCCTAACTATACCGTACCCTCAGTACACTGTATCCCTCACTATGCCATGCCTTCGATACATTGTATCCCTCACTATACCAGACCCTCAGTACACTGTATCCTTCACGATACCATACCCTCAGTACACTTTATCCTTCACTATATCATACTCCCAGTGCACTGTATCCCACACCATACCAAACCATCAGCACACTATATTCCTCACTAAACCATACCCTTTGTACACTCCATCCCACACGATACCACACTCTTAGTACACTGTATCCCTCACGATACCATACCCTCAATACACTATATCCCTCACTATACCATACCCTCAGCAAACTGTATCCCTCACTATACCATACCCCCCGTACACTGTATCCCTCACTACACCATACCCTCAGTACACTGTATCCCTCACGAAACCATACCCTCAGTACACTGTATCCCTCACTATACCATACCCTCAGGACACCATATCCCTCACTATACCATACCCTCAGTACACTGTGTCCCTCACTATACCATACCCTCAGTATACTGCATCCCTCACTAAACCATACCCTCAGTACACTGTATCCCTCACCATACCATACCCTCAGTACAATGTATCCCTCACCATACCATACCCTCAGTACACTGTAACCCTCACTATACCATACCCACAGTACACTGTATCCCTCACTCTACCATACCCTCAGTGCACTTTATCCTTGACAATACCAAACTCCCAGTGCACTGTATCCCACACCATACCAAACCATCAGTACACTGTATTCCTCACTAAACCATACCCTTTGTACACTCCATCCCACACTATACCATACCCTCAGTACACTGATTCCCTCACTATACCATACCCTCAATACACTGTATCCCTCACGATACCATACCCTCAGTACACTGTATCCTTCACCATACCATACCCTCAATACACTGTAACCCTCGCTATACCATACCCTCAAAACACTGTATCCCTCACTATACCACACCCTCAGTACACTGTATCCCTCACTGTACCATACCCTCAGTACACTGTATCCCTCACTACACCATACCCTCAGTACACTGTATCCCTCACTATACCATGCACTCAGTACACTGTATCCTTCACGATACCATACCCTCAGTACACTTTATCCTTCACAATACCATACTCCCAGTGCACTGTATCCCACACCATACCAAACCATCAGTGCACTATATTCCTCACGAAACCAGACCCATTGTACCCTCCATCCCACACTATACCATACCCTCAGTACACTGTATCCCTCACCATACCATCCCCTCAGTACACTGTATCCCTCACTATACCATACCCTAAGTACACTGTATCCCTCACTTTTCCATACCCTCAATACACTGTATCCCTCACGATACCATACCCTCAATACACTGTATCCCTCACGATACCATACCCTCAGTACACTGTATCCCTCACTATACCATACCCTCAGTATACTGTATCCCTCACTATACCATACCCTCAGCACACTGTATCCTTCACTCTACCATACCCTCAGTGCACTTTATCCTTCACTGTACCATACTCCCAGTGCACTGTATCCCACACCATACCAAACCATCAGTGCACTATATTCCTCACTGAGCCACACCCTTTGTACCCTCCATCCCACACTATACCATACCCTCAGTACACTGTATCCCTCACTATACCATACCCTCAATACACTGTATCCCTCACTATACCATACCCTCAATACACTGTATCCCTCACTAGACCATACCCCCAGTACACTGTATCCCTCACTATACCATACCCTCGGTACACCGATTCCCTCACTATACCATACCCTCAGCACACTGTATCCCTCACCATACCAAACCCTCAGTACACTGTATCCCTCACTATACCATACCCTCAGTAAAATGTATCCCTCACTATACCATACGCTCAGTGCACTGTATCCCTCACTATACCATACCCTCAATACACTGAATCCCTCACGATACCATACCCTCAGAACACTGTATCCCTCACTATACCATACCCTCAATACACTGTATCCCTCGCTATACCATACCCTCAAAACACTGTATCCCTCACTATACCACACCCACAGTACACTGTATCCCTTACTATACCATACCCTCAGTACACTATATTCCTCACTGAACCATACCCTTTGTACACTCCATCCCACACTATACAATACCCTCAGTACACTGTGTCCCTCACTCTACCATACCCTCAATACACTGTATCCCTCACGATACCACACCCTCAGAACACTGTATCCCTCACCATACCATACCCTCAATACACTGTATCCCTCACTACACCATACCCTCAGTACACTGTATCCCTCACTATACCATGCACTCAGTACACTGTATCCTTCACGATACCATACCCTCAGTACACTTTATCCTTCACAATACCATACTCCCAGTGCACTGTATCCCACACCATACCAAACCATCAGTGCACTATATTCCTCACGAAACCATACCCTTTGTACCCTCCATCCCTCACTATACCATACCCTCAGTAAACTGTATCCCTCACGATACCATACCCTCAATACACTGTATCCCTCACTATACCATACCCTCAGTGCAATGTATCCCTCACTATACCATACCCTCAGTACACTGTATCCCTCACTATACTGTACCCTCAGTACACTGTATCCCTCACTATACCATACCCTCAGTACACTGTATCCCTCACTATACCATGCCTTCGATACATTGTATCCCTCACTGTACCATACCCTCAGTACACTGTATCCCTCACTATACCATGCCTTCGATACATTGTATCCCTCACCATACCATACCCTCAGTACACTGATTCCCTCACTGTACCATACCCTCAGTACACTCTATCCCTGACTACACCATACTCCCAGTGCACTGTATCCCTCACTATACCAAACCCTCAATACACTGTATCCCTCACTATACCATACCCTCAGTGCAATGTATCCCTCACTATACCATACCCTCAGTACACTGTATCCCTCACTATACCATACCCTCAGTACATTGTATCCCTCACCATACCATACCCTCAGTACACTGTATCCCTCACTATACCATACCCTCAGTACACTGTATCCCTCAGTGCACTGTATCCCTCACCATACCATAACCTCAGTACACTGTATCCCTCACTGTACCATACCCTCAGTACACTGTATCCCTCACTGTACCATACCCTCAGTACACTGTATCCCTCACTATACCACACCCTCAGTACACTGTATCCCTCACTATACCATGCCTTCGATACATTGTATCCCTCACTCTACCATACCCTCAGTACACTGTATCCCTAACTATACCGTACCCTCAGTACACTGTATCCCTCACTATGCCATGCCTTCGATACATTGTATCCCTCACTATACCAGACCCTCAGTACACTGTATCCTTCACGATACCATACCCTCAGTACACTTTATCCTTCACTATATCATACTCCCAGTGCACTGTATCCCACACCATACCAAACCATCAGCACACTATATTCCTCACTAAACCATACCCTTTGTACACTCCATCCCACACGATACCACACTCTTAGTACACTGTATCCCTCACGATACCATACCCTCAATACACTATATCCCTCACTATACCATACCCTCAGCAAACTGTATCCCTCACTATACCATACCCCCCGTACACTGTATCCCTCACTACACCATACCCTCAGTACACTGTATCCCTCACGAAACCGTACCCTCAGTACACTGTATCCCTCACTATACCATACCCTCAGGACACCATATCCCTCACTATACCATACCCTCAGTACACTGTGTCCCTCACTATACCATACCCTCAGTATACTGCATCCCTCACTAAACCATACCCTCAGTACACTGTATCCCTCACTATACCATACCCTCAGTACAATGTATCCCTCACCATACCATACCCTCAGTACACTGTAACCCTCACTATACCATACCCACAGTACACTGTATCCCTCACTCTACCATACCCTCAGTGCACTTTATCCTTGACAATACCAAACTCCCAGTGCACTGTATCCCACACCATACCAAACCATCAGTACACTGTATTCCTCACTAAACCATACCCTTTGTACACTCCATCCCACACTATACCATACCCTCAGTACACTGATTCCCTCACTATACCATACCCTCAATACACTGTATCCCTCACGATACCATACCCTCAGTACACTGTATCCTTCACCATACCATACCCTCAATACACTGTAACCCTCGCTATACCATACCCTCAAAACACTGTATCCCTCACTATACCACACCCTCAGTACACTGTATCCCTCACTGTACCATACCCTCAGTACACTGTATCCCTCACTACACCATACCCTCAGTACACTGTATCCCTCACTATACCATGCACTCAGTACACTGTATCCTTCACGATACCATACCCTCAGTACACTTTATCCTTCACAATACCATACTCCCAGTGCACTGTATCCCACACCATACCAAACCATCAGTGCACTATATTCCTCACGAAACCATACCCATTGTACCCTCCATCCCACACTATACCATACCCTCAGTACACTGTATCCCTCACCATACCATCCCCTCAGTACACTGTATCCCTCACTATACCATACCCTAAGTACACTGTATCCCTCACTTTTCCATACCCTCAATACACTGTATCCCTCACGATACCATACCCTCAATACACTGTATCCCTCACGATACCATACCCTCAGTACACTGTATCCCTCACTATACCATACCCTCAGTATACTGTATCCCTCACTATACCATACCCTCAGCACACTGTATCCTTCACTCTACCATACCCTCAGTGCACTTTATCCTTCACTGTACCATACTCCCAGTGCACTGTATCCCACACCATACCAAACCATCAGTGCACTATATTCCTCACTGAGCCACACCCTTTGTACCCTCCATCCCACACTATACCATACCCTCAGTACACTGTATCCCTCACTATACCATACCCTCAATACACTGTATCCCTCACTATACCATACCCTCAATACACTGTATCCCTCACTAGACCATACCCCCAGTACACTGTATCCCTCACTATACCATACCCTCGGTACACCGATTCCCTCACTATACCATACCCTCAGCACACTGTATCCCTCACCATACCAAACCCTCAGTACACTGTATCCCTCACTATACCATACCCTCAGTAAAATGTATCCCTCACTATACCATACGCTCAGTGCACTGTATCCCTCACTATACCATACCCTCAATACACTGAATCCCTCACGATACCATACCCTCAGTACACTGTATCCCTCACTATACCATACCCTCAATACACTGTATCCCTCGCTATACCATACCCTCAAAACACTGTATCCCTCACTATACCACACCCACAGTACACTGTATCCCTTACTATACCATACCCTCAGTACACTGTATCCCTCACTGTACCATACCCTCAGTACACTGTATCCCTCACTATACCATACCCTCAGTACACTGTATCCCTCACTAAACCGTACCCTCAGTACACTGCATCCCTCACGATACCGTACCCTCAGTACACTGTATCCCTCACTATACCGTGCCCTCAGTGCACTGTATCCCTCACTATACCATACCCTCAGTATACTGTGTCCCTCACGAAACCATACCCACAGTACACTGTATCCCTCACCATACCATACCCTCAGTACAATGTATCCCTCACTAAACCATACCCTCAGTACACTGTATCCCTCACTATACCATACCCTCAGTACATTGATTCCCTCACTATACCATACCCTCAGTACACTGTATGCCTCACTATACCATGCCTTCGATACATTGTATCCCTCACTGTACCATACCCTCAGTACACTGTATCCCTCACTATACCATGCCTTCGATACATTGTATCCCTCACCATACCATACCCTCAGTACACTGATTCCCTCACTGTACCATACCCTCAGTACACTCTATCCCTGACTACACCATACTCCCAGTGCACTGTATCCCTCACTATACCATACCCACAGTACACTGTATCGTTGACGATACCATACCCTCAGTACACTTTGTCCTTCACTATATCATGCTCCCAGTGCACTGTATCCCACACCATACCAAACCATCAGCACACAATATTCCTCACTAAACCATACCCTTTGTACATTCCATCCCACACTATACCATACCCTCAATACACAGTATCCCTCACTATACCATACACTCAGTAAACTGTATCCCTCACTATACCATACCCTCAGTACACTGTATCCCTCACGAAACCATACCCTCAGTACACTGTATCCCTCATGAAACCGTACCCTCAGTACACTGTATCCCTCACGATACCGTACCCTCAGGACACTGTATCCCTCACTATACCATACCCTCAGTACACTGCATCCCTCACTATACCATACCCTCGGTACACCGATTCCCTCACTATACCATACCCTCAGCACACTGTATCCCTCACCATACCAAACCCTCAGTACACTGTATCCCTCACTATACCATACCCTCAGTAAAATGTATCCCTCACTATACCATACGCTCAGTGCACTGTATCCCTCACGATACCACACCCTCAATACACTGTATCCCTCACGATACCATACCCTCAGGACACTGTATCCTTCACTCTACCATACCCTCAGTGCAATTTATCCTTGACAATACCAAACTCCCATTGCACTGTATCCCACACCAGAACAAACCATCAGTACACGATATTCCTCACTGAACCATACCCTTTGTACACTCCATCCCACACTATACAATACCCTCAGTACACTGTGTCCCTCACTATACCATACCCTCAATACACTGTATCCCTCACGATACCACACCCTCAGAACACTGTATCCCTCACCATACCATACCCTCAATACACTGTATCCCTCACTACACCATACCCTCAGTACACTGTATCCCTCACTATACCATGCACTCAGTACACTGTATCCTTCACGATACCATACCCTCAGTACACTTTATCCTTCACAATACCATACTCCCAGTGCACTGTATCCCACACCATACCAAACCATCAGTGCACTATATTCCTCACGAAACCATACCCTTTGTACCCTCCATCCCTCACTATACCATACCCTCAGTAAACTGTATCCCTCACGATACCATACCCTCAATACACTGTATCCCTCACTATACCATACCCTCAGTGCAATGTATCCCTCACTATACCATACCCTCAGTACACTGTATCCCTCACTATACTGTACCCTCAGTACACTGTATCCCTCACTATACCATACCCTCAGTACACTGTATCCCTCACTATACCATGCCTTCGATACATTGTATCCCTCACTGTACCATACCCTCAGTACACTGTATCCCTCACTATACCATGCCTTCGATACATTGTATCCCTCACCATACCATACCCTCAGTACACTGATTCCCTCACTGTACCATACCCTCAGTACACTCTATCCCTGACTACACCATACTCCCAGTGCACTGTATCCCTCACTATACCATACCCACAGTACACTGTATCCCTCACTAAACCATACCCTCAGTGCACTGTATCCCTCACTATACCATACCCTCAGTACACTGATTCCCTCACTATACCATACCCTCAGTACAGTGTATCCCTCACTATACCATGCCTTCGATACATTGTATCCCTCACTGTACCATACCCTCAGTACACTGTATCCCTCACTATACCATGCCTTCGATACATTGTATCCCTCACCATACCATACCCTCAGTACACTGATTCCCTCACTGTACCATACCCTCAGTACACTCTATCCCTGACTACACCATTCTCCCAGTGCACTGTATCCCTCACTATACCATACCCACAGTACACTGTATCGTTGACGATACCATACCCTCAGTACACTTTGTCCTTCACTATATCATACTCCCAGTGCACTGTATCCCACACCATACCAAACCATCAGTACACAATATTCCTCACTAAACCATACCCTTTGTACATTCCATCCCACACTATACCATACCCTCAATACACTGTATCCCTCACTATACCATACCCTCAGTAAACTGTATCCCTCACTATACCATACCCTCAGTGCACTGTATCCCTCACTAGACCATACCCTCAGTACACTGTATCCCTCATGAAACCGTACCCTCAGTACACTGTATCCTTCGCTCTACCATATCCTCAGTACACTGTATCCTTCGCTGTACCATACCCTCAGTACACTGTATCCCTCACTATACCATACCCTCAGTACACTGTATCCCTCACTATACCATACCCTCAGTACACTGTATCCTTCACTCTACCATACTCCCAGTGCACTGTATCCCACACTATACCAAACCATCAGTACACTATATTCCTCACTAAACCAGACCCTTTGTGCACTCCATCCCACACTGTACCATACCCTCAGTGCACTGTATCCCTCACTATACCATACCATCAATACACTGTATCCCTCACTATACCATACCCTCAATACACTGTATCCCTCACTATACCATACCCTCGGTACACTGATTCCCTCACTATACCATACCCTCAATACACTGTATCCCTCACTTTACCATACTCTCAGTTTACTGTATCCCTCACTGTACCATACCCTCAGTACACTGTATCCCTCACTATACCATACCCTCAGTACACTCTATCCCTCACTATACCATACCCTCAGTAAACTGTATCCCTCACTATACCATACCCTCAGTACACTGTATCCCTCACTATACAATACCCTCAGTACACTGTATCCCTCACGAAACCGTACCCTTAGTACACTGTGTCCCTCACTATACCGTACCCTCAGTACACTGTATCCCTCACTATACCGTACCCTCAGTATGCTGTATCCCTCACTATACCATACCCTCAGTACACTGTATCCCTCACTAGACCATACCCTCAGTATACTGTGTCCCTCACTATACCATACCCACAGTGCACTGTATCCCTCACTAGACCATACCCTCAGTATACTGTATCCCTCACTAAACCATACCCTCAGTACACTGTGTCCCTCACTATACCATACCCTCAGTGCACTGTATCCCTCACTGTACAATACCATCAGTACACTGTATCCCTCACTATACCATACCCTCAGTACACTGTATCCCTCACTATACCATACCCTCAGTACACTGTATCCCTCACTATACCATACCCTCAGTACACTGTGTCCCTCACCATACCATACCCTCAGTATACTGTGTCCCTCACTATACCATACCCTCAGTATACTGTATCCCTCACGAAACCATCCCCTCAGTGCACTGTATCCCTCACTATACCATACTCTCAGTACACTGTATCCCTCACTCATCCATACCCTCAGTCCACTGTGTCCCTCACTATACCATACCCTCAGTATACTGTATCCCTCACTATACCACACCCTCAGTATACTGTATCCCTCACTATACCATACCCTCAATACACTGTATCCCTCATTATACCATAACCTCAGTACACTGTGTCCCTCACTATACCATACCCTCAGTACACTGTATCCCTCACTATACCATCCCCTCAGTACACTGTATCCCTCACTATACCATACCCTCAGTGCACTGTATCCCTCACTATACCATACCCTCAGTAAACTGTATCCCTCACTATACCATACCCTCAGTGCACTGTATCCCTCACGATACCATACCCTCAGTACACTGTATCCCTCACAATACCATACCCTCAGTAAACTGTATCCCTCACTATTCCATGCCTTCGATACATTGTATCCCTCACTATACCATACCCTCAGTATACTGTATCCCTCACTATACCATACCCTCAGTACACTGTATCCCTCACTATACCATACCCTCAGTGCACTGTATCCCTCACTGTACCATACCCTCAGTACACTGTATCCCTCACTCGACCATACCCTCAGTGCACTGTGTCCCTCACTATACCATACCCTCAGTGCACTGTGTCCCTCACTCTACCATACCCTCAGTACACTGTATCCCTCACTATACCATACCCTCAGTACACTGTATCCCTCACTATACCATACCCTCAGTACACTATATCCCTCACTGAACCATACCCTCAGTGCACTGTATCCCTCACTGTACCATACCCTCAGTACACTGTGTCCCTCACTATACCATACCCTCAGTATACTGTAACCCTCACTCTACCATCCTCTCAGTAAACTGTATCTCTCACTATACCATACCCTCAGTACACTGTATCCCTCACGATACCATACCCTCAGTAAACTGTATCCCTCACGATACCATACCCTCAGTGCACTGTATCCCTCACTATACCATACCCTCAGTACACTGTATCCTTCACGATACCATACCCTCAGTACACTTTATCCTTCACTATACCATACCCTCAGTAAACTGTATCCCTCACTATACCATACCCTCAGTACACTGTATCCCTCACTATACCATACCCTCAGTACACTGTATCCCTCACTAAACCGTACCCTCGGCACACTGTATCCCTCACCATACCGTACCCTCAGTACACTTTATCCTTCACTATATCATACTCCCAGTGCACTGTATCCCACACCATACCAAACCATCAGTACACTATATTCCTCACGAAACCATACCCTTTGTACACTCCATCCCACACAATACCATACCCTCAGTACACTGTATCCCTCATGATACCATACCCTCAATACACTGTATCCCTCACTATAACATACCCTCAGTAAACTGTATCCCTCACTATACCATACCCTCAGTACACTGTATCCCACACTATACCAGACCCTCAGTATACTGTATCCCTCACTAAACCATACCCTCAGTACACTGTGTCCCTCACTATACCATACCCTCAGTGCACTGTATCCCTCACTGTACAATACCATCAGTACACTGTATCCCTCACTATACCATACCCTCAGTACACAGTATCCCTCACTATACCATACCCTCAGTACACTGTATCCCTCACTATACCATACCCTCAGTACACTGTGTCCCTCACCATACCATACCCTCAGTATACTGTGTCCCTCACTATACCATACCCTCAGTATACTGTATCCCTCACTATACCATACCCTCAGTACACTGTATCCCTCACTATACCATACCCTCAGTACACTGTGTCCCTCACCATACCATACCCTCAGTATACTGTGTCCCTCACTATACCATACCCTCAGTATACTGTATCCCTCACGAAACCATCCCCTCAGTGCACTGTATCCCTCACTATACCATACTCTCAGTACACTGTATCCCTCACTCATCCATACCCTCAGTCCACTGTGTCCCTCACTATACCATACCCTCAGTATACTGTATCCCTCACCATACCACACCCTCAGTATACTGTATCCCTCACTATACCATACCCTCAATACACTGTATCCCTCACTATACCATAACCTCAGTACACTGTGTCCCTCACCATACCATACCCTCAGTATACTGTGTCCCTCACTATACCATACCCTCAGTATACTGTATCCCTCACGAAACCATCCCCTCAGTACACTGTATCCCTCACTATACCATCCCCTCAGTACACTGTATCCCTCACTATACCATACCCTCAGTACACTGTATCCCTCACTATACCATACCCTCAGTACACTGTATCCCTCACTGTACCATACCCTCAGTAAACTGTATCCCTCACTATACCATACCCTCAGTGCACTGTATCCCTCACGATACCATACCCTCAGTACACTGTATCCCTCACGATACCATACCCTGAATACACTGTATCCCTCACAATACCATACCCTCAGTAAACTGTATCCCTCACTATTCCATGCCTTCGATACATTGTATCCCTCACTATACCATACCCTCAGTATACTGTATCCCTCACTACACCATACCCTCAGTACATTGTATCCCTCACTATACCATACCCTCAGTGCACTGTATCCCTCACTGTACCATACCCTCAGTACACTGTATCCCTCACTCGACCATACGCTCAGTGCACTGTGTCCCTCACTATACCATACCCTCAGTGCACTGTGTCCCTCACTATACCATACCCTCAGTACACTGTATCCCTCACTATACCATACCCTCAGTACACTGTATCCCTCACTATACCATACCCTCAGTACACTATATCCCTCACTGAACCATACCCTCAGTGCACTGTATCCCTCACTGTACCATACCCTCAGTACACTGTGTCCCTCACTATACCATACCCTCAGTATACTGTAACCCTCACTCTACCATCCTCTCAGTACACTGTATCTCTCACTATACCATACCCTCAGTACACTGTATCCCTCACGATACCATACCCTCAGTAAACTGTATCCCTCACGATACCATACCCTCAGTGCACTGTATCCCTCACTATACCATACCCTCAGTACACTGTATCCTTCACGATACCATACCCTCAGTACACTTTATCCTTCACTATACCATACCCTCAGTAAACTGTATCCCTCACTATACCATACCCTCAGTACACTGTATCCCTCACTATACCATACCCTCAGTACACTGTATCCCTCACTAAACCGTACCCTCGGCACACTGTATCCCTCACCATACCGTACCCTCAGTACACTTTATCCTTCACTATATCATACTCCCAGTGCACTGTATCCCACACCATACCAAACCATCAGTACACCATATTCCTCACGAAACCATACCCTTTGTACACTCCATCCCACACAATACCATACCCTCAGTACACTGTATCCCTCATGATACCATACCCTCAATACACTGTATCCCTCACTATAACATACCCTCAGTAAACTGTATCCCTCACTATACCATACCCTCAGTACACTGTATCCCACACTATACCAGACCTTCAGTACACTGTATCCCTCACTAAACCGTACCCTCGGTACACTGTATCCCTCACTATACCGTACCCTCAGTGCACTGTATCCCTCACTATACCATACTCTCAGTACACTATATCCCTCACTATACCATACCCTCAGTAAACTGTATCCCTCACTATACCATACCCTCAGTGCACTGTATCCCCCACGATACCATACCCTCAGTACACTGTATCCCTCACGATACCATACCCTGAATACACTGTATCCCTCACAATACCATACCCTCAGTAAACTGTATCCCTCACTATACCATACCCTCAGTGCACTGTATCCCTCACTGTACCATACCCTCAGTACACTGTATCCCTCACTGAACCATACCCTCAGTACCCTGTATCCCTCACTATACGATACCCTCAGTACACTGTATCCCTCGCTATACCATATCCTCAGTACACCATATCCCACACTATACCATACCCTCAGTACCCTGTATCTCTCACTATACCACACCCTCAGTACACTGTATAACTCACTATACCATACCCTCAGTATACTATATCCCTCACCATACCATACCCTCAGAACACTGTATCCCTCACTATACCATACCCTCAGTACACTGTATCTCTCACTATACCACACCCTCAGTACACTGTATAACTCACTATACCATACCCTCAGTATACTGTATCCCTCACCATACCATACCCTCAGAACACTGTATCCCTCACTATACCATACCCTCAGTACACTGTATCTCTCACTATACCACACCCTCAGTACACTGTATAACTCACTATACCATACCCTCAGTATACTGTATCCCTCACCATACCATACCCTCAGAACACTGTATCCCTCACTATACCATACCCTCAGTACACTGTATCCCTCACTGAACCATACCCTCAGTACACTGTATAACTCACTATACCATACCCTCAGTATACTGTATCCCTCACCATACCATACCCTCAGAACACTGTATCCCTCACTATACCATACCCTCAGTACACTGTATCTCTCACTATACCACACCCTCAGTACACTGTATCCCTCAATATACCGTACCCTCAGTACACTGTATCCCTCACTAAACCATACCCTCAGTACACTGTATCCCTCACTGTACCATACCCTCAGTACACTGTATCCCTCACTGTACCACACCCTCAGTACACTGTATCCCTCACTCTACCATACCCTCAGTGCACTGTATCCCTCACTATACCATACCCTCAGTACACTGTATCCCTCACTATACCATACCCTCAGTACACTGTATCCCTCACTATACCATACCCTCAGTACACTGTATCCCTCACTAAACCATACCCTCAGTACACTGTATCCCTCACTGTACCATACCCTCGGTACACTGATTCCCTCACTATACCATACCCTCAATACACTGTATCCCTCACTTTTCCATACCCTCAGTATACTGTATCCCTCACCATACCATACCCTCAGTACACTGTATCCCTCACTGTACCATACCCTCAGTGCACTGTATTCCTCACTATACCATACCCTCAGTATACTGTATCCCTCACTAAACCATACCCTCAGTACACTGTATCCCTCACTCTACCATACCCTCAGTACACTGTATCCCTCACTATACCATACCCTCAGTGCACTGTATCCCTCACTATAACATACCCTCAGTACACTGTATCCCTCACTATAACATACCCTCAGTACACTGTATCCTTCGCTCTACCATATCCTCAGTACACTGTATCCTTCGCTGTACCATACCCTCAGTACACCATATCTCACACTATACCAAACCCTCAGTACACTGTATCCCTCATTATACCACACCCTCAGTACACTGTCTCCCTCACTACACCATACCCTCAGTACACTGTATCCCTCACTGTACCATACCCTCAGTACACTGTATCCCTCACTATACCATACCCTCAGTGCACTGTATCCCTCACTATACCATACCCTCAGTACACTGTATCCCTCACTATACCATACCCTCAGTACACTGTATCCCTCACTATACCATACCCTCAGTACACTGTATCCCTCACTAAACCATACCCTCAGTACACTGTATCCCTCACTATACCATACCCTCAGTACACTGTATCCCTCACTAAACCATACCCTCAGTACACTGTATCCCTGACTGAACCATACCCTCAGTACACTGTATCACTCACCATACCATACCCTCAGTATACTGTATCCCTCACTCTACCATACTCTCTGCACACTGTATCCCTCACTTTACCATACCCTCAGTACACTCTATCCCACACTATGCCATACCCTCAGTAAACTGTATCCTTCGCTCTACCACATCCTCAGTACACTGTATCCTTCGCTGTACCATACCCTCAGTACACTGTATCCCTCACTATACCATACCCTCAGTACACTGTATCCCTCACTATACCATACCCTCAGTACACTGTATCCTTCACTATACCATACCCTCAGTACACTTTATCCTTCACTATACCATACTCCCAGTGCACTGTATCCCACACCATACCAAACCATCAGTACACTATATTCCTCACTAAACCATACCCTTTGTGCACTCCATCCCACACTGTACCATACCCTCAGTGCACTGTATCCCTCACTATACCATACCATCAATACACTGTATCCCTCACTTTACCATACCCTCAATACACTATCCTTCACTATACCATACCCTCAATACACTGTATCCCTCACTGTACCATACCCTCAATACACTGTATCCCTCACTATACCATACCCTCAGTACACTGTGTCCCTCACTATACCATACCCTCGGTACACTGATTCCCTCACTATACCATACCCTCAATACACTGTATCCCTCACTTTACCATACCCTCAGTTTACTGTATCCCTCACTGTACCATACCCTCAGTACACTGTATCCCTCACTATACCATACCCTCAGTACACTGTATCCCTCACTATACCATACCCTCAGTAAACTGTATCCCTCACTATACCATACCCTCAGTACACTGTATCCCTCACTATACAATACCCTCAGTACACTGTATCCCTCACTAAACCGTACCCTTAGTACACTGTGTCCCTCACTATACCGTACCCTCAGTACACTGTATCCCTCACTATACCGTACCCTCAGTATACTGTATCCCTCACTATACCATACCCTCAGTACACTGTATCCCTCACTGTACCATACCCTCAGTATACTGTATCCCTCACTAAACCATACCCTCAGTACACTGTATCCCTCACTATACCATACCCTCAGTGCACTGTATCCCTCACTATACAATACCCTCAGTACACTGTATCCCTCACTATACCATACCCTCAGTACACTGTATCCCTCACTATACCATACCCTCAGTACACTGTATCTCTCACTATACCATGCCCTCAGTACACTGTATCCCTCACTATACCATACCCTCAGTACACTGTATCCCTCACTATACCATACCCTCATTACACTGTATCCCTCACTATACCATGCCCTCAGTACACTGTATCCCTCACTATACCATACCCTCAGTACACTGTATCCCTCACTATACCATACCCTCAGTACACTGTATCCCTCACTATACCATACCCTCAGTACACTGTATCCCTCACTCTGCCATACCCTCAGTACACTGTATCCCTCACTATACCATACCCTCAGTACACTGTATCCCTCACTAAACCATACCCTCAGTACACTGTATCCCTCACTATACCATACCCTCAGTATACTGTATTCCTCACTCTACCATGCTCTCAGTACACTGTATCTCTCACTATACCAAACCCTCAGTACACTGTAACCCTCGCTATACCATACTCTCTGTACACTGTATCCCTCACTATACCATACCCTCAGTACACTCTATCCCACACTATACCAAACCCTCAGTACACTGTAACCCTCGCTGTACCATACTCTCTGTACACTGTATCCCTCACTATACCATACCCTCAGTACACTCTATCCCACACTATACCATACCCTCAGTACACTGTATCCCTCACTATACCATACCCTCAGTACACTGTATCCTTCGCTATACCATATCCTCAGTACACTGTATCCTTCGCTGTACCATACCCTCAGTACACCATATCCCACACGATACCATACCCTCAGTACCCTGTATCCCTCACTATACGATACCCTCAGTACACTGTATCCCTCGCTATACCATACCCTCAGTACACCATATCCCACACTATACCATACCCTCAGTACCCTGTATCTCTCACTGTACCACACCCTCAGTACACTGTATCCCTCAATATACCGTACCCTCAGTACACTGTATCCCTCGCTTTACCATACCCTCAGTACATTGTATCCCACACTATACTATACCCACACCACCTCCTCACCAGCCCACCCCATGGGGCTTACTGGTGCCCATCTTATGGCCAGTACATCTCATCACTCTCCATTTACCAGTTCAATACTGGGTGCCAACTGACCTAGGGAAGTGGTAACTCTCAGTGTCGGGTAGTCCCTGCCCCTGACTCCCCCCCCTGAATCTGCCTCCTGAAATCTTTGGCCTCGTATGGGGCAGTGGAGGTTCTGACTCTTACAAGGCTGACTAGAAAATCCTATTAAGGGCAGGGACTCGGTCCAACCAGATCCCTGTTGTTTTCTGATGGGTTCCAGTGAATCCCCGCTGGAGTAATAGAATCACAGAATAATAGAAAGGTTACAGCACGGAAGGAGGCCATTCGGCCCATTGAGTCCACACCGGCTCTATGCAAGAGCAATCCAGCTTGTCCCACTCCCCCGCCCTATCCTTGTTGCCCTGCAAATTTTTTCCTTTCAAGTACTTATCCAGTTCCCTTTTGAAGGCTATGATTGAATTTGCCTCCACCACCCCCTTGGGCAGTGCATTCCAAATCCTAACCACTCGCTGTGTAAAAAAGATTTTCCTCATATCAACTTTGGTTCTTTTGCCAATCACCTTAAACCTACGTCCTCTGGTTCTTGACCCTTCCGCCAATGGGAACAGTTTCTCTCTATCGACTTTGTCTAGACCCTTCATGATTTTGAATACCTCTATCAAATCTCCTCGCAACCTTCTCTGTTCCAAGGAGAACAACCCCAGCTTCTCCAGTCTATCCATGTATCTAAAGTCCCTCATCCCTGGAATCATTCTCGTAAATCTTTTCTGCACCCTCTCTCAGGCCTTCACATCTTTCCTGAAGTGCGGTGCCCAGAACTGGACACAATACTCCAGTCGTGGTCGAACGAGTGTTTTATAAAGGTTCATCATGACTTCCATACTTTTGTACTCTCTGCCTCTATTTATCAAGCCCAGGAACCCCAATGCTTTTTTAACTGCTTTCTCAACTTGTCCTGCCACCTTCAATGATTTGTGCACAAATATCCCCAGATTTTTCTGTTCCTGTACCCCTTTTAGAATTGTGCCCTCTTGTTTATATTGCCTCTCCTCGTTACAGCAGTCTAGCGGAACATCCGATGAAATTTGGGGCAATACGTACTGTTCCTTCATAGAGGACACGGACCTAATGTAAATGTTCATCTGCTGCTTTCTTAGGGAGATAACCTGCAAAGCACACACAGAGCCTTTACTCTATTTTACAACATTGTGTCATTGAGGGGAGGCAGCACGGCTCAATTGCAGTGGCATACAATAATATCATACATATACCATTCCAAGTTTCATCTGCAAAAGACTACCAACAAGAAAAACACCATAAAAGCTTATTTGAAAAGGCCTGACATAGGGAGGGATGTGGCCTGGTGGTGCTGTTTGAGGTTCTTAAACCCTTGCTAAAATCTGCATAAATGTGCTCTGCTTGCAGGCCAAGGCAGCTCACAATCATCAGGAGAGAATTGGAAAAGCAGTGGGCCACCTATAATGAAACAATTGACAGAGGTTGAGGAGATTACAAAGCAATATTGATAGAATTTTTGAATGGGCAAAACTGTGGCAAATGGAATTCAATGTAGACAAATGTGAGGTCATCCACTTTAGATCAAAAAAGGATAGAACAGGGTACTTTCTAAATGGTAAAAAGTTAAAAACAGTGGATGTCCAAAGGGACTTAGGAGTTCAGGTATATAGATCATTGAAGTGTCATGAACAGGTGCAGAAAATAATCAATAAGGCTAATGGAATACTGGCCTTTATATCTAGAGGACTAGAGTACAAGGGGGCAGAAGTTATGCTGCAGCTATACAAAACCCTGGTTAGACCGCACCTGGAGTACTGTGAGCAGTTCTGGGCACCGCACCTTCGGAAGGATATATTGGACTTGGAGGGAGTGCAGTGTAGGTTTACTAGAATGATACCCAGACTTCAAGGGTTAAGTTACGAGGAGAGATTACACAAATTGGGGTCGTATTCTCTGGAGTTTCGAAGGTTAAGGAGTGATCTGATCGAAGTTTATAAGATATTAAGGGGAACAGATAGGGTGGATAGAGAGAAACTATTTCCGTTGGTTGGGGATTCCAGGAGTAGGGAGCACAGTCTAAAAATTAGAGCCAGGCCTTTCAGGATCGAGATTAGAAAACATTTCTATACACAAAGGGTGGTAGAAGTTTGGAACTCTCTTCCGCAAATGGCAATTGATACTTGCTCAATTGCTAAATTTAAATCTGAGATAGATAGGGGCAATCAAAGGTATTAAGGGATATGGGCCAAAGGCGGGTATATGGAGTTAGATCACAGATCAGCCATGATCTTATCAAATGGCGGAGCAGGCACGAGGGGCTGAATGGCCTACTCCTGTTCCTATGTTCCTAGATGGCCCTCACCCTTTTTGGCCAGAAATCTGTCAAGGGCATTGGTGGAGGTGAATTTGGAGGCATGGTGCCATTATCGAGCAAGGATCCTCCATCTATTAAAATTCTTCCCAAGCTGAAGAGCTCAGAGGAAGTGGGGCATAGACCCTGGCACTTCACAGCAGGCTGTGCCAAGCATTCCAACCGACCCGAGCACCAGCACAAGTATTCGATCTTCGAAAATGTAGGTAGTGAGGTTCAGGAAGCTGGCCTGATGATTCACAATTCACAAGAAAGGAAGAGCAAGTGATGGTGGCAGGAATGGGGGAGGAATGATAAGACGAGGGTGATGTCCCATGACCTGTACTTGTTATATGGACAAGGCATTCGCATCCTATTGGGCCTGCCTTCAGACGGGAGTTAGTTAGGATAGCCTGCAACAGCTGGTGAAGAATGTGCAGAAGTGCATTTCTGACATCAATGCAGTACTACGGAACAAGTGGCACCTTCATGGCCATCTGCAGGGGTGGGGGGGTCACAGTACAGAGGGAGCAAAGGCAGAACAACTCTCTCTCATGAACACTGTGACTAATGCCACTGACACTTGTGGCACCTTGAGCACCCACATCGTCGTCAGTCAATGCTGGGTTTGACAGACTGAGTGATTGCTTGGAAAGAACAATGACGCTAAGCTTAATCCACTTCGGAGCCAACAACAACTTGCATTTATATAGCACCTTTAACATAGTAAAACGTCCTAAGGCACTTCACAGGAGCGTTTGAACTAATCTCATGGAGACAGATGGTCAACCTGTTCGATTGTCCAGCATCAAAAAAGTAAAAGCCCATGAGATCCAAGGGAAAGTGGCTAGTTGGATCCAAAATTGGCTCAGTAGCAGGAAGCGAAGGGTTACGGTTGACGGGTGTTTTTGTGACTGGAAGGCTGTTTCCAGTGGAGTCCCACAAGGCTCAATACTAGGTCTCTTGCTTTTTGTGGTATACATTAATGATTTGGACTTGAATGTGGGGGGCTTGATCATGAAGTTTGCAGATGATACAAAAATTGGCCGTGTCGTTGATGGTGAGGAGGAAAGCTGTAGACTGCAGGAAGATAGCAATGGACTGGTCAGGTGGGCAGAAAAGTGGCAAATGGAAATCAATCCAGAGAAGTGTGAGGTAATGCATTTGGGGAGGGCAAACAAGGCAAGGGAGTACACAATAAATGGGAGGATAGTGAAAGGTATAGAGGAACAAAGGGACCTTGGAGTGTATGTCCACAGATCCCTGAAGGTTGCAGGACAGGTAGATAAGGTGGTTAAAAAGGTATATGGGATACTTTACTTTTATTAGCCGAGGCATAGAATATAAGAGCAGGGAGGTTATACTAGAACTGTATAAAACATTGTTTAGGCCACAGCTTGAGTACTGTGTACAGTTCTGGTCACCACATTACAGGAAAGATGTGATTGCACTAGAGAGGGCACAGAGGAGATTTATGAGGATGTTGCCAAGGCTGGAGAATTTTAATTATGAGGAAAGATTGGATAGGCTGGTGTTGTTTTCTTAGGAACAAGAGGCTGAGGGGAGTTTTAATTGAGGTGTACAAAATTATGACGGGACTCGATAGAGTGGATAAGGAGGACCTATTTCCCTTAGCAGAGGGGTCAGTAACCAGGGGGCATAGATTTAAAGTAATTGGTAGAATGATTAGAGGGGAGCTGAGGACAAATATTTTCACCCAGAGGGTGGTGGGGGTCTGGAACTCACTGTCTGAAAGGGTGGTAGAGGCAGAAACCCTCAACTCATTTAAAAAGTACTTGGATGAGCACTTGAAGTGCCATAACCTACAGGGCTATGGACCAAGTGCTGGAAAGTGGGATTAAGCTGGATAGCTCTTTTTCGGCCGGCATGGACACAATGGGCTGAATGGCTTCCTTCTGTGCAGTAGCTTTCTATGATTCTATGATTCTATAAATGGCATTAAAGGAGACGGTCCAGATGAGGCAGCTTCCTTTCAAGGAACACCTCCTATCACTCCAATAAGGCCCCTCAGTGGTTTGAGACCAGACAGGCATTGCGGGACATGGCTGCAGATGTATCAGGGATATTTCATGATCCTGCAGCCAGAGATTAAAGGCCAATATCACACTGGAAGGGCCACAAAACCCAACAGCAGCTTGTTACTACAGATATTTGTCCCACTCAGGAAGCACTCAGACACAGTCTTAGGTTACATAGTAAAACAAGCACACCTCACAGAGCCGATTCGCTAACTTCACGCCCTTTGAGCCTGGCTCCCTGGTGGAAGTGTGGGTTTTGTAAATTTACACTTGCAATTATCCATGACCATCCATTTCCCTCATTTCAGCCCATCTGTTTAATTCTTCTGAATCTCTCTGAATCCTACTAATCTTCTTTCTGCTCATTATCTGCCCACAGTTTTGTGTTTTCAGCACTGTTAGCACCCTGCTACATTTCACAAATAGTGTGAACAAACGAGGGCTCAGGACAGAGCCCCGTGGAACACCATGGGAGAATGTCTCCCAAGCAGACCATTTTCCTTTTATCACCAGCTTTTGTTGCGAAGCTAATTTTCAATCCAACTAAATATCTGTAATCCATTTCATGAGTCTTAACACCCAGCTCATCATACTATAACCCCAAAACATTGTACATTCATTGTTCTGCAAGCTCAGCATACTATATCCTCATCATACCGCAGCTCCAACACGCTGGATCCCTCACCATGTGCAACATGAACACACCATATCCTCACTGTACCGCAGTCCCAATACACTCTATTCCTTATCATACCACACTCCCAACACACTTTACCCTCACTATAAGACATCCTCAACATATCATAAATCATACCGTACTGCAGTCCCAAGACACTATATACTTCAAGGTTGTATTCCTTTAAGACACTATAGGGTAGTTCTTGACTTTAATAATGTAAAACGGGTGATAGCGGGTTGGCAGCCTGTCTCTCCTGATTTTTATTTCCATTGACTTCATATATCTCTGAGAACATCCCACTCTTACTTTAATTGCACACCACCCTGTAAACACACAACATATAAAACTGTCCTGCAATGCAGGTTATCAATGGAGTTAGTGGAATATTCTTCAGCTTGGCTGTGATGATTTGCTAGTACTACTGAGTGATATATTTTATGGTGATATATTTTGCCCAGGTTGATATCTATGCTGGAGCTGTCTTTATTCACCTTGCTTTGCACTGGGACCTGTACATTGCTGTGATCGGGTTACTGTTCATTACTGCAATCTACACAGTTGGAGGTAGGTCTGTCACCCAGACTGGCTTGTCAAACAGGTTCACAAGAATTGGTCATTATTGGAACTGTCATTCTTTGGATTTTGGTTTTCTTAGGAAGTTAATTGTCTGTTATTTATCATTCATTTGCTTTTATTACTGTTTTCTCCACTAAAATGATTTGCTGGCATTCTCATTTAAGTGGTGGATTATCAAACAACTACCTCTTGTCCCTTTTTGTACTGTGGGAATTACATGTTTTCTGAGAGTGTTGTTTTGATACACTTCTTATGTGACGAGCAATTAATAATCTCAACCTGGTCTCAAATCAGTCTGTTCCGAAGTGACACTCTGCTCAGAACTGTAAAAGCTGAAAAGAATTTAGAGCACTTTTCATTAATATCACCAGGCTATGTAATAGTCTGCCCCATCCCCAGTTTTAACTGCTGAACTATTTTATTTGGTTATGGAGGTCACAGGTCAGAAGGTGGCCCAGTATAACTGCCTGGTCATAACAGTGAGTGTTGTGAGAAGACAAGAGTGAGTCGAGCTGTCTCTGAGCCTTTTTTTTTAGAATCATAGAATGTTACACTACAGAAACAGGCCATTTTGCCCATTAAGTCTGCGTCAGTGTTTTGCTGCTGCTCACTCCCCATCTTCTTTAATATCCCTCTTTTTCAAGCAATTATCTAATTCCCTTTCAAAAAGAATGTCAACAGTGATTTGTAGCAGAGAATTATACAATCTGACCAGCCCCTGTGTAAAGAACTTTTTTTCTTTTCTTTTCTGGTGAAGTTATGGTGGCAAACTTTTCCAGTCTGTATGACTCAACTACTCACTAGATAAAATTGCTGAGCCATGAGTCTGGTTAACATTAACTTGAGAACTCCCTGCTCTTCTTCAAATAATGTCACGGGAGCTTTTATATCTACTTGAACAGAGATCGTTGTTTGATGTCTCATCTCAAAGATGGCACTTCTGACAATGTAGCACTCCCTCACTACTGTACTTGAGCATTAACCTAGATTTTGTGCACAGGTCTTGCAGTGAGATTTGAACCCACTACCTTCTAACTCTTTATTCAGAGAGTGGTGAGAATTTGGAACTTGCTACCACATGGAGTGGTTGAGGCGATTAGCATAGATGCATTTAAGGGAAGCTAGATGAGGGAGAAAGGAATCGAAGGATATGTTGATAGGGTGAGATGAAGTAAGGTGGGAAGAGGCTCTTGTGGAGCATAAATACTAGCATAGACCTGTTTGGCCGAATGGCCTGTTTCTGTGCTGTAAAATTCTATGTAATTTAAACCTCAACAAAGCTATCTCCAGCACCAAAAGTACTACCTAAAATTGAGTTGGAACTGATGCAATTAGAATTGGCCCTTTTCAATGCATCTCCTGTCTCTACTCAATACTGTCCACCAGGCCATCAAATGATACAGAAAGCCTTAGTAAATCCTGAGAAATGATTGTGGCAACAGAGGGAGGTATTGAGCTGCCCTGCATTTGCAGCAGGTAGTGGAAATCTGGAATTTCTCCTCTAAAAGGCTGTGGATGCTGGGGGTTGATTGAAATTTTCAAGACTGAGATCAACAGATTTTTATTAGGTAAGGGTATCAAGGAATATGGAACAAAGTGAGTAAATGGAGTTGGTGTACAGATCAGCCATGATCTAATAGAATGGCGGTACAGGCTCAAGGGAGTGAATCTGCCTACTCCTGTTCCTATGTTCCTATCACACTGAGGGAGGTCCCGCTCAAACCCATCCATAGAAACTCTATAAATTCCCCCTACTTTGTCAGATTATCAATAGCATAACTGTGCCAGAAACTGTGGTCCTGTCCCGTTCTTCAGTTCTCCTGAGTGGAAGTCCTCAAGCCTTAAACAGGCTTACCATCCTCTCAAGCCCAACTCCAAACCCACTCAGCCTACAGCTAAAATCACCACTCACAGGATTACCCTGTTTTCGCTCCAAATAGCAATGCAGGTGCATCCCACAGCCGTGATGAAATTTGACAACACCAACAACAAATACGTGGGCAAAAAAAACTGTAGGACATCTCACAAGCAGAGCAGGTGAAGCACTGGCAGCAGCTAGAGCTAGAAAAACACAAGAGTTATGGCCACCTTACCTCAGGCCCACCCCAAATTCCTGCAGTCAAAGTGATTCCAAGGCTGATCTTTTAATGGATAGAATCAAATCCCACATTGTACCCCTCATTTCCCGTGGATACCAAGCTCCACTACAATCCAGCACCTAGCATGAATCCCCTAACTCCCCCTTCACCCCTTCTCTGTGTCACCTGAACTTCCTGACAAAGACCTTGACCCTAACAACTAGAAATCGCACCGTAATTTGAAGAAATAACTGTAAACAACGCTCACTTTGGGTAATTTTCTGCCTTCACATTCTTAGCGGAGGCCTCGTCTGTTCATAGGAAATAGTAGAAATTTGGTCATGTGATGTGCATGATTTTCTGACCATCAATTTTAAATTATTAGAAAATTGTGTGCAGCACTTGCCAAAATTTCCAAAATGCCCTCCTGTGGCTGAGGCTCCCCACCAGCAGTGCAAAGTCTTACATGTCTTCAAACATATGTAATCTGCAAGGGAATATGCAATCTGTTATTCTGTGTTCTACTAACACCTGCAAAAGTGTGTAAATTCTTGTACAACTTAACAACAAAAGAAGTTTATTTAAATAAAACACACTCATTCACACATTTAAAATAACTAAAACTCAACCTCCAGTGGGCTCAGCAATCAACAAAGCAAACATAATGCTGAACTGTATAGCCAAAACAGTACAGTACAAGTTGGAGGAAGTCATGTTAAATTGTACTGTGCTCTGATCAGACCACATCTTAAATACTGTGTCCATTTTTAACCAAGACACAAGGGAGACATTTAGGCCCTGGAATTGGTACAGAGGAGAGCCACAAGACAGCATCAAAAAGACTGAGTTTTGAGTAAAGACTGGAGCAACTTGGCTTTTCAGTCTTGAAAGGAAATGACTGAGAGGTTTCTGTTAGAGGTATATAAGATATTAAATGATATAGAAAAGGTAGACCTGGAACACTATTTCGAACTAGACCATGACTGAAGGACCAGGGGACACAGCTTCAAATAAGTAAAAGGCAAATTTAGGACTGATTCCAGGAAATTCTTCACACAAAGGATGGTCAACACATGGAATGGACTTCCAGGTAGGATAGTCAAGGCAATAAGCCTGGAATCATTTAACAGACAGCTGGACCTCATAATGGGAGGAATGCGGAGTCTATCTGGATTGATGCAATAAGATGAGTTGAGTGGCCTTCGTCATCCTCAACTATTTTGTGATCAATAAATACTCACTCACACACATAGGGGGTGAATTTCCTCAGGACTTCTTCTGCTCTGCTGCTGTAGCTTTGGTGGAAACCCCATTACCCCATATCGGGGTATTGGAGTGGGAGAAGTCCCAAGGAAATTCACCCGCACAAACACTCTTAATCAAACTTGCATACACGCGTATGCATATGTAGTCACATAAATAAACACACTTAAACATCCACATCCACATGGGATAACCTACATTTAGTGATCACAAAAGGATGACGAAGGCCACTCAACTCATCTTATTTCATCAATCGAGATAGACTCCGCATTCCTCCCGTTATGAGGTCCAGCTGTCTTTTTTTTTATTAATTCATGGGATGTAGGCGTCGCTAGCAAGGCCAGCATTTATTGCCCATCCCTAATTGTCCTTGAGAAGGTGGTGGTGAGCCGCCTTCTTGAACCACTGCAGCCCGTGTGGTGAAGGTTCTCCCACACTGCTGTTTGGTAGGGAGTTCCAGAATTTTGACCCAGCAACGATGAAGGAACGGCGATATATTTCTAAGTTGGGATGGTGTGTGACTTGGAGGGGAATGTGCAGGTGGTGTTGTTCCCATGTGCCTGCTGCTCTTGTCCTTCTAGGTGGCAGAGGTGGTGGTTTGGGAGCTGCTGTCGAAAAAGCCTTGGCGAGTTGCTGCAGTGCATCTTTTAGATGGTACACACTGCAGTCACTGTGCGCCAGTGGTGGAGGGATTAAATGTTTAAGGTGGTGAATGGGGTTCCAATCAATCGGACTGCTTTGTCCTGGATGGTGTCAAGCTTCTTGTTGTTGGAGCTGCACTCATCCAGGCAAGTGGAGAGTATTCCATCACACTCCTGACTTGTGCCTTGTAGATGGTGGAAATAAGAACATAAGAAATAGGAGCAGGAGTACGCCATACGGCCCCTCGAGCCTGCTCCGCCATTCAATCACATCATGGCAGATCTTTAACCTCAACTCCACTTTCCTGCCCGATCCCCATATCCCTTGATTCCCCTAGAGTCCAAAAATCTATCCATCTCAGCCTTGAATATATTCAATGAGTCAGCATCCGCAACTGTCTGGGATAGAGAATTCCAAAGATTCACAACCCTCTGCGTGAAGAAATTTCTCCTCATCTCAGTCTTGAATGGCCGTCTCCTTATCCTGCCACTATGCCCCCTAGTTCTAGACTCCTTCGCCAGGGAGTCTCTCAGTATCTACCCTGTCAAGTCCCCTCATAATCTTATATGTTTCAATTAGATCACCTCTCATTCTTCTAAACTCCAGAGAGAATAGGCCCATTCTACTCAACCTCTCCTCACAGGACAACCGTCTCATCCCAGGAATTAATCTAGTGAACCTTTGTTGCATCACCTCCAAGGCAAGTATATCCTTCCATAGATAAGGAGACCAAAACTGTACGTAATACTCCAGGTGAGGTCTCATTAAAGCCCTGTACAACTGTAGTAAGACTTCCTTACTCTTGTACTCCAACCCCCTTGCAATAAAGGCCAACATTCCATTTGCTTTCCTAATTCCTGCTGTACCTGCATACTAAATTTTTGTTTTTCTTGTACGAGGACACCCAAGGCTCTCTGAACACCAACATTTAATAGTTTCTCACCATTTAAAAAATATTCTGTTTTTCTAATATTCCTATCAAAGTGAATAACCTCACATTTCCCACATTATACTCCATCTGCCACCTTCTTGCCCACTCACTTAATCTGTCTATATCCCTTTGCAGACTCTTTGTGTCCTCCTCACAACTTACTTTCCCACCTAGCTTTGTATCGTCAGCAAACTTAGATACATTACACTCGGTCTCTTCATCTAAGTCATTGATATAGATTGTAAATAGCTGAGGCCCAAGCACCGATCCTTGCGGCACCCCACTAGTTACAGCCTGCCAACCTGAGAATGATCCATTTATCCCTGCTCTCTATTTTCTGTCCTTTAACCAATCCTCTGTCCATGCTAATATATTACCCCCAACCCCATAAGCCTTTACCTTCTGTAACAATCTTTTATGTTGCACCTTATTGAATGCTTTGGGGAGTCAGGAGGTGAGTTACTAGCCGTTGAATACCCAGCCTCTGACCTGCTCTTGTAGCCACAGTATTTATGTGGCTTGTCCAGTTAAGTTTCTGGTCAGTGGTGACCCCCAGGATGTTGATGATGGGGGTTTTGGCGATGGTAATGCCGTTGAATGTCAAGGGGAGGTGGTTAGACTCTCTCTTGTTGGAGATGGTCATTGCCTGGCACTTGTCAGGCACGAATGTTACTTGTCACTTATCAGCCCAAGCCTGGATGTTGTCCAGGTCATGCTGCACGCAGGCATGGACTGCTTTATTATCTGAGAGATTGCAAATGGAACTGAACACTGTGCAATCATCAGCGAACATCCCCACTTCTGACCTTATGATGGAGGGAAGGTCATTGATAAAGCAGCTGAAGATGGTTGGGCCAAGGACACTGCCCTGAGGAACTGCTGCAGCAATGTCCTGAGGCTGAGATGATTGGCCTCCAACAACCACTACCATCTTTCTTTGTGCTAGGTATGACTCCAGCCACTGGAGAGTTTTCCCCCTGTTTCACATTGACTTCAATTTTACTGAGGCTTCTTGGCGCCACACTCGGTCAAATGCTGCCTTGATGTCAAGGGCAATCACTCTCACCTCACCTCTGGAATTCAGCTCTTTTGTCCATGTTTGGACCAAGGCTGTTATGAGGTCTGAAGCCGAGTGGTCCTGGCGGAACCCAAACTGAGCATCGGTGGGCAGGGTACTGGTGAGTAAGTGCCGCTTGATAGCACTGTCGATGACACCTTCCATCACTTTGCTGATGATTGAGAGTAGACTGATGGGGCGGTAATTGGCTGGATTGGATTTGTCTTGCTTTTTGTTGACAGGACATAACTGGGCAATTTTCCACTTTGTCGGGTAGATGCCAGTGTTGTCGCTGTACTGGAACAGTTTGGCTAGAGACGTGGCTAGTTCTGGAGCACAAGTCTTCAGCACTACAGCCGGGATGTTGTTGGGGCCCATAGCCTTTGCTGTATCCAGTGCACTCAGCCGTTTCTTGATATCACGTGGAGTGAATTGAATTGGCTGAAGACTGGCTTCTGTGTTGGTGGGGATATCGGGATGAGGCCAAGATGGATCATCGACTCGGCACTTCTGCCTGAAGATGGTTGCAGATGCTTCAGCCTTGTCTTTTGCACTCACGTGCTGGACTCTGCCATCATTAAGGATGGGAATGTTTACAGAGCCTCCTCCTCCCGTTAGTTGTTTAATTGTCCACCACCATTCACGACTGGATGTGGCAGGACTGCAGAACTTTGATCTGATCTGTTGATTGTGGGATTGCTTAGCTCTGTCTATAGCATGTTGCTTCCCTGTTTAGCATGCATGTAGTCCTCTGTTGTAGCTTCATCGGGTTGGCACCTCATTTTTAGGTACGTCTGGTGCTGATTCAGGCATGCTCTTCTACACTCCTCGTTGAACCAGGGTTGATCCCCTGGCTTGATGGTAATGGTAGAGTGAGGAATATGCCGGGCCATGAGGTTACAGATTGTGCTGGAATACAAATCTGCTGCTGCTGATGGCCCACAGCGCCTCATGGATGCCCAGTTTTGAGCTGCTAGATCTGTTCTGAATCTGTCCCATTTTGCACGGTGATAGTGCCACACAACATGATGGACGGTGTCCTCAGTGTGAAGACGGGACTTCGTTTCCACAAGGACTGTGCAGTGGTCACTCCTACCAATGCACCTGCAACAGGTGAGGACGAGATCAAGTAGGTTTTCCCCTCATGTTGGTTCTCTCACCACTTGCCACAGGCCCAGTCTGGCAGCCACGTCTTTCAGGACTCGGCCAGCTCGGTCAGTTGTGGTGCTACTGAGCCATTCTTGTCTGTTAAATGATTCCAGACTTATTGCCTCGACTATCCTACCTGGAAGTCCATTCCATGAGTTGACCATCCTTTGTGTAAATATTAACAAAGAAAATGTCCCAAATCATTGTGCAGATACGGGAGAAAATTTAAAATGGACAAAAGAATGACACTGAGCCATGGAGGGAGAGGTGACCAAAAGCTTGGTTGAAAAGATGGGTTTTGGAAAGTTTGTAAATGTGGAGAGAGATGTGGAGAGGGAGAAGGGTTTAGGGAGGAGTTCTGGAGAGTAGGGCTAATGCAGCTTCTACCAATAATGGGGTAAAGAGAGGATGAAATGCATGAAAGGCCAGAGTGAGAGGAATGAAGGGTGCGGAGCGATATATGGCTGGAGGAGGTTACAGAGATTAGATGAGCGGAGGCCATTGAAGGATCTGAAGATGAGGAAGGGAGACAGGGAGGCAATGCAGGTGAGTAAGCACATGGATAATGGGTGACTGCAACTTAGTGCACAAACAGACACATACACACACATAAATAAACATATACACAAACACATAGACACACATACATGCGCACACACATATACACGTAAACACATACACAAACACATAGACATACATAAATAAACACAGACACATACAGATAAATAAACACAAAGACATACACATAAATACGGGTGCACAAACACTCAAAACTAAATACATAATCACACAGAAATAAACAGGTGTGAAAACACTCATAAATAAACAAATACACAAAAACACTCAAATAAATAACCACTGACCGCACCCATGTAACATGCACATATATACACACATAAACATGCAGAAACATACTCACACAATCAAATAGATTCGGACATGCAGCAGTAGCACAGACACATGCTCCACTGTGTGTACACATGCTCTCTCACACACTCACTGATGCACACTTTTGATATATGTTTTGAAGATTTATTTTTGCATTTTCTTTTGTGACAGGTGGGCTGGCTGCTGTAATATACACAGACGCACTGCAGACACTGATCATGCTGCTAGGATCTATAACACTCATGATATTTGGTACGTGTCACTGAGTCATTGTTACTGCTTTGTGTCCACATTTCCAACATTACAACTTAGGAGAAACATTCCCTCAATAGCAAATTGGTGCCTGCAGGAGAACTCCCCTGATCTTCTTTGAAATAGTGCCATAGGATCTTTTACGTCCACCTGAGAGGGCAGACGGACCCTCGGTTTGAGGTCTCATCCAAAAGACGCCCCTTAACTTCAGAACCTACAGTACTTACAAATCTTTTGTCAAAAAACTCACAAGCTATATCAAGAAAAATGTCTCAAAAAGCTTTACTCGAGAGCGCCTGAGAATCCCTTTAAAGATTGAAATGGCTGCCTCCGGATTTGTACAACCCATAATTGGTGGGCGGGAGCAGGAAGTGGCATTATTCAAGCAGTAAGGTGTTGTAATGACATCACTTGATCCTGATTTGAATTTATTCATGAAGCCCACACCTGTTTCAAATGGAAGCTCCAGTCACCAGGATTAATGTCCCGCCGGAAAATCAGACCAGCTCTAAAAGAAGTGTGCAGAAGAAACAGATGTTTAATCTTCTGCCTGCTACTGCCCTGTCTTTGAGTGCAAACGGGGTGGTAAGGAAATGAAAATCGCCCCACCCCCATGTATCTATTTGATAACTCGAGTAACTCAGGTGTTCCCTGCACCTGTGAGTCCTCTCTCCATCTGCTGCCCCTGAGTATGGTCACCCACTTCTCTTTTACTGTGTCCTGAACTGTCTTGCATTGCTTCTTTGATGACTACTTTTGGCAAGTTCAATGACTTCAATGGAAATAAAAATCGGGAGAGACGTAAAATGAGCTGCCGATTTGCCATCACCCATTTTACACAATCGCACAAACTCAAAATCTACTCCATTCAGTGTTAAGGAAAAATTCCAGCCTTCATCCACGCTTAATTCCTGTCCTAATTTTTTTTCATTTTATTGTCTGCCGTACCAGCGCTAAATGTTCTTTTTTTAGTATCATATTTGATCTAATCTCCCTATTCATCAATGGAACCCCAATTCTTGGAACTATTTTTGCAGCACCTGAACACTGTTCCTACCTACATCGTTGGTTCTAACATGAAACACAACTTCTGGCTGATCCCTCTCCTTTCCCAGGGGCTTCTGCCCCTGCTTTATTATTTAACTAATCCTTGGAAGTTAGCACACCATTCAGAGCTCAAGTTTAGTGTTGCAGAAACATGTGTCTACTCCTTTTACTGTTGAATCTGCCACTACTGCTACTTTACTGCACTTAACTGTCCCCACTTTGGCAACCATTTTTTCCATGGCCCCATGGTGTTACCCACAGCTGCCCTCCCCAAGATATTACCCATGAAAAAATATTCAGTATTGAAAACTTATTGGCAAAGGCAGTGCCATCGGGGTGCCTCTGCACTTCCTTCCTAACCTTTTGCCATCTCAATGGATGGTTACCCACTTCCAATCATCATTCTCTACCTGTTTGTTGGGTAACTACCTCTTGGAACATGTGTTCCAGAAATCCATCCAACACCCATATGTGACAGAGTGTCTCCCACTGTTCCTTAAGCTTCAGTAAATGCAGTTTGAGACATTTCCTAAAAGTATGTTTACTCTGATTGTTCAAACCATCCAGGAGTTCAATTATCTAGCAGGATTCAGGAGCCCCCAAATCTGGCAGGATTTACACAACACAGGGTACAGCTGTTCTGCCATTGTAACCCTTTGAAACTTTATTTAACTCATTCTATGCAAAATATAAACATTTAAAATTATAATACATGGTATCAAAGTCAAAACAATGAGTCTATTTATAATACAATCTTGAGGGGGAAGCTGAACTTTATACAACAAAATAAATTTGTAAAATCCAGTCTCAGCTCCACTATAAAAAGTAGAAACAAAAAGAATTAATGGAATATTTTACCCATAATAGTGAGTGCAGGAGATTTTCCCACTGTCACAACCCACTGGCACTGTGGCTGTTAATGACAGCAACATTCATAGGAACAGCCATGTGGTATACATATAGACTGGCCAAACCAAATTAGCAATAATACTGTGGAGGATGAATTGCTGGAGTGTGTACGAGATGGTTTTTTAGACCAGTACGTTGAGGAGCCAACCAGGGAACAGGCTATCCTAGATTGGGTATTGTGCAATGAGAAGGGGTTAATAAATAATCTTGTTGTGCAGGATCCTTTAGGGGAGAGTGACCATAACATGATAGAATTCTTCATTAAGATGGAAAATGAAGTCGTCCAATCTGAAACTAGGGTCCTAAACCTAAACAAAGGAAACTACGAAGGTATGAGGAGTGAGTTGGCGATGATAGATTGGTAAGCTTCATTAAAAGGCATGACGGTGGATAGGCAATGGCTAACATTTAAGGAACGAATGCATGAATTGCAACAATTATACTGTTGACCGGAGGTCACCGGTTACGGTTATTGGTTTAGTACAAAGAGGAGACGAGTCAATTCTCTCTTAATTCTCAATTCGCTTTATTAACATTGTTAGATCATGTACATATAGCTTATACGTCTGGTTAGATATAGGCATGCAGTTTACAACAGGTTATACAGTTTTATATCCAAACTAGGATTTAAACGCACACCGACTAGGTTTCTCTGACACTCCCTGAGTGGTCACAGAATAGAAAGGATATTATATTACCCGGAATAGGAGAGCTGACGCTGGCCAGGCATTCCGTTCTCTCTCTCTTGACATCGTCTCTACGTCCCTGACGTAGGGTCTTCCACTTCCACGATGGTTAGTCTCTGGAGTTTCGCACACACTGGCACCAAGCCTGCAATTCTTCAGTCTTATTTCCAAGTCTGTCTTTCTCCTGTTGGCTTAGATTTGCTCGAGTGGTCGGTGTCATCCCCTGATTGGCTCTGTTCCAAGGGGTTAGGTAGCATCACCTCATTACTCCTTTTCTAAATAAGGACTGGTGTCTCATCTCAGCCCCTTTGTCTCTTAGAAGCGTAACTAATTCAAACCGGTTCCGGCCAGCTCAGACCAGTGATTGAACTTCAGGTCACTTCAGTTCAAAAGTTACTTTTGCCTGAGTGTTAACAATTTGAAATAAACTCAGTAGTTTTTTGCAGCCCCTGGCCAACAATACATTACTTTCTGGCGCAAAATTAAAGCGCATGGGATTGGGGGTAATATACTGGCATGGATTGAAAATTGGTTAACACACAGGAAACAGAGAGTAAGAATAAATGGGTCTTTTTCAGGGAAGCAGGCAGTGACTAGTGGGGTACCGCAGGGATCAGTGCTTGGACCCCAGCTATTCAAAATATATATCAATGATTTGGATGCGGGAACCAAATATAATATTTCCAAGTTTGCTGATGACACAAAACTAGTTGGGATCATGAGTTGTGAGGAGGATGCAAAGAGGTTTCAAATCGATTTAGACATGTTGAGTGAGTGGGCAAATACACGGCAGGTGCAGTATAACATGGATAAACATGAAGTTATCCACGTCCGAAAGAAAACAAAGGCAGAGTATTATTTAAATGGTGATAGATTGGAAAATGTTGATGTACAAAGGGACCTGGGTGTCCTTGTACACCAGATACTGAAAGCAAACATGCAGGTGCAGCAAGCAGTTAGGAAGGCAAATGGTATGTTGGCCTTCATTGCAAGAGGATTTGAGTACAGGAACAAGGATGTCTTACTGCAGATATACAGGGCCTTGGTGAGACCACACCTGGAGTATTGTGTGCAGTTTTGGTCTCCTTACCTAAGAAACAATATACTTGCCATAGAGGGAGTGCAGCGAAGGTTCACCAGACTGATTCCTGGGATTGCAGGACTGTCGTACAATGAGAGATTGGGTCAACTCAGCCTGTATTCACTCGAGTTTAGAAGAATGAGAGGGGATCTCATTGAAACATATAACATTCTGACAGGCCTAGACAGACTGGATGCAGGGAGGATGTTTCCCCTGGCTGGGTGGTCCAGAACAACGGGTCACAGTCTCAGGATATGGGGTAGGACATTTAGGACTGAGATGAGGAGAAATTTCTTCACTCATAGGGTGGTGAACCTGTGGAATTCTCTACCACAGAAGGCTGTGGAGGCCAAGTCACTGAATATATTTAAGAAGGAGCTAGATAGATTTCTAGACACAAAAGGCATCAAGGAGTATGGGGAGAGAGCGGGAACATGGTATTGAGATAGAGGATCAGCCATGATCATATTGAATGGCGAAGCAGGCTCGAAGGGCCGAATGGCCTACTCCTACTCCTATTTTCTATACTGTGCAAAGCATGTTATGTGGGGGGAAAAGGATGCAAGTTCAGGGATTGCTCTCAGGGCTGAATCTACACATTAAAATGACATTTCTAAAGATGTTGGCTTTTCAACCCTGTTTTAAATCAAATGTAGCTTGATAGAATGAAAGGGTCCCTATACAAAATGAACTTGAGCAATTTTAATCCAATTCTTCATAAGCAAGGGTCCATAGCACAAGTGTCCCTAATTTGGCACTGCACAAACTCACTAAGAGGAACACAGGCTTGTTATGTTGGGAGATGGAAATATTATACTGATGCAGCAGGAGATTCCCTTCTAAGTTTGAGACACAGGAAAATTGTTGGTGAAGTCTAGAAGGTTTAACCAATGCTGTATCTGACCTGGGAGTATGTGATGCTGACACTGAGTGCTTGAAATAAAAAGTGCTCCATTCCCCAGCACTGACACCCCTCACCTTGACTATCACTGCCAGCTGATGATCCTTTCACCATGGCCTGGAAGCATATATCAGGGATTCAAATCAGTGATTCCCCAAACAGTGAGCTCTCAATTCAGCCTTCAGAGGGAGAATGTTGATCAGAGGAGGAGAGAGGAAACCATCAGGAGAGTTACGAGCAACTTCTCTTCAGCTTGACCCAGCAGTGAGCTCAGAATAACAAGTGTGGAATGAACAAGTTGCCTGCTCACCTTGTTGGCTTGGGGAACGGATCAGGAAGACATAAAAGGGGGGGAAAAACGGGTTTAAAAATGGGGTCGAAAATAAAAAGAAGATGCCATTTTACAAAGCACAATTTTCATTAGAAAGCTTTTGTATGAAAATTGTGTCTTTCAAAGGAATATTAATTTTAAAAACTCCGTTGGATACCCATTAACTGACTGCTGATTGTGTACAGTATTATCTGGCTAGTATGCCACAAATTCAGTGTCCATTTAACTAGATGGAAGTATACAAATACTTTGTTCAATAATATAAATCTTTGTTTTAAAGCTTTTCTTCATGTCGGTGGCTATTCGGGCCTTAAGAGAAAGTACTTTGCGTCCATCCCCGTGGTCCGTGATCCCAACTCAACCTGTGGCCTACCAAGAGACGATGCCTTTCACATTTTTCAGGATCCAATTAATTCAGACTATCCTTGGCCAGGTGTAATATTTGGAGTAACTGTACTTTCCACTTGGTATTGGTGCACAGACCAGGTAACACGCACATTTATATATACACAGTAACGTAGAATACAAATACTGGCTGTGTTACTACTTTTTGATCAGCTGGGTGTCTGACACACACAGAAACCCGTCACCATAGTTAAGAGACTCCAAACAAAGCTACTAAGAATTTCAAACAGGTAGTGATTCTGTTTGTCCAATATGGTGTATAATCTCATCCTCTAGGAACACACCTTACTTAAATAAATGCAGAGAGTTTAGATACAGAACCAAGGCTCCAATTATGCACAGGGATAGTACTGGACTTTACCAAGCTACGACCATGCAGCTTACCAGCAGAGCTCTGGGAAGTTTTCCGAAGCTTGTCTAGTCAGGACCACCCTGCCTATGAGTTCAAATGAGATTCCGACCCATTAGGATGCCAGTGTATACAAATAAAGATTATGTACTTTGCAGGGTCTTTGCTCTGTTCAAAAGGACACCCTTCATACATCACTGGAGTTGAGTTAGGGCTGGATTATGCTCTGGGGAACCCAAGTGAATAGATCACCTTACTTTTAGTAATTTGTGAAGGGATCGAGCACAGGTGGTCTGGAGTAAAGACTGGTGAAGAAAATAGTAAATGAGCAATGGCAGGCCTTCAAGACAGCGATAGTTCGGGTACAAACGAAGCATATTCCCATAAGGAGGAAACATGGGGCATCCAAAACTAGAGCTCCCTGGATAACAAAGGAAACAGAGGTTAAAATAAAACAAGAAAAGGTTTATGACAAATGTCAGGTACAGAATACAGCAGAAAACTAGACAGAATACAGAGAGTGCAGGGGGGAAATTGAAAAAGGATATAAGAAGGGCAAAGAGAGAATATGAGAAAAGGTAGCAGGTAATATAAAAGGGAACCCAAAAATCTTTTGTAAACATGTAAAAAGTAAAAGGAAAGTTAAAGAAATGGTGGGGCTGATTAGGGACAAAGAAGGAATGAGCACTTTCCATCTGTCTTCACAAAAGAAAAGGATGAAGTTAATGTCGCTGTAGAGGAGGAGGGAGTAGAGATATCGGATAGGATAGAATCATAGTAAATTTATGGCACAGAAGGAGGCCACTGGGCTCATTGTGTCCACGCCGGACGAAAATGAGCCACCCAGCCTAATCCCACTTTCCAGCACTTGGTCCGTAGTCTTGTCGGTCACGGCACTTCAAGTACACATCCAGGTACTTTTTAAATGAGTTGAGGGTTTCTGCCTCTACCATCCTTTCAGGCAGCGAATTCCAGACCCTCCACCATCCTCTGGGTGAAAAAAATTCTCCTCAGCTCCCCTCTAATCCTTCTACCAATCACTTTGAATCTATGCCCCTTGGTTATTGGCCTCTCTATTAAGGGAAATAGGTCCTTCCAATCCATTCTATCTGGGCCCCTCATAATTTTGTACACAACAATTAAATCACCCCATAGCCTCCTCTGTTCCAAACTGAACAACCCCAGCCTATCCAATCTTTCCTCATAGCTAAAATTCTCCAGTCCTGGCATCATCCTTGTAAATCTCCTCCGTACCCTCTCTAGACAATTAAATCTTTCCTGTAATGTGGTGACTAGAACTTTCCACAGTAGTCAAGCTGTGACCTAACCAGTGTTTAATACAGTTCCAGCACATCCTCCCTGCTCTTATGTTCTGTGCCTCAGCTAATAAAGGAAAACATTCCATATGCATTCTTAACCACCTTATCTACATGTCCTGCTACCTTCAGGGATTTGTGGACATGCACGCCAAGGTCCCTCACTTCCTCCACACCTTTCAGCATCCTCCCATTTATTGTGTACTCCCTTGCCTTGTTTGCCCTCCCCAAATGCATTACCTCACATTTCTCTGGATTGAATTCCATTTGCCCCTTTTCTGCCCACCTGACCAGTCCATTGATATCTTCCTGCAGTCCACAGCTTTCCTCCTCACTATCAACCACAAGGCCAATGTTTGTATCATCCGCAAACTTCTTATTCAAGCCCCCTACATTTAAGTCCATATATCACAAAAAGCAAGGCACCTAGTACTGAGCCCTGCAGAATCCCACTGGAAACAGCCTTCCAGTTACAAAAACACCTGTCGGCCATTTCCCTTTGCTTCCTGCCACTGAGCCAATTTTGGACCCAACTTGCCACTCTCCCCTTGATCCCAGGGCTTGTACTTTTTTGACCAGTCAGCCATGTGGGCCCTTGCCAAAAGCCTTGCTAAAATCCATAAAAATAGATAGAAAGGAGGTGCTAAACAGGTTGGCATTCCTCAAAGTTAACAAGTCACCCAGTCCAGTGGGGATGCATCCTAGGTTGCTGAGTGAAGCAAGGGTGCAGATAGCAGAAGCTCTGACCACAGTCTTTCAATCCTCCTTGGATACGTGAGTGGTGCCAGAGGACAGGAGGATTGCAAATATTACACCCTATTCAAAAAAGGGGCGAGGGATAAACCTGGTAACTACAGAAAATTGCCCAGGCATGTCCTGTCCACAAAACGCAGGACAAATCCAATCTGGCCAATTACCGCCCCATCAGTCTACTCTCAATCATCAGCAAAGTGATGGAAGGTGTCGTCGACAATGCTATTAAGCGGCACTTACTCACCAATAATCTGCTCACCGATGCTCAGTTTGGGTTCCGTCAGGACCACTCGGCTCCAAATCTCATTACAGCCTTGGTCCAAACATGGACAAAAGAGCTGAATTCCAGAGGTGAGGTGAGAGTGACTAGCCTTAACATCAAGGCAGCATTTGACCGAGTGTAGCACCAAGGAGCCCTAGTAAAATTGAAGTCAATGGGAATCAGGGGGAAAACTCTCCAGTGGCTGGAGTCTTACCTAGCACAAAGGAAGATGGTAGTGGTTGTTGGAGGCCAATCATCTCAGCCCCAGGACATTGCTGCAGGAGTTCCTCAGGGCAGTGTCCTCGGCCCAACCATCTTCAGCTGCTTCATCAATGAACTTCCCTCCATTATAAGGTCAGAAATGGGGATGTTTGCTGATGATCGCACAGTGTTCAGTTCCATTCGCAACCCCTCAGATAATGAAGCAGTCCGTGCCCACGTGTAGCAAGACCTGGACAACATCCAGGCTTGGGCTGATAAGTGGCAAGTAACATTCGCACCAGACAAGTGCCAGGCAATGACCATCTCCAACAAGAGAGAGTCTAACCACCTCCCCTTGACATTCAACAGCATTACCATTGCCGAATCCCCCACCGTCAACATCCTGGGGGTCACCATTGACCAGAAACTTAACTGGACCAGCCACATAAATAATGTGGCTACAAGAGCAGGTCAGAGGCTGGGTATTCTGTGGCGAGTGACTCACCTCCTGACTCCCCAAAGCTTTTCCACCATCGATAAGGCACAAGTCAAGAGTGTGATGGAATACTCTCCACTTGCCTGGATGAGTGCAGCTCCAACAACACTCAAGAAGCTTGGACACCATCCAGGACAAAGCAGGATTGGCATCCCATCCACCGCCCTAAACATTCACTCCCTCCTCCACCGGTGCACAGTGGCTGCAGTGTGTACCATCCACAGGATGCACTGCAGCAACTCGCCAAGGCTTCTTTGACAGCACCTCCCAAACCCACGACCTCTACCATCTAGATGGACAAGGACAGCAGGCACATGGGAACAACACCACCTGCACGTTTCCCTCCAAGTCACACACCATCCCGACTTGAAAATATATCGCCATTCCTTCATCGCCACTTGGTCAAAATCCAGGAACACCCTACCTAACAGCACTGCGGGAGAACCTTCACCACACAGACTGCAGCGGTTCAAGGCGGCGGCTCACCACCACCTTCTCAAGGGCAATTAGGGATGGGCAATAAATGCTGGCCTTGCCAGCGAAGCCCATATGTCATGAACGAATAAAAAAAAGGCCAGTCAATCTATCGTCAGTAGTGAGAAAATTATTAGAGACTATTGTCAAGGACAAAATTAATTCTCACATGGAGAAGCATGGGTTGATAAGGGACAGCGAGCACAGATTTGTTAAAGGCAAATCGTGTCTGACTAACCTGACTGGGTTCTTTGATGAAGTAACAGAGAGGGTTGATGAAGGTAGTGCAGTAGATGTATATATGGACTTTCAAAAGGCAGTTGATAAAGTATCACATAACAGACTTATTCGGAAAATAGAACCACATGGGATTAAAGGGACGGTGGTAACTTAGGTACGTAATTGGCTACGGGGTAGAAGGCAGAGAGTGGTGGTGAATGGATGTTTTTCTGACTAGAGAGAAGTATGCAGTGGGGTCCCCCAGGGATCGGTATTAGGACCATTGCTTTTCTTGTTATATATAAATGACCTGGACTTGGGTATAGGGAGTACAATTTCAAAGTGGGGATTATATAAAACTTGGTAACGTAGTAAATAGAGAGGAGGCTAGTAGCAGACTTCAGGAGGACATAGACAGACTGGTGAAATGGGCAAACACATGGCAGATGCAATTTAATGCGGATAAGTGTGAAGTAATGTACTTTGGGAGGAACAACACGGAGAGGCAGTATAATCTAAATGGGACTATTTTGAGGGGGTGGAAGAGCAGAGGGACTTGTGGGTGCATATTCACAAATCTTTGAAGGTGGCAGGGCAAGTTGATAAGGCGGTTATGAAAGTGAATGGGATACTTGACTTTGTAAATAAGGGCATCGAATACAAAAACAAGGAAATCATGCTAAACCTTTACAAATCATTGGTTAGGCCTCAGCTGGAGTATTGTGTACAATTCTGGGCACCACACTTTAGGAAGGATGTGAAGGTCTTGGAGAGGGTACAGAGGAGGTTTACCAGGATGATACCAGGGATGAGGGACTTCAGTTATGTGGAGGGATTGGAGAAGCTGGGATTGTTCTCCTTACAGCAGAGTTTTAAGGGGAGACCTAATAGAGGTATTCAAAATTATGAGGGGTTTTGATAGAGCAAGTTTGGAGGAGCTGTTTCCTCTGGCAAGTGGGTCGGTAACCAGAGGTCATAGATTTAAAATAATTGGCAAAAGAACTAGAGGGGAAATGAGGAGAAATGTTTTCACCAGAAACCAACAAAGGATGACCAAAAAATTGACAAAAAGGGAGAAAATAGAATATGAAAGTAAACCAGCAAGAAATATAAAAACAGATTGTAAGAGCTTCTACAAGTAGGTAAAAAGGATGAGAGTAGCAAAAGTAAACGTTGGTCCCTTAGAGGCTGAGACAGGAGAAATTATAATGGGGAATGAGGAAATGGCAGAGAAGTTGAACAAATATTTCTATCTGTCTTCACAGTAGAAGACACAAAAAGCATACCAGAAATAATGTGGAACCAAGGGGCTAATGAGAGTGAGGAACTTAAAGTAATTAATATCAGTAGAGAAAAAGTACTGGACAAATTAATGGGACTAAAAGTCAATAAATCCCCTGGATCTGATGGCCAATATCCGAGGGTTCTAAAAGAGGTGGCTCCAAAGATAGTAGATGCATTGGTTATGATTTTCCAAAATTCCCTAGATTCTAGAATGGTCCCAGCAGATTGGAAGGTAGCAAATGTAACCCCGCTATTCAAGAAAGGAGGGAGAGAGAAAACGGGGAACTACAGACCAGTTAGCCTGACATCAGTCGTTGGGAAAATGCTGGACTCCATTATTAAGGACGTAGTAAATGGGCACTTAGAAAATCATAATATGATTAGGCAAAGTCAACATGGTTTTATGAAAGGAAAATCGTGTTTGACAAATTAATTTTTTGAAGCTGTAACTAGCAGGGTAAATAAAGGGGAACCAGTGGATGTCGTATATTTGGATTTTCAAAAGGCATTCCATAAGGTGCCACATAAAAGGTTATTACGCAAAATAAGGGCTCATGGGGTGGGGATAATATATTAGCATGGACAGAGGATTGGTTAACGGACAGAAAACCGAGAGTAGGGATAAACGGGTCATTTTCAGGTTGGCAGGCTGTAATTAATAGAGGGACCAAGTGTAATGTATCCAAGTTTGCTGATGATACAAAGCTAGGTGGGAAAGTAAGCTGTGAGGAAGCCACGAAGAGTCTGCAAAGGGATATAGACAGGTTAAGTGAGTGGGCAAGAAGGTGGCAGATGGAGTATAATGTGGGGAAATGTGAGGTTATTCACTTTGGTAGGAAGAATAGAAAAACAGAATATTTTTTTAAATGGTGAGAAACTATTAAATGTTGGCGTTCAGAGAGATTTGGGTATCCTCATACAAGAAACACAAAAAGTTAACATAGAGGTACAGCAAGCAATTAGGAAGGCAAATGACATGTTGGCCTTTATTGCAAGGGGGTTGGCGTACAAGGGTAAGGAAGTCTTACTACAATTGTACATGGCTTAGTTGAGACCACACCTGGAATACTGTGTACAATTTTGGTGTTCTTATCTAAGGAAGGATATACTTGCCTTAGAGGCAATGCAACAAAGGTTCACTAGATTAATTCATGGGATGAGAGGGTTGTCCTAAGAGGAGAGATTGAGTTGAATGGGCCTATACTCTCTGGAGTTTAGAAGAATGAGAGGTGATCTCGTTGAAACATATAAGATGCTGAGGGGTCTAGACAGGGTAGATGCTGAGAGGTTGTTTCCCCTGGCTAGAGAGTCTAGAACTAGGGGGCATAGTCGCAGGATAAGGGGTTGGCCATTTAAGACTGAGATGTAGAGGAATTTCTTCACTCAGAGGGTTGTGAATCTTTGGAATTCTCTACCCCAGAGGGCTGTGGATGTGCAGTTGTTGAGTATATTCAAGGCTGAGATAGATAGATTTTTGGACTCTAGGGGAATCAAGAGATATGGGGATCGGGCGGAAAAGTGGAGTTGAGATCGAAGATCAGCAATGATCTTATTGAATGGCAGAGCAGGCTGGAGGGGCCGTATGGCCTGCTCCTGTTCCTATTTCTTATGTTCTTAGGTTCTTATCACACAGAGATTTGTTAAGATCTGGAACGCACTACCTGAAAGATTGGTGGAAGCAGATTCCATAGGAAATTTCAAAAGTATTTGAAGAGGACGAATTTGCAGGGTTATGGGGAAAAAACTGGGGTGTGAGACTAAATGGCACAGATCTTTCAAAGAGGTGGCACAGGAATGATGGGCTGAATGGCCTCATTCTGTGCTGTAAGATTCTATGAACATTAAGACACTTGCATCGGGTGGCATTGATCCACATAGTGTTCTGCTGTTGTGTGGTATAAGATTGCTGTACATTGTGGCATCAGCTTGTTTTTCATCAGTGTGAAATATATGAAAATTAAAACACTACTTGTGGGGAGTCCAAAACTAGGGGCCATAAATATAAGATAGTCACTAATAAATCCAATAAGAATTCAGGAGAAACTTCTTTATTCAGAGTGTGGTGAGGATGTGGAACTCGCTACCACATGGAGTAGTTGAAGTGAATAGGATAGATGCATTTAAGGGGAAACTAGATAAGTACATGAAAAAGGAATAGAAGGATTTGTTGAAAGGGTGAGATGAAGTAAGGTAGGAGGAGGCTTGTGTGGAGCATAAACACCGGCACTGTAAACACGATGGCCTGTTTCTGTGCTGTAAATTCTATGCAATTCTATGAAAATTATCTTGAATTTGGAGCATTATTGGTGTCTAAAGAAATTATCTACTTCATTGTATCGATTTCAGGTCATTGTGCAGAGGACACTTGCTGCCAAGTCAATTCTTCATGCGAAAGGTGGCGCCTTATTTGCAGCCTACTTGAAAATCTTGCCTATTTTCATAATGGTGTTTCCAGGCATGATCAGCCGTGTGCTTTTTCCCAGTAAGTAGCCTTTATGTAACAATTAAGTTTTCTGCCGAAGGTTAGGTCCTAATATCAGTGAGGGCAAGTAATAAGAATCGCTTCCTTTTATCTTCCCCTTCGTAAATCTGGGTAGGAAAGTCAGCTCCATTATTTTGATGCTTGCATCAGTATGAGCTTTCTACACAGACTTTACCAAATCCCTTTGTTAATTCTGGCAATTACTTGTAAACTCTGGTAAGCCTGTCTTCAAGGAGCAGCTTATTAAGTGACTAGTGGATTGAATCCTTCATTGATATCAGCTCTCTGGCAGGAACCACTTTAGCTCTGTGAAAAGTTATGGGCATACCTGTAGGTGTCCATTGATAATATCTGCAAAGCTGAAACTTAGAGCAATCTTTCTTCACCAAACATTAGTGCTTGAACTTACCAGCCATGATAATCCCTAATTTGGCAGGTCCATTGTAGCAGATAGGGTCTCTACCTCCTGAAATGGCTTTACCCTGTCCGCGTTTAACTTGAACAATATCCAGTGAAGAGTGAAGGATGCCACATGAAAAAGGAGGATTACTTACCTCGTAGGGTTTTCTTAATTTTTCAAAGAGGTGGTTCTCTATAGACCGTGCTGCGACCCAGCGATCCCTTCAAGCCTTGCAGCTAGTGTACATGGTATTACATTTTTAGTTCGTCTTCCGAAGTAGCATCTGTAAAAATTAACTGATATCCCTACATAGCCCTTACTGTGTGGAAGTGGAGTAATCAAATGGATATTGAAAGCATCTTCGAGCAATACTGTACGGGTTGGTGTCCAAGCCAGGAGTTCTTCTGAAACTCACAAAACCTATTATTCTTGTTTTAGATCACGTGGCTTGTGTGGATCCTGACACCTGTCGTAGAGTTTGTGGTAATCCAGTTGGTTGCACAGATATCGCCTATCCAATGCTAGTAATGGAATTGATGCCTGGAGGTACATTGTCAAATTAAAGTGGGAAAATAATAAAAGTAGATGGGCCAAATTTCTATCAATGCCAGATTGATGCTGGAAGTGGGTTAGGCTGAGACCTCCATCTGCTGCTTCAACCCTGCCCTGGTCCAACTTGCTGGGTTAATTAGGTATTCAGGATGGGCTCCCAGTGCTACAGCAATTCTTCCTTGGGAGCCCATTGCTGTGGGGAAGGAAATCAGGTGATAATGCAGCAGTTACCTGCTGCAGCAGCTTAAATGTGCAAGGCAAAATTTAAAGGTTGCAGCTGCTTTCTTCTTTTAACCCAGAAAAAGATTATAAATAGCTCTAAATGAGCCTAGCTCAACATCAATCAGTAGTTAGAGAGGTGGGAAGAAGTGAAAAATGCAAAGAATGATCTAAACATTCCTAGAGGCTTTCCTTTGACCAACATCTGCCTTCCCCCTGCTGCAACATTCAAAGCCTCTTCCACCCAGAATTTATTTCTGAATGGCAGAGTAGAAGTGGAAATGGAAAGAAAACTCAAAGGTCTGAGTCTCGTATGGGGGCGAAGCAGAGGAAAATAATTTGGCACGCGGCCTCACAACCTATCTTCATGTTTTCTCCACCTTGGAACCACTAAAGCACAGGTGGAAACATTGAGGAAAAGCACAGCTGTGAGCTCCAGAGATGATTTAATGTCACTAAGACAGTTTATCTTGATCCATTGTTTTGTGCTTTTCCCATTAGACCATGCAAGGGTATCTGGCATTTATTAAACCTGCTGTATCCCAACAAGTCCTTCAGTCAAAATCATCTACAAAATAAAGAGTACCAGTAAAATTCACAAGTTAAATGGATGTTGAGATACTAAAATGGAAAAATTAAATATTGTTTATTCAACATCCTCCACACACCTGCAATGCATCACATTCTGGGTAACCATGTAAAGGGATGTCGGATGTTACTTTTTAGTGTCTTTCCTTTTGGCCTTCCACCCCTGTGTTGTAGAAAAGCCCTGCACATTTGTTTGTTTTTTCCCCAGCCTAGAATAAAGTTCAGACACTCAATCACATGTACCCATAGTAGGTTAATACTATGATACTGTCCGGGACACCTCCACTATTCTAACAAGTTTTTCTTCTGTTTTGAGCTTCAGTATTTGTTCATTTCTTGAATTCTTTTTTGAGTTTTTGAGTGGCATCTTTCATCAATTAATGTGCTTTTAATCAATACCAGACCGTCACATTATCCATCACCCATACCAGCCATCCTCGTGGTCTCTCTAATTATACCTGACGGTTAATGCCTAATTATGGGATTTTTTATGCTGTGGCTGGTATCCACTAGAACCGGATTGTGACTATCCAAATTCATTTCATGTAGAAACAGAAAATGCTAGAAATATACTCATCAGTCAGCATCAGTAAAGAGAAAAGGCTGGTTTTGACATTTTGAGTATGTCTTCTTCATAATAGTTATAGGATGTTTACAACTGACAGGAAGGGAAGATTTTAATTCCATCGGTCTGGGCTGGATTCAAGGCCAGAATAGTGTGCTAACATATTGTCTTCCAGTTTTGTTTCAGACATGGTGATATCAGATTATCTCATTTTCAGGAATCACCAGGGAATTGGTGGAGGCCTTTCACTTTTAGTGGTTCTGAGACCAGCAAGCAGTTGGAGTGGGGCGCTAGTATTGATATGGGAAGAGGGCTCCTGAGTCTCTCATTTTAGTAGATTTATAACTATCCAATAAATCATCCCCTGTAACTCAGTCACTGTTATGATATATAATTTAGTACAAAGCTCAGTTTGACCCCATTCTTGTTCTCACTTTTCCACTGCAGGTGTGCGTGGCCTGATGATGTCAGTAATGATCGCTGCTCTCATGTCCTCCCTCACTTCAATTTTCAACAGTGCGAGTACATTATTTACAATGGATGTCTGGCACCACATCCGACCTCACTGCTCTGAGTGGGAGCTCATGATTGTCGGCAGGTAGGAAAATAGTGAGCTGGCTATTTTGGGTCAGTTCAAAATAAGAGGAAGTATAACTGCCGCCTTTCTGTTGAAAAGTGTTGCTATGGGAAAGGTACATTTGATGTATTGTGTCTCTGGCCTGAAGTGTAAATGAGATTCCGATCCATTAGGATGTCAGTGTATATAAAGATATAAAGATTATCTACTTTGCAGGGTCTTTGCTCTGTGCAAAAGGACATCCTTCATACATCACTGGAGTTGAGCTAGGGCTGGATTATGCTCTGTGGAACCCAAGTGAAGAGATCACCTAACTTTAAGACACTTGGATTGGGTGGCATTGATCCACATGGTGTTCTGCTGTTGTGTGGCATAAGAGTAGTACATTGTAGCATCAGCATGTTTTTCATCGCTGTGAAATATATGGAAAGTAAAACATTACTATAAGCACTCCCCGCAAGGGGATGGTTGGGTTGGGTCATGGTGTATGGATAAAGTTCTCTTTTGAAGAATCAAAAAACATACATTTCTTCTTCATTAAGCATCCTCCACAGACCTCTGGAAAATGATTCAGTAGTACTCAGGACAAGGAAAAGGGTGGCCCATCAGCCAGGTGTAATATTATCCACAGGTGCTATGTCGAAACAGTCGACACACTGATTTCAGCTACATTACTGTAGGAAGATGTCAGGTAGAGATCAGGCACTGCCCACAGAGAGGAAGACAAAACCAAGCTTTCATCAGTCTGCTCCTGGGAATTTCTGCATGGCTAATCAGAATGGCACCGGGAGAATCATGGGAGTTGGATCCCTGCTTTAAGAGTCAACTTTGATCGCAAGATGGCACAAAACAAGGAACAGTTACAGTAACCAGTCACTACCACAGGACGGCCCAATCCAGAGTAAAATAAGTCAAAAACATCCAGGTAAGTTCACACAGAACCAGCCTTATAACAGCTGGGGCCTATCACATGCACATACTGTGCCATGTGGGAACTCCAGAACACTATATGTGTCCTGGAAAACCACATATGCAGGAAGTGCCGCCAACTGCTCAAGCTCGAGCTCAGAGTTTCAGATCTTGAGGGGTGGCTGGCATCACTGCGGTGCATACGGGAAGCTGAGAGTTTTGTGGATAGCACATTTCAGGAGGTGGTCACCCCACAGCTACAGAGAGTTCAGAAGGAGGGAGAGGAGTGGGTGACCACCCGACAGACTAGGAGGAACAGGCAGGCAGTGCAGGAATCTGCTGAGAGGATATCACTGAATGGATCAGGATATTCTGCAAGGGGGAAAGGAACAGCCAGAAGTCGTGGTCCATGTTGGAACCAATGACATGGGTAGGAAAAGGTTTGAAGTCCTACAGGCAGAGTTTCAGGAGCTACGATAAAGATTAAAGAACAGGACAACAAAGGTGGTAATCTCTGGATTACTCTGAGTGCTACGTGCTAGTGAGTACAGAAACAGGAAGACAGTGCAGGTGAATGGGTGGCTGGAGAAGTGGTGTAGGAGGGAGGACATCAGATTCCTGGGGCATTGGGACCCATTGTGGGGCGGGGGAGACCTGTACAAGCTGGACCTGTGCAATGTCCTCATGGGGAGCTTAACTGATGCTGTGGGGGAGGATTTAAAGTAATTTCGCAGGGGGAGGGGATCCAGGATATAGCAATAGAGAGGAGAGACAATGTGCATAGAAAACTAGGAGTGACAAACAGGAACAGAATAAAGAATAGTGTAGAAGAGCAGGTATTGGATGGAGGAGAAAAGCGAAACAGATGAGCAAGGTGTTGGAATGCCCGTGTGTTAATGCGAGGAGTGTTACAAATAAGTTTGATGAGCTGCAGGCACAAGTTGCCACATGGGGTTATGATATAGTGGTTATAACAGAGGCATAGCTTAAACATGGGCAGCAGTGGGAACTAATCATTCCTGGCTACAATGTATTCAGGAGGGATAGGGAAGGAAAAAAGACTTCAATTACCCTAATATAGACTGGGAAAAAAAGTGTGAAGGGCAAGGAGGGTGAATAATTCCTAAAATGTGTATAGAAGAACTTTCTTAATCAGAATGTTTCTATCTCAATGAGGCTAGAAGCTGTGCTGGATCTAGTTCTGGAGAAGAAAGTTTTTTTTTATTCGTTCATGGGATGAGGGCGTCACTGGCGAGGCCGGCATTTATTGCCCATCCCTAATTGCCCTTGAGAAGGTGGTGGTGAGCCCCCGTCTTGAAGCGCTGCAGTCTGTGTGGTGAAGGTTCTCCCACGGTGCTGTTAGGAAGGGAGTTCCAGGATTTTGACCCAGCGACGATGAAGGAACGGTGATATATTTCCAAGTCAGGATGGTGTGTGACTTGGAGGGGAAGGTGCAGGTGGTGGTGTTCCCATGTGCCTGCTGCTCTTATCCTTCTAGGTGGTAGAGGTCGCGGGTGTGGGAGGTGCTGTCGAAGAAGCCTTGGCGAGTTGCTGCAGTGCATCCTGTGGCCACTGTGCGCCGGTGGTGAAGGGAGTGAATGTTTAGGGTGGTGGATGGGGTGCCAATCAAGCGGGCTGCTTTGTCCTGGATGGTGTCGAGCTTCTTGAGTGTTGTTGGAGCTGCACTCATCCAGGCAAGTGGAGAGTATTCCATCACACTCCTGATTTGTGCCTTGTAGATGGTGGAAAGGCTTTGGGGAGTCAGGAGGTGAGGCACTCGCCGCAGAATACCCAGCCTCTGACCTGCTCTTGTAGCCACAGTTTTTATATGGCTGGTCCAGTTAAGGTTCTGGTCAATGGTGACCCCCAGGATGTTGATGGTGGGGATTTGGCGATGGCAATGCCGTTGAATGTCAAGGGGAGGTGGTTGGACTCTCTCTTGTTAGAGATGGTCATTGCCTGGCACTTGTCTGGCACAAATGTTACTTGTCATTTAGCAGCCCAAGCCTGGATGTTGTCCAGGTCTTGCTGCATGCGGGCTCGGACTGCTTCATTATTTGAGGGGTTGCGAATGGAACTGAATACTGCAATCATCAGCGAACATCCCCATTTCTGACCTTATGATGGAGGGAAGGTCATTGATGAAGCAGCTGAAGATGGTTGGCCCTAGGACACTGCCCTGAGGAACTCCTGCAGCAATGCCCTGGGGCTGAGATGCTTGGCCTCCAACAACCACTACCATCTTCCTTTGTGCTAGGTATGACTCCAGCCACTGGAGAGTTTCCCCCCTGATTCACATTGACTTCAATTTTACTGAGGCTCCTTGGTGCCACACTCGGTCAAATGCTGCCTTGATGTCAAGGGCAGTTACTCTCACCTCACCTCTGGAATTCAGCTCTTTTGTCCATGTTTGGACCAAGGCTGTAATGAGGTCTGAAGCAGAGTGGTCCTGGCGGAACCCAAACTGAGCATCGGTGAGCAGGTTATTGGTGAGTAAGTGCCGCTTGATAGCACTGTCGACGGCACCCTCGATCACTTTGCTGATGATTGAGAGTAGACTGATGGGGCGGTAATTGGCCGGATTGGATTTGTCCTGCTTTTTGTGGACAGGACATACCTGGGCAATTTTCCACGTTGTCGGGTAGATGCCAGTATTGTAGCTGTACTGGAACAGTTTGGCTAGTTCTGGAGCACAAGTCTTCAGCACTACAGCCAGGATGTTGTCGGGGCCCATCGCCTTTGTGGTATCCCGTGCACTCAGCCGTTTCTTGATATCACGTGGAGTGAATCGAATTGGCTGAAGACTGGCTTCTGTGATGGTGGGGATATCGGGAGGAGGCAGAGATGGATCATCCGCTCGGCACTTTTGGCTGAAGATGGTTGCAAACGCTTCAGCCTTGTCTTTTGCACTCACCAGCTGAACTTTGCCATCATTGAGGATGTGGATGTTTATAGAGCCTCCTCCTCCAGTTAGTTGTTTAATTGTTCACCACCATTCATGACTGCAGAGCTTTGATCTGATCCGTTGGTTGTGGAATCGCTTAGCTCTGTCTATATAGCATGTTGCTGCTGCTGCTTAGCATGCATGTAGTCCTAAGTTGTAGCTTCACCAGGTTGACACCTCATTTTTAGGTACGCTTGGTGCTGCTCCTGGCATACTCTTCTACACTCTTGAATATTGCCCCTTTTCAAGTAACCATCTAATTCCTTTTTAAAAGAGTCCATGGACTCTGCTTTGACAATGGGAATGGCCAGTTGGGTGAAGCTTTTATGCCTGTGGAAATGTACCACAGCAAGAGTTGGCACCTTCAGGATAGGAGGAGAGAAAAAGTTCAATACGCTTTCTTGACATCATTCTTGGTATTGATGAACATATTCTGAGGATTATTAAATCACCCTGAAAACATAACTCATCCTCATTTTTTAAATTAAATTTTGCAAATATTCTGAAGACAGCTCATACATAACTATATAGTTTCCTATTTAATTTGACACGTTTAAAAAAAATGGAACTCCCATATAAGTCAGCACTTTGGGATTGGTTCTGCTTCTCAGAATCACAAAGAATGCCCCATATCTGTATTTTTAGCTCACGCTGATGATTCAGTAAAATCCAATTGGGGCCTTCCTAGGGGCAGTTACTCTCTGACCAATCCACTTTACTGCAGCGGGTTGAGGCTTGTACACACTGCGTGAGTGTGAGTGCGAGTGTGTGCGCACATGTGAGTCTCTCTCTCTCACGTCTCCAATTACACATTAGTACTGGAAGCATCTCCAAGCAGAGGCCCAGGAACAAATTGATAAGAACTCAAACAGAATTTTCAGAACAACGCACAGATTTTGCACATTAATCCGTGAACTAAAAGTGCAGCCAGGGCAAACTACAAATTATATTGCGGGGAAGAGGGAGGAGTCTCGCAAACTGCAATTACAAATGTAAACAAGTTTTCAGAAGGTTACAAAACTAAAGAAAACAATGGTTTTGTCAGAAGTCCACTGAAATGATTGCTTGGAAACCATCCCCCACCCAGAGTACATTCTGTGCCCTTGCTACCCTCAGCGCTTCCTTCAAGTGGTGTTCAACATGAAGGAGGACTGATTCATCAGCTGAGGGAGGACGGTAGGTGGTAATCAGCAGGAGGTGGTAATCAGAAGTAGGGCAAGTGGAGTGTGTTTCAGTGGGAAGATCATCTGGCTAATAGTGATCATAATATAATTGGGTTTCAAGTAGTTACAGAAAAGGACAAAGAAAAATCAACAGTGAAAATACCCAACTGGAAAGAGCCAATTTCAACGATTTGAGAAGGGATCTAGCACAGGTGGATTGGAAACAGAGATTGGCCAAGAAAACAGTAAATGAGCAATGGCAGGCCTGCAAGGCGGAGATAGTTGAGGACCAAACCAAGCATATTCCCATAAGGAGGAAAGGTAGAGCATCCAAAGCTAGAGCTCCCTGGATGGCAAAGGAAACAGGTTAAAATAAAACAGGAAAAGGTTAATGATAAATGTCAAGTACAGAATACTGAAGAAAGCCAGGCAGAGTACAGAGAGTGCAGGGGGGAATTGAAAAAGGATATAAGAAGAGCAAAGAGAGAATATGAGAAAAGATTAGTGGGTAATATAAAAGGGAACCCAAAAATCTTTTATAAACATATAAGAAGTAAAAGGATAGTTAAAGGATTGGTGGGGCCAATTAGTGACAAAGAAAGAAATCTTCTTGTGGAGGCAGAGGGTGTGATTAATGAGTACTTTGCATCTGTCTTCACAAAAGAAGAGGATGAAGTTAATGTCGCAGTAGAGGTGGAGGGAGTAGAGATATTGGATAGGATAAAAATAGATAGAAAGGAGGTGTTAAATAGATTGGCATCACTCAAAGTTAACAAGTCACCCAGTCCAGATGGGATGCATCCTAGGTTGCTGAGGGAAGTATGGGTGGAGATAGCAGAAGTTCTGAGCATAATCTTTCAATCCTCCTTGGATACGGGAGTGGTGCCAGAGGACTGTAAGATTGCAAATGTTACACCCCATTCAAAAAAGGGGAGAGGGATAAACCTGGTTACTACAGGCCAATCAATCTATCGTCAGTGGTGGGAAAACTACTGGAGACCACTGTCAAGGACAAAATTAATTCTCACTTGGAGAAGGATGGGTTGATAAGGGACAGCCAGCACAGATTTGTTAAAGGCAAATCGTGTCTGACTAACCTGATTGAGTTCTTTGATGAAGTAGCAGAAGATATTGTATATATGGACTTTCAAAAGGTAGTTGATAAAATATCACATAACAGACTTATTTGGAAAATAGAACCACATGGGGTTGAAGGGACGGTGGTAACTTGGGTACGCAATTGGCTACGGGATAGGAGGCAGAGAATAGTGGTGAGCGGATGTTTTTCTGACTAGAGAGAAGTATGCAGTGGGGTCCCCCAGGGGTCGGCATTAGGACCATTGCTTTTCTTGTTATATATAAACGACCTGGACTTGGGTATAGGGAGTACAATTTCAAAGTCTGCAGATGATATAAAACTTGGCAATGTAGTAAACAGTGAGGAGGTTAGTAGCAGACTTCAGGAGGACATAGACAGACTGGTGAAATGGGCAGACATATGGCAGATGCAATTTAATGTAACAAGTGTGAAGTGATGTACTTTGGGAGGAACAACACGGAGAGGCAGTATAATCTAAATGGTACTATTTTGAGAGGGGTGCAAGAGCAGAAGGGCCTGGGTGTGCATATTCACAAATCTTTGAAGGTGGCAGGGCAAGTTGATAAGAAAGTTTATAGGATACTTGGCTTTGTAAATAGGGGCATTGAATACAAAAACAAGGAAGTTACGCTAAACCTTTACAAATCATTGGTTAGGCCTCAGCTGGAGTATTGTGTACAATTCTGGGCACCACACTTTAGGAAGGATGTGAAGGTCTTGGAGAGGGTACAGAGGAGGTTTACCAGGATAATACCAGGGATGAGGGACTTCAGTAGGGAGAAACTGTTTCCTCTGGCAAGTGGATTGGTAACCAGACGGCATAGACTTAAAATAATTGGCAAAAGATCTAGAGGGGAATGAAGAGATTTTTTTTCACACAGAAGGTTGTTAAAATTTGGAATGCACGACCGGAAAGGGTGGAGGAATCAGATTCCATAGGAACTTTCAAAAGGCAATTGGACATGTACTTGGAGGCAACTAATTTACAGGGTTATGGGGGAAAAGCTGGGGTGTGAGACTAAGTTGGCAGCTCTTTCAAAGAGCCAGTACAGGCATGACGGGCCGAATGGCCTCCTTCTGTGTTGTAAGATTCTATGATAACACAGGCTGGCTATAGAGAGAGCGGGTGGTGGCAGACAGATGCCTTCCATCTCCCACAAATAGAAACAGGTCTGTGCAATGCTGCTCCGTCAAAACTGTGCAGTAGTAGAATCCATTTTGGTCTTTAATTGTATAATACTCAATCTGCTATTACATAGAATTACAGAGAATATACAGCACAGAAGCAGGCCATTCGGCCCAACAGGTCCATGCTGGTATGAGGGAGAAAGGAATAGAAGGATATACTGATAGGGTTAGATGAAATAGGGAGGGAGGAGGCTCATGTTTATCGAGCTTCCGCTTAAATGCATATGCTTCTCATATGCATAAAAAGCACATTAACATGTGTACCAATTTGGTGTCCGCTTGGCTCAATTGGTAGTACCTTCACCACGGAAGATTGTGGGGTCAAACTCCAAAAGAAATTTCAGCACATAATCCAGGCTGACACTTTACTGAGTGCTGCATTATCAGAGGTGCTATCTTTCAGACTGAACATTCAACGAGGCCCCCATCTCCTGTTGAAGTGAACTAAAGGTTCCCACTGCACTATTCAAAGAAAAGCAGGAGGCTCTCCCAAAGGTATCCTGTCCTGCCAACACCAAAAACAGATTATCTGGTCATTTACTCATTTGCTGTTTGCAGGAACATACTGTGCGTAAATTGGCTGCTGCGTTAAAACAGTGATTTGCACTTCAAAAAATAATCTATTGATTGTAAAGCATTTTGGGACATTCTGAGGTCGTGATGCGATGTTACGTAAATTCAAGTTGTTTCTTTCATACATCTCAAAGAGGAACTAAAACTTGGTAAGGTTATAAACCCTGAGCTGCAGTGAACATACCTGTCGTTTTTCGGTAAATCTTCAACTACTGCCACACTTACAGGCCTCTCTCCAGTGTACTACTATCATAGTCACCTCCAAACATGGACAGATTATTAAGGTGATTGGTAGGAGTCATTGGTGTAAACACGCCTGACACGTTGAAATCTAAGTTATCTGGGAAGAACCTATTGCCTGTACATGTTCAGAATGAGCCCCTCTTAATACACAATCACAGTATCTTCTGCAGGAAGCTGCCCCCTGTAGCTCAATATGTTGTTCACCATGTCCAAACAGTGTGAGATCACAATAAAGTAAATAGAATACTGAGTTAAATCAGATGAGTTCAAATTTCTAGAGATCACACTGAAGCTCTATAGTACCCTTGCCTAGCTGAACCTGGAATACTCTGTACAGTTTTGACCATCTCAACATAACAACACATCCAGCTCTAGAGGCAGAGGAGATGAATGACACTGAATCACAATGTCAGTGGGAAGACCTATTTGGAGTGACTTAATAAACTAGCGCGTTTCAGTCTCGAAAAGAGACCTTCTGGGATCTGTACAGGTATGTAAAGTAGAATCATAGAATCACAGAAATTTATGGCACAGAAGGAGGCCTTTTGGCTCATCGTGTCCATGCCGACCGAAAAAGATCTATCTAGCCTAATCCCACTTTCCAGCACTTGGTCCGTAGCCCTGTAGGTTACAGCATTTCTGATGCACATCCAAGTACTTTTTAAATGAGTTGAGGGTTTCTGCCTCTACCACCCTTTCAGGCAGTGAGTTCCAGACCCCCATCACCCTCTGGTTGAAAAAATTTCTCCTCAGCTCCCATCTAATCCTTCTACCAATTACTTTGACTCTATGCCCCCTGGTCACTGACCCCTCTGCTAAGGGAAATAGGTCCTCCTTATCCACTCTATCTAGTCCCGTCATAATTTTATACACCTCAATTAAATCTCCCCTCAGCCTCCTTTGTTCCAAAGAAAACAACCCCAGCCTATCCAATCTTTCCTCATAGTTAAAATTCTCTAGTCCTGGCAACATCCTCGGAAATCTCCTCTGTACCCTCTCTAGTGCAATTACATCTTTCCTGTAATGTGGTGACCAGAGCTGTATACAGTACACAAGCTGTGGCCTCACCAATGTTTTATACAGTTCTAGCATAACCTCCCTGCTCTTATATTCTATATCTCGGCTAATGAAGGAAAGTATTCCACATGCCTTTTCGACCACTTTATCTACCTGTCCTGCTACCTTCAGGGATCTGTGGACATGCACTCCAAGGTCCCTTTATTCCTCTACACTTCTCAGTATCCTACCATTTATTGTGTACTCCCTTGCCTTGTTTGCCCTCCCCAAATGCATTACCTCACACTTCTCTGGATTGAATTCCATTTGCCACTTTTCTGCCCACCTGACCAGTCCATTGATATCTTCCTGCAGTCTACAGCTTTCCTCCTCACTATCAACCACACTGCCAATTTTTGTATCATCTGCAAACTTCTTGATCAAGCCCCCCATATTCAAGTCCAAATCATTAATATATACCACAAAAAGCAAGGGACCTAGTACTGAGCCTTGCGGAACCCCACTAGAAACAGCCTTCCAGTCACAAAAATACCCGTCAACCATTACCCTTTGCTTCCTGCCACTGAGCCAATTTTGGATCCAACTAGCCACTTTCCCTTGGATCCCATGGGCTTTTACTTTTTTGACCAGTCTGCCATGCGGGACCTTGTCAAAAGCCTTGCTAAATCCATGTACGCTACATCAAACGCGTTACCCTCATCGACCCCTTTGTTACCGCCTCAAAAAATAATAGGGCAGAGTCACTAAACGCGCTAGTGAGTACAGAAATAGGAAAATAAGGCAGGTTAATGCATGGCTAGAGACATGGTGCAGGAGGGAGGGCTTCAGATTCTTGGGGCATTGGGACCAATTCTGGGGCAGGAGGAAGATGGAAGGGTTGCACCTCAACAGAGCTGGGACCAATGTCTTCGCGGGGAGGTTCACCAGTGCTACGAGGGAGGGTTTAAACTAGTTTGGCAGGGACTGGGCACCAGGATGTAGCATTGGAAAGAAGAAACAAGATGCACAAAGGATTGGGAGAGACAGGTAGCAATAGGGTACAAAATCATATAGTATAAGGGGGGGATCAGACTAAGGGAGAATACGAGGAAGTCTAAGATAGATTTAGAGTGCATGTGTGTAAATGTACGAAGCTTGGTAAATAAGGTTGGTGAGCTGCAGGCGCAAATAGCCACATGGGAATATGATGTAGCGGCGATAGTGGTGAGCAGGATTGTTTACTAAATATTCCTGGATACAAGGAGTTTAAGAAAGATAGGGAAGGAAAAAAAGAAGCGGGGGGGGGGGGGGGGGGCGGTGGGGTGGCAGTATTGATTAAAGAGAATATTGCAGTGCTGGAGAGGGAGGATGTCCTGGATGGTTAAGGACAGAATCTATTTGGTTAGATTAAAGAAACAAAGGAGGTGCCATCACACTACTGGGGGTATTCTACAGACCACCAATTAGTGGGAAGGATATAGAGGAGCAAATTTGCATGGAAATTACAAAGAGGTGCAAGAACTATAGAGCAGTGATAATGGGGGACTTCAACTATCCTAATGCACACTGGGATAGTAATAGTGTAAAGGGCAAAGAGGGGGAGGAATTTCCGAAGTGTGTTCAGAGAACTTCCTTGATCAGTATGTTTCTGGCCCAAAGAGGAAGGAGGCATTGCTGGATCTGGTTCTGGGGAATGAGGTGGGTCATGTGGATCAAGTGCCAGTGGGGGAAGATTTAGGGAACAGTGATCACAGAATCATAAGGTTTAGATTAGTTATGGAAAAGGACAAGGAGCAACCTGGAGTAAAAATACTTAATTGGAGGAGAGCTAATTTCACTGGGTTGAGAACGGATCTGGCCCGGATAAATTGGAATCAAAGATTGGCAGGCAAAACTGTAATCGAACAATGGGCAGCCTTTAAAGAGGAGATGGTTTGGGTACAGTCTAGGTACATTCCCATGAGGGGGAAAGATAGGGCAACCAAAGCCAGAGCTCCCTGGATGACGAAAGAGAGAGAGACTAAGATGAAGCAGAAAAAAGGAGCATATGACAGATGTCAGGATGATAATACAAGTGAGAACCAGGCTGAATAATGAAAGTCCAGAGCGGAAGTGAAAAAGGAAATAAGAGGGGCAAAGAGAGAGTATGAGAATAGACTGGCATCAAACATAAAAGGGAATCCAAAGCCTTCTATAGGCATATAAATATTAAACGGGCAAAAAGGAGGGGTGGGGCTGATTAGGGACCAAAAAGGAGATCTATGCATGAAGGCAGAGGGCATGGCTGAGGTACTAAATGAGTACTTTGCATCTGTCTTCACCAAGGAAGAAGATGCTGCCAGAGTCTCAGTAAAAGGGGAGGTAGCTGAGATACTGGATGGGCAAAAAATTGATAGAGGAAGTACTAGAAAGGCTAGCTGTACTTAAAGTAGGTAAGTCACCCGGTCTGGATGGGATGCATCCTAAGTTGTTGAGGGAAGTAAGGGTGGAAATTGCAGAGGTACTGACCATAGTCTTCCAAACATCCTTAGGTACAGGGGTGGTGTGATAGGACTGGAGAATTGTAAATCTTACACCCTTGTTCAAAAAATGTGTAAGGATAAACCCAGCAACTACAGGCCAGTCAGTTTAACCTTGATGGAGGGGAAGCTTTTAGAAATGATAATCCGGGTCAAAGTTAATAGTCACTTGGACAAGTGTGGATTAATAAAGGAAAGCCAGCACAGGTTTGTTAAAGGCAGTCATGTTTAACTAACTTGATTGAGTTTTTTGATGAGGTAACAGAAAGGGTTGATGAGGACAATGTGGTTGATGTTGTGTATTTGGACTTTCAAAAGGTGTTTGATAAAGTGCCACATAATAGGCTTGTCGGCAAAATTAAAGCCCATAAAAGGGGGCAGTGGCAGCATGGATATGAAATTGGCTAAGTGAAGGAAATAGAGAGAAATGGTGAACGGTTGTTTTTCGGACTGGTGGGAAGTATACAGCGGCGTCCCCCAGGGGTCGGTGCTGGGACCACTGCTGGGTGTACAGGGCACAATTTCAAAATTTGCAGATGACACAAAACTTGGAAGTGTAGTAAACAGTGAGGAGGATAGTGATAGACTTCAAGAGGATATAGACAGGCTGGTAGAATGGGTGGACACATGGCAGATGAAATTTAACACAGAGAAGTGCAAAGTGATACGCTTGAACTCATTCACAGTGAAGGGCAAATTTAGGACAATGTTGGCAAATATTTTACACATCAAAACCTGTAGTGAGTTGACAAGGCATTTAAATTAGATGATGTACTAGGAAGACAGGAGGATGGCGAATGAGCTAAATAGCCTTCTTCATCTCCACCTATCTTGCAATCTTTTCTCTCTGAAAAGAAAATGTCAGGTCAGAAATAACAGATGGTATGGAACTCAGCCATAAAGGGTGGGAATGTCCTAGGTTTGTTCTCTAGACTGCATGGGGTGCCAGGCTGTATGCAGGAGCTGTACCCCAGCAAGAGTCAGCATGCTGATGGAAAACAAATGCAGAATGTGGCAAGTCTTCACAAGGTTCTGCCATGAAGCAATTAGCATTCAGTACAGGCGAGGCTTCTGTGTAATTAAAACGTGATTTTCCATTTGTTGCAGGGTGTTTGTGCTGGTCCTGGTGGTGGTGTCTGTTTTGTGGATTCCTCTGGTGCAAATGAGCCAAGGTGGCCGGCTCTTCATGTACATCCAGTCCATCACCTCCTACCTGACACCACCAATTGCAGTGGTCTTCGTAGCTGGCTGCTTTTGGAAGAGAACTAATGAGAAGGTGAGTAGTTTCTTTAAGATTTGTTTTGCAGCCTTCCTGGTGGCTAAATTGATAAAGTCAGCGTGGAGCTGAATCATCCAGACTAATAAGTCCCAGGTTCGATTTAAGAACATAAGAACATAAGAAATTGGAGCAGGAGTAGGCCAATCGGCCCCTCGAGCCTGCTCCGCCATTCAATAAGATCATGGCTGATCTGATCCCAACCACAAATCTAAAGAACACAAGAAGTCGAAGCAGGACCCGGCCACACAGCCCCTGGGCCCTCTCCACCACCCACAGGGCATTGACCGATCCGAACTCAGCTTCATGTCCAATTTCCTGCCCGCTCCCCATAACCCCTAATTCCCTTTACTTCTAGGAAACTGTCGATTTCTGTTTTAAATTTATCTAATGATGTAGCTTCCACAGCTTCCTGGGGCAGCAAATTCCACAGACCTACCACCCTCTGAGTGAAGAAGTTTCTCCTCATCTCAGTTTTGAAAGAGCAGCCCCTTATTCTAAGATTATGCCCCCTAGTTCTAGTTTCACCCATCTTTGGGAACATCCTTACTGCATCCACCCGATCAAGACCCTTCACAATCTTATATGTTTCAATAAGATCGCCTCTCATTCTTCTGAACTCCAATGAGTAGAGTCCCAATCTACTCAACCTCTCCTCATATGTCCGCCCCCTCATCCCCGGGATTAACCGAGTGAACCTTCTTTGTACTGCCTCAAGAGCAAGTATGTCTTTTCTTAAGTATGGAGACCAAAACTGTATGCAGTATTCCAGGTGCGGTCTCACCAATACCTTATATAACTGCAGCAATACCTCCTTGTTTTTATATTCTATCCCCCGAGCAATAAAAGCCAACATTCCGTTGGCTTTCTTGATCACCTGCTGCACCTGCATACCAACTTTTTGATTTTCTTGCACTAGGACCCCCAGATCCCTTTGTACTGCAGTACTTTCCAGTCTCTCGCCATTAAGAAAATAACTTGCTCTCTGATTTTTCCTGCCAAAGTGCATAACCTCACATTTTCCAATATTATATTGCATCTGCCAAATCTCCGCCCACTCACCCAGCCTGTCTATATCCCCTTGCAGGTTTTTTATGTCCTCCTCACTCTCTACTTTCCCTCCCATCTTTGTATCATCTGCAAATTTTGATATGTTGCACTCGGTCCCCTCCTCCAAATCGTTAATATAGATTGTAAAGAGTTGGGGACGCAGCACCGACCCCTGTGGAACACCACTGGTTACCAGTCCGAAAATGAACCATTTATCCCAACTCTCTGCTTCCTGTTCGATAACCAATCCTCCACCCATGCCAGAATATTACCCCCAATCCCGTGATTTTTTATCTTAAGTAATAATCTTTTATGTGGCACCTTGTCGAATGCCTTCTGGAAGTCTAAATACACTATGTCCACTGGTTCCCCTTTATCCACCCTATACGTTATATCCTCGAAGAACTCAAGCAAATTTGTCAGACATGACTTCCCCTTCATAAAGCCATGCTGACTTTGTCCTATTAAATTATGCTTATCTAAATGTTTCTGGTCTGTTCGGAGTTAGTTGATCTCAGCAAGGGCAACAGGGGTTGATTCAGATACCTGTGACCCTGTTATTCTCCCATTGTAACTAACCATGGGAGAGGCCAAATCTGACAATATGCACTGAGACCGCAATAGAAGATGTAGATGTAGATATAGATGTCGAGGTTGGCATAAACAGTCCTCTTCAGGGCCTCGGCCAAAGACAACATTCAAAATTGTCAGTTTCAACATGAAGGGATTCTCTGCAGAGAACAACATTGTATCTGGCAGTAGACATTTTGGCCCTGATATTTGTGGGGAAGGAGCTGGGGGGGACTTGTAGCAGCTGGGAAACCCGGAAATGTGGGGAACACAGAGGTCCAATGAAGTTAACAGCAGCACCTCATTGGAATTTTTTCCTCCGTTTCCCGGCCAGGTTGAGAGACTGGCTGGCTGTCGGGCAGGAAGGCCTGCAGCATAAGGCTGCAGCCAGGTACTGGAGAAGAGGAAGGGGGAAGCGAGATCGCGGAAGGGGGAAGCGAGATCGCGGAAGGGGGAAGCGAGATCGCGGAAGGGGGAAGCGAGATCGCGGAAGGGGGAAGCGAGATCGCGGAAGGGGGAAGCGAGATCGCGGAAGGGGGAAGCGAGATCGCGGAAGGGGGAAGCGAGATCGCGGAAGGGGGAAGCGAGATCGCGGAAGGGGGAAGCGAGATCGCGGAAGGGGGAAGCGAGATCGCGGAAGGGGGAAGCGAGATCGCGGAAGGGGGAAGCGAGATCGCGGAAGGGGGAAGCGAGATCGCGGAAGGGGGAAGCGAGATCGCGGAAGGGGGAAGCGAGATCGCGGAAGGGGGAAGCGAGATCGCGGAAGGGGGAAGCGAGATCGCGGAAGGGGGAAGCGAGATCGCGGAAGGGGGAAGCGAGATCGCGGAAGGGGGAAGCGAGATCGCGGAAGGGGGAAGCGAGATCGCGGAAGGGGGAAGCGAGATCGCGGAAGGGGGAAGAGAGATCGCGGAAGGGGGAAGAGAGATCGCGGAAGGGGGAAGAGAGATCGCGGAAGGGGGAAGAGAGATCGCGGAAGGGGGAAGAGATCACGGAGGGGAGAGAGACTGCGGGGGAGAGGGGAGAGAGAAAGCTGGGGGAGAAGAGATTGTGGGTCAGCCTGGAGATCGCAGGGGGTTGGGGAGTCAGCCGTTAATTCTAAAAGGCTGCTAAAATCTGAAACACACAGCCTCATTAATATATTTAAATTACTGACCCGCCTCTTGAGAGCAAGATACTCGACCACCCCCAACCCGGTTAAACTGGAAGTAGGCGCGCTCGTGGCGGGTTGGGGTCCGGTTTCCCTCTTGGGGTGGGGGGTGGGGGTTTAAAATTCCCCCCTATGTGTTTGCAAAATACACAGAGAAACAATAGCACCAAACATCCCTGGCATGTACATTGCTGCAACACGAAAGCAACATCCAAGGCAGCACTATACTTTTATGTGACAAAAGTCTCATGAAAAACACTGCTATGAAACACTATGGTACAATGGAACTTATCATGGTTGAACATAACCAAATAGTAGTAGTTTCTATTTACAAACCCCCAGGAGAACAGTTTGCATTCCCAAGCGACTTTCCCCTGCCAGGAAAACCATACCTTCTCATGGCCCATTTCTACAGTCACAAGACCTTCTATAGATACTTCAACTGGAAGTACAGGCAACTTCAGAAGGGAGGTCATGACAGTGATCCCAAGATTCCAGCATAGACCTTTGCAAGTGACAACAAGGGCTGCAGTTCAACCCAGGAAAACAAAATGCCTGTGAGATTCAACTTCAGACAGGCTGACCTCTGAATTGGAGGAGTCCATTTGTAATATTACTTCAACACATGAGAATTTGTCTCACTGGTTTGGAAGACTGCCCAAAAGTACATCCCCAAGGGATGTTGGACATTATATATGTCTATATATATTATATTTACAGTCCAAAACTAGGGGTCATAAATATAAGATAGTCACTAATAAATCCAATAAGGAATTCAGGTGAAACTTCTTTACCCAGAGAGTGGTTAGAATGTGGAGCTTGCTACCACATGAAGTAGTTGAGGCAAATAGCCTAGATGCATTTAAGGGGAAGCTAGATAAGTATATGAGGAAGAAAGGAATAGAAGGTTATGCTGATAAGGTGAGACAAAGCAGGGTGGGAGGAGGCTCGTGTGGAGTATAAACACTGGCATAGACTAGTTGGACCGAATGACCTGTTTCTGTGTTGTAAATTCTATTAATTTCATGTAATTCTATATATATACACACACACCTGGGCTTTCAGAACAAACAAGCCAACAGTATAAGAGATATTCAAAACTGTTTGACTCGGATCCTTTTGGCGAAGAAGCCATTACATTTGGGGAAATGCTCATGAGGGAGATTGGAAATGAACGATGTGACCGCTGGAGGAAGCTGAATGAAACAACAAATCTGTGCCACAACAGCAAAAAAGCACGGGCCATCAGTCGCAAGCTGAAACCTGATGGATAACAACCAAAGTTCATTGCTGCAGTCTCTCCTAACCAAGGCACATACCAGCTCATTCTAAATGGCAAACCAGCCCACAATGCACAGCGCAAAACAAAACAAGTAAAGCAGGAACTCCATTTACTCCTCAGAGACAGCAAAATTCATAATGAGCAGCTCAACATTAAGAAGCTGAAATGTGGAAGGCAGCTGGACTCGATAGTATATCTAATGAACTGTTACTACACTTCAGGAAGAGGGCACAGAAATAGATACTTGAGCTTTACACTCTTGCATGGTGACAACGCAGATAAACAGTCCAAGGTGGTTGTCACATAAAGACCTCACTTAGAGTCACATTAGACTGAACACTGACATTCAAAGAGCATATCAAGAAGCTGAAAAAGAGACTGAACTCCAGGAACTTTGTTTTCCAACACAAAATGGGGAGTTGACCCCAAAACACTCCATTTTGGAGTACTGTGCCCAAGTATGGTCATGCTCGAGCAATGCACATAACACTGATACTGAACGCAATCAATCCTGTAGGATCACAGGGACTTTGAAACTGAGTCTGACACTGTCTCTACATTGCTTTGTGGGGATTGAGCCACCATCAATGAGGTGGCATGCCCTCAGTAAAATGGAGAGGAAAACAGATGTATAATCCTAGACACCCACTGCATGGACACAATCCATCACCAAAGAAGCTGGTGTCCAGAAAGAGCTTTGCCACTGAAAATCCCTTACCCTAAAGTACCAGTAGTGAGTAACAAAATGGCGGAAAGTGCTGATGATCTTGGAGAATTGGTTTCTTCAGAATAATTCCTTCCAAACACTGACCTTGAATGAAAACACTGGTGTACCCTAAATTGAGCGAGCGCTGGGATGGAAAAGACTGGTGATAATATGACCAAGTGGCAGCAGAGAAATGACCCCAGATGTGAATATGGAGAGCTCAGGCAAATACTTGAACTCTGCCTGACGTGGTACCCCCGTCAACACCCTGTACGCCTAAGGAACAATTCAAGATAAATGACACTTGATCCTGGCTGCAATTTTGGAGTGACAAGCTATGATGATGAGGAGCAAGGGCAGCAGTATGGTTGTTACAATTGGCCTCAGTGCCCCTTAGGGAAGGGTAAATCAGCCAGGGTTGTGCTCCTTATCTCTATTCCTAATTACCCTTGCTTGAAACAACCTTTATGCATGTCAGATGACAACAGGTTGAGCTTAGCTGTGATGCCTTCCATAGTCAAAAAGCTGACACTTCCTGTTTATGCTCCAACTTTTAAAATAGCCATTTGGATGAGGCACGGAATGCTGGTGATTGTGTGTGGAACCTGTACATCAAATTGATCAGCACCTTCAGCAGTGGAGAAAATTGATTGAAAAAATGATTTCAAAGTCAATTTAACAATTCTCCCATTAAATTGGGGTGGTGCCTATGAACAACAGCACACAACTTCACCCTTAGCATTATCTGTGGAGGTCTCAATCTTAGCCCTGCCAGAGTGGAAGCCCAGTGTCTCCCTGGAAGGATAGAGAGGGCCCTAGAGGGAGAGGGTCACTGCTGGACGCTCTCACACTCTCCCTCGTGGCAATCATATGAGCAAGAGGGTCTGAGGAGGCTGTCTGCTAGTATTCCCAATTGGTAAATGCTGCTGGGTAGGGAGTTAAAAAAAACACAAAGGAACAGCTCTCTATGAGATCCTGTCCCAGCCATACTGTTCAACACATCAGCATTAGTACCGTCAGACAGCCCCAGAGCTCAATCTGGTCAGCTGTCGAGCCCAGTCCCCCGAGTTATAGAATCATAGAAGGTTACAGCACGGAAGGAGGTCATTCAGCCCATCGAGTCCGCGTCAGCTCTATGCATGAGCAATCCAACTAATCCCACTACCCCGCCCTATCCCTGTAGCCCTGGACATTTTTTCATTTCAAGTACTTATCCAGTTCCTTTTTGAAGGCTATGATTGAATCTGCCTCCACCACCCCCTCGGGCAGTGCATTCCAGATCCGAACCACTCGCCGTGTAAAAGAGTTTTTCCTCATATCACCTTTGGTTCTTTTGCCAATCACCTTGAATCTATGCCCTCTGCTTCTTGATCCTTCCGCCAATGGGAACAGTTTCCCTCTATCTCTCTGTCTAGGCCCTTCATGATTTTGAATACCTCGATCAAATCTCCTCTCAACCTTCTCTGTTCCAAGGAGAACATCCCAGCTTCTCCAGTCTATCCCTGTAATTTAAGTTCCTCATCCCTGGAATCATTCTAGTAAATCTCCTCTGCATCCTCTCTAAGGCCTTCACATCCTTCCTAAAGTGCGGTGCCCAGAACTGGACACAATACTCCAGTTGTGGCCGAACCAGTGTTTTATAAAGGTTCATCATGACTTCCATACTTTTGTACTCTCTGCCTCTATTTATAAAGCCCAGGACCCCGTATGTTTTTTTAAACCGCTTTCTCAACCTGCCTTGCCATCTTCAACGATTTGTGCACAGGCACCCCCAGATCCCTCTGTTCCTCCACCCCTTTTATAATTATGCCCTCTAGTTTATATTGCGTCTCCTCATTTTTCCTACCGAAATGCATCACCTCGCATTTTTCCGCGTTAAACTTCATCTGCCATGTGTCCGCCCATGCCACCAGAGTGTCAATATCCTCTTGAAGTCTACCACTATCCTCCTCACTGTTCACTACCCTTCCAAGGTTTGTGTCATCTGCAAATTTTGAAATTGTGCCCTGTACACCCAAGTCCAAGTCATTAATATATATCAAGAAAAGCAGTGGTCCCAGCACCGACCCCCGGGGAACACCACTGCACGTCTCCCTCCAGTCCGAAAAACAATGATTTGTGCACCATCACCCTAAGATCCCTCTGTTCCTCCACCCCTTTTAGAATTATGCCCTCTAGTTTATATTGCGTCTTCTCATTTTTCCTACCGAAATGCATCACCTTGCTCACTACTCCTGGCCATTTTAAACTTCCTGTAATAGTTTACATGTGAATATCTGACTAAAATATTTATTGAACAAAGGCACTAACATATGACTGTTTGTGTGCACAGGCTGCATTCTGGGGCCTTCTTGCAGGGATTTTTGTTGGCTGTACTCGGTTGATTTTGGATTTTATCTTCACTCCGCCAAATTGTGGCTATGTTGACACGCGGCCGTCGGTCACCAAGAAAGTTCATTTCCTGTACTTTTCTCTCATCCTCTGTTTCATTACGCTGATTGTGGTGGTGACCATCAGTCTCCTCACTAAACCTCCAGAACCAGAACAGGTGAGTGATTGAAAGACAAGTTGCCGAGCTGCTCTCTAACTCTAATAGTTCCAGTCACTTCACAAAATACTTATTTTTAAGGATAGTGTCTGCAGGACCTGTGATAAGGCCGTCCCCTTTTGCCAAGTCTAAAACCAAACAGATGTGGGAGGAAGGGGATCTTGGTTTGAGTTTTGATAGCTGCTTTACTGTTGATGAAAGTTTTTTGAAAACCTCAATAATAAATAACATCTTCACAAGCATGATACAGGAGTAAGTAAAATAGACTATGGGTCCCTAAATTCTTGGGTTGTGGGAGGGCGTAAGTCAAGATTTGCGCATTTGTGGGTCCAGAAATTTCTGATGGGACTGATTGCCTGGGCGTCATGACGTGATGTCATGGGGGCTTCCCGCCCATCCCATACGACCATTTCATGCCATCAGCTAAAATCGGGGCTATACTATCCATTCAACCCTCAGCCAATACTGTTTTCTACTGATGCACGATGTTATATCTCATTCTTCTTCAATCCCAGATCAGTCGGTTGACCTGGTATACACGTTTTGACAAACCGCCAGAAAAGCACGAGCAAGAAGCTGTTGTAGTTGTTGAAGAAACAGATAAGGCACCAGAAGAGCCCACAGAAGAGAAATCTGAAACTGAGGAAGCTGCTGTCGTCGTCACCAGTGACTCAGGTAAGCAATCATGTGTTCATTTCACTGTGCAGCACACAATACACCAAGATTATAACAGTAACCTCATCACCAGCACGAGTATAATGATACTCTCACTGCTGATTTGAGCATAATTATAGCCTCAGCCTCTCCCATGTGTGCATAGCAGAGAACTTGCATCGCCACTGTATGCCAGATAACCGACCCTCAAAAGGACAAATAAAAGGCCTGCCCATTTCAGCAGAGAACTGGCAAGTAAACAACGTAGTAAAGGTACTTACCCACCTCCAAGTCACACACCATCCTGACTTGGAAATATATCACCGTTCCTTCATCGTCGCTGGGTCAAAATCCTGGAACTCCCTTCCTAACAGCAGTGTGGGAGAACCTTCACTACACGGACTGCAGCGGTTCTACAAGGTGGCTCATCACCACCTTCTCAAGGGCAATTAGGGATGGGCAATAAATGCTGGCCTTGCCAGCGACACCCACATCCCATGAACGAATTTTTAAAAAACCTACCATGGAGCTTTTTCACCGCAACAGTGTAGGTTAAAGAGCTCCTAGTCAAGGTTTTCAGCATTTTGAAAGGTTTTATAAGGGTAAATAGTACAAGATTATTTCCACTGGTTGCTGAATTGGAAACGGCGGAGGGGGTGGGGTATAGATTCAGGATTATCAATAGAAGAATGAATGGGGAAGTTAGAAGAAATATTTTCACACAAAGGGTTGTTGGAACATGGATTATTTTACCACAAACGGCTATTGAGGAATAGATTATAGGGGGAATTTTAACCTAACCCGCCTGCGGAAGATTGACTGGATTGGATTGGCTGCGCGATTTACATCCCGCCTGATTTCACTTTCCATTGACTTAAGATGGAGAGCACAAAGCCGTTACATTCCAAGCTGGGGCAGCCATGCAATTGACCAGAGAAGGCCTTGACAATGCCTGCTGCCTCATTTTCCTTCAGGTATGCTGGTCTCCATTTGGAAGACCACCTTGAAGAAGTTGGGATTGCGCATGTGCCTGGCCTCCTTCAGAGCGGAGGATCTGACAGGGATACGTTTTCCCTCTTTAACTGAACTTTAAATTTGTGAAAACTTTGTGATTGGCAATTAACAGATAGCAGTGATCATTAGTCAGTGGCTGTGTTAATCTACTGTGTAGTTGAGCTGGTTGAGCAACTGAACTGGTTTGTGACCTAATTTGGTAGGAGTATAAGAAGAGAGGTAGAAGCGAAAACACACCAGTTAGAGCTGGGAGCACACCACACGGTGAGCTAGTAACATAGCGAGGTGGGAACCAAGTGAACAGACAAACATATGGACATAAAAAGACCAGCTGATCCATCGAGCCTGTCCCATACAATCATATTGCAATTAAGCATCATGACCCCATGCATCAGCAGCCATGTAATCTCCTGGGAGAGCCAATAAAACAGGCCAACTCATGGAAACTAGAATTCTGGGAGATTCCTCCCTGATCTGCAAAGGTGATCAAAATGTATTTGAGGAGACCGCAGTGACCATAAGTTATGACCCACCTTCGTTTTGTGTGCAGTGATATCAGCCTCAGCCAGAAACTCGCCTCAGCCAGAAACTCACCCAGCTTCCTTTTAACATTTATAGCAAATCAGCACTCACTGCAGGAGCCAGCAACTTGTTCCAGACGTAGATGACCCTCTGCGAAAGAAAAAACCTCCTGACATCTAACCTAGTTCCCTGCTTATGTATCTTGTGTGCATGTCCTGTTCTTCCTAACCTATCTAATTCAAATAGTTTATCCACAAAGACACAGTCTGGTCCCTTCAATATTTTAAATACCTCAATCAAATCTCCCGAAGCCTACACTTTCCTAGAGTAAAAAGACCTAGCTCTCTAAGCCTATGGTGATAACTAAGGGATTTTAAACTAGGTATCATTCTAGTGGCCCACCTCAAACTTTTCCAGGGCCTCTATATCTTCCACCAAAATTAGATACAGTATTCTAGATGAGGTCTTGTTACAAGGACTTTAGAGTGTTTTTTGTTTTGTAGCAATACCTTCAAATACTCTATCAGATTTTGCTGTAGCCTCGCAGCACTGATTGTGAACCTGTAGAGACTCATGCACTGTAATACCTAGGTCTATTTCCTGCTCAAAAGACTTTAGTATGGAGCCCTGCTTGGTGTTAAACCTATCCACGGGCATAACATAACATTTATCTACGTTAAATATCATCTGCTAGATGCAGGCTCATTCCCCCATCGCACTTAGATCTGATTGTAGTTTTTCCTTTTCCTCATCCAAGGTTCTAATCTTAGTATCGTCCACAAACTTACTCACAGCTCCACCAATTCTTTCATCCAGTTCATTAATATAGATAGTGAATAGCAACAGTCCTAACACTAATCCCCGTGGGCCTCCCCTAGTAACCACTCCATGCAGAACCACCACCATTAATAACAACCCTCTGCCCACGAGATTGCAACTAATTCTTTATCCACCCCAAGATCTGCCTTCCAATCTCTCAGGACTTTTTCTTAGAAATTAGCCTATTATACAGCACCTTGTCAAAAGTGTTTTGAAAATCCAAGTATACTATGTCAGCTGGGCTATCTTTGTCACCAAACTAGTAACTGAGTGAAAAAACAGTACTTCCATAACAGGAAGGAAGAGCAGATTAATTAAAATTTAAGTAGATAAATTTACCTAACATTTATAGTAAGGATGGCAGCACATGAAGGGACGCTGATGTGCGGTTCCTGCAGGATGGGGAAGCTTAGAGTAGCAGATGTTAACTCGGACAAACATATCTTTGGGAAGAGCACCTAACTGAGATTATTTAAGCTTAATATCTGATAACCTAGGTGGAGTTGGAGACAGTCCGACACATCAGAGAGGGAGAGAGGTTTCTGGAGCGAGAGTTTCAGAGGGTAGTCATCCCACTGAGAGATAGGCAGCTGCCAGTGGTAGAGGAAGGAGAGGTGAATATACACAGAGGTCAGGAAGCGTGAGGAGGGACAGGCTCGAGCAGGAACGTCCAGAACAAATTACCCCGTCTAACAAGTTTGAAGAACTGACTTCCTTTGGGGAGGATGAGGACTCTGGGCAGGACCATCAAATGGATTTCATTGGTACTAAAAAACATGAGATGGCTCAAGGTGGGGTGATTAGAAATTCAATTAGGAATGCAGTAGTTATGGTAATGTGAGGGGTTAGAATTGTAAGGGGCAGCATGCAAGAAGGCCTTGTAAAGGGAGTTTCAAACAGTAGCTCCAAGTGGGAGTTATAGAGCCACTAAGCCACGGTGTGAATGCAGACTCGTCATTTCATTTAAGAAAGGAGGGTAATCAGTGAATGGGGTCTAATACCAAAGTGAAAAGGAGAAGATGGTAGTTCTCTTACCTTGCCAACTTGGTCAGGTCACTAAACTTTCACTGTCCTGGAAGTCAGAAAGATGGCACTAGGCACCACTGCCACCTCCCTCCACATGCACCTGGTGATTGTTTTCAGTGGCCTACATGGGTAATGGAGAAGCAAGTCAATGAGTTAGGAAGGTCAGGATAAAAACATTGAAGGTAAGTGGGGAGGGCTGAAGGAGTTAGGGAGGACAAGTTTAAAACATTGATTTAAGCCTTAGGATATTAATTATAGAATTCTGCAATCAATTACAATGATACTTTTTTCTCCAGCCGGTGAACAGAAAAAAGAATCAAGGACAATGCGACTCTTGATGTGGTTCTGCGGGATGGACCGAAAACGTGTGAATACTGATTTTACCGCGACTGAAGAAACCCACTGCACCTCACTGTATGAGGAGCCCCGCCTGCGCTATGTCGTCAATACTAATTTAGTCATTTGTATGGGTGCTACCCTCTTTCTTTACTGTTATTTTGCTTAAGACAAAAAAACAATCTTATGTTTGCAGAGTGACACTGTTAATTTTTTTTGAAACTCTCCACACTTCATCCCATGTGTTAGATATTATAGGTAGACTGCCCCAAGTGAAAGGTGACACTGAGGGTACTAGGTTTTATTTCCAGGTTATGTTGGGAGGATTTATAATAATGTTTTTAGTTAAGTTTAACACAGGCTCTTTCAGTTGTGATGTTAACGTTTCAAAAATGGCGTGTACCTCTACTTGCTCTTTATTAGCCACAAACTAAATAAAGGTTAACCAAACAGCTTGCATGAAAATAGTTCTCCTTTAGACAACAACTTACATTTATATAGTGACTTTAATGTAGATAAATGTCCCGAGGTGGTTCACAGAGGCATAACACGGACTCATGGTGGACACATTCAGAATGATCTTTTCAACCGAGCTAGGATGGTTTAAACATTGAGACACACAAGAAATTGACACAGTCCCAACTACAAGAAACTAATGCAGCAGATATGTTTGAAACATATCTACATACTTTCAATACATCCCTTAGGGGTAAATCTTTGTCTTTGAGGATGCATTTACTCTTAAATCTAGAGGTAAATTTATGGCAGACCCTTTAGATGAGGGAATCTGAACATTGGTGTCACCAATTCTTCAACTGGTTTTTGGTAGAGCTATGGACTTTTCTTCAGTCGTAGACTTGTCTCGTGAATAATCTGAAACATCACTTGGAAAACTATGGGTTAATAAATGAAAGTCAGCACAGATTTGTTAAAGGCAAATTGTGTTTGAGTTATTTAATTGAGTTCTTGATGAAATAACGGAAAGTGTTTATGAGGGTAGTGCAGATGATGTGTATATCGACTGTCAAAAGGCGTTTGATAAAGTACCACATAATAGATGTGTTAGCAAAATTAAAGATGGGATTAAAGGGACAGTGGCTATGTGGATATGAAATTGGCTAGGGGATAGAAAGCAGAGAGTAGTGGTGAACAGTTGTTTTTCAGACTGGGGAAAAGTATACAGTGGTGTTCTCCAGGGGTCAGTATTAGGACCATTGCTCTTTTTGAAATATATTAATGATTTGGACTTGGGTATACAAGGAATAATTTCAAAGTTTGCTGATGACATGAAACTCGGAAATATAGTAAACAATGAGGAGGCTAATAACAGACTTCAGGAGGATGTAGAGATTGGTGAAATGGGCAGAAACATGGCAGATGAAATTTAATGCAGAAAGTGTGAAGTGATACATTTTGGTAGGAAGAATGAGAGGCAATATAAACTAAATGGTACAATTTTAAAGGGAGTGCAGGAACAGAGAGACCTGAGGGTGTATGTACACAAATCTTTGAAGGTGACAGGACAAGTTGAGAAGGCTGTTAAAAAGCATATGGGATTGTTGGCTTCATTAATAGAGACACAGAGTACAAAAGCAAGGAAGTTATGCTAAACTTTTATAAAACACTGTTTAGGCCTCAGCTGGAGTATTGTGTTCAATTCTGGACACCACACTTTAGGATGTCAAGGCCTTACAGAGGGTAGAGAAGAGATTTACTAGAATTGTACCAGGGATGAGGGACTTCAGTTATGTGGAGAGACTGGAGAAGCTGGGATTGTTCTTCCTAAAGCAGAGAAGGTTAAGGGGAGATTTGATAGAGGTGTTCAAAATCATGAAAGGTTTTGATGGAGTAAATAAGAAGAAACTATTTCCAGGTGCAGAAGGGTCGATAACCAGAGGACACAGATTTTTAAGGTGATTGGCAAAAGAACCGGAGGGGATATGAGGAAAAAAAAATTACGCAGTGAGTTGATATGATCTGGAATGTAACGCCTGAAAGGGGGGTGGAAGCAGATTCAATAGTAACTTTCAAAAAGGAATTGGATAAATACTTGAAGGGAAAAAGTTACTGGGCTATGGGGAAAGGGCAGGGGAGTGGGACTAATTGGATAGCTCTTTCAAAGATCCGGCACAGGCACAATGGGCTAAATGGCCTGCTTCTGTGCTGTGTTATTCTATGATTCTATGGAATGGTAAATCTGATAAGCTTTCTTAGTGATTCATAAATGGCCATCTAAAAGGATAAGAGAACAACACCTTCGGATATCCATAAGCTTCATTCTTAATTCACCAAGTACCTGATCAACAAATCTTTTCCAATTTAAGGGCGCACTTAAATATGATAGGCAGGTTCTTCCATTCCCTTTTCACCCAATTTCAGGTGCATCTGAGGTAGGGGAGGGGCAGAAAATTGGACTTCCTGCTGGTCACTGCAACTTCCAGGATTTTCTGCCATGGTGGCATTTGAATACATATGCTCAGATATGGGCAGAGTTTTCAAAGTTTATTTGTATTTGTTCATGGGATGATGGCGTCGCTGGCAAGGCCAGCATTTATTGCCCATCCCTAATTGCCCTTGAGAAGGTGGTGGTGAGCCGCCTTCTTGAACCGCTGCAGTACGCATGGTGAAGGTTCTCCCACAGTGCTGTTAGGGAGGGAGTTCCAGGATTTTGACCCAGAGACGATGAAGGAATGGTGATATGTATTAAGCGGGTGATAATAAAGGGATTATGTCATATGCTGTATTTCCCATTGTTACTGCTATAACACTGAACAAGGAAGGCCAGCATGTTTATTGACCTCCAGCCTTCTGTACACAGTAGTGCCAGCAGCTATAAGGGAAGAGAGGCATGCCAGTTCAGAAGCAGAACATTTTGTTAGAACTGTCAAGATATGCAGTTCATATGATGAAGTCAAGAACATTAACTCAAAAGGTGCTGTCTTTTCCAAAAACACATCAAACTGTATTACACAGCATTTCTGAATGTACACCCACTGGTTTGTTGGTGAATATCCACATACCTGGTTAGATACAATGATGCCTAATCTTAGTGGGGCTACTCACAGCTTCAGAGAAAATAAGACATGTTCAGAAAATTGGAGGCCACTTTTGGTTCGTGACCACAGGAATGAATTGGAATGTTTGGTCCCTTGAATGATAACTAAAGGACTTGAACGTGTGATTTATTAGGTAGGATTTCTGCCTGGTTTGGCAGGCTTATCGCCTGCCTGTCTTGGATGCCACTGATACTGATGATTTTTCTAGGGTTAGGCTAATTTAAATATTTTTGGTGGGTTCTCGCCAGTAAGTTTCTTATCCAACAAGGAAAGAAGCATTGCTTGATTTAATTCTGGGAAATGAAGTGGGCCAAACAACTGTTATGAAAGTAGAGGAACAATTGGGGAATAGTGACCACAACATAGTTAGCTTCACTGTCAGAATAGAAAAGGATAATTATGAGTCAAAGGAGTGTTGGACTGGAAAAAGGTGAAGTTCAGCGAGACAAATTAACTGGGCACAAAAGTTAGCAAACTGTACAATGGATCAGCAGTGGGAAATCTTCAAATACAAGAAGTATAGAGTACAAAATAAATATATTCCTATAAAATGAAAAGGAGTGCATTAAAGAATAGAGTTCTGTGGATAAATACAGAGATTAAAACTAAACTGAAATTTAAATGAGAATCTATAGAATGTACATTGGAACCTTTTATTATGATGTGTGGCTGCTGTTTAGTTTTGAATGTGGCAGTTATTGAACAACAGTCTCCTCTGATGGTGAAGAGATTCATATACAGCTCATGCTATCTTACCAAACCCATTCTCTACACGGTCTGAATGTTACCAGGTTACCTGGCAACAGAGAAAACCTCAGAAAACAAACTTACGTTTTCAGTAACTGCTAAATCTCTCCGAGATTGAAGCCTGAAGTCCATCAGGCAATCATAGAGATGGCTTCTTCCATTTTCACCGCCAGCCATGCATCCACCACCCCATCGCAAATGGAGAAACTGGCGACAGTAGAGAGAAACTCGCTGTACTTGAATCTGCAGGACCTGCAATGCTTCCTCAACAAGGTATGCATGCTCAGGTGGCTGTCTGTTGGTGGCTGCAGTGGGTGGGTTCGGTTAGGGCTCCATTGGAGATGGGTCTGTCACCAGAGAGAGTTGTGCCTTGGCTGCTAAGTCTGGTGCTTCTTGGGCCTCCAATAGGGAGGAAGCTGTCGAGAGCGGCCCAGGGAAGGGTCTGTAAACCTTGATCTAGCATCACAAATTTTTCAATAATATTCTGCAGGTTTCTTTCTGTCTAGTTCAACACAAATCTGTTCTGTTAAACCAGAAGAGTACATGGTTATGTTACTGGGCTAGTAATCCAGAGGCCTGGACTAAAATCCAGAGTCATGAGTTCAAATCCCGCCACGGCAGCTGGCGAATTTAAATTCAATTAATTAATTCAATTAATTAAATAAAAATCTGGAATTAAAATACTAGTATCAATAATGATGGCCACGAAACCCATCTGGTTCACTAATGCCCTTTAGGGAAGGAAACCTGCCGCCCTTACCCGGTCTGGCCTATATGTGACTCCAGACCCACAGCAATGTGGTTGATTCTTAATTGCCCTCTGAAATGGCCGAGCAAGCCACTCAGTTGTAAAATCTCGCTACGAAAAGTCATAATAAGAATAAAACCGGACGGACCACCCGGCATCGGACCACAAGGCACCGGACACGACAACGGCAAAACACCAAGCCCAGTCGACCCTGCAAGGTCCTCCTTACTAACATCTGGGGACTTGTGCCAAAATTGGGAGAGCTGACCCACAGACTAGTCAACGTCTTTCAGCCAACGTCCCAGACTCTTCGATCACCATCCCTGGGTATGTCCTGTCCCACCGGCAGGACAGACCCACCAGAGGTGGTGGTACAGTGATATACAGTCAGGAGGGAGTGGTCCTGGGAGTCCTCAACATTGACTCTGGACCCCATGAAATCTCATGGCATCAGGTCAAACATGGGCAAGGAAACCTCCTGCTGATTACCACCTACCGTCCTCCCTCAGCTGATAAATCATTCCTCCTCCATGTTGAGCACCACTTGGAGGAAGCACTGAGGGTAGCAAGAGCACAGAATGTACTCTGGGTGGGGGACTTCAATGTCCATCACCAAGAGTGGCTCGGTGGCACCACTGCTGGCCGAGTCCTGAAGGACATAGCTGCGAGACTGGGCCTGCGGCAGGTGGTGAGCGAACCAACACAAGGGAAAAACTTACTTGACCTCGTCCTCACCAATCTACCTGTCGCAAATGCATCTGTCCATGACAGTATTGGTAGGAGTGACCACAGCACAGTCCTCGTGGAGATGAAGTCCCGTCTTCGCACTGAGGACACCATCCAACGTGTTGTGTGGCACTACCACCGTGCTAAATGGGATAGATTCAGAACAGATCTAGCAGCTCAAAACTGGGCATCCATGAGGCGCTGTGGGCCATCAGCAGCAGCAGAATTGTATTCCAGCACAATCTGCAACCTCATGGCCTGGCATATTCCTCACTCTACCATTACCAACAAGCCAGGGGATCAACCCTGGTTCAATGAGGAGTGTAGAAGAGCATGCCAGGAGCAGCACCAGGCGTACCTAAAAATGAGGTGCCAACCTGGTGAAGTTACAACTCAGGACTACATGCATGCTAAACAGCGGAAGCAACAAGCTATAGACAGAGCTAAGCGATTCCACAACCAACGGATCAGATCAAAGCTCTGCAGTCCTGCCACATCCAGTCGTGAATGGTGGTGGACAATTAAACAACTAACGGGAGGAGGAGGCTCTGCAAACATCCCCATTCTCAATGATGGCGGAGTCCAGCACGTGAGTGCAAAAGACAAGGCTGAAGCGTTTGCAACCATCTTTAGCCAGAAGTGCCGAGTGGATGATCCATCTCAGCCTCCTCCCGATATCCCCACCATCACGGAAGCCAGTCTTCAGCCAATTCGATTCACTCCACGTGATATCAAGAAACGGCTGAGTGCACTGGATACAGCAAAGGCTATGGGCCCCGACAACATCCCAGCTGTAGTGCTGAAGACTTGTGCTCCAGAACTAGCTGCGCCTCTAGCCAAGCTGTTCCAGTATAGCTACAAGACTGGCATCTACCCGACAATGTGGAAAATTGCCCAGGTATGTCCTGTCCACAAAAAGCAGGACAAATCCAATCCGGCCAATTACCGCCCCATCAGTCTACTCTCAATCATCAGCAAAGTGATGGAAGGTGTCGTCGACAGTGCTATCAAGCGGCACTTACTCACCAATAACCTGCTCACCGATGCTCAGTTTGGGTTCCGCCAGGACCACTCAGCTCCAGACCCCATTACAGCCTTGGTCCAAACATGGACAAAAGAGCTGAATTCCAGAGGTGAGGTGAGAGTGACTGCCCTTGACATCAAGGCAGCATTTGACCGAGTGTGGCACCAAGGAGCCTCAGTAAAATTGAAGTCAATGGGAATCAGGGGGAAAACTCTCCAGTGGCTGGAGTCATACCTAGCACAAAGGAAGATGGTAGTGGTTGTTGGAGGCCAATCATCTCAGCCCCAGGGCATTGCTGCAGGAGTTCCTCAGGGCAGTGTCCTAGGCCCAACCATCTTCAGCTGCTTCATCAATGACCTTCCCTCCATCATAAGGTCAGAAATGGGGATGTTCGCTGATGATTGCACAGTGTTCAGTTGCATTCGCAACCCCTCAGATAATGAAGCAGTCCGAGCCCGCATGCAGCAAGACCTGGACAACATCCAGGCTTGGGCTCTAAAGTGGCAAGTAACATTCGCGCCAGATAAGTGCCAGGCAATGACCATCTCCAACAAGAGAGAGTCTAACCATCTCCCCTTGACATTCAACGGCATTACCATCGCCGAATCCCCCACCATCAACATCCTGGGGGTCACCATTGACCAGAAACTTAACTGGACCAGCCATATAAATACTGTGGCTACGGGAGCAGGTCAGAGGCTGGGTATTCTGCGGCGAATGACTCACCTCCTGACTCCCCAAAGCCTTTCCACCATCTACAAGGCACAAGTCAGGAGTGTGATGGAATACTCTCCACTTGCTTGGATGAGTGCAGCTCCAACAACACTCAAGAAGCTCGACACCATCCAAGATAAAGCAGCCCGCTTGATTGGCACCCCATCCACCACCCTAAACATTCACTCCCTTCACCACCGGCGCACTGTGGCTGCAGTGTGCACCATCCACAGGATGCACTGCAGCAACTCGCCAAGGCTTCTTCGACAGCACCTCCCAAACCCGCGACCTCTACCACCTAGAAGGACAAGAACAGCAGGCGCATGGGAACAACACCACCTGCACGTTCCCCTCCAAGTCACACACCATCCCGACTTGGAAATATATCGCCGTTCCTTCATTGTCGCTGGGTCAAAATCCTGGAACTCCCTTCCTAACAGCACTGTGGGAGACCCGTCACCACACGGACTGCAGCGGTTCAAGAAGGCGGCTCATCACCACCTTCTCGAGGGAAATTAGGGATGGGCAATAAATGCCGGCCTTGCCAGCGACGCCCACATCCCGTGAACGAATAAAAAAAAAACATAAGAAATAGGAGCAGGAGTAGGCCATGCGGCCCCTTGAGTCTGCTCCGCCATTGAATAAGATCATAGCCGATCTTCGACCTCAACTCCACTTTCCTGCCCTATCCTCATATTGCTAAAAGCGACCAAAGAAACAATGGAAAAGCTGCTAATACAGCAACCGTAATGACAGTTTTAAATTTCAGACGTTTCATTTGTTTTAATTTTGCTGTTTGCATCAGAACAAAACAGGGATGAGCTGTCGAGATAACATTTGGAAGCATAGGGGCAGCAACTTGGGAGAGGACACCCAAATTATCTGGCTCAAATCCAGTCCCAGTTCTGTACTGCCTCAGGATTTGTTCTAGCAGCTCACAGTTCAGGGACCTTGCTGTGACAACTTGGAATCCTTGCTAACGTTCAAGGTTAAGGTTACAACGTGGTCGTGCCTTAGAGTTCCTCTGTTACTTAAAGAAAATCCATGGATAAAATAAGGGTCCTGAAATGATGCTGTGAGATACAAGCGTATGAACAGTTTTAATAGGGTAGATTTTAGTCTGGGCCCATTCGTGCGACAACTGTGCGCCGAACCAAGAGGCCCAAGGTTTGATGGAAATTGTTGCGTGGGCTTCATCAGTATACTTGGGGTAGCTGTCGAAGAGATCAATGTTGGGCTGCCTGCCTCGCCAGCAGCAGCCCTCAGAAAAGTCCCAAAAGGGGGGATTGGAGTGGGCTACAGGGGATGGGAGGTTGGGTGCGACTCCTGGCTCCACAGGAATGTATTTTTGTTAAAAATGTAACTTACCTTTCACTGGTGGCCGGCAGAGTCACTGAGGGATCCTGAGCGGAGCAGGCCTGACCCGATGTATGCCGCGCTCATTGGTGACTAATTTCACCAAGGGGTCCTTCAGCAGGCATCAGGCCTTTAATTTTTATATTTTTATGCCCGTTTTAGGATCCGCCCGGGGCGCCTAAAAAAGGGCCCCGCAAATTTAGCAGTGGGATCAATGCCTGCGCGGATTGGCGGCAGGCCCCTCCCTCCGCTAAGATGGTCTGTATTTTATGTCCGGTGTGTTGGCCTGAAATTCCTCTCTGCACTATTTTAGCAGAGGTGTTAAATAAATGCCTTAATGCCTATACTAAAATATCAGAGAGGAATTTCAAATGAACCATTAAGCATTCATACACTAAAATTCCATGGTGTAATTTAAGGGCCAAGGATTCTAACATAAAAAATTTGCCACAAAATCATTTAACTTATCCATATAGTTACCTTTTCTATGTGTGAAATGTCTCCAACTTTTTCTTCTGGAGGCAGTTCCAAGCCTGGACAAATGACTGAAGTGTTTTGATGTGATTTTGATTTATAGTTTTCCATTTTAACAGAAATTTATTCTGCACAGATTAGTTTACATCAGCACATTTGACCCCGAGATGACAGATAGGAAACAAATTGCAGGTTTGGAAACAGTTATTACATAAACAATTGAAGAAAAATCAGATAAAAATGTTTTACTCTTTCATGGTTAGAAACAGTCACTGGCAGGGAGCATAGCAAAGCTTGCCACATTGATGTTCACAAGGTACGACAGAGATTGTTCAAGTGAGGGTGTGGGGGATATCAAAGCATGTTAGTGAGGAGTATGGAGTAGATCAAAGCATGTTAGTGAGGGGTATAGGGCTTAGGCATCCCCAAGAACTCCTAAGGGTACTGCTGGACTTTAACTGTGCAATTTACCTGAGTTGATTCCTGCTGCTTGTCTAGCCAAGACCACCCTAACTGCTGGAGCATTCATTGGCTTGCAGGTTTATCTGGAGCTAAGTGGGAAGAATCCTGGCTCCCAGTGACAGGTCTACTTCTCCCGGTTCCTGTAATGAGCTAGGATGGCTGGTCAATCATCCACAGTGGCCCTGGAGTACTGAGGACCTATGTGATTCAGGTATTGGATTAATGAGTCTGCCACAGAGGGTTAACTTGGTTCTGAGCTTCCATCGTTGGAGTTGTCATCTTGGAAGCTCTTTGACCTCAAAGAGACCCTGCTTGTCTCCCCGAGAAGAATACTGGAAAGTAATACGGTGAGGGGTAATTTAGAGGGTGTTACAGTGATGGTGTGGGGTATATAAAAGAATGTTACTGTGAGGAACTGCGGGTATATCAAAATGTGAGTTGGTTATATCAAAGATAGAGAATGTTACAATGAAGAGTGTGAGGATAGTAGAGAGTGTTGAAATGAGGGGAATAGTAAAGGCTGGGTTAATATCAATGAATGTTACTGTAAGGAGTGTGAGGTATATCTGAGACAATTACAGTGAAGGGTGGGGGATATATCAAAGTTACAAAGAGGGTTATGAGGAATATCACAGTGTTACAGTGAGGGTGTTTGGTATATCAAAGAATATTAGTGAAACGTGTGGGGCTATCAGAAAGTGAAGAATGCGAGTTATACCAAAGAATGTTACAGTGAGTTATATTAGAAAGTGTTACAGTGATAGGTATACAGAATATCAAGGATTATTAGCGCAGGATGGAGTATATCAAAGATGGCTACAGTAATGACTAGATTGGAGGATAATCAAGGAAAAGGGGGATTTTATCCTTATGCTATACATTTGTTTTTGTAACTGCTTTAAATACTTTGCAGTTGAAATGTTATGAAGTGTGTCTGATTTTTAATTTGAATTCATTTTGTGCTACTCTGTAGATTACTACGAGGCGCTATTTCACAAATTACACTCCCAGTACCAGGAGATGCCAGTAACGGGATTGCTGCTGATGCATTCAACTGGTTGTATCCACCTGCTTGAGGTGAGCAATGTTCCCAAGTTTCCACTTCGCACCTGTGCAACCTCAGGAGAGGTCCCTGCAACGATAAAAAGGCAGTGTTTCAAACTATAAATGACTTTGACCGAAAAATACCATGAACACTGAACTGTGACAAGACCCAGAAATTACGCTGAGCGTTCGCTGATAGTTACTTTCGTCTGTAATTTGCATCCCACGGTTTGGCCGCAGAGCTCGGAACACATTGGGTTAAAGTCCAACAGGATTGCAGTTTGTTTTGAGGTCCAATCTTAGTTGGGTTACAGGGGAGCGTTGCCAAGTGGACGCAAATGGACTGAACTGACACAAGTGGCGCAATTCACGTACGCGCTGTCACACACACGGGTCGGCTGCTCGATTTATCCAGTGATAACTTTATAGCCAACCTTGATCTATTTACGGTGGTGAACGGTACTCCTCGCACTCAGCTCTTAACTGGATGGTCTCAGTCACACTTCTCAGGGCAGTTGATTAGTAAATCTCCTCCCCCACCCACAGACTGCGCCACTGCACCCCAGACTGATGAAGAGCACGGGACTTCCTGTGCCCATTACTCGGCTTGCATGTGTCCTGTTCAGTGAGAAGTGGACAGTTCTGATAACTGATTTTCTCTTTTTCCTTTAAGTCTTCCATTGATGTGCTTTATTCTGTAATCCGGGATCTGACCAACCCATCCTCTGAGGAAGGGTGAGTCTTCCTCATCATTTTCCTGTAGAATCTTGTGTAGATTGGACTACCTTTGCATAGCTGAAAAATGGTTTTGGGCAGGTATTAAGAACTGCTGTGAGCAACCACGGGACGGGTCTGATCACAAATGCGCAAAACTGGCCCACTTGTTTACGTGAACTTTACTTATAAAAATGCAGCGAATGGGCTCCTCCAATAGTTTAGCAGTGAAGACGTGGAGTCTGAGCCACACAGACCAGGGAGGGCCCAGATTCAATCCTCCATCTTGTGCTGAGTTAGCTAACCACATCTGGGACAGCTGTACAGCTTTAAGAGTGGCTGCAGTGCCCCTGGGTTAATGATCAGAAAAAATTATCATTCAGGGCCCCTGCTGCTGATCACTGTTGGTTGAGCCCTGTTTGAAAGTATGCATGTGTGGATGTTAGTTGAGGACAGATTGTTCTCGGGTATGATGCTCTCAATGATAAAACAACTTGCTGACGCTCATTGTGTAGGCTTACCTGTGAAGAATGAATGGCCTCTTGGACAAGGCGCTGACAGATGATTGCTTCATGTGGGACGGTAGAAGAATGAGAGTCTGCGTCTTCATAAAGTGAAGAGTGCGCAGCAGAAGCAGAGCTCTATGGCTTAAACTGGAACATTTCTGCATTCTATATTTTTCTATGTTTTTAGCTGGGCAAAGTAGTAAAGAAGGAAAGACTTGCATTTATGTAGCACCTTTCATGATCTCAAGAGGTCCCAAAGTGCTTCACAACCAATGAAGCAATTTTTTTGAAGTGTACTCACCATTGTAATGTAGCAGCCAATTTGCACAAAGCAAGCTCCCACATACAGCCAACCATGAAATATTAGCAAACCACCATATGTTGGGAAAAGTATAGGCAGAAATACTGATAGTGCTAACTGCTTTCTGACAAGTTGATCTGATGAACAGTGCGAATTATGTTGTGTACTGTGAATAATTCTTATTACTTTTTACTTCACAGTTTTTGTTTGATAATCGCTCCTGTGAAGCGCCTTGGGTTTTACTACATGAAGGCGCTATATAAATGCAAGTAGTTGTTGTTGATGTAAGCAATGTTGAGTCATAAATTAAAAATAATATGGAAAGTTCAGGACCATAAACAGTCATGGTCCAATGGGAAAGATGAAATGTCTTTAAGGAAATGTGTCAAATAATAGTTAATTTTCTGGTAGTGGCTCCAAACGATTTAAGGATATGGTTGTTTGATCCTGAATCAAATGACTGAGTGAGATGATCATTTTGTGGCTTTGGGATTGCTGATGACCACGTTGGAAAGCAGAAGTCCCACACTGTTCGATTCAAGGGCAACTGATCAAACCAGATGATCAGCCAGCACCCGTGGGTTTGGGGCACGATGTCGATTCAGCCAAACAGATCATTGAGGGTCAATTCAAGGGAAATCCAATGCTAGAGATGCAAAAACAAACAACTGCTGATCCAAAAGGAAATCTAGAGCACAGTCAGGGAGATCATGCTGCAGTGAGATATAAAATTGCTTGTAGTTGTGTGGTGGCTACGATCACAGTGAACAAGTGGCCAATAGAATCATGTGATACGTGGTGTCATCTACCGCTGGTACACCCACATTTGATGCAGGCCAATAAGTTTCTAGAGGGCAGGAATGTCTACTTACACTCATGGTATTTCCAAATGAAATATGTACCAGCAGTCGACGTGTGGCTAAAGTGGCTGATTTGGACAGGTAGAAAGGAGTGGGAGTTTTAGCATCATTGGAGCTTGATGCACTGATGGGGAATGATTTAAATTTCTTCCCTCCTCTCCTGGAGGCACTGATTTATAGACTAATTGACATTTCAGCAAAGACGGAGACCATTTGGTTGAGCTTGAGGGTGCTGGTACTGAATCGGTAATCACATCTATCTATTCTAATCCCATTTCCCTGCTCATTTCCCACACCCTTTAGTATTCTTCAAAATTTTATCTAATTCCATTTTAAACGAATGTCACCATAAGGAGTGTGGGGTATATCAGAGAGCATCACAGTGCTCATACATTCCTTCTATCCTTCCCTTTATGTTTCCAAAACTGATTCTAATTTTATGCTCCCTTGATTGTCACCAGTGGAAATAACCTTTTCACTGTTTACCCTTGCAAACCCTTTCAGACTTTTCTATTCTTCTCATATCACATTGGGGCAGAGGGTTAACAGTTCCACAGGCCCCTTTGTCCATTCTTTGTGTGAGCCTGGACAATGAATGTTGGCAGGGCGTTCAACCACGCAGGGGCATCCAGCCGAGCTCAACCTGTTATTATTCGATGTGGTCACATGCACCCGGTCCCATGTTTTAAGACCTGTTGGTGCCTTGACCTCCCTTACAGCAAGTGCTGACCGGGAAGCTGATCAAAGCTGCAGGCCCACTGTCACTCACAGTTAAACCTCGGGAAAGATTTGCCTCCCATTTCCCAGCTGTAAAGTAATATGTAATTACCTTTTCTGCTTTAACGCTGTTTCTTTTTGCCTCCTTTATTTTTAGGCTGGCTCAGTCAGATGTTAAGATCCTTGTATTGTCACACAATATCCCAGACCGGCTATATCGACAGTGGTTGCAGCGACCTGTAAATATGCCCGCCACCCTCATAATGGAAACTTCTGAGATGGAACCGCTGGAGAAATTAGTCCCAGAATGCCTCACTCTCCTGTTAAAACTTGGAAATTACATCCTGCAAAATCCAAAGGTCAGAATTCCATTCCAGTGTGCAGCTATGAGCATGCAGGTACTGAATTAGTTCCAGTGCCTGTATTCACTTAATGTAACAGAGCACTCTATTATTGTGAAATTGCTGCCAGCTTCACTGAAACTCCACACTTAAATCTTCCACTGCTCATTGCATAAAGAGCAGGGATCATACTCACAAATTACTGGACACCAGACATTGGCATTCTCCACACTGATGCACTGCTAAAGAAATATTGCTGGAAACTGTTTTGCTTATGTGAACCTCAAATACAGAGCACTGCCTTGTTCCAATTACCCCATCACATATCAGACTATCAATCATTTTCTGTGAACGTGAATAGCACTATTACAACCTGCCTCGTTTGCCATAACTAAAGGGGACTCCATCAAATGGAGCAGAAGGGACAAAGAGAGGGGAGGAAAGCCTCAGTCAAACAAGGACCATCCAGCATTGGTAAAGTATGTCCAGTATAGTCACTCCCACACCATTTGTCTAGTCTGGATTTAAACCCTGGTCCTAGAGATGAGCAGTCACTCACTGTCCACCCTTAAGAATCTCACAATATACTGTGAACACATCCCTTGCTTCTTTCTTTTCTTCAAAACAGAACATTTTCATTAAAAGCACCAAAGGCTGCCTCGGTACTAGGCGAGCTCTGCAGACAAAAAGGTCCCATGCTTTATCTTCAGCCTGCGCTGACTTAGAACTGATCTAAGCTGAGCAGCTGTTGGGAGTGCCACATTTTAATTAGAGAGGGGAAATCATCCAGCGTTCCTTGCATATCATGGTCCTTGTTGGAAAGTATGCGATTAGAACAGGATTGAGCTCTGCAGCGATGCCCTCCACAGTTAAATTGCCTGCCAAATCTCTCTGCCTAGGCTCAGACATCAAGAATGGTCACTTGTGTGAGGTACCAGAAAATAACAGACAGTTTAGTGGATCTTTTTGAGGTCACAGATGGCTAAATGGAGGCAGTGGATGTTAGCTACCTAGATTTCAAGAAGGCATTTGACATTGTCCCACATAACAGACCAATTCACAAGGTGCCAGTCCGTGGGATAGGTGGCAATGTTAGCTGGACCGATACATGGCTGAAAGGTAGACAACAGTATGGTGGTGTGTGGGGAGGTGTCAGAGTGGAAACTGATTGTCAGTGAAGTCCCAAAGGGGTCAGTGCTAGGGCTACTGTTTATCATTTTTATAAATTATTTACATTCAGAATATTGTCCAAGGGTTTTAAGTTTGAGGATGACACCAAATTAGGTGCAGTGACCAATGTGTAATAACCCAAAGGGACTGACAGGCTACGCATTTGGACAAAAAGGTGGCAGATGGAGCTCAACATGGCTAACTGTAAAATCATGAGATAAAGAAATGAGAATGTGGATTACATGGATTATTAATGTCTGGAGAAGAGGAGGGGGCAGTTGATAGAGGTCTTTAAGATTTCCACAGGTGTGAAGAATTTGGATCAGGCACAGGATTCAAAGACATGGGGACATAGTTTACAGATAAGGGGTTAAAAGAAAATAGGAAATTTAGGTAATGCTTTTTTAGTAAGAGGGTGATAGAATTGTGGAACATATTAGCAGCGAGGGCTGTTGAACAGAAAGCCAATACAGGTTTTAAAAAAAGGATTTAATGAATTCCTGTTAGGAAAAAGGCTATTAATTTCAGATTCCCGGTAAGGAAATTGATGGATGGTTTGAAAGGGGAGAGAAGGGGTGGCCTTCTCCTGCCAAAACATTACTTTGTTAATGTGTGAAAACAACCTTTTAGAAATGACACAAGAATTATTGATAATATTTTCATTTACATAAAGCCTTTCACATTGAAACATCCCAGAGCACGTCACAGGCAGTGAATTTTTTTGGTGCGTTGACTTTGCAATGTAGGTAAACCACCAGGGTGCGCCACACACAACTGTAACACAGACTGTCTTTTCATGAATAGACACAAGGGCCCTGATTTTAATTGGGGGCACGGGTGGGTACGGTGCGCTTGAGCTCTGAAGCAGGCGGCGAACCCGGGGGATGCGGAGGCCAGGCAAATCTTAACGGCTGGGCTTCATTACCATGAATGTTCTTGCTGACCTGCCCAAACCTGGCTACATCCACTACGTAGCAGGAATTTGGTGGCAGGTGGATGCAACCCTGACCCAGTGAGGGGTGGGGGTGGGGGGGGCACTGGACACGATCGGGGGGAGGAGCCCGGGGCAAGGGAGGTCCGAGGCTTCCTTGTGAGGCCCGAAGGAACACTCAAAAGAGCAGGTTAACATTGGGTCAAGGCAGGAAGAGTAAGTGACTGCCTTCCTTTTAACTGCACCCACCCCCTCTCCTCTCCTTCCCCCCCCCCCCCCTCCCCCACAGTTTCTGCCAAAATCGGGGCCAAAGTGTTTATAAAAAGCCAGTGTTCAAGTGACAGTGACAGATCTTTTTTCCCCTCATACAGAAGAACATCACCGGGCCAAATCAGACCGTGTCTGAAGAAGTCCGACATCTGATGATCAAGAAAGATACCATCAAGTATCTGTGCAGCTGTTCAGAGCTCATGACTCCGCAGAAGTTCCTTGGGTATTATGAGAAATCAATGTATGTCGTCCTAGATTCAGGTAGAGTCTGAATTGGCCAGGTCCCTAATGTGGAACTGAGCATATTTATTTAAATATTGGGAAATCTCAGTGACGAGCAAGGGCCAATGGTGCAGGACTTTAAAGCTAAAAAGAACAAGAGGTAAGGAATTTCAGTTTTGAGATTCTGGGAAAAAATGAGTAAGAAACTGCACAAAAAGCTTTGATTTCAATACAGTAAAGGTGCAGGGAGGAGGAAGTGAGTGTAGGACAGCATATTTGGAACTTAGGAAGAATAAGAAAGGAATATTTGGACCAGAAAATCACCAATCAATAAAATAGAAAGACAAAAAAAGGTGCAAGGGAGTCATGCCAGAACTGACAGAAGGATGACTTAGATGGCAAACTTTGTTGTATCCTCTCCTGGAGTGTGGAAGAAGTGCTGGAAGATATGGGAGCACTATTTAAGTCTCAGATGGACTTGAGCTTTATAGAGAGACAAGGGTTGTTGCGATGAAAAGAAATGTTTAGCATTAAAGAGAAAACCGAAGAGCCAATTTTTCACCGCGGGCTGAGTATAGGTTTTTGTGCCAGGCAGCAGTACAGCGAACCAACTACTCACAGTTTCCCACGATGTGATCATTTGGATATTCAGAGCTGCCTGTGGAGCTTTGACCTTGTACGGAAGGCCAGCCTAAGAAGGAGGGATAGCCATAAAATCTGGCCAGCAGGTCAGATTTAAACGGATGAGCGCACTTAAAAATAAGTTTCAACCTTCAAAATTAATTTTAAATAAGTCAGTCTTAAATAAGGGAGGAAATGCTGGGCAAAAATGGAGTGAAAGGAAACCCAATGCGAAGGCACAAAACAGATGCACTGGGCAAGTGACCAAAGTAAAACACCTGACCCACTATTTGATGACTGGCAAAGAGGATGTGCTGAATGAGTGGGTGTGAGGAGAGTTGCCCTGTTTGGCACTTCAGGACACCCTCCACAGAGGACAACAGTACACCATTCCTGGTAGGAGGTGGTGACCAAGTTTACTGTTTGTGTGCACCAACTACGGGATCTGGGAACAGAAACGGAGGAATCTGATATGGTACCACAGATTGGAGAGACAGTTCAAGATTGTGTTGCCCACCAACCTGTTCTACGTTTACTACTCACACATGCCAAGCTCTCCTCAAAACTTACAGCTCTCTTTCATTACATCTTATCGGTACCCATATCTCAGTACGGTAGAACTTGAAGCTGCAAAGTAGAATTGAAAACCTTGCTACACACACATCTTCCAAGGGCAAAACACTTAAGTCATTGTAAACTAACTTAGCCACACGAAGCATAGTCAATTACTAACAGCCAGATTGTGCACAGGTTTTGCAGGTATATTACTGTGCAACACATCAAATCTACTTTCCTACTTGTACAAGATCGCACATCAAAGGCCAAATTACGATTTGCAGAAACAACTGTCTGATGAAACACAAGTGGTGAAGGCACATCTCCTCTGACATGTCCAAGTAGCTCTGGCAGGGTCCGAGGACAAACATATGAGGAGAGCAGCAAATTTGTACAACCCACCTCACGAAGGTGGACCTCCCTCCAATAATTTGTCTGCAATTCATCCTCATCCTCAAGCTTCCTTAGGGCAAGAGGAATTCCCAGAGGAATGCCCATCCTAGCAGTGTAGGCTGTTTGAATTGAGAATAGAATTCTCTTCAATCGTAGGTGAAAAAAAAATTAAAATACAAGAATATAAAAATTAGCTGCAAAAAATTCACCCAACTGCATGCAGCAAGAGCAAACCAAAATGCCAAAATAGTAATACCTCACAATCACCACAATACACAGTTTTAAGAGAAACGCCAAGTGAATTACCAAATCTACCCATGGAAAATGAGCCTTCAGTGATGGTATTGGGCATCAGTAGAGAACCCCGGAAATTAAGGGGCAGGGAAGCCCTGCCCTCATTTACATCTTTTTCAAACCTTTAATGAGGCTCGCACACTAACTGAACAAGCCTCATGTGCAGACTGGTCAGAAAATCTATTTCCTACCCACTGCAACAACCCACCTGCACCATGCTCCCTCGAACAATCCACCTGCACCATGCTCCCAGCATTGCTCCATCCCACCATGCTCCCCAAACTTTACCAGAATCAAATCCCCCTCATGCTTTGCCTTATTGTTCCAATCCCCCTTTGCTGTTCCCCCTTACTGCTCCCCCTTACTGCTCCATTCTAGATATAACGTTTGGGGGGAAGAGGGTCTTTAATTAAAAGATGAAGATCTGTTTACCTTCTGTGCAAGGGTTGGGGGGAGAATGGCAAGGATCATGGGAATAGTACCAGGAGCCACCAGCTCACCTTGGAGCTACTCTTTTGAGGCTGGTGAATATAATTCTGTATCAAGCACACTCGAATTGCAGTTGTGGTTCTCATTAATATGAAGAAAAGCCCCAAAACTACCAAAGAATCTTGCTGGTAACAGCGGCTCTTAAGGTGCATCTTTGGGTTGTGGCAACTCACATAGGAGATACTTTGAGGTTATAGGTCAGAATTTAAGTGGAAGCTATGGGAGTGCATAGTCAAATCTTGGATTTTATCCAGGATGTGCATTTCACTTTCAAGAGCCGTGTAAGGGCAGAGGAAAGATTAACTGGCCAATTTTCCTGTTGTACCTAATGATTAACTGTAAACAAATGAAAGGCAATTCAATTCAGTCTATCGGATATTTAACTCAGCAGAGTGCTCTTTTCTGCAAATCTCCAATTTTTGGAGGAGTGGCACTTTGAGATGTGATGCCCCGGCATATAATAATTTTAAGATGAGATACCTCGGAGATTACACTTTCAGGTCTGACACCTTTGAAAGGTGTGACAGGGAATCCATTCTACATACAAGATTTTTGATTATACAGTTACATAATAACTTCTTCACACAGCAAAGGGTAAACAAATCTCTGTAAACCTTGACCAGCATGTAGGAGCAGGCATCACAAATCCCCCTTCCCCTATAAACTGGTGGGAGTTTGCCACTGCTGTACCCATAGGTCACCAGATACACAATTCCCAGCATATGCAATTCTTAAAGGCACATTTACTGCTTCATGTAGCACCATCAGGGATAATCCATCACTAATTGCTAACAGGAAGACGACGGACATCTGTTACTGTACCATTCACCTGCCAATCATGCCGCCACCTTGTGATCCAGCAGATAATGCTACACAATATAAAAAGAAAAAATTCTAAATGCTGCGTGTTTGAAATAAAAAGCAGAAAATGCTGGAAATACTCAGTTGTTGAAAATAAGGAAGATGGATTAAAGGGTTTCTACCCAAAATGTTAACCAACTTTTTCTCTTCAAATGTCACGATACTGCCATCCACTGGTGGATCATATAACTGATTAGCTTGCTGTCTACCTATTCTGTTCATTTCGATTCAGTTAACATATATACCAGCTACTCAGCTTAGCCCATAACGTACCAACATTGCAATCAATATGCTGGAATAGATTTGATTGACAGCGTGAGCTTTGTTAATTTTCCTTTCTTTTTCTATTTGCAGAACTTGTTTGGCCATCTCCTCTTCATCTATTTCTCGGGGGTTAACAGCTTTCTCTTGGCTCTCTACGTTTGAGATCAAGCAATCAGCATCCTGACAATGTCAGTCTCACTACAATCACATTCCTGTTAAATGCTCAAAGTGAAGTACTACTATTTTATTCCTTAAGTTGGTTCTCAAATAAAAGAATGTTGTCCTTAAGGATCTACGCATTCATCTTTGGAGCTGTGTCTGGAATCATAAAAGGGAGGAATCCCTGCAGTAGCCCTTCCCCTCGATATTGTACATCTTGGGACATGTACAGTACACCAAGTGGTACGGTAGCACAGTGGTTATGTTACTGGGCTAGTAATCCAGAGGCCTGGACTAAAATCCAGAGTCATGAGTTCAAATCCCGCCACGGCAGCTGGCGAATTTAAATTCAATTAATTAATTTAATTGAATTTAATTAATTAATTGAATTTATTAAAATAAAAATCTGGAATTAAAATACTAGTATCAGTAATGATGGCCATGAAACTACCGGATTGTCGTAAAAACCCATCTGGTTCACTAATGTCTTTTAGGGAAGGAAGCCTGCCGCCCTTACCCGGTCTGGCCTATATGTGACTCCAGACCCACAGCAATGTGGTTGATTCTTAATTGCCCTCTGAAATGGCCGAGCAAGCCACTCAGTTGTAAAATCTCGCTACGAAAAGTCATAATAAGAATAAAACCGGACGGACCACCCGGCATCGGACCACTAGGCACCGGACACGACAACGGCAAAACACCAAGCCCAGTCGACCCTGCAAGGTCCTCCTTACTAACATCTGGGGACTTGTGCCAAAATTGGGAGAGCTGTCCCACAGACTAGTCAAGCAACAGCCTGACATAGCCATACTCACAGAATCATATCTTTCAGCCAACGTCCCAGACTCTTCCATCACCATCCCTGGGTATGTCCTGTCCCACCGGCAGGACAGACCCACCAGAGGTGGCGGTACAGTGATATACAGTCAGGAGGGAGTGGCCCTGGGAGTCCTCAACATTGACTCTGGACCCCATGAAATCTCATGGCATCAGGTCAAACATGGGCAAGGAAACCTCCTGCTGATTACCACCTACCGTCCTCCCTCAGCTGATGAATCAGTCCTCCTCCATGTTGAACACCACTTGGAGGAAGCACTGAGGGTAGCAAGGGCACAAAATGTACTCTGGGTGGGGGACTTCAATGTCCATCACCAAGAGTGGCTCGGTAGCACCACTACTGACCGAGCTGGCCGAGTCCTGAAGGACATAGCTGCGAGACTGGGCCTGCGGCAGGTGGTGAGCGAACCAACACGAGGGAAAAACTTACTTGACCTCGTCCTCACCAATCTACCTGTCGCAAATGCATCTGTCCATGACAGTATTGGTAGGAGTGACCACCGCACAGTCCTCGTGGAGATGAAATCCCGTCTTCGCACTGAGGACACCATCCAACGTGTTGTGTGGCACTACCACCGTGCTAAATGGGATAGATTCAGAACAGATCTAGCAGCTCAAAACTGGGCCTCCATGAGGCGCTGTGGGCCATCAGCAGCAGCAGAATTGTATTCCAGCACAATCTGTAACCTCATGGCCCGGCATATTCCTCACTCTACCATTACCAACAAGCCAGGGGATCAACCCTGGTTCAATGAGGAGTGTAGAAGAGCATGCCAGGAGCACCACCAGGCGTACCTAAAAATGAGGTGCCAACCTGGTGAAGCTACAACTCAGGACTACATGCATGCTAAACAGCGGAAGCAACATGCTATAGACAGAGCTAAGCGATTCCACAACCAACGGATCAGATCAAAGCTCTGCAGTCCTGCCACATCCAGTCGTGAATGGTGGTGGACAATTAAACAACTAACGGGAGGAGGAGGCTCTGCAAACATCCCCATTCTCAATGATGGCGGAGTCCAGCACGTGAGTGCAAAAGACAAGACTGAAGCGTTTGCAACCATCTTCAGCCAGAAGTGCCGAGTGGATAATACATCTCAGCCTCCTCCCGATATCCCCACCATCACGGAAGCCAGTCTTCGGCCAATTCGATTCACTCCACGTGATATCAAGAAACGGCTGAGTGCACTGGATACAGCAAAGGCTATGGGCCCCGACAACATCCCAGCTGTGGTGCTGAAGACTTGTGCTCCAGAACTAGCTGCGCCTCTAGCCAAGCTGTTCCAGTACAGCTACAACACTGGCATCCACCCGACAATGTGGAAAATTGCCCAGGTATGTCCTGTCCACAAAAAGCAGGACAAATCCAATCCGGCCAATTACCGCCCCATCAGTCTACTCTCAATCATCAGCAAAGTGATGGAAGGTGTCGTCGACAGTGCTATCAAGCGGCACTTACTCACCAATAACCTGCTCACCGATGCTCAGTTTGGGTTCCGCCAGGACCACTCGGCTCCAGACCTCATTACAGCCTTGGTCCAAACATGGACAAAAGAGCTGAATTCCAGAGGTGAGGTGAGAGTGACTGCCCTTGACATCAAGGCAGCATTTGACCGAGTGTGGCACCAAGGAGCCTCAGTAAAATTGAAGTCAATGGGAATCAGGGGGAAAACTCTCCAGTGGCTGGAGTCATACCTAGCACAAAGGAAGATGGTAGTGGTTGTTGGAGGCCAATCATCTCAGCCCCAGGGCATTGCTGCAGGAGTTCCTCAGGGCAGTGTCCTAGGCCCAACCATCTTCAGCTGCTTCATCAATGACCTTCCCTCCATCATAAGGTCAGAAATGGGGATGTTCGCTGATGACTGCACAGTGTTCAGTTCCATTCGCAACCCCTCAGATAATGAAGCAGTCCGAGCCCGCATGCAGCAAGACCTGGACAACATCCAGGCTTGGGCTCATAAGTGGCAAGTAACATTCGCGCCAGATAAGTGCCAGGCAATGACCATCTCCAACAAGAGAGAGTCTAACCACCTCCCCTTGACATTCAACGGCATTACCATCGCCGAATCCCCCACCATCAACATCCTGGGGGTCACCATTGACCAGAAACTTAACTGGACCAGCCATATAAATACTGTGGCTACGAGAGCAGGTCAGAGGCTGGGTATTCTGCAGCGAGTGACTCACCTCCTGACTCCCCAAAGCCTTTCCACCATCTACAAGGCACAAGTCAGGAGTGTGATGGAATACTCTCCACTTGCCTGGATGAGTACAGCTCCAACAACACTCAAGAAGCTCGACACCATCCAAGATAAAGCAGCCCGCTTGATTGGCACCCCATCCACCACCCTAAACATTCACTCCCTTCACCACCGGCGCACTGTGGCTGCAGTGTGCACCATCCACAGGATGCACTGCAGCAACTCGCCAAGGCTTCTTCGACAGCACCTCCCAAACCCGCGACCTCTACCACCCAGAAGGACAAGGGCAGCAGGCGCATGGGAACAACACCACCTGCACGTTCCCCTCCAAGTCACACACCATCCCGACTTGGAAATATATCGCCGTTCCTTCATTGTCGCTGGGTCAAAATCCTGGAACTCCCTTCCTAACAGCACTGTGGGAGAACCGTCACCACACGGACTGCAGCGGTTCAAGAAGGCGGCTCACCACCACCTTCTCGAGGGCAATTAGGGATGGGCAATAAATGCCGGCCTTGCCAGCGAAGCCCACATCCCGCGAACGAATAAAAAAAAAAATTAATTTTCACCAAGTATTATACAATTAGTTTGTAACTCTGTGGGCGCGTCTATACATACGATCTTATAATCATAGAAATTTCAGTACCGGAGGAAGCCATTTGGTGCCTAGGCCAAGAGCTGGCTATTGTAATCCCAGTCTTTTCCTGTACATTTACAGCACACATTGGTTCTGTACAGCTTGTATGTGTCGCAGGGTATATAGAGTACACACCAGGTAGAAGGGAACGGTTTGTGTGTCTCAATGTTAGCACTTGTATATACATTGCGTGACACTAAATGACTTTCACGTATCTCGTCAGCTGCCATATACAGTGCACATTTAGTAATAGGGTGTAATTCCCTACCATCTGGTGCCCCTGAGCTTAGACTGTTTAATGGGTGGTAAGAACAGCACATTGTGTGCAGTGACTGGAGACCAGACTTCACTGCAAATAAAACTTTGCTAGTTTTGAACTCCTTACTCTGGGGATTGCTTCATCTCCCCATCACATCCAGCTTTAGGTTCTGGCATCACCTACATCATTTCTGGTACATGTTCAAGCAAATCACCGCAAGAAAATGTGTTTTTTTTAATGTAAATTTCTCCACTGTTCTATAGGTACTAGTTCTTGCTGTAGTATGGGTCCAGGGGCATCAGTTGTCCTTCACTACCTCAACTAAGGGGCCATTCTTCATGAGTCTAGACAGTGAAAGTTGGCCGATATTTTACCAGGAGGGCATCACAGCTAAGCTAGATACTCTCCAGTAAGAGTCACTCAATAGTGGTAACTCTGGCTGATAGTCCTCATTCATATCCAGGGCTCTGTGGCCAATTGTAGTGCCCTTACTGGCCGAGGGTAGCTACCTAAGGACTGAGGATAAAACCTGGGCCCTTGGAATCACAGAATGTTATGGCACAGAAATAGACCAGTCTGTGCTGATGTTTTTTTTCCCCCCACTTGAGCCACCTAACTAATCCCACTCTCCTGTTGACTCCTCATACTATTTAATATTTTGCTTTTTCATGCAACTACCTGCTTCAACCATGGTTTGTAGCGATGAATGCCATATTCTAACCATGATGTGGAGATGCTGGTGATGGACTGGGGTGGACAAATGTACAGAGTCGTACAACACCAGGTTACAGTCCAACAGCTTTATTTTAAATCACAAGCTTTCAGAGCTTACCTCCTTCGTCAGGTGAGTGAAGAAGGGTTTCCATAAAAGCATTGCATATATAGTCAGAGAACAATGTCTGGTAATTACAGATAATCTTTCCAACTGCCCGTTATCACCCCTCAGCAGAGAGATAATTACAGCAATCAAAGGAGTGGATGGTGTTCAGACAGGTTTAGTTTGGGACACCTTACATTTAAGAATACTGAATACACACGGGGTCAGATAACAAAGACAGAGAGAGAGAGAGAGGAATCCGAAAGGCAGAGAGAGAGAGAGAGAGAGAGAATGACCCGTTGTATTAAAAACAGATAACTTTTTTTCGCTGGTGGGGTTACATGTAGCGTGACATGAACCCAAGATCCCGGTTGAGGCCGTCCTTATGGGTGCGGAACTTGGCTATCAATTTCTGCTCGACGATTTTGCGTTCTCGTGTGTCTCGAAGGCCGCCTTGGAGAACGCTTACCCAAAGATCGGAGGCTGAATGTCCTTGACTGCTGAAGTGTTCCCCGATTGGGAGGGAACCCTCCTGTCTGGCAATTGTTTTGCGGTGTCCGTTCATCCGTTGTCGCAGTGTCTGCATGGTCTTGCCGATGTACCATGCTCCGGGGCATCCTTTCCTGCAATGTATGAGGTAGACAATGTTGGCCGAGTGACAGGGGTATGAGCCATGTACCTGGTGAGTGGTGTCCTCTCATGTGATGGTGGTATCTGTGTCGATGATCTGGCATGTCTTGCAGAGGTTGCCGTGGCAGGGTTGTGTGGTGTCGTGGACGCTGTTCTCCTGAACGATGGTCTGTTTGAGGTTAGGTGGCTGTTTGAAAGCGAGTAATGGAGGCGTGGGGATGGCCTTAGCGAGGTGTTCGTCGTCATCGGTGACATGTTGAAGGCTGCGAAGAACATGGCGCAGTTTCTCCGCTCCGGGGAAGTACTGGATGACGAAGGGTACTCTGTTGGTTGTGTCCCGTGTTTGTCTTCTGAGGAGGTCTATGCGATTTTTCACTGTGGCCCGTCGGAACTGTCGATCGATGAGTCGAGCGTCATATCCCGTTCTTACGAGGGCGTCTTTCAGCGTCTGTAGGTGTCCATCGCGTTCCTCCTCGTCTGAGCAGATCCTGTGTATTTGCAGGACCTGTCATAGGGGATGGCCTCTTTGCCGTGGTTAGGGTGGAAGCTGGAAAAGTGGAGCATTGTGAGGTTGTCCGTGGGCTTGCGGTAGAGTGAGGTGCTGAGGTGCCCGTCTTTGATGGAGATTCGTGTGTCCAAGAATGAGACCGATTCTGAGGAGTCGTCCATGGTGAGTTTGATGGTGGGATGGAACTTGTTGACGTTATCGTGTAGTCTCTTCAGTGATTCTTCGCCGTGGGTCCATAGGAAGAAAATGTCGTCGATGTATCTGGTGTATAGCGTTGGTTGGAGGTCATTGCTGTAAAGAAGTCGTGCTCGAACTTGTGCATGAAAATGTTGGTGTATTGGGGTGCGAATTTGGTCCCCATGGCTGTTCCGTGTTTTTGGGTAAAGAACTGGTTGTCGAAGGTGAAGACATTGTGATCCAGGATGAAGCGGATGAGTTGTAGTATGGCGTCTGGAGATTGGCTGTTGTTGGTGTTGAGTACTGAGGCTGTCGCAGCGATGCCGTCATCGTGGGGGATACTGGTGTATAGTGCCGAGACGTCCATCGTGGTGAGAAGTGTTCCTGGTTCAACTGGTCCGTGGGTGCTGAGTTTTTGTAGGAAGTCTGTAGTGTCGCGACAGAAGCTGGGGGTACCCTGTACGATGGGTTTCAGGATGCCCTCGACGTATCCAGAGAGGTTCTCACACAGGGTTCCGTTGCCTGATACGATAGGACGTCCGGGTGTGTTGGCTTTGTGTATCTTTGGGAGGCAGTAGAAGTCTCCCACGCATAGAGTACGTGGGATGAGAGCACGTAGGATGCTTTGACGATCTGGATCGAAGGTCTTGATCAGTTTGTTGAGCTGGTGGGTGTGTTCTTTGGTCAGATCTGCGGGTAACCGTCTGTAGTGTTCCTGGTTGTCCAGTTGTCGGTATGCTTCTTTGCAATAGTCCGTTCTGTTCTGCATGATGATGGCTCCTCCTTTGTCCGCTGGTTTGATGACGATGTTGCGGTTGGTCTTGAGAGTGTCGATGGCATTGCGCTGTGCTTGGGTGACATTCTGGATTGTCTTGTGAGTGCGGCTGATGAGTCTGGCGTTGACGCATCTCCTGACAGCTTGAGCATACATGTCGAGCTTAGGGCAGCGTCCCTCCGGAGGAGTCCAATTTGATTCTTTCTTCTTCGGTTGGTGTGCCGCGGATCCCTCTGTCTGCTGTTCCGGATCGGAAGAGCAGGAAGCTTGAGAAACTCGGCATCACCACCAGCATCAACCAAGCCTCCCCCGGTACCACGGTTGAAACCACAGGGAAGTCCATCGTCAATTTGTCTGACCACACCCTTCAACCAGACGAAATCAAGGTTCTCAGCTGAGGGCTCAATTTCTGCCCCACCACCAAAATGGACCCCATTGGTCTCGCGGCGGACACAGAGGAATTCATCAGGAGAATGAGGCTCCGGGAATTCTTCCACAAATCCCAAGATTTCAGCAGCGAACCCAATGAGACAATCAACGATCTGGAACAGCAGGCAGAGGGATCCGCGGTACAGCAACCGAAGAAGAAAGAATCAAACTGGACTCCTCCGGAGGGTCGCTGCCCTAAGCTAGACATGTATGCTCAAGCTGTCAGGAGATGCGTCAACGCCAGATTCATCAGCCGCACTCACAAGACAATCCAGAATGTCACCCGAGCACAGCGCAATGCCATCGACACTCTCAAGACCAACCACAACATAGTCATCAAACCAGCGGACAAAGGAGGAGCCATCGTCATACAGAACGGAATGGACTATTGCAAAGAAGCATACCGACAACTGGACAACCAGGAACACTACAGACGGTTAGCCGCAGATCCGACCAAAGAACACACCCACCAGCTCAACAAACTGATCAAGACCTTCGATCCAGACCTTCAAAGCATCCTACGCGCTCTCATCCCACGTACTCCCCGCGTGGGAGACTTCTACTGCCTCCCAAAGATACACAAAGCCAACACACCCGGACGTCCTATCGTATCAGGCAACGGAACCCTGTGTGAGAACCTCTCTGGATACGTCGAGGGCATCCTGAAACCCATCGTACAGGGTACCCCCAGCTTCTGTTGCGACACTACAGACTCCCTACAAAAACTCAGCACCCACGGACCAGTTGAACCAGGAACACTTCTCACCACGATGGACGTCTCGGCACTCTACACCAGTATCCCCCACGAAGACGGCATCGCTGCAACAGCCTCAGTACTCAACACCAACAACAGCCAATCTCCAGACGCCATCCTACAACTCATCCTGGATCACAATGTCTTCACCTTCGACAACCAGTTCTTTACCCAAACACACGGAACAGCCATGGGGACCAAATTCGCACCCCAATACACCAACATTTTCATGCACAAGTTCGAGCACGACTTCTTTACTGCACAGGACCTCCAACCAATGCTATACACCAGATACATCGACGACATTTTCTTCCTATGGACCCACGGCGAAGAATCACTGAAGAGACTACACGATAACATCAACAAGTTCCATCCCACCATCAAACTCACCATGGACTACTCCTCAGAATCGGTCTCATTCTTGGACACACGAATCTCCATCAAAGACGGGCACCTCAGCACCTCACTCTACCGCAAGCCCACGGACAACCTCACGATGCTCCACTTTCCCAGCTTCCACCCTAACCACGTCAAAGAGGCCATCCCCTATGGACAGGCCCTGCAAATACACAGGATCTGCTCAGACGAGGAGGAACGTGATGGACACCTACAGACGCTGAAAGACGCCCTCGTAAGAACGGGATATGACGCTCGACTCATCGATCAACAGTTCCGACGGGCCACAGCGAAAAATCGCATAGACCTCCTCAGAAGACAAACAAGGGACACAACCAACAGAGTACCCTTCGTCGTCCAGTACTTCCCCGGAGCGGAGAAACTGCGCCATGGTCATCGCAGCCTTCAACATGTCATCGATGACGATGAACACCTCGCTAAGGCCATCCCCACGCCTCCACTACTCGCTTTCAAACAGCCACCTAACCTCAAATGGACCATCGTTCGCAGCAAATTACCCAGCTTTCAGGAGAACAGTGTCCACGACACCACACAACCCTGCCACGGCAACCTCTGCATGACATGCCAGATCATCGACACAGATACCACCATCACACGAGAGGACACCACCCACCAGGTACATGCTTCATACTCCTGTGACTCGGCCAACGTTGTCTACCTCATACGTTGCAGGAAAGGATGCCCTCCGCGGAGCATGGTACATTGGCGAGACCATGCAGACACTGCGACAACGGATGAACGGACACCGCGCAACAATCGCCAGACAGGAGGGTTCCCTCCCAGTCGGGGAACACTTCAGCAGTCAAGGACATTCAGCCTCCGATCTTCGGGTAAGCGTTCTCCAAGGAGGCCTTCGAGACACACGACAACGCAAAATCGTCGAGCAGAAATTGATAGCCAAGTTCCGCACCCACGAGGACGGCCTCAACTGGGATCTTGGGTTCACGTCACGCTACATGTAACCCCACTAGCGAAAAAAAGTTATCTGTTTTTAATACAACGGGTCATTCTCTCTCTCTCTCTGTCTTTGTTATCTGACCCCGTGTGTATTCAGTATTCTTAAATGTAAGGTGTCCCAAACTAAACCTGTCTGAACACCATCCCCTCCTTTGATTGCTGTAATTATCTCTCTGCCGAGAGGTGATAACGGGCAGTTGGAAAGATTATCTGTAATCACCAGACATTGTTCTCTGACTATATATGCGATGCTTTTATGGAAACCCTTCTTCACTCACCTGACGAAGGAGGTAAGCTCTGAAAGCTTGTGATTTAAAATAAAGCTGTTGGACTATAACCTGGTGTTGTACGACTCTGTACATATTCTAACCAACCTCTGTGTAAAGACATTTTTTTCTAAACACCCCCTTTTTGTGATTATCTCACATTTGTGCCGTCTTGCTAATGTCTCAACAGTCTTAAACTAAATAAAGCTTGTCCACGGGAGGGTCTGAGGCTCATTATGCTTTTTTTAGGCTGTAGACTGACAGTACTGCATTGAAGTTTTCTACAAAGCTAAGTGTAGAATGCAACAACTTAAAGGCACTTCAACACAGCACAGCACCAACACTCGGGCCGTGCTTGAGCGACTCAGTGATTTAAAGGGGAGGCTTCACAACCCTACTCAGCGATGGTGTTTGTTCATCCCAATTCTAGTAGAAGATTCTCCCCCTCTGAGCTGTAGGTAACCACAGAGGCAGAGCTAGCAAATTAAATTATTTTTTATTAGTCTTATAATTAAAACTTGTCAAAAAGGAGAGGGGAAAGTAAAACATGGGGGCAGAACTTGCTCCAGAAATAATGGAGGTGCTCAACAGCACTCTCCTTTTTTAGTGGCGAATTGAAGGAGCAAGTTCCCGTGTTTGCACATGTGCACTAAAATGCAGAAATCGTGAACTTGCTCCTATTGGTTCACTGACAATTTCACAGCTGCAAATTAAAGGGCCATCGCACGCTGCAGTCATTGAAATCAATAAAAATCGCAAACTTGCTCATCCACCCATAGGAACATAGGAACAGGAGTTGGCCATTCAGCCCCTCGTGCTTGCTCCACCATTTGATAAGATCATGGTTGATCTGTGATCTAGCTCCATAGACCCGCCTTTGGCGGTCCATATCCCTTAATACCTTTGGTTGCCAAAAAGCTATCTATCTCAGATTTAAATTTAGCAATTGAGCTAGTATCAATTGCTGTTTGCGGAAGAGATTTCCAAACTCCTACCACCCTTTGTGTGTAGAAATGTTTTCTAATCTCACTCCTGAAAGGTATGGCTCTAATTTTTAGACTGTGCCCCCTACTCTTAGAATCCCCAACCAGCAGAAATAGTTTCTCTCTATCCACCCTATCTGTTCCCCTTAATATCTTACAAACTTCGATCAGATCACCCTTAACCTTCTAAACTCTAGAGAATACAACCCCAATTTGTGTAATCTTTCCTCGTAACTTAACCCTTGAAGTCCGGGTATCATTCTAGTAAACCTACGCTGCGCACTCGCTCCAAGGCCAATATGTCCTTCCGAAGGTGCGGTGCCCAGAATTGCTCACAGTACTCCAGGTGCGGTCTAACCAGGGTTTTGTATAGCTGCAGCATAACTTCTGCCCCCTTGAACTCCAGTCCTCTAGATATAAAAGGCCAGCATTCCATTAGCCTTATTGATTATTTTCTGCACCTGTTCATGACACTTCAATGATCCATGTACCTGAACCCCTAGGTCCCTTTGGACATCCACTGCTTTTAACTTTTTACCATTTAGAAAGTACCCTGTTCTATCCTTTTTTGATCCAAAGTGGATGACCTCACATTTTTCTACATTGAATTCCATTTGCCACAGTTTTGCCCATTCACCTAATCTATCAATATCGCTTTGTAATTTTATGTTTTCATCTCCACTGCTTACAATGCCACCAATATTTGTGTCATCGGCAAACTTAGATATGAGACTTTCTATGCCTTCACCTAAGTCGTTAATAAATATTGTGAATAATTGAGGCCTCAAGACCGATCCCTATGGGACTCCACTAGTCACATCCTGCCAATGTGAATACTTACCCATTATCCCTACTCTCTGTCGCCTTTCGCTCAGCCAATTTTCTAACCAAGTCCGTACTTTTCCCTTGATTCCACGGGTTTCTATCTTAGCTAACAGTCTCTTATGTGGGACCTTATCAAATGCCTTCTGGAAGTCCATATAAATAACATTCATTGATATTCCCCTGTCCACTACTTTAGTCACCTCTTCAAAAAATTCAATCAGGTTTGTCAGGCACGACCTACCTTTCACAAATCCATGCTGGCTCTCTCTGATTAACTGAAAATTCTCGAGGTGTTTAGTCACCCTATCCTTAATTATAGACTCCAGCATTTTCCCCACAACAGATGTTAGGCTAACTGGTCTATAATTCCCCAGTTTCCCTCTCTCTCCTTTCTTAAAAAGCGGAGTGACGTGCAATTTTCCAATCTAGAGGGACAGTTCCTGAATCTAGAGAACTTTGAAAGATTATAGTTAGGGCATCTGCAATGTGCTCACCTACTTCCTTTAAAACCCTGGGATGGAAACCATCTGGTCCTGGGGATTTGTCACTCTTTAGTGCTATTATTTTCTTCATTACTGTTGCTTTACTTATGTTAATTTTATTGAGTCCCTGTCCCCGATTCAATATTAGTTTTCTTGGGATTTCCGGCATGCTATCCTCTTTTTCTACTGTAAATAGTGATGCAAAGTAATTGTTCAACATGTCCGCCATTTCCCCATTGTCAATGACAATATCCCCACTTTCAGTTTTTAAGGGGCCAACACTGCTCCTGACCACCCTCTTTTTCCTAATATAACTATAAAAGTTCTTTGTATTGGCTTTGATATCCTTTGCAAGTTTCTTTTCATACTTTTTTTTTGTAGCTTTTACTATCTGTTTTGTGACCCTTTGTTGATCTTTGTATCTTTCCCATTCGCCAGGATCTGTGCCATTTTTTGCCTTTTTGTATGCCCTTTATGTCTTATACTGTCCCTTACCTCTTTAGTTGTCCATGGCTGTTTTTTTTTGGCAAGTAGAGTTCTTGCCCCTCAGGGGTATAAACCAATTCTGTATCTCATTAAATGTTTCTTTAAACATTTCCCACTGATCATCAGTCGTTTTACCCATTAACAGATTTGCCCAGTTTACTGTGGACAGTCTCTGTCTCATCTCATTGAAGTCGGACTTACCCAAGTCTAGAATCTTAGCAGCTGATTCACTTTTATCCCTTTCAAACACTACCTTGAACTCGATCATGTTATGATCGCTATTGGATAGATGTTCACGCACAGTTAAGCTGTTAACTAAATCTGGTTCATTACTCATTACTAAATCTAGTATGGCTTGCCCCCTTGTTGCCCAGCTGGAAAGGAACTAATTACGCCACCAAACAGGTATGCTTAAAAATACCTGGTCTAAACTAAGTTTTAAAAGCACGGCTAGTCTTAATGACTGCTAAACAACTAAAAATTACATTTTAAAAATGTGGAGTCTCATATTACTCCTTATCTTAATAGTTTTTGGTTACTTAAAAAAAAAATTAAAAATTAAACTTTTTAAAAAAAAACTTTGCCCTTTTCTCTTTAATTATTTCTTTGGCTTTTTATAAAAAAAATTAAATTTTTATTTACAATGATTTTCAGAATACTAACTTTAACTCTGAATGAAGTCTGCTTGCCTGCTTATGGGCGTGACTTCTCTTCCTGACAGATGTTGTGGGCGTGTCTTCTACTCTCACACACTGTTCCACACGCATCAACTCATGCTGCTCAGAGGCAGAGTTGATAGCGTACAATTTTTTAAAAGTTCAAAATCAAGCAAGTCGATGCCACAGAGCTTGCAGTAAGTACATTCGCTAATTTAATTTGCAGGCGAGCGTTGCCATGCCGCTCTGCGCAAGTTCTGGCCCATTGAATCCATTTACATCCGGGCCTGAAAAATACAACAACACTGACAAATTCCAACTGATCAGTCAAGTGCCATCAAATAATTATTAGAGGCCTGGTTTTAACAGGAGAGGGGTGAAAAAGGACCACATTATTGTGAAGCCCCAATGGTACATGTTGTGGGATAGGAAGAAGTGGAGGGAAAAAATGATCTAAGCAGGGCGAAACACTGGGATCCCACCAACCTCTGTTCGTAGGTAGAAAAACCATGAATGATGGAAATTTGAGATAAAAACAGAAAATGTACAGATCACTCGATGTCTGAAATAGAAAGGCAGATTAGTATTTCAGATGGGACCCTTCACCATGTTCCCACGGAGACTTCCAATTGTCAGCTTTATCTGCAGATGAACTGTAACTCCCAGCTCAGGTTCAACATTGGATTAGATATGGAGTAAAACTCTACATTATTTTGCCTAGCACTCTGAGGCCAATTACAGCATAGGTTAGAAGTAGAGGAAAGCACCCTTACACTGCCCAATCAAGCACGCCCAAAACTGCCAGAGGCAGTGTGTTATTAATGGCCATTCTTTCCTCAAGCCATGAGTGCAGCTCTCACCTTGCCTGTATAGATTAGTAGTCCAATGTTAGCCTGTATGGACCTTCCCTTGACTTTAGGGAAAGTTTGAGCCTAGAAAAGTAGTCATAATTTCAATTCTAAACATATTGTTTTGCCATCGTCATGCTCTGAAATCCATCCAGAACATCAACAAGGTACATTCCAGAGAGCTGACAGACTGAGCAACACCTTCTTTAGAACATCCATTATCATACAAATCAGGAAGGCCACATTACTAATTCACAGCAAACTTCATTTATTCAAGGTCATTCAGAACTTGGTCATTTGCACGTTTATAATTATGCTTTACAAGGAAGATTATTGAAATTTTCTTATTTTTGAGGTTGGAATACGCAGGAAAGAATTTGCATTTATATAGTGCTTTACCACAACCTCAAGACTTCCCAAAGCACTTCACATCTAATAAATTACTTTTGTAGCCAGTCACTGTTGTTATGTAGATAAACATGGCAGCCAATTTGTACATAGCAAGATTGCACAAATGACAAATGAGATGAATGGCCAGTTAACTTGTTTTGGTGGTGTTGCTGGGGATCTTTTAAGTCTAATTGATTTAGCAACCGATCCAAAGGACAATGCTACACTCCCTCAGTATGGTACCTAAGTGTCAGGCACTGACTATGAAAAGCTTAAACCTGCAGCTGACAGTATTCCATAGGATTACATAGAATTTACAACACAGAAACAGGCCATTCAGCCCAACAGGTCCATGCCAGTGTTTATGATCCACATGAGCCTCCTCCCACTTTACTTCATCTAACCCTATCAACATATCCTTCTATTCCTTTCTCCCTCATGTACTTATCTAGCTTCCTGTTAAATGCATCAATGCTTTTCGCCTCAACCACTCCATGTGGTAGCGAGTGCCACATTCTCAGCACTCTGAGTATAAAAGTTTCTTCTGAATTCCTTATTGGATTTATTAGTGACAATCTTGTATTTATGGCTCCCAGAACTCAGAGTTTTACACGAGTTTAGTACTCATACCATAAGCTGCATAGTGACATAGTTAATACAGATTTCATTCACAAATAGGTCACATGGAGCAAGTGTTGTTCAAGATTCTCCCCACCCCCACCTCTCAAAAAGAAAGAGAGAAGTGAAGACTCATTGGTTGTTGTCTACAGGCTAACTAGCAGGATGTTGGGAAACAGCAGTTCATTGTGACCAACTGTGCAGCCACAGTTTGCTCAGATTTAGGTGAGTGCGGCTCACTACCATTCCAAATTAAAATCACTAACACCCAGTAAAGCCATACTTTGCAGTAAATATCAGGAGTGCTGTCAGCACTTACCTATGGTCATTTGGAGAAATCATGAGATGGCCATTTTCTTCTGAGTGCAGAATGGGGGTTGGCAGCCCAGTTGCTCTTCTGAATGATGTTATGGAACAAGTATTACAAAATAAAAGTTTCTTCCAGTTTCACCTAAAAGGAGTAATTTTGTGCACACCAGCAGATGGTGTTACAGGCCCAAATGTGGGCCGTTTGCTGACGATACAAAACTAGGTGGGATTGTGAGGAGGATGCAAAGAGGCTTCAAGGCAATTTAGACAAGTTGAGTGAGTGGGCAAATACATGGCAGATGCAGTATAATGTGGATAAATGTGAAGTTATCCACATTGGAAGGAAAAACAGAAAGGCAGAGTATTATTTAAATGGTGATAGATTGGGAAATGTTGATTTACAAAGGGACCTGGGTGTCCTTGTACACCAGTTACTGAAAGCAAACATGCAGGTGCAGCAAGCAGTTAGGAAGGCAAATGGTATGTTGGCCTTTATTGCAAGAGGATTTGAGTACAGGAGCAAGGATGTCTTACTCCAGTTATACAGGGCCTTGATGAGACCACACCTGGAGTATTGTGTGCAGTTTTGGTCTCCTTACCTAAGAAAGGATATACTTGCCATAGAGGGAGTGCAATGAACGTTCACCAGACTGAGTCCTGGGATGGCAGGACTGTCTTATGAGGAGAGATTGGGTCGACTAGGCCTGTATTCACTCGAGTTTAGAAGAATGAGAGGGGATCTCATTGAAACATAAAAAATTCTGACAGGGCTAGACAGACTGGATGCAGGGAGGATGTTTCCCCTGGCTGGAGGGTATAGAACGAGGAGTCACAGTCTCAGGATACGGGGTAGGACGTTTAGGACTGAGATGAGGAGAAATTTCTTCATTCAGAGGGTGGTGAGCCTGTGGAATTCTCTACAACAGAAGGCTTTGGAGGCCAAGTCACTGAATATATTTAAAGAGATAGATAGATAGATTTCTAAACACAGACGGCATCAAGGGGTATGGGGAGAAAGCAGGAATATGGTATTGAGATAGAGGATCATATTGAATGGCAGAGCAGGGCCGAATGGCCTACTCCTGCTCCTATTTTCTATGTAAGCATGATGAGACCCAGGCTCCATTCTCTCACTGACTGCAGAAAAACATGACCATAAACTGGCTCTAAATGTCTTTCTGCCCAGGGTTTGTTTTCTGGAGCTTGAGCTCTTTACATATTCAAAATGAATCTTCATCTGGGATTCTGGAGTCCTTCATCTAACAGGAAGTTTACTACAATTTGAAACCAGAAACTGTAAACTCTGATCTTGATGGTATCCCTCCCATCAAACTCATGTGTACTTCTGAAATTGCCTCCAACTTATTCCACCTCTTCAGTCTCTTATCCCCAATCCAATTTGGCTTTTCCTTTGAAACTTACTCATCTTCATCCTATCCCAAAGAAAGATATCCATAAATCCAATGGCTGTTGCTACACTCTCCAACTGTTTGTCCAACATCAAAGCCTAAATGAACCAAAACTTCTTCCAGCCTAATGTTAGCAAAACCAAAACCCTCCTTTTAAGCTCCAAGCAGCACCTGTGAGACTATGGCCTTGACTCCATCAATATCACTGGCTGTCAATTCAGGCTGACTCCGGTGCATAACCTGTTGTACTCAGCTTCCTCCCCCACGTGCTGTTACCAAGACCGCTTACTTCCACCTCCACATTGCCCACCTCTGCCTCTACTTCTACCCCATTGCCACTGAAATCAAAGTACATGTTTTCATCACATTCTGCATTGTTCTCCTAGCTTTCATCCCGGCCTTAATCCTCCAGTTTCCTAGCTGACCTTCCTGTTTCAGCTCATCTAAATTGCCACAGCCAGCATCCTCATCCAAAAATGTTCCACTTTCATTATCCCAACCTCTCTAAATTCCATTGACTTCCTGTTTCCAGCGAGTTGACTTCAAAAATTCTCATCCTCGCTTTTAAATCTCTGCATGCACTTGCCTTACCCTACCTTCATGATCTCCTGCTGCCTTATGTCCCCACATGCACTCTCCACTCCTCTTATGCTGGGCTTTTACTTATTTCACCCTCCACCAATAGTGGCTGCTCATTCAGCCACAACACTCCTGCCTTCATTCAAAATTTCTCTCTTTGACTGTGCTTTCAGTCCCCAATCCCCTTCCCCCACCTGCTTGGCATCTAGCTTTTTTTCTTCCTTAATTTAAATCAATTTGAGAAGTCTTCCTGCACGTGGAATACTATAGAAATGCAAGTTATTGTTTCCTCTTACCCTTCCAACTACCACCCTGTTGTCCTTACATTGGTACTTCCTAAAATTATGGAGGCTGCTAATTCTCATGTGTCATTGATTTTGGCATCTCCAAAGCCTTTGATAGAATTTTGCACTATGCACTTCTAAACAAAATATCATATTGTCTCCCACTAATGTTTATGGATAACGAGTTTACTCTTAAATCATTCTACTTGTGCTATCGTTGATGGCCCATCCTCTGATTTTTTTTCCATTAACTTAGCAGCTCCCGAGGGCTCTGGCGTCACTCCCACTCTATTACTTCTTTGTATCCATGGTCTGTCATCATTCAAACTTATCCACTCTTTTACTGATGATTCCACTCTACATTTGACCAGATGACTCACTCTCAGTGCACATTCTCGGTGAGATGACTGAATCTTTACATCTTGGCCTCCTGGTTTCTTTCAGTTCTTCAAAGCAACAGTTTCTTCAGTCATTCAAGTCAAATAAACATCTCCACCTTTTGCCTTTCACGTCTCCACTCTTAGTTCTTCTACGTTTAATGACATTCTTGGCCCCACAATTACTTCTGGCTTCTAATGGAACTCCACATCTTCTCTATGCTAAAGCTGCCTCCAGGAAGCTTTGGTTTCCACTTATATACCAAATGCTTGTTTTCCTTCAACAACTCTCATTTCTCTATAAAGCTGAAGCCTTTCCAAGACTTGAGTACTCTCGCATATTTGGGGAAACTTTTCTAATACTTCAGCTTGTTGTCTGATAGGTGATACTCCCTCTCTCCTCAGCATTACTTTTCTCATCTCTCTATTCTATTGATGCTACTGCGGTCAGTGTACCTCAGAGCTCTTCTGTCTTGTTCCTCCTAATTTGCAAATATATTGCACTACATGCTCTTCCTTTTCCCTGCATCCTCAATATGTTGCAATTAAGACTACTTGTGCTATCTCCTACTCATAACCTTTTTTCCCCAGAACCTCAAAACTATGGAACTCCTTACCTCCAATAATCTTCGGGTTTTTCAAGTCCAAGTTTGGTATCACCTAATCACTATTTCCTGATTTATCTTGCATCCTGTTCTGCTCTTGTCAATTTTGGTGGTGCATGGGCCTTCATCCTTAACCTGGGTTTGTCAATTTAAATAAAGTGCCATGAACACTTTGAGTCCATGTCCACAAGCAACCAGCTTAGTGGTTCATTTTATTTCCTTTTTAACACATGAGTGTAATTTATACACATTTTCAGAATGTATTTTTGTTTATAATTCAAAACAGATTTTCAGACTAATGAGAACAGTATTAAGATTAATTATTTGTTCAGTTTTAATCAGTTATAAAATTGCCTTGTATGCAAAACAAGACCTAAGGCAGGAAGTGCACTTTATGTTAAACAGAAGAAAATAGCATCAAAGTGAACACCAACCGAGTACAATCGGTTTAGCATTAATCTTACTAGCGATCTGCATTAAGGATAAATACAAATGTACAGATTGAGCAGACTCAGTCTCAGCCCAGTACCATTCTCGTGTATGTGTTGAACTCACAGAAATAATTAACTTGTACAAAATCTGGACACTGCTCAAAGTACAATTTAAAAAAAAAAGAAAAAAAAATGTAAGACCACAGTGAGTTTCCATCCAGAAACTTGGTGACAATTGCACAAGGCACTGTTAACCCAAAAAATGACTGTTAACCCACAGTCAAATTACCAGAGTGGAATTCCTTTTCTTGTAACCTCAGTTTCCTGCAATGAGGGAATGTCTTTCAGCAGCATCTCCTGTCTGAACCACAAACACAAAGTATAGAATCGGTCCCGAGACCGTGATAGTGGCATTGATGAGATTGTGATAGTGGCATTGATGAGACCGTGATAGTGGTATTGATGAGCCTTTTAATCATATTCCATGCAACATGAGCACATCTGGTGGAAAATGAGCAGGTGGGTTTTCTTTCTTTCTTGGGTTTTTTTTTGCCGGTGGCGGGCACATCCTTAGGACAGCAGCAGAATCAAGCTTCTAAGAGTATAGTTTAGCGGTGCAAATGGCGGAGTGTTGGGACTCTTCACAAAGCAGTGCTCTCTGAGTCATTGTCAATGTCCTGCTGCTCGTGTGTTCTAAGTTCCGTGTTGCCTGCAGCAGGCATCAACTCCACAGGAGACTTAGAGTGGTTTGAGTCCTGCTCTTGCACAGTAGAATCAGAATCTAGCAGCAAACACAAAACATCAGTGAGATCCCAAGAAACACTGCAGCATAGTCAGGACACAAGATACCATTCCAGGATAATCTCCCCCGTGACCAGGTCTTCTGAAACCTCCACCATCACAGCAGGGGTGAAGGCTTTAAAGACAAGCATCAAGAGCTGATTCAGTGAGTAGTGCACAATGTTGAAAACCTGACCTTTTATAAACAAAAGAGAACATTTCCAGAACTTCACTACAAATCCAGCCTGTATATAACACACTGCTTCCAGGGATGATACATCATAAATCTTCTATCATCACTTGTACTGTAGTATCTCCTGCACTTAACTGGGGGTAACTCAGCGCCCTCCTACAGTACAGCTCATGGCACTAATAGAACCTTCAGAAGAGCAAGGTACGCTAATAAAAGGCAACCACAAAGATAATATAATATAGAAACTAAAACAGCCAAACTGCTGGTATTTGTACATTAACCACTGAACAGCCCAACCGGATGCTTTAATAGTGCAAATAATTCAGTGTGTATATAGGCATTTTCTCTGATGTCCAAAATTCTTCTTTACCCATGCATTATTAGTACAAGTGCAGGCAAGCAGTGTGTTAAACGGTTAGTTACAGGGCTGGAAAGCATGCATTAAATCAACACTGTGGATTAGCAGGATTAATTGGCCAATCACTTGCCTAAGTCTTACCATAACTTTCCCCATTCTGCTCAAACAGTACTTTGCTGGTCAGACATCTGCATTTTTTAATAGAATAGTTTACAATTAGAAGCCATAATGCTGAAAGGCCTTTTCACATTGGCGGACAGCCCACATAGTGATGAAGGTGCACACTAGTGCATATCATACACTGTACACCTGCAATGTCTAACAGCTCTGTGTCAGCTAAAGGGCTGCCGGGTCTGATACACAGACCAACAAACATCAGTTCATCCACTATCAGCACAATTCAACTTGTTCTCAGATAGATCTCCTCTGTTGTGATGGTCATTGAAGACCTGGATGGGTCCAGCAGCCTAGAGGCCACAACTATCAGCACAGATTTAAATTTTTGCATGTGGATCCAAATGGAGGTAAATTTTACCCGTGCTCTTTAGAGTAAGTAAAATGCTCTATGAGACTTTGAAAGCAATTTAACCCACTCTGAGTACAGGGGATATAATTCACTGATTATACAACAAACTTTCCAACACGGGTATAGGGATCACACACCAATGATACAGTACCTGCTGTATCACTGCCTCCTGCCTCATGTGTGCTTTGCATGATTTTATCACCCTAATTACAGAGAAACAGCTTGGACAAATAGTTATGGCTGCACGTTTATCACAGACTGCATTTTTTCCATGGAACGGATCTTTTCTATGGAGTTCCTGAATCTCCATGAAGTCGGGGGAACCTGATGATTTGTACATGAATACTTTATTTGAAATTTAAATGAATTTTAAGAGAACTTTGCGGGAATCATTAGGAACTCCCCTCACCCTTCCAAACTAGGTGGAGCTTTTAGGGACTGTGAAAAAGATAAAGATCACATAAAAGAATCGCCACATCCAACAAGCCAGACTACAAACGCAAGTCTTCATCGTTTGTGTTAAGTGGAGTTTTTTGGGGAGGGAAAGTTGCTGCTTTTTGCTTCTCACAATGATATGGTTGTTGCACAGTGGGGAGGTGTTGACACTGTGGAATGCTGGAAGAATTTTTAGCATCTGGCAGCACCAGGAATTCCCATTTCGCCTTTTATTTCATTTTTTTAAAACACTAATGTTTAAGCCTTCTGATATCAAGAGTGTGACCTGATTAAGCTTGTTTAAACTCAACAAATATTCTCCAAAAGATGGATTCCAAATTAGGGTTAAACGATAAAATGCCAGGGTCAACGTACTGCAATTCTGGTCATTGAATGCAATCGTTTTTCCTGTTTAGTGCAAGTAGCACGTCATCTGACCATACCAATGGACAGCATTAACGGGCAACTGATCAAAGTTTCATGGGGGAGGAGATACTGAGGATGCAGCTAATGATGCATGTCAACTTCTTTTAGCACTATACTTTGTGAAGGGAGGTGTGAACATTTATTTGAAGAATTTTATTTGCTTCAAATATTCTATTTTATTTTTGACCTGAGAAAGCACATACTTGCTGACAACTGATTTTGCCTGATTGTTTGACCAGAATTCAGGAAAAAGCAAAATATGAAAATTAGAAGTGTCTTTTATTACCAATTTTGACCCTAAAATGGAAAAATAAACATTTAGCAATAAATTGAAACATATCTAAAACAACCTGCTTGTTTGTCTTCCCTCCCCATTTATTTTTTTCTAACATTTCAGCTTTATTTATTTTTAACTGTCTAATATAACCTTTATTTCTATTGTTAAGCTTTAAATGTTTTATTTACCTTCCTTACTGTGTTGTCCAGGTCCCACATTGAAAAAATAGGAAGCCCAGAGCAACTGAATGCAACTCCAGATGCTGGGTTTTTATCAAATTGAGGCATAGAAGCCAACAACATGAGCAGATTGACTACTGTTATGATTTTGTGTGCCTAAGTAAGATTATCACCATGGGACAAATTTAGCTGATCCGAAGCTAAGCATACAGCCTAATCGTGCCAGAAATTATATCTCATCTATGTGATGCGGGAGAGATTAATAAACCAAATACAGAATTGGCTCTCAATAACTGAAACATTTGAGAAAAGATGAATATCAGTCACTGGGAATCTGCTGATCCAGAACATCCTCTCTGGCTGAGTTAGTTACTGGGTGAGACTGCAGTTTTGAAACATCTGCAATTCTCTGATCTACTATTCTCCTACATTAAGTAATTAAAGAGTCTTCAAACTAACCAAACATTTTGGATTTGTTTTAATTTGACAAAACATTTTCCATCGGATGGGTTTATCACCAAATAGCAAACATAACATAAACTAGGTACAGAGGCACTGGGGAAACTATTCAGTTGTAACTAAAGCTAAACGGTTACAACATACACAAAATGCTGGCAAGGTCACATGCCCAAAGGAAGCAGCTGGATTGCACAAGTATTCTACATCGGGGAGCGGGGGGATCAATTAGCATTAGAACATGCTCTAAAATCCTCATGCAAATTGCAAATGTGTTGAACATTACCATAATTACAAACAGCCCATAATGCACAACACATCTCCTCAGGCTCCCACACAGTTGGCATTGCTGCCCATTCAATCTAAGGACCACCGTTCAGACAAGCATATCTGTGGTTAGGGCAAGGTAGGAATTATGTCCTCTAAATTAGTTCAATACAGGAATAAAGATGCAATAAATAGCAATTCCGGAGGAAGAACCAGAGTTCCTGTATTCAATCTGAATTGAAATCTACCACCATTATAATAACACCCTACATTACAACAGTCACTACACTTCAAAAAGTATTTACTTGGCTGTAAAGCGCTTTGGGACAACCAGAGGTTGTGAAAGGTGTTATATAAATCCAAGTCTTTCTTTTTTTCACTATGCTATATCTGTGTGAGCCAATTACCACAACACTGTGCTGTAAGCGTCATTTTGCAACAGCCATTTTCTCCTCATCCTCTGAATACCATCCTGTACCGTCCCACTCACTCATCACATCCTCACTGACCTACATTGGCCCCTAGTCCCCCAACATCACAAATTTAAAGTTCTGATCCTTGAGTTCAAATTGCTTCATGGTCTACCCCTTCCATATCCCTGTAACCTCCTTCAGTTCAACAATCCCTCCCCCCAAACTCTCCTTTCCTCCGACCTCTTGTGCATCCTCCTTCCCTAGGTCTCACTCTCTGTATCTCCCTCCCTAAATGCCACTGCCTCTCCACTTCCCTTTTCTCTGTAAAACCCAATCTTTTGGTTGCCTCTCTTAATCTCTCGTAATTTGGCTCAGTATCTGTATTTTTTCTCATGCCACTATGAAGCTGTTTGGCAGATTTTTCTGCATTAAAGGTGTTATATAAATGCAAACTGGTGGTCTTGTCCTCAAAGCAGTGAGCTTTGCTGGGGCACAGTTCTTTAGCCAGCATTGACACTAGTATTTAGCCCAAGTGGCTATTCTTCATCTTCATCTGTAATAGTTGAACCCAACCACCTTCTTACGCAGCATCCACATATGCAAATTTCCAACAGGACCTGCAGGATTGCAACCCTGTTTGAGTCCCGCACTGCCACCGAGTTGAGAAACTATGTCAACACTGGCCAGGGAGTGTAGTTGGGATATTCCCAGTCTGCCTGTATCATACCGCAACCCATTCTTATCCAGAGCTGATCAGCAGGGGGTGGGGGGGGGGGGGTGGGGGGGAGATCTCTGTAACTTAGTTATCATCACACTGTACGACAAGTCCCACTCTTCATTATAAGACTCTGTTACAACACTGTTATAGGGTTCCAGGACCCCAGTTTGATTTCATATTCCACTTGACTCTCCACTACTTGATGCTCACTTCCACTACAAAATGCAACGTCTCCAGAGTATCAGGTTACAATGCAAAAGAATATTTTTTATTGCAGGCTCCAATTGTTTTGGGAAAGATTTTATGACTTCACTTTCCTTCTGCTCCCCCTAGTGGACAGTTCAGTCCACCTACATGCAATGTCAATGCCATTCCCCCATGAGGTGGTTTAATGAAAGGGTTGTGGTATAAAGTAAGTCAGAACTAAACATAGTCATTCATGTCAAGAGTCACAAAAACAAGCCTTCCACTGCTTGTCTCATGTGAAGTTATTCTGAAGGGAAGTGAGAGTACAGTATGAACACTGGGGAACTTAATCTCCAAGTGTTGGGCATTACTTCATACATAGACGCTGCAAAAAAGTCAGGCGCTAATTTTAGCATGATATCAAAAGCACATCAGACACAACTTTGACAAAGCACTGCCGAGCGAGCAACAGCACGACTAGCTGCTAGTGCAAAGGGTTTGAAATCTACCAACCTCGCCGCAGCGTCTCCTCCCAAACCTGTGAAGGCATTGCCAGGTAAAGTTGTTAGTCACAAAATAATTCACTATATTAATGTCAACTCAATCATATCTGGGAAAGAACCTTCATGAAGGACTAATCATTTCTAATGATTAAAAAACAAGTTGAGTACTAGTTTTGATTTCTGAGTATGAAAATCTAAACTTGGATCCCTGAAAATTTCTGTACAGTCTCTTTGGGTACAGTGCACCTTATCTGAAAAATCTTCACCAGCTGTTCAAAACTGCCCCTCTCCTCCTCTGAAAGCACATTACCAATTATTTCCTTCTCCATCCACTGGCATCATTGGAGTCTGATCAACCATTCACTACACCTCGTTTACAGGAATTCTCTCCCAAAACCTCTCTATCTTGCTACATCTCCCTCTGCCTTAAAATGTTTTTTAAAAACCTTTTGCTTTGGTGTCTTCCTTCCCCCTCTCCCACTAATTTTTCCTGCTTTGTCATTAAGGCAGGTTTAAAGATCCCTCTAGAATCTCATTTTTAAAACAGAGTTCTGGTACTGACTGACGTGATATCTTAACAATTTTCATTTACTGCATTAAGACTTCAAAATGATTAAGAGTTTGGATTTCTTAGAAATGTAATACAACTACACTGGAGTGAGAGTCTGATTCCTAGTTATCCTCTGTTTGTACATATAAAAGACAAATTATAAATATCTGCTGGCTGTTTGAAAGTACTCACCAGTAACTATTTTTGAAGCTGTAGCTGCCACATTGGACAATGCATGCTCTACAGGAGCGGAAGAGTTTGTTGCAGGTGCCGTTACAGGTGGCTGCGGAGGTGGTGGAACATTGGGTCGATTTCTTGGTTTTGGTACTGGTCGTGCCCTCGGCAAAGTGGCAAACTGCGGGGGAAGAGAATGTTGGTACTGCAGGTCCTGATTTGCTGGGAAGCCCTGGGCATGTGTAAAGTGCTGAGTTATGTGGAAGCTCGCACCATGTGCCCCTGATGGAGGAGTGTTGGGGGGAGTTGGTGTGCCAGGTGGGCTATTGGAGGACTGATCCGTTGCTTGCTCACAGGGTGCCTTACACTGATACGGATTGGTAGGCTGAGCTGGAGGTTGAGGTGGGGGATGACTGGGGGCATGAATAACCATTTGATTACTAGAATGCCTGCGTGGCTGTATTGTAGGTTGAGAAAATGACTGGCCATGGGATTGAACAGGACTCTGGTTTCCAGGCTGACCCGGAGATGGATTGGTAACTTGGCTAGGCTGTTTTGGTGAATGCGAAGAAGCTTGGTTAGCAGGTTGGTTAGTTCCATGACCCACAGGTTGTCCATGAGGTGGATTTGAAGGTTTTGGAGGAGCAGGAGCAGGCTTTTTTGTTGCTTAAAAGGGGGGAAAAAAAAGAATTTCAGTTAGTTTGAACATTGGAGTCACAAGATCACAAGCTAATTGCAGATGAGGAAGGCCATTCGGCTCATTTTAATTCATCCACTCAGGAAGATCCGAAAGTCCCCCTATTTTACTATCTAATTGATTCTTAAATGATTCCAGGGTTATTGCCTCCACTACTCTATTTAGAAGTCCATTCCTTAAGTTGATTACTCTGTATGCAGAAGAATTTGCTGATATCAATCCTAAATTTACCTTTTACTAGTATGAGGACACGATGGGCCAAAGGGCCTCTATCCGTGCTGTATAACTCTAACTTGTGTCTCCTTGTTCTACTCTTTCCATTGAATTTAAACTAATGTTTCTGATTTACTTTATCCATTCCCATAACTATCTTATATAGCTCTATATGATCATCTCTCAGATGTTTTCTTTCCAGGTTGAAAAAGCCAAGTTTCTCCACTCCTTCCTCATAACTCAGCCCTTTCACACTAGGGATCAGCCTCATGGCTGTTCAATGCACTACCTCCAGTGCTTGAATGTCTTTCTTGAATCTCGCTGACCAGAAATTAACACAGTATTCAAGGTGCAGTCTGACCAGAACACTATAAAATTTGATGATTAAAAGAAAGAAAAATGAATGAAAGAAAAAGAATGAGAAAAAGAAAGAAAGAAAGAAAGAAAGATTTGAGCCTTTTCAATGGAGCGGAGAAGCTTAAGGGGCGAGTAGTTGAGGCAGGGACCATTGGATCTTTTAAGGGAAGAGTAGATAAACATCTGAAACAAAGGAAATTACAGGGCTATGAGGGGAGAGTAGGGCATTGGGATTAGTTTTGGATTGCTCTAAGAAAGAGCCAATACTTACTCCAGGACTTCCTGATGCTATGGAAAATATTCTATTCCCCAGCAGTGATATCCTTTAAGAATAAGGTAAATTCATCCACATTCCACTTTCTCAAACATAGGACATGGTCCTAACACAAAGTTCTAGATGCTATTCATCTGTAATGAAAACTCACCTCTTCTGATTACATGTGGGCTGGGACCAGTTGTAACTGATCCTGGAGCAACATTGAGCTGGCTGGGCCCTGTGCCAGCTGGTTGTGATGGGCTCTGTCCTGCACTGGGTATGCTGGCACCATTCCTCACAGGTGGCGGAGTGCTAGCAGGATCTTTGGACTTTGAAAGGCTGAAGGATTTAAAGGTTATTGATATGAGATCTGAACAGAAGGTGAACTCTATAAATACAGTATTCCATAAAGGACTCAAAATTGCAAATGTTTTATCCAGACAGTTGTCTATTTTAATGATCAAATGTATCACCACCCTGAGTGATACTAGTGGAAGTTGTTGGATCCCACAACTGTCTGGGCTAAAGTCACTTTTAAACATTAGAGAGAGGATGAAAACAAATCATGATCAAAAATTGTAACTAGATGTTTAAAGTGCCCTGAGAATCTCATCAGGTTATGTGACATATGCTAATCAGCAACTGATGGCCTCAGTGAGACACAAAATGATTTCCTTAATGCCTTTTTTTCCTGATCAGTCACCAAAAGGCCACAACATGCAGTAACTGATGTGCCACAGTCTCCACAAGAGGAGTTCTTTACCAGCTACAATGCAGGGGGAAGATGTTGAAAGAAGACTTAGAAAAAAAGTGCGCAAGAATGGAAAGGTGGGGGGAGGAGATTACATATCAACTTTATCTAAATTCGCCAGATAGCGTGCAGCCTAGGGGATCGAATGGTGAGAGAGAGAGAAAAAAGGCAAAAAATATATATTCAGTAAACTTTTTACAGTGTATCATTTTAGTGAAAATTTAGTGGAGTTTACAGTACCGTTTTCTAGCCAAGCTTATTTACAGTTTTCACATGGATTATATAAATCAGATCAGATATGTCTCGTTCATTTTGGTTTCAGAATCTATTTGATGTATCTCACTCCTTTTTTTAAAAAATGAAATCAGCTGTTTTTCCAATAGGTCTGCAATCTGTCTGATTTCACTTCAACATTCCCCAATGTTGGTAGCTCTGACCTTCATAGAAACAAGACACTCCCTTGCTCCAGTACTCCCCCTTTCTTTGAGAGCCACAATACACCCATCCCCCTTGAATACTTTAAGGCATCTTCAATTTTCAAAGCAAACACAGCTGGTTTATCCAGTAACACTGGTAAAGCCACTTCCTGTAAATTTGAACTGAGGGTTAGAATATAGTGGAACTGGAGCAAGGCAGAACATGTTGATGCACAGCTCTGTGAGAAGAAACAAACCAGGCTACTGCCAGCCTCGGAACAGAGTGAAAAGCCACGCAAGAGTTTGACTTGGATTGGTTAGAAACAAAAACACTCTTTATGATAGGATGGAAATTTAAGTCATTACAACAGTTCAGTTTAGATGCGAAATCTACTCTCTGTATTAATTCAAAAGTTACTGGCAGTGTCACATTCAAGTGAACCCTTTAACAGTTAAAAATCTAAAGAATTCCTGTAGCTGCATGAATCAGGTCTCCAGTAACTAGCAATTCATCAGAAAACACACCCCTTTTACCCAGTGCTGGAACATGAGGACTTAAAACTGAAACACTCCTTCAACATTCCCGTTGCTGTAATTCTAGTTTGAGCGTGGGGAAGTTGTACATCGGCCAAATATTTGTAAACTCTATGCAAATAAAAACCTTTGAAACGTTGGTACAGATTGTTTTAAAGATACTGGCCCTGAATTTCCTCGGGGTCTGCGGTGAAGTATGGATGCAAGGTGGTCAGACAAGGACAGGAAATGGGGGTGAGATCTGATGATGCCAGGTCTCCGTCTTAAAGGAACGTCCACAGGGATTCCATTTGAGGAACTCCACAGTTGCTCCCACCCCTCCCCCCACCTTACAGTCTGATGCATTAAAAGAAAAGGAACAGCCTGATGGTGTCATCTGCTGGAGCCCTGCTATGTACTGTAAGTCAGAAAGACACCAGCATACAGTACATTGGAAGGGCCGAAGTGGGACCATAGAAATGCTCCAGGCCAGGTTCATGGCTGAAACACTCCAATACTGGAGTTCTGGCTCCAAGTGAAATTGTCCCTCTTATAAAGGAACCAATTTCACATGCACTCTGCGTTTCCAGCCAGACCTACCAGATGTGCCCACATGTGGGCTGTTTGGTGCTGCTACATTTTGCTCCCCATCCCCAAGCAGGTGGCCATCTGCCATTACTAGTGTAGGTGTCAGCCGCCATTATGCAGATAGCCTGACCCCGAGATCTCTGACTGGGTCAAACACTAGGGTCAGTGGTAGGGTTACAGTGATGGAGCAGGATCACGTTATTTTCGGGCCCACTGTATTAAGAGATGGTCCATTAATGCATGATTACAAATAGCAAGTTCTTGTTCTCTTTTCCCAACAACTTCTCCACTTAGCTTCACTTCCCACAGGACTAAGATCAAGCAAACTTGGGTCAACAATAAGTTCTAGTTGGTAAAAGCATCTTCCATGCTGCACAACCAATGGTGATACTGATAATGGATTGCATCTCTGAGGACAAATTTTGAATTTTTCTAACTTCAACTCCACCAAATTATTTTCATGTATTTAGCACTGACAGATCTATTGCAACAATACTACAAAATACTTAGCTTCATAAACTGTGGGCATTACTCGGAAACAACTTTCAGACTGCTCGGTGAATGCACAAAGCCCTTGGAGAGACTTCAGATAGTCGGTTTGATAAAGGACCCAATCTGAATGATTTGTTACTGGGATTGTTAGGTTGGATGGGTAGGGATCCTCTTAAGATGTATTTCACTCCATTCCCACCTGTTACGTAAATGTTAAGAGTTCACATGCTAAATACTCAAATATTGCATAGTCTGAAAACACTATCACTGATAGGAGCCCAGGAATCTGATAATGATTGGCACAGAACTTACTGTTGAACAGGGAATATTTGACTGCTTCTACAGCAGTGCATGCACAGACATATACAGGAGATATATATATGTGTAGACATGAGAATTTGAAAATCGAACTGCAGTGCAGGAACAACCATAAAATGGCTTGTGTTAGGACTCAATCATAAGTTAAACTCAATAACATTTGTCAATCTGTCTAAACCCCAAACCTTTCATCAAGTGTAAGGTAAGTTCACCCTATACTGCCTCATATACTTGCCAGGTGCCATGTTGAGGGATAGTTCAGTAATCACTTCACACATCAGATTGGGCTTTGAGTGAACAGCAAGAAGGATATCACATTGAAATGGGTTTTTTAGGTCATTTGGTGTATAGGTCACAATACGATAGACTTCCACTGCTAGGTGAGAGAGGGAGGAGACATCTTTAAATGTAATACGCAGGGTGCAACAAGCAATAAAGGGAAGAATTAAAATTATAACCTCCATACAGATTGGGACAGAACAAGTAGGAAAGGGAATAGATTTATTAAATTAATTTAAGATGGCTTCCTAAAGCAGCAGGTCTTCAAATAAGGATATTAAGGGATATGGAGAAAAGACAGGGAATTCGAATTAAAAAGATAGTGCTGTAAATGGCTAACAAAAATGGCAGAGCAGGCTTAATGGGCCAAATAGCTTACTCCTGTTGCTATGATCCAAACGAAGTCTACAAGACAGCAGTTAAGAGAACATTATCAAAGTATATAATATTAAATTGACAGATAAAATAAACCCAGATTATTACTTCAAAGTAAGCCAGGAAAGTAGGATTAGGGAATAGAAATCAAAATTAGTGAAAAGTAAATTTAAAACCGTTCAGAGTAATAGGATTTTATATCATGTCTGCATTGGAGATCTATCCATTTTGTTCCATTCCCCAGCGCTTTTAAATTTTTCTTTTTCAAATATTTATTCACTTCCCTTTTAAAAAGCTATTATAGATTCTGCTTCCGCCGCATGTTTCAGGCACAGCATTTCGGCTTAAAAAAATTCCTAACCTCTTCTTCCATTCTTTCGATGATGCTCTCTAACTACCAACTCAATGACCATGGAAATAGTTTCTCTCAAAAATTATCAAACCCGCTCATCATTTGAACACCTCTATCAGCTACAATCATAGAAGTTTACAATACACAAGGAGGCCATTCAGCCAGTCAATCTGGGCCAGCTCTTCGCTGGAGCAATCAAAAGCCAATTCCATAGCAATCCAACATTAATCACAAAATGTCTTTACTCAGATAATGATAAATATTTGAAATAATTTGCTAGGTATGGCAGTGGAGGCAAAAAGTCTAGGGAATTCAAAACACAGCTAGGGAATTGAGGTATTAAGAAGAAGGAGCTTTGTTGGGCCTGATGGCCTTTTCTCATCCCTAAATGTTCTTTACATTCTAAAACACTCTTGGGTGTTACTTTGTTGCATTCTGTAACAATTATATGAAGGCACTTTCACTCACTAGCTTCAACGGATAACATGGATGACAATCAAGAGTTACGATGTACATAGGAACAGGAATAGGCCATTCAGCCACTCAAGCCTGTTCCGCCTGATACGTCAGGAATTATGTTTTTTTTCTCTTTTCATGCTGTAGGTGAGGACACATCCTCAAATCTGCTAAAATGTCTTTATGGGTGATCCTTCAATGGAGATTGTCTTTCAGAGTTGGTGAGTGACGGAAGCTTCCAGATTTCCCCTAATTGCCTTGTTTCTAGTATAACCCCTTCCAAGTGCTATTTTCTTACCTGTGTTCATCAGTTTCTTGAGGCTGCGGCTCTGTCACATTACCAGCAGGAGGGAGAGCAGCAGCTGCTGGGCAGGGGTCAGGGCCCAAGCCTGATGGCTGCTGCTCATTGATAGATACAGCCTCGACAGGAGGGGGAGGCGGCTGGACAGTTGGGGATGTGTGCTTCCTGGTCAGAGTGCCAGCTCTGCGAGGATTCAACTGAGGCTCAATAACCTTTACACCCAGGCTACAGAGAGAAGAGAAAGTGAACACAGACCATGCACATCACAGCTAACATACACATGTAAACTATTCCAAAGACAACTACAATCAAGTGCCAGACAGGGGAAGAATGCACAGCACAACGAAAGCTTGAACTTACATAGATGCACGGATGCGAAAAAGCTTTTAGTCATGAGCTTAGGGTACAAGTTAATCCATGCAGTCCACAGACTGGATGCTTTGACTTGAGCATGACAACTTCAAACACAGCACAGGCACAAGAGGATGTGTAAAATTATTGGGGTTTAAATAAGTAACATTTACAGGATGCCCATTTGAGCCATTTTGCAGCCAGGATGAAGTCAACAGGGCAAATCGTCGCTGGGTCAAAATCCTGGAACTCCCTTCCTAACAGCACTGTGGGAGAACCTTCACCACATGGACTGCAGCGGTTCAAGAAGGCGGCTCACCACCACCTTCTCAAGGGCAATTAGGGATGGGCAATAAATGCCAGCCTCGCCAGCGACGCCCACATCCCATGAACGAATAAAAAAAAATAAAAGAGCTAACTAAAAGATCCAACTGATCATCATTAAATACTGAAAGATTTGGGTCTCCTTGGGAGCATTTTATATGCCCTCTGCACGGCACTTCCAAGTCAGATATGGACATTCGGACAGCACTGTCATGGACTCAGCTGCTCAGACAGAACATGCTGGACTTTTAGGCCTGCTGTTTGTATGTCCAGGGTCTTCACTGGAACATGCACTAAACTCTTAACTTCATCAGCACAATGCATTTATCATATAGAAGAGAGGCACCCTGCAAAACATTTAAAGGTGGGGAGAACTCAAATTATAATACCTTGATACCTTCCTTATGCTGCAAGGAGGGGAGTTGTTTTGTTTTTTGGGGGGGGGGGGGGGGAGGGAAGAGGGGCATGTAAAGAGAACAGTTATTGACTATCTGCATCTAAACAACTGTAATGAATCATTTATCAGTGAAATTACTCAGAGCTGAACATAGTCCATTCACTTGAAACAATTCCCAAAGTTTTATCTGACAGAGTTACAGGACTACGCACACCCATTGTGTGCATTCACTAGTATCCTCATGAGTACCTCGTACAAAGAAGGCACAAGGTCTTCACACAATCTTTTTGCATCTTACAGAGAACACCTTTTCCATATCAGTACTCAGCAGCAGTGGTGTCTGCCTCTATCAACTCAATAAATATTGTGACACTGTCAAAGCCATTCATCAACATAGAGGATCAGCTGTCATAGGCTGGATCTGGCCCATGTGTCCGTTACACATTGAATAATATTTAGGTAAATCAAGAATTTCCATTTCATTGCTTAAAAACTCCTGTGTAAACAACAGAAAAAATATGTAAACAGGCATTCCCCATTATTTAATTTGAACCTTCTTTTTAAAAAAAAAGTTACATTTGTTACAAATATTACTGAGAGACAAACATATACAATGGAGAATGGAGTGAAAAATTCTCTAGTAAAAATTTTTGGCATTCCTGTAAACCGTATACAAAACTAGGAGACCATGGGCTCGATTTTAAAACCGAGCCAGGAAGGGGGTGGGTCAAATTGAGGACAGGAAACCCATACGATTTTGATGTAAGGATGTCTTTTTTTTTGTCGGTTTGCCGTCCGACTGACCGGCCTGATTGACTGAGGACAGCCCGTCAGTCAGGAGACCAGCCAGGGAAAGGACGTGTTCAGGAAGTCTTTTTGTATGGATGGGGCGGCGGGGGCACAGGAAGGCACAAGTTGGCACGGGGGTCCTGAGTCATGTTGGGGTGGAGACCGGGGGTCAGTCACCCCGGGGGGGGGGTGGGGTGGTGTCGGGATCAGGGGTCATTGCAGGGGTCCACGATCGTTGAGGGGAAGGATCGAGGATCGGAGTGAGGGGAGGATCGGGGTCGGGTGTCTGCGATCGTTTGGGGGGGCAGGGGTAGTGGGTAGTGTAGGTGCAGGTGGGCTTGTTGAGCCTGGGGGAAGCACTCCTGCTCCTCCAGGCCCACAAGCTTCTAGGCACCTGTTAGTCTCAGGCCTTCTCGCCTCCTTTCATGAGGCGTAAAACAGAAGGCCCGAGAATCCCAACCCCTTGGGAAGTCCAGAAAAATGGAGGCCCGAAGCCTCCTGAAAAGATTTTAAGGCCCGACCCACCTCCTGGGAGCAGGTTGGTCGCCCGTCTCTCTTCCAGCCCCAGTGAAAACCGGAAATAGGCAGGTTGGAGGCGGGTCTGAAATGGTGGCAATTTTCAATGCCCACCCCCCGACCCCGATTTTTCACTTTGAAAATTGAGCCCCATGTGTGAAACAGTGAAATTCTTTGGCAAACAAGACTAAACACAGTGAGGAGGTAAAACTACATGGTACATAATGAATAAAAGCATCCCTGGTCCTATACAATTTCTGTTGGATTACCTTACATAGATGCAACAAATTGAGTAGGTTGTGGGACTGATACATCAGATCAGCCCAAACCAAAGAGCAAGTCAAGCCGTTCTGGGAACTGATGAGCCTTTAGTGCAGTCTGAGCTGCAGTGGGGTTGGACTAGCCCATAGTGGAGAATGGGCAAGCTACATCGGTGATTGAGCAGCCCATATTTGATTGTATGGTATCTCAGATGATGCTGCATAATTACATAGAATTGCATAGAATGTACAGCACAGAAACAGGCCATTTGGCCCAACAGGTCCATTCTGGAGTTTATGCTCCACATAAGCCTCCTCCATCCCTACTTCATCTCACCCTATCAGCATATCCTTCTATTCCTTTCTCCCTCATGTGTTTATCTAGCTTCTGCTTAAATGCATACACTTCCTATATGCATAAAAAGCATATTAACATGTGTACTAAGTTGGTGTCCGCTTGGCTCAATTGGTAGTACCTTCACCACGGAAGATTGTGGGGTCAAACTCCAAAAGAAATTTCAGCACATAATCCAGGCTGACACTTTACTGAGTGCTGCATTATCGGAGGTGCTATCTTTCAGACGAAACATTAAACCGAGGCCCCCGTCTCCTGTTGAAGTGAACTAAAGGTTCCCACAGCACTATTCAAAGAAAAGCAGGAGGCTCTCCCAAAGGTATCCTGTCCTGCCAACACCAAAAACAGATTATCTGGTCATTTACTCATTTGCTGTTTGCAGGAACATACTGTGCGCAAATTGGCTGCTCCGTTAAAACAGTGATTTGCACTTCAAAAAATAATCTATTGATTTTGGGACATTCTGAGGTCGAGATGCGATGTTTCGTAAATTCAAGTTGTTTCTTTCATACATCTCAAAGAGGAACTAAAACTTGGTAAGGTTATAAATCCTGCGCTGCAGTGAACATACCTGTCTTTTTTCGGTAAATCTTCAACTACTGCCACACTTACAGGCCTCTTTCTCTCCAGCGTACTACTGTCATAGTCACCTCCAAACATGGACAGATTATTAAGGTGATTGGCAGGAGTCATTGGCGTAAACATGCCTGACACGTTGAAATCTAAGTCTGTTAAAAACAACAGTAAAAAGGTCACTATAATTGTTTCTCTGTGAAAGGAGTAAAAACCTCCAACCGTCCCACACAGCAGTCATCTCTAAATCAGGTCAAACAAAACTATCGAGGTAGCAATTCACAAGTGTTGCGAAAAGAAGCAAAAGAAATCAGTTTCCTAGAAGTAAAGGGAATTAGGGGTTACGGGGAGCGGGCAGGAAATTGGACATGAAGCTGAGTTCGGATCGGTCAAGGCCCTGTGGGTGGCGGAGCGGGCCCAGGGGCTGAGTGGCCGGGTCCTGCTCCTACTTCTTGTGTTCTTTAGATTTGAGGTTAGGATCAGATCAGCCATGATCTTATTGAATGGCGGAGCAGGCTCGAGGGGCCGATTGGCCTACTCCTGCTCCTATTTCTTATGTTCTTATGTTCTTAAATGGCACAATTAACATTGCGGGAAACTATATTGTCAAACAAACCAATCCAAAAGGCAACACCGGTTAGTACTCACCATCCGGGAAGAACCAGTCTGCATGCTGGAGGATTGGCTCAATGATCGTAACCACGTGGACAGAGGTAGCTGCTGCCAAATCTGCAAGCACTCTTAGAAGGAGAAAAATAAAAGGTGCATTTTATAAATGTTCGAAATCATTCAACTTGTTCACAGTGGATATTCCAAATTGTCAAATGCATGTTATCGGCACTGCAGATTTGAAAAAAAAATGATATTCCTCTGCGGGCTCATACTAGAAATTCAGAAATAAATATTAATACAAAGTGGGATTTGTGGTTTTTACCCAAATGTGTATTAGAGCCAAAATAAAAATAAAAATTCAGAACTATTCCTGTGGTTTGACACTAAAATATCAACATGGTTTGATGAGCTGTACTGTGTTCGTATGTGAGCCCTATTGAAGGAGCTACTCTGTCAATATTGAGCTCGCCATTGGTCTTTGCCACGAACTCCATTCCTTAGCCACTGACTCCATCCCTCCCCGTGGCCACTGTCTGAGGCTGAACCAGACCGTTCGCAACCTTGGCGTCCTATTTGACCCGGAGATGAGCTTCCTACCACATATCCACTCCATCACCAAGACCGCCTACTTCCACCTTCGTAACATCTCCCGTCTCCGCCCCTGCCTCAGCTCATCTGTTGCTGAAACCCTCATCCTTACCTTTGTTACATCTAGACTTGACTATTCCAATGCTCTCCTGGCTGGCCTCCCATCTTCCACCCTCCATAAACTTGAGGTCATCCAAAACTCTGCTGCCCGTATCCTAACTCGCACCAAGACCCGTTCTCCCATCACCCCTGTGTTCACTGACCTGCATTGGCTCCAGGTCCGGGAATGCCTCGATTTCAAAATTCTCATTCTTGTTTTCAAATCCCTCCGTGGTCTTGCCCCTCCCTATCTCTGTAACCTCCTCCAGCCCTACAACCCTCCGCGATCTCTGCACTCCTCCAATTCTTGTCTCTTGCACATCCCCGATTTTAATCGCTCCACCATCAGCGGCCGTGCCTTCAGCTGCCTAGGCCTTAACCTCCCTAGGCCTTAACCTCGGGAATTCCCTCCCTAAAACTCTCCTCCTTTAAGACGCTTCTTGAAATCTACCTCCACCTGTCCCAATATCTCCTTAAGTGGTGGCTCGGTGTCAAATTTTGTTTGAAAATCACTCCTGTGAAGCACCTTGGGACGTTTTACTATGGTAAAGACGCTATATAAATGCAAGTTGATGTTGTTGTTAATTAGTTCGGTTGCAACTAGGTCTCTGTTGTCCTCATATATTTAGAGTTTTTTTCATTTAGTTTTAATAAGAACAGTGCCACAAAAATTAAGGCTAGCCAGCACTTCACCACACTAAAAGCAGCAAGGCACTTACCCTTCATTCTTTGCCCACAGTAGGTTGGGTCCCAACACAATTGCAATGTTGCTAGGAGTCATTTTGTTGATGTCACTATACTGTGCAAGTTTTGAGAGAAATTTTATAAGATACCTGTTCAACAAAGACAACAATTTAGGCTACATCTCTGCAAACATCTCCATTTTGCATTGAATGCTCAAAGTTTGCAAACACAAACATATTTCACCAACTGACTCTAATGCTTTATCATGTACATTACAGAAGATTTTGTTAACTTTACAAAGCAGTGTTCAGATTCTTCTCCCTGTCTTGTGTGAGTGTATTCATTGAAAGATTTAAATGCAGGGAGCCCTGAAGAAAGCTTTCAATCCACTTATTTACATATACTGATCATCACCAAGCTCAACAACAATAAAAGGTACTGTGGAGCCTCTTATAAATCATGTAGTGCCCAACGGGGAGCCCTCACCTTCCTACCCCAAAAGACGGCACAGTGCCCACAGGAGGTCTCTTCACCCCCCCACCCCCCGCCCCCCCAAAAACACAAAGGCCACAAGGGAGTACCCCCAAAACAAGACAGGGGCCCTTCCCAAGGGGGAACCTATCAAACAGGGCACAGTGCCCACAGGGTAACCTCAAACAGGGCCACCTCAAACAGGGCAGTGTCCACAGGGCCACCTCAAACAGGGCCACCTCAAACAGGGCCACCTCAAACAGGGCTGTGTCCACAGGGTAACCTCAAACAGCCGAGCCCCAAATACAACACAATACTTCAGGAAACAGACACTCACAGCAGAAATGCAGATCTACTCCCAACTCAAATCTCATCTGTATTAATGCAGATGATTTCCTTTGGCAATGTTACTAAACTTCCCTCCTTATTTATTTCAATGGACAATATAATCTGGGATTGACCCCCAGCCATAGAGAAGAATTTCCCCCTTCCCACCTTCACTTTTCAATTCAATGGAAATGGCATTGTAAGGCTAAACTCCCCTTATCCAATTCATCTCAATGGAAATCAATATGGATCTAACCCCTTCATAGCTCCATCAATTTTTTTTGGCAGTATTTAGTTGGCATTAAGAGGACATTGAAAGTTAACTATGTAGTGTGGGGCTTAAGTCACATATAGGCCAGACCAAGTGGGGGTAGCAGGCTCTCTTCCCGGAAAGACGTTAGTGAATAAATTGGGTTTTTACAACAATCTGTCAGCTTTCATGCCCATGAATTACCAGATTTATTGAGCTCAACTTCACAACTTGCCAAGGTGGGATTTAAAAGAAAGAACATGCATTTATATCGCGCCTTTCACAATCTCAGGACTTCCCAAAGCGCTTTACAGCATTGAAGTACTGTTGTAATGTAGGGGACTCATGACCTCTAGGTTGCTGCTCTACTACCATTACCATCAGACTCCTGTACCCGCTTTGTATGATGAGATCTGATCTCAGACTTATACAATCGAGGGTAACAGTATGGCTACGGAAAGTAGAAGTACATAAATTAATGTTTACAAGAATGTCTTGTTTGTCTCATTGTTGAGCAGGAATGAACTTTGACAGCCTTACTGGCTCAGCTACTCACTGGGTATGCTTGTTGAGCGATCAGCGGGAACGTGCAACGTCCAACTCAAGTCTCAAATGTTGCACCATTTCCATAGGTTCTAGTTTAAGATTGAGAGCACATACCTGAAGTTGGAACTGTTTAACTTTGGCATTTTGCTGCAGGTTACCCAGAGAGCTTGTAATTTCTTGTCTGATTCTGGTACACTGTAACAGTATAGAACTAAAGTTAGTTTGTGTTCATTGGAAAATTGTCAGTTCAACAATCTGTAGACGCATTATTTCAACAGTAACATGTCTGCATTTTATTTTCACAAAAACAACATTGTATGAAACGCAAGTGTAATACAATGCAGTGTCATATGCTTAGTCCTCACCTCGCAGCTTGGAACCACTCATCGTAGAGCTGGAATGTCATTAAAGGTTCTGGCAGCTCTCTCAGATACGATTTCAAGGCACCTGAAGGTAAAGAGACACCAAGACTGTCAGTAAGAAGCTACCCATCAGGAACATCTTCTAAACGTGGCAATGATTATTCTGTGGGATAAACGCTCCTCCCACAGGCCACAATAACTCCGAAAGTGAATCATTTCGCTCTTACCCTTCTGACCTCAGACAAAAATTCCATAGACACACTACTTGAAGTGAATGGATACGGCTAGTCTTTGCTTTTCTTAACAGCAGAAAATCAAAAGCACACTGAATCTGATCATCTCTCGTTGCAAGTGCTCAGGACCAGGATGGCTGCAAACATCCTTCTTACATGGACAAAATCTCAAAGAATCAACAATTTTGTTCCCTCTTGCTAATTTTGTCCTTCCCAAAGATACGGATTCTGCTGGGGTACAGTTCCATGCACTCTAGTCACATGCTATTACCTCACTCTACTATTCATATGCGGTGGAATATTCAACTGTGGGGAGCATCACAGCCAAACTCAATCCTATCTTCACCATGAATTCACACATGCTACTTTCCAGCAGGGGTCACTGGACAGCAATCAAGAACTCTGGCTGATTTTCTCTTTCCCAACTCAGAGATACGGCGCTAGTTTTGATATCTTACCAACACCACAGTGTTGGCTATGATTAGCCATCTCCACACAGACCAGGAATGAACTTTGGCAGCCTTACTGGTTCAGCCACTCACTGGGTAAGACTGTTGAGCCATCAGTGGGTACATACAACTTCTAACTCAGCAACTGAATGATTAGAACGCCATCTCAAACCCACACAATTTTCCCCAGCAAAAAAATAAATACATTTTGTAGTTAGAGTAGCTCTGACATTCATAATCTTCATGCAACCAGGTAGCAATGAGAACAGATTTGCTGCCTTCAGCTTTGAATCTCCTAGAAAGCATTGACCCCGGAATTTATAAAACCGTACCTCTTCAAAATCCTCCAACCCCATAATCCCTCCCGAATGCTCCTTTCCTCTGATTCTAGCCTTCCAATCATTCTCCCTCCTTTAGTCCCACAGTTGTTCATAGAGCTTTCAGTTGCATCCATCCTGCTCTCGACCTTCTTGCCTCGCCATCTCTCTTTCCATCTTCAATTTTTTTTAAAAACCCATCTCCTCAGCTAAGCTTTCTGCCTCATTTCCTAATCTTGATTCCAGGCTTGGCATCCATTCCCAATATCCATCTTTGAAGTACCATGGACACTTTTAAGTTAAAATTGTCAAAATTTTGACCTTGTTGCCCGGGGAAAAACCAAATGGGTGCATTAAAGAATATTACATTCAGAAACATTATCCCTACATCCAATACACTTTCCGGTTTGCCATTCAGGCTTTTTAAATTGCACTATTATTGGCCAAAAAGGGAGTGAGGAATATTTACATACGATAATGAACAATGCAAGTACATGCAATGTGGCTCACGGCATGAGTGGGGAGGGGAATTATTACTACTATAATGCTCCCCCCTCCCAAAAGTTGCTGACTCGTGCTAGAATACGGTTCCAGTCACCAGGTGCCCTCCGGTATCTTGCCCAAGTTCACTTTCTTCACGTGGGAGCCTAGTGAATACTGTGAGCACACTGTTGAACCAGCCCCATCTGTCTGTGGGTTTCTATCCCAAAAGTGCTTTACATTCCAGTCTGCCAATAGGGTTGCCTTCCTGATCAATGGAAATGGTTATAGTCCAATGTATGGTCACTCCAATTTGCCAGCTCTCCCCTAAATTAGTCCTCTCCACCAAAGAGTCTAATACTGTTGAAATGTGTGGAAAATTACAATCCATTGATTTGGCTGTTGAGTTTACCCCTACACTTCACTCCATCCTAAAAATATCAATGTCAACCACAGTAATGTTTTAAATACACTGTTTAAATTCTGGGAAAATCACAAGCTGTTCAATTTCTCTCTTAAAATGTTTTTGTCTTTATACAAGTAACCGACCTGCAACAGCATGTGGATCAGAATAGAATTCCTCAAGCTGGGAAGTAGAGCAGTCCAATGCAGCTTTTAGCTTTTTCAGTTTAGAGGCTCCAGCAGCAATCCGGAACAGCCCCTGTGTTACAACAGGGAAATGACATTGCACATTAGAAAAAAAAATCACTTGAGAAACAGAACATCTTTACAAACTGCACTGTCCAAGTGTGAACCCAGTAATAACGGCATGAGTATTTACTGAGAGATTCAAAGTGATCACACTACACTGGATTGCAATAACATACTGTTTTCCAATTTTCTCCTCTTTTCTGAAGAGGTGGTTTGTTGCTGGGAAATGACTCCACAGATGCCAGGTGCCCTTGAATGGCCATTCTTCATGTGTGAGCCCAGACAGCGAGTGCTGCTAGCCTATTTTACTATCAGGCATCACAGCCAATTCTGATCCTTTCTTCTAAAACATGCACACACATGCATTCCCAGCCAGGCTGCATTTACTTCCATTTTATCTCTGGGATGATGAGGTCAACTGTGCATTGCAATAGCCAACCTGGCTGAGATCATCCAAACAGTCAGAAACCTGAACCTAGGACTTTCCATATATTCTGTGCTACACTTCAGAATCTTAACACAAATATTAAAATTTATGCAAAGTTTTTCATTCCAATAGCAGCAGTTGGAGTGTGGTCTCCAATAAAATTTAAATCACGTTCGCTGAATGCTATCTCAAGGGCATAAACATTTGCACACTTGAACAAACGAGCACTCTAAGGAAATAACAGTGCTCATAAATATCACCAGATTACTGATGCTGTTGCATCCAGCGGCACACAATATTCATCGTCAAGTGTGAAAATCTACCTGTTGTAAATTTAATCAACTCACAAGACCCCATGATAAAACCAAACCCACGACTGAAAGCTAAATTGGAACTATAAATGTGAAACTGAGGGAAGATATTAAGATATGTCTGGCTCTCCCCCTTTGTCCTGACTGGGGGGTGGGTAGTCTCTGCCTTCCTTCTGTTCTAGTGATCTGCACATTACAGTTTGGCTTTCTTCCAATATTTCTTTCTCGAGTTCATGGCTAAAAGGTGCCTTCCATAAGCAGACAGAATTTTGTGTGAACTGAAAACTGCCCCCTTATACCTGGCATATCTGTGACAGTGTACCCAGGGTTAACAATTGCCCTTTTATTGTGATACCACTCACCACACTCTCCTGTCTTCTCTGAAAGGCAGAAGACACCATGCCATCAGACCAACTTATTTACAGATTGAACACACAAAGATAAACAACAACTGAAAACAATACAGATAGAATCAGTCCAAAATATTATTTTTGGAATGTATTTCTTGCACAGCTTTTAGATGAGGGAAGGCATGGAACAGGAGTCAAGCTTCTGAGATGGGCTGAAATTTTTTTAAACCGGAGAAAGTAAAGGGCGGCTAGGAATAGAACTGCGTCAATGCAGAAAGGGGTCATTAGCAGAGTGCCACAGGGATCAGTGTGGGAGCCACTGCTGTTTGTGTATATAAATGGTTTGGAGCTGGGGACAGAAAGCAAACCAAATGCAGAAGGTTCAGGATAGGTTGGAAAGGTAGGCTCAAGAATGGCAAATGGCATTTGATGTGGACACATGCAAGGTAATAAGATTATGGGAGAGAAATAAATAGTGGTAATGTAATCTAAATGACTCTAGGCTACAAGATACAACGCAGGAGGAGGATCTGAAGGGTGGGGGGGGGGGGGGGAAGAGAAAGAGGATGAATTTAAGGGATAGATACTTGAGGGAGTGTGTTATAAGAGTACTAATCTCTCAGATCAGACAAATAGAGTGCGTAGCTCTTCTCAGTTCTATATTCCATTTGTTATCTTTACGGTACAGATCAAGAAATCATATGCACAAAACTGTGTCAACCTGACACTTAGGAGCAATGTTTTGCCCTCTTTAATTTCTCAGGCTGAAAAATATTTTGGGGGAAAAAATGACTCCATTACATTTACTAATACTACATTAAAAACAAGTCAACAAACCTATTGACCTAGAAATGGAAGATAGAGCTTCAGAACCTAACAAACATATTTAATTTTGAAAGTTGTATTTATCTGCATGGAATTAGGGGAAGTTATTACCATTGCTTAATAGTCCGTTATACATGAAATACATATTGCTTACAAGTGAACAGTGGGCATTTAATGCCATTTTTAGCTAAATTCTTTTGTTTTAAAAATCTGGGCCTTTTTTTTTTTAAAAGGGGTCAAAAGATAATGCCACTTTGATCAGTGAGTGACAATATTATAACTGTGTTCCAACAGTACCATGGGTAATAATTGACAGTTGCTTTTCAGAATTACAATGCTTACATGTAACAATCGACAGGAAAGGAAATGGAAGCAATTCCCTGCTAACTTGTATTGATCAAAATTTGAGTTCAGAAGCAAGGCTCTTTAGAGCACTGGAAAATATCATTAGTTATGTGATTAGTTATTGCTGTGCTGTAAAACTCTTGATATACTTAGAATATTGATTTTAACAATTATACATCCTCTGCATAAATTCTAATTTTAAACTCATTTAGCCAGCTGCCTAAAGATGAACTTTTAGATCAATTAACAAAATGGAGATAGAACAGAACCACACTTGTATCTAAGGAATACCAATATATAAGCGGCTGTCAGAACCGGCAGTGAAAAGACATAATCTTAAAATTAGATCTTGGCCATTCAGGAGCGAAATCAGGGAGCACTTTTTCCACACAAAGGGTAGCAGAAATTTGGAACACTCTTCCCCAAAAGGCTGTGGATGCTGGGGATCAATTAGAGCTTTCAAGACGGAGATAGATGGGAACACCACCACCTGCACGTTCCCCTCCAAGGCACACACCATCCTGACTTGAAAATATATCGCCGTTCCTTCACTGTTGCTGGGTCAAAATCCTGGAGCTCCCTTCCTAACATCACTGTGGGAGAACCATCACCACACGGACTGCAGCAGTTTAAGAAGGCAGCTCACCACCACCTTCTCAAGGGCAATTAGGGATGGGCAATAAAGGCTGGCCTAGCCAGCGATGCCCACATCCCATGAATGAATAAAAAAAAGATAGATTTTTGCTCAGTAAGGGTATCGAGTAATATGGAGCAACAGTGGGAAAATAGAGTTGATGTGCAGATCAGCCATGATCTAACTGACTGATGGAGCAGGCTCGAGGGGCTGAATGGCCTACGCTTGGCCTAATGTTCCTAGTGTTGAATAGTGAGCGTGAAAGAAAGAGGTGGGATTTGGCAGGGCATATTCTGTTCATGGAAATGAGAATTTTGATTAATCATGCACATGCACAAATGTTCGAACCAAACAGCACTCACCTCCTCTTTCATACCAGTTTCTAACAGCATCATTACACAGGCCTCAATAGGGAGTGCTATCTCACGACCACTGCGCTTGAGATGTTCTTCTAATGCAGTTCCAAATGCAGGCTTCTCTGTCCACGTATCTGAACGAAATCAAGCAGAGGCAAATAAATTCACCAATTAACAAAATAAACTGATATCTTCATCTTCACTAGAAATCTTTTGCTGCAATGACTGCCTGAAGTTCTACCTTAATATGATCACTCCAACAATTAAAATATCTGTATATTAAACATGCAGATTACTCGAATAGACCAACATATCACACAAAACACCTTTATTGGAGAGTTCAAAGTTTCTCTATTGATAATCAGCAAGTCTACCAACACCGTTTAGTGTTTTAGTTAATCCAGCATTAAATCAAAATGGAGAACACGCTGGTGGCTGTGCATTAATGTATCAGTAAAAGAAGCGACTGAATGCTCAGTTGGAAAACACAGTTGGATAAAAATGCACAGAGAAAGAGCTCGTCGAGAGCAAGGGGTGCAAAGCAGTGAGAAGTAAAAAAGATTGCTGAAGCTCATACAGGAATAATGCAACCAAATGCTGCTGATACGGTACCTTGCTGAGTTTGGATTGTAGGGAGGACTCGCTCCAAGACTGCTAGTGATTTTCTATGGTAATCTGCTTGTGCTTCTAATAACTGAGAACAGAACCCACATTGTCAACAAAAATTCCATTAGCTTCAATGCTTACAAAAGCAGTAACCTTGCGTCTATCAAACACAATTCTGGTAAAGCTCAGCAAAAATCTTACGGCAAAATCAATGAAACAAAGAGCTAAATATATGCAATGAGTCAGTGCCACTGCACCGTGCAAAACACTTACCATTACAAAATATCTTGCATAATCACCTTCTTTAGAAATAAAGTTGTACATATCAGCCGCAAGTTGATCCTGCGGACAGAAATATCTCTTTTTAGAATTCCAAACACACAGCTTCCAAGATAATGCACAGTATTGAGGGAAAGGGGCTAAAAGCTGCTCTACTAGATTACTTGTTAATGCAATAGAAAGTTAGAAGATTCAAGTCAAACTGGCTGTTGCAGAATTAGTCCTTCATATTTAAAATCAATGCCTCTGATATTCATTGAAACAAAAACGAACATAAATACAGATGAGGGAGGTCACTCAGCTCACCTAGCTCATCCTGCCATAGAGGTTTACAATCCCCCCATCGCAGTGCCTCCAGAGTTTGTGTCTCTAGTACCCCAACTAGAGGAGGACCATTCCAGGTATTAATCACTCCATGTGAGGGATTCTTAGGATCAGGGAAAATCCATTAGGTCCCAACAAGAGTTAAAAGGAAGTCAGTTCAAACATGAATGGTATCTGATCCCAGTCCTTCCATTAAAACTTGTGTTTTTCGGTGAAAAGCTGAAACCCCAAAAATTTGAATTCAGGAAGCACTGAATATAAGTCAACCCACTTCTCATCATATTCCTCATTCCCCTCTCTCTCCAAAACGCATCTAATTTTCTATTGAACCTTTGTGGAAAAAAAATGGGAGATATTTCTGGAAGAAACTTAATGAACTCTTAGACCTGCAAGACGTAACTACAGCAGATAGACTGAGAGAATACTGCTGCAATTACAATCCATTTGCTTAAGTTCTTTTCACAGAGCAGTGAGAGCAACTGCACTAGGTTCCAATTGCTCATCATCCCTGTCTTTACTGAACCACACTAGCTGCCTGTCTTCAACACTTTCAATTTATAATCATCATCCTCATCTTTAACTCACTCCTCACCCTATCTCTACAACTTCTGACAGCTCTATGATCCTCCAGTGTCAAACACCCCATTCCTCTGACGCATCCCCCCCACCGCTCTCATCTCACCATTAGTTGCAAGTAGGGTTGCCAATTCTGGTTGGAGGCATTCCTGGAGGTTTGATCACATGACTTTCTGACCACGCGACATTCTGGCCAGGCGAGATCGAATGGATAATGGTTTTGGCATGGTTTGCACCAAAGAGTTTAAACAGCAAATATTCACTATCCAAATATACATTTTGGTTTCTGCATTCAGATTGCCACACAAACATACCTTGCACAGTTCCACTTTATTTCCAGCTTCATCCATTTCCTCCCTCAGGGAGTCAACCTTTGCTGCTACTGCCTGGAAATTGGCTCCTGAAAATGCAGCTTTGTGTGCTTGATTATACCTGAAACAAACCAGGCCCATGCAATTAAACTCCAAATCAGACCCACTTCCCCATGTCCCAAACCCAAACCAGGCCTCACCTCAAATAAGCCGCAGGCCAGAGTCAAACTAACGCACAGTTTTCTTAGGCCCCTGATGCAGATCTGTTCCGAATTCCCCAAAGTCCTAAATTCGAACTAGCTCTGAGCACTCTTAGGCACCAGACCTAAACTCAGTCTAACTTTATTAAAACTCAGTTTCTCAAATCCTCTCAAAGCCATCTTGGTTCATTTTTAATGAAATGGGCCTTGTTTTGGTTTTGAATACTCATATAGTATCGATAGGGATTTTATATTCAAGTTAAAGTCATCAATGGCTATGGTTTTTTTTTCAAACTGATGGGCATATTGGCTGGTGTCAAAGATGAAAGACATGCTATACCTGGCTAACGAACTACTTGAAAACTTCAAAATCTGGTTTCACTCCAAAATATTACTCCTGATCACAGACTTGGGAGTGATTATTACATTAAATTCAGTCACAGTACAATTTTAAAAACACTTACCGCATTTTTGCTGAATCCCAGTCTAGTACTAGTTTAGCCAACTGCTTCCTCTGCTTCTGAATGTTAGGAATCTCCATCTTTAAAAAGAAGAATTTTTTAAAAAAAAGTGTGAATAGAAGCGAGACAGGTATTTGCTACTATTCAAGACAGTGCTCTGCTTTGGCCTCCTGCATGAGCAGCAGAGGAATGCAGGTGACTCTCAATCTGAAAGTTATGGGTTCAAGTCCTAAGATGGCTGTGTACTGATATATTCCTGGAGTCGCACCAAGTCCTGTTCACCCATCACCACTGTGCTCCCTGACCTACACTGACTCCTGGTCTGGTAATGCCGCGATTTTAAAATTCTCATCCTTGTTTTTAAAATCACTCCCTATCTCTGTATCCTCCTCCAGCTCTACAACCCTCTGGGGTCTCTGCACTCCTCCAATTCTGGCCTCTTGCGAATCCCCGATTTAATTCGCTCCACCATTGGCAGCTGTGCCTTCAGCTGTCTAGGTCCTAAACTCTGGAATTTCCTCCCTAAACCTCTCCACCACTACCTCTCTCTCCTCCTTTAAGACACTACTTAAAACCTACCTCTGACCAAGCTTTTCATCACCTGTCCTAATATCTCCTTATGTGGCTCGGTGTCAAATTTTGTTTGATAACACTCCTGTGAAGCGCCATGGGACATTTTACTACATTAATGGTGCTATATAAATGCAAGTTGTTCCTGTTGTCATTGAATTGAAGTGTCATTCACAGGTAAAAGGCTATCCTGAAGCTGAGTGGCTTACAGAAAGCAAACAGAAACTAAACTTTAATTCTACTGTTGCGGGAAAAGAGTGACTGGGGGTTGCATCCAGCCATGTCTTAGTTTACTAACCTCTGCCAGGTTGCTGAATGGATCAAGGATATCTCTCTCAATTTGTGACTCATAGCTGGCAAGCTCAAATGCCAGTTTATTCTCTGCCTCACTACATGTTTCCAGCAATTTCCTGAAACCAAACCAAACATAATTATAGGCATAAAGTAATTTTGTGGACATTCCTTAAAATAATGCTCAGCATCTTTCTGGACTAGTGCTTGTTTTTCATCTTTATTTTAAAGGTAAGAATTTTGGTCTTATTATCCATAATATAAGTATCCAACAAAGCATAAAAGCAGCTCTAAGATGGTCAAGTTACTTATGCATAACTTACATAATGAGAGAGTCGTCCCCCAAGTAGGCAAGTCCTTCCTGCATGCTTTGGGAGAGAGCCATTAGAGGCAACTTTTTCTGTTAACATTAAAGAAATAAAATGGCAAATTATTGAGGAAGAATGTTTAAGATTAATTGATTTAACTGACAGTTTTATTGCGGTTTCAGCAAATCACTCTGTTGAATTCACACACTGGAGCAATACCACAAAGAGAGTTTGGACTGAATACCAGAATATTTACAACTCTGCTTTTAATTTAGTGGGTAAGTGATGATTTTATGGGCCTATATACATTTCTCCAATGCCAAATCAAATCTTCACAACAAGGGATTTACAGAGTGATTTGTGTCAGAGGTAACATGCATTTTGACAGCTGCAAGCGTGTCATAGTACATGAAGCTGAGCAGCAACTAACACTGAGGAAGGTATTTAGAGGTAAAGCCTGGAACGGTATTGTGGTGTGACTGTATTTATTCAGGTAAGGGTCATTTACCATGTAACTATATTGAGTTTACTCAGCAGGGTCTGGGTTATTAGCTGTGAAACTGTATTGAGTCTCTCAACTCACCTAGCCCTCAATCCTTGGAGTTTGCTGCCCTCCTTAACTGGGCTGATAAGTGGCAAGTAACATTCGCGCCAGACAAGTGCCAGGCAATGACCATCTCCAACAAGAGAGTCTAACCACCTCCCCTTGACATTCAACGGCATTACCATCGCCGAATCCCCCACCATCAACATCCTGGGGGTCACCATTGACCAGAAACTTAACTGGACCAGCCACATAAATACTGTGGCTACAAGAACAGGTCAGAGGCTGGGTATTCTGCAGCGAGTGACTCACCTCCTGACTCCCCAAAGCCTTTCCACCATCTACAAGGCACAAGTCAGAAGTGTGATGGAATACTCTCCACTTGCCTAGATGAGTGCAGCTCCAACAATACAAGAAGCTCGACACCATCCAGGACAAAGCAGCCCGCTTGATTGGCACTCCATCCACCACCCTAAACATTCACTCCCTTCACCACCGGTGTACAGTGGCTGCAGTGTGTAACATCCACAGGATGCACTGCAGCAACTCGTCAAGGCTTCTTCGACAGCACCTCCCAAACCCGTGACCTCAACCACCTAGAAGGACAAGGGCAGCAGGCACATGGGAACACCACCACCTGCACGTTCCCCTCCAAGTCACACACCATACCGACTTGGAAATATATCGCCGTTCCTTCATCTTCGCTGGGTCAAAATCCTGGAACTCCCTTCCTAACAGCACCGTGGGAGAACCTTCACCACAGGGACTGCAGTGGTTCAAGGAGGCTACCTTCTCAAGGGCAATTAGGGACGGGCAATAAATGCTGGCCTCGCCAGCGACGCCCACATCCCATAAACGAATAAAATAAAACTTCTCCCTCCACATAAACTTTCCTACCCATATTCACGGCCACCCCCTCGACCTTGTCAACTCACGTGGCCTCCCTACTCCCATCATCTTAAATCACAGATAAGGCCATCTCTGATCACTTCCTTGTATCCCTCACCATTCACATCCTCTTTTCCCTTTACAACCCCACATCCTTCTGAGTCTGTCCCTGGAAAAAAACTCTTTCCTAAGTCACTTAACAAATACACTTTCAATCTACCAACTATCTAGCCTTTGGCCTTCCAATGGCCACGATATATCTGCAGCTACTGATCTGCTCAATCACACCCTCATCTCCACCACTGATGCTTTTGTCCCCAGCAAAACCCTTACTCTCTCCCACCCTGGTAGTTCACCCAAGTACGGCTCCTAGCTTCCCTCCATTAAGTCCAAGGGGTGCAGACTTGAAAGTTTACGGTGCTCAACTGGTTTAGCCATTCATTGCCAGATCTGGCTCGACCACATCAAGCACCATTGGGGCCTCACTCTCCTCTGCCAAAACCGCTTACTACTCCAGGATCATCCTGGAGAGCAAAGATAACCCCCGGCTTCTCTCCTCCACGACCAACCGTCTCCTTAAACCCCTCTACCCTGCCCCCTCCACCCTCACCTCCAATGCGAGGAGATTATGCACACTGTCACTAAGATTGAGACCATATGTTCAGTTGCCTCTGCCACATTCCTCCCTTCCCCTTGCCCACTAAGCCATGCTTTCTGCAAGCTCCCCCCGCCTTAGCCCTGGATCCGCATTTTTCTCTAGTTTCTCTCCAATCTCATCTTGTCCATGGGATCCAGTTCCCTCTCTCAACCCTATTCCCAGTAAACTGCTAACCACCCAACTTTCCTTCCTGGCCCACATGCTAGCTGATATCGTGAATAGTTCCCTCTCCTCTGTTATTGTCCCCCTCCCTTTTAAATCTGCCAGCATCACGCCCCTCCTCAAAAATCCCACCCTTGAAAACTACATCCCCATTGCCAACCTCCTTTTCCTTTCCAAAGTCCTTGAACGTGTTGTCGCCTCCCAAATTCGTGCCCATCATTCCCACAACTCCATGTTTAAACCTCTCCAATCAGGTTTCTGCTCCTACCACAGGACTGAAACAGCCCTAATCAAAGCCACAAATGACATCCCATGTGACTGTGACTATGGTGCACTATCCCTCCTCATCCCTCTCAACCTACTGCAGCATTTGACACGATTGACTACACCATCCTCCAACGCCTCTCCTCCACTGTCCAGCTGAGTGGAATTCCCCTCACCTGGTTCCATTCTTACCTATCCAGTTGTGGCCAGAGAATCTCTGCAATGGCTTCTCTTCTCATCCCCGCACTATTTCCTCTGGAGTCCCTCAAGGATCTCTCCTATTTCTCATCAAATGCTACCCCTCGGCAACAACTTCCGAAGACATGACATCAACTTCTACATGTAAGCTGACAACATCCAGCTCTACCATACTACCTCTCTTGCCCCCTCCACTGCCTCTGTGTTGTCAGACTTCTTGTCTGACATCCAGTCCTGGATGAGCCAAAATTTCCTCCAATTAAACATTGGGAAGACCGAATACATTGTCTTTGGCCCCTATTTATTCGGTAGAGTAAGGGTAACTCACTGTATAACTGCATGGAGTTCCTGTTTATTGGGGGTAAGGATTAAAATATATTTGAACAGAAAATTGAAATACAGCTCATATTCATGAACGTTTTCTGCATTCAGCTCAACGTAATCAGGGCAAAATACCAGGGGGCACATTTCTTTTGCCACACTTTTGATGTTCAGTGTGACAGTATTACTTACATGACGTTTCTCCACTTCCGTGCCCTGTTGAACCTGCAAACATGCAGCCAGTCTCTTGTGGGTATTATGGGAAATAATTCTCATTGTGTCCATGCGCTTCTCAATCTAAACCAGAAAGAAAAAGCACAAGTCACATTTTAGTCACCCTTAGTTTCCTCTTCTGCATTTCTTGATTCAACACAGTATAATAAAATACAGGAATCTCTGCTTGATGGGGTTTCCTTTCCTGAAACTTTATAAATTCCAAACACAGAGATATTGCAAAAAAATAGTACAATATGAAATTTCATAATGGTCAAAATGCTGTTGAGATTACAGAATTAAATACAAATAAAGGTCATTATATGGAAAATGGAGTTGAAACTGTTATCAACTGAACACCCCTTGCAAATGAAACATCAAGTACTCTTGGCCTTTTGAAAAGAAAAAAAGTTGACAAAGCCTGCTACAATAAGATATTTAAATACAATTCAACAGTGTATCTTGAGGACAGCACAGTCCAAAAGTGAACACGCACCAGTGGTTAGTTACACAGGGACACCTTTCTGAGCAAAACATGCACAATGTCACAGCCCATATTCCAGCCCGCATCCACTTCCTTTTCAAGCTACACTAGCTCTCCCCGCCCTAGAGAATTGACTTTAAATCCTCATCCTAAATTTCAAATCTCTCTATCACCTTGCCCCTCACTAACTTTGTGATCTCCTCCAGCCGTGTCCCTTTGCACACTCTTGGTTCCTCCAGAACCAGCCAATTTTTTATATTTCCCATTCCCTCTGCTCTACAGTCAATACCAACTTGTTCAGTCACTATGTCCCTGCCCTCTGGGACTCCCTCCCTCACCATCACCGTATTTTCACATTGTCCTCACTTTGAAAAGTCTCTAAATGGCCCTTCTCTCACCTCCTCCTAGTCCCTCTTTACCCCTTCTTCCTCCTGTTTCTTGTCCACTCATTACAGCTTGGTGGATAAAGTGCTCTGTATGTGAGGAATGCTACAGAAATGTAAATTGTTGCACCATATTGGCACAGCTATATAGCTCCACAGCTCCCAGCCCCCTTCTGCCCCCAATGTAAAGACTGTCCAGGGTTCTCTGATGGAAGTACATGCGTGGATACTGGGTGATCACTGGATCGGGCTTGGCTGTGATTGAACTTCCTGCCAACTTTTGCATTTTTAACACACAACAAATCGTAGAATGTTACAGCACAGGAAAGGGCCATTCTGCCCATCAAGTATGCTCCAGTTATTTTCTCCGTCCAATCTATTACTACTCATCTGCTCACTCCTCGTTTTTTTTTTATTTGTTCATGGGATGTGGGTGTCGCTGGCAAGGCCAGCATTTATTGCCCGTTTCTAATTGCCCTCGAGAAGGTGGTGGTGAGCCGCCTTCTTAAACCGCTGCAGTCTGTGTGTTGAAGATTCTCCCATAGTGCTGTTAGGAAGGGAGTTCCAGGATTTTGACCCAGCGACGATGAAGGAACGGCGATATATTTCCAAGTCGCGATGGTGTGTGACTTGAAGGGGAACGTGCAGGTGGTGTTGTTCCCACGTGTCTGCTGCCCTTGTCCTTCTTGTGGTAGAGGTCGCGGGTTTGGGAGGTGCTGTCGAAGAAGCCTTGGCGAGTTGCTGCAGTGCATCTTGTGGATGGTACACACTGCAGCCACAGTGCGCCGGTGGTGAAGGGAGTGAATGTTTAGGGTGGTGGATGGGGTGCCAATCAAGCGGGCTGCTTTGTCCTGGATGGTGTCGAGCTTCTTGAGTGTTGATGGAGCTGCACTCATCCAGGCAAGTGGAGAGTATTCCATCACACTCCTGACTTGTGCCTTGCAGATGGTGGAAAGGCTTTGGGGAGTCAGGAGGTGAGTCACTCGCTGCAGAATACCCAGCCTCTGACCTGCTCTTGTAGCCACAGTATTTATGTGGCAGGTCCAGTTAGGTTTCTGGTCAATGGTAACCCACAGGATGTTGATGGTGGGGGATTCGGCGATGGTAATGCCGTTGAATGTCAAGGGGAGGTGGTTGGGCTGATAAGTGGCAAATGTTACTTGCCACTTATCAGCCCAAGCCTGGATGTTGTCCAGGTCTTGCTGCATGCGGGCTCGGACTGCTTCATTATCTGAGGGGTTGCGAATGGAACTGAACACTGTGCAATCATCAGCGAATATCCCCATTTCTGACCTTATGAGGAAGGGAAGGTCATTGATGAAGCAGCTGAAGATGGTTGGGCTTAGGACACTACCCTGAGGAACTCCTGCAGCAATGTCCTGGGGCTGAGATGATTGGCCTCCAACAACCACTACCATCTTCCTTTGTGCTAGGTACTGGAGAGTTTTCCCCCTGATTCCCATTGACTTCAATTTTACTGGGGCTCCTCGGTGCCACACTCGGTCAAATGCTGCCTTGATGTCAAGGGCAGTCACTCTCCACCTCACCTCTGGAATTCAGCTCTTTTGTCCATGTTTGGACCAAGGCTGTAATGAGGTCTGGAGCCAAGAGGTCCTGGCGGAACCCAAACTGAGCATCAGTGAGCAGGTTATTGGTGAGTAAGTGCCGCTTGATAGCACTGTCGACGACACCTTCCATCACTTTGCTGATGATTGAGAGTAGACTGATGGGGCGGTAATTGGCCGGATTGGATTTGTCCTGCTTTTTGTGGACAGGACATACCTGGGCAATTTTCCACATTGTCGGGTAGATGCCAGTGTTGTAGCTGTACTGGAACAGTTTGGCTAGTTCTGGAGTACAAGTCTTCAGCACTACAGCCAGGATGTTGTCGGGGCCCATAGCCTTTGCGGTATCCAGTGCACTCAGCCGTTTCTTGATATCACGTGGAGTGAATCGAATTGGCTGAAGACTGGCTTCTGTGATGGTGGGGATATCGGGAGGAGGCAGAGATGGATCATCCGCTCGGCACTTCTGGCTGAAGATGGTTGCAAATGCTTCAGCCTTGTCTTTTGCACTCATGTGCTGGACTCCGCCATCATTGAGGATGTGGATGTTTACAGAGCCTCCTCCTCCAGTTAGTTGTTTAATTGTTCACCACCATTCATGACTGCAGAGCTTTGATCTGATCCGTTGGTTGTGGAATCGCTTAGCTCTGTCTATATAGCATGTTGCTGCTGCTGCTTAGCATGCATGTAGTCCTAAGTTGTAGCTTCACCAGGTTGACACCTCATTTTTAGGTACGCTTGGTGCTGCTCCTGGCATACTCTTCTACACTCTTGAATATTGCCCTTTTTCAAGTAACCATCTAATTCCTTTTTAAAAGAGTCCATGGACTCTGCTTTGACAATGGGAATGGCCAGTTGGGTGAAGCTTTTATGCCTGTGGAAATGTACCACAGCAAGAGTTGGCACCTTCAGGATAGGAGGAGAGAAAAAGTTCAATATGCTTTCTTGATATCATTCTTGGTATTGATGAACATATTCTGAGGATTATTAAATCACCCTGAAAACATAACTCATCCTCAAATCTCATTTTTTAAATTAAATTTTGCAAATAATCTGAAAACAGCTCATACATAACTATATAGTTTCCTATTTAATTTGACATGTTTAAAAAAAAATGGAACTCCCATATAAGTCAGCACTTTGAGATTGGTTCTCCTTCTCAGAATCACAAAGAATGCCCCATATCTGTATTTTTAGCTCACGCTGATGATTCAGTAAAATCCAATTGGGGCCTTCCTAGGGGCAGTTACTCTCTGACCAATCCACTTTACTGCAGCAGGTTGAGGCTTGTACACACTGCGTGAGTGTGAGTGCGAGTGTGTGCGCACATGTGAGTCTCTCTCTCACATCTCCAATTACACATTCGTACTGGAAGCATCTCCAAGCAGAGGCCCAGGAAGAAACTGATAAGAACTCAAACAGAATTTTTAGAACAACGCACAGATTTTGCACATCAATCCGTGAACTAAAAGTGCAGCCAGGGCAAACTACAAATTATATTGCGGGGAAGAGGGAGGATTCTCGCAAACTGCAATTACAAATGTAAACAAGTTTTCAGAAGGTTACAAAACTAAAGAAAACAATGGTTTTGTCAGAAGTCCACTGAAATGATTGCTTGGAAACCATCTGCAATATATATTTTCCACAGGGCAATCCCCAATGGGCGTTGGTTACAGACAAGTTCGATATAAATGTTCCTATTTGGAAGTTATGCAGAGAAACTAAAGTGATTTTACATCTTCTTTCATAATACAATTATATTGGAAATAGCGACCCAGAACGTTCTGAAACGGCAAGTTACGCCGAAATTTCCTGAGAATCTTATTAGCATATGACAAAACATATAAAACAGCTCAAAACAAGTGGAAATCAGTGTAAACAATTGAGGTCCGAGGAAAGCGATAAACTTACCCGATATTCCTTCCTTAAGTCCCTCTCTATGTTTGAGGATTGAAGTCTGAAGCCATCACAGCATCATTTATGCACATTAGGCACAGCATGTTTAAGAAAATGCAATTGTAGAAGTTTTTCAATTTTTTCCACAAATCATTCTGATGCCATAAAGAAACATTCAAAAAGGTACAAAAATACATTGTAGGTCTCATTGAGGAGAAATAAAAGAAAAACACCTTAAAAAAAAATTGGAGTAAAATACCAGAAATGTGACTTTAGGTGGTGTGACCCTTATCACCAAATCATACCTTGGTCTGTCCCCTTACGCCTCTGACACCTTCTCTTTTTTGAGCATATCACCTTGTTTCACCTCTCTCACCTCTCCTTCAAAATCCTCGTTGTCTACCGCCCACCCACGTACCAAGCTAAGTTTCTCACTGAGATATCTTCACTGATTTCCTCCCTCAGCCACTGCACCGAGTGCCTTCTCATCCTTGGTGATTTCAACCTCCACCTCAACTCATCATGCTCTCTCTCCTCTGAGTTCACTGCCCTCCTATTCTCCATTAATCCCTCCCTCCATATAAACTCCCCAACCCATATTCAAGGCCACCCCCCCCACCTTGACCTTGCCATCTCACGTGGCCTCTCTACTCCTTGCATGTCGATCACAGATAAAGCCATCTCTGATCACTTCCTTGTATCCCTCTCCACCAACATCCCCCTTCCCCCTCCCAACTCCACTTCCTTCTGTATCTGTCCCCGGAAAAAAAACTCTCCCCCAAGTCACTTACAACTACACTTTCAAATTCCCAACTGTCTAGCCTCTGGCCCTCCAGTCATGAAATATTGGATGGGATAAACAGAGAGAGAGAGGAAGTATTAAGGGAATTAGCATCTTTGAAAGTGGATAAATCACCAGGGCCGGGTGAAATGTATCCCAGGCTGTTAAAAGAAACCAGGGAGGAAATAGCGGAAGCTTTAACAATCATTTTCCAAACTTCATTGGATACAGGCATAGGGCCGAAGGATTGGAGGACTGCTAACGTTGTACTGTTGTTTAAAAAGGGAGCGAAGGATAGACCGAGTAATTGCAGGCCAGTCAGCCTAACCTCGGTGGTGGGCATATTATTGGAATCAATTCTGAGGGACAGGATAAACTGTCACTTAGAAAGGCACGGACTGATCAAGGACAGTCGGCATGGATTTGTTAAGTGGAGGTTGTGTCTAACTTGATTGAATTTTTCGAGGAGGTGACAAGGAGGGTCGATGAGGGTTGCGCAATTGATGTAGTCTACATGGATTTTAGCAAGGCTTTTGACAAGGTCCCACATGGCAGATTGGTCAAAAAAGTAAAGGCCCATGGGATCCAAGGGAATGTGGCAAATTGGATCCAAAATTGGCTCAGTGGCAGAAAGCAAAGGGTAATGGTCAACGGGTGTTTTTGCGACTGGAAAGCTGTTTCCAGTGGGGTGCCGCAGGGCTCGGTACTAGGTCCTTTGCTTTTTGTGATATACATTAACAATTTGGACTTAAACGTAGGGAGCATGATTAAGAAATTTGTGGATGACACAAAGATAGGCCGTGTGGTTGATAGTGAGGAGGGAAGCTGTAGACTGCAGGAAGATATCAATGGACTGGTCAGATGGGCAGAAAAGTGGCAAATGGAGTTCAATCCGAAGAAGTGTGAGGTAATGCATTTGGGGAGAGCAAACAAGGCAAGGAAATACACAATAAATGGGAGGATACTGAGAGGTGTAGAGGAAGTGAGGGACCTTGGAGCGCATGTCCACAGATCCCTGAAGGTAGCAGGACAGGTAGATAAGATGGTTAAGAAGGCATATGGAATGCTTTCCTTTATTAGCTGAGGCATAGAATATAAAACAGGGATGTTATGCTGGAACTGTATAAAACACTAGTTAGGCCACAGCACGAGTACTGCGCACAGTTCTGGTCACCATATTACAGGAAGGATGCAATTGCACTAGAAAGGGTGCAGAGGAGATTTACGAGGATGTTACCAGGACTGGGGAATTTCAGCTATGATGACAGATTGGATAGGCTGGTGTTGTTTTCCTTGGAACAGAGGAGGCTGTGGGGTGATTTGATTGAGGTGTACAAAATTACGAGGGGCCTAGAGTGGATAAGAAGGACCTATTTCCCTTAGCAGAGGGGTCAATAACCAGGGGGCATAGGTTTAAAGTGATTGGTAGAAGGGTTAGAGCGGAAATAAGGAAAAACATTTTCACCCAGAGCGTGGTGGGAGTCTGGAACTCACTGCCTGAGAGGGTGGTTGAGGCAGAAACCCTCAATTCATTAAAAAAAATGCCTGGATGTGCACCTGAAGAGCCGTGACCTGCAGGGCTATGGACCAAATGCGGGAAAGTGGGATTAGGCTGGGTGGCTCGTTCTCAGCCGGCGCGAACACGATGAACCGAATGGCCTCCTTCTGTGCCGTAAATTTTCTATGATTCTATGATTGTCTATGATTCACCACGACATTTCTGTAGCTACCGATCTGCTCAATCGCATCCTCACCTCCACCTTTGACGCCCTTGTCCCCATTAAAACCATTACTCTCTCCCACCCTAATCGTTCCCACTGGTTCAGCCCTCAGCTCCACTCCCTTAAGTCCAAGGGACGCAGACTTGAATGTTTATGGCAGACAACTGGTTCAGCCATTCATCGCCAGATCTGGCTGGACCACATAAATCACTATCGGGTCCTGCTCTCCTTTGCCAAAACTGTTCATTATTCCAGCATCATCCTGGAATGCAAAGATGACCCGCAGCTTCTCTTCTCCACTACAAACCGTCTTTTTAAACCCCTCTCCCCTGCCTCCCCCACCCCCACCTCCAACATGTACGAGGAACTCACATACTTCTCTGTCACTAAGATTGAGACCATCCGTTCAGCTGCCTCTGCCACTTCCCTCCCTTCCCCTAGCCCACCAAGCCAAACTTCCCCTAAGGTTTCGCCCCACCCTTTCTCTAGTTTCTCTCCTATCTCCTCTCATGCTCTCACCGAGCTCATTGAACTGTACTTGACGTAACCTGCAAATTGTATAATCTGTATTGTGTATGTTTGGAATGTGATATGACAACTGTATTGTATGTATTGCTGCAAATTTTATGAATAAAGTATATTTTGTGAAAAAAAAAATCAGTGCAAGACCCCCTGAAGATGAGTTTCACATCACTTCAGATTGATGCCACACAGAGCATAACTTTAGTGTTAGTAAATTTGGTTGTAAAATGCTCGGTGGTCCCTTGGACATTCTGGACACGTTTATAAACTTGAGAATTGCTTCTAAATATTTTGAAAGTGTTGGTCTTTCTACTCGCACCCTTAAACATCCAAAATTTAACAGCAGGAGTAGAGCTCAGTGCAACCGTATAAATACACATACACAGAGCTCTCTACTGTGCTGAGAGTTGAATTCAGAGCTAGACTGGGCTCAGATCAGTAGGTACAGTATAAATGCAGCCTTGGTCAAGGAAAAAGACAAAGACATTCAACTTGACTAAGGCGCTTTTTTAAAAAAAGAATGAGAGCTAGACATTGGGTGGGTGTACATATTTGCTATTGTAGGTCTACTGCAGACATGCCATGCATCTTCCGTTGGATATATTACACATGGTAATAGACACCTGTATGTACTGTTGCTCCACATTTTATTCATATTTGAACATGCAAGTGGATTGCAGATTCCCTGTGTCTTTAAAGGTAAATCCATAATTGCAGAAGTTTTTTTTTTTAAAAGTGCTATGCTTATCTCCTTGTAAAAGAAACCTGGTATGGAACTATTCAATGCTGAGTTGAGATCTAGCAGCTTTTGTGCTAAATCATCCGTGTGATGTCTGGTTACACTGAAACAACTTCTCTTCCAAATTGTGTACTGAAGGCCTCAGGGAAATTCCTCCCACATGTGAACAGAAACTTATATACTGCATGCTGTGATATGGCTTTTTAAAATCACTGATGACTCTGATACATTATTGGAGTGAGTCCAAAGCAATTGTCTTTGCAAGACAGTTTTGGTTCCACAGGGGAAATACCCCAACAGTGTACTTCCTCTTCAGTCTCTCATTCTTCTGAAAATCCAGCTATTGTAATAAACTGAACAAAACTGCAACTTCTTGCAAACAGACACCAGGGGGGCAATTTTAACCCCCAAGAACGGGTGGGTTGGAAGCAGGTGGGCAGTAAAAGTAGTTGATTTTTGGAGCGGGAGCACATCCTGGCTCCAATATGCCCACTTCTGAGTTTAACCCAGGAGCGTTTGGATGCATGCATGCAACAGAAACCTGGAAGTTCCGTCCCCACTTAAAGCCAGCGGGCTGATACTTAAAAGGGCAATGTACCCCATTGCGACAGATAAGGCCCTTAATTCTGATACACAAAAAAAATTATCAAACAAATTTAACCTTACCTGTTTGGGTTTCCCATTGCTTCTAATTCACGTCAGGTGAAAGCAGGCGGGAAGGGTCGGATCCATGAGGTGAGTGCCTTTATTGCACTGCTTGTGGGCCAGGAGGAGCAGGATTACTTCATCCAGGCCCAACACCTGGCGCGACAGGAACCCTGCGACTGGCTGACAACACCACCCCCCCAACCCCACCACGATCTTCTCCAAGGTCCACCCGATGTCGTCTATGTCCCCCCACCTCCCCTCCGATTTCTACCACGGCCCACGATCGATCTCTCCCTCCCTCGCCCTCTCCGATTCACAGCTCCTTTCACTTCCAAGAGGCAGCCAGCCTGTCAATCTGGCTGTATGGCGCATGGGAAACCAGGAAGTATTTCCGAACTTCACTCCTGAAAGTCCTGGCTCTAATTTTTAGGCTATGTCCCTAGTCCTAGACTCCCCAATGAGCGGAAATAGTCTCTCTCTCTATCTGCCCTATCAGTTCCCCTTAACATCTTGAAAACATCGATCAACTCACCTCTTAACCTTCTAAATTCCAGGGAATACAACCATAGTTTGTGCAATCTGTCCTCGTAATTTAACCCTTGGAGTCCAGGTATCATTCTAGTAAATCTACGCTACACTCCCTCCAAGGCCAATATATCCTTCCTATGGTGCAGTGCCCAGAACTGAACACAGTACTCCAGGTGTCGTCTAACCAGTGCTGTGTACAACTGTAGCATAACTTCTAGACCTCTAGATATAAAGACCAGCATTCCTGTAGTCTTTTTGATTATTTTCTGTAACTGTTAATGACATTTTAATGATCTATGTACATGGACCCCCACTGTTTTCAGTTTTTCACCATTTAGAAATTACTCTGATCTATGCATTTTAAATCCAAAGTGGATGATCTCACACTTGCCTACATTGAATTCCATTTGCATCAGTTTTGCCCATTCGTTTAATCAATTAATATCTATGTAATTTTATGCTTCCATCTACACTACTTACAATACTGCCTATCTTTGTGTCATTGGCAAACCTGGATATGTGTCTCTCTATCCCCTCATCTAAGTCATTAATAAATAGTGAATAGTTGATGCCCCGACACAGAACACTGGGATACCATTAGTCACATCCTGCCAATTTGAGTACCTGCCCATTATCCCTACTCTGTTTGCTTTTTCCCTGTAAGTTCCAAATTCTTCGGATGTTGCATTATATCTACAGGAAGCTGCTGTTCAGTTGGACTTTTAAGTTTCCTATAACATACAGGACAACCAACCAAGTAAGCTTGGATAGAGTAAATCTGGCATCTTAAAGAAAAGGCAGATAGTCTAGGCTGTACATGGAAGCTACTAACCATCTAATACCTTAAGTGGAACTACAAAATTGGTAGTAATTAAATTAAAAGCTATTAGTTGTCCTAACTCAATCAGCCAAAGGGGTCGGATAGGGTTAAAGCCAGTAGGACATTCTGGAAAATGCTCTCTAAAATGTACAAATTCCAAACAAACAATCCTAACTGCTGCATAACTCCATATTAAATAAAAATTAACTAGCCAGCATCCATTCAGCATCCAACTTTTAACGACTTGTCATATTTGGTTTGAGAGTTCTCTCATTTTTTGTTAGCAATAATACAAACCAGTTGCATTACCACGGCTGCTGTTTGACAGGAAGAGCACAATCTGTATCTGAGAGGACAACAAAATGTATTGCATTCAGAAACAGAACTTGCATTAGTTCTATACTTTCAAGTATCCAGAATCCAGATCTCAGCCCATGACAAAAGGGGAATCTCTCTCTCGTATATTTATATAAAAATCGTGCCTCAACATATACACACATATGCATACCATATTAGTTGTTATAAAATCATGGCTTTCATAATAGTGTGGTCATTTATAAAAAAATATATTTGAACAAATATTTGTACTTGAACTGAATGACTTGGCTACATCCTCAGGTTCAGCTAGCTTTTAATGCTACTCACAATGCTGTGTAAATGTGATCAGTTGACTGATACCTGGAGCTCTTGCTCCCAATAACACAATCAATAGGAGATCCTTTACCTGCAGCAGGTCATCACTCAGTACTTCAGTCTTCTCAGCCCTGAAATATAAAAGTAACAGTGATTAGAATCATGTTTAAACTCATAAAAACATTAGAAAGTACAAGAAAAGGCCACTTTATCCATCAAGCTCTCCCCTTTCACAGTCCATGCATGACTACCTCAAAAATGGACTTACCTCCCCTCCACCCATGATCTTCATGCTTTCTTCATAATCTCCATGTAAATCAATCAGATCTATTAATATCTGGAAAACTCACAATCCTCCTTCTTGACAGGTATTGATCAAATTCCTTTATAAAAAGGTAATTATGCCTTTGTGTAAGTTTTGTGCCAAACACTGTAGTGTTCCAGAAGTAACCTGGGGTCAAATCCATTACAAACTGGCTCCTGTGATCTCAGTATCACAGAGAATAGAACTGCCACTCTTCCACTGAAGAATGAGATGGTCTAGGAAAAGTATTGTTTAAACTACATTGATCTCTTCACACTATAAGGACTGCATCTGTTGTTGCTGCAGTAAAACCTTTAAAAAAAAATAAATATTCTAAACACACTGCTCTAAGGTATCAGTCACACCTCGCATGAGAGCTGGGATGATGTTGAAAACCAGTTATCGAGTAAATTCTTTAAAATTCACATAGAAAATGCTGCTGCAGAAATTGGAGCTTCTCTCTCTACACAAACTACAATACATCTTAGTGACTAAGGCTGCTGAGTTACAATGACTGAATAAGTCAACTTCTATTTTTTTGCTATGAGATTCCAGGATGTTTACCAGTATTTTGAGGGTTGCATTCTGTGATTCTGTCCATTTTTCCATGTAACCCCAACCCACCAGTCTTGGCCGTGCCTTTCATTTTTGCTCTATTTGATTCAACTTTTTCAGGTATAAAGTATAATAGGGCAAGATTATACTTTATATCTGAAAAAGTTGAATCAAATAGAGCAAATAGATATCTGAATAGTGCACATTTAAACAAACCATTCACAAAGACATGTTGGACTGGGACTGGAGCAAGCCCACTGTGAACAGCTGACTTTACTTACAAAACCTCATGGTATCACCTTACAATACAATACAAAGTACAATTTAAAAATCAGCCTTTAATAAGACTGAATAAGCCATTTCTAAACAAGCTCACTATGCTCAGTCAGGACAAGTTCACAGCAGTCAGAGCAAGTTATCCGTCCTGGGAACAGAATTCTTTATTCCTCCAGGAGTCAAGCATTTTAAAAAAAATCTTCCGCAACTAACTGGACTGGAACATAAATCAGGATTAGAGTCTGCGCCTCATACAAGTATGTGATCAGTGGACCAACCCACAAACTGCCATACATTCTAGTCTTCCAGAAGTAATACTTCACAAAATAACTCCTGCAATCTCAGTATCACAGAAAGTGGAACTGCCACTGACACACTATATGGTCTTGTTGCCATTTGTACGGAAAGGATTAGTCACTAGCCTAACTTTAGACTTATACTGGCCAAGGAGCAGCCAGTTACTGAGGAACTCTTCCTGTTCTTAAATAGAATCAGGATCAAAGGTTAGGTCATTAAAAAATGTGAAGCTTCACAATCCACCCATTTTAAAAAATCTCATGTCTCTCTAAAGAGAAATGCAGATATGTCGGCAGGAAATATTTGCGTCAAAAGTCACCTTTTTAATTTTGAAGAATCTGGTAAACGCTATCGCATAAAGGGTTTTAGATAACATTATCTAAAATACCAGTTACAACCTCATGTAAACCATTGGCCCAATTTGACTCTATACTCTCACCATTCAAACATATTATAGGCTTGCTATCTTCATCAAATGAGGATCTGTGTTATGCAGCCAGACTAAGGTTGAACAACGTGAAATTCATTAAACGTAAATTTGGCTTTTCTGCCCCTCCCCCTAAAAAAAAAGTTGTGTGGAAAGATAAACTGCTGCAGTTCTGTCTGATGTTTCCAGCACAATGCTTTTTGTCATCCCAACACTGGCCTCCACCTCAAATCACACTGGAAAATGACACTACAACTGTACCCATCATTTCAGTCACATCATGACTGAACCCCAATTTGCCTGCCTCCTTAGTCAATCAGAGAGTGAGACATGACACTCCAATCTCATTTCCTAAAGTTGCAGCTAAGTCAAAGTGAAATTAGGCATTTGTGTCACTTTCACTTTATATCATTAGTTGCCAGTACAGCAAACAGGAGATGGATCTAGGTCAGTTAGATAACTGACTTTTATCACAATCTCTGCCTTTACAACACCTCTTTTGGAAATTCTGGGCACCTGACACAAAGTCCTTAAACTAGATATTGGATTGGGGAAGAGGGGAGAAGAATAACAGAGCTTGGCTCTCTAGTAGTGTCTATTTTTCACAAGATGAAGCTGAGGCCAGGAGCTGGGCAACCACATGCCTTTAGCTCTGAATTGGCTGATATCTGAATTGTGGTTAGCAATGTTCTCAAGACAATCCAAACTCTCCTTCTGCCTATCTTTAATGTAAACTTTGCTTCCTCTCTCACTCAGTATGTACAATCCTATCAGGAGGGTTCATGGTGCCAGGAAGCAACATTTGTGTGATCTTTGAAGTGACTCTCCTCCTATCCCTTACATTTCACCCTCCATTTTCCACCTATCTCACTCGGAAGTCCACTTGAGGGCACTTCATTCTAGGCAGATTTCACACTCCTGTGGAAAACTGAGGGTGAAATGTAAGTCCAGACTGGGAATCCAACTAGCATCTTGTAGTGGTAAGCTCACTGTACCCTCTAGTTGCCGTTCATATACTAGAGAGGTTCAATGCGTGCCACTTTTAAAGATTTTCTATATGAACATAATTCGGAAGATACAATCCAACTTGTTGAAATGTGTGCATGTGGTGTGATCTGGTTTCCCTGTTCCTATTATTGAAAGGAAACAAACTGCACCAGAAGAATTGGGAACAGTAAGTGACAGCTGAAATGGTAGCTAAAATTATATCAACTCGCAAATTAGAGGGAATCAATGAGGAAGTATTGTTGAACAGGTTTTACAAGGTACTGCATCATCTGGCATTTGTAAACAGTTTGAGTGTAACAGGTTCAGCCTGTAAAGACAATACAGGAGAAATATAATATAAATAGTTCTACAAGCAACACACAAAGTACAGGGGGATGAGTAGTCGGTGATATCATTAGTTTGTATTTTTTTAAAATCTGGGTGAAGTTGCCACATTGGCTATTGCGCAGAATCAGTGACACCTGGAGGCCATTTTTAATTTCTAGTAGAAAACATGTCACAACAAGTTCAATTTTGCAAACTCAATGCTGTTTCTCCAATTTTCTTGGGTGGTGGGAGAGGGAGAAGCATGAATTGATAAAACAACAAGCCTAGAAGGGACTGTAACAAGAGAACCATTATCTGAAGGACAAAGGCATAACAGCTCCATTGCATTTGGTCAATAAATGCCGCAGGCTACCACATCTAAATCTGCTGTAACTAGCTACTGGAATGCAATGTTCCAATTATAATTAAACATACTGTTTTTGAAGACTTTCATCTTTTTATGAAATAGGCTCTTTTACTGGTGTTTATATTATCTGAAGCAGGTCAGCCACATTCTATGACTTTGGCCTGAGCCATTCAATCTTGTAGGACTTTCAAGTGTCCACGCAGTGGATGGGATTGTATATGTGGTACACAGATGAAGTCACTAAATAAGGGCAGTCAATTGTGGCTTGAGAAGGCAATAATTCACTTAGAAGCGGAACTTAGAATGGGCAGTGATTCTAGGCCATGACTTCTCAAATAAGTCAGCATCGTGCCTCTGCACTTCTAAACATAGCCTCTCTGTCCAACGAGAAACTGAACTAAATAAAAAGGAAGTACTTTAGAATTACTGGCTTTAGTCCTCAGGATGTATTAGTAATGAAACTGAAAATATTCTTGTACAAAATGGAATTGCAGCCTTCAAATGGTTGATTCTGTTTTGGTATAAACTCAGAGCCCAACAGTACGGTCTTGCAAAAACAACCACACTCAAAATCGAGAGCGGCAGTCACTCCGATACTAGCACTGCACTTTCACATACAAGTGCTTTAAATAACCACTGCCCGACAGCATGGAATAGAAACCAACTGAGCTGCTCAGATGAGAAAAGTACTGGGAATGTACAGTAGTACCCCTGTGGTTATTTTGGGGGAAAATGATCTCGGCAGAAGCAGAGAGGAAATATTGCCCAGTGACCTATGTTTTCAGTCCCAATATATTTTGGGATTGATTACAGCTGGATAATTTATTGCATTTATGCTACAACTTTCATGTTGATCTTTCAGCATCTTAGGCACTTGGCTGATTCTAAAAGTGTAGTACAGACACAATGTACATTTTAAAATGGACACAAGTGAGATCATCCAGAAGAAGTGCCTTACACTGGTATGATTGCATGTTAGCTGCTGTATAAATGTAACTGATTCCATATCTTTCTTAAACCACTTAACATTGCAAAATTGCACATTTGTAACTTCAGATTAAATGTGGTTCATTCAAACTTGTTTCTTCACCTCCCCCCACCATAATTTTTACTCCATGCTCCTAAAGCAATGCAAGTGGACATCATCAGTGCATCATGTTCACTTGTGCTACCCCGAAAACGGCATCAGTGTCCCGCTGCGTTAAATTGTCACAACTACATGGCATGCCGCAAATGAGCTAGGTTGTGTTACAACAGTCTACATCCTCCCTCAATTCAAATATACCACCAAAAACTTGAGATGGCTTGAACCCCCACATTACATTTGTAGGATGAGCATTCACACCAACAATTCTGAACAAATTCAGTTCCTGATTTCAGCCGGGCCATTGGAAGTATGGCCGTGATTAGATAAATGAAAGTTCAAAGTATAGGAGAAACAGAAAATATACTACTTGTGTACAGGAGGGTCAATGGAGCATACCTGGGAGTGGGTGGCCACTCAGCTGGGGTAAACAATACATGAATAGCACGTCATCTCTCCACCATGCTGTGGATTAAGGTGGCTTTGATATGCCTGGTGAAAAGAAAAAGCAAATTCCCCTTTGGGAATTTTCCAATAGAATGCTGAAGATTCTAGGCCTTTAAGAGTTAATTTCTGTTAAGGATATATCTAGAAAAACCTGCCCCAGGCTGCTGTAGGGTTGTTTATTTGCTCAATCATGCCCAGGCACCATAGAATTTGCAACAAAACTAGAGAAGCTCCAGTTCAATCTGCTCAAGGTGCAGAGTTTCAAATAAATGGAAACTAATTAACCAAAAACTATTGTAGTTCATCTACATAAAGATAAATGGTGCTTCTTTGCCCAATTTTTTTGCTGGTCAGTGAGTTGGCTGAACTAATGATGCATTAAACATTGCTGCTCATTATTAAAGGTGCACAAACAGGCATTTCATTCATTTATTCTCGCCATAACCTCAGGATTATATAAAAAGAGACTCACATTTATATAGTACCTTTCACATCCTCAAGATGTCCCAAAGTGCTTTACAGCCAATTAATTACTTTTGAAATATAGTCACCGTTGTCTTGTAGGCAAACTGGGCAGCTAGCTCACACACAAGATCCCACAAACAGCAGTGAGATGAATGACCAGTTTGGTGTTGGTTAAGGGATGAACATTGGCCAGGATATCAGAGAGCTCCCTGTTCTTCTTTGAAAAATTGCTGAGAGATCTTTTAAGTCTACCTCAATGAAGGTTTAAGATGAGGTCTCAGTTTAACATCTCATCTGAAGGACAGCATTTCTGACAATGCAACACTCTCTCAGTACTGCTCTGAAGCATCAGTCTAGATTATATACTCAAGCCCTGGAGTAGGGCTTGAACTCACAACCTTCTGACTCAGACGCAAGTGCTACCACTAAGCCAAGCAGACACATCTATTTACATCAAAGTAGAATTAAAAAAGGTGAGTAAGTTCTTATTTGTTATTAGGCCTGGCTTAAGGAAAATGTATTGTTGGAATAATCTTATTTTAAAAAATCTAGTGCAAGTAACCCAAACCAAAGGCACTGGGAGGTTGTCTGCTAAAATAAGCAGCCTTGTCCTGCAGGATAATCATTCAGTGTTTTAATCTTTTATTACCACACCTGTCTGCAGAGGTTGACACAAGTTTCACCCTCATGGCACAGACTGAAATCTAGCTTTGATTTAAAAGTGATGTCTCAATAGAAAACAAGAAGTTGCTGCAAGTTCTGGGCTAACCCTGAAATTCAGTGTGATAAACACAAATCACGAAATGTATCCCAGGCTACTGTGTGAGGCAAAGGAGGAGATTGCGGGGGCTCTAACACATATATTCAGAACCTCTCTGGCCACAGGGGATGTGCCAGAGGACTGGAAAACCGCTAATGTAGTACCATTATTCAAGAAGGGGAGTAGGGAAAAACCGGGGAACTACAGGCCAGTGAGCCTAACATCAGTGGTAGGAAAATTATTGGAAAAAATTCTGAAGGACAAAATTAGTCTCCACTTGGAGAAGCAAGGATTAATCAGGGATAGTCAACATGGCTTTGTCAAGGGAAGATCATGTCTGACTAATTTGATTGAATTTTTTGAGGGGGTGACTAGGCGTGTGGATGAGGGTAACGCAGTGGATGTGGTATACATGGATTTCAGTAAGGCCTTCGATAAAGTCCCCCACAGGAGACTGGTCAAGAAGGTACGAGCCCATGGAGTCCAGGGTGCCTTGGCACTTTGGATACAAAACTGGCTTAGTGGCAGAAGGCAGAGGGTGATGGTCGAAGGTTGTTTTTGTGACTGGAAGCCTGTGGCCAGTGGGGTACCACAGCGATCTGTGCTGGGGCCCTTGCTGTTTGTGGTCTACATTAACGACTTGGATATGAATGTAAAAGGTATGATCAGTAAGTTCGCTGATGATACAAAAATTGGTAGGGTGGTAAATAGCGAGGAGGATAGCCTCAGTCTGCAGGACGATATAGATGGGTTGGTCAGATGGGCGGAACAGTGGCAAATGGAATTTAACCCGGAAAAGTGCGAGGTGATGCACTTTGGAGGGACTAACAAGGCAAGGGAATACACAATGAATGGGAAGACCCTAGGCAAGACAGAGGGTCAGAGGGATCTTGGTGTGCAAGTTCACAGATCCCTGAAGGCGGCGGAACAGGTAGATAAGGTGGTAAAGAAGGCATATGGGATACTTGCCTTTATTAGCCGAGGCATAGAATATAAGAGCAAGGAGGTTATGATGGAGCTGTATAAAACACTGGTTAGACCACAGCTGGAGTACTGTGTGCAGTTCTGGTCGCCGCACTACAGGAAGGATGTGATCGCTTTGGAGAGGGTGCAGAGGAGATTCACCAGGATGTTACCAGGGCTGGAGCGCTTCAGCTATGAAGAGAGACTGGGAAGATTGGGTTTGTTTTCCTTGGAGCAGAGGAGGCTGAGGGGGGACATGATTGAGGTGTACAAAATTATGAGGGGCATAGATAGGATGGATACTAAGGAGCTTTTTCCCTTCGTTGAGGGTTCTATAACAAGGGGGCATAGACTCAAGGTAAAAGGCGGGAGGTTTAGAGGGGATTTGAGAAAGAACTTTTTCACCCAGAGGGTGGTTGGAGTCTGGAACTCACTGCCTGAGAGGGTTGCGGAGGCAGGAACCCTCACAACATTCAAGAAGCATTTGGATGAGCACTTGAAATGCCATAGCATACAAGGCTACGGACCAAATGCTGGAATATGGGATTAGATTAGACTGGGCTTGATGGCCGGCGCGGACACGATGGGCCGAAGGGCCTCTATCCGTGCTGTATAACTCTATGACCATATAGGATACCAAGAGTGTAGCACTCCTACGTTTCATAGAAAAAATTAGCATTGTCTGTGGTTCTTTCCACTGGCACAGGGGATGTTCATCCAACCCGAGCAAGAATACTGCTGTAATCATACAGTAGCATATCGGTTAGCGGTACTGGACTAGCAACCCAGAGCTCATGAGTTTAAATCCCATCATGGAAAATTATGAAACTGAATTTAATAAATCTGGTAATTTGTGACTAGCACCAGAAAAAATAACAATGAAAGCCTCTGGATCTTTGTAAAAACCTAAAAGGAACCAGCCATTGCAAGCTCCTCTCAGATACTGTATTTCTTTACCCTACAAGCACAAGTGGACCTTTAAACATAGGCTTATAGTGCCAGCTCAATAAATAAACTAAATCTCATGAGAAATTTCTGGTAACAATATACATTGAAAGCACTTTAATTTTACCTGTGACAAACAGTTTTTGTCAATGTGACAAATCTTTTTAAGTAACTCAGAACAAACACTAGCCTGATAGAAAAAAATTTGTACTTATGTCCTCAGGATGTCCCAAAGTGCTTTACAGCCAATGGATTACTTTGAAGTAATGAAAAATAATTATTATGTAAGAAAACATATCTTGCACACAGCAAAGTCCCACAAACAGAAAATGAGCACATGACCAGATAATCGGTATTTGGTAGTGTTGACCAAAGGAGGAACGTTGGTCAGGACACTGGAAAAACTCCCAGCTCTTCTTCCAATAGCGCAGTGGGATCTTTTACATCCACCTCAGCTGTCAGACAGGGTCTTGATTTAACGTATCATCCGAAAGAAGGCAACTCCATGAATGCAGCATGAATGCAGCACTCCCTCAGTTCTGCACTGAATTGTCAGCCTAGGTTATGTGCTCAAATGTGTGGCGTTGCTTGAATGCACAGAGGTGAATGAGCCAAGATGATATTTCCATTCATACAGTCCTCACAGACCGATAAATAAAGGGAAACAATGGCCTCCACCGACATTATAATATAGAAATCAAGAAAGGCCAATGATGTGGACAGAACAAATGGGTTTAAGACAAAATTTAGATGTCAATTTCGTATGTATTTCTGGAGGGATATTATGAGACGGCAAGGTTGAAATGAAATCAAAAAGGGACTACCTTCTTATCAACCACTGCCACGGCTGTAACTGACACTTTTGGCCAAGACTTCCTTAAAGTATTCTGGACCATCAACAGTGGTGGGGGGCGGGGACGGACGGTGGGGAAGGATGCCACATTTTGCTGATGCCACAGAGCTGAGCTAGGAGAAAACTATAAAAAAATATCATCTAAATAGAACGGAAGCAAAAAAAAACCTTGACACCAAGAGCAACTCACACACCCGATCACTGCATCTAACGACATAACAAATAGTGTGACAATGATTGCCCTGCTGTGGGGGACTAATCTGCGTGATGAAGCATAAAGCCCACTCACAGAGTAACAAAACTCCACCTAGCACACTAATTGGTCATGTAAATTAAGTTACTGTATACCAGGTTGTTTCACTGGTGAATGAAGCTTATACAACTACCATCTGTCACTTGAGTTTAATGGGTCATCCTCACTTGTGGAACATGGCATTTAAAGCAGTGCCCCCCAAATTAACCCTCATTTCTCACTGTACTGTTATAAAGAACTGTACTGAAGCTCATCATAAACACCACATGAACAATGATAGGTTTCCCAACAAAATCAATAATTCAGATATAAACTTGCACAATGCCTCCACCCCACTTGAGAGCAGTCATTGTAGACTAATTTCACTGTATAAAGTATTGTACGCACAGAGTGAATGCAAGTTTCATTTCAAGGATCCCACATAGTTAAATGGTAAATGCAGTATTGGTATCAATTCTCAGAGGTGCCAATGTGTCACCTATATGACTATGAGGATTAAATAAACCAATGAAGATTACACTCTGTAATGCTGATCTGCTTACATGGAAACAAACTTCATCATTTGCATTGGTTTGGACCTGTATGACTTCCACTGTCTGCGTGTGGGCAAAGTCTCTTGGGCAAAGTGCTGGTACTGTTCCATGAATACAGGGTCAACATCTTCATGAGTGATGGGGGAAGGAAAAATTGGGAAGATAAAAATAAAAATTACTTTTCCCAACATTTTTTGTAAATTTCCCAATTATGTGCATAACAATCATCCCTTGCAAAATACTGGCAAGATATCACTCAAAAGCAAGAGTTCATTTTAAACAGATACAGCACTGGCTCACTCAGGAAAAGCTTAAAATGTTTTGAAGTAAATTCCTCTTTTTACCATTACAGTGAAGCTCTCTACCTTCCTGGAATGTTTTGATTAATGGGCCCATTGGACAGAGTGACTTCCTGAGTCTTTGTCAGGATACTGAGGATTGCTCATGTAAGGAGTTCTTAAGAAAATTATGTTGGGCATTACTGGTGGTGGCTGATAAGAGCAATCAATAGCCTACAGTATTACATGTGATCTTTGACATGAAGCATGTGATCAGTACAGCGAGCAGCCCCAATACTTCTGCCGTGAAGCAGTCTAGACAAGCGTCTGTCTGTTCAGTATCAGCTGAACTAGTCTGTTTGGAAAGCACTTCTGTTTCCTGCTAGAATGAGAATCAAGTTTATTCAGCCACTTTCACATTGCTGCTGGAATTAAGCATACAGCACCCAAGGACCTGCAAAAGATGCCATTTTACTTGAATCTTACTAAGGAAAATCTACAGACTACATCTTTTCCAGAGCAGCATAGCTCCCTTTGGACCAAGCAGGGCTCTTACTGGGAAATTAGCTTAAACCATGATTTTGTTTGAAGAAGGAAGCAGGATAGCTCCACGATTATAAACTGATGTAGGACCTTATGGATGGTAGGTATTACTAAAAAAAAATCAGGAAAGTTTTGTGCTTTCACAGAAATTGACAGATTTCCTAAATCTCCTTAATGTTGGGGATTCATGATGAGGAAAGATGGGAAAAGGGAAAGAAAAAAATCAGAAAATGAAGTGTCAAAATTACGTTCCTCTAGTTCAGATTTTTCCATTATGAAGGGATCAGCTGCAACATACTAATGGGAGCTTTTTTCAATTCACCCTAAGGCTTGTGGTAACGTGGTTATTGCAAGCACTACTGGAACATTGCATTGACGGAGTCTCTATGGATCACATTTACCAACAACTCTCTTTAAAAAAAAATCAATTCTACTTTGTTCCTTCTCCCAGCACTCCTCAGGATTATCATACACAAACACGGACATATGTGGTGAAACTAGGTTTGCAAGGCCCACTAATGAACCAGTGCAAACTGGACATCACCATACTTGAGTGAGATGACAAAGTCACCATTTTACTAATTGGGTCACTTCTCAAGTTGTCAGTGTCCTTAAGATTCATTTGAACATTTTCCTTGTCAAAATCCTCTTTTAGAAGCCAGGTTTTGATACTATATTACTGGTTAGATTAAAATAGCATTGTACAAAAACATTTAACAGAATTACCATGATAACTACTTCAGTTTAAATATCTTCATTCATCTAGTAAGTTATGCTAGACCATGTCAAACGGATAATGGTATTCAGCATAAATACAATTTACTATGGAGTGGCTGGAGATGTGTCAGTGATTCTCCATATGGTGAACTCCTGTGCACCTTCTCAACTGATCAATCTGTACAATGTAGGTAGCTGCTTCCATGATCATATCTGCACTCCATGCGATGCCACCCATTCCAGATACCATGCCCGTTCAGCTGACAGGGAACTGTAGTGATCAGTGCTGTCAGAAAGGACTCTACCCAGTTTGTCACCAGCTTATAAAATGAATCAACTTTATATAGGTGTATTTGGAAAATGCAAACCAATTCCCATAAACAAATATTTAAGACTTAGACTCTCTTCCTGCTCCAGACTTGGTCAACACATTGGCATAGCCAATCTTACTTATGGGACTGCTGATTATAACCAGTTGTATATGCTCTAGTTAACTGCATGTTTGCTGTCAATACAGCTTGATTGGTTGGTTGTACCACAAATGTTTACAAAATATAATTATGGAGACAGTGGGACCACCTGGAAGAGGTAATCTTGCATTTGCTATGAAAAAACAACTTGATCAAATGAACGGCCTTTAAGTTTCTAGCTCTCTTCTATCATTGTTATCAACTTAAACACTAGTTTGGTTAACTGTGTATTGCACAAACTTTGCTTTCTTCAACACAAAAGTGATACAAATGGACAGTACAACTGCTGATCCCAAGTTGGATTACTCAATGGCAAATTCCAGACATTACACCATTTGGTGCAGTGTGACTAAGGCATAAACTAAGATGGGGATCCAGTCTGGTCACAGAAGTTCAAAATTCAGAATGTATTGTTCTATTTTCTGCTACTGCGTACTTCCTGCTTCCAACCATTCCTGGTGTTTATAATGACAACATAACAAACAGATAGCTTAAGAAATAGTACTAGTTAAACAATGGCCCAATGACACAGGGATAAATTTGTCATCACGCATGGGCAGGGAAGATACCAATTCCTGAAGTAGCTAGCTCGTGCACTGATGAAGGATCTTACTCAAAACATTAACCTTTCTTTCTCTTGCAGATGACTGACCTGCTTCACATTTCCAGTACTTTCTGCATTTATTTCAGAATTCCAACATTTGTTGCTTTTCTTTTTATGCTGTCTGCTTCTACTACTGGTGATTTTTTAAAGATACCTGTAGTTCTTTTTAGCTCCAGTGAGCCTAAGGACAAGATAAGATGCGATTCTATCAAGCCCAGCACATAACCCACCCTCTGAACAGATAACTGATGCAGACTTCAGTCCAACTCTCCCCACCGTCAGCCTATGAAACAAGATAATAAACATGTGATCGAACTGCAGTGTTAGATAGAATAGGACTGTTTAGGGGAATCAATCAAGTACGTAATCTGCTTCTGTATTACTGCTGCGACACTGGCAGTGCAGCACTCAAAAGGAAACCCATGACTTTAGTGTTGATCTCTTCAATGTAGTTTTGTGGGTTCATTAGCGGCTGTTCTGTAGCCTTGTTAGGGGTAGTATTGAAAATGCAGACAGACCATCTCTGAATTTCACAACTGCCTGCGTGGATTGGGAACACATCATCATGACGTGGCAACTTCACTGTGCACGTCACTATGTTCCAGGATTCATTCTGGAGCAACCATTTCGGTGATGCGGATATTCGCACCACAACACGGCATGAATATCCATATCCTGCTAATACATGGACCAGAAGCTAGTTCCGCACTTTGGAAGCCAAACAGAGGAGACACTTACTCCCAGCAGCAGCCCACAGGACCTGGAAAACTCAAATTCCCAATGTCATTGTAAGCACAGTGTTCGAGTTGTTAAATAGCAACAGCACATTCCCAAGGTAAATGTTCCTTTGGACTGACGGGCTGTATGTTTTTTCCATTAGTTTGGGAGTTATAAACAATGTGTTATGTCACTAGGTGGATAGTATTGGGCAGTTACATTTAAATATTGGTCTTCAGGAGCAAGGCCGGCCTGACCTCTGTGCCACTCTTTTGTGTTTATGTTGTCTTTTATTTTTGATCTTCTGGAGATTTGCTGATGGCCGATTTGCAAAATGTCTCCTTCGCATAAACAAATAGGCCTATAGGAGAGCAGAAGCAAAGAACACTATGGTGCAGTATTCTTTTTTTGAATTGCCTCCTGAGAATTGGATGCTGTACGGCTGTGGAAAAAAAGTGACTGTGTTGGGCCTTGAAATTGACACAGTCGGTCCCGTGCGTCAGGGTGCTTAGGTCACAATGTTATTTTGTTTGTCAATGCAAGCACATTGATACAATAAAGTGTCTCAACGCAATTAGCAGGCTACACATGACATTTTGTTCTGGTGGTCAATTGGGAAACCCATTAAAAAGGGGGTCTGCATTGCTATCAACTGTGTGGAGGTCAGGTAATATACATTTATGCTTGTCAAAAAGATATCAAACCTGCATGTCTGCCACCAACAACATACTGGCAAAAACAGTCTTTTAAAGAGGGACTATTTGCCCAAACGGATAACACAGCCAAATTGTACAGACTCCAGAATCCCTTCGCTATTCCAACATGGCAAAAGTTTTCTTTATGATGCTGATGTAACAATTCTATTCCAGAGAAACTTCAATGTTTTTACATGTCTGCTTGTTTAGTTTGGATTGCAGGAGAATGGTGTGTGTCAGCTCCCAGCATTTACATTGCTGAAAGTTGCTACATTGTCCAAGTGGATTAAGAGAGTTGGTTTTAACAATATAAATGCTGGAATCTGTCACACCGATGCAACTCTCGCACAATTTACACTAAACAAATGCAAATATAAAAGAACCCCAGTCTAAAGGCATTTTAATACTTTTTTCTTTCCAGTTTTGGGAGAGTGACTTCCATGCATCACTCTTTCCCTTGTAACTCTGCATCAGGAATTGGTCTCTATAGACCAGTTGAGGTCCACTAGAGGTCTGAACAAACATGGCTGCATTCAAGTGGCCTACTCTTCACTGTAATGTTTCAGAGTTGAATGGACTTTGCACATCTTTTCTTTTTTGCAGTATATTATCTGGGCTTCTGCAAATTAAGTTTTGTTATTTTGATAAGATCCAATATAATTATTGTAGGGCTTCATAGTACATGAAATGGGTGAATAAATGTCCATAGTCTACATGGTTGGAGCTATTTAATAATATGTATCAGAAATGTTAGGTGACTGACCAATTCCCAGAGTGCAAACACATTTGGGTGTCCTTGTACACAAATCACAGAAAGTTAACATGCAGGTACAGCAAACAATTAGGAAGGCAAATGGTACGTTAGCCTTTATTGCAAGGGGTTCGATTATAAGAGTAAGGAGGTCTTGCTGTAATTATATAGGGCTCTGGTGAGACCAAACCTGGAATACTGTGTACAGTTTGGTCTCCTTACCTAAGGAAGAATATACTTACTTTGGAGAGGGTGCATCGAAGGTTCACTGGATTGATTCCTGGGGTGAGAGGGTTGTCCAATGAGGAGAGATTGAGTAGAATAGACCTATATTCTCTGGAGTTTAGATGAGGTGATCTCATTGAAACATAAAAGATTCTGAGAGGGCTTAACAGTGTAGATGCTGTTTCCCCTGGCTGGAGTGTCTAGATCTAGGCGGTATAGTCTCAAGATAAGGGGTCAGCCATTTAGGACCGAAATGAAGAGAAATTTCTTCACTCAGAGGGTTGTGAATCTTTGGAATTCTCGACCCCAAAGGGTTGTGGATGCTCAGTCATTTATATTCAAGATGTGGAGATGCCGGTGATGGACTGGGGTTGACAATTGTAAACAATTTTACAACACCAAGTTATAGTCCAGCAATTTTATTTTAAATTCACAAGCTTTCGGAGGCTACCTCCTTCCTCAGGTGAAGCTTTCGGAGGCTACCTCCTTCCTCCTACCTCTTTCCACATCATTCACCTGAGGAAGGAGGTAGCCTCCGAAAGCTTGTGAATTTAAAATAAAATTGCTGGACTATAACTTGGTGTTGTAAAATTGTTTACAATTTATATTCAAGACTGAGATCTATAGATTTTTGGACACTAAGGGAATCAAGGGATATGGAGATAGGGCGGGAAAGTGGAGTTGAGGTAGAAGACGAGCCATGATCTTATTGAATGGCGGAGCAGGCTCGAGGGGCCACATGGCCTAATGCTGCTCCTATTTCTTATGTTTCTTACGACGGATTGATGACTTTAGTCTTTGGGTACATCAACCCTACATTACTGTCATAACGTACTTTTACATATTAGGAGTGCAGCCAACAGCAGATACATGCTTACGATATAGAGGCACAAGAGAAGGTGCAAAAAATATTTACAAGGATGGTACCGGAACAGAGAGGTTATAACTATCAGGAAAGGTTGAACAGGAAGCGGCTCTTTTATCTAGAAAAGAGAAAGCTGAGGGGTGACCTGATTGAGGTCTTTAAGATTAAGAAAGGGTTTGATAGGTTAGACGTAGGGAAGATGTTTCCCCTTGTAGGGGAGACCAAAACTAGGGGCCATAAATATAAGATAGTCACTGGTGGATCCAATGGGGAATTCAGAGGGGGCTTCTTTGCCCGGAGGGTGGTTGGACTGTGGAACTCGCTGCCATGGGGAGTGGTTGAGGTGAGTGGCATGGATGCATTTTGGAGGGGGAAGTTAGATAAACATATGAGGGTTTAGGAATAGAGGGTTATGCTGAAACGGTTAGATGAAGTAGGGAGGGAGGAGGCTTGTGTGGAGCATAAACATGGACTGGTTGGGCCGAATTGCCTGTTTCTGTGCTGTAAGTTGTGTGTAATTCTCTCTCTTTTGGCTCAACTGAGTGTAAACAGGGTGAGGCATGAGAAGCTAATTGCATCATAGACTCATACAAATGTGGGCCTACAAATATGCAATTGGATGAAGGCTACCCATTTCTGCAAAGTAAACATGGAACCAGCTCCATATCTTAACTTCACTCCAACCAGCAGTCTTAACCAGACAGCAAATTCATGGCTCTATGACATAGTCAGCTCTCAGAATAGCGAATATTTACACTTAGGACCGAAGCTGACCAAATGAGGGAAACCATGCATCAACTGCACTCTTCTAGTGTAAAGCACTTTCAGATCAAGGGGCCAGCACACACTGATGACATGACCTTAACAGACAAAGTCGACAGTTCCTTTTGGAAATAAATATGTCCTTTCCCAAAATAATTCCTTTAGGTTCCCAATTAATGAACAAATTAAGAAGTTTTCCACATAATTTCTTGCACTTTGAATTATAATGTCTCATATAATAAAAATGTGTATCTATAATTCTGTCACTGGGATAAGTGATGCAGTTTATCAATGTAAATGCAGGAACGCAGTGTAAACTGCGTTCACCCACAATCTGAACTAAATTAGTAGTAAAATGCCTGTACACTTAAAATTTTACTCTGGAATCAAATTCAACCATTATTTTAACTCTTCAACTGCAGTCACATAGAACACAAAGCAACATCACTGTTTGATTGTATACACATCCCCGATTTCATCAATATTAGCCAGATGACTGCAGCAGCTACAACAACACAATGAGCACTGAGAGCTGTTAAAACATGAAAACAGAGCAATTAAAACACTGCTTCTTCAATCTTTCTGACGGTGGACTGAGAAAACACTTGGTAAAACGAGGTCAGAGATGAATTAATAAGCTGCTTTATTTCACAGCAAGTGAATGTACAGAATGCCACTTATGATCCGACCCACTTAATTCAATCAGTATTGTTCGCCTTTGCATAATAATACCAAATAATGAACATAGAATCATAGAAGTTACAACATGGAAACAGGCCCTTCGGCCCAACATGTCCATGTCGCCCAGTTTATACCACTAAGCTAGTCCCAATTGCCTGCACTTGGCCCATATCCCTCTATACCCATCTTACCCATGTAACTGTCCAAATGCTTTTTAAAAGACAAAATTGTACCCGCCTCTACTCCTGCCTCTGGCAGCTCGTTCCAGACACTCACCACCCTTTGAGTGAAAAAATTGCCCCTCTGGACCCTTTTGTATCTCTCCCCTCTCACCTTAAATCTGTGCCCCCTCGTTATAGACTCCCCTACCTTTGGGAAAAGATTTTGACTATCGACCTTATCTATGCCCCTCATTATTTTATAGACTTCTATAAGATCACCCCTTAACCTCCTACTCTCCAGGGAATAAAGTCCCAGTCTGTCTAACCTCTCCCTGTAAGTCAAACCATCAAGTCCCGGTAGCATCCTAGTAAATCTTTTCTGCACTCTTTCTAGTTTAATAATATCCTTTCTATAATAGGGTGACCAGAACTGTACACAGTACTCCAAGTGTGGCCTCACCAATGCCCTGTACAACTTCAACAAGACATCCCAACTCCTGCATTCAATGTTCTGACCAATGAAACCAAGCATGCTGAATGCCTTCTTCACCACCCTATCCACCTGTGACTCCACTTTCAAGGAGCTATGAATCTGTACTCCCAGATCTCTTTGTTCTATAACTCCCCCCAACGCCCTACCATTAACGGAGTAGGTCCTGGCCCGATTCGATCTACCAAAATGCATCACCTCACATTTATCTAAATTAAACTCTATCTGCCATTCATCGGCCCACTGGCCCAATTTATCAAGATCCCGTTGCAATCCTAGATAACCTTCTTCACTGTCCACAATGCCACCAATCTTGGTGTCATCTGCAAACTTACTAACCATGCCTCCTAAATTCTCATCCAAATCATTAATATAAATAACAAATAACAGCGGACCCAGCACCGATCCCTGAGGCACACCGCTGGACACAGGCATCCAGTTTGAAAAACAACCCTCTACAACCACCCTCTGTCTTCTGTCGTCAAGCCAATTTTGTATCCCATGAGATTTAACCTTATGTAACAACCTACCATGCGGTACCTTGTCAAATGCTTTGCTGAAGTCCATGTAGACCACGTCTACTGCACAGCCCTCATCTATCTTCTTGGTTACCCCTTCAAAAAACTCAATCAAATTCGTGAGACATGATTTTCCTCTCACAAAACCATGCTGACTGTTGCTAATTAGTCCCTGCCTCTCCAAATGCCTGTAGATCCTGTCCCTCAGAATACCCTCTAACAACTTACCCACTACAGATGTCAGGCTCACTGGTCTGTAGTTCCCAGGCTTTTCCCTGCCGCCCTTCTTAAACAAAGGCACAACATTTGCTACCCTCCAATCTTCAGGCACCTCACCTGTAGCGGTGGATGATTCAAATATCTCTGCTAGGGGACCCGCAATTTCCTCCCTAACCTCCCATAACGTCCTGGGATACATTTCATCAGGTCCAGGAGATTTATCTACCTTGATGCGCGTTAAGACTTCCAGCACCTCCCTCTCTGTAATATGTACACTCCTCAAGACATCACTATTTATTTCCCCAAGTTCCCTAACATCCATGCCTTTCTCAACCGTAAATACCGATGTGAAATATTCATTCAGGATCTCACCCATCTCTTGTGGTTCCGCACATAGATGACCTTGTTGATCCTTAAGAGGCCCTACTCTCTCCCTAGTTACCCTTTTGCCCTTTATGTATTTGTAGAAGCTCTTTGGATTCACCTTTGCCTGATCTGTCAAAGCAATCTCATATCCCCTTTTTGCCCTCCTGATTTCTCTCTTAACTCTACTCCGGCAATCTCTATACTCTTCAAGGGATCCACTTGATCCCAGCTGCCTATGCATGTCATATGCCTCCTTCTTCTTTTTGACTAGTGCCTCAATCTCCCGAGTCATCCAAGGTTCCCTACTTCTACCAGCCTTGCCCTTCACTTTATAAGGAATGTGCTTACCCTGAACCCTGGTTAACACACTTTTGAAAGCCTCCCACTTACCAGACGTCCCTTTGCCTGCCAACAGACTCTCCCAATCAACTTCTGAAAGTTCCTGTCTAATACCATCAAAATTGGCCTTTCCCCAATTTAGAATTTTAACTTTTGGGCCAGACCTATCCTTCTCCATAGCTATCTTAAAACTAATGGAATTATGATCACTGGTCCCAAAGTGATCCCTCACTAACACTTCTGTCACCTGCCCTTCCTTATTTCCCAAGAGGAGGTCAAGTTTTGCCCCCTCTCTAGTCGGGCCATCCACATACTGAATGAGAAATTCCTCCTGAATACACTCAACAAATTTCTCTCCATCCAAGCCCCTAATGCTATGGCTGTCCCAGTCAATGTTGGGAAAGTTAAAGTCCCCTACTATTACCACCCTATTTTTCTTGCAGCTGTCTGTAATCTCCTTACATATTTGCTCCTCAATTTCCCGTTGACTATTTGGGGGTCTGTAGTACAATCCTATTTTTCCCCAAATCAGTGGGTCATCTTACTTAACTTAAACAAAATAACTTCTAACTACTCTCCTGCATATTACTTCTGCACATGACCAAAGCTAGCCCTTCCAGTTTTTTGTTTGGGCAATTAGTTAAGTCTTCATTGCTTTTTTTTAATCCTCCTCTATTCACAGTCTGAAGGAATAGATATTTCCCAACACAATGGGTGTGAGGTGTTTATCAATTGCTGAGACAGGTTAACAAATTATTTACTTTGTACAGGCTCTGGGGAAACAACATAAATGTTTAGCTCATTAGCATTATTACCCACCTAATGTCTCAGTGCCTTTTTTAAAACATCCCAAAAAGTGACAAATAAGTGACTGTAAATGGAGAAGTGGGGTAGCATTTTATAACTGCTGGTCATGGAACGGTTATAAAAATGGTATTGTTAGTAACCAACACAAAATCATTTGGATGTGTGTGCAAATTTTGAGAAACATCCACTTTCGATACTGAACACCGAATAACTGTCTATTGGAAATATGCAGGTGCAATAAAGCTAATACTAGTGTTCCATCAGACTAGTAATGAATGGTAATTGTATTACCAGGTACAGAAATTTTAATTTCTTTCTCTTGCACCTCCCCTTCAGGCTCCACACATGTGCCAACATTGATCTTCCATCCTGTCTTCTTCATGTAAACAGATGTTAACAGCTCCTGCAATAGAAAAAGCCACCTGACAGAGAGGTGCAGGTACCATTTGCCTCTGCATTGAACCTAGATTAAATTGGGGCCACAAGTACTTAAATGAGCAACATCCAAAGTCATTGACCAGATGTAGGTAGACTTTGTGTTTGACTGTGATACTAAGGGTCTTTTAAAATTAACAATGAGGTGTATATGTAGGTGTACTTATTCTAGTGAAATTCCCATGATACTGAGTGGGTGGGATTCCCAGTTGATTGCTCCCCCAAGGATCATCATATTGTTAAATGCAAGACCATTGCTTCCCAACCCTAGAGCTTCCAACTGAAATCCCATGTCATTTCAGGCCTTTTCATTTTTAATGTCACCTGTGACAGATCAGGTCTGGGCCAGTAACACACCAGGTAATGGTCACAATGACAACTAAACTAGGCAATCAGACTCTAGCTACTGAAAGCTGTATGTGCATCAACCAGAGGGGATTCAGTGTATAGTTTCATTGATTTTGATAAATGGCTGCAATGTTACTGTACATACTTTTCTGAAGCCAATTGCTCGTTTGATTTATCATCTATAACACCTTTCAAGTGAAACATGGAATGAGGAGGTACTTCAAGGCAAAATGGAACACAGCCAAATCTTCTTAAAACAAATTCCACTTCAAGTTTCCTGCTATGCATTGGATAAACTGTTATCCTGGGCCTGGATGAAGCTCTAGATCTTCACTACAGACCTTCAATAAGAAAAACCCAGATAAACTTGGGACAAATACATTTCCATTAGTCTCACCATAACTGGAGCAGCCAAAGAAACAATGTTCTTCCAGCTCATTTCCCATAATTAATATAGCCATCCAAAGTGAATATACTCATTAGCTCCTCCTAGAACATCTATAACTTCTGACTTTGTATACACTGTTTATGGTTCCCTCACTAATAACAAAACCACATAAAACACTTTTTATAATATAGGTACAGCAAATCTCATACATAATCACCTCTTACTTGATTCCAAATGCTAAGATACATTCTATTGTATACATCTAGCTCAATGCTTCAGTAGTTCAAAGGACTATAAGTGGAACTACAAGAAATTTAGATAACATGCAGTTAAAATTTTAAGCACAAACATTAAGAATTGAGACTATTAAGACACAGAGACCATCACAGTTTCCAATTTCTTCCATGGCAGAGAGAGAAATCATCGCAGTTAAACCAGTATATCATGTGCTGAAACTCTTCAAGTGATTTGTGACTAAAACAAACTATAACAAAATGAGCATTCAGCCCTTATACTTGCAAATTATTCAGAATAGTGTTTATACAAAAGTATCTGATATTCTGACAATTTTGTTGAGATAAAAGCAGGCTATAATTGTTTGGACAATTGAGGTGTCACGTGCGCCTCGATGCGAGTTAGCCTACACAACAATATCATGCACACTTCCTGTTGTCCCAGCACACAATAAAATGGAATCACGGAACAGAGAGATACATCAATGCAGCTAGTAAACATTCGTGCTCAGTGGCAGATCTCATCTAGGAAACAGAACACTTCAAAAGGATGGGTCTGATACAATTTGTAAACTCATCGACAATCCTAACAAAACCTTCATCTAGCCTTTCTTTCTTTAAGAGCAAGTTGTAGTTGATTGGTTCCTCTTGACATTATGATTTTCAAATGATAAAATTAAAAAGATAAAACTACAGGAAGCTGTTGTTGCCATTTTGAAATGAATTTGCATCATATGATTAGGGTTGCTCTCACTTCAGATGCCTGGAACAGCTGATTAGCGAGATAAGAACCAACAACTCCTAACAGAAGAGGCAACAGGACAGCGAGTTATATTTATTTCTGCATGCCTATGCTGAATTTATTATTCTGACTGTGCCACTTTCTTTTACACAAGTCCTGTATGTCAGGTATCAAGGTGCTTGTCAATAATAAACAGTTTCAGGAAGGAGAGGAAAGCAGGCAGTTTCTATCTTATATGCTTTTAAAATGTTGAAGCAGTTTTAAAAAAAATTTTACTGCATGAAATGAAAACTATATTGTTAAAAGGTAAAGTAGAAGCGCTCCTCCTATATAAAGCTATACAGTGGCCTTGACCCAGAACTAGGAGGTGGCTCCCTGCCACCCTTCTCCCCCCTCCACCTGACTGGGTAAAGCTGTACTTTATTACTGGGCTACAACCAGTGAACAGTTCAAATTGCAGCGCAATCGTTAATAACAGATGGCTCTTGTAATTCTGTGTCATTATACCCAATCTGTGCCAATTTGTACCAGTTTGGTCTCAGCAAAGATTAGGAGCACCTACCCACAGCAGATGTTAAACATCTCACCATATACAACAATAAAAGGCAGCTAATTCTGTCTGGAGAAAAAACAAGAGCTGACAATTGAAAAAGGATTCAGGTCAGTGCAACAGAGGAAGCATCTGTGAGACGCACATCGCATAATGCCAGTCCTGGCTAGTGGGAAATGGAGCAGTTTACTATTTGCTGACAGTTGAAAATTACATTCAGCAATGCACATACTGCAGCACTTTACATGAGGCACATCTTTAGAAACTCTGTAATCCACAGTTCCAACTCAGAATAATTACTGGAACTTTTTTTTATGGTAATGTACTGAGCATTAACTTGGCTGACTGAATAAGTCAGAAGCTTAACACTAAGCTACTTCAGTGCTACTCAGATTATGATTGGACTCCCCTTTTCCATTATTAGGTGAGGCTGTTACGAACCCCCCTCCCATTTTTTTTTGTTAAATATATTTTTTGATTGTGGTGAATAAATATGTAACAGTAAGATTTCTGGCAACTTGCATGGACACCAAGTCTATCAATTTTCTTGGCCTCAAAATGAAGATCAGCAACCAGCAATGTTGTTCTTGATCTCCTTCTTGGAGAAGTCATCTACATATTTCTGGTAGTATGCCACCAATGATTTAGAAATGGATTAACAAATAGCATAAATTTGAGCCACATGACCACCACCCTTCACACAAACTCTGATGTTGACTCCAGCAAATCTTTCTATGCCTAACAGCAGAACTGATTCCAACAGATTGTACTGAATTGGTCCAATTTTATACCCTTCCCTCCTGAAGGTGGTCATCCCTTGCTGGGATATGGTTCCTCAAGCACTCTCAGGTACCATGTCCATTTAGTCATTACTCATACATGAGTGACTGTCACCAGGCTATTTATCCACAGGCCTATATACACACACACACACACACACACACACACACACTCCAGCATAAATCACTAGATAATAATGAGTGGGAACCCTAACAATTTTCCTTTCCCTAACTCAAAGGCACTATGATTAATTGTATATTTATACAGTGCTCGTTACATAGAATAGTTATGGTGTTCTAACGTTACGCGCTCCTTCCAAGGGCCAACAGAAACCTCTGAGATTTACTGCGTTACATGGCCCTACCAATTCAAACGTTGGCAGTAGAGTTCTCCTCAGCTGTTTGGGAGAGACATGGTAAAACATCAGAAGAGATTCAGAGTGAGCTTGCAAAGCTTTCTATCAGCAAACCATGTACTACTGTTCAAAAGTAAGGTCTGAATAAGGATACAACAATACTGAAGTGCAAACATGATATATGGAATATAGGCATCATGCCCTCCACACCCTTCTATCCATACGTGCCATTTTGTTGATGTAATCCCAAATTACTTACTTGTGATAGCTTGTGTTTGAGACTGATTATTTTAATCCAATGACATGGAAACATTCTGTATATTCAATGACCAAGATGGATTGAAGAATAAGTTGCATTTAGTGTATTTGATTATTTTCTGTAATTCGATACAATGATTGCTCCATACAATGGAATAGGAATTCTTAGAATGTGACATCTTCTAATTAAAACACACAATTTTTTTGTGAGTGAAAGGCACATAGTTCACAAGTGCTGTGATTTGTTTATTTTATTGAATATAGCTGAGGCCTTTCTTGTGAATTAAATAAAGTCAGTAAATATTAGGTCATTTATTCAGAACAGAGTGAAGAACTGGGAGGTAAAACATAATTAATGACATTTTTTAATCTTAATAAATAAAATCACCAAGTGTGAAACTCCCATTCTCAGAGTATTCCACACCACAAGTTTCATTCAAACACCAACAACTGGATCAATAATCCAAACGCCTTTCAAATCCATGGTTGGAATTGCATCTCAACATTCAAAGCCTATGTCAATGCCAAGATACCTGGAGCTAGTCACTACTGCTTTGTGCAAAATGGATTGCATATTTATTTCAAAGTAACAAGGATTTACCTCATCCAACAACACTGTTTCATTTTAAACCTTGGGGTTCCCACGCTATTTTAAACTCTACACTGTACATTAAGACAAGAATAAATGTATTGAACTATGGTTTTACAAAGTACTCTACAAAAGTGCCATGCACAATGCTGTGCTTAGCAAGGGGCCTGTGCAACTGCAGTGCTTGCACGCCTACTCAGTTTGGTCCAACTTCTGCAGGATACCACATGCAAGTGCTGAAATTGACCAAAAGCCTGCTGCTCACATTAATGCACCTGCAGGTCTCGGTGGTGTGCAGTTTCTGCAAGAGAGCAAGAGAATGCAAAGGCTCAGTAGCATAAATAAGCACTAATACTTCAGCTGGTCTTGGAATGATTAGTGTGGACAGCTGTGTCAGACAGCACATTTTAACATGTCAAACAATCCCAAATTAAACCTTTGGGGATACTACAGAAACATAAAGGGCTATAAGTTCAGCCATTTTAGACTTCCTGGTATTTTCGTTTGGTTAAATCATGAAGCATGCCCATCAGGGGCCAGTGTTCTGAATGTAAGTTTTAGAATCAAGAATCTACTAGGAGAAAGGGACGCATTTGTTTGTCCTTCCGTCTAGGATAATACAATTATTGTATTTATTATCTTTACTTTCTCCTCAGTCTCTGAATACTCTCACTGAACCTTTCAACTTTGCATGCAAGTGTATAAACACTCTTGCTTAAAGTTTAAAAAAAAACTATTTTCAATTATTCCTAAACTGTAAATGTATAGATGCTCTAAAGTGGATTTCTGAGTCAAATTTTCTAGCGAATGTTTGTAAAATACCAAGCTAAAGCCAGCACTCTTATCAAACCAGAAAACATTTTATGCTTAATTAAAACCTACTGGGACACAAGCATATGGACGATAGAGAGGGATTGTATTGCTTTCATCGTTTAGAAACAAATTTGATTCAAAGTTTGTCAAAATTTGCAATGGGTTATATAAAATTGATCAGGTGATATTCACCACATAACATAATAAAGATCTCAATAAAGGCAATTACTGTTGTGTTATCCACCATTACAGCATATTCCTGTATTATCATCCCTGCAATCTATTACAGTACATTCCTGCACTCTGCTACTGTACATCTCTGTATTCTAGTTCATTCCTGCACTGTTATAAATGCAAGTTTGTTGTTGTTATAGTACACTCATGTACTCTAATACAGTGCTGTCCATAGAACAAGAGTAGGCCATTTGGTCCTTGAGCCTGTTCTGCCGTTCAATGAGATCATGGCTGATCTGTGACCTAACTCCATATACCCGCCGTAGCCCCCTATCCCTTAATACCTTTGGTTAACAAAAACCTATCAATCTGAGATTTAAAATTAACAATTGAGCTAGCATCAACTGCCATTTGCAGAAGAGAGTTCCAAGCTTCTTCCACCCTTTGTGTAGAAGTGTTTCCTAATTTCACTCTTGAAAGTCCTGGATCTAATTTTTAGACTATGTCCCATAGTCCTAGACTTTCCAACCAGCGAAAATAGTTTCTCTCTATCTACCCTACCAGTTCCCCTTAATATCTTGAAAACTTTGATCAAATCACCCCATAATCTTCTAAATTCCAGAGAATACAACTTTAGTTTGTGTAATCTCTCCTCGTAGTTTAACCTTTGGAGTCCAGGTATAATTCTAGTAAATATACGCTGCACTCCCTCCAAGGCCAATATATCCTTCCTAAAGGTGCGGTGCCCAGAGCTGAACACAGCACTCCTTATTGATGACTATAATCGGTGCCGTTTCCTGCTCTTGCCCCAAACTGGAAAATTTCATCAACTTTGCTTCCAATTTCCACACTTCCCTCACCTTCATAGGCTGTCAACCAATATCTACCATAAGCCCACCGACTCCCACAGCTACCTTGATTATACTTCCTCCCACCCCGCTTCCTGTAAGGACTCTATTCCCTTCTCCCAGTTTCTCCGTCTCCATCACATCTGTTCTGACAATGCCACCTTCCACAACAGTGCTTCTGATATGTCTTCCTTTTTCCTCAACCGAGGATTCCTCTCCACTGTAGTTGACAAGACCCTCGACCATCTCCGTCCCATTTCCCGCACTTCTTCCCTCACCCCTTCCCCTCCCTCCCAGAACCATAATAGGGTCCCCCTTGACCTCACTTTCCACACCACCAGCCTCCACATTCATCGTATCATCCTCCGCATTTCTTCCACCTCCAGTGCGATGCCACCACCAAACACATCTTCCCCTCCCCTCCCAGCATTCGGAAGGGACTGCTCCCTCCGCTACACCTGGTCCACTCTTCCATCACCGCCAACAACTGCTCTCCTCCCCAAGGCACCTTCCTGTGCGAGCGCAGGAGATGCAACACCTGCCCTTTCACCTCCTCCCTTCCCACTGTCCAGGGTCCAGAACACATCTTCCAGGTGAAACAGCGATTTACTTGCACTTCTTTCAATTTAGTATACTGTATTTGCTGCTCACAATACAGTCTCCTCTACATTGGGAAGACCAAACGCAGATTGGGTGATCGCTTTGCTGAACACCTCCGCTCAGTCTGCAATCGTGACCCTGACCTGCCGGTCGCTTGCCGTTTTAATTCTCCGTCTGTCTCCCACTCTGACCTCGGCCTCTTACACTGTTCCAATGAAGCTGAACGGAAGCTCGCTGAGTATTTCCAGCATTTTCTGTTTTTATTACAGTACTCCAAGTGTGGTCTAACCAGGGCTTTGTATAGCTGTAGCATAACTTCTACTCCCTTGTATTCTACTCCTCTAGATATAAAGGGCAGCATTCCTGTAGCCTTTTCGATTATTTTCTGTACCTGTCCATGACATTTTAATGATCTATGTACATGGATCCCTAAGTCTCTTTGGACCTCCACTGTTTCGGGCTTTTCACCATTTAGAAAGTACTCTGATCTATCCTTTTTAGGTCCAAAGTGGATGACCTCACATCTGCCTACATTGAACTCTATTTGCCACAGTTTTGCCCATTCACCCAATCTATTAATTGGGGAATCCACATGTGGCTAATTGCATTTCTGATTAGTAAATAAAAAATGAGTAATAGACACCGTGGTTGGGCACGTGATCTCAATACTCATATTCGCATGGTGTATGAATGTGTTTTTTAACCTTTCTTTGTGTTTGTTGATGAAATGGGCCCTGCCCGCCCAATACACGCTCCACACGAAAAGCAAACCCCTTGCGCCCCAGTCACTGTTCTCCTGGACCCGTGTCTATTGTGGAATCTACCAGATAAGCAAATGAAGAACTATAGATCAGTCAAGTCCAGAAGACATCTCTACACCCCCATGTTCTCAGCTGATGCACCATGCAGCAAGTCTTCCAACCCATTTCCGTGAATTCAGCTCAGTAACTTGTAGCTGCATTAAACACATCAATATGTGCAGTTGCCAAATTATCTTCAACTATTTACTAAACACAGAGAAGGGACACAATTCCCCACAACTTTATAACAATGACAACTTGCATTTATATAGCACCTTTAACATGGTAAAATGTCCCAAGGCGCATCACAGGAGCGTTATGAGACAAAGAGAGAGTTTAAGAGTCAAGATTCTACAAACCAGTGACTCTATTCTTTCAGTCATCATTTGTGGTTTCCCAGCAGTTTATAACTCTGACCCATCTTCTGTGCTATGGTATTTGCTGTGATTTGACATATATAAAAAGGTAGCTAAGAGGAATTGCTGTGAGTGTGATTCAAGATACAGCAAACATCACAAGCCTACTTACAACAAATGCTGTAAATCTTTGTTCAGTAAAGAAGCTACTTTGTACGTAGATCACTTCTCATTGCCACAGAAGTAATCTATAAAACATTAAAAGCAGAATCAGACCTCACTGCTTTTCGGACTGCTTGCTGGAATGCTCCCTTAGGCTAGCATATGGGAAGATTGCCTAATAAAGCAGGATTCTCAAAGTTAGGAATCAACAATAGGGAATGTATTAAAAAGCGTAATGATTGATTTATATACTATTGTGTTAACCCATTCCTTACTTGTTTTAGAACACATTAGAAGTTAATCAAAAAAGCCTTATAATCCAACGTGGGAAACCATAGGCATGAACCAAAGTCACACCAAACTACTAAGCATTTGGTACCAACTACCAAAGAAAATTCCTGATGTTGTAAAATTCACTCCCAAGAGCTTAAGTTTTGTTTGAAATAACCGTTCATCGCAACAGATTCCCCCCCTCAATATAATGGCAATCTTGAATTGGAAATCCAAAGATGCAAAAAATCCCTGAGTTCATAGTAGGTACAGCACAGGAGGCGGCCATTATGCCTATGCTGGCTCTTTGAAAGCGCGATCCAATTAGTCCCATTCCCCTGCTCTTTCCCCATACCCTGTAAATTTTTTCCCTTCAAGTATTTATCCACTTCCCTTTTGAAAGTTACTATTAAATCTGCTTCCACAATCCTTTCAGGCAGTGCATTCCCGATCATTATGACTCGCGGTGTAAAAAAACGTTTCCTCATGTTGCCTCTTGACTCTTTTGCCGATCACCTTAAATCTGTGCCCTCTGGTTACCGACCCTTCTGCCATTAGAAGTAGTTTCTCCTTATATACTCTGTCAAAACTGTTCATGATTTTGAATACCTCTATTAAATCTCCCCTTAACTTTCTCTGTTCTAAGGAAAGTAACCCCAGTTTCTCCCGTCTCTCCACATAACTGAAGTCCCTCATCCCTGGTGCCATTCTGGTAAATCTCTTCTGCACCCTTTCTTAAGGCCTTGACATCCTTCCTAAAGTGTGGTGCCCTGAATTGAACACAATATTCCAGCTGAGGCCTAACCAGTGTTTTATAAAGGTTTAGCATAACTTCCTTACAACACCAGGTTATAGTCCAACAGCTTTATTTGAAATCACAAGCTTTCGGAGCTTTCCTCCTCACCTGACGAAGGAGGAAAGCTCCGAAAGCTTGTGATTTCAAATAAAGCTGTTGGACTATAACCTGGTGTTGTACGACTCCTTACATTTGTCCACCCCAGTCCATCACCGGCATCTCCACATCATAACTTTCTTGCTTTTGTACACTATACCTCTATTAATAAAACCTTGGATCCCATATGTTTTTTTAAACAGCCTTCTCAACTTGACCTGCCACCTTCAAAGATTTGTGTATGTGCAGGTCTCTCTGTTCCTGCACCCCCTTTAGTTAAGATTGACTCTCCTAATTTTTCCTACCAAAATGCATCACTTCACATTTCTCTGCGTTAAATTTCATCTGCCAATCTCACAATTTCAGGATTTTTTTCTTGGCTAGATTGTTTTGCTTGAATTTGTTATTATTGCTAACCTCAATAAACTGTTGATAATTCTACACTCCAGCTTATGGAACATGGCTGTGTACAGCAGCACTGTAAGCTACCCATACAGAGAATCAAACAATTAGGATCAACCAGTAGCTCACTCCATCTGTTCTCTCTCTTTCACTCTTTTCCCTTTTCCCCCTTCTCCTCCCTCTCTCCCTGCTGCAAAGGGGAAGATTAATCTGTCACATTCTGGATTTATGCTCATTCTTCAATTTTATCACCATTATGTCTTCATTGTACCAATGACTCATCTTGTTGCCTCCAATTCTCCCTGGTGTACTTTGGCACCAAACATTCTTTCAAATTAGTCTTCACACAATATAATAGTTGGTTCCAAGTAAAATTGACATTGAAAGCAGGTAATGATATATGTAGTTAAATAAAAGAAATTCGTTCCAGTATTTGACCAAACCTAGATTTCACTATCCAAATTGGCTCCTATTCTGGCTGACCATTTTTACTTAGAAGCCACTGACCATCCCTTGTTAAATGAAATGGAACTCCAAAATACAATACTTCAGTATACCATTAATTGATTTACTTTGTTAAGAAAGTTGCGGCTGATTCGCATTAATCTATCTAATCAGTACATGATGCAGTAAGTGATTAACAAGTCTGAACAATTGCCAAATTAGTTTGACATATGAGTTCCAATGGCGTTACAAATGTGGGTTGAACAAATCTTTACTTCTTCCATGCAATCCTGTTCAAAGGGTAATCTATCTAGAGGTAAAGTGGAAAGGATGAGTTCATTTAGCCAAAGAGCTACTGAGTTTCAAATAAGATAAAAAAGGTGTTTAAAATGATTAGGGGATTTGATAGGATAGATGCAGCGAAACTGTTTGCTATGATGGGAGAATCAAGAACAAGGGGGCATAATCCTAAAATTAGAGCTAAGTCATTTAGAAGTGAAATCAGGAAGCTCTTTTTCCACACAAATGGTAGTGGAAATCTGGAACCCTCTTCCCAAAGGGCTGTGGATACTGGGTCATCTGAAATTTTCACGGCTGAGATCAACAGACTTCTTACTAGTTAAGGATATTGAGCGATACGGATCAAAGGCGAGTAAATGGAGTTGAAGTACAGATCAGCCATGATATGACTTCTATAGATAGGTTTCCTCTCCCTGTCCGAGTAGTACAGCAACCCTTGTGACTCATGAGTCAGACTGCACCTATCGCTATATCCTCCAATTCTATTCCCAATCAGATATTTACCCTGGATGTCACTGAAGGAGGCACCAATATACATTTTGAGAAATCTTCCCAAAATATTTTTTAAATATAAATTAAAATTATACAGTGATGAGTGCAATGAAACTCAAGAATGCTTCAGTTGTTCTGCTACAGTGAGACATCAAGGGACAAGGAGTAACAGAAAAAGTATTTTGCTATGTAAACAGAGGACTAGGTTACAGTAGACAAATTAATTAAGGTGCAGTTGATGCAATTTAGTCGCACCCATATACCCATTCATCATGCCATCCTAAGTATATTCTACAACAGGGGTTCAAACCTTTCAAAGCTCAACACCCAGAAAAGAAACTGCATAGTGACAAAGAATCATAAGTTTTGATTCTAGTATACTCACTGATAATCTCACTGTAACTATAAATATGCCCTGCAAGAAATGTTGAAATCTTGCCATTTGAAAAGAACTTGCATTTATATATCACTTATTACATTACTCAGAAACATCCCAATGTGCTTCTCATACAATGCATTACTTTGAAGTGCAGTCACTGTTATGTAGGCAAACAGTATGCTGTTTCTTACTAATTAATTGAAATCGGGATTGTAGTATCTCATTCCTGCTCTCTCACATTCCCCACTCTTATTCTTTCTACCTCTTTCACGATCCCTCTCTCTCATTCTGTCATATCCTCTCCTGCCATCTCTCAATCTCTCTCTCCATCTTTCATTCCTTCTCTCCCACTTCGGCTCTTATCATTCCCCCTTCCCACTCTCTGAAATCCTCTTTCTGGTATTTCCTTCTTTCTCTCATTCCCCATCTCACACAACTAGTAACAGCAGTTCCTTGTATTATAAACCGCAGGGGCGCCTCCACTTTAGGTAACACTTTCTGGCACATTTTCTGCTGAGGAGCCCCATAGGTGCCCCACAAGCTCATGGGTTGTGCTTGTAGCAGTAGAAGCAATGCCACCCTCAATTTGCTAATTTACTGGGCTCAGGAATAGTTGATTGTTTAAGAGCCGAAAGTGTGCAGCACCCCCTAACCCTTCACTAGATGTGAAAGCACATTCAGGCAAAAATGATTCCAAAACATAGGAAAAAATAAACTACTGTAGTTTATCTTAGGCCAGCTCCATTCAGAATCGGTTGTTTATGATATCCAGTGTACAGATCCTGTATATTGGATAATACAAACATCAGTCTTATTAATCATCCCAATAGAAAAGAACTATTTTGCAGATTTTACTTTGCCACCATTTGGAAGCAGTTCATGCAATCTTGCTGAAATCAGGAGACAGACACTGTATTAGAGATAAAATTATTGCAATTAACTCTTCTTTAAAAAAAATCTATTACATCCAACAGTAATGTTTGAGGAGGTGAGGAAGATGGTTAAGAACTAAATCGCCTATATCTCCTAAAAATCATCATATTATTAATTGTAGAGGACATAGCTAAGGACAACACTAGTTCTTGCAGCACATCAAGCAGTAGATAGTTCATATATTATAATTAATACAAAATATATAGGCTGGCCAGGTCAGAATGAAAGGTAAATTGCCTATTTAATTGTGGGTGATGGAAATCTTTATTATTCTGAATCTCTCACATCCAAATTGAGTCCTCGGGAAAAGCATCTAAACAACACATTCAAATTGCTGCATGAGGCACACAAGACAGCAATTGGCCCCCTCTATTCTGTGGAATTCATTTCACCAAACTGTCTCTCCTCAAAATAAGTAAACGCATTGACTGAAGAACTTTCACCTTAAGTAATTTTCAGGGAACCTATCTTAGCTAAGTTAGCAGTCTCAAAAACAATTATCTAAGATCAGCCATGATCTTACCAAATGGCAGAGCAGGCTCGAGGGGCCGAATGGCCCACTTCTGCTCTTAATTCGTATGTATGTACGTATGTATGTATGTATGTATGTATGTCCAAGTCTGACCCCTGTAGACAAACAGTTCAGCACAGTGATGTACACAAATAATTCAAAGCACTGTTCAAGTTCCCTGTAACACTGCAACTGAAGTGTGCAATTTTCAGAACCACGCACCAGGGTGCAGCTGAGCTAAAGTTAGACAACATAATAGTGGCTGACAGCAGGAAAAGGTGGCTACTATATTGGAAGCAAAATAATGAAGGACCTTGCTGCAAATACGACTACTATTCAAAGCTTGGACCATTAATAAACTCTTTGTATGACTGAATTTTAAATGGATCTTCAACAATCATTTTAAGCAGACAACCATTAGAGAGAAACTTCAAATTGCAAATTATTTCAAAACACATGAATAAAGTATTAGGTGTGTAATGTATATGCCTTTGAAAATAAAGCAAACAATTCTGCCTCACACCAACTCACATGTTCCTCATGTGCTTCAAAGTATTAAAGATAACTAAACTGGCAGCACATGGCCAAATCCAAGAGTCTTAAATAAGATCTCAACCTCCAAGAGCTCACTACCTCTGGGATCAGACAATGGGACCATTATCAATTCTCTGTAACACTGGTTTATTTTTCTTTGCAGGTTTAATAGGACATTGTCCCACTCTGCATTTACCAAAAATGCATTCTTCCACTCTGCAGCCACACCAGGAATTGTTACTTTAAGTCAGGTGAAGTGTGAATGCTAGACTACACACAACTGGATTTCATCCCAAATGAGGGTCAGTACTATAGTCTTACCCAAACCCCAAAAGACCAACCTTTGCATGGTCCTGGATTGCTGAGCAGAAACGGCTCAGTAAGAGTCAGTTTGAATGGTAACTGTCGAATTCAGATCAACCTCAGCTGAAGTATACCATTACCAATACAGTTCCATGGAGCCACTAGTAAGTTGGCCGTCAGCTCTGTTGCTGGGACACATTCACTCCTATCTCATTCGCTCATTGCTGTGTGCGATCTTGCCTAGTGCAAACTGATTGATGCATATGCCTATGTAACAATAGGCAGTGTATTTCAACATAATTCATTGTATATGAAGCACTGAGATGTTTCTGAATGGTGTAATTAAATGCTATTTAAACCCATGTATTTCTTTAACTCCCTGCTAGCCACTTACTGCTATAAAGAAATAGAATCTATTTGAGTTCCCTTACTATTATGCAGGTGGAGGGCATGGAGGGGCACACACTGAACACAATAAAGGCAATGTGATGCAGGTCAAAAACTGAAAAGGTGATTGTGATATGCCCCAATAAAAGGAACAGCGAGAGCAGACCCGAGGAGCAATAAAAGGAGCGGCGAGAGCGGACCCGGGGGGGCAATAAAAGGAGCAGCGAGAGCGGACCCGAAGGGCCAATAAAAGGAGCAGCGAGAGCAGACCCGGGGGGCAATAAAAGGAGCAGCGAGAGCAGACCCGAAGGGCCAATAAAAGAAGCAGCGAGGATGGACCTGAAGGGCAATAAAAGGAGCAGCGAGAGCAGACCCGGGGGGCAATAAAAGGAGCAGCGAGAGCGGACCCGGGGGGCAATAAAAGGAGCAGCGAGAGCGGACCCGGGGGGCAATAAAAGGAGCAGCGAGAGCGGACCCGGGGGGCAATAAAAGGAGCAGCGAGAGCAGACCCGAAGGGCCAATAAAAGAAGCAGCGAGGATGGACCTGAAGGGCAATAAAAGGAGCAGCGAGAGCAGACCCGGGGGGGGGGGGGGCGCAATAAAGGGAGCGGCGAGATTGGACCTGAAGGACCAATAAAAGGAGCGGTGAGAGCAGACCCGGGGGGGCAATAAAAGGAGCGGCGAGAGCAGACCCGGGGGGGGGGGGGGGGGCAATAAAAGGAGCGGCGAGAGTGGACCTGAAGGACCAATAAAAGGAGCGGCGAGAGCAGTGAAATCAAAAAAAAAATCAAGAGAAGACAAATAGTCACAGAGGAGCGCCAAGGGTAAGTCGGTGTAAGTATTTAGTTTTTTGGTAAGTGGTTATTGTGATTAGTGGTTAGTGTTTTTAGTGGTAGTTAGTGTTAGTTAAAAATCCTTAAAACTAAACAGTTAAAGGGAGCGGGAAGCTAGTTTAACGCAGATAAATTCATTATTTAAAAAAAAACCAAGTCAATTAATTACATAAAAACTTTAATTAAATATATAAAACAAGATTAGATAAGGATGGCAGGGCAGGTGGTGTGTCGTAACTGCAACACGTGGGAGTTGGTGGAGACCAGCGAGAACCCGAGCAACCACATCTGCAGCAAGTGTCTGCAACTCAAGGAACTTCGGCTCAGAGTTGTTGAGCTGGAGTCTGAGCTGCAGACTTTGCAATGCATCAGGGAAGGGGAGAGTTATCGAGACACTTTGATCCAGGAGGCAGTAACACCCCTTAGGTTAGTTAGTAGTTTAGATTTGGTCAACGGTCAGGGGATAGGAGGATATGACTGCGCGTCAAGCAGGTACGGGGACCCAGGATGTAGTGATGGAGGAACCTCAGCCGCTGACCTTATCCAACAGGTACGAGGTACTTGCTACCTGTGTGGATGAGAACAAAGGCAGCAGGGAGGAATGGGCAATTTGACCACGGCACCGTGGTACAGGAGGCCATTCAAGTTGGGGGAGTAAAAAGGAACGTGGTAGTGGTAGGGGATGGTATACTGTTCTCTGCAGCCGTGACCGGGAGTCCCGAAGGCTGTGTTACCTGCCCGGTGCTAGGGTTAAGGATATCGCCTCACGGCTGGAAAAGACCTTGGAGCACGAGGGGGAGGATCCAGTTGTCGTGGTCCACGTAGGAACCAACAACATAGGTAGGACTAGGAATGAGGTTCTGCTGAGGGAGTTTGAGGAGCTGGGGTCCAAATTAATAAGCAGAACCTGAAAAGGTAATGATCTCTGGATTACCACCTAAGCCACGCGCAAATTGGCATAGGGTCAAACAGATTAGAGAGTTCAAAGAATGGTGTGAGAGACAGGGGTTTCGATTCATGGGGCACTGACACCAGTATTGGGGAAAGAGGGTATTGGGGAAAGAGGGAGCTGTTCCATTGAGACAGGCTCCACTTAAACCGGGCTGGGACAGTGTCCTAGTGAATTGAATAACTAGGGCTGTAGATAGGGCTTTAAACTAAAAAGGTGTGGGGGGGAGGGGGGTTCAGGTAAGGGTAAATTTATAAATCTAAAGCCAAGGCCATATGCAAAGAGAACGCAAAGAGGCTTCAAGGCGATTTAGACAAGTTTTGTGAGTGGGCAAATACGTGGCAGATGCAGTATAATGTGGATAAATGTGAAGTTATCCACTTCGGAAGGAAAAACAGAAAGGCAGAGTATTATTTAAATAGTGATAGATTGGGGAATGTTGATGTACAAAGGGACCTGGGTGTCCTTGTACTCCAGTCACTGAAAGCAAACATGCAGGTGTAGCAAGCAGTTAGGAAGACAAAAGGTATGTTGGACTTCGTTGCAACAGGATGTGTATATAGGAGCAAGGATGTCTTACTGCAGTTATACAGGGCCTTGGTGAGACCACACCTGGAGTACTGTGTGCAGTTTTGGTCTCCTTACCTAAGAAAGGATATCCTTGCCATAGAGGGAGTGCAGCGAAGGTTCACCAGACTTGGATGGTTCACCATCCCTGGGATGACAGGACTATCATATGAGGAGAGATTGGGTCAACTCGGCCTGTATTCACTCGAGTTTAGAAGAATGAGAGGGGATCTCATTGAAACATATAAAATTCTGACTTGGCTGGACAGACTGGATGCAGGGAGGATGTTTCCCCTGGCTGGGGGGTCCAGAACAAGGGGTCGCAGTCTCAGGATACGGGGTAGAACATTTAGGACTGAGATGAGGAGAAATTTCTTCACTCAGAGGGTGGTGAACCTGTGGAATTCTCTACCACAGAAGGCTGTGGAGGCCAAGTCACTGACTATATTTAAGAAGGAGTTAGATAGATTTCTAGACACAAATGACATCAAGGGGTATGGGGAGAGAGCAGGAATATGGTATTGAGATAGAAGATCAGCCATGATCATATTGAATGGTGCAGCAGGCTCGAAGGGCCGGATGGCCTACTCCTACTCCTACTTCTATTTTCTATGTTTCTATACAGTAGTGTAGTGATTTGGGTAAAAATAAACAAATTGTTTCAGGAAGGGACAGAGTGTTCAACGGTAATAGTGCATCAGTGAACAAGGTCAAATCAGAGAAAAATAGTAAAAAGTTAAAATTAAAGGGGCTTTACCTGAACGTACGAAGCATTCGTAACAAGATAGATGAATTAATGGCACAGAGAGATAAATAGCTTTGATCTAGTAGCCATTTTTTGGTTGCAAGGTAACCAAGGTTGGGAATTAAATATTCCAGGGTACTTGACTTTTCGAAAAGACAGACAAAATGTAAAAGGTGGGGGTGGGGGGGGGGGGCACTAGCCCTGATAATAAAGGATGACATAAAGACAGCAGTGAGAAAGGATCTTGGCTTGTAAGATCAGGAAGTAGAATTAGTATGGGTTGAGATAAGAAATAACAAGGGGCAGAAAACACTGGTAGGAGTAGTTTGTAGGCCCCCTAACAGTAGTTATACTGTTGGACAGAGTGTCAATCAAGAAATAAGAGACACTTGTAACACAGGTAATGCAATAATCGTGCAGGACTTTAATCTTCATGTAGATGGGGCAAATCAAATTGGCAAAAGTAGTTTGGAGGACGAGTTCATGGAATGCATTCGAGACACGTTTCCCAGAACAATACGTTGTGGAAACAACAGGCTGTTTTAGATCTTGTCTTGTGTAATGAGTCGGGGTTAATTAGTAATCTCATAGTAAGGGATCCTCTGGGGAAGAGTGATCATAACATGATAGAATTTCACATTGAGTACGAGAGTGATGTACTTAAGTCCGAAACTAGAGTCTTAAACTTAAACAAAGCCAATTACAGAGGTACGAAGGGTGAGTTGGCTACGGTTGATTGGGAAATTAGATTAAAAGATATGACGGTAGATAAGCAATGGCGAACATTTAAAGAAATATTTCATAATTCTCAGTGAATATACATTCCACTGAGGAATAAAAACTACGGGAAAATCGATCCATCCGTGGCTAACTAAAGAAGTTAAGGAGAGTATTACATTAAAAGAGGTTTATAATGTTGCAAAGAAGAGTAGTAAGCCTGAGGATTGGGAGAGTTTTAGAAACCTGCAAAGGATAACCAAAAAATTGATAAAGAGGGAGAAATAGAATATGCGAGTAAACTAGCAAGAAATATAAAAACAGATTGTTAGAGCTTCTACAAGTATGTAAAAAGGAAGAGAGAGTAGCAAAAGTAAATGTGGGTCCCTTAGAGGCAGAGACAGGAGAAATTATAATGGGGAATAAGGAAATAGCAGAGACGTTAAACAAATATTTTGCATCGGTCTTTACAGTAGAAGACACAAAAAACATGTCAGAAATAGTGGGGAACAGAGGGTCTAACAAGAGTGAGGAACTTAAAGTAATTAATATTAGTAAAGAAAAATTACTGGAGAAATTAATGGGACTAAAAGCCGACAAATCCCCTGGACCTGATGTTTTACATCTTAGGGTTCTAAAAGAGGTGGCTTCAGAGACAGTGGATGCAATGGTTGTGATCTTCCAAAATTCCCTAGATTCTAGAACGGTCCCCGTGGATTGGAAGGTAGCAAATGTAACACCGCTATTCAAGAAAGGAGGGAAGAGAGAAAACAGAGAACTACAGGCCAGTTAGCCTGACATCAGTAGTCGGGAAAATGCTGGAATCCATTATTAAGGACGCGGTAATGGGACACTTGGAAAATCATAATATGATTAGGCAGAGTCAACATGGTTTTATGAAAGGGAAATTGTGTTTGACAAATCCCCTGTTTTTTTGAGGATGTAACTAGCAGGGTAGATAAAGGAGAACCAGTGGATGTAGCATACTTGGATTTTCAAAAGGCATTTGATAAGGTGCCAAATAAAAGGTTTATAGAATCAGATCATAGAAAGGTTACAGCACGGAAGGCGGCCATTCGGCCCATCGGCTCTATGCAAGAGCAAACCAGCGAGTCCCACTCCCCCGCCCTATCCCTGTAACCCTGCAATTTTTTTCCTTTCAAGTACTTATCCAGTTCCCCTTTGAAAGCTATGACTAAATCTGTCTTCATCACCTCCCCCTGGCAGTGCATTCCAGATCTTAACCACTTGCTGCGTAAAAAAGTTTTCCTCCTGTCACCTTTGGTTCTTTTGTCAATCACCTTAAATCTATGTCCTCTGGTTCTTGACCCTTCTGCCAATGGGAACAGTTTCTCTCTATCTACTCTGTCTAGACCCTTCATGATTTTGAATCCCTCTATCAAATCTTCTCTCAACCTTCTCTGTTCCAAGGAGAACAACCCCAGCTTCTCAAGTCTATCCATGTAACTAAAGTCCCTCATCCCTGGAATCCTTCTAGCAAATCTTTTCTGCACCCTCTTTAAGGCCATTAAACATCTTTCCTAAAGTGCGATGCCCAGAACTGGACACAACACAATTCTCCAGGTGTGGTCGAACCAGTATTTTATAAAGGTTCATCATGACTTCCTTGCTTTTGCACGCTATGCCTCTATTTATAAAAGCCAGGTAATTACACAAGGGCTCATGCACTTGGGGGTTCTATATTAGCATGGATAGAGGATTGGTTAACAGACAGAAAACAGAGAGTAGGAATAAACGGGTCATTTTCAGGTTGGCAGGCTGTAACTAGTGGAGTGCCGCAAGGATCAGTGCTTGGGCCTCAGCTATTTACAATCTCTATCAATGACTTGGATGAAGGGACCGAGTGTACAGTGTCCAAGTTTGCTGATGATGCAAAGCTAGGTGGGAAAGTAAGCTGAGAGGAGGACACAAAGAGTCTGCAAAGGGATATAGACAGGTTAAGTGAGTGGGCAAGAAGGTGGCAGATGGAGTATAATGTGGGGAAATGTGAGGTTATTCACTTTGGTAGGAAGAATTGAAAAACGGTATTTTTTTTAAAATGGTGAGAAACTATTAAATGTTGGTGTTCAGAGAGATTTTGGTATCCTTGTACACGAAACACAGAAAGTTAACATAGAGGTACAGCAAGCAATTAGGAAGGCAAATGTTGGCCTTTATTGCAAGAGGGTTGGAATACAAGAATAAGGAAGTCTTGCTGCAATTATACAGGGCTTTGGTGAGACCACACCTGGAGTACTGTGTACGGTTTTGGTGTCCTTAACTAAGGAAGGATTTACTTGCCTTAGAGGCGGTGCAATGAAGGTTCACCAGATCAATTCCCGGGATGAGAGGGTTGTCCTGAGGAGATATTGAGTAGAATGGGACTATACTCTTTGGAGTTTAAAAGAATGAGAGGTGATTTAATTGAAACATCTAAGATTCTGAGAGGGCTTGCTGAGAGGCTGTTTCCCCGGATAGAGAGTCTAGACCTAGGAAGCACAGTCTCAGGATAAGGGGTTGGACATTTAGGATTGAGATGAGGAGGAATTTCTTCACTCCAAAACCAGCCGCGCCTCTAGCCAAGCTGTTCCAGTACAGCTACAGCACTGGCAACTACTGACAAAGTGGAAAATTGCCCAGGTACGCCCTGTCCACAAAATGCAGGACAAATTCGATCCGGCCAATTACCGCCCCATCAAACATCAGCAAAGAGATGGACGGCGTCGTCAGTGCTATCAGCGGCACTTTCTCACCAATAACCTGCTCACTGATGCTCAGTTTAGGTTCCGCCAGGACCACTCGACTCCAGACCGCATTACAGACTTGGTCCAAACGTGTACAAGAGAGCTGAATTTCAGAGGTGAGGTGAGAGTGCCCGCCCTTGGCATCACAGCAGCATTTGACCAAGTGTGGCATCAAGAAGCCCTAGTAAAACTGAAGTCAATGGGAATCAGGGGGGAAACTCTCCAGTGGCTGGAGCCATACCTAGCACAAAGGAAGATGGTAGTGATTGTTGAAGGCCAATCATCTCAGCCCCATGACATCGCTGCAGGAGTTCCTCACGTTAGGGTCCTAGGCCCAGCCATCTTTAGCTGCTTCTTCAATGACCTTCCCCCCATCATAAGGTCAGAAGTGGGGGTGTTTGCTGATGATTGCACAGTGTTCAGTTCCATTCGCAAATGTGTGGAATCTTACAACACCAGGTTATAGTCCAACAGTTTTATTTGAAAATCACAAGCTTTCGGAGATTATCTCCTTCGTCAGGTGAGTGAGTGAAAGGTTCTCAAATCGCATATCTTATATTAGGCTGGGACACGATCACACCAATCAAAGGTGTCATTGGTGTTCAGACAGGTTAGCCACGGAAAACAGTACATCCCAGTATACTGAATACACAATGGGTCAGATTACACAGACAAAGAGAGAAAGAGGCCTGAAAGGCAGAGAGAGAGAGAGAATGTCCAGTTGTATTAAAAACAGATAACTTTTTTTTCCTGCTGGTGGGGTTACGTGTAGCGTGACATGAACCCAAGATCCCGGTTGAGGCCGTCCTCACGGAACCTCTGAGTCCATGTGGTGAAGATACTCCCACAGCGTTGTTAGGTAGGGAGTTCCAGAATTTTGACCCAGTGACCATGAAGGAACGGCGATATATTTCCACGTCAAGGTGTGTGACTTTGAGGGGAACTTGCAGGTGGTGTTGTTCCCATGCGCCTGCTGCCCTTGTCCTTCTAGGTGTTAGAGGTCACGTGTTTGGGAGGTGCTGTTGAAGAAGCCTCAGCGAGTTGCTGCAGTACATCAGTTAATGAAGCAGATTTTGACCCAGCGACAATGAAGGAACGGCGATATATTTCCAAGTCGGGATGGTGTGTGACTTGGAGGGGAACGTGCAGGTGCTGTTATTCCCATGTGCCATCTCCAACAAGACCTAGACATCATCCTAGACATCATGTGCCATCTCCAGCAAGACCTAGACATCATCCAGGCTTGGGCTGATAAGTGTCAAGTAACATTCATGCCACACAAGTGTCAGACAATTTGTTTTTTATTCGTTCATGGGATGTGGGCGTCGCTGGCGAGGCCAGCATTTATTGCCCATCCCTAATTGCCCTCAAGGAGGTGGTGGTGAGCCGCCTTCTTGAACCGCTGCAGTCCATGTGGTGACGGTTCTCCCACAGTGCTGTTAGGAAGGGAGTTCCAGGATTTTGACCCAGCGACAATGAAGGAACGGCGATATATTTCCAAGTCGGGATGGTGTGAGACTTGGAGGGGAACGTGCAGGTGCTGTTGTTCCCATGTGCCATCTCCAACAAGAGAGTCTAACCACCTCCCCTTGACATTCAACGGCATTACCATCGCTGAATCCCCCACCATCAACATCCTGGGGGTCACCATTGACCAGAAACTTAACTGGACCAGCCACATAAATACTGTGGCTACAAGAGCAGGTCAGAGGCAGGGTATTCTGTGGCAAGTGACTCACCTCCTGACTCCCAAAGCCTTTCCACCATCAACAAGGCACAAGTCAGGAGTGTGATGGAATACTCTCCACTTACCTGGATGAGTGCATCTCCAACTCCACTCAAGAAGCTCAACACCATCCAGGACAAAGTAGCCTGTTTGATTGGCACCCCAGCCACCATTTTAAACATTCACTCCCTCCACCAGCAGCGCACCGTGGCTGCAGTGTGTACCATCTACAAGATTCATGGCAGCAACTCGCCAAGGCTTCTTCAACAGCACCTCCTAAACCTGCGGCCTCTACCACCTAGAAGGACAAGGGCAGCAGGCGCATGGGAACACCACTGCCTGCACATTCCCCTCCAAGTCACACACAATCCTGACTTGGGAATATGTCGCCATTGGGTCAAAATCCTTGAACTCCCTACCTAACACCACTGTGGGAGTATCTTCTCCACCCGGACTGCAGCGGTTCAAGAAGGCGGCTCACCACCACCCTCTTAAGGGCAATTAGGGATGGGCAATAAATGCTGACCTTGCCTGCGACACCTACATCCCTTGAATGAATAAAAAAAACTCAGAGGGTTGTGAATCTTTGGCATTCTCTACCCCAGAGGCCTGTGGCTGCTCAGTCATTCAATATATTCAAGGCTGAGATCGATAGAATTTTGGACTCTAGAGGAATCAAAGGATGTGGAGATTGGGCGGGAAAGTGGAGTTGAGGTCGAAGATCAGCCATGATCTTACTGAATGGTGTAGCAGCAACGAGGGCCCTTATGGCCTACTCCTGCTGCTATTTCTTATGTTCTTATGTGGGATAGGACATTTATGCAGGAATGGAAGGAGGAGGGGAATGGTAGCCGTGGCTGATAGAGGCCCGCGTTCATTGATTGTGGGGTCAGGAGAAGCACTCCTCCTCCCGGCTCCACATGCAGTTAAGTCTATTTTAAAATCTCACCTCAAATGTTGCGGCCTGCATCGATGCCTTTAAGGACCACTTGCTAGGCCTGATTTTCCTGAGTGCAGCCAGCGCAGGCTGTTTCAGAGCAAACCAATCTTGCAGAGTGGGCCTCAAAAAGGTGTTAGGCCCCTTATTTGCATATGCAATGTGCCTAACACCTGGTTCAGGTGCGGGTACTGCAGACCGATTTTTTGGCCTTTATCAATATGGCAGATGGCGCACTTCCAGCTGGTAATAAATGTGCACTTCCTGCCCGCCATATTGCAGGCTCAGAAGACCATTTAGCGCCCAAAAAAAATGGGGTTTGTGCGGCTAAATTTCTGGGCCCATGTCTACAGAGAGTCAATTGAAGACAACAAGCTTTAATTCCCTGCCACCACATTGACCCCACAACTGTTACCATGTATGACATCAAGTCATGGATGAGGCAGAGCTTTTTCCCATTTAACATTGACTTCTGTCATTCTGTTCGGCTCCTACCAAAAACTCCGCACTGTCACATTGCTGTTCGTGGGACCTTGCTGTGCGCAAATTGGCTGCCGCGTTTCCCACATTGCAACAGTGACTACACTTCAAAAGCATTTCATTGGCTGTAAAGCACTTTGGGATCTCCTGAGGTTATGAAAGGTGCTATATAAATGCAAGTCTTTCTTTCTTTTTGCCCAGATGCCATTTTCTTCCCACTATTCACTTAGGCTGAATCCAATAGTGTGCAACCTCAATGTCCTATTTAACCCTAATCGAGCTTCAAACCTCACATCCTATTCATCACCAAGAAAACCTATTTCCATCTCTATCCCTTTCTCATCCCCACTGTCACTGAAGCTCCTAACAATGCCTTTCCACACTTTTCCAAAACTCTTATTGGTTTTCTGAACTCCTCTCTACACAAACCCCAATGTGTCTAAACCTCATCATTCATATGCTATCCCATACTAAGACCCACGCAACTAACACTTCTGTCCTCGTTGACCTTCATCAGTTGCCTGTCCCCCAACATATTGATTATTTACAAATTCCTCCACAGCCTTGCCTCACCCTATTTCTGCAATTTCCTCCCAGTGTCCCAGCTTGCACTTTTCAATCTGCCAACTCTAGTCTATTTTGTGACCCCCCCCCCTCCACCCATCTCCCTCCGGCATTAATGCAGAGCCGTGAAACACTTGCCTACCTATTACAGGAAGGACGTAATTGCTCTGGAGAGAGTGCAGAGAAGGATATTGCCAGGGCTTGAAAATTGCAGCTATGAGGAGAGATTGGATAGGCTGGGGTTGTTTTCCTTGGAGCAGAGGAGACTGAGGGGTGACTTGATTAAGGTGTACAAAATTATGAGGGGCCCAGCTAGAGTAGACAGGAAGTACCTGTTTCCCCTAGCGGAGAGTTCAAGAACTAGAGGACATAGATTTAAGCTGATTGGCAGAAGGATTAGAGGGGACATGAGGAAAAACTTTTTTACCCAGAGGGTAATGGGTGTATGGAATTCGCTGCCCGAATTGGTGGTAGAGGCAAGGACCCTCAACTCTTTTAAAAAGTACCTGCACCTGCACCTAAAGTGCTGTAAGCTGCAGGGTTACGGACCGGGTGCTGGAAGGTTGGATTAGAATGGGCACCTGGTTGTTCCTCGAGCTGGCGTGGACACGATGGGCCGAATGGCCCCCTTCTGTGCTGTATCTTTTCTATGGTTCTACAGGCCGCGGGAAGGAACACACAGGCCGAGGTTACCACACTCTATGGTTCATTTCTAATGGGTTACATCCCCAGCAGGCAAGGACTGAACTGGAAGAAATTCAACTCATTGTATTTTGGCTTTATGAGGAAGTCTCAAATTCTATTTTCATGCAGGTAATACATTTTATAGTAATTGCTTCACCAATGGTATTAGCACTAATGCATAGATCAGAAAACTTTATCTGTTAACTCAAAGTACGATGAATCAACTCGTCACAGTGCCAATGTGAACACAGCACAGACAAGAAAAAAGAGCAGATTTAATCGCTCAGATCCTGTTCCACAAAAGACTGATGGCAGTGTTGCCATAACAAAATGCATTTCTGAGCGGTGACATATTCGGCATGACATAAAGCACAATCAGGCTTCAACATATTGAACCTGTAAGTCGTACCACTTTCTGACATTAAAACATCCAAGCATTATCATTTCAGTTCTAAAGGAACAGTTCAAATCTGGAAATCTGATATAAAAACAGAAAATGATGGAAAAGCTCAGCAAGCGAGGCAGCATCTGTGGAAAAAGAAACAGAGTTAAAGTTTCAGGTCGAAGTTCTTTCATTCTGGACCTGGAACTTTAACTTTTTTTTCTTTCTCCACAGATGCTGCCTGACTTGCTGAGCTTTTCCAGCATTTTCCATTTTTATTACTAAAGGAACCGCTAATGTTGAACCCACTTCGTGGCATCTTCAGACTTGTATGCTGTTGTCCACATTAGAGGGAGAGAATAATCTCAAGTCAAACAGTAATACAGCTTCAGGTTGCTGTTCAGTGAATGATCAGGGTGTCAACGGCTGATGTCCCCTCCTTCACATAAAAGTAGAAATACTGGAATATAGTTATGATGAGATTTCTCATCTCCCCTCTGCTTCTTCCTTCCCTACCCTGTAAAGACTCCATCCCCTTCTCCCAGTTTCTCCTTCTCCATCACATCTGCTTTGATGATTCTACCTTCTGCACCAGAGCTCCTGAAATGCCCTTTTGCCTCAGCCACGGACTTCCCTCTGCAGTGGTCAACAGGGCTCTTAACTGGATCCATCTCATCTTCTGCACTTCTGTTCTAACCTCCTCCCCCTCCCCTCTCAACTATGACAGAGCCCTCCTGGTCTTCACCATCCACCCTACCAGCCTCCATTTTTATCAGATCATCATCTTCCAATTTCCACTACCTACAGAGTGAGCCAACCACCAAATATATATTTCCCTCTGCTCCTCTGTCCACTTTCTAGAGGGATCACTCCCTCTACAATACCATAGCTCATACAGAAACCCATCATGCTCAAGAGTCTTCAAATCAAGCTGCTAAGAAATCCAGAGAGGTAGAGTTTCTGATTTCCAACGTGCAGTGCACTCTCCCCCCATAGGGACGCACCTCACTTGATTAAGTCCAGTGATCTCTGACGCAGATTGGCAATAGCCAAGAATTATGGCCCTTCACCACAAAATGTGCACAATACTGCTAAGCAGCTAAAATCAAGGTATCAAAAACTGACCATTGGGTGGGTTGGAAGCCTCAGTTCACTCCTTATCTGACTAAGTGTTAAGAAATGTTTAACATGATTATTGAAAAATAAAAATCATTTGATCTTCAAAAGGAAGAAGATGCATTTATAGCTCGCAGACTTTCTTGGGGTCTTCAGTTCTATATCCATCTAATCCCTATACATGCCAATAGGGATTGTTCTCATGTAATGTACCTCCAAAGTCATATTTTCAAGAGCTTACTGAAAAGAATTGCAAGTAGTTCAAACCTGTCATTGTATTTTTTTTAGTCGGTGTATTTTGCTTCTGTATATTAAATTGCAAATTAATAAATTTACCAAATATAGTTTTAGCGTGTACACATTGGTCTGGTGACATGTTATTTTCCACCTTTTAAGGTGATAGGAGAATGTTTTGGATATGCCACATCTGCTCCAGTAAGTGACTTACTGCAATTAGAGGGATTAGTTGTTAAACCTGATATGCTAACCCATACATGGTGGGTGAATAAGGATTGGTTCAGAAAGGACTCACTGTAGTCTAGCCATGAACACAGATTAAGTGCCAGGAAAAATCCTGAACTGTAACAAGAGGATGGTCATTGGCAACTCATAGAAGCTAACGAAGAGATAGCAGAGGCACTATATTATAGATATAAAAATTCAATAGGAAAGGAAATAGTGTCAGAGGATATAGAACCACTGGAGAACATGCAAAAACGATTTACAGGGATGATACCAGAACGGAGAGGGTGCAGCCATCGGCAAAGACCAACAGGAAGGGGCTTTTTTCTCTAGAAAAGAGAAGGCTAGGAGGTGAAAGGGTTTGATACCAGAAGACATAGAGAAGATGTTTCCACTTGTGGGGAAGTCCAAAACTAGGATATAAACATAACATAGTCACTAATAAATCTAATAAGGAATTCAGGAGAAATGTCTTTACTTAGAGAGTGGTGAAAATGTAGAACTTGCTACCACATGGAGTGGTTGAGGCGAATAGCATGGATGGCATTTAAGGGGAAGCTGGATAAGTACACGAGGGAGAAAGGAAAGCATGGATATGCTGATAGGGTGAGATGAAGTAAGGTGGGAGAAGGCTCGTGTCTGTTGGGCCGAATGGCCTGTCTATTGTAATTCTATGTAATATGTAGTTTCAGCCCTCACTAAATGGATACCAGATACCAGGAACTTCTCATGGCCTCCATCTGTGCTGAAATTCCTACCATTTTTAACAAATGGTTAGGAGAAACAAAAGCTCTTCTACAAACTCCAGTCTTCCTCAGGTGCCAAAACAAATCACACTACAGCTGACCATGAGACTGCAATTCAATCCAACAGTTCTGACAATAAAACAAGATATTGAAGCTTGAGCAGTTTTATCAAAAGACCCAGGCAGAGTTGAAGGCTCCACATTCACTGACAGCCACTTGTTAATTAGAGGTGCAGCAGACATATAATGTAGGTGAAAGGATAATAAAGCTGATTGTGACATCATTGCTCCAAGTAAATAGTACCAGATGGCCAGTATAATGGAGGACTAATTTCAGCAAGGGATTACAAATGAAACAGGTATCGTCTGAGGCAGACTGTTGGGCAAGGGGAAAAAGTCAAAGAGCTAAGCATCCTTTTCATCCTGTGACATCACAGAGTAATGGTACGCATGGCAACAATTACATTTTTTGCCAAACCCACTGCCCCTTTAAATAAATATTTTTATTTTCCAAATAATAGCTAAATAAATTCATCTGTTATTCAATTGCTGTTTGTTATTTTTATTAGTGGTGATTTCTTCAGTGACAACACACAGTCCAGACAATCAAGTCTAAAATGAGGTCTTGCTTCAATTCACTGTGGCTTTACTCTTCTGGTAAAGAAAGTTCTGGAAGTTTTGGATCTCAGACCTGCCTCCCCCGACTACATTAATACCAACAAGAGTATGACTCAGAATATCCCCTTCTGGAGTGTACAGATTAGAAACATTTGGCTTTGTTTTCCTGGTTTTGCAAGTCTTTGCCAACATGAGAGTTAACCCAAATCAGATTCCTATCATCAAAAATTCAAACAAGCAGAGCAACTAAGGCACATCACACACGTCAGATCCAAAGCTTTTGTTGAACTTCTGTTTAGAGTTAACTGAATGGAGAGCATTTTATTTCCAGGTGATCAAACACTGTACAAGATCAAACCAAATACCAGGAGCCTAATTAAACAAAGACACAACTCTTTTCCGAGCAGAGCTTCAGATTAACCCTTTAAATCACACGACTCACTCACTGCACAACAGCACTCCTTCACTAAAGAGGGCAGCAACCACTGTTGCAGTCTGCTCGCGCACAGTGCTCGCTCTTTCCAGTGAATGCGAGAATAGAGCATCAGATCAGTCTGCTTACTCTAGAGTTGCCAACTCTCCAGGATTGTCCTGGAGTCTCCAGGAATTAAAGATTGATCTCCCAGACACTGCTGCGAGCAACCCTGGGAGAAAAACTATAGGGGTATTTAAAAAAACTTTGTTTTTGGCATTTTATTTCAACATTCGTTTATTAGATATAAAAATATTGGAGATGGGGAAAAATGGCTGTTTGACAGTCAAGAACCATCCAAATTGGGTTAGGAAGAGTTTTTCCAATTAGCGAGGGAAAACGGAGTGCCGTGAGGATGGATGTGTTGGGCAGCCAATGGTGGGAGCATGAGGGTGAGGCAGTTAGAGGTCATGTTACAAAACCTCCTGGAATATGCCCAACCAGTGTTGGAAACCCTACTTTACTCCAGAGGATGAGAAGCAAACTCTAGCCTTTCCAAATTTCCTTACTGAGATTCCTGCACATATCAATAGTGACTTCACCATAAATCACAACCACACAGCAATTACTGTGTTAATCGTGGAGTGCAACAGCCCATGGAATCCTAAATGGAAAAACCCAGATAGTGTAAATACACACTCAGATATTGTAAAGTATGCACATCAATGCCTAAAATACCATAGTCACATGTCTAGCACTGGTCTGTTCCTGTTTTTTAAATTGGGTCAAATGTACTTGTGACAGCCTCCATAGAAATTGCTGAGACTGCAAGTAAAATCTGCTGCAGAGGGTGCCATGTGGGTTTTATGCTGATAACTGTATGAAATTGTATTACATTTGGTGCCAATTTTTTTAAACAGAAGTTTCCTGCAAGCTTGAATTAAACAGATGGTTTGAAAAATAACATTTTCCATTACAACCCATTAATACTTAGAACAAAGAGAGTGCCCTTCCCCCAATAGTGTGTGTCCTACTATAGGAAACACCATTCCCTTATCAACACAAGAAGTGTCTCCCAATACCAGTGTGCTCCAGCAAGGGAGTAGCCCCAATACAAAAATGTGTGCTCTCAAAGGAAGTGCAACCTATCAGCAGGGAATGTGCACTAACAAGAAGAATACCGCCTTCCCCACCCTCCACACCAGAATTTGCACCCCAGTAAATGGAGCATCCCCATGCCAGAATTTGTGCTCCACCAAAGGAGGCTCCATTCTCCTGCCACCAGAAAATATCCTTTGGTAAAGGCAGCATGCCCCCGCAGCACCAGAGTGTGCCCTGCCAAAGGAGATCCTAAATCCCCCGTTACCAGATAGTATGCCCAGGACAAGGAGCGTTCCTTCCGAACAACGAGGTGTGCCCAAGCAAAGGAAGCTCCCCACAATGTTTTCCATAACGGAGCAGAGGCGGGGGAAATGGAATGGTGTAGTAGTTAGCACAATGGAACCTTTCACCTCTGAGACCAGGGTTTTAATTCAGCCATGCCAATAACAACAACTTGCATTTATATAGCATCTTTAACATAGTAAAATGTCCCAAGGTACTTCACAGGAGTGTTATCAAACAAAATATGACACCGAGCCACATAAAGGGATATTAGGAAAGGTGACCAAAAGCTTGGTCAAAGAGGTAGGTTTTAAGGAGCATCTTAAAAGAAGAGAGAGAGGCAGTGAGGCAGAGAGGCAGTGAGGCAGAGAGGTTTAAGGAGAGAATTCCAGAGCTTAGGGCCTAGACAGCTGATGGCACAGCCACCAATGGAGGGGCAAAGGAAATCGGGGACACAAAAGAGGCCAGAATTGGATGACGCAGGGTTCTTGGGCTGGAGGAGGTTACAGAGATAGGGAAGGGCAAGGCCTTTGAAGGATTGCAACACAAGGGTGAGAATTTTAAATCTGAGGCGTTGCTGGACCGGGAGCCAATGTAGGTCTGCGAGTACAGGGGAGATGGGTGAATGGGGCTTGGTGCGAGTCAGGATGTGAAAGTCTTTTTTATTTAAATGTAAAGGACCTACACAACATAAGTTTGGGTATTATCAACCCAGATCCTGGTGGACAAGGTTGTGCAGCACAAAACTGACCTTAATTTGTCACAAGTTGGCTCTCTCACTCAGCGAGGCCACAAGGATATTTAGTGAAGGATTTTAGAAAGTACAGTGCATTAGGGATGCTCTTCTAAGGTTGTGAGAAAGGCACAATGTTGTTGCATTGTAGAGGGAGCTAGCATGTGCTCTACCTGACCACGGGACGGTGGAGAGGTAACCTTACTCTGCATCCAATATATGCTGTACTTGACCTGGGAGTGTTTGATGAGCCAAATCAGAGGGAACTTTACTCTACATCGAATCTATACTGCACCTGACCTGGGAGTGCTGACATCGACACTGGATTAAAGTGTTCCCGTTCTTAACACCAAGGGCCTTCAAATTTGATGAGTACAAAATAAATGAAGGGACATCAATCTCTCAGAAAGAGCAGGTGGTAGCCATAGACTAAATTCAAGAAGCCAGGAATAATTCAAAAATCTACCTCAGGTATTTATGCTGCTTTATCTTTTTTAAGAGTTAAGCTAACCTTCTTGTACAAGTATGAAGCTGAGTCTAGTCTTATTACAAGCAACAGCTGCACTGTGTCAAGCAGAATTTAAACATAATCCAGACACAGCACCACAGCAATTTACAGAATTAAATTCACTCAAAAGGCCAAAATAATCAAATCAATATTCCAACAGGGACAAAGATTGGTACTCGTCGGCAATTAGAGGTTCTTGCTGTGGCAAGTTTGACTGGAATGCAAAAATGTATCAGATATCTGCAGTGAAAAAGTGTGAAATATTCACAAAACAGTTGGAGAGGCTGAACTCCAAATTCATCTTAATAAAGTTAAAACAGCTAAAGAAAAAACAGAGGCTATTGTACATCATTGGCTGTAAAGCGCTTTGGGACGTCCTGAGGTCGTGAAAGGCGCTATATAAATGCAAGTCTGTCTTTCTTTTTTAAAGGGGCAGTCTTTTTTATTCAGAATATTCCCCATTTTACAGGAAATAATTAGAAATTGATGAAAATAAGACTGGATTTTTTTTAAAAACAAATGTAAATTTTCTTACAGCATGCAGGCCCATGAGTCAGGGTCCCCTCCCTCCTGGGCAGTTCAGTAATATCACTGGCAGAAGTTTCTCCATTCATCCTAAAACATCTCCCTAGAAAACAGCAGGATCCACAACTGTAGACCAGGCTGAGCCAATATTCTGGTGCTCGATCCCAGGAAACCATTTTGCTGGGTGGGCCTATTTTGACGGACCAATAAGGGTGACACTGAATTGCTCCAGTGTCACCAAATAAGAATCTGCACAAGTGCCCCTTTAAGGGCACCACTAATACAAGAAACAAACATATGCTCCAATCAAATTAAAAGATGCTAAAATAAGCATCAAAGTCCTAACAAAACCAAAAGGAACCATACCAACTAAATGATAATGTTATTGTCAGCATTTATAAGACGCTCCATGGTACTCTGCAATTCCAGGCAGTAGCATGGTTTCCTAGGGTTGGCAAGTTCCTGAATGGCTCATGGGCCACAGCCCACTGTTTCCTATGGAGCCAGCTTGCGGGACACTTCCCATCAATTACTTTATTAGAACAGACTTCGGGGAAGGAGACCAGACTCAAAAGGTCCCTATGCCAGTGGTCAAATCTGATTTTCATAGCAATTTTGTCAATAAAATAAGGGACTACCCCTGAACTTTCCTTCCCCTTTAATTAGGAATTCAAAGATTAGCATAAGGGACAAGCAGACAGCATTTAAAAATGCACAGAACCTGGTAGGGTGGGATGGGGTGGATGAAGAGGGGGAGAAAGAGATTAGGAAAACTATAAGTGAAGTTAAGTTAAAAATTAATTTAAAAAGCAAAATGTGATTAAATTGCAGAAAATGTCAAAAGAAAAAACATTCTTTTCAAATACTTACACAGTCGATAAAGGGTAAACAAAAGTGCTGAACCACTTAAATTGATAGCAAGGAACTAAAACTAAGAGATAGGCAAATGACAGTCATTAAACAGTTACTTTGTAAAATGTTACAGAGGAAGAGAATGAAGAATATTTGCCTAAATCAGGGATCATATTTCAGAGCGGAGAAACAGCTCGGCTGTATGATGATACAGTAATAACAGGAATGGTCATAAAAAGGTTAGATGCTTTCAATAGACCATTCTTTCTTTTTTTCTCAACCCCAACTCCATATCCCATTATGCCAATATATCTCTGCCTTTGCAGGATTTTGGAAAATTTAAGGTGATATACTCGTCCTTTTTCACTGTAGAGGTAGAAAGGAGAATACATTCCCATCTGAAGGGCTGCACCTAAAGAAAGAATTTTCACCAACAATACAACACTCCCTCAGAACTGTACTGGAACATCAGCCTAGATTATGCACTCAAGTGCAGGAATGGATCTTGAATCTACAAACCTCTCACAGAGCCTAATCCAACAACAACTTGCATTTATAGCACCTTTAATGTAGTAAAACGTCCCAATGCGCTTTACAAGAACATAATCAGACAAAATTTGACACCGAGCCACATAAGGTGATACTAGGATAGGTGACTAAAAGCTTGGTCAAAGAGGTAGGCTTTAAGGAGCATCTTAAAAGGTGGAGAGGGGTAGAGAGGAGGAGAGGTTTAGGGAGGGAATTCCAGAGGGCCAAGACAGTTGGAAGTCACTTCAAAACTTGTGAATCCAAACAAGACTCTTGCACAATTTGGGAATGTTTCTTTCAGGTTGCCTTCTTCTGCCTCCTCAGCAGGGTGAGCTGCATCAGCTCAGTGGCGTTTACTTGCTCTTTCTTACCATCGCAAATTTCACAGTGGCACATTTTGTGAACAGCAAGGGAACCTCGCCAGAGTCATTCCAAATGAACCGTTTGGCAACAAGAGATACTTTCATTTAATTTGTAGGACTCAAGGTAAAACTGCTCCACCACCATGAACAAAATCAAAATGTATTTTTTTTGCAGAGGATCAATGACTATGAAGCAGGCGTCTGCAAACCTAGTAATGATTTTAACTTGGGGATCAGTTGTCTAGACGTGCATTTCTGTAAGCAAATAGCACTTATATGTCACATTATCATGTTGGAACGTCTCAAAGTATTTCACACAATGAATTAAAGGCTATCTGAATCACAGCAACAGGCAGGTGGGATATCGTTTTTTAATGTCTCATCTGAAGGAATACATCCCCATCTGAAGGACTGCACCTAAAGAGAAAAATTTCACCTCCAAAATACAACACTCCCTCAGTACTGTACTGGAACATCAGCCTAGATTATACACTCATGTGCAGGGATGGATCTTGAATAGGTCCATTTTTTTTTATTCGTTCATGGGATGTGGGTGTCGCTGGCGAGGCCAGCATTTATTGCCCATCCCTAATTGCCCTTGATAAGGTGGTGGTGAGCCGCCTTCTTGAACCGCTGCAGTCCGTGTGGTGAAGGTTCTCCCACAGTGCTGTTAGGATGGGAGTTCCAGGATTTTGACCCAGCGAAGATGAAGGAACGGCGATATATTTCCAAGTCAGGATGGTGTGTGACTTGGAGGGGAACGTGCAGGTGGTGTTGCTCCCTTGTGCCTGCTGCCCTTGTCCTTCTAGGTGGTAGAGGTCGTGGATTTGGGAGGTGCTGTCAAAGAAGCCTTGGTGAGTTGCTGCAGTGCATCCTGTGGATGGTACACACTGCAGCCACTGTGCGCCGGTGGTGAAGGGAGTGAATGTTTAGGGTGGTGGAAGGGGTGCCAAATCAAGCGGGCTACTTTGTCCTGGATGGTGTCGAGCTTCTTGAGTGTTGTTGGAGCTGCACTCATCCAGGCAAGTGGAGAGTATTCCATCACACTCCTGACTTGTGCCTTGTAGATGGTGGAAAGGCTTTGGGGAGTCAGGGGGTGAGTCACTCACCGCAGAATACCCAGCCTCTGACCTGCTTTTTTAGCCACAGAGTTTATGTGGCTGGTCCAGTTAAGTTTCTGGTCAATGGTGACCCCCAGGATTTGATGGTGGGGAGTTCGGCGATGGTAATGCCATTGAATGTCATGGGGAGGTGGTTAGACTCTCTCTTGTTGGAGATGGTCATTGCCTGGCACGAATGTTACTTGCCACTTATCAGCCCAAGCCTGGATGTTGTCCAGATCGTGCTGCATGCGGGCACGGACTGCTTCATTATCTGAGGGGTTGCGCAACCTAACACTGTGCAATCATCAGCGAACACCCCCATTTCTGATCTTATGATGGAGGGAAGGTAAATGATGAAGCAGCTGAAGATGGTTGGGCCTAGGACACTGCCCTGAGGAACTCCTGCAGAAATGTCCTGGGGCTGAGATGATTGGCCTCCAACAACCACTACCATCTTCCTTTAGGAGGAAGATTGCCACAAAGTGTGCATGACAATCCTACTCCAACAACAACTTGCATTTATATAGCGCCTTTAACATAGTAAAACATCCTAAGGTGCTTCATGGGAGCGATTATCAAGCAAAATTTGACACAGCCACGTATGGCGAAATTAGGACAGGTGCCTAAAAGCTTGGTCAATAGGTAAATTTAAAGGAGTTTCTTAAAGGGAGAGAGAGAGGTTTAGGGAGGACATTCCAGAGCTTAGGGCCTAGGCAGCTGAAAGCACGGCCGACAACGATGGAGCGATTAAAATTGGGGATGCGCAAGAGGCCAGAATTGGAGAAGAACAGAGATCTCAAAGGGTTGTAGGGCTGGAGCAGGTTAGAGATAGGGAAGGGCAAGGCCATGGAGGGATTTGAAAACAAGGATAAGAATTTGAAAATCGAGTTGTTGCTGGACTGGGAGCCAGTGTAGGTCAGCGAGCACAGGGGTGATGGGTGAATATGGTACTGCTGGACAGAATTGGTCCATTTCGTTCCTCGGTAGCCATTTAGCCCTCTGGCAGGCACAAACTGTTCTTGAGCAAACTTGTCTCCAGGAGGATTAGAGGCATTAGGGAGATGGGACAGTCTGAGTAACACTTTAAACAGCTAAATGCTTCCTGACTTATGTTCCAGTCGTATGGTTTTTGCCCTTTTCATGGGTGGTGGTGGGGGGGGGGTGGGCTGGGGATGGAGTAAAGACATTAAAGCGTGTGCTTTCATCATAAAGAACTATGCACTTTTAAAATACATCTATGCAGTAATATCAAATATCCCAATTTGCATCCAGGGCTGAAAAGGAAAGTCAATTCCCACTGAACCCTGTAGCTTCACCTGGTTCATCAGTTCTGCAATTCTTTGCTAACAGCCAAAATGTCAGTTGTTCAAAGTACTGAAGGGAAGGGATCAAAAAACAGGGAACTCCAATTGTGTACATGTATAACAAACACTCCACACACTGGCCAGAGGCAACTGTACATGTTAGATTACAGCTCACACATAACGCACACACTAATGGTACTATCTTTTATACATCGATGTTCCACCGCCCTACAGAATGGGCACCCAGCAGATTGTCCATCTTCAAGAATTAACCAAACTCAGGGGGTCAGATGTAGTTTTTTACCCAAATGTGAGAAACTAAAGAAACCTTTGACATGAACACATACCAGAGCTTATAATCTATATACAAACTCTGCATCTAAAAGCCAGAACTGTAAAATGCTCATCATGTTCAGTAGCTAAGTGGATTAGGCACAATACCCTCCCCCAAATTAAATGTTGGGCAGTGGAGGCCTGGTAACAATGAGCAGCAGACAGGCAGCTAGATCATGTGCTGGCTATACACCAGGGGCCAATAACCTAGTTCATTTAACTTAATAAGCAGAGAGAAATAAATTATTTAAAATGTGGTATGCAATACCAAGCTATTGATAGAGCCAGCATTCCACAATCCTCAATACTGCTAAATGCCATTATTTCTCAACTACCTAATAAGGATTCTCAGGAAACTCACCATCAGAAAAAGGTGTTTTTCATCTTTGAGCTAGCTGAGCCAATATCATAAGTATTCTGATGCAATTTATGACGTTTCTGTATAAGTATATGATGACATTATTCTACCCGTCCCTGGTGTTGCGAAAGATGGGCCTGGCCACACTGCCACGGAACGCTCCATCCAGTTGGACCGTTCCGCCCCACCTGTCCTTCGTAGAAAAGTTTGTGCAGAAAAACACCTTTGATCTCAAGTCGATCGGGAAGTGGACTGCGCGGAACATCCTCGAGACCCTGCGGGGAAAAAGAGATGGTGAATCCTGTCGGTTGGTTCCCCGAGCAGACTGTCAAAGTCATTTGGCAGAATGCCTCATCGCCAGAACTTTCAAACAAGCACCAAGATGTAGCTTGGCTGGTGGTGAGAAGGGCCCTTCCAGTCAGATCATTCATGCACACACAGCGTCTCAGTGACATCGTACGCTGTCCCCGAGGAGGCTGTGGTGGGGATGAGAACGTCACCCATCTCTTCTGGAATGTGCCTTTGCAAAGAAGGTCTGGAGAGAGATGCAGTGACATCTGTCCAGGTTCGTCCCAAGCAACTCCACAACACAGGACTCTGCTCTACGGACTGTTCCTAGGGACGCACACCGAGACGAACATCAACTGCTGCTGGAAGACAGTCAGCTTGGTGAAAGATGCCCTTTGGTCTGCCCAAAACTTGCTGGTCTTCCAGTGCAAGGAACTGTCCTCGACAGAGTGTTGCAGACTGGCACATTCCAAGGTCCAGGATTATGTGCTGCGGGACACACTGAAGCTGGGTGCGACCGCCACAAAGGCTCTATGGGGAAAGGCCACAGTTTAGGGCCCTCCCGCCATTGTATACTGAGGGGATAGAATCAGAGAAAAACCCCCTCGAGCTGAATGACAAACGTATTTAACACAATGTACTGTATCTATAATCTGTCATGACTGTAATGCAATGAGAAACCCTAGGGTGTCATGAACTGTATGTACAATGTATGGTGTGTAACTATTGATTGTATCAGGACTTTTGAATTGTAATGTATGTACTGTTGCAAATTGTATGATCCATATTGTATTGTTTGAAGTGTGATTTGAATTGTATTGTATGTACCTCTGCAAATTTTATGAATAAAGTATATTTTTGAAGAAAAAAATATGACGACACTGCACAATAGCATATGGCAGGTTAACTGTTTCACAACTTTCTCTTCAGATCTAACTAGAAAGCTAAGTAGCAAAACAAAGTGCAACAGGGACACACTGAGCAGAAGATCCCAGGTCTGAGTCCCAGCTTATGCTGAGTTAGCTGATCTTTTTCAGGGGAGCAGTGAGGTGATACAATTGAGTTGGGGGAGGGGGGGTGGGCGGGGGGAGAAAAAAAAAATCGGCCAGTGACTCCTGCTGGCAAATGCGCATGGATGTCAGATGAAGGCAAGATCAGGTTTGTGATTATGTCGTAGTTGAATGGCCCATCGATACTTGCTGTCCTGGCTCACGTATGAAGAATGAGAATTGGGTAAGGTAGCGATGGGCAATCGCTGCCTGTGAAAATGTACCCCAACAAGGAAGCAATGTCTGCTGGAAATGAAGAGAGAAAATTGGCAGAAAAATTGCAAACAAACTGCAACCTATGGCTTTGAATGGAACCAAGCCTCTTCCCCACCACAGCACAGTGTTGAATGTAATCAGGAAACAAATTTCAGGAAACACAAATCATTCATCTGTACTTGGCAGTCAATTATTTTCTTTTTAAAAAAAAGCATTCAATATTTTTTGTCAAATTTTTGAAACAAAATGTTTACAACACACAAAAAGCAGGAATAAAAAGTTCCCACTTTGAATACTAAAAGTGTGTGTAACCCATCAACCAATAAAACTGTTTTGAATGGAGCATTTCCTTCCTCTCAGGCCATTTTAGTTTTGAAATGCTTAATGTGGAAACCACCCCAAGAAAAACAGGTTACTGAAGTAAACAATGACACTGGGCACTGCAACCACAGGCAGGCAGACTGCCCATTATTTAACTAAATGTTCCAGAAGGTGGAGAGAGATACCATATGGAACCCTAGGAAGTTTATGCTGCTGTTTACTGATCTGCCCATTTAATAAGTGAACTTGGTAACAGCTGAAGCGAATAGTGTCATACATGCTGATTAAAAAGGCAACCTTCAGTAACCTTTATTAGTAATATTTTTATGCACCAACTAGGTTAATCTACCATTACTACCAGTTTGCAGTATTGTCTAGTCAGACATTGACACAAAAGGTACCCACTATAGCAGTGACAGGAAAAACAGGTTGTTTTCCCCACATTGATCAAAGATTCCAATATCCAAGTGTACAGTGCAAATGCAATGCAGGTTTCCCAATAAAAATAATTGTGAAATAGGACATTGACCATTAGCTTGCTATGATAACAATACAATAAAGTTTCAATACAAGGTCCTTCTGTGCACAGAGGCCACAAATGCTAGTGAGGTGGAACTGTGTGTTCCTTTAAAGCCAGGAACTCTAATTGTTAAGTAAGCACAAGGTGAAGATCAGAGTTTAGTTGTTAATGAAAGAGAAAATGATGGAAATGACAGGCTAACATTTTGGTATCGATCTCGTCATAAGGGTTGTAGAATTTAATTGTTGTTTGGGTCACGGATTGTGGGGAGTAATGTGTTGTTTGGGAAGAGTAGTGAATAGCTGGAGGACGAAAGCATTGAGGAATTGGTAGAGCAACAGACATGAGGTCGAGGAGAGAGTATGAAGAGGCAAAGAGGGGTAGAGACTAATTAAGGGGGATACAATACTGGGGGCAGTATGGGGTGGCAAGAATTCAGGTTGGTGGCTAGCGAAAGTGAACATTTGCAGAACAGCAAGTAATTGGGAGAGTGTAGTGGATACAGAGAGGCAGTTGCAAACAAATTCACAAATCCATGTAGGATGAGGAATAACACCCTTCTCCTTCAATTCAGAAGCCTACTGAGCACGATGAGAACTTCTGCAAAATGCTCAGGCTCAGAATCCACAAACATGACTGGTAGCACCCTTCAACTGTTATGAAAGGAAAATATCTAGCCGAAGCCTAGGCTGCGGCCTTAAAGCAAAAACTTTAATGGAAGTATTATAAAGATACAGAAGTCAATTCATTGGATAGATTTATACATGTTATAATGAAATATATAATTTTCTAATGCTTTCAGGCATCAAGAAAAAAGGTAGATGAAATTTTTTCAAAAAATGTTTCGATGCCACCTTCTCCTTTCTTTCATTAGCAAATTATCCTGACTGGTCAATCAAAATTGATTCCTTTCATTAAGTCTTTCATAGTTTTTCAATGGCAGTTTTCTAGACATTTTCGATTTGCACATTCCCTAGTTCTGTCTGATTTGCTGCTGTTTCACTTTGAGCCAATCAACAAAATGTGATAAGGAAAATAATACAGGAAGTAAATGACACTTACAGGAAGTGTGCATTATACACAAACCTTTAACATGCTATAAGATATATGAAATCTCCTGTAGTAGTACACACAGGTCAGAAGATATACTGCTTAATAAGATCAGAACATTATACAATGTAAAGTGTAGGTCTGTGTCCCTTTAATTTATGTTTAGTAAACAGTGGGCTCATACAAAAGTCATTTAAGAGGCTGTGGTTAAGTACACACTGGATAAGTTCATATAAAAGCCAATTAAGACATCCAGGATCTGGTATTGTGTGTTTCTGGAGAATTGATTTTTCTCTTTATAATTTTCTTTAAAGTGAAACACGCAGTATTAGAGAGAAGCTTGAGGGACAGGAAATGCTTGCTAATAACGCTCCTGTAAAACGCCTTGGGCGTTTCACCATGCTAAAGGTGCTATATTTGCAAGTTGTTGTTGTTGTTGCTTGACGTACCATTTTTGTAACATTTAGACTAGTCAATCTCCTGTAGCATTGGAATAGTCGAGTCAGGAGGGAACAAAGACGATGAGGATTTAAGCGGCAGATGGGTTGAGGTAGAGGTGGGTGGTGTTGCAGAGGTGAAAGTAGGCAGTCTTTATGATGGAGAATATATGGGGTTTGAAGACACAGCTGAAGGTTAAGAAGGGTGCTAAGGTTGTAGATGTCTGGTTTCAGCCTGAAACAGTGGCCAGGGAGGGGAATGAAATTGGATGCAAGGGTGCAGAGTTTGTGGCAGAGGCTGAAGATGAAGGCTTTTTAATAGAAGATGCAGGATTTTAAAATATAATATAGATATACATGAACAAATATAGTTCCACTACTTTTCTGGTCCATCAAAAAGTCACATTTGACCACTACTTGGTCTTCATCCAAACACTTCTCATTAGTATTTTGAAATGAATATCATACATAAGGTTTGCCTGCATGACCAGCTCAACTGGAAATGTCTAAAAGCAGGATATCGCTCCCATCTACTTGTTTCAGAGGACCAGACAGGTCGTTCCTGCGTTGGAGAGCACTACATCCCATCCTAGCAGCTACACATTTATATCTGCTCACAGTCCTGATTTAGTAACTGATGGGTCATGGCCACTTGGGTGAGATACACATAGAACTTGGGGCAGGGCAAAATCTGAGAGATGTCTATCCTTGTTATAGTTGTGTCCAGATACACCATGTTATGCCACCCGATACACAAGATACTCAACCCAGGCATTAACCCAACACAGGTGGAACACTCCCAAATTTTCAGCCCTCAGCATCAGATCAAACTTTTGAGATAAAACACAAGTGATTTTTCTCCTTTACAGACAAAAGTTCTGGTGCACCCGTCCTTTGTGAACCAGTTGCATTTATTGAGATTCTGTTGTAATGGTGAAGTCAGCATCCTAAAATAAAGCTCAAGTAGGTGTTTTAGTGTCATCATAATCCAAGGCTCAGACAGGAATGCTGCAGAAAGGCAGATCTAATGACATGTTATCCAATACAAGATTCAAAAATTAAAAGCCAGTGCATGAGTATGGTGCAGATATTAAATCAGTTTAATGTAACCAAAAAAGGTTTGTACTGCATTTAACAATTCACATCTATAGTGCACCGAGTCCCTCACAGAGCACCCTCCACTATGTGGTTTATAACTGCCTTGCTGCTACAAAGCATGACAATCCTCCTGACCAAATAATGACTACCAACACAAGATTTGGTCTCAAATCACTAAGACTTGAACAACCCATCCAACACACAACCCATGGTTATAATTGGATTAAATCTGCTTGAGTCAAACTGAGACTAGAATGCGTAAAATTGGTGTGGAAGCACAGCACAGTGAGCAGATCTGTTGCCACCGAATTGTGTTTCCTCCACAGGCGGTTCCTGTTAACCAGTTATCTCCGCAAGCAGGTTCACTGTAACAATACAATTTAATGCTCCAGTAAAACATACCAAAATAGGTTCAACATAATCGCAGGTGCATACCACACTTAATAAAGCGAGTGACAAAAAAATGCCATATCAGACCCATTCAACTTTTACAATTCATAACTCTGATAAGACAGTTATCCCCACACAACTTTTCTGTTATTTCTCCCACCTCCCAACAATATGACCAAGAGACGGGGTTAGATGAAGTAGGGAGGGAGGTAGGAGGCTCATGTGGAGCATAAACGCGGGCATAGAACAGTTGGGCCGAATGACCTGCTTCATGCTGTAGTTTCGATGCAACTCGATGTAACAGAGGCCGGCCTCCTACAGGTCGACGATACATTTCAATTCTCAGTTCTGAAGATGATTATACGCTCAAAACATTAACTGTCTTCTCTTTCCAGCATTTTCTGTTTTTTAATTTCAGTTTATTTCCTTATTATTTTAATTCTTCAGTTGCGTAAACTAGAAGATAATAGAGCCAAGTAGTGTATCGTAGAAGTAACCGTGTACAATTTGCACTGCACTAACAGCAATGAAATAGGCACTGTTGAGAAATTCCAGATCATACAGAAATATCTGACATCACACTGAAATTCACCCAAGTTGTCTAAAAGGAATCGTCAGATTTCTATTTAAAGAGGGTGGTGTTTACTCTCAATTGTTACCGAAACGGTACAAAATCAATGACCAGTGGAAAGGAAATGAGGCAATAGGTGTTCAGGCAACCCCTTCCCACATCACTAATTTGGCAAGAAGAGCATCGACTCTCGCTAGGTCGCTGCAATGGATCAGAACCCAGGACGAAATAAACGAGGAGGAGTCTGGAGCTAGGAGGGGGTGGGGACTGTAGGAATATAGTCTGTTGCATGGGCCCGGATCTGTACGTGGGAGGTCCGTGGATCACTTCTTCCACTCGCGATGAGTCAGCGCAAAGATTAAATGGGCCGCAATGGGAAACGTTATATGTTTAATTCCACAGCCCCATCACTTAAGCATACGCGCAGCTTGGAGATAGATGTTCAAACCACTCGCTCACATTGTGCACTTCACAGCACGTGAGCGATTAGACATAAACCCAGTTCCGAGGACACTTCCGCCACTTTCCATAAAGTTACTGTTTTGCGATATTGCCGGACTCAGTGTCCGACCTTGCTTTGTGCACACTAGCGTCTGAAGGGTTCTCAGTAACGTGCATTGGTCAACACTTGTGACAGCTTTAAGCAACAAATAGATCACCTTAACAAAGACAACAGCGCCGAGCTACACGCGAGTGGCCAATCAGCTACTTTATTTAATGACGTGATTTGCATTGAAACCTACCGACACGATAATAGTTACCCAACACTTCATCTACCGTCACCTCATTGCTTTACATAAAGCCACAACATAATGTATGGAAAACTCTAACGCAGATAAGCCCCATCCTTAAAAACCCAAAAGGTTCTGCTGAAGCCCTGTGTCCTCCGCCCTCCGGAAGGGAACTTTGAGCCCTGAGATAAGAATGAAACTGGTGGACCGTGGCCACCTTGGTCTGAATGCCGTAGTTCAGTTCCAGCCGGCGCCCTCCCAAAACGCAGTGCAGAGCGACGGGACAAGCCAGCTGAAAGTTGTGGATGCGACTCCAACGAGCCCCAAAAGGAGTCGGAGAGTCAATCTTCTCCACAACCCCAACTTTCCGGCGAACCCTCAAACTTCTCCCTCCCATCGGGAGTTCCTGCTCCCGGTTCACCCCACCCGCCCTCGCATTCTCTCGGGACGGTACTCGCCTGCCGACAGTCTGGTTGGCGAGCTGCCGCATCCGATTGAACTGCTTCTTCATTGTTTCTCCTGGTCGGTTTCTTTTAAGTTCCGTCTTAAAATGAATTCAGTGAGCGTGTGTCTTGCAGCCCCAGGCCGCCGTGCGCACCATGGTCGCGGGGCTGTCAGTGTGCGGTCACTCGAGCTCCCGCCAGCTCTCTTTTATTTCCAATCGGATACAAGTAAATGCGGAGACTCCAACTCGGGCTCTGCTCGCCGATCGGATATTCTATAACTTTCGGCCTCTGCTCCCTCTCCAATGGGATACACTGTAGCCCTCGGGCTGGGCTGGGCTCGGCTCCGCTCTCTCTCCGGCGGGATACACTAAGCCCCGGGGGCTCCACTCTCTCTCCACTGCGATACTCTCAGCTCGCAGTCAGGGTGCACCGCCACCCAACCAAGGGCCAGCCGGAAGTTCCTCTACACCCCATTTCCGTTACCAGGGGGGCGGGTAAACAACAACAAAGCAAGACAGGAGGAGGGGACATTGGCTTTAACATCAAAGTCTTGTACTGGGGCCTAAAAGACACAGAAAAAGTCTAGTACTGGGGGTCAAAGTCCTTAGTCTATTCATGACATATATTCTGCTACAGAGTTAAGAGACCATCCATAGTTGTCAACATTTTCACAAGATTGTACAGAATGGAGATGATCAGGTAATGCTCCTTATGTGTATGTATTTGTGTGTATATATATTATTGTCATATTTTAATAATACTCATTTGGAAATTTTAAAAAACGAGGTCAGATCTGTACCCATGTGAAAAAGAGTGCAATTATGGATGATCCCTCATGATTAGCAGGAGTGAAAGTCGGTGGAGTAATCTAAGAGGTGTGTTTCATTACAACCGTACATCCCACAAGCGGAATGACATAATTTGTACTCCCCCTGACTAATCAAATGACTGCAGTTGCCTTTGTTTCTTGAGGCTGAGCATTCCTTGACTTTTTTTAACTTTTCATTCATGCTATAGCAATAAATTATCGACCAGATCAAGATGATGTCACCAATTCGACCATTAGAACACGAGAGTGTAGATTGTATTGCGAGTTTGGGACACCAATGATGATTAATGCAAAATGAGAGTGCTGAAACAGTTACTGGTGTGATTTAACAAAAATATGCATTCGTTTCACTGTTTCCATTACCGTCCACTGTAATTTATACAGGATATTTCAGGTCCCATTATGTAACATGATAAATATCCCAAGCAAGGTTCTGTTCAATGGCTAACTTCATTTGTCTTATCACATGATAATCCTATTCATAATACTTCTATTACATTGTAAAATAAAATGGATTGCAAAGACTACTTTTCTAGTTTTTCTAGCCCCCAAAATCAGTTGAAACTACACTGTGATGTTATTTTGTCATCATGCTTTACCTAAGGAAATTTCACTTATATTTCCATGTCTTGGGACGTTTTATTACGTTAAAGACACTTTTTAAGTGAAAGTTGTATTGTTTCTCCATACAAGTGTTATAAAGTGTAGTCATTTATATTTTAAATTACAATGATAAACATTTTCTGACATATTAGCCCTCTGTCAATCATCCCTAATTAGACCAGGTACTAAAGGAGCCTGTATTTGCCCCTGGCTGCCACCTCTTTTGACTTAATCACAGCACAGATGGTAATGAAGTGCTCTGTATTCAAGCACAGTTTGGCAACCTCCTACAGGCAAGACTTGGAATCAAGCAGTTTCAAGTCCTTTGGACAAAGGTGTTCTCAACACAAAGGTTCATTTGGTAGTTTACATCTGGTCATGATTCCATTTTTATCACCAATTGGTTGGCATCAACAGAATCCAATTATTCATGCACCACTTTCCTGATCAGCAATTTCAATTGTTCATATTAGGATTGGTTACAATTAACAAAATGGCTCACAATGGATATGCTGCGCTCTTCTTTAAAATCACCGATAGCTTCATTTACTGATTCAGTCCCCAGCTAAAGGTAATGCTAATTCCTTCAAGAGGCAAAAATACTGACCAATTTCAGGAAAAACTCTGGGAAATTCCTTTCCAATTGCCTAAGGCAATCAAACCAACTCCAGGGGACCATAATTATCCATTATGCATCACCAGATGTACTGAGTTAACCTTTCCATGTTTCTCTCCCCAGTATATCCCTATTTCTTTATTAACGCGGAACAGTTCATCACCAGAAAAACCATCTCCATTCATCAGGCTAGTCCCAAAGGACACAGACTCTTTATACCACTTCATCACTGATATTGCTACCTGCCAAAAATCCCCATGTATTAACTTTGAACATCACTCCATGATGTAGTTTATCTATTCCCTTGAAGATCTTAAACAAAACAATAAGAACACCTCTATACCAACTTTTTTTCTAATGTAAACAATTGAAATTGCTGATCAGGAAAGTGGCACATGAATAATTGGATTCTGTTGATGCCAACCAATTGGTGAAAGAAATTATCTTTAGTCTTTCCTCATAGCACTGGTCCCCAGTCCAAATTATCAACTTTGTTGTCCTCCTTTGTACTCGCTCTAAGGCCGGGATGTCCCCTGAGATACAGTACCCAGAACTGTGTGTAATACCAAGGTGGAGACACACCAGCGTTTTGTACAAGCTAGCTGTCAGTTTGGCTTAGTGGTAGCACTCTCACATTTGAGTCAGAAGGTTGTGAGTTCAAGTCCTAACTCCAGGACTTGAGCATATAATCTAAACTGATAGTTCAGTGCAGAACTGAGGGATGGCTTCATTGCTGGAGGCCCCATCTGCCTGTTGAGGTGGATCCTTGGTCATGGAAAAAAAGTTCAACAGAGTTGGTAGGCCTACCTGAAAGAGAATGGGCTTCAGGAGAGGTTCACCAAATGGATCAGCCTCCTCTACCCAAGCGCTGCATCCATAGTAAACACTAGCAGCTGAACTTCCCCATCCTTCACCCTCACCAGGTGAAGTCAGCAGGCATTCTACTCTCCCCCTGGCTGTAGTAGCACTCACAATAGAAACCATCAAAGCAAATATCCTAGAGAGCGATAGATTTCTAGATATTGAAAGCATCAAGGGATATGTGGATGGTGCAGGAAAATGGCATTGAGGTAGATCAGCTATGATCTTATTGAATTGCGGAGCAGGCTCGAGGGTCTGGATGGCCTACTCCTATTTCTTATGTTCTTATGTTCTAGAGATCACTGTGAAAGTCCTGAGCAGGCTTCATATACCTGGGGGTTAATATAATCTGAGTGCACCAAAAGTTCAACAAAGGCTACTTCTCTCAGGATGACATGGCCCGCTGGACATCCTCCAATATGAGTGAAGGAATGTTGGTATATCAACAGCTTAAGGTCCAAATATGTCTTACTATTTAGCAAAACATTATAATTTTTGCATACTTTTTTTTGTATGTTTTCATATGTGGGGGCAGAAAAATGGAAACAATCAAATAAATATAGGTGAAAATGTGAAGTCTACAGAAAAAGTCTGATTATGATCTGGAGCATTCTTATATATACCTGGTTAGAACTCCCTATCATTCATTGATCAATCTTCTGCAACATTAACATATAACAGTTGCCTTTTCTGCCATCTAATGGCACCAAATGGTATCACTTACAGTTACTACAAAAAGAAGCATATACAAAGTTTGGAGTAAAAGCATCTCTAACTCTATCGAAGCAGTTTCAACTACACTGGGGATGCCTGGTCCGGAAATGGAAAATCGTAATTGTTGCCTATGCTCTGTAGTATAGGTAACATGAACATTGATTCGTAACCAGCCAAAAAGGAAGGAACCAGAGGGTAGTCAGAAGCGGAGCTAGGTCAAAATAGAGGGATGTACTGAGTTATGTGCCCGAAGGGTGTGTACCCCTCTTGTTCCAGGCATTCATAAATGACCTCGATATACTGTCTCAGTCCATGTCAGTATAAGTTGCAGATAACGCTAAGGGGTCGGGGTAATGGATTCAGAGGAGGAAGCTCAGATCTTATAAAGAAAACTTAACATGGTATAAATATTTGCTGATCAGTGGCATGTTCTGAGCTAAACTAGATTCCCATTCTTTACTTAACAGTTTGACACTGCTCCCTTCACACTGGTCCACAACTTTCATTTATATAGCGTCTCTAAGATAGAAAAAAAATCCCAAGGCGATTTGTGGAGAAGAAAAGAACTTATACTGAGCCAAAGGAGAGATTACAAGGGAGAGGGTTGGTCAAAGAGATAGGTTTTAAGGAAGGTTTTGAAGAAGGAAAGGAAGAGAAGCTGAGGCAGGGAATTTCAGAGCATGGGGTCTAGGCTACTAAAGGCACAGTTGCAAATGGTGAGGTGGGGAATGAGGCAAGAGGATTGCAGAGTTTGGGGGGGGGAATTATAGAATTGGAGGAGGTTGCAGGGATAGAAAGACTTGCATTTATATAGCGCTTTTCACGCCTCAGAACATCCCAAAGTGCTTTACAGCCAATGAAGTACTTTTGAAATGTAGGGGGCAAGGTCATAGAGCGATTTAAACACAAAGATGAAACTTTTAATTACAATATACAAACTTCTTGAAGTAGTATTAAAATTGAACATAAAGGGCTAGCAACTTCGCCATGTGTTACATTTGTCCCATGGGTGAAATTCTGCACTCACTGTTCCCAGGGACAAGTGTAACACAGGGAGGAATACAAGTTAAAGCAGAAAATGCTGGAAATACTCAGCAAGTCAGTCAGCATCTGTGGAGAAAGGAACAGAGTTAACTTTTGAGGTCAAAGACCGTTATCGAGGAACAGCACTTCATCTTTCGTTTAGGCACTTTACAACCTTCTGGACTCAACATTGATTTAAATAACTTCAGATCATAACCACTGCTCCACTTTTTTTCAGACAGCAAGTGCTGGTAATGGTTGTAATGTTGCTATTTACAGCTCCACTAGACCCATCTTTTGTTTCTTTACTTGTCCCATTACCACCCTCCTTGTCTTGCACCATCATCCTTTTTTCATTTAATCACTCCTGTCCTCCACCCTAACATAGACCTTCCCTTTTGTTCCCTCCCTCTCCCCCCCCCCCCCCCTGGCTCTGTACTTGCTTGAAAACTGTTTAATCTTCAACTGTTTCCAGTTCTGACCAAGGGTCATCGACCTGAAACGTTAACTCTGTTCCATTCTCCACAGATGCTTCCTGACTTGCTGAGTATTTTCAGCACTTATTTCAGATTTCCAACATCCGCAATATTTTGCACAAGCTGCAAAGTCACGCACAGATCCGAAATTTCCAATGGGGACAGGCTAGAGTCAATTTCTATGTAACAAAGCGCGCTCTCTATCCTAATGCGCGTGCACTGCAACCGCACTCTTAGCCCTCGAGTGCGCGCTTTCAAAGCAACCCGGGAGGCGTGACTCGTGCCTTCCCCGGCTTCACGTTCTGCTCGTCACCCAATTAGTGCTGGCCAATGAGCTGATCCGATCATTTTGGCCCCGAGCGCCAATCGGGAGCTGTATTGCTGCGGTGTCAGAGGTAATAGCGTGACGTAGGCAGGAACCGCAGGTGTTGCTTTCCTGTGTCAGTAACAACAGCAAAAGTCCAAGGGAAGGAATGTCCGGATTAGCAGAGTGTCTGTGAGCACTCGGGATCCGCCAGTGCTGTACAGCCGTCAATGCACTTTATTGAGGATCCGACAGCAGCTTCAGGCGCATAATTCTAATTGAGTTTATGCTCCTCACCCAACAGAGTAACAGTTTTGCCCCTCAGAATAATTTCTGTGTAACATTCTATATTTAGTGTAACTGTGCAGTTTCATTGTAGTAATCTAACATATCTTGTAATCTCAGTGTAACAGCAGGAATCTAACCTCCAGTGCAACTAATTTATCAATATAGCCTCTATGTATATATAAACTATAATCTTTGTAACAAAGCAACTTTCAAATGTTTTAATTTAAACTATAGGTACAAGTAATTGTAAGGAAATGCAACATTTTATATTTTTAAGATCTAAGTATGAGTAATAGGAAAATAGTATATGTTAAATGATATCACTGGGAAATAGTTTGAGAAATAAGATGGCACCATAGTCAATTTTTATGACTTTGTGGGAGCTGGGAATGAGTTTGTGGAAGGTAGGAATACTCTTTTCAAAAATAATAGTGGTACAATATTTCCTACCCCCACAGTGTGAGAATCTAATGGCTACCAACCATTCTTTCACTGGGTCCGATGACACAGCAGATGAAGCAGTCCGCTCCACGTGTGATGATGCAACAGTTTGTAAAAGGTAGGAATGGCAAAGCTATTGGAGGAATGGGACAGGCTGTATATGAAAAACGTCTGGAGTGTGATGGTGTATTATTCCTTTGTGAGCAACGTGGTGTAGGTTGATATTCTACACGTAGTGAGCTTCTAAACATCAGTAGTGTCACACCGTTAGGCTGAACAGAGATCAGCCACTTCCTATTGGGAAAGAAAATTGGAGAGTTGTTCATCTGAGAAGGCTAGCAGCTGATTCTGTCAACCATGCAATAGCGTTTGGCATAAGAAGAAATAAAATTATTGCCCAAAGCTGAGTTGAAAAACTAATGTTTAGAAGCTTTGATATAAATTCAAAGATGTAGTTTGCAAATCTGTTCATTACAGTCACTTGTTTGTACCCAACATAACACCGTCTGTTTAAGCAGGATTACAATTTTCTCCCATTCCTATCTACAGTAGGAATTGCAGAAGTTCAGTATGCTGGTGCTTTCCTAGTAAAGCTATTTGCTTAGTCACCCTGTTAATACTACAGTAGCAGAGGCTGGGTATTCTGCGGCGAGTGACTCACCTCCTGACTCCCCGAAGCCTTTCCACCATCTTCAAGGCACAATTCAGGAGTGTGATGGAATACTCTCCACTTGCCTGGATGAGTGCAGCTCCAACAACACTCAAGAAGCTCGACACCATCCAAGATAAAGCAGCCCGCTTGATTGGCACCCCATCCACCACCCTAAACATTCACTCCCTTCACCACCGGCGCACTGTGGCTGCAGTGTGCACCATCCACAGGATGCACTGCAGCAACTCGCCAAGGCTTCTTCGACAGCACCTCCCAAACCCGCGACCTCTACCACCTAGAAGGACAAGAACAGCAGGCGCATGGGAACAACACCACCTGCACGTTCCCCTCCAAGTCACACACCATCCCGACTTGGAAATATATCGCCGTTCCTTCATTGTCGCTGGGTCAAAATCCTGGAACTCCCTTCCTAACAGCACTGTGGGAGAACCGTCACCACACGGACTGCAGCGGTTCAAGAAGGTGGCTCACCACCACCTTCTCAAGGGCAATTAGGGATGGGCAATAAATGCCGGCCTTGCCAGCGACGCCCACATCCCGTGAACGAATAAAAAAAAAAGAATCTACAACACATGTCAACTTGCTGTTAGTTCAACTTCAGAGGAGTTTCTCATTGATGTTTATCTCTTCTGTTTGGCAGGTTTGCAGTGAGTATGAACTACTGGAAGGACCCATACATACAGTATTTTATAAAACAGCCAAATGAAAGGAAAGCTCCTGAAATCAACAGAGGTAATTCCCTGCATCTTTGCTTGCCCCTTTCTTCTCTTCATATGTTTTTCTAATATGTTCCCCATCTCATTTGAAGGACTGACTTCTTGCTCTGGTTCCATGGGCACAGCATCTTTCCTAAGTGGCCGTTTTTTATGTGTGAGCCAAGACAATAAGTGTCTGTGTTCAGCTGTGGACAGCATCACAGCCAAACCCAATTCTGTCCTCATCAATATCCACACATGCCCACTTTTCAGAACAGGTTACTGGATAGTGATCAGGAGTGGGAACGCTGGTCGATTTTTGTTCTTCCTTACCCAGAGACGTTGAGGCCAAATATAGCGTCCCTACCACCATTCAACTGAAATAAGCTAACCTAGCACAGAACTAGACCCTTTGTGGTCTATGTGGCTCGGGCTCACTGGATAAAGGCACTGAACCAGCAGGGGAGCCCTAACTGTTTACTGTTCATAAATAATAAAAATACACATTCTCTTAGATTTGATGCTAAGGAGTGGGACAGTGAGGTTAAGGTACCATGGAGGGAGAGCACTTTGAGCAGTATTTGACAAAGTGAAAGAATCTATTTGTGATGTTGACATTCATGTAGTGGTCAGATTTGGGTATTTATTCAAATAACAATAGCCAAGCACCCTTTTCCTGACCAATTTTCTTGAGTAATATTTTGAATCGATTTAGAGACAGACTGAAAGCTGTTGCATTATTACGCCACCAAGTGGCACAGAGGTAGATGTATCTCATGCATGTATCACAAGCATAGAACCTTGTTGCTTTTACCACACATTATTTGCTTTAGCTAAATCCTTCTGCTATACTTTTATGCCTTGATTTGTGTGTTTCAAATTTTCTGTGCTCCCCTCCTGAAGATGCTGACTTCTTGTTCAGGTACAGTTCCAGGGGTACTGGTAGCCTCCAGCACCTCACCCCTGTGGGCATTATTCATTTATGAGCCTAGACAGTGAGTGTCAGCAGACTGACTGCATCACAAGGCAGCCTCATCTTGTCCTCACAAAAAAATATATACTTTCCAGCAAGGTTGCTGGATAGTGATCAGCGGTAGGAACCCCAGCCTATTTTCCCCTTCCTAAATTAAATGGCACAGGGCTGATTGTCCACATGGCTGCGATCAGCTAATTTAACACAGACTAGGGATTGAAATTCAGATCCTCCTGTACTCCGTAGTTCAGCAATTCACCAGATAAACTTGCTGAGCTTTCGGAGGAACCCTTTTTAATGCTCCTTCTCTCCAAAGCTGTTCTGCTGAATATAGGCACGCCTCCTTCATCTGGGGGATGGGACAGTCTTGATATCTATGATGGCTGGCTCAGTGCCTCTCATTTTTACTTTTGCTTCCTAGGGGATAGTGCTTGGCCTCTATGCTGAATCTTTCCTTGAGGGCATTACTGAGGTTAAGAGCGCAACATGCGAGGAGTCCATGCACAACCCAGTGCATTACACTTCATGCATTAATATATTTTAATTGTACTGGGAAAACAAAAAGTTTTCATACATTGTTTAATAGTAAGCCTGAATTTTATTTTGTTCGTGTGTTTTGTTTCCTTCAATTCCACCCCCCCCCCCCCCCACCACCATCCTCACCGATTCTTGTGGGAGTACAATTCTACACATGATGGTAGGCCTCTGCTATCTCGCCCAAGTGGCATGCCTTCACATGTAAGCCTAAACGGTAAGTATCAGCTGCTATTTGACCACGGAATGTAGCAGTCGAGCCTAACCTGCTCCTCATCCATGTTCACCCACGCACTTTCCAGGAGAACCCTAGCTGATTTTCTCTGTCTCTAGCCCAAGGGCACTTAGGCCAGTTGAAGCACTGGAAATGCTGCCCTGCCTAAGATCAGCTAAACCAGCACAAATTGTGACTCAAATCTGAGATCTTTCTGGTCTGCATTAGGTAGTGTATTTATCCACTAAGTCATGGGGTAAGCTTTGAGTCATCGTTAATGGTGCTGTTTTTCTTTGTAGGTTATTATGCCCGTGTAAAGGCAGTGAATATATTGCTGGATGCTTTTATAAAGAAAACCAGTTGTAATTGTCAGGTTATAAACCTTGGTGCCGGCCTGGACACAACATTCTGGAGACTCAAGGTAATATTGGCTTGTAATACTGTACAATGGTAAAACAGTCACTTTTATGATTTGGACAAAAATATGTCAGCCCTGCTCACAATTACTGGCTCTATAGTTTCCAGAGGTGAAGTTACAGAGCCAGCTACAGACATTCCTATCAGAATTTATATTAAATTATTATTCAGGACACATGCCTAATTTAAATAGATACTATACTAACTACTTACACAAGGCACTGTGTTTTATGGTACAGGTACAGAGAGACCTGTGCTTTACACAAATACTGTACCAGGTACTAACATAACATAGGAACATGTCACTATTTATGTAGATATTGTATCGCGTATTAACAGAAGGCACTGTCCTTTACACAGATACCATATGAAGTACTAATAAAAGGCACTCTGCTTTACACAGATATTATACAAAGTACTAACAGAAAGTACTTTCTTGCTTTAATTATATAGGTACTGTACCAGTTACAAACAGACCCCATTGTGCTTTATTTATGTAGGTACTGCACCAGATATAAATTGATATTTGCTGCAAGGTGATTGAATTTTCTGTTCTTAAAAAAGATTTCAGTTCCACTGTGCGTAGCTCTCTGCCCACCTGGACCTGCTTCCTATGCTAGAAATATGACTTAGCCCTATTGGAAAGGTCAGCCAAATTTGTCAATCTTTCTAGAACTGGTTTAGAGAATGTTGGGATTTTCTGGACCCTTAGTGTATAATCCATCATTATGTTTGAGTTTCAGCAGCTTGGTTTGGAGACATCTACACGTAGAGTTTCCGTTTGCCTGAGGTTGGCAGACTTGAGGCTTAGGGGATTCCAAATGTGTGCAGGGCTACTGGAGTTTAAGCAGTTAAAACAGAAGTACAGAACTCTGATGAGCGTCCTGCTTGTCCAGCTAGGAGCACCCTACCCATTAGCATTCAGGGTTATCTGGAGTTGAGTGGGGAGAATCCCAGGCCTCGGTAATAGGCCTACCCTTCCAGGTTCCATTAGCGCGCTAGACTCGCTGGTCAGTCATCCGTTTCCTGGGGTATTGTTAATTTGCCTCATTCAGGTATTGGATCATCGAGCCTGGCACGGAGAGGGGTTGACTTATTTCCGAATTTCCATTGCCAACCATGTCATTACATTCCCAGCCCGTCCCCCAAGGATAGTCAGCAGTTGGTCATTCGAAAACTCAGAAGCACAGGTTTGAGGCCTAATACATGGAGAGTGGATGGTTTGTCTGTAAAACCAGTACATCCGTACAGAGCAAGACCTGAATGAGTAATATTAATCCGTCAGTGGAGTTGGACGTCACATTGTTCCAAAATGAAGGAACTGGCCAATGTTCTGGTTGTTGTACTGCGTCCATAAACTAAGTAAATATGCAAAGTACAGTGTATTGGTTTAATGAAATACAGGTTGGAGAGAGAGATTTAGTGCCACTGTTCAAATTGTCTTGTTAACTCTGGCAGCTAGGCTCACGTTGGGAGAGGAGAATAGTGTCTCTAGCAACAGGACTTCTCTTTTTGGGAGAGGGAAGATAGTAGCTATTAGCTGAACTCTCATTGGGAAGGGGAGGACAATATATCCTAGATGGGCTCCCACCAAGAGACCTAATAATTTTCGGGGCAAAATCAATAATTTGAAACCCTGTATTAATTTTCTGAAGCTATACATTAAAACTAATTTTCTGTTCAAAAGATTCAAGCACAGAAAAAGGAAGTTCAGCAATAGTAAATATCAGTTATGAGAGAGTAATTTCAAACAATTTTTTATGCAGCAAAATATGTCCTAAAACTAGGCTTGGATCTTAAACAAACTCGCAATCAGAGTCAACAGTTTTGTAACCCCTGAGGGGTTGTACAAGATTATGCATGTACTAATTTGAATGCTTAGACATAAATAGTGGTTATAAATAATTGCATAGTGTATGAACACATTAAACTGTTACCTCCCACATAGGTAAAATCACAATTCAGATCCTTTTCTGTCAACCTTCCTGATGTCAGCAAGCTAGCCCTCCCTCCTGTTCTATTAAAAATATATATATTTTTAAAGGTTTTTCGCTAATTAATTTTATTTTCTATCTATTTCTTCTTCCTACAGTTTCCATACACCAAACACTATATCCAGCTGAGAGGACAGGCTGGGGACCTGCTCCCAGGCTGTTGGGAAGTGTTTGGACTGTACTTGTGGCCTCCCCATGGCAGTACGGTTGAGAACTCACTATGTGAGAAATTTCAGACAGAAATCCCAATGTCCCACCAATCTGGCACACCAGAACATTGTCATTTCACCCCAAAAAAAAACTTATTTGTCAAATGGGGAAAAAAATGAGGGACCCTTCCCTTTCTAATTTTTAGAAAAATGTTGGAAACAAGTAGAAAAAAAATCCTATGAAACTAGATATCTCTAATAGAAAAATATGTGTAGCAAAAACTAAAGGACAATCATAAGTGGTTTTTTAAACTAAATATGCCTGATTTTATTCTCTGGCAATGCTCGTGGTGAGTTGGAACATACACTGTTTGTATAACAGCAGGAGACGTTATCAACAAAATATGATTGGGCACTTAGATGATTTATAATAGAAGCTCCCTATGTAAACTTGTCATGCTGTAATTACACCCTCTCCCAGTGGAGGTATTGTAGTGCCGCCAGTGGCAGGAGAGCATAATTATAGTGTGACAAGTTTACAAAGGCAACTTCCATCACAAATACGGACATGGCAATTTATACTGACAATCTAAAGATAAGGGTGGAATGTATGACTATCGATTTGGGATTGAATTATGCCTGCTTTCCCTGTTCTAATCCCCTGCCCTCTAACCCCTCTTTGCCTTAAGAATGGACTTGGTCTTGACTCCCTTTGTGCAATGCCATGGCAAATTCACTAATATATGTACTGGTCAAACTCCTGTGTCATTGCATGTGGGGATTCAAGACCAGATGTAGTGATAAGGTTGAGCATGGGGCTAATTGGACCCAGGAGGGAGGAAGGTGAGGAAATGGGGAGAGCAAGGGAGAGGGATAGGGGCAGATGGGAAGAGGAGAGGAGAGGAAAGAACAAGGAGGATAGATGGAGAGAGAAGGAGGATAGATGGAGAGAGCAGCGGGAATAGGAGGCAGCCAGGAGGAGCAGAAGAGGGTAGAGGATAGTAGGGAAAGGGTTTTTTTTTTGATGATTTTATATAGCTTGTAGTAATGATTGAGCTATAAGCTATATTATGTCAGAGGTTATGAAATGTTGGCGAGTGCTAATCACTACAAATGAAACCTGAATATAATCCGTGACTGTAATCTCCTATGATTGTAAAGCTTACATACTTCCAACGGTTCATTACACAGTCTTACTGATACAGCTAAAAGCTTTTTAGAAACTACTTTTTAGTCATAGAGTAGTGATAATGGGGGACTTCAATTATCCTAATATAGACTGGGATAGTAACAGTGTAAAGGGCAGAGAGGGGGAAGAATTTCTGAAGTGTGTTCAAGAGAACTTTCTTGATCAGTATGTTTCTGGCCCAACGAGGAAGGAGGCATTGCTGGATCTGGTTCTGGGGAATGAGGTGGGTAAAGTGGAGCAAGTGTCAATGGGGGAACATTTAGGGAACAGTGATCATAGTATCATAAGGTTTAGATTAGCTATGGAAAAGGACAAGGAGCACTCTAGAGTAAAAATACTTAATTGAAGGAGGGCCAATTTCAGTGTGTTGAGGATGGATCTGGCCCGCATAAATTGGAATCAAAGATTGGCAGGCAAAACTGTAATCGAACAATGGGCGGCCTTTAAGCAGGAAATGGATCGGGTACAGTCTAGGTACATTCCCATGAGGGAAAGGTAGGGCAACCGAAGCCAGAGCTCCCTGGATGACGGAAGAGATAGAGAAAGGGGACGTGTGACAGATATCAGGTTGCTAATACAAGTAAGAACCAGGCTGAATATAGAAAGTTCAGAGGGGAAGTGAAAAAGGAAATAAGAGGGGCAAAGAGTATGAGAATAGACTAGCAATTAACATAAAAGGGAATCCAAAAGTCTTCTATAGGCATATAAATAGTAAATGGGTGGTAAAAGTAGGGTTGGGCTGATTAGGGACCAAAAAAGAGACCTATGCATGGAGGCAGAGGGCATGGCCGAGGTACTAAATGAGTATTTTGCATGTGTCTTTACCAAGGAAGAAGATGCTGCCAAAGTAAAAGAGGAGGTAATTGATGTATTGGATGGGCTAAAAATTGATAGAGGAGGTACTGGAAAGGTTGGCTGTAATTAAAGTAGATAAGTCACCAGGTCTGGATGGGATGCATCCTAGGTTGCTGAGGGTAGAAATTGTGGAGGTACTAGCCATAATCCCCCAATCATCCTTAGATACGGGGATGTTGCAAGAGGACTGGAGAATTGCAAATCATAGAATAGTTACAGCACGGAAGGAGGCCATTTGGCCATCGACTCCGTGCTGGCTCTCTGCAAGAGCAATCCAGCTAGTCCCACACCCCCGCCTTTTCCCCGTACCCCTGGAAATTTTTTCCCTTCAAGTACTTATCCAATTCCCCTTTGAAAGCCACAATTGAATCTGCCTCCACCACCCCTTCGGGCAGTGCATTCCAGATCATAACCATTCACTGTGTAAAAAGTTTTTCCTGTTGCCTTTGGTTCTTTTGCCAATCACCTTAAATCTATGTCCTCTGGTTCTTGACCTTTCTGCTAATGGGAACAGTTTCTCTCTACCTACTCTATCTAGATCTTTCATGATTTTGAATACCTCTATCAAATCTCCTCTTAACCTTCACTGCTCTAAGGAGAACAACCTCAGCTTCTCCAGTCTATCCATATAACTGAAGTTACAGCCTTGTCAAAAAAGGGTGTAAGGATAAACCCAGCAACTACAGGCTAGTCAGTTTAACCTCAGTGGTAGGGAAACTTTTAGAAACGATAATCTGGGACAAAATTTAACAGTCACTTGGACAAGTGTGGATTAATTAAGGAAAGCCAGCACGGATTTGTTAAAGGCAAATCATGCTTAACTAACTTGATTGAATTTTTTGATGAGGTAACAGAGAGTGTTGATGTTGTGTATATGGACTTGCAAAAGGTGTTGATAAAGTGCCACCTAATAGGCTTGTCAGCAAAGTTGAAGCCCATGGAATAAAAGAGGCAGTGGCAGCATAGATATGATATGATCTAAGTGACAGGAAACAGAGTGTAGTGGTGAACGGTTGTTTTTCAGGCTGGAGGAAGGTATACAGTGGTGCTCCCCAGGGGCCGGTACTAGGACCACTACTTTTCTTGATAAATACTAATGACTTTGACTTGGGTGTACAATTTTAAAATTTGCAGATGACACAAAACTTGGAAGGGTAGTGAACAGTGAGGAGGATAATGATAGACTTCAAGAGGACGTAGACAGGCTGGTGGAATGGGCGGACATGTGGCAAATGAAATTTAACACAGACAAGTGCAAAGTGATACATTTTGGTAGGAAGATTGAGGAGAGGCATTATAAACTAAAGGTTACAATTCTAAAGTGGGTGCAGGAACAAAGAGACCTGGGGCTATATGTGCACAAATCGTTGAAGGTGGCAGGGCAGGTTGAGAAAATGCTTTTTAAAAAAAAGCATACAGGATCCTGGGCTTTATAAATAGAGGCATTGAGTACAAAAGCAAGGAAGTTATGATGAACCTTTATAAAACACTAATTTGGCCTCAACTGGAGTATTGTGTCCCATTCTGAAGGATGTGAAGGCCTTAGAGAGGGTGCAGAAGACATTTACTAGAATGGTTCCAGGGATGAAGGCCTTTAGTTATGTGGATAGACTGGAGAAGCTGGGGTTGTTCTCCTTAGAGCAGAGAAGGTTGAGAGGAGATTTGATAGAGGTGCTCAAAATCATGAGGGGTATAGACAGAGTAGATAGAAAGAAACTGTTCCCATCAAGAACCAGAGAACACAGATTTATGATTGTCAAAAGATCCAAAGGCGACATGAGGAAAAACTTTTTTAGGCAGCAAGTGGTTATGATCTGGAATACGCTGCCTGAGGGGGTGGTGGAGGCAGATTCAATCGGGAATTGGATAAGCACTTGAAGGGAAAAAATTTGCAGGGCTACAGGGACAGGGTGGGGGAGTGGGACTAGCTGGATTGCTCTTGCACAAAGCTGGCATGGCTCGATGGGCCGAATGGCCTCCTTCTGTGCAGTAACCATTCTATGAATCTAGAATTGTAATTGTCTCAATAATGATTATCGGCACCACCAATGAGATGACTTCCTGAAGAATAGAGATTCATGGGAATAATACTATAAATGGATTTACTGGTACCGTGGTCACTAAGAACAATACCCACTTAAAATTAATACTGATTCTTTCTTTAAGAATGCTATTTTTTCTATTTCCTGGATTAAAAGTGGACTTCTTGCACATATGCACAGATTTAAATTCTTGCACAGATTACTCTGGAAATTCTTGAAGTAAAGCTATTCAAACTATTTCCCATTATTAAATTTCTTTTTACCTGGCATAATTTTTTTTCCCAGGATCAAAACATGCTTCCAAAAAAATACTTTGAAGTCGACTTTCCAATGATTGTCATGAGAAAAATACACTTGATCAAGTAAGTTCCTTTTGATTATTAGATCACCAGCTTCATTTACAATTTCAAATTTCTTCAAGGGGAGGGGGTAGGACAGAGGAATTGGCACAGCATAACAATGTATTAATGTGATGTGCCATGGAGTGGTGCAACTTGGTTCTCCTCTTCCCAGCGGTAGAGGGTGAGATATAATTAGAACTCGGTGTGCAGATATAATTCAGTCTCCATTTTAAAGTCATACATTCTGTCCTTTTTATATTTCTATTATAAATTCCTATGTCCACATTTAGAATGGAAACTGTCTATGTCAACTTGTTGGCTGTAATTACATGCTTCCACCAGCAGTAGTACTGCAGTGTCCCCAATGGAGAGTGGGTGCCATTATAGTGTGACAAGTTTATACAGGCAGTTTCCATTATATGTTGAACATTGGAATTCATAATGGAAAATGTTGACAGGAGATGCAAGCTGATGTAAGATTTTTAATATACAAATATAATTGGGCCCAACTCTGGAATTTGGGAGACACCACTATTTACATCTCTCCAGTCTGAAAAACATCTGTTAATCACTACTCTGTTTTCTAATCTTGAATCAACTTCATATCCATACTACCACACTCCCTTTAATACCATGTACCTTAATTTTATCAACAAGCCTCCACGTGGCACCTTATCAAACATCTTTTGAAAATCTACGTACACAGCATCTACCTCATTTCCTCAAACAACTGTACTAAATTTGTCAAGACACTGACTTGCTGTTTACAAATCCATACTGGCTGCCCTTAATTAACCCATGTATTTGTAAGTGAGAAATAATTTTATTCCATATTGTAGCCTCTAGGAGGCCCACTATCAATGTTAGGCTAATTAGTCTGTGGTTACCTGGTTTATCATTTCTCCTTTTGAACAGAGGTATCATATTGGTAACCCCTGACACAACTTCCATATCCAAAGAAAGATTGTGGTCAGAGCTTTTTGGACAGGTTTCAAGATTTTTGATCTTTTATTTTTTCACAGAAAAAGGCTTTTGGGAATAAGTTGTGTTCAAGTGTTGAATTTGAAAACAAAGTGAATTTGCACATGTTTTTAAAAAAAACAGCAGGCTGCAGGCACTGAAGATTGGTATTCAAGGCAGATGACCCAATTTGTAGAATGTCACAGCTCAGTCTGTTTTAAACTGATATAAATGTCAGTTGTAGTGAAGGACAAATTACAGTATCAAGAACTACACTTGGACATAGCTACTATATTTTGACCGAGATTAGTTACATTACAGGGACTACACAGTGCACAGGTACTGTATCTAAGCCTAGGCACAGTGTTGTGCAAAACAATGCAAGAGCAGTACTGAGGCAGCATGTACATGTATAGATAGAAGGCCTGATCATCATTATAAAAGAACAGAAAAACAATAGCCTTGAACTGAGAAGAGGGAGGGTGAAAACATAGTTTAAATTTTACTGCTTTACGCAGAGGGTGGTCAGTGTATAGAATGGACTTCCAAGGGAGGCAGTGGGGGCTAATTTGTACATTAAATTCTAGAGAACTTTGCATATACCTGACAAATTTGTTAACTGTGGTATGAGAGGTATTACAGAATATGATATTTCATAGACACTGGGACCAGCCACGTGGACTGCAGTGGTCTTTCTTTCCTGTACATTGTTGCGTTCCAGCAGCTAGCCTAGAAGTCATAGTCCTTGCACAGTGTTATCTGCACTTCTGCAGCAGGCATATTTTCTCTGAGCATTCGTATGTGTCGTGACTCATCCAGTAGTTCTTTAGTTTCCCATATCCAATGTAGCCTTCGGTCTTGAATGTCATGTTGCTGGTTGTTGAGTACAGGGTGAAAGCTTGTTGCGCTCAACAGCGGCATTACTTGATTGTATGTGTATAAATATAATAAAATAAAGCCAAAGTTTAAAATTATTATAATACAACAAGTGCACTGCGCAGAGGGAAATCAGATGATCCCAGTGCTGCACAGCTGGGTGCTGTCACTCACTTTTTGGAACCAGCTCCTTCAGTTGCAACATAATTTGAATTTTGGGGCTACATCTCTCTGGTGTATGGCTGTTCTATGTGATTACAATTCCTTTGCTTATTAATCAGTGAGAAAAGCTGAAAACAAAATAGTTATGACTTGTAGCTGGCAGCAAGCCTGCCCCCAAGGCCCATGTAAATCAGACAGTGAGTGGGGCGGGGCAAAATTATTTACATTATTGGGGGTACATTGCCAAGTTTAGAGCATATATATCGAAGAGACTGATTACATTAGAGCTAATTTACTTAGTTAATTTATTATTTCATTACAGTTAAACCACCAAATCCTAAGGTTATTAAAGGTTCTTTAGGCAAACAAGCATCATTCTTACCAGTAGAATTTGCGATTGTCAGCATAGATAAAGTACAAACAAATCAAAATACCAAGATGTTTCTACCAGATGAGATACAGTCTAGCATCTTCAGGGAAAGATGTAAGGAAATATCAACACTGATGCTCCATACAAAAAGTGTCTTGCATGATCTGTTTTTCAAAAATAGTGAGATATGAATCAAAGATTGAACACCAGTTAGTTTAACATCAATAGTGGGAAACATAGAAAATAGGAGCAAGAGTAGGCCATTCGGCCCTGCTCCGCCATTCAAAATGATTTTGGCTGATCGTCTAACTCAGTACCCTGTTCCTGCTTTTTCCCCATATCCCTTGATCCCTTCAGCATTAAGAAATATATCTATCTCCTTGATCCTCCCCACTCAACTCTCTTTCTTAGTCACATACTAGGTAACGTCGTCAATGGTTTCCTTTCCTCGGGCAATGGCCCTCTCCCTTTCAAAGCCACCATCATCACATCCAGCCTCCTTTTTTAAAAAAAACACTCTCTTGATCCATCTGTCCTGACTAATTATTGCTCTATTTCAATCTCCTTTTTCTCTGCAAAGCCCTTGAACATATTATCTCCCAGTACTTTAATCCTCCTGGATTCATCTCCCAACATTTAACACAGTTGATCATGCCATTCCCCACCAAAGAATTGTATCATTTGGCTAGCTAAATTCTACTAATACATTCTGAAAAATTGTGCACACTGCAAATGCCCAGACTGCAAAATCTGTTTTCAGCTAATAGTCTTCTGATCAAAACTATCAAGTCTAAACCTGGGTTTTTTGGAGGAACTGAAGCATTAATAAAGGTATTAAGGGACATAAAAGGCAATTCAATAGATAAACGTAATTGAGTTATTGTAGAGTGTGTTTTTTCATTTTGTTTAAAACCATACTTTGGACATTAGAAATTTTAGTTATTGAGGGAAAAATGAAATTTTTTTTTTCAAAAAGCATTTTCAGTGACTTAATTGGTCAATTAACAAAATACAATGATGAAATCTTTATATAGGATTTTCCATTATAAATGTTTACATATAGATTTCCCATTATAAATATTTGCATAGGAAGTTTACATTCTAAATGTTGATACAAGTGTTACAGGAAGTAACGTTTGTGCCTGGAAGTGCACACTATATGATTTTCATTATACAGATGTCATATAAATAAATACAGTTACTGACACCTAAATGGAAATGAATTTCCATGAATGGAAAGCAGGAAGCTTTTTCAGTTTGCAGTATAATTAGATTCAGGCAAGTCATTTCAATTCCGAATAACTACAAAGATTTGGGTTATCTTTACTAAGGATCTGCTTTGTTATATTCAGTAACATTTGTGTGAATGATGCTGTTAATTTTATTAAATTGGTCTTTTAATGTTTATATATGAGTGATTTACCATTGTTGAAATTCCTCCTTTTTCTCTAAAACAGTTAAAAACGTCATAAGATTGCTGATAAACAACACGTAACTATTTGCTCTTTCCTGCAGAACAAAGCCTCCATTGTCAAAGCCAATTATAGAAACACATTCGAGTAGTAGCCTGCTGATAGGTGAGATAGAAAAATTATACAGATGTATCTTTATCTTTTTCAAAATTTACAGGGGCTTATGAAGCAAAGCATTGATTGAAATGGACTGATCTTTGGTCCGATGATGACATAATTTCTCCTTGAGCTCAACTGGGCTAATGAATCGTGCATCTCAAGTGCACCTAACCTTTTGAGAGCCGCATCTCAAGCCCACAAAGTCTGATGAGTTATGTACCTCAAGTATGGCCAGCTTGATGAGTTACGTACCCTTAGCATGCATAGCCTGATAAATGGTATTCCTTGATCATGTCGTGCTTGATGGGTGCCACATTTCCAGCGTGCCTAGCTTAATAAGGCAAGTACCTTGAATTGGACAAGTCAGATGGGTAGGAAAACGAGAGGAACCTCCAATATTCTTGTGACTTCTTCAGTCTGGTAAAGTACTGAAAAGGAGTAATCTCCCAACCCTTTCATTTCGAGAACAGTGTAGTTCAAATTAATTTGCATTTTAATTTGTTTTAAAACTGTAAACCATAACACAGAATTTCACTTAAAAACATTTTTTTGCACATTTGCTAGATGGCTATAGCATGGACTCCGATCGTTACACCATTATTGGGCAAGATCTCCGTGACATGCCCATGTTCATGGAAAGATTGAAAAAATTTGGCCTGAATACAAAGTAAGTTTGCTCTTCTGAGGTTGTCTTTATTGTCTTTAAACTCCATTTGAATCTCTCTAGTCACATTTCCGCCCCACCACAGCAATGAAATAACCTTAACCAAAGTCATGAATGACATTCGTGACTATCTTTCCCGCAACTCCATGTTTGAATCTCTCCAAACAGGTTTTCACCACGTCACAGCACTGAAGCAACCTTAACTGGGTTTGATCTAGTAACCATTACTGAGAAGTGGTTGCAGGGTGACCAAGGTTGGGAACTAAATATTCCAGGGTACTTGACTTTTAGAAAAGACAGGTAAAATGGAAAAGGAGAGGGGGGGGGATAGCCCTGATAATAAAGGATGAGATAAAGGCAATAATGAGAAAGGATCCTGGATCAGAAAATCAGGAAGTAGAATCAGTATGGGTGAAGCTAAGAAATAACAAGGCGCAGAAAACACTGGTGGAGTAGTTTTTCGGCCCCCTAACAGTAGTTATAGTGTTGGACAGAGTATAATCAGGAAATTAAAGGAGCATGTAACATGGGTAATGCAATAATCGTGCGGAACTTTAACCTTCATAAAGACTGGGCAAACCAAATTTGCAAAAGTAGTTTAGAGGACGAGTTCATGGAATACGTTCGAGACAGTTTTCTAGAACAATATGTTGAGGAACCAACTAGGGAGCCAGCTATTTTACATCTCGTATTGTGTTATGAGACAGTGTTAATTAGTAATCTTATAGTTAAGGATCCTCTGGGGGAAGAGTGATCATAACATGATAGAATTTCATATTGAGTTTGAGCGTGAGGTAGTTAAGTGCGAATCTAGGGTTTTAAATTTAAACAAAGCCAATTATATAGGTATGAGGGACGAGTTGGCTAAGGTAGATTGGGAAATTAGATTAAAGGATATGATGGTAGATTAGCGATGGTGAACATTTTAAAGAAATAATTCATAATTCTCAACAAATATACAGTCCCTTGAGGAATAAAAAATCCACAGGAAAAGTGATCCAACCATGGCTAACTAGAAAAATTAAGGGTAGTATTAAATTAAAAGAAGAGGCTTACAATATTGCCAAATCAAGTAGTAAGCCTGAGGATTGAGAGGGTTTTAGAAATCAGCAAAGAATGACCAAGAAATTGATGATGAAGAAGAAAATTGAATGAGAGTAAACTAGCAAGAAATCTAAAAACACATTGTAAGAGCTTCTACAAGTATATAAAAAGGAAGAGATTAGCGAAAGTAAACGTGGGTCCCTTAAGAGGCAGAGACAGAAGAAATTATAATGGGGAATAAGGAAATGGCAGAGATGTTAAACAAATATTTTGCATCTGTCTTCACAGTAGAAGACACAAAAAACATACCAGAAATAGTGGGGAACCAAGGGTCTAATGAAAGTGAGGAACCTAAAGTCATTAAGATTAGTAAAGAAAAAGTATTGGAGAAATTAATGTGACTAAAAGCTGACAAATGGCCTACATCCTAGGGTTTTAAAAGAGGTGGCTGCAGAGATAGTGAATGCATTGGTTTTGATCTTCCAGAATTCCTGAGATTCCAGAATGGTCCCAATGGATTGGAAGGTAGCAAATGTAACCCTGCTATTCAAGAAAGGAGAGAGTGCAAAAACAGGGAACTACAGGCCAGTTAGCCTGATATCAGAAGTAGGGAAAATGCTAGAATCTGTTATTAAGGACGTAGTAACAGGGCACTTAGAAAATCATAATATGATTAGGCAGAGTCAACACTGTTTTATGGAAGGTAAATCATGATTGACAAATCTGTTAAGAGTTTTTTGAGGGTGTAATTAGCAGGGTATATAAGGGGGAACCAGTGGATTTAGATTTTCAAAAGGCATTCGATAAGGTGCCACACAAGGTTGTTACACAAGATTAGGGCTCGTGGGATTGGGGGTCATATATTAGCATGAAACTTGATTGGTTAATGGACAGAAAACAGAGAATAAATGTTTCATTTTTGGGTTGGCAGGTTGTAACCAGTGGGGTGCCGCAAGTATCAGTGCTTGGGCCTCAACTGTTTACAATATATATCAATGACTTAGATGAGGGGACAAAGTATAATGTATCCAAGTTTGTTGATGATACAAAGCTAGGTGGGAAAGTAAGCTTTGAGGAGGATGCAAAGAGGCTGCAAAGGGTTATAGACAGGTTAAGTGAGAGGCAGATGGAGTATAATGTGTGGAAATGTGAAATTATCCACTTTGGTAGGAAGAACAGAAAAGCAGAATATTTTTTAAAAGGTGAGAGACTAAGAAATGTTGGTACTCAGAGGGATTTGGGTGTCCTTGTACACAAATCACAGAACGTTAACATGGGTATAGCAAACTATTAGGAAGGCAAACTATTTGCAAGGGGGTTGGAGTAAGAATAAGGAGGTCTTGCTGCAATTATATAGGGCTCTGGTGAGACCACATCTTACTCAAGGAAGGATATATTTGCCTTAGATGGGGTGCAACAAAGGTTCACTAACTTGATTCCTCTGATGAGAGGGTTGTCCAATGAGGAGAGATTGATTTGAATGGGCCTATATTATCTGGAGTGTAGAAGAATGAGAGATGATCTCATTGAAGTGTATTAAATTCTTAAAGGGCTTGACAGGGTCGATGCTGAGAGGCTGTTCCCCTGGCTAGACAGTCTAGAACTAGGGGTCATAGTCTCAAGATAATAGGTCACCCATTTAGGACCTAGATGAGGAAAAATTTCTTCACTCAGAGGATTGTGAATCTTTGGAATTCTCTACCCCAGAGGGCTGTGGATGCTCAGTTGTTGAGTATTTTGAAGACTGAGATCAATAGAATTTTTGGACAGTAAGGAAATCGAGGGATATGGGGATTGGGCGGGAAAGTGGAGTTGAGGTAGAAGATTACTCATGATCGTATTGAATGGTGGAGCAGGCTCGAGGGGCCATATGGCCTACTCCTGCTCCTATTTCTTATGTTCTTAACTAAAGTCATGAATGACATCCTTTGTGACTGAGGTGCATTTTCCTTCTCAACCTCTCAGCAGCCACACAGTCGACCACACCATCCTCTTCCAAAGCCTCTCCTCCACTGCCCAGCTCAATGGGACTACCCTCATTTGGTTCCACCCCTTACCTATCCAATCATAGCCAGAGCCTCTCCAGCAATAGCTTTTCTGCCCCTGGACCATTACCACTGAAGTCCCCCAAGGATCTATCTTTGGCCCCCTCCTTTTCCTCATCTACATGCTGCTCCATGGTGACTTCATCCAAAGACATAGGGTCAGGTTCCACATGTATGCTGACGACACCCAGCTCTACCTCTCTACCACCTCTTTGTCACCTCAAAACTCAGCTGTTACAATGTTCTTCTGGGCAGCCTCCCATCCTCCACAATCTGTAAACTTCAGTTCATCCAAATCTCTGTTGCCCGCGTCCTATTCCGTACCAAGTCCTGTTCACCTATCACTCCTATCCTTGCTGATTTACATTGGCTCCAGTCTCTTAATGCTTCCAATTTAAAATTTTCATCCTCTTGTCTAAATGCCTTCAGGGCCTTGCCTCTCCCTATCTCTGTAATTTTCTCCATCCCTATATCCCCATCCCCAGAACTCTCCATTCCTCCAACTTGGGCCTCTTTGCATCCCTCTTCCTGTGGCCCATCATTGGTAGCCGAGCCTTTAGCCACCTAAGACCCACGCTCTAGAATTCCTTTCCTAAATCCCTCCGACTCTCCAACTCCCTCTCCTCCTTTAAGACCCTTGTTAAAACCACCTCTTTGACCAAGCATTTTGTCACCCCTCCTAACATCTCCTTCTTTGGCTCACCACCCATTTTTGTCTGATCACATCACTGTGAAGTGCCTTGGGATGTTTTTGTACCTTAAATGCAAGCTGTTGTTGAAAGGAAGATGATAAAGATAGACATACTGAAGGAAAGGAGGAGAGAGACTATTTTCCCTAGCCAATATCCATATCCATGGTTTACAGGAGTGGAAGTAGCTGAGTATTTTTTGGTGGAATTGATTGTAAAAGGTTTTGAGAACTATTGTTTCTATGTTTATTGTTGAGGACAGTGTGTTGTGTGAGCAAGGTCAAGTAAAAATGGGCTTAAAAAATGTAAGAAAATAGATTTTTGTTCCAGGCCTTCAGGATTTTGCTCGAACAAAATTAGGTTATTCCAGGTCAGGCCACCAAGGTTACACATCACCAGACTTAAGTTGAAAGCACAACCAGGGAGATTGATAGCCTACCTTTAGAAAAATAGAGGGGAAGGGCCTGTGTATATTTCCTGACAAAGGATTCCAATAATCCTAACCAATGCACTATAAATGCAGGTTAACATGCTGTGCAAACACTTCAATTGAGCTGCATTTGTACGGTGTTTCATACAGTGCCCTGAGCTCACAGAATATACAGTAGGTTCAGCAAGGCAGTTAGCTCCCAACAGTCTCTCTTTAAAAGAAAGTATCTCATAACTAAATTGCACAGTTAATGTTGAGGTAAGATTGCCACAGAATTAACTGATAAAGCTAGAAGATTGATGTGGCAGTATAGAACACCATTTTTTAAAATTAGGTTTGCTTTCTGTATTGCTATAACAATACTTAAATCCAACCTTAGTCTCTGGGGCACCAATCAACTTGCCTGTGGAGGTCTTTGGGGAATTGTGGGATGGCTGTGTTAGCCATTCTACGTGGGAGATGTTTAATGGTTGACACACTCTAGTTAATTATGAAGGTACAACTGATTGCCACTTCAGTGAAAAATGAATCCAGGTCTATTTTGATAATTGATACTGTGTTTAATCAAAATTATTCACATCACAGAGTATGTGATATTATTAGGCTAGCTTTTAGGACCATTAGTCATGAGATTTCAGTATTGTCTCAGTCTATAACATTTACCATCAATTTTTGTGGTGTAACATCATGATTGACATATAGTGCATGATTGTCTGACATTTGCTGATAGTTTCGATCATACAGAAAATCTTTTAGCATTGTTACAACAATGAAAGATTTCTTTAAAAATACATGATTTTTTTTTAACCTAGCGCTCAGTATACAGCACTCTTGGGTGGAATTGTCCTGTGTATGATTGTTAATGGTATTTGAGTAATTAACTGGGAGGTACTAACATCTGACTACCACCCAGAACAAAAGCTTTGTATCTGGCATAGTGCTAAATGTGAATTTGCAGTAATAACACGCAAAAGAGATTTAACATCCCAAAGCGATTTTTCTTGAATGCTCATAGCGCAAAAATACTACCACACAAGACAATTCTAATCCAGAATTAGTTCTTTTTATAGAGCAATACACATATATAATGTCTGACAACAGTGAGACACCTGAAAATGTTTGATTCCTGTAAATGTTTAGTGGGACTCATGAGAATTGGGACTAAACTCGTTTGGTTTCAAACTCGAACCATTTTTGTTTCCAGAAGCTCCAATGCATTTTCAATGATATTGTTGTCTTCAAGGGTGGTAAAGTTCTGCCAGAGGCCTTAAATTTAAAAGGTAATTTTTTTTGTGTAAATATAGCCTTTGTATTTAATCAGGTGAGAGTCCAACAGTTCACTGGAAGAACATTATGGATTTTTAAAAAATCTATTAGATAATTCTGAAGGCCAAGATGGTTGCTGTAAGTCATTTTAACTCACAACCACACTTTTCCTGCAATCGGGGTACAAACTTTAGTACAGAGTAAATTTTATTCAATCTAGGAGCATTTCTTTAATTTTGCAAATGCTTGCCAAATGAATGAGTATTGTAAGTATAGTGAAAGACAAACATTTTGTTCAGTTTAATCACAGCATGCAATGAAGTCATTGTTCAGGTACAAAAAGCTATTCATGATTTAAAAAAAACAGTTAAAGTAACTCTGTTTACTATGAAATGTTTCAGCTATATTGACAGCACTCTTTTTTTAAAATGAATGCTGCATACACTTTTTTTGTTTACTGAGTATAGAATACTCCCCATGCAAATATAAACAAGTTTTTCAACAGAAAGAATATGCTACCCCTTAATAATGCAATCCCGTTTGTAGAATAAGGATTACTCCTGATAATGTTGCCTTATGTACTGGTTCAGATCTTTTTTTCTAGTAACTGCAAATACTGGACTCAAGCGATGAAGCTTGAAGGATTAAACATTGAATTCTGGCTGAACATTCTGACCACTCTTTAGGTAAAAACATTTTTTTAATCCTCCCCTACCATACCCAGACCCCTCAAGGCATTCCCTAAATATCTCTAAATAGGGCAGCATCAACTGGGGAAAGGGGTTGTATACTCCTTATTCTGTTCTTGGGTGTTCTCTCTTGCTGATTCAAAAGCAGGCAGGAGAAGAACAAAACGAATTGTCCTGACTGGCAAATGTCCCAAGCACTCTGCTTATAATCAACATCTACATGTCCATCATCTAAATTTTGAGTCCTGGTTACTATTGGGATTTATAACTGAGGTAGTGTTAAAATTGAGAATTGTATGAGTACAGAGTGTATTATGAAGTTTAAAATGTTTGACCCTCTACAACCCACAATTCCTAGTTGTTCTGGTATGTAACCCTCTATGATTTTTCTTGTAGATTACCAACTTTGCTAATGGCAGAATGTGTTCTTGTCTATATCACACCTGAGCAATCTACAGAATTAATAAAGTGGGCTTCAAGTACTTTTAGTACCACCATGTTTATCAATTATGAGCAGGTAAAACACATTTTAATTTTCCCATGCAGTAGTTTACTTAGACACACTTGTGATGGGGGCATGTCTTTTTCTAACTTGTAAAACTGACTTTGGGTAACTTTAATTCAAAAAAGTTATCATTTGGTGGAGGGGTTACAAATAGGCCATATGAGCTGTGTAAAGTTGGGATAGGAAAATAATACCTATAATAAAGGTTTGGGAATTTTATTTCTGGTTACGTTTTAAATTGAACAACTTTACCTAAGATTAACTGCTCCTTTTATTTCAAGGCACTTCTAGTTGTTTAAAAATGGATAGACTGAGTAATTACAGGCCAATCAGCCTAACCTCAATGGAGGGCAAATTATTGGAAAAAATTCTGAGGGACATTTAGAAAGCCACAGATTAATCAAGGACAATCAGCATGGATTTGTTAAGGGACGGTCGTGTCTGACTAACTTGATTGAATTTTTTGAGGCAGTAACAAGGAGGGTCGATGAGGGTGTAGCGGGTTTGATGTAGTCTACATGGATTTTAGCAAGGCTTTTGACAAGGTCCCACATGGCAGACTGGTCAGAAAAGTGAAGGCCCATGGGATCCAAGGGAAAGTTGCAAGTTGGATCCAAAACTGGCAGTGGCAAGAAGCAAAGGGTAATAGTCGATGGGTGTTTTTGTAACTGGAAGGCTGTTTGCAGTGGGGTTCCGCAAGGCTCAGTACTAGGTCCCTTGCTTTTTGTGGTATATAATCGATGATTTAAACTTAAATGTAGGGGGGCATGATTAAGAAGTTTGCAGATGATACAAAAATTGGTCGTGTGGTTGATGGTGAGGAAGAAAGCTGTAGACTGCAGGAAGGTATCCATGGGCTGGCCAGGTGGGCAGAAAAGTGGCAAATGGAATTCAGTCCGGAGAAGTGAGATAATGCATTGGCAAACGAGGCAAGGGAATACACAATAAATGGTAGGTGACTGAGAAGTGTAGAGAAACAGAGGGACCTTGGAGTGCAAGGCAGGTAGATAAGGTGGTTAAGAAGGCATACAGGATACTTTCCTTTATTAGCCGAGGCATAGAATATAAGAGCAGTTCTTATGCTAGAACTGTATAAAACACTAGTTAGGCCACAGGTAGTGTACTGTGTACAGTTTTGGTCACCCCATATCAGGAAAGATGTGATTGCACTAGAGAGGGTACATAGGAGATTTATGAGGATGTTGCCAGGACTGGAGAATTTTAGCTATGAGGAAAGATTGGATAGGCTGGGGTTGTTTTCCTTGGAACAGAGGAGGCTGAGGGGTATAAAATTATGAGGGGCCTTGGTAGAGTGGACAGGAAGGACCTATTTCCCTTAGCAGAGAGGTCAATAACCAGGGGGCATAACTGAAAGGGTGGTAGAGGCAGAAACCCTCATCGTATTTAAGAACTTGGATATGCACTTGAAGTGCCGTAACCTACAAGGCTACGGACCAAGAGCTGGAAAGTGGGAATAGGCTGGATAGCTCTTTTTCGGCCAGCACAGACGCGATGGGCCGAATGGCTGCCTTCTGTGCCGTAAATTTCTATGATTCTATGATAGTGTTATTGTAGTGTCTTTTGCCAGCGGAGGCATTGTACTAATTGAGGGCACATGGAGTTAGTCTTAGTGCAGCATGTCTCACTATGTTAGTTGAGAGCAAGGAATTCTCCTGATATCCTGGCCAACATTTTTCATTTAACCAATGTCATCTAATTCAAATTCACTTCTTATTTATCTTTTTGCTATTTTGGGAAATTGCTGGCATGGGAGGCTGCTGTGTTTTCCTATGTAACAGCAGTCAATGCTCCAAAAAAAGTTATGTAAAGCACTTTGAGGCATTTTTATGTGAAAAATGCTAACCAAATTTTTTTTTTATTGAGCACATGGAATTTCGGCTTTAACAGATCACTGTCCTTTTTTGCTTGAGCAGCTGTATATACCCTACACAGCATCACTATTGTACTGTAAGAGATCTTTCAGTCTGTTGCGTAATGGGGATATTCTACTGATTGCACATTTTTCAGGTGAACATGACTGATCGTTTTGGCCAGGTGATGATAGAAAACTTGCAGCGACGGCAGTGTAACCTTGCCGGAGTGGATATCTGTCAAACTCTGGAAACACAGGTTGTGTATACTTTTGTCACAATCGCATTCATTCATATTATTCCACAATCGTTTATGGAAAAAAAAGGCATTTTTAAATGTTCTTTAATTGTCAAAATACTGTTGAAAATCCTTGTTAAACAGTAACTATAGCTACATAAAATACATTTTGCATTTTGAAACCATGCAAAAATAGTAACTAAGTAAGCAGCTTGTTCATTTGGTAACACTGTCATCTTTGGGTCAATAGGTTGTGGATTCAAGCCCACACCAGGACTTGAGTGCATAATGCACATTCCACTGAGAACAGCAGTGCCATCTTTTGGATGAGATGTTAAAGCAAGGTTCTATTTGCCTGTTCAGGTGGATATTAAAGATCTCATGCCACTATTCGAACAATAGTAGGAAGTTTTCCCTGTCTCCTGGCCAACATTCCTCCTTCAGCCAACACCACCAAAAACAGATTAAGTGGTCATTCATCTTGTTGTTTGTTGAATGTTTCTGGTGCAGAATGGCTGCAGTTTGTTTACATAACAACAGTCACTGCACTCCCAAAAACACATTCATTGTGTTAAGCACTGCGAGACACTTCAGTGACATGATAAGGTGCTATGTAAATACAAACGTTCTTCTATTTAAATTGTGTTTCAAACAGCACTGCAGCTACTGCTTCCTAAATATATATTGAACAGCTTTTTAAGTACAGCCTGTGATTGCTTCTAGTTTCAAACTGTGTTTGGGCTTATTCCTTCACAGAAAGATCGGTTTCTTTTGAATGGCTGGGATCATGCGACTGCTATGGACATGATGACTGTTTATAACAGTTTGCCACAAGCAGATGTTCAGAGGTACATTTAATTTGTGTTTATGATACTCAGTATGATTCCTCTGCTGCTAGCATTACAAATTAAACCAATATATGAGTTTGCTATGTGACAGGGTGATGGTCATATCAGTCTGTACAGCCCATTCTGTAGGTCTGCTTTTCTCTGACTTTGGAACACATATCTAAATGGGCAGTGGCAACTTAAAGTTGTCATGCCTGTCAGAATAATTAATGGGAATCTGGGTGCAAAGACTACAAAAACACTGAATTAAAAGGAATATATATGAGAGGATAAAATTTACTTCATTAATTCTCTTGTTTTAAATACAGTTATTTGGTATTTTTTATTGAACGCTTAATATATCTGTTATTTTGACTTATTTGGGGATGAGAATTTCCTGAGCTTTTGCTTTTTCTGATGGGCTGCCACTAGATATTGCCGCTATCTGTATCACAAGCTGTACATCCAGTGCCAACTATACTGTATACCATGGGCTAGCTCATCCCTTCAGTCACTTTTAGATTCTTTTCCTGAAACTTCTCCCTCTTAATCCTTATTTATTGGTTTCCCTAGGATAGAACATCTTGAATTCTTGGATGAGAAGGAGCTTTTGCAGCAACTGCTGCAACATTATTGCATCTGCTGGGCCACAAAGGATAGTGATGACTTTGGTAATCGTTTCATATTTTGCATTATATGCCACTATATAGATACTGAGGTTGAAAAAGAAACTTGCATGTCGATAGACCCAACAGTAAAATGAGTTCACCCCTATGTCTCTACACCTCTGCGTTCCAGACCTCAGCCCCTATTTTGGGAAAGACTCATAGCGCTTCCCTTGAAGGAGGGTAAAACGGAGGCAGCCCACACCTCTTTTGAAGGGAGAAAAGGGCAGACAAGTCGATATCTACCATTCTAATGCATCAAACAGCTGGTTCGAAAACAATACTGGCAAAAGCTGGATGTTATGAAGTCTAATATTGTGAAAAAGCAAACAAAACAAGATTTTAAAAATTACAAACCCATAAGCCTAGAAGTTGCTTTGGGTGATTTAGGACAGAGAGCAGGAGAAACTTTATTATACTGTAGGTTGTAAGGCTGTGGAATGCACTATTGGTTAGAGATTGAAGCAGAGCCCATGTCAACATTTAGTGGGGTGGTTGAAGGAAAGGGTGTTGGAGGTAGTAAAGGATACAGGGTGGTGGGCACATGGGATTAGGACTACTGGTGTGGAGGATAAGCACCAAGGCAGACTCGTAAGGCAGAACGGTTTATTTCCATACTATCATTTCTATGTAAACTCTTCCAAGCCAGTTTGCTGATCATCTCATTCAAGTAACTTTTAAAAAAGTGAATAGAATCAAGTTAATATTTATTTTTTAGCAGTGGTCCCAAAGATGAAATTCCCTTTTTAAGTTGTGACTGAATGCAGAAAAATGAACATGTGGGAGTACAGTAGGTTGTAATTAAGAATGGACAGATTTGAAATGCGATCTGTCCTTCAACAAACTACCCATCCTTAATTACTACCCACTGTACTCCCACATGTAATGTAAATGTCCTCTGTCTGTTTGCAGGTATCAATGACATTATGTTTGGGAGCATTTGATTTCCATAAAGCTACTTCAAGTCTGAAATGATGAATCCTGCAATCAATCTGCATGAAAAAAGGAAATCCACTGAAACCATAACAGGACAGTGCCTTTGTAATTAAATGTTTGTTGCTGTTTGTTCCTGTGTATAAGCAACGGAAAAGGCTGAAATTACATCATTTTGTGAACTTGAGGCCTGTAATGTATGTCAGATTAACAAACCACTTGTTTTGCATTAAAAATATTGAATTGTTTTAATTTGTTATATTTAATCAAATTCTTTCAGTTGAGTTTGATATGTTCACCAAAACAACAGAAGTTTGCTGGTATCATCAATAAGTTGTTTTTATAATCATCAATACACAAAAATACAATTTGCCACAAATGCTCTAGTTGTTAATAGACATTTCTTTACAGTTTTGTTATTGGTTATTTAAATGAGAAATTCTATTTGGAATACATCCAAACTGAATACATGAATGGGTATTTAAACTGATGTGATCTGTTGTTATTTACTTACAGTAATGTAATTAGACAGTTGCTGTTACCTTTTTAGTAAATGAATTTGATTTGACGGTTACTATTTACTGCATAAGCGTGGTTTGTCAGTATTTACTGCATTAGTGACAGTTAGTATTTATTACATTCGTGTGATCAGTTCATCGCTAATTACTTCATTAGTGATCAATCAGTATTTACTGCACTGTAGGCGCTATTTATAAGGTGCCCATAGGAAGCCTGTTGATAAAATTTAAGGTGCGTGGTATATATTTGGATTTTCAAAAGGCCTTCGATAAAGTACTGCATAGTAGATTCATGACTAAGGTCACAGCATGTGGAGTCAGGGGACAAGTAGCAGAATAGATAGCAAGCTGGCTACAAAATAGAAGAGAGAGTAGGGGTTAAAGGTAGTTACTCAGGCTGGCAAACGGTGGGAAGTGGTATTCCACGAGGATTGGTGCTGGGACTACTGTTGTTCGCCATTTACATAAACAATTTGGACTTGGGAATCGGAAGTATAATTTCAAAATGTGCAGACCACACCAAATTGGGGGTATAGTCAATACTGAGGAGGATTGCGACAAAATACAGGAAGACATTAATAAACTTGCAGAATGGGTATGTAATTGGCAAATGAATTTCAATATAGATAAGTGTGAGGTATTACATTTTGGTAGGAAGAATAAGGGGGCCACATACTGCTTGGATAATAAAAGTCTAAATTCGGTAGAGGAGCAGAGGGATCTGGGGGTACAGGTACACATCATTAAAAGTAGTGACGCAGATTAATGAGGCCATTTTAAAAAAACAAAAAGCAAACCAAGCACTGGGGTTCATTTCTAGAGGGATAAAATTGAAAAGCAGAGAAGTTATGTGAAACTTGTGTAGAACCTTGGTTAGACCACACTTGGAGTACTGTGAACAGTTCTGGCCTCCATATTATAAAAAGAATATAGAAGCACTGGAGAAGGTGCAAAAAATATTTACTAGAATGATACCAGAACTGAGAGGTTATACCTATCAGGAAAGACTGAGCAGCCTGGGGCTCTTCTCTCTAGAAAAGAGAAGACTCAGGTGACCTGATGGAGGTCTTTAAGATTATGAAAGGGTTTGATAGGGTAGACCTAGGGAAGATGTTTCCACTTGTCGGGGAGACCAGAACTAGGGGCCATAAATATAAGATAGTCAGTAATAAATCCAATAGGGAATTCAGGAGAAACTTCTTTACCCAGAGAGTGGATAGAATATGGAACTTGCTACCACAAGGAGTAGTTGTGGTGACTAGAATAGATGCATTTAAGGGGAAGCTAGGTAAACACACGAGGGAGAAAGGAATAGAAGGATATGCTGAAAGGGTTAGACGAAGTAGGGAGGGAGGAGGCTTGTGTGGAGCATAAACACTGGCATGGACGTGTTGAGTTGAATGGCCTGATTCTGTGCTGTAAATCTATGTATTAAAAGGAATGTGGCAGCATGGATAGGAACTTGGTTAAAGGATTTTTAAAAAAGTAATGTTTGGTGGATGTTTTAAACTGTTGGGATGTAAATAGTGCTATGCCCCAGGGATCAGTGTTAGAACCATAGCTCTTCTCGGTATATATAAATGATACAGACTTGGGTATAGAAGGCACTAACCGGTGAGCTGCCTCTGGACACCCGTTTCTGCCAGCCAGCTGTCTGCTCGAATGTTAATAAGGCTCAGTCGTTAAAATGGAGCGAGCCTCCCTTTGTAGCCCCTGGGTCCTGCTGACTTTCTGCCCGTGAGTTAAAATTCCCCCTCCCATTTTTTTTGTTTCATTGGATGAAAAAGGTCCCATGGCATGATTCAAAGAAGGGCAGGAAGTTCTCCTGGTGTCTTGGCCAACATTCTTGGTCAACCAGTACCATTTAAAAACTCATTGAAAGTGAAATGCTTTGAGTAATTTCTGAGAATTAGTAAGTAGCTTTATAAATCAAGCATCATCTTCTCACTCATGTTTCATAAACATTTTGAACAAACCAGCTGATGGGATGCAGTCCTGATGGATTCATGTCTTCACTTGGAACCAATCTGACATTTCTACTTCTGGCTGTTGTTCCTTCATAAACTCATTTAGCAGTGTGGTAATTGTTCCAGCAACTGCTAAGTACCATTCTGCCACTCATAGCTACTTAAAGACTATGGAGTTGAATTTCCACAGGGGTTCTTCCAATTGTCGGCTGTAATTTCGGGAGAAGATCTGTCAATGCCGTAAACAGCACTTACGATGTTTCTCCGCGGTTTCCATGGATCTTCCGACGAAGTTACAGTGGTTGAGTGGGAGAATCCTGTGGAAATTCAACCCCTATGAAACAGACACATCTTTTCTACATTTCCAATCATCTGTTTCAGTAAGAAGATCTAGTCAGAACACCCAGATTTTCTTCTGAAGCCACACTAATTTTCCCCACAATAGACTTCCATCCAGGCATCCCTGTATTCTATTCAGGAGTGCTCTTGTGAAACTTGTAGTAAGAGGATGATACTAGCATTTAAGGTGGATTGTTGGTTGCTGTCATGGTGATGATCGAGGAGCTGGGTGCTGAACATATGAGTAAGTGAGTGTACTGGACTAGCAACCCTGAGGTCATGAGTTCAAATTCCACCATGGCATGTTGCAAAATTGAATTCAATAAATCTGGTAATTTATGGGCTAGCACCAGAAAAATGATCTTGAAAGCTACCGGTTTGTTGTGCAAACCCAATTGATTTACTAATGTTCTGCAGCAAAAGGAACTTGCCCAGCCCTATTAGGTCTGGGTTACATGTAACTCTAGATATGGTTGTAGTGGCCTGGCAAGCCATTCAGTTGTACAAACAATTACTACGAAGCACAATTGGAGGAATGCCCACTGCCTTATTAGGGCATTTAGAGATGGGCAATAAATGTAGCCTGCCAGTGTTACTCATACCTGAGAATAAAAAAAGTGGAGGCTCAAAATCAGAATTGTGCCTGTAGTACACTGAAGAGCACAGAAGCATGAAAAAGAAGGTGGGCATGATTGACAAACAAGTGGAAATGGTGTATGTGTTTATCTACCTGAGAAGTTATGCAATGAAGGGGGATGTGAGAAGAGCTGCCTCATTGTAACTGCAAGTATTTTGCTAGATGGAAACCATTGTCGGGGAGGATTTGCTTTACCTTGGGATGTGAAAAAGATAGTACGTGAGGCTAGTGTGCAGTCCGTACTTCTGTATGGTGCTGAGAGCTGGACCCTGACAAGCATACCAGCTGCACTGACCAACACTGAAGTAACTGGAGCAATCTACACAAATTGGCAAAGAGGAGCACCATGAGGAAGTTTTGTTGCATCTATGGCTAGCTTGGTTATGACCGCAAAGTGCCATGCAAAAAATTTAAAAACCTAAATGTGCAAAGGCAAGTCTAACTAACAGCACATGCCGTTACATGCCCTGCCACAGCAAATTATGGCCCAATGGCTTAAAAAAGTAGTAGATATCATATTACAAAAGAAAATTGCAAAACTAAGCCATTCATTGCTGTTTACTTTCACCTTCTAAATGATAGGTATAATACACTGATGCAATTGTTATATGACTGAGTAATAGGGCAAACTACAGGCTTTTACCACCATTGATTGCAATTATGTACTGTATATAGCTGAACAGAAACACAGAAATAAAACAATTTGCACTAATCAGGAGCCATGTAAGCCAAAAGGAAAAATACTGGATGCCAGAAAATTGTTATCAGTATTGTTGAACTGTTGGAAAAAGTTTGTAAAACATTTCCAGAGTTAATAACTGAGCTTATGTACTTGAATATCTGTGTAGTATTTGTGGCACTTTATCTTGCACTTGGAAAAGTGCTGACGTTCCATCAGCTTAATGATCTTTGAACATTTAAGAAACCTGACCTTGCAAATGGCTTAATCCAGCTATAAATAACTTAGAAGATAGGAAGTACTGAGAGAGTCTTGTGTTTGATGTCTTATAAATGTAGTTCAACAGCTAATCAACAACAACTTGTGTTTATACAGCATTCATCACTTGCAGAAAAAAGATGTCCCGGTACTTACAATAATGAAGAAAGGGATATGGTGGATACAAAGCATGGAAAAGGGAATGGAATGGAGTGGCTATAAACCAAAGGCACAATCGAAGAGGAAGATCTTGGGAGGTTTTCAAAAGCAGGGAGGGAGATGGCAGGGCAGAGGGAACTGGGTTGAGACTTCCAGTGGTGAGAAGTCATAGAGTCATAGAGTTATACAGCACGGATAGAGGCCCTTCGGCCCATCGTGTCCGCGCCGGCCATCAAGCCCTGTCTACTCTAATCCCATATTCCAGCATTTGGTCCGTAGCCTTGTATGCTATGGCATTTCAAGTGCTCATCCAAATGCTTCTTGAATGTTGTTGACTAATCATAGCAATCAATCTCGACCAATGAGTTTTCAACATACCCAGACATCAGGTGAGGAAAACGCCCAGTGGTGGAGAGCTTTGGGAACCATTGGTCCAAAGTCACCTGTTCCTGCCACACATGTTACAAATTACTCATATACTGTATCCCAAAATATTACTTTGTGAAAGAAATCTTTCTAATTTGCATTTGAATGAATCAACATTCTGCTGCCACCGTTTTCCTTGGGAGCCTGTACCATAGATTGACTTACCGACATAACGTTTCTACAGATTAGTTTGGAATTTACGTAGACCGTATCCTTTGGTTTTACTGTTCTGGACAAGGTGAAACAGCTCGTCATGGTCTCCATTATCCAGTCCCTTTAGAATCCTAAATAGCAATCATCACTCCTTTCAACCATCTCTTTTCCAGTGAGAACATGCCCAATTTAGTCCTCTTAATCTAGTCACTCCATCTCCTCAATCATGCTGGTAGCTCTCTTCTGTATCCTTTCAATAAGTGTATTGGTTGATTACACAGTCACCAATGAGGAAGCAAGGAGAATTTCACTAATAGAGGAGCACAGAGGGTCTGCAGGGATGTAATTCAGGAGGAGAACACTAAGGTGGAGTGTGGCAAGGCCATGGAGACATTTGAAAATAAGGACAAAAGTTTTGAAATTGACACACTATTTTGAGGAGCCAGTGGAGCTTGGAAAGGATTGGAGTGTGGCATTTTGGATGAGTTGAAGCTTGTGAATAGTTGATGCAAGGAGGCCAGCCAGAAGGTCATTGGAGACATAAATGATGAACAGAAAATGGCAACTGTAAACAAATATTGATCACATTATGCAATTAAATTTAGTGTCAAAGTTACATTACCCTGTTAGACACTGACAACAATAAGCAGCAGATTACGCTCAGTAGAAAAATCAATGACTATGTTTGCAGGGCAAAAATTAAATAAACCTATTATATCTGTCTCTTTTTCAAATTATTAATTTGAAGAGAATTATGCACACATTAGGATGAATATCTGTACTATGGTATTGCATATTTTTCTACTTTTTGACCCCACTGTCATAATCAAGTACTCCCAGTTCAGGTAAAGCAAAGGTTAAGTGAAAAATAGGGAAATCAAAATTGATTTTCCTACTGCATGCTTCAGGCGTGGAGCATTGCCTGCTGGGAGCACATATTGGTAAATCATGTGCTCTCAGCCCACAATTTTCCATCAATTAATTTTCACATGTTCCCTCAATATGCACTCCCGATGAGCAAGGCTCTGTGCCAGGAGAAAGCAAGTGGAAAAATTATCCTATAGATCCTTCTATCTCTCATGTCTGGTCCAATATAAAAATAATAATAAAATCAAACACATTAAAGATTTTGGTAGAATTTTTAGTCCACAAAAAGAGCAGAATGAATGATTGATGAGTATCAAAGGCTAGTTTGTGAAACATAACTAATTGGTGCAGGTTAGCACATTGTTCATTCACCTCTGTGATTGGGTATAAATCCAGCCCAAGTTACTGGCATGAAAGTCTCCTCAGCTGCCTATGAGGTCCTGTGTGAAATGACAATGGGCAGTTTCAATTTGGTTCCCAGTGGTCATTGACTGTCAGGAAAAACAGCCTTTAAGCACTCCACACAACATCAATTGGACATTGGTACTTATTAGCTTGCTACCAATTAGCCTGCTCCACTGACCCCCTGTCGAACTGCTGTTACACCTTACGATGTTTAAGGTATTTCACTGTCAACAAAAGTAAAAGATTTAATCTACTTTTAGTTCTTTTTGTCCTCATTCATACAGAAATGGAGACATCTACTCCTGTTAATTCTAAGTCTTGTTTACTTAAAAAGTAATTGATTAATCAATTAGTTTATATTAAGCAATTTGAATGAAACAGCACAGGAGATGTTTGTGTATGATTTCAATTAAATTAAATGATAATTCAATTTAAGCAACTTTGAATTGAGAGCAGACTGTATTTAGCAGTTGTCACTGGTATAATCTGTCTAGCATTATTTCCCACTACCAATCACCACAATGAGATAACTACTAATTACAAATTCCCATGTGTATGACATCCGCCCATTACCTGAACCTTAATGAGCCTTACTAGCGATAACTCAAGTTGCAATTTTGCTATGGTTCAGTATCACTGAGACATCACTTTGATACCATTCACCAGAATGAGCTCAGTGTCAATGAACAAATGCCTGTGATGCACCTCATGCATCGACCTGGGCAATTTCCTGACAAATCTCAGCTAATAAATTACTTGATTAGCAATGTCTCAACAATCATAATTATTCCATAGCTAAACAATCTTATGGGAAATTATTAGCTTTTTGGTAACACATTGGGGATTCTTCAAGTTCTCCCCAACCCCCCTGGTTTATGATTCTCATTATTCCACCATCACTTAATGCAGCCTGAGGACACTGTGCCTAACTCTACATCATAAAATGAACTGGATAGTCATTCTTCAGCCTACCCACCCCCCCCACCCACCCCCACCCCGCCCCGCCAAAAAAAATATAAAATCAATGAATGCTGAAAATAAGAAAGAAAAACACTGAATGCTAGAAATTTACAGCATCTGGAAGAAGAAAGGTTACAGCTTCAGGCCAAGACATTTGATCAGAAGATTCTTTCTCTTTCAGATGCTGACTGGCATGCTGCAATTCTCTGGTATTTCCTGATTTTATTTCATGTAATATTTAATATCAAGTAATATTTTAAACTTTAAAAGGTTGTGTGAACTTACAGTATAGTTTTAAAATTTGAAACTTTCTTAGTATCCTGCAGAGGTTTGTTTGGTACCATAAATATTTAGTGAGTGAGCTTCCACAACCCACTCACCACTTCATTTATTCCTGAGTTACGGGGTCACTTCTCTTATTGAATATTTATTCAACAACACTCTTTACTCTATCAGTCAATGCTCTTTCTACTTTGAATTCTCAAATTCATTATTCTGTTAATGCTAGTTGCTAATTTCAAAACAATGATCCCTATCTAGAATAAAAATAGTTTCATGTGCCTCACCTGTGGTCCATGCATTGTGGAACTGTGAATAATGGTGATAAAGCTGTCATATAACATGAGGTGTGGGTTTTCTGTCATTCCAAATATCACTCTTATCTTATGCAGTGAAGTTTTTAATTTAAAAGAACACAGTGGCTACATTAAGTTTACACAACTCAGCAGAAGTAGATAAACTGGCACTGTTGCCTGGTCCAAGGTTCCATTTTGTCCCCAGTTTCTGCATGGAGCATAGCATTGGTTGTAGCACATGCCAAAGCTTATACTAAAACCAGAATCCTGCACTTATTGAAAACGCCACAGTTCCTCACACTCATCAATCATAATAACTTATTTATGATTTTGTTTTATGTTTCCCCTGTATCCATACTGCCCTCCTCCATTGGGGCAATGAATGGATAAGCCCAGAGAAATTACTATGGTCAAAGGCAAAGCTGCTCCTTAGTTGACTATGTAAAATCTATTTTCTTAAGTCTAATCAGTTTTATTGAAGCTAGCGGATCTCCCATGGCAATGTTCACACTGATTCAGAGGATACACTTTTATAATAATATGGGATGTTTCTGCCATGTGAGGGATGGCATCAGGATCATTGCCTTACAGTGACTAAATAGGTTAAATTCCATTTTTATTAAATGGTATTCTTGGATTTTTAATTGTGCTTTGGGGTTTGCCCATGACTTACCATTACTCTTTGAAAACCATAAATGAGTAGCCTTTATTTTGAATTGTATATATTTTTGATGCTGAGAATAAACAAGATGGTATGCAAGATATACCAGTTGAAGTTAGATGTCTGAGGCTCAAAAATATATGAGTTCTGCCAATATCACACCCTCCAGGGTTGACCTCTTCAGAGTAGGCAGGGTCAATGGAAGGGCATCTTACACTCGGATTTCCGCAGATCTTCTGCCGTAGTTATGGTGGATGATTGGGGGAACCACTGTGGAAATTGAACCCCAGGATAAATCTAACCAAGTCAATTACCGTCCTAGGAGTCATCAATTGTTCCATCAAGCAACACCTTTATAAATATGGGCTCTATGTTAGCCTATTTCTAATCTGCTGATACCTTCCCAGTGTCTAGTGATTCCCTCTTAATGATTGTTAATATCTCACAAATATCCTCCTTAATCTGTCTTAATATTTTGGGATAAATGCCACCTGCCCTTTGAGATTTTGGGGTAGACTACTGGAAGACTGCCTGTGTGTGTAGAACAAAAGGCAACATCTTTAGGAGAGAAAAAGAGAGTTGGAGAGGAAATGTCAGCAATATCATTTTTGACAAAGGCATTGGTGAATTCAAGGAGTATCAGGTTGTGCTGCAGAAAGAATTCAATCAGGAGGTAGCAGAGAAAAAAATATATTGTTTGTAACTTGCTAAGCTGCTGCTGGAAGGTTTCCCCTAAGATTAGACAATGTAAGTTAATCCTTATCAGCATCACATTATATTGGACCGTAACACTTTAGCCAAGAAAAGTGCTGACTGAAAAACAAGCTGTTTGTAGAATTTTAATTGTATATAACAAACACTCTTAAAAATCTCTAGTGAAATCCTTTCTTTGTGAAAGTAAGAACATTGATAGTCCAGATTTTGGGTTATTTGCATTAGATAAATATTATTCTCCATCATGTCATCTTTCCTTCAGTGTGTTGATAACTGGGATATGTAAAATCATTTAAACTTTATTGTGTGCAATGGAGCAAATAGACAGAATTTATACCATTGGAAAGAAAATATGATAGAAACACCATAAATGTGATATGAAAATAGGGAGGGGGAGGGATGGGTAGAAATGAAAACACATTTTGAAAAATAGTTTTGCAATTGATTTTACATGTGATCGACTGAAATCAATAAACACACAGGATAACTGAGGCTTTAATAACTGTGTCGTGCTCTGACTATATTCCGCTTTTAAGTGTCGCTGTTACTTTGGGGGAATGCTTATTGCAAGGAGAGATTAATTTCGAAGGGGCATAGTTTATTACTGGCACGAAACTCGAATAGCCGATTGCTCGATCTGAACAGTTCTTTTCACAATGTCGGAGGACGAACAGGTCTCGACCAAAGTGGGTTTCAGCAGCATGTCAGTGAAGGAAGGGGCGGACGACCCAGATATACGACCCTCTGAAATGCTTTCTAAATGCACGCTGTACGAGCGGTACGTCCAGCCTTGCGTGGCCGAGCTGCTGGGGTCAGCTCTCTTTATCTTCATCGGCTGTTTATCGGTGGTAGAAAACGTAGAGGGAACGGGACGACTCCAACCCGCCTTGGCGCACGGTTTGGCGCTGGGGCTCATCATTGCCATCCTCGGGAATATTAGGTGAGTTTATAGTTTTGATTACTAATCCACCCCCACCACCACCAAAGGAAATAGTGCATGTACTGATTCGAATTCAATAATATTTGGTTAAGAAATCGGGCACATAAACGATTCATTTATATAGAAATAGTATTTTCAATCTTAAAACAATTTACATTTATACAGCGATTTTAATATAGGAAAACAGTTTAAAGATTAACGAAACACATTATTGCAAAACTGTGTTAAAATTCAATTTGCTTCCTGCGATAGGACTGAATTCAAATGTCGGTACGTGTTGCACCGAAAGGAAATTAAGGGGCGCATCAACCCCCCCACCCACCACCACACACACACAATGGCCATTTACTTCTTCGGTTTCATGCATTGTAGAGGTTTCGGATGTGATTTTATAAATGTTATCATCTTTGGTCAGACAATCATAGTGGCACCGCACATTTCCCATTATTATTTTTCATTAAGTTACTGGTTTAGTCTTCCATTTGCAATCCGTTAATTATTGCTGCGCTTAGTTCGTAAACTTCCGAATAAGTAGCAGGATCTTGTTGAGGTTTTTTTTGGATGCTACCCAATGTGTGTATTTTTTTGTGGTGGAAGTTTCTCTTATTTTACAGATCGGCACAGGTAAAGGGGACAGACAGTTCCTGTGGCAAAGGATCATTCAATCAGGGAAAACTACCTAGTATTGGTGAACAAGTGAAGTCCTAACTATTACAAGGCGCTGCTTATGCTCCCTAGGATCCCTCTCCCAAATATTCAAATAAACTTAATTTTAACATAATGGAGTAAGAGTTCATCTGCCTGTAGCGGTATAATTGTGTTGACGATATTCCTCTGTTTCGTATTTCTAGTGAAATTACAAACATGTTCCTAAAGTAGGTGTTATGAATTTTTCCAAAAATACCCAACAAAAGAATGCTACACAAACCATTTTGTTGCTACACATACTGACCAGAGCAATTCTTATTCCAATGGCAAAATGATATAATTAATATTTTTAGAAAGTTTTGACAAAGTTCCATATGAAGGACTTCTAATTAAACTCAAAGCCACATGAATACAGGGAAGAACATGGATTGGCTAAGAAAAAAATAGGAAACAAAGAGTGTTGTGAGAGGAGGACATGTTGAGCAGACTGTGCAAGGATCATTGCTTTGATAGTAATCCTGCCCATCCTTGTGGTTGATAATCTACAAAGTGACTTGAAAATAATTGTAAGCTTTTCAAATTTACTGAAGAAACTAAAATGAGAGCAGTAGAAACAAAGGATACAGCTAAAGGTTTGCAGAAGGATTTAGATCAGTTATGGAAATGGGCAGCCATATAGAATCATAGAATGGTTATAGCACAGAAGGAGGCCATTCAGCCCATCGAGCAATCCAGTTAGGCCCATTCCCCCAATGTATCCCCGTAGCCCTGCAAATTTTTTCCCTTCAAGTATTTATCCAATTCCTTTTTGAAAGCCATTATTGAATCTGCTTCCACCACACCTTCAGGCAGTGCATCCCAGATCATAACCACTCGCTGTGTAAAAAAGTTTTTCCTTGTGTCGTCTTTGGTTCTTTTGCCAAATCATCTTAAATCTGTGTTCTCTGGTTCTCGACCCTTCCAATGGGGACACTTTCTCTTTATTTACTTTATCTAAACCCTTCATGATTTTGAATACTTCTAACAAATCTCCTCTTAACCTTCTCTGCTCTAAGAAGAACAACCCCAGCTTCTCCAGTCTATCCACGTAACCGAAGTCCCTCATCCCTGGAACCATTCTAGTAAATCTTTTCTGCACCCACTCTAAGGCCTTCACATCCTTCCTAAAGTGCGGTGTCCAGAATTGGACACAATACTCCAGCTGTGGCTGAACCAGTATTTTATAAAGATTCAACATAACTTCCTTTCTTTTGTACTCTATGCCTCTATTTATAAAGCCCAGGATCCTGTCTGCTTTTTTAACAGCTTTCTCAACCTGTCCTGCCACCTTCAAACATTTGTGCACATATACCCCGGGTCTCTCTGTTCCTACACGCCCTTTAGAATTGTACCATTTAGTTTATATTGCCTATCCTAATTCTTCCTGCCAAAATGTGTCACTTCGCACTTCTCTGCGTTAAATTTCATCTGCCATGTGTCCGCCCATTCCACCAGCCTGTCCATGGCCTCTTGAAGTCTATTACTATCTTCCTCTCTGTTTACTACACTTCTAAATTTTGTGTCATCTACAAATTTTGAAATTGTGCCCTGTACACCCAAGTCCAAGTCATTAATATATATCAAAAAAAGCAGTGGTCCTAGTGCCGACCCCTGGGGAACACCATTATATACCTTCCACCAGTCTGAAAAACAACCGTTCACCACTATTCTCTGTTTTCTGTCACTTAGCCAACTTCGTATCCATGCTGCCACTGCCCCTTGTATATGGCAGATAAAATTTAACAGTGATAAAAGTGAAGTATTATACATTAGTTGAAAAAGTATAAGGCATAATTATGCAACAAATAGAATGTATGAAGAAATCTGCCAGTGGTAGATGGAAAAACATTAGGGCTGTTCAAAATACTGTTATATACCACGATGGGAGAGTTACAGTACTAGAGGGATGAGCTTCAACAGGCCAGTCTTTTCTCAACGCTGACTTTTCTTATGTTCTTGTGTTTTAATTAACCCAGACCAAGTATACTGCAGAGCACAATCGCATCATGCCACAGGTGAAAGCACTCTTACAACCACTGCTTCTGTACCAGGCACCAGCACAGCAACAAAAGCCCCTGCACCTCCACAACTATGCATTTAGAGTTTTAATTAGGTTAGGAAGTTAAATGGAAGATAACTGGAGTTATTATTTGGGTATCATGTACAGGCATCTCATTGGTTTTGTAATTTTTCAAATGATTAGATTGACAATGACATCTTCCCATTTTTTTCAGTGGTGGACATTTTAATCCAGCAGTATCCTTAGGAGCATATTTAATTGGTGGACTTAATATTATTCTACTTATCCCCTATTGGACTGCACAGCTATGTGGTGGAATGATTGGAGCAGCACTCACAAAGGTTGGTTAAGTGAAGTGCAATTTCTACAGTAAGACAATTAGAAGAATTACAAGATAAAGTAACACCTACTCAATTAGAAAACCACCCTTGTAGTTATAATCCAGCTAACAGACAATACCTATTAAACAAGATAAACCACTGATTCAAGTTCTAACTAATTTTGAAGAATACCTTAACGAGAATTATAATCCAGAGCAATGGGCGGGGAAGAGACAAGAGCTTTTGTTCAATTTAGGAGAAATGGAGTCTTAAAAATATTACAAATGGGATGAATAATATGAAACTTTTCTAATCATAGGGACTAAAGCTTTTGTTACAGTGAGTGGCCTAGATAGTTACGAGAAAGGGGTGGACAGTTTAGATAATGCTAGAGCAATGCACAAACAGTTTACAAATGTTCAAGATGACACTTTTCTTTCCCTCCGCTCAGTTCACGCTGGCACTCATTCCCCATAGTTCACGAAGACACGTTCCATGTCCTCCCTCAATTCATGCTGGTACTTTTCACACCCATTCTCCTCAGTCCTCCCCAACTTCGTGCTAGCACAACTGGCACCTTCCATCCCTGTCCCCTTAATTCATGCTGTCACCTTTCACCGACCCCACCAGTTCAGGCTGGCATCTCAAACCCCTCTCCCCTTTCCATTCATATTGTCACCTTTCACTCGCCTCCACCCCTCAGTTCAAGCTGGCACTTTCTGCTCCCCAACCCTCCTTCACTGTACACTGGTATCTTTCAACCCACTCCTCTCAGTTCATTCTGGCCCTATACACCCCTCCCCCTCAGTTCATTTTGTTACCTTTCATTCCCCTCCCACACTCTGTTTCCACAGTCACTCTCTTCCCCTCCCAGATCCACTCCTGGCTCCTACCTGCTGGTGTTCGGAGGGATTGAAGGGTAGAATTTTTCACAATAGTTTAAATTATAAGAAGTCCCGCCCACAGCAGTGTGGAGCAGCAGGAGGTCAAAGAGGAAAGCGGGGAGCGTTGCCCACTTATGCTGCCTCAGGAAATTAAAAAAACATTTACAAATACATACAATCCCAATGCCTGGATGTTTCCCCGTTCTACAGGACCAGAGAGAAACATTTTCACCCATCAAACTGATCTCAAAAGTCACAGACTTTATAACCACTTTATCTCTCATAACTTTCAATAGCCTTTTAATTAATGCTGAGAGAAAGAATAGGTAATGAAAGGGCAGACTTCCTGGAGGGTACAGGTACATAGTTTGGGTACAAGAAGTATTTCAAATCATTAGCACAAAAGGAAGATGGAATTCAAGGGGTTCTTCAGCCATCCATGTGACTGGGATAAATACTGAACATAAATTTTAGATAGAAATACATTAAATATTCATAAGAATTTATAACAATATGAAACAGGAAAGTGCTATTGGGATTATGTTGCCTGTTGTAATATCATTCATGCATTTTAGCCTATCTTTTGATAAGTTTATTCACCTATGTTAATAACATCTTGTTACAACACCTCTGATGTTTTTCACAGGAAGCAAATTACCAGCAGGGGTGGTGGACCAGAAAACCAAAGCAAGGTTTAAAAAATAATGGATGAATTCCTGTTAGGGACGGGGATACAGGGCTATTAGAATCAGGTAAGGAAGCAGATGGGAGGTTTGGAAGGGTAGGCTATATGAACCAATGGTCTTCTCCTCTTTGCCCAAAACATTTCCAATCCAATGAAAAGGGGAGTACTTGGAATATTTAAATGTCACAGCGTTTTCACTCATTTACGGTTGTGTAACTATCAACTATTACAAGGCTCAAAAAATGTTTAGAACAGGACTAACTCCACACAAAGTACTTTTAACAAGACACAAAAAGCTTAACTGTATCATAACCATTGAAGAAGATTGTTAAAAATAAGTTTTTTGTTTTTAAGGTTGTTACACAAGATGGAAACTTTTTCAATGCAACTGGAGCAGCATTCACTACTATTCAAAAAGATGAACATGTTGTAAGAGCTATTATCTGTGAGATAATCACAACAACCTTCCTTGTACTAACAGTCTGCATGGGCGCTATTAATCAGAAAAGCACAACTCCTTTGGCACCATTCTGCATTGGGTTCACTGTTACAATAAATATCTTGGCTAGGTAAGCATGCCCATGTGCTCATATATACCTGTCCCTCTATCTGTATCTATCTACATTTATCTATCTATATCTATATATTAAAATTCTTGCTGGAGTAACACAGTTCATTGAAAACTGCTTTGTAAAAATTTCCCATGTGAATTCCCATATTAAAATGTTCATACTTGCCCATTACATTTCCCTGTAATGCCAGGAAGTGTGCTTTAATTGAATTTCCAATATTAATCTTATGTCTCGCCTGTCATGGCTCCCTGTAACACCACTATGAGCTGCTGTATTATTCTTTTCTCCACAAATCACTCAAAATGCTAGGGAAAGAGAAACAGCAGGCAACACAAAGGCAAGTCAGAAAGGTCATATTCTCCAACTTACCATGTGCAACACAACAGATGATCCACTAGTGATACATTAACATTTTTGTGCGTACTTCACACTTCCTGTAACACTTTTCTCATCACACATATCCGTCACACTTTGTTAATTAGCTTAAAGTAAAATAGCAGCAAATCAGAACTGAAGAGATAGGGTATGAATAAATCAGAAGCAAGGAAATCAGCTAAAGATTTCTCAAACTACCCTAAGCCTCTTTCCAACCATCATGTCCCCCCCCCAACCCCATTACCACGTTACACGTCAGTCCTCCCCCAATCAGTACGTGGCCTCCTCTCCCTCAAGAATTCCAGACCTTGCCCCTCCCAATGCTCATGTGCCCCTGTCACCAGTTCCCCTGGACCCCAGAATCTCCCTCCCACGACGTTTCTCCTGTTCCCAGCCCATTCTCCCAGTATTCTCTGATCACAGGTCTGCCCCCATTGCTTCTAGACCCCAAGATCTTCTTCCAGTCATCCCAGATCCCAGGACCTGCCTACTGCACCAAAGCACCGCTCCATCTGAGATAGCAACCCCATACCTCACCTCCCCAAGACTTTCCTCCAGTTCCCAGACCCTTGTCTCAGTGTTCTCTGATCACGGGACTAACTCCATTATTTCTAGACCCCAGGAAAGTATCCATAAGTTACTACAAGCAACACCACAGGAGATCCACTAAAATAGGTTAAAACTCTTGCATACAGTGCACCTTTCCTCTAAGTGTTACACTTACTTCCTTTAACACTTTCCTTGTCACAGTTTCCGCAAGGCATTGTTGGCAACATCTCTATTGTTATAAGACAACATATCCTCCAACTCACCATGAGCAATGCCATGGGAGATCTGCAAATACTATATTAAAGTTTTGCATATGCATGCACTTCCTCTCAAGTAACACTTAATTGCTTCCACCTATTTCCATCACTCCCATCTCTCATACTTTTCTGTCATGATTAAATTTACTTATTCATTTTATTTAATTCTCTAAGCTTGGCCACCAAGGTAGGTAGTGTTGTTGCTTATTTATTTCTGAGCCTCCAAAGCTGCATTTCCAAGATGGTTGGCACTGTAAAATTGCAAATTATTCAAAAATGTTGAAGTGTTACCTGTTCAAAAGTCACGTCTGCCCCTCCTACCAAAAGGTGATACTTCCAAATGACAAACATTTTCAGAGATCAGAATACCAGCAGCATTTATTAAGGAATTGATAATGCATTCTTGTGCATTATTCACTTTGGAATGACCTAACAAACCACCCAACACACTATCCTTACTAAATTTAAGCCTGAATTTTAAATGTTTAATTGCCAGCTGAAGGCCAAAGTCATGATATCACAATTTATAAATTCTGGTCAGATCAGTTTGATAAAGGTTATTACAAAAAATCAGATGTGGCAATTGGATTTTAAAAAACTGTCTGATTTAATAGTTAATGAATCCTTCATTAAATGCTGGGAGCCATAATTAATACTATTATTTCCTGGGGGCTGGCTGAGTTTTTCGGCTGCGAAATAAGCGCTGTGGCCACCTCTCCCTCTCCTAAACCCTCAAATTGCCAATTTGTGCTCCTGAGGTAATTTAGAGCCAATGAAAAATTTTGAGCCGACACATATAGGGTGCTTCTGCCCCTTTTGAAATTGACCCTGCCCATTTCAACACCATGACAGTTCCCTCCCCTGTAGGGCGGACTCCTACTGAAGAGTAGAGATACTGCTAAGACTCTGTTCTGCATTCTTAATTGACCTCGATGCAGGAAAATAGTGGTCGACCCACTTCTGGTGGTGATTCCCCCAGGTTTCAGCCAATTACAGCCCAGAACACCAGATTAAAGCACAGGGGTCACTGGTGTGTATATAAAAAAATAAATTACAGAATAGACTGCCAGTGTGAAAACATTAACGTGTTAATATTAAAATGACTCTGGGAATTTTGAAATAGCAATAATGTAATTCCTTATCTCCGATCCACCTATCAGAGGAAAATATATATTGCATCTACTCTGCAGGTTTAAAAACTAATGCCATTTCCAAATGTGTACTGCTTTCCTTTTCTTCATTGAGCTGTTTCACTGGATAACATCAGCAGCTGAATAGATAATGGGCAAATTATAAGGTTTAATTCATGAGTTCGCCAGGGAACCACCCATTGAGAGTGATGGAAAAAAAACGAAAACTCTCAATTTTAAAGATTTTAGTCATTTTAATTACTGGTCAGAAGTTAGAAATTTTGCAATTAGTAATTTCAGATGGGGAATTACTCTGAATATGAATCATTCATTAGTAATATTTTACAAATATGTTAAGTTGCAGTAACCAATAAATGTAAATGGTGCATTCTATCAAACTAATCTTTGGATGTAGTGCATTTGTGCTAATATAAAATTGAGACCAGGATTACTCTTACAATGATTGAAGATAAGATATGTAACACAGCAAATAATTTGACCCTTATTGTTTGTCATTTTCAGCAATGGTTTGTCTACTAATATGAAACTGAGACCTAGGTTACTGTTACAGCGATTGAGAATAAGAAATGTGCAACAGGAAAATAATATGGCCCTTATTGTTTGTCATTTTCAGTGGTGGTTTGTCTGGGGCATGTATGAATCCAGCCCGAGCTTTTGGACCAGCAGTAGTGGCCAACTACTGGGAGTATCATTGGGTCTACTGGGTGGGACCAATGATTGGAGCAGTGATAGCAGGAATTTTAATCAGGTATCACAATTTATTAAGTCCATCTTACTTAACACGAGAAGAGAATAAGGCAGTATCACCAATAACTTATGTACTGCGTGCAAACATACACACAAAGGAAAAAAAGAATGCTTTCTGTTGGCTAATATTTGAACAAGAATGGGATAGGATGTTTGGGGAGGGCAGATATATCCCACACTGGTAAATTTCCAATTAGCAGAATCTCTGGCTACCCTTCCAACTACAATATTGCAACCTATTCAAGTTACTCTGCACACAAAGTGCTAAGTCCACAATTCAAAATGAGTTCAATTGTAGGGGCCATCAGAGCAAAGATTATGTCACAAAATTTGACTATCTTTTGAAATTATTTGCAAAAATTATTCTTTAACTTATTTTCACCCTTTAGTTTTCCTCAAACGATGCTCTATTTCCCAATTAAGAAGGCGGCCTCTGTCACTCTTAAGTAAGCACTAGGAGCAGCAATAGTGTAGTCACTTTGGTTGCAGTGTGTACCTTCTACAGATGCACTGCAGCAACTCCCCAAGGCTTCTTCGACAGCACCTCCCAAACCCGCGACCTCTAACACCTAGAAGGACAAGGCCAGCAGGCGCATGGGAACACCACCACCTGCACGTTCCCCTACAAGTCACACACCATCCTGACTTGGAAATATATCACCATTGCTTCATCGTTGCTGGGTCAAACTCCTGGAACTCCCTACCTAACAGCACCGTGGGAGTATTTTCACCACATAGACTGCAGCGGTTCAAGAAGGCAGCTCACCATCACCTTCTCAAGGATAGTTAGGGATGGGCAATAAATGCTGGCCTTGCCAGTGATGCCCACATTCAATGAATTAATAAAAAAATGCCAGCATGACTTGATTACCAAAGTTCCTCCCTGCACTTTGAAAGAAGCGATACTCTTCCACTTGGTCTTTCTCACTGACAATAAAAGTGACAGCGGAAATGTGGACAATCTTGAGCACAAATACATGTCCTACCATTCCACATTACAAAACATTAGAACACAGTATGTTGATACTGTGGCACTACTGAGCCCTGGTGCAAAAACCTTTAAATTGTGACTCTCCCAAGTAAAGGTCAGATGATTGGAATACTGATTCTTCAAAGCACCTCTTAAAAAGCATCTATAAAGTTATCCACATGATGCTTTTAAAGAAAACGACGGCTCATGGAATTAATGGCAAATTAGCTACCTGGTTTGACCATAGAAAGCAGAAGGTAACGATAAAAACAAACGGTTCAGTTTGATGACGAAGTGGAGAAGGTCAGTTCTGAGTCCCCTGTTTAGGCTATTCATAAATGATATAATATTAAATGATATTATAACTTTAGCATTGTAAAAGTTGCTAATTTGTGCACCTTACATTCAAAGAGATGTGGATTAGAGAATTAGCCTCTAAGACTCAGTTTTTGAGATGCAGAATGTGCTGAACAACAGAATGCTTGAAATGGACTCCAACATGCAGGGTTTGTCATCAACACATTGATTACATTAGCATCCTCAGTGACTCTTAGATGCAGTAACATAGGGGCTTAGTTCAATTAAACTTAATTTATGACTACAAATGTAATATTTTATGCTTTCTTCAAGACTTTCATGATCTGAAGATATCTGAAAAAAATTGTTTTTTATAATGTTATATTCACCCCAGCTCCTTGAAAATACAAATAGCCCATTACGGTAAACATCCACAAGATTGATTATAAAAAGAATGGAAAGACAGGGGAATAAAAAGTTTCACATCTCAACAATGCCAGAATCCAACCTCTTAACTTCTAAAGATCAGAAGCTTTAAACACACATACATTGCATAAAGAAATATGTAACAGAATATTCAAATTATTTTTTTTAAACAGTACTGCATGAAACAGTTTGGACAACAGGGCAGCATAACTGATTGTTTTAACAGTGATAATATTAAAATGTAACAATAAAAGAATGAAAAAGCTAAACCAATACATCTATTTTTTTTTCTATCTTTAGAATTCTGCTTGGAGATAGGAAAATCCGTCTATTTCTGAAATGATCAACAAAGAGGGAACTTCAGAATCTAAATGAAAAGTGCTTGACAAGATTGATTCACTATCTGTTGTCACATCTTGGAGGATATATTTGTATGAAATTATATTACTGCCATTCGTGGATCTGGTGCAGATGAAATTCTCACCATTGCTAATTTTAGAATTAACAAAGACAGAAATTTCACCTATGTATCTAAATGAAAATGTTTGCAAATTAAGATGTAACTGATACATCCAATGAACAAATTATTACAATTTACCATTTTTGTAAGATTTTATATTTTAAAAAATTGGCCTAGTGGATAAAGACATCACCCAGTGTATTACTATGCCATATAGAAGGTTCCTAGTTCAATTCCCTAGTCTGTGTTGAGCTAGTTGATCTTAGCTGGGACAGGCGTTCAGCCAATACAATTGACTTTAGAGTCCTTGAGCTAGAAAGAAGAAAAGAATCAGTCAGTATTTCCATACCTGACCATTATTCAGTGACTCCTGCTGTAAAGTATATACATTGGGTGAGGTTTGATTAGATTTGGCTGTGATACCACTATGGTGAATAGTTTACTGACATTCATTGTCTGGGAACATAGGAATATAGGAACAGGAGTAGGCCATTCAGCCCCTCGAGCCTGCTCCGCCATTTGATAAGATCATGGCTGATCTGTGATCTAACTCCATATACCTGCCTTTAGCCCAAATCCCTTAATACCTTTGGCTGCCAAAAAGCTATCTATCTCAGATTTAAATTTAGCAATTGAGCGAGCATCAATTGCCATTTGCAGAAGAGATTCCAAACTTCTACCACTCTGTGTGTGTAGAAATGTTTTCTAATCTCACTCCTGAAAGGTTTGCCCCAAATTTTAAACTGTGCCCCCTACTCCTAGAATCCCCAACCGGCGGAAATAGTTTCTCTCTATCCACCCTATCTGTTCCCCTTAATATTTATAAACTTCAATCAGATCACCCCTTAACCTTCTAAACTCTAGAGAATACAACCCCAATTTGTGTAATCGCTCCTCGTAACTTAACCCTTGAAGTCCGGGTATCATTCTAGTAAACCTACGCTGCACTCCCTCCAAGGCCAATATGTCCTTCCGAAGGTGCGGTGCCCAGAACTGCTCACAGTACTCCAGGTGCGGTCTAACCAGGGTTTTGTATAGATGCAGTATAACTTCTGCCCCCTTGTACTCTAGTCCTCTAGATATAAAGGCCAGCATTCCATTAGCCTTATTGATTATTTTCTGCACCTGTTCATGACACTTCAATGATCTATGTACCTGAACTCCTAAGTCCCTTTGGACAGCCATTGTTTTTAACTTTTTACCATTTAGAAAGTACCCTGTTCTATCCTTTTTCTACTTCTATCCAAAGTGGATGACCTCACATTTGCCCACATTGAATTCCATTTGCCACAGTTTTGCCCATTCACCTAAACTATCAATATCCCTTTGTAATTTTATGTTTTCATCTACACTGCTTACAATGCCACCAATCTTTGTGTCATCGGCAAACTTAGATATGAGACTTTCTATGCCTTCATCTAAGTCGTCTAGGCTCATGCATTGAGAATAATCACTTGAACAAATTACAGGAGGGCTGTTGGTTCTACAGAGCTGTATCCCAACATAAGTGAGCAGCTTCAGGAGAGGAATGGAGAAAATTGGGGAAAAATTCAATTACAATATTACATTCTAATAAGAATGCACCAAAGGTGGCACTACCGTCAGTTTCCCACTAGTGGCGCTACTGCTATTAGAAAAATACTAATGTCAGCATCACTGTTTAAAGCACCCTCTTCCTATTTCTGTTCTCATCATTTATAATTTTGAAAATGCTAAAGTACTAAGAAATGTTCCACTGCCACTTTCCTAATAGTTATCGATTGTCGCAGGAAAACCAGCATTAGATCCCTACCACCACATTGTTAAAGTAGGTATGCCTCCCTCATGATGACGTTTTTACTTTGGCTCTAGTAAAGGTAGGATTTCTGGTGGGGTGTCATCCCACAAGTCCTGCCCCATTGAATACATCACAACAGAAAGAAGCAGTCAACCCTTCCCATCAGAATTATCCAACTTAAGTAGATGGGATAGTGACCAAGCAGAACTAGGTCCTGCCCTTCCCCACCCAACTTATGGCTTGGTACCACCCTCCCAAACTCAGGATTACAGGGTCACAATTTCTATAATATTAGCAGATCTTCCATGTCAGTGTCCTAGGCCCAACCATCTTCAGCTGCTTCATCAATGACCTTCCCTCCATCATAGGTCAGAAATGGGGATGTTCGCTGATGATTGCACAGTGTTCAGTTCCATTCGCAACCCCTCAAATAATGAAGCAGTCTGAGCCTGCATGCAGCAAGACCTGGTCAACATCCAGGCTTGGGCTCATAACATTCGCGCCAGACAAGTGCCAGGCAATGACTATCTCCAACAAGAGAGAGTCTAACCACCTCCCCTTGACTTTCAACGGCATTACCATCGCCGAATCCCCCACCATCAACATCCTGGGGGTCACCACTAACCAGAAACTTAACTGGACCAGCCATATAAATAATGTGGCTACAAGAACAGGTCAGAGGCTGAGTATTCTGCGCGAGTGACTCACCTCCTGACTTCTCAAAGCCTTTCCACCATCTACAAAGCACGAGTCAGGAGTGTGATGGAATACTCTCCGCTTGCCTGGATGAGTGCAGCTCCAACAACACTCAAGAAGCTCGACACCATCCAGGACAAAGCAGTCCGCTTGATTGGCACCCCATTCACCACCCTAAACATTCACTCCCTTCACCACCGGCACACAGTGGCTGCAGTGTGTACCATCCACAGGATGCACTGCAGCAACTCACCAAGGCTTCTTCGACAGCACCTCCGCGACCTCTACCACCTAGAAGGACAAGAGCAGCAGGTACATGGTAACAACACCACCTGCACGTTCCCCTCCAAGTCACACCATCTCGACTTGGAAATATATCGCCGTTCCTTCATCGTCGCTGGAACTCCCTTCCTAACAGCACTGTGGGAGAACCTTCACCTCACAGACTGCAGCGGTTCAAGAAGGCGGCTCAGCACCACCTTCTCAAGGGCAATTAGGGATGGGCAATAAATGCCAGCCTCGCCAGCGACGACCACATCCCATGAACGAATAATTAAAAAAATCATAGAATCATAGAATGGTTACAGCACAGAAGGAGGCCGTTTGGCCCGTCGAGCCTGTGCCGGCTTTTTGTAAGAGCAATCCAGTTAGTCCCATTCCTTCGCTCTTTCCCGATAGCCCTGCAAATTTTTTCTCTTGAAGTATTTATCCAATTCCTTTTTGAAAGTCACGATTAAATCTGCTTCCACCACCTTTTCAGACAGCACATTCCAGATCATAACTACTCACTGCATTAGAAAGTTTTCCCTCATGTCACCTTTGGTTCTTTTGCCAATCACCGTAAATCTGTGACCTCCAGTTCTCGACCCTTCCACCAATGGGGACAGTTTCTCTTTATTTACTTTATCTAAACCCTCATGATTTTGAACACTTCTATCAAATCTCCTCTTAGCCTTCTCTGCTCTAAGGAGAATAACTCCAGCTTCTCCAGTCTATCCATGTAACTGAAGTCCCTCATCCCTGGAACCATTTTAGTAAATCTTTTCTGCAACCTCTCTAAGGCCTTCACATCCTTGCTAAAGTGTGGTGCCCAGAATTGGACACAATATTCAGCTGTGGCCGAACCAGTGTTTTATGAAGGTTCAACATAACTTCCTTGCTTTTGTACTCTATACCTCTATTTATAAAGCCCAGGATCCCATATGCCTTTTTCAACCGCTTTCTCAACCTGTCCTGCCACCTTCAAAGATTTGTGCACATATACCCCCAGGTCTCTCTATTCCTGCACCCACTTTAGAATTGTACCATTTAGTTTATATTTCCTCTCCTCGTTCTTCCTGCCAAACTATATCACTTTGCACTTCGCTGTGTTAAATTTCATCTGCTATATCCATTCCACCAGCCTGTCTATGTCCTCTTGAAGTCTATTACTATCCTCCTCACTGTTTACTACACTTCCAAGTTTTGTGTCATCTGCAAATTTTGAAATTGTGCCCTGTACACCCAAGTCCAAGTCCAAGTCATTTAGATATATCAAAAAAAGCAATGGTCCTAGTACTGACCCCTGGGGAACACCACTGTATACCTTCCTCCAGTCCATAAAACTGTTCACCACAAATCTCTGTTTCCTATCACTAAGCCAATTTCGTATCCATGCTGCCACTGCCCCATATATTCTATGGGCTTCAATTTTGCTGACAAGCTTATTGTGTGGCACTTTATCAAACACACTTTGAAAGTCCATATACACAACATCAACCACAATGTCCTCATCAACCCTCTCTGTTACCTCATCAAAAAACTCAATCAAGTTAGTTAAACATGACTTTTTTTTAGTTCATTCATGGGATATGGGTGTTGCTGGCAAGGCCAGCATTTATTGCCCATCCTTAATTGCCCTTGAGAAGATGGTGGTGAGCCACCTTCTTGAACCGCTGCAGTCCGAGTGGTGAAGGTTCTCCCACAGTGTTGTTAGGTAGGGAGTTCTAGGATTTTGACCCAGCGACGATGAAGGAACGGCGATATATTTCCAAGTCGGGATGGGGTGTGTTTTGGAGGGGAACATGCAGGTGGTGTTGTTCTCATGTGCCTGCTGCCCTTGTCCTTCTGGGTGGTAGAGGTCGCAGGTTTGGGAGGTGCTTTCGAAGAAGCCATGGCGAGTTGCTGCAGTGCATCTTGTGGATGGTACAAACTGTAGCCACGTTGCGCCGGTGGTGAAGGGAGTGAATGTTTAGGGTGGTGGATCAGGTGCCAATCAAGCGGGCTGCTTTGTCCTGGATGGTGTCGAGCTTCTTGAGTGTTGTTGGAGCTGCACTCAACCAGCCAAGTGGAGAGTATTCTATCACACTCCCGGCTTGTGCCTTGTAGATGGTGGAAAGGCTTTGGGGAAGCCTTTAACAAATCCGTGCTGGCTTTACTTTATTAATCCACACTTGTCCAAGTGACTATTAATTTTATCCCAGATTATCGTTTCTAAAAGCTTCCCCTCCACCGTGGTTAAATTGATTGGCCTGTAGTTGCGGGGTTTATCCTTACACCCTTTTTTGAACAGGGGTGTAACATTTGCAATTCTCTAGTCCTCTGACACCACCCACATATCTAAGGAGGATTGGAAGGTTATGGCCAGCACCTCTGCAATTTCCACCCTTACTTCCCTCAGCAACCTAGGATGCATCCCAGCCAGACTGGGTGTCTACTCTATTTTAAGTATAGCCAGCCATTCTAGAACCTCCTCTTTAGCAATTTTTGGCCCATCCAGTAGGTCAACTACCTACACTTTTACTGTGATTTTGGCAGCATCTTCTTCCTTGGTAAAGACAGATGCAAAATACTCATTTAGTACCTCAGCCATGCCCTCAGCCTCCGTGCGTAGATCTCCTTTTTGGTCCCTAATCGGACCCACCCCTCCTCTTATTACCCGTTTACTATTTATATGCCTATAGAAGTCTTTTGGATTCCCTTTTATGTTAGCTGCCAGTCTATTCTCATACTTTCTCTTTGCCCCTCTTATTTCCTTTTTCACTTCCCCTCTGTACTTTCTATATTCAGCCTGGTTCTCACTTGTATTATCAACCTGACATCTGTTATACGCCCCCTTTTTCTGCTGCTTCTTACTCTCTATCTCTTTTGTGATCCAAGGAGCTCTAGCTTTGGTTGTCCTACCTTTCCCCTCGTGGGAATGTACCTAGACTGTACCCGAACCATCTCCTCTTTAAAGGCCGCCCATTGTTCGATTACAGTTTTGCCTGCCAATCTTTGATTCCAATTTACCCGGGCCAGATCCATTCTCAACCCATTGAAATTAGCTTTCCTCCAATTAAGTATTTTTACTCTAGATTGCTCCATGTCCTTTTCCATAACTAATCTAAACCTGATGATTCTATGATCACTGTTCCCTAAATGTTCCCCCACTGACACTTGCTCCACTTGACTCACTTCATTCCCCAGAACTAGATCCAGCAATGCCTCCTTCCTCTTTGGGCCAGAAACATACTGGTCAAGGAAGTTCTCCTGAACACACTTCAGAAAATCCTCCCCCTCTTTGCCCTTTACACTATTACTATCCCAGTCTGTATTAGGATAGTTGAAGTCCCTAATTATCATTACTCTATAGTTCTTGCATCTCTCTGTCATTTCCCTGCAAATTTGCTCCTGTAGATCCTTCCCACTAGTTGGTGGCCTATAGAATACACCCAGTAATGTAATGGCACCTATATTGTTTCTTAACTCTAACCAAATAGATTCTGTCTTTGACACCTCAAGGACAACCTCTCTCTCCAGCACTGCAATATTCTAATATTCTCCTTAATCAATACTCTCCCTCCTTTTTTTCCTTCCCTATCTTTCCTGAACACCTTGTATCCAGGAATATTTAGTACCCAATCCTGCTCTTTTTGAGCCAGGTCTCCGTTATCGCCACTACATCATATTCCCATGTGGCTATTTGCGCCTGCAGCTCACCAACCTTATTTACCAAGCTTCGTGCGTTTACACACATGCACTCTAAACCTATTTTAGACCTTCTCGTATTCTCTCTTAGCCTGATCCCACCTAATACTGTACTATTTCTTACTCTAGTGCTAACTCTAGCACAATCCTTTGTGCACCTTGTTTCTCCTCTCTAATGCTACTGCCTGGTATCCATCCTCCTGCCAAATTAGTTTAAACACTCCTGCACAGCACTAGTGAACCTCCCCGCGAGGACATTGGTCCCAGCTCTGTTGAGGTACAACCTGTCTGTCTTGATCAGGTCCCTCCTGCCCCAGAACTGGTCCCAATGCCCCCAAAATCTGAAGCCCTCCCTCTTGCACCATATCACTAGCCACGCGTTAACCTGCCTTATCTTCCTATTTCTGTACTCACTAGCACGTGGCACTGAGAGCAATCCAGAGATTACAACCTTTGAGGTCCTGCTTTTTATCTTCCTCCCTAGCTCCTGAAACTCTGACCACAGGACCTCATCCCTTTTCTTTCCTATGTCGTTGGTACCCACATGGACCACAGCTTCTGGCTGTTCCCCTTCCCCCTGCAGAATGTTCTGCACCCTCTCCATGATGTCCTTTACCCTGGCACCAGGGAGGCAACACACCATGCGGGACTCACGTCAGCGGTCAGAGAAATGCCTGTCTGTCCCCCTAACTATCAAATCACCTACGACTGCTGAATTTGTCCTTATGTCATTAGCCATATGAATCCCATGTTACATACAATATAATTGGAGCCACTGATTTATGATGATTGAATAAATCAAATTGCACTTTTCTTACTCAATATTGTGAGAATTTTCAGGATTGAATTTGTGTACATTTGCATGACAACCATATATCAGTGATTTTGATTATTATATGCTTGTTAACTATGCAGCTCTATTTTTTTTTCTGGTTTCCCCCTGGCCCTTTTGGAATCTTCAATCAGCATTTCCCAACATGTCTCAGTCCTTTCAGGGCATCAGAACTGCAAGGATGCCAATGTTCCCTGACAGCTTGTTCTTCTGTTTTACTCACTTCAAAGTGTGAGATATGCTACTGCATTATTTTCCAATTATATATAGTGGTAAAGGAGCAGCAGCAGGCTATGGGGAAAGACTAGAGACAGCGTTGGGCATGAAGCCCTCAAGCAGATGGCGTGGTTGAGAACAGCACCACATTGCTACCTATCTTATAGTGAGCGACAGGAGGATTCAATGAGAGCTAAATATAATATATAAATAAGTTTTTACGGGTGACAGGCAGACACGACGTAAATAGCAGGACGGGAAAAGTGTGACAAGAAATTATTTGCAGGAAGCACGTGCTTTATGCAAAACTTTTAATATATTACTAGTGGATCTCTCATCTCATGCTATTGGGGGTAATAGTGTTGTAAAAGAAGTGGACATAGGTGGTGTTGGTGATGGTAAGTGAGAGGATATGGTGTTGGTGAGTGTATGTTGGTTTTGTGATTTGTGAGGTGGCGTGGGAGTAGTTTAGAGGACTGGGAAAGTGAGGTATGCTGCAGGGTAATGAATTGTATGAGTAGACTAGTGAGCAGTTGGGAAAGGGAAGTATTGAGAATTTGAGGTAGTGGGATGGTTGAGGTAGATTACTGAATAGAGAAGCAGTAAGGAGTGGTATTGAGTAGTTGAGGGGGTATTAAGTAATATGGATAGCGGCTCACCACCACCTTCTCGAGGGCAATTAGGGATGGGCAATAAATGCCGGCCTCGCCAGCGACGCCCACATCCCGTGAACGAATAAAAAAAAAAATATTGGAGGCCATTAGAAAAGTGAGTAATCAAAGTGAGTAGTCTGGGATAGTAAGAATTCATTTGGGTAAAGTGAGGATGGCTATGGGCATAATGAGTACAGTAGTTGAAGGAATGGGTAGTCAGTACTGGGGATGGAGTACTTAGTATGTGGTGAAAGGTAGTGGGTATGGGCATAATGAGTAGTTGAAAGGGTAAGTAGTGAGAGGACAGCTGACAGTGGGGAGGTAAAAAATTTGGATGATGGTTAGAGGGCTTTGGGATTTTGGGTATTTGGTGGTCAGTGGGCAGTTGGGGGAAAATAATAGCGTGGAGATCGGTAATGGATACTAGGGAGACGGTGGGTATATGGGATGGTAATGGGTATCTGTGCGGTAGCAGTTATTGTGGATTGAAGGAATTGATGAAGGCAGAGTGTAGGATGGGTGACAGGCAAAGGTAGCGATTTGAAATAAAAATAAATGGGGAGGAGTTGAATAGGATGGATGAATGAATGGGGAGAACTGGAAAGAGAAGAGACCTAAGTGGATGTAGGGGGTCATAGAAAAGCACAGGAAGAGCAGGGCCAAAGCAGACACCACAGCCACTGAAAAACAGAGAAAGGCAGAGCTGAAGTGGACAGGAAAAATTACATAAATAGAAGCAATAGAGCCGAGTAGAAATAAATGAGATTTAAATAAAGGAAAGAAGGAAACCAGATTGAAATAAAAAAATAGAAATGACAAGGAATGGATGTGGAACAACAGAGAGATATTGGGGCTGAAGCTGACTGAGGGAGATGAAGAGGAACAGAGGAAGATGCACAGAGGCAGAAAGTCGCCATCAGTCTCAAGGAACAGGATTCACCCAAATTAATTAATGAAAACGACAGTTGCAGGTTGGCAATTAGCACCCATGGGCTCAGAAAACTAGCTTTCCCAAATTAATTAAATTGAAAAACCTTTGGTGGGTTGGCAGGCATCCTCAGAACTAATACATTAAATTAAAAGAACTTGCGGCTCAGAAGGTCAGTAGGCATTCCTTACGTTAATAAATGGAATAAATAAAATCAGAGCTCAATGCACTACCAGGCATCCCTGGAGTTAATTAAAAAAACGTATAAACTTGTAGCTCAGCCAGCCATGCACTCCAAAAACTAATAAATAAAAATGGAGCTCAGCAGGCCGGGCTGGGTTTGCCACTAATCAATTAACTAAATAAATGGGGCCTCAAAAAGAAGCAATTTCACTTCACACCAGTTATAAGCCCCGATTTTGCTGAAAGTAAAAGAAGATACAGCAAAGGCTATGGGCCCCGACAACATCCCAGCTGTAGTGCTGAAGACTTGTGCTCCAGAACTAGCTGCGCCTCTAGCCAAGCTGTTCCAGTACAGCTACAACACTGGCATCTACCCGACAATGTGGAAAATTGCCCAGGTATGTCCTGTCCACAAAAAGCAGGACAAATCCAATCCGGCCAATCACCACCCCATCAGTCTACTCTCAATCATCAGCAAAGTGATGGAAGGTGTCGTCGACAGTGCTATCAAGCGGCACTTACTCACCAATAACCTGCTCACCGATGCTCAGTTTGGGTTCAGCCAGGACCACTTGGCGCCAGACCTCATTACAGCCTTGGTCCAAACATGGACAAAAGAGCTGAATTCCAGAGGTGAGGTGAGAGTGACTGCCCTTGACATCAAGGCAGCATTTGACCGAGTGTGGCACCAAGGAGCCCTTGTAAAATTGAAGTCAATGGGAACCAGGGGGAAAACTCTTTAGTGGCTGGAATCATACCTAGCACAAAGGAAGATGGTAGTGGTTGTTGGAGGCCAATCATCTCAGCCCGAGGGCATTGCTGCAGGAGTTCCTCAGGGCAGTGTCCACACCCAACCATCTTCAGCTGCTTCATCAATGACCTTCCCTCCATCATAAGCTCCGAAATGGGGATGTTTGCTGATGATTGCACAGTGTTCAGTTCCATTCGCAACCCCTCAAATAATGAAGCAGTCCAAGCCCGCATGCAGCAAGACCTGGACAACATCCAGGCTTGGGCTCACAAGTGGCAAGTAACATTCACGCCAGACAAGTGCCAGGCAATGACCATCTCCAACAAAAAAGAGTCTAACCACCTCCCCTTGACTTTCAATGGCATTACCATCACCGAACCCCCCACCATCAACATCCTGGGGGTCACCATTGACCAGAAACTTAACTGGACCAGCCATATTAATAACGTGGCTACAAGAGCAGGTCAGAGGCTGGGTATTCTGCAGCGAGTGATTCACCTCCTGACTCCCCAAAGCCTTTCCACCATCTACAAGGCACAAGTCAGGAGTGTGATGGAATACTCTCCACTTGCCTGAATGAGTGCAGCTCCAACAACACTCAAGAAGCTCAACACCATCCAGGACAAAGCAGCCCGCTTGATTGGCACCCCATCCACCACCCTAAACATTCACTCCCTTCACCACCGGCAAACAGTGGCTGCAGTGTGTACCATCCACAGGATGCACTGCAGCAACTCGCCAAGGCTTCTTCGACAGCACCTCCCAAACCCGCGACCTCTACCACCTAGAAGGACAAGAGCAGCAGGTACATGGGAACAACACCACCTGCACGTTCCCCTCCAAGTCACACACCATCCCGACTTGGAAATATATCGTCGTTCCTTCATCGTCGCTGGGTCAAAATCCTGGAACTCCCTTCCTAACAGCACTGTGGGAGAACCTTCACCACACGGACTGCAGTGGTTCAAGAAGGCGGCTCACCACCACCTTCTCAAGGGCAATTAGGGATGGTCAATAAATGCCGGCCTTGCCAGTGATGCCCACATCCCATGAACGAATAAAAAAAAAATTAACATTTAAAAGATCAAAACTAAAAGTTAAATGGATTTTTAAAAGAGTTAAAAATTACATAACAACTTGCAGTTGGTGGTAGGACGGCTGATTGTGGATGAAGTTGGGAGACAATTTGAAGGCACAACAGCGCCACGTAGTGTTGGGAGACCCACAAGGTAAATAATGGTAAAAATAGAAAGCAGGGCCTAGAAATTCCAGAATTCTCACTCCACTGCCAGAACTGCAGTGGGCGGGAGGGGGAGGGCAAGCACAAGCTGGTATGATCTAAGTTTCAAAACTTAGAAATTTTATCCGAAGTTGCTCTCTCATTGGTCTGCCTACATCCTCCTGACAGTTCACCTCTCTTGGAGTACTTGTCGTTTGGATACAGCATCGTGGGGCACACTTATGACCCTTGTACAGCAAGTATGCCTGCTTCAACAACAACAACTTGCATTTATATAGCACCTTTAACGTAGTAAAACGTCCCAAGGTGCTTCACGGGAACATTATCAACCAAAATTTGATACTGAGCCACAAAAAGAAATATTAGGACAGGTGACCAAAAGCTTGGTCAAAGAGGCAAGTTTTAAGGAACATCTTAAAGGAGGAGAAAAAGGTAGAGAGGCGGAGAGGTTTAGGAAGGGAATTCCAGAGCTTAGGGCCTAGGCAGCTGAAGGCACGGCCACCAATGGTGGAGCGATGAAAATCGGGGATGTGCAAGGGGCAAGAATTGGAGGAGCGCAGAGATCTAGGAGGGTTGGAGGAGGTTCCAGAGATAGGGAGGGGCAATGCTATGGAGGGATTTGAAAACAAGGATGAGAATTTTAAAATCGAAGCGTTCCCGGACCAGGAGCCAATGTAGGTCAGCGAGCACAGAGGTGATGGGAGAATGGGACTTTATACAGTAGTACTTACTGCTGGTTGTACAACAGATGCAACTGGTCAGATTTTCAGGGGAACTGGGCATCCTGCAATTTCCAAAAATGATAGGGGGGGTAAGCTGGAAGAAGCACCCAGCCCTATCCGTCAGAACTTCTTGTTGCTCCCAGAAAAGGGTGGAAATGAGTTCTGTCCAAAATTCCTGTCCCTTTACTCCTACTGTGCTGAAATTAGGCTCCCCAAAACTAAGGAATTTCAGGACTCAATTCTCCATTTATAAGCATTCCTAGAAGCATGTTTTAAAAGTATTGTGACAAGCTTAACAAAATCACAATGCATAGACGAGACACAAGAAATAAATGTGACAGAAGGAAGTGTGCGCTTGACACAAGATTTAAATATGTTATAGATAATAGATTACTAACAAATCATTATGGCACTACTCATGCTAAGTCAGAGGATGCATCATATTACAAGACCTGGAACATTGTATATCTCTATGCTATGTGAAGCATAGAGATATATGTTGTTTGCCAGCTAGAAAAACTAACTGTTGTTAAATGAACATTGGGTTCATACTGCTTCTATTGTTAAGTAAGCATAAGGCAAGCATTTACACAACTTTGGTCCTGGTCTGAAACTGTTTAACTTTGCATCAATGCTGCAGTTAAGAGCCCTGATTATACAATGCTCTGGCAGCAGCTCAAAGCCTCACTGACGGTGGTCACAGGTTGGAAAATCGGGTCTCCGACCTCACGTACCTGTTTTTCCAAGGCATTATTTGGGAAGAGAAAATTAGGCTGCTCTACTGGCAAGTGTGAACCTGATTAAAGTGACTTTTATTCAAGTTAGGTCGTACACCAAATTTCCCAGTTGTGCAACTAATGAACAAAAGAAAGAACTTTTGAATCACAGCAAGGGAAGCTCCATGTGCAAAGGATCTTTTAAATTGCCTCAGGTGTTGCATTTTTCTGCAATGATTTAATATTATGTTGCTTTCATTGGTGATTGTTTTTCACCATAGTTATGAAATTTTTAGTAATAATTTATGTTTTATCTGCGGTATTGCAGCCTGTTGGAAATAGCATAAATGCCACTGTTTTTTCTTGTTCTCCAGTTTCTAATTACTGTTTGCCTGTCTGTACCTATGCTGCAACAGTGGGAGAGGAATCATGGAGCTAAAGTGCCCACACTATATTATTCTAAGAGTCAGTTCAAAAAATCCTGAAAGAACACTAAGAGCTTGGACTTTTTATTATTTTCAAGACAGTATAAAGTATTATAGAAGTCAATCATTGTATTATTATTATATGCCCCATTCTTTTGCTTTTAATTATAAATTCTTGTAAATTATTATAACTACTAGTTTCACCCTGAACAATATGGGCGTTTTCTGCCTTTTGGGATGGACATGGATTGCACATAGTGGGCAGCCCATGTGGTAAAAGAGTAATTAGTCCTACGGTACCATCTCCCCCTCATAAGTTTGTAAGTTTCAGCTCACAGGAGATTGCTTAAGGAAACTGCCATTTTGTTGTGAACAGGAATAAAGAAAGTTGGGGGGATCCTGAGTCATAATAAGAATATCAAAATTTGATGACAATACCAAATTAGGGGCTTGGCAAACTGTGAGGAGAAACGTGGGAGACTGTTTGGAAGACTTAAGACAGGGTGGGGATTGAGCAGATTTGTGGCAAGTGCAATTCAATGCAGATAAATATGAAGTAGCACATTTTGAGGGAAAGTTCAGTCAATGGAAAAATAATACTTTCAATATATAGTCAATTGATGACAACAAATTTCATTGAATCACATAATAAGAATTTTTTTTAACTAAACTTTATAGTTCTTTGAAAAGAATCCTGTTTGCATTAGGAGAGGTAGGTTTACCTTTATGGAAATGTTAACATACATGGGTGCTTCCCAAAATGCCCGCAATGTGGATCTTCAACATCTCTATTTTAAAGGTGGTCAGCCATTCGTGTTAGGAAGGAATCCATGAATGCGGCATGATATCCACAAGTTTGCATGCATCAACCACCTACTGGAGATTCAAGAGAAATAGATACAACATTTGCAATGTGAGTGTCCCAAAATTTAGAATTTTTGACAGATTTTAATAACTATGTCCTTCATCACTGATGATAAATTTCATGGTGCTAAAGAATAGCTATGAGAATTCTCATGTAACTTAGTGTCTCAGAAAGAGCTGCCAGTACTTCATCAACCATTTGAAGCTTGAACTACATGCTTCCCTTTGGCAACATTATCCGCAAACATACGCTCAGCTTCCAATTGCATACTGATGGCACCCAGCTCTACCTCTCCACTATCTATCTCGACCCCTCCACTGTCTCTGTATTATCAGACTGTTTGTTCATCACCCAGTCGTGGATGAGCTGCAGTTTCCTCCATCTAAACATTGGGAAGACTGAAGCCATCATCTTTGGCCCCACCACAAACTCTGTACCCTTGCTCCCCAACCGGTCTCAGGCTGAATCAGATTGCTCACAACCTTGGCATCCTATTTGACCCCAACCCTATATCCTCTCCATCACAAAGACTGCCTACTTCCACCTCTGTAACATCACCTGCCTCTGCCCCTACCTGAGCCCATTTGCCACTGAAGGCCTCATCCATTTGTCACCTCTAGACTCGACTATTCTAATGCTCTCATGAGCCTCCATCCTCTGTAAACTTCAGTTCATCCAAATCTATGTTGCCTGTATTCTGTCCCTCACCAACTTCCATAACTCCTGTCCTTGCTGACCTACATTGTCACCGGCTCCAACATTTCAGATTTAAAAATCTTATCCTTTTGTTTAAATCACCACCATGGCCTTACCCCTCCCTAACTCGATAACCTCTCGGGTGCTACACCCCCTCTCCTCCCAGTTCCTCTGATTCCAGCCTCTTGTGGAACCCTCCTCCTTGCATTCCATCATTGGTGGCTGTCCCTTCAGCCACCTAGGGCCCAAAGTCTGGAATTCCCTCCCTAAACCCCTCTACCTCACCACCACCAAGATCCTCCTTAAAACCCATCTCTTTAACCAAGCTTTTAGTCACCCCATCCAATATCTCCTTCTTTACCTCAACATCCATTTTTTTCTTTATGCCTCTGTGAAGCATCTTGGGACGTTCTACTTTAAAGGCGCTATATAAATGCAAGTTGTTGTTTTTGATAACGTCACAATAACCTCACAGAGCATATAAATTAAAACTGTTACAAAAGAAAGGGTACCCATTTAGGGAACTTGGTAGATTGTTTTTGTTTTGCTATCAAACCATTCACTTAAAATCTAAGCTGATCTTCCAATGGTCACAAAATTACTTGGCTCTACCACGCCAAGAATGTCCGTACGTTAGGTGCCATAGGGCAACGCCCTATATTGAAGTAGTCAACTGTTCTCTAACATTGATGTAGATAGAAGAATAACATGCAACTTCTATATCATCAGTACTGGCACACAATCTACTCAATAAGACCTGCTTACTGTGTAGGAACAAAATAGCTGGAAAATGGAGCTTGGTGTTCAGACTTGTCCAGTCTCACTTCGTAGTTTTCTGAAAAAGTAGCCTCACTAAATAACTGAATCCGAGCTCTGTTCATTTCAATGGGTCGGTCTGGCGGTGACATATTTGGTGTCTGGGGAAGTTTCAGTAAATACCCGAATCTGGACAGCTGTAAATTACTTCCTAAGACGATAGGTTCCCAGGGATGTAAACAGATCTGGGCGCTTAGCCCCTGCTCGCCTAGTTGGCTCGCGCCTATCGGACAACACCAGCACGCGACTAACAACCCGCCAAATGCCGAGCGGCGTGCGCAGGCGCACAAACTGCCGAGGCGCCAGGGAAAGTGCTGAGTTGGTGACTGTCCCTTGTCTCTAATCAAATGGAAACGGCAAATGTGGGACAGTTCTCTTCAGTAGGTTGTATTTCTTACGCCATTAGCAGATGTGGGGTTTACATATAAACGCCGTCGCAGATGCCCGGCTCTGGCCAGTCTAGTCTGTCAAGTAGAAATCACCTGGCTGGGCCGATCACTCAGGTAAGAGGTCACCTGGCTCCCCTGTCCTGACCTGCAGTTCTTCCTCAACCAACACCACCAAAGAAAGCAAATTAACTGCTCATTAAATTCATTTGCGGTTGTGGAGCTGCTCGCTTTCCCATATAACAATAGTGGTAGCATCCAAATAAGTAATTGTTGTGAAATGGTTTGGGGTTTCCTGAGAGATAGTGCTATATAAATGCAAATTCATTCTTTCCTTACTTCCTAAAAAAATAGAGTGCAAACTTAGAGCACATCATGCTTCAACTGTAGTGTGCTCTGCTCAGCTCACATTTTGAGTACTGTGTCCAGGCTTGGTCCATGAGACTGATACCCTGGAGATGAGGCACAGCAAAACTAGGGAAAGACTGACTTGTGAGGAACCACTGGAAAATCTTAGGCTTTTCAGGCTTGAAAGGAGGCAATTAACAGCAGACTTTACTGACTGATGTATGATCGCAAACAGTATAAAAAGGTAAATCTGTAACATTGCATCAAATTAAACCATGACAGTAAAACAAACGGGCACAAGTTCAAACTAGCGAAAGGCAAATTTAGAACTGATGTCAGCAAGTTCTTCATCTGAAGAGTTATTAGTACATGGATTTTCAGGCAGACCAGTGAAGGCAAAAACACTGATATTATTTGATAAACAACTGGATGCTGTGATGGAGGAATTGTAGGCTTATTCTCTGATGAGCTAGAATGGGCTAAAGGGCCTTCTTAATCCATATCCTGTCAGACTGTACCTTGAGAACAAAAGTGTCATCCTCCAGATCCCAGTCCTCAGTATCAAATCCTTACTGGGAATCCCAAATAACTGCCAAATAACGGATACAATTTCTTCCCCTTAAATAAGAGGACCACATAAATATCTTAGGTAAGACTATTTGAACAGTAACTTCTGTTTTAGCTGCACACCCATTCTGAACTATCAAGACTATAACATTGCCTTTAGACGTAAAAACCGATGCAAAGTATTTATTTAACTCATCAGCCATGTCTTTATTATCACACCTAATCTACTCACTGCAGTGTTTATTTTCTGATTTCTAACATAACTAGCCTTCCGATTGCCACTATCCTTTTTCCAATGCCTTTTCAGCGTGGCAGTTACCCACAGCTATTTTTATACCTATTTTATTTTGACAATTGTACCTTTTATCTAACTTTTTTTAGTTAATTTTACTGCAAACTCCCTATTCAGCCATTTTGGTTCATTTAACCATGAACCTTTCTTTAGATGTACAAGGTTACCTTTTTCTTCCGCATGGATTTAAATAAACATTTTTCCTCCATATTACAGGTATTCTTACCTAACAACATATCCAAATGTACTTTCCCCAAATCTTCCCTCATATGTGAAAATTTAGCCCTTCTGAAATCAGGTGCTAACATTAAATTATCAGCAACATTCATTTGCGTCATCAACTGAAGTCTAATGGAACATTGATGCCAATTGCTCAGTTGCTCCTCCACAGGAATGTCAGATATCGTCTCAGGATCACTACTGAGTGCAAACTTTAATAAATTGTTCTCTCTAGTACGCTCACTAACATGCTGAATGAGTGAGCAATCTTTAACCATTAACAGACTAAAATTACTGAAGCCATTTATAACCACCGTTATAAATAAAACATGGCTACAGTTAGCTGCCATGAAACAAAAATTAGAAACAGTTTAGTCAAATTATCCAGATTTTAAAATTAAATAATCCATTTTTTCACGTGTTTTCTGTTGTAAGTGAAATTCAGCAACTTCTGCTAAAGCTACTTGGAAACATGTTAACATCTACTTTAGCCATAACATCTCATGAAATAAATTGTATGAGAATGCGGTCTGGGTTTTTTCAAAACTTGCATTTTGTTTCAAAATATAAAGTAAAGGTCCTGAAAGATGCACTGAATTAAAGTGGCCTTTCCATTGGAGTCAATATTGCTTTTACCATGAACATTAACCAAGTGTTTGTAAAGAGCAACTCCCAAGATGGAAATTAAGATTTTAAGATTCAATATCCAAAATATTATGCTGCATATGGAGCAGCTGGAATGTACTGAATCTATCCACAAATTTGACAACAATGTGTAAACATGTGTATTTCAGACATCCTTCTGTAGTGACGTGCAGTCCACTATTATTTGAACCACTTTGTTAGTTTATAATTACAGTTTTCAATAAATTGTGCCTGTTGTTGAGGTATTAAAACACTACAAATGTAATGCTGTTTTGAAACTAGTTTATTTGAATCATTCCTGAGAGTCATATTGAAAGCTCTTGTTCTCCATTCTGTGCATTTCCTTATGTAATAAGTTGCTTGGAGCAATCTTATGTTTTTCTACACTGCTTGACATTGTTAGGATGTGATTACCCACACAGATCAAGTGTAAGACCTGGAATAAGTACAGCAGTATCTTATTACATAAAGTAACTCTTAATTGCCCAACTCCTTTTAAATGACACACAGGCAAATAGAGTATACACAGGATGTATTGCTAGGATGATTCAATATAAGTCACTCTTATCTATTATCATTTTAGATTAATTGCATTATTGTACAGCTCATACTAGATCATAAAATGCAGCTTCCCTGAGTATTTACAAAACAAGCTTGTAGCATGATTTTTCTGAAGAGTAATGAGAGAGAAAGGCTAATAAAACTTGAGGAACATGCCAGAAATTCAGAACAATGGGAAAACTGATCAGAACACTTAAAGTTGAGAGCATAAACAGTTTAGGATTCTTATGATTGTCTCCAAATCAATTTTATCAGGTGGGGGTTTACATTATATCATTTTGAAACAAAGCATTCATAAAATTAAATAACCAACCATTTCATGGTGTGTACTTATTCAATTAATTATCACGTTACATCTAAAATTAGAACATAATAGGGAGTGAAATATCGAATGTAATAATCAACGTATGGCTGTGATAGTGAAGGTCTGAGCAGTTTATAACTGTAAATTGAATCTTAAACTGAGATCATTTCTCCCCATAATATATCATGAATTTCACAGGTGGTTTGATTTGGTTTCAGGTCCATTTACTGACACCATTTCTTGGTGTTGACCCTTGGTGCCAATATATGTTTTGTTGAAACATGATGACATCCACGTTGTAGGGTTAGCAACATATTATTGCAAGCATTTGAAGAATTGAACAGTTGAGTACTGGGTAGTAATATTTATCAATTTTTATCATCTTTGTCAATTTCTTAATTTATTTTTAGTTCTTGCAGGACCATGTGTTGCTGACGCTGTGATGAGTAGCTGTGAAATTCCAGGATGGGGAAGAAACTTAATATAAATAGTACAACAAGATGTTTCTTTTCTGCCCACATAGTTCCTTTGCAGAACTCATCTGTGTGTCATGGGGGTGTTTCTCTAGACACAAGAAAAGCATTAAAATGGTTTTGACATTAGGGAATGTAATTGATTATGCACATTATGTGTATGAGTGTAGGATGGAAGATCTTATCTGCAAAACTCTTAAAGCACTCAGCAATACCAACAAGGCTTCCCTGCACTTCATATTGAATACAACCTCAATGTCACTCTGCTATGGAGGAAGAGTAGCTAGCATCAACTCACTATTACAAAATTTCCATTGTAGGCCACTTACTTTTGGAGATTGTGTAATATAAACTAAACTGGCCTCCTCAGCCATTGTCAATGAGGCATGTGGAAGCAACTAATAATGGAGAAATCGGCACCAGTAAGTTAATAAATTCATAGAGCAGTGGGCACACCAATAAATAAGTGAATGGACCAGCGGGTTCTGCAAATTAACAAGTTAATGAAACAGCAGATATGCCAACAAACCAATAAATTAATGATGCAATGGACACATTAAGAAATCAATAAATTAATGAAGCAGTGGGGACCAGTGAATTAGTGTCCCCTTCATACCTTTTCTGCAGCCGCTTCCTGTTCTCATGAGCTGATTTTCCTAATACCCATAGAAATTAGCTCAACATATAGGCAGTGCACAAAAATAGCGCTGCGCCTCAAATCAGGACTCTGCTTAACTTTTCACACTGCCCTCTTTTTATGGGGGCAATTTGCTCACCACATATAGTGCTGCACCTGCAAATTGGGGTACAGCTTCCCGTAATGTCATAGATGTGACAAAAAGTTTGGATTTTCATCAGTGTGCTTGCCCGACACACCATACTACAGGGGCCCTTATCAATCATGGCAGCAAGTTCATGGGGAGCGATTGGAACAAAAGCCATCATTGTGGATCACTGCCTATATTTCTAGAAGACAAAGAAAAACATTCCAACAATTCAGCTACTGAATGGTATTGATGCTTTCTGAAAGATTGGTACACTGCAAATGCTTAGGGAGGGCTGAGGCCTTCAAGTAAGATCTTTAATGAAGGTATTAAAAGACAATTCAAAGGATAAATTTGATTACGCTATTATGAAATATGTAATTTTAAAATTTTGTTTAAACCCTTGTTTTGGATGTTAGATCATTTTGATGCACTTCGCAAGGAACGGGTTACAGAAGGGAATTTCAGAAGTTTGGGAGGTGTCATAGGTGTAAAATAACCCTTCTAATTGAAGGTATGCACCTGAAGCATCTTAACCTGTCTTTTCTTTTTACAGATGCTGACTGACTTGCTCTGTAGTTCTAGCATTTTCAGGTTTTTTTTCAGATTTCCAGCATTTGCAGTTTTGTCTAGTAAAATAAAATTGAAAAATACTCAATTTTTGTGTTAAAGATGTGGAACAACATTCTCTGACTTTCTGTGACAAGTATTAGCCTAGTTCTAGATATTGTTTAATTTGTTAGCTGCAGCTGTGAAGGAACAATTATGATTGTATATTGTGCAATAGGAAGAAATGCAGCTCCTGCAAGAGGCAGGATCATTATTACACAACCAGCCTTTTTGAAAATGAAGGGCAAAATACTCCTTATTCTGTACAACTATGAATTTTCTGATTATTAGTGTTACTTGGTGTCCCGCTGGTAGGTTTGAAGCTGGGACATTACAGATTTGTCTCAAATATTTGGATATTTGCATTCTCCATGGTGATATATAAACAGAAATCATCAAATTTTCAATCATAAGACCCGTTGTGGAAAAAGCATTAATGGATTAACAAGAGTGTGCAAGTCTCAATGAGGTGGAACTGTTGTACTTTTTTTTACCAGTTAGCAAAATATCAGGGGAAAAAAGATCCTCCCTTTTGTAGGTTTAATTCTCGTGGGCACACAAGGGAGAAGAAAACTACCAGGGATATACAGGAAAAAAGTTCACGATTTACAGGAAATGTTTTATCGTGGTCTGGGAACATTGCAAATAATTGTCTGTATTTAGTTAGGATGTTCTTCAGAAACCTCTGTGTGAACAAAATCATGTTTCAAGTAATAACACAAAATTGAACAAAGAACAAGCTTAGCCAGACACTGTGTAACCAAGGAGAGTGTATAAAAAGGTATGATGTAATACATATAGTACATTATTAAAACCATGTAGATGAGTCAAACATCATCATTTTAGGGAAGTGCATAATTTGCACCTTGATCATATGATGTAGCAATTCCTTTTTTGTGCTATGGAATAGAAGATTTTGATTTTTAACCCTATTCCATTCTGTATCATGCTTTGTCGTTGTACTGTTTTTTTTTCCTTTTTCTTTTTGTACTTATCAACAACAACAACTTGTATTTATATAGCACCTTAAAGAATGTCTCAAGGCACTTCACTGAAAATGAACGCTGAGCCAGAAAGGAGAAATTAGGAGGACTGACCAAAAGCTTAGTCATAGAAATGGGTTTTGAGAAGGTTTTTAAAGGACAAGAGAGGTTGAGAGGCAGAGGGGTTTAGTGAAGGAATTCCAGAGATTTGGACCCAGGCAGCTCAAGACTCTGCTGCCACTAGTGAGGAAAAGGGAAGAGGGAATGCAGAAGAGGATACATTCAGAGGAATGGAATGTCAGGGGTGGAGTGCGAATGTAGGACAGGAGGAAGTTGCATATACAGGGTGAGGCAAGGCAATGAAAGGATTTAAAGATAAGGTATTGGGAGATAGGGAGCGAGTGTAGATTAGCAAAGACAGAAATAATGGGAAAGCAGGTCTTAGTACAGGACAGGATATGTTCATCAGAGTTTTGGAGAAGCCGGAGTTTACAGAACGAGACTTGGCAAGGGAGAAGAAGCTGCAGATAAGGAAAAAGAAGTTGCAGACAATGAGGCCGAGTATCAGGAGTTGCAAGCTCCATTTGAGCAACAACATGCCCAGGGAATTCACCAATTGTTGCTGCAGAACCAATTCTCTTAAAATTTGGAAGCCACTCTAACACAAGTATTCCTGCATCATGTTCCTATGAATGGTCACATCATGATGCCATACGATACTTCATTCACCATGAATGGACATCCAAATGAAAGATCTAATGACAGGAAAGAGCTGCACCTGCACATTTATGTTCCGGCCCAGGAAATCCCATCTGGACTCCATGATTCAAATAGCATTGGGAGTGCACAAGCAATATGTAAATGAGGGGACTCTGGAAAGTCTAGGAAGGTCCCCTCTGCACCGGAAATTTGAAATACACCCTACTGGAAATGCAAAATGCACCGATACAAGTGTGCTAGCTCCGCCAATGAATCCCCAGTAGAATTTCAGCCTGCTCACGTCAGCATCAAGCACTCACTAGGTGTAGCACAGCCCCCTCTACTCTGCCCCAGCAATGTGCCTTAGCCTGAAACCCTCCATGGCATTTTTCCCACTTCCCACACCATCAGTCTTCTTGTTGCCTCTCTGAGTGAAATTGGCAATTAGTGCCAAATTAGGGGGAGTTGCCTGAGCTCACTATAAATTGAATTTAGATTGACCTAACTCTCAGCTAGCAATAGAGAAGATTTTCATCCCATCAGTCTAGCTGGATTAGAACCTAAGTCCCAAAGGTCTTACCCACTGTGTTACCCAGTTCCCCCATTTTGCTGTTTTTATTCTAAACATCATCCTTTGTTCCCTGTTGTTTAAAGTTGCAGACTTAGCCTATGAGCACTTGCTTCTACCATTTTCTGTACAAACTGGGTCAAAGATTATTTGAGGTGCCTTCAAAGTGCAGGAAGAAATTTCAATTGGCTCTATTCTGATTGGACTGAAGTACCTGCTGACCTAATTGATCCCAGCCAGTCCCATCACCGTGCTGTCACTGCCACTCACGGGGGTATAGGTGTCTGCTGCTCTCTCTTACATAAAGAATCAAAATCAGCAGCAATTCTGATGGACTGTCTCAAGACATCTACTCAACCTTTATCTAAAATGTGTGATACGTTGTCTTCCTACATAGAAATTTTTATTTGAAAATCTAAAGTTGGAAAATTAATTCCCTGACCTAAAGTTACCTTCCAAGCTTAAATTCTCTATCTGAAAACGATAATGGAAATTTCTGAAATCAAGTGGGTGAAAGAAAGACTGTTATGCACTGCACTGATTCAAATCCAATGTGACACTGAAAACTCTGTACTATTTTAGAGTAATTATTTATTTTAATATATGAAATGTTTTTGCATTACTAAGAATATAACATTTTGAAGCAATATTATTCAAAATCTCTGTGACGTTTGTCAACACTATGTGGAAGATCTTGGTTTGGTGTCCATGGAAACCAAAAATTTATTTTTTCTGAGATTCTGAGCTTCTCTGTGGATCCAATCTAATGAAAGTGTCTGCCACTTTTTGTTTTTTGTAGCAGTATAGAAAAGGCTTCCAGATGTACAGAGATTCCCAGTTTACACAGCACTGATTCATCCCTGCTCCATCCCTCCATTAAACTTTACAATCAGACAGGGAAGAAGAAAAAGTTAGAACTGGTTCTAAACCTCTATCTTTGTGTTTGACATTCGCTGTGCTGTTTCTGCATTTGCCCCAGCACTCCATATTGAAGATGGCTGGCAACACTATTTAAAAAAAAATGATTTAGCTGCAGCTGCCACTCCCCAATTACTCTGCTGCCATAAAACCATAGAAAAGATACAGCACAGAAGGGGGCCAGTCGGCCCATTGCGTCCGCATTGGCTCGAAGAACAACCAGGTGCCCATTCTAATCCCACCTTCCAGGGCCCGGTCCATAGCCCTGCAGCTTACATTACTTTAGGTGCAGATCCAGGTACTTTTTAAAAGAGTTGAGAGTCCTTGCCTCTATCACCAATTCGGGCAGCGAAGTCCATATACCCACCACCCTCTGGGTAAAAAAGTTTTTTCTCATGTCCCCTCTAATACTTCTGCCAATCAGCTTAAATCTATGACCTCCAGTTGTTGAACTCTCCGCTGGGGAAACAGGTACTTCCTGTCTTCTCTATCTGGGCCCCTCATAATTTTGTACACCTCAATCAAGTCTCCCCTCAGCCCCCTCTGCTCCAAGGAAAACAACCCCAGCCTATCCAATCTCTCCTCGTAGCTGCAATTTTCAGGCCCTGGCAACATTATTGTAAATCTTCTCTGCACTCTCTCCAGAGCAATTACTTCCTTCCTGTAATGTGGTGACCAGAACTGCGCACAATACTCCAGCTGTGGCCTTACCAGTGTTTTATACAGTTCCATCATTACATCCCTGCTTTTGTATTCTATACCTCGGCTAATAACGGAGAGCATTCCATGTGCCTTCTTCATAACCTTATCTACCTGTACTGCCACCTTCAGGGACCTGTGCACATGCACTCCAAGGTCTCTCACTTCCTCTACCCCTCTCAATATATTCCCGTTTACTGCGTATTCCATTTTACTGTTTGCCCTCCCTCAGTACATTACCTCACACTTCTCTGGGTTGAACTCTATTTGCCACTTTTCCGCCCACTCCACCAACCCATTGATATCTTCTTGGATTCTACAGCTATCCTCTTCACTATCAACTACACGGCCAATTTTTGTGTCGTCTGCAAATTTGCCAATCATGCCCCCTTCATTCAAGTCCAAATCATTAATATATACCACAAACAGCAAGGGACCTAACACCAAGCCCTGTGGCACACCACTGGAAACGGATTTCCATTCGCAAAGACATCCATCGACTTTTACCCTTTGTTTCCCATTACTGAGCCAATTTTGGATCCAATTCTCCACATTTCCCTGTATCGCATGGGCTTTTACCTTTCTGACCAGTCTGCCATGTGGGACCTTGTCAAATGCCTTACTAAAATCCATGTAGATAACATCCACTACACTACCCTCATCAATCTTCCTTGTCACTTCCTCAAAGAATTCAATCAGATTTGTAAGGCATGACCTTCCCTGAACAAATCCATGCTGACTATCCCTGATTAAACCATGCCTTTCCAAGTGACAGTTTATCCTATCTCTCAATATTGATTCTAAGAGATTGCCCACCACCAAGGTAAGACTGACCGGCCTATAATTGTTCGGCCTTTCCCTCGTACCCTTTTTAAACAATGGTACTACGTTTGCAGTCTTCCAATCCTCCAGTACCTCCCCTGTATCTAGTGAGGATTGGAAAATGATCCTCAGAGCATCCGCTATTTCCTCCCTGGCTTCCTTCAATAGCCTAGGAAACAATCTATCCGGCCCTGGTGACTTACCAACTTTCAAGGATTCCAGGCCCTCTTGTACTTCCTCTCTCGTTATGTTTACCTTATCCAATATTTCACACCTCTCCTCTTTAACTACTACGTCTGGATCATCCCTTTCCTTTGTGAATACAGAGACAAAATATTCATTTAAAACCCTACCCACATCCTCTGCTTCTATACGCAAGTTACCCTCATCATCCCTGATAGGCCCCACCTTTTCCTTAGCTAGCCTCTTGTTCTTAATGTACTGATAAAACATCTTTGGGTTTTCTTTAATCTTACTAGCTAATATTTTTTCACACCCTCTCTTTGCTTTCCTTATTTCCTTTTTTACGTCATCCCAGTACTTTCTATACTCCTCTAGGCTTTCTGCAGTATTTAGTTTTCTGTGACAGTCATAAGCTTTCTTTTTCTGTTTTATCTTGCCCTGTATACTTCTAGACAGCCAGGGGGCTCCAATTTGGCAGTGCCACCCTTTTTCTTTGAGGGGACGTGTCTGCATTGTACCCGTAGAATTTCACTTTTTAGTACCTCCCACTGGCTTGACACTGATTTCTCCTCAAGTAGTTGTGTCCAGTCCACTTCTGCCAAATCACGTCTTAGTTCTGTAAAATTTGCCTTCCCCCAATTTAAAACGTTTACTCCTGATTTAACTCTGTCCTTTTCCATAATAATGCTAAAACTAACTGAATTGTGGTCACTATCCCCAATATGGTCACCCACTGTCACTTCACCCACTTGCCCATCTTCATTTCCCAGGACTAAATCTAGAATTGCATCCCCTCTTGTTGGGCTTGTCATGTACTGGCTAAAAAAGTTCTCCTGGACACCGATCAAGAATTTTGCGCCCTCTGTGCCCCTCACACTGTTTGAATCCCAGTTGATGTTAGGGTAGTTGAAGTCCCCTACTATTATTGCCCTCTTATTTTTGCACTCAGAAATTTGCCTACATATTTGTTCTTCTGTCTCCCTTTCACTATTCGGGGGTCTATAGTACACTCCTAGTAGTGTGACTGCCCTTTTTTTATTTCTTAGCTCAACCCATATGGCCTCGATTGATGATCCATTTAGCATGTCATCCCTTCTCACAACTGTAATTGATTCTTTAACCAATAATGCTACCCGCCCCCCTCCTTTTTTATCACCCACTCTATCCTGCCTGAAAACTCTATATCCAGGGATATTGAGCTGCCAGTTATCCCCCTCTTTAAGCCAGGTTTCCGTTATAGCAATGATATCATGCTGCCATGTGTCTATCCGTGCCCTTAGCTCAACTGCTTTGTTTGTAATACTTGCATTGAAGTATGTATCCCTTTAACCCCGTCAAATTCCTGTGCTGAACACTATTTAACCTTTGCTTCTTTTGCCTTTCTGAGTCGCTAACTACGTTACTAACTGTTTTTCTACTTCCCGTTTCTTGGTCTGAATTTGTCCGATCTGTACCTACTCTTTGGTTCCCATCCCCCGCCATACTAGTTTAAACCCTCCCCAACAGAACTAGCAAATGCCCCCGTGAGGATATTGGTCCCGATTCTGCTTGGGTGCAACCTGTCCAGCTTGTACAGGTCCTGCCTTTCCCAGAATCGGTCCCAATGCCTCAGGAATTTAAACCCATCTCTCCTACACCATCTCTCATGCCACGCATTCATCTAGTCTATTCTCCTATTTCTGCTCTCGCTAGCATGTGGCATTGGGAGTAATCCTGATTACTACCTTAGAGATCCTGCTTTTTAATTTATTTCCTAACTCCCTGTATTCTGCTTGCAGGACCTCATCCCTTTTTTTACCGATGTCGTTGGTACCGATATGGACCACGAGCTCTGGCTGTTCACCCTCCCCCTTCAGAATGTCTGAATGTTCTGCAGCCGCTCCGTGACATCCTTGACCCTAGCACCAGGGAGGCAACATACCATCCTGGAGTCACGTCCACAGCCGCAGAAACGCCTATCTGTTCCCCTTACGATGGAATCCCCTATCACTATTGCTCTCCCATTCTTTTTCCTCCCCTCCTGTTCAGCTGAGTCACTCGTGGTGCCACGTTCTTGGCTCTTGCTGCATTCCCCTGATAAGCCATCTCCCCCAACAATATCCAAAGTGGAATATCTGTTTGAGAGGGAGATGGCTCCAGGGGACTCCTGCTCTACCTGCCTAGTCCTTTTACTCTGCCTGGCGGTCACCCATTTCCTTTCTGCCTGCATAATCTTTATCTGCGGTGTGACCACCTCACTGAACGTGCTAGCCACGATAATATCAGCATCGCGGATGCTGCACAGTGAATCCACCCGCAGCTCCAGCTCCGAAATGCGGTTAGCCAGTGGCTGCAGCTGGACACACTTCCTGCACACGTGGTCGCTAGGGACACCGGTGGTGTCCATGACTTCCCACATAGCACAGGAGGAGCATATCATGGGTGCGAGCTCTGCTGCCATGACTTGCCTTAGATTAAGCTGGTTAGTTACTCCCTTTAAGAAGTTTACTCCTTTAAATTACTCTTAATTTAAAGAATGTTAACTACACTAGGGAACTTGGGGTCAATATTCGGATGGCTGAGCGGGTGCGTTCGTGGCAGGGGGGCTCCTAAAATTGGGGATTCCCAGAGCGGGTCCAGAACCCGGCTCTAACCCGCCCACTTCCGGGTTCCCCAATGATGCGAATTGATGCGCGCGCAGCCCCCACATGCGGGACACCCACCAGCAATCAAAGCCGACAGGATCCCACCTAAGATCATTATCTGGGTACTAGAGGTCGTTTACAGACCTCATTAGTTGGAGATTTTAGGAGGATTCGGATTTTGGACTACTCAGCGTGTTTCCCAAACTGGGGGAAACACTCCCTGTTTAAACAGACGTGTTGTAGCCAGCAGCCAGTGGCAGCTGCAAAGGTCCATTTAACAGGTACGGGGTAAACCCTCATTCATTGCAGCAGGGCACTCTGTCACCTCAGACAAAGTTTTGCCTGCCACACCGTTGTCTCCACACTCCAAATTATTAAATCATACCCTAAACTCTGCTGTCCAAACACATTTACCTACTTTGTGGACCCCTTCACACTCACACCGTCAGGATGGGCGGGGGGGGGGGTTCCATTGCTCCATTGGAGGACAAGCACCATCACCAGGCACGCCGTCCACCTCCGCCACGTGGAGCTACACAACCCTGTGCTGCGCAACAGGCACCTGCACAAAGTAGTCATGCAACTACACGTAACCCACTGTAGGGTGACCCAATGGGTGGCATCAAGGGTGTTCATGGAGAACCTCATGAAAGGGCATTATTGCACAAGCCAATCAAGAATGGCCAAGACGTGGCAGTAGTGGTGACAATATAATACGTAATGTGAGTTGATCAGAAATCAAATATAACTAAAAACCATGACAAACCCTCAAACACCCTTGTGCATCCCCTTCATGCTCACGACACGTTTGCCTTATGCTTCCTACTACACATATGTGATGCATGCCCTGTGGCTGCAGCACAGGTAGTGGCAGGTTGGGTGAGGCTGACCGTGAAAGAGATGCATTAGAGGGTGAGTATGAGATAGAGCCATGAGATTGTATGAGGATTGGGTTGAGTGGTAGTGGTGGGATGAGTACTGGCGAGGTGAGAAAGTGCAGGTAAGATGAGGATGGGCTTTGAGTGGGTGTGAGGAGTGATGTGATAGAGTAGTGTTGGCAGTGCAGAAGGAGATGTGGGGTGGGGTGGTGATGTGGCAGACGGAGTATAGGGGAACGAGTAAGTGTACTCACTTCGGCTGACCTACTTAGGTCATTGAAGCGCCTCCTGCACTGTATGCAGGTGCGTGATATGTTGGTGGTGCTGGTGACCTCCTCTGCCACCTCGAGCCAGGCCTTCGTGGTGGTAGAGGCAGGCCACTTCCTCCCTTCCGCTGGGGAGAAGATCTCTGTCCTCCCCCTCCTCCTCACCCCATCCAGTAGGACTGGAGTGAGGCATCATTAATCCTGGGAGCAGCCTTCCTCCTGGGCTGCTCCATGCTGTAATTTTGGCTTCTTTCTGCAGCATCAGTCAGTGGAAGACAGCCCCTTTAAATAGGGCTCCTCCAGCTGACAGCCTATGATGCGGGTGCACAGTCCGCCTGCTGCGCAGCTTTCCAGCACGAAACCCGGAAGCCAAGGTAAGTGGCTTCAATTTACTTACAATCGCGTGGGGAACCCACCGATTTTACTGGGCGGGTTACCCACGTGCCCAGTCGACCCCCCGCTGGCAACCCGCCTCCCTCCTAATATTGGGCCCCTTGATTCACTAAAAAACGTTACTTGCTATAACTAAATTAAGTTTAGTTTTTTATTTAAAATGTACTTTTATGCTATGTTACTTAGCCCACAGTCCTAAGAAAGAAGAAAACAGAAGAGATACTCACCACCAACCACCTACCTGCCTTACCTGTGATATCACACTGCAGTTTTGTTTTGTTGTTGCTGTGACCCCCTCTCGGTACGCTCCGCTCTGCTGTCTAAACAAATGCACCTCACCCCTTACTGCACCGAATCCCCTCACTCACCAAATTCCCAATTATAAACTCTGTCGAAACCAGACTCTGTCGATAGCTGCTACTCCGTGTTCCCCCATTCTTTATCCAGGCAAGCTCTTGAGTGCTGTGGTGTCAGCCTGTGTTTAAATAAGCCCTCTGCCATTAGGGAAATTTCTAAAATTAAATAAGTAATTAAAAAAAAACTTAAATTTTATATCTCTCTATATTAAGTTAGAATTCAAGTATTGTTAAACGAAATACAGTTGCCAGACTGGGCCTGTGGCAGGTGGTGAGCGAACCAACACGAGGGAAAAACTTGCTTGACCTCGTCCTCACCAATCTACCTATTGCAAAAGCATCTGTCTATGACAGTATTGGTAGGAGTGACCACCGCACAGTCCTCGTGGAGACGAAGTCCCGTCTTCGCACCGAGGACACCATCCAACGTGTTGTGTGGCACTACCACCGTGCTAAATGAGATAGATTCAGAACAGATGTAGCAGCTCAAAACTGGGCATCCATGAGGCGCTGTGGGCCATCAGCAGCAGCAGAATTGTATTCCAGCACAATCTGTAACCTCATGGCTTGGCATATTCCTCACTCTACCATTACCAACAAGCCAGGGGATCAACCCTGGTTCAATGAGGAGTGCAGAAGAGCATGCCAGGAGCAGCACCAGGCGTACCTAAAAATGAGGTGCCAACCTGGTGAAGCTACAACTCAGGACGACATGCATGCTAAACAGCGGAAGCAACATGCTGCAGAGAGAGCTAAGCAATTCCACAACCAACGGATCAGATCAAAGCTCTGCAGTCCTGCCACATCCAGTTGTGAATGGTGGTGGACAATTAAACAACTAACGGGAGGATGAGGCTCTGCAAACATCCCCATCCTCATTGATGGTGGAGTCCAGCATGTGAGTGCAAAAAACAAGGCTGAAGCATTTGCAACCATTTTCAGCCAGAAGCGTCGAGTGGATGATCCATCTCGGCCTCCTCCCAATATCCCCACCATCACAGAAGCCAGTCTTCAGCCAATTCGATTCACTCCACCTGATACCAAGAAACGGCTGAGTGCACTGGACACAGCAAAGGCTATGGGCCCCAACAACATCCCAGCTGTAGTGTTGAAGACTTGTGCTCCAGAACTAGCCGCGCCTCTAGCCAAGCTGTTCCAGCACAGTTACAACACTGGCATCTACCCGACAATGTGGAAAATTGCCCAGGTATGTCCTGTCCATAAAAAGCAGGACAAATCCAATCCGGCCAATTACCGCCCCATCAGTCTACTCTCAATCATCAGCAAAGTGATGGAAGGTGCCATCGTCAGTGCTATCAAGCGGCACTTACTCACCAATAACCTGCTCACCAATGCTCAGTTTGGGTTCCGCCAGGACCACTCGGCGCCAGACCTCATTACAGCCTTGGTCCAAACATGGACAAAAGAGCTGAATTCCAGAGGTGAGGTGAGAGTGACTACCCTTGACATCAAGGCAGCATTTGACCGAGTGTGGCACCAAGGAGCCCTAGTAAAATTGAAGTCAATGGAAATCAGGGGGAAAACTCTCCAGTGGCTGGAGTCATACCTAGCACAAAGGAAGGTGGTAGTGGTTGTTGGAGGCCAATCATCTCAGTCCCAGGGCATTGCTGCAGGAGTTTCTCAGGGCAGTATCCTATGCCCAACCATCTTCAGCTGCTTCATCAATGACCTTCCCTCCATCATAAGGTCAGAAATGGGGAAGTTTGCTGATGATTGCAGTGTTCAGTTCCATTCACAACCCCTCAAATAATGAAGCAGTCCAAGCCCGCATGTGGCAAGACCTGGACAACATCCAGGCTTGGGCTCATAAGTGGCAAGTAACATTCGCACCAGACAAGTGCCAGGCAATAACAATCTCTGTGGTGGGTAAAATTTTGGAATCTATTATTAAGGAGACAGTAGCGGAACATTTGGATAAACATAATTTAATAGGACAAAGTCAGCATGGCTTTATGAAGGGGAAGTCATGTCTGACAAATTGGCTTGAGTTCTTTGAGGACATAACTACAGGGTGGATAAAGGGGAACCAGTGGACGTAGTGTATTTAGACTTCCAGAAGGCATTCGTCAAGGTGCCACATAAAAGATTATTGCTCAAGATAAAGAATCACAGGATTGGGGGTAATATTCTGGCATGGGTGGAGGATTGGTTATCTAACAGGAAGCAGAGAGTTGGGATAAATGGTTCATTCTCGGACTGGCAACCAGTAGCCAGTGGTGTTCCGCAGGGGTCGGTGCTGGGTCCCCAACTCTTTACAATCTATATTAACGATTTGGAGGAGGGGACCGAGTGTAACGTATCAAAGTTTGCAGATGATACAAAGATGGAAGGGAAAGTGGAGAGTGAGGAGGACATAAAAAACCTACAGGGGGATATAGACAGGCTGGGTGAGTGGGCAGAGATTTGGCAGATGCAATACAATATTGGAAAATGTGAGGTTATGCACTTTGGCAGGAAAAATCAGAGAGCAAGTTATTATCTTAATGGCGAGAAACTGGAAAGTACTGCAGTACAAAGGGATCTGGGGGTCCGAGTGCAAGAAGATCAAAAAGTTAGTATGCAGGTGCAGCAGGTGATCAAGAAGGCCAACGGAATGTTGGCTTTTATTGCTCGGGAGATAGAATATAAAAACAGGGAGGTATTGCTGCAGTTATATAAGGTATTGGTGAGACCGCACCTGGAATACTGCATACAGTTTTGGTGTCCATACTTAAGAAAAGACATACTTGCTCTCGAGGCAGTACAAAGAAGGTTCACTCGGTTAATCCCGGGGATGAGGGTCGGACATATGAGGAGAGGTTGAGTAGATTGGGACTCTACTCATTGGAGTTCAGAAGAATGAGAGGCGATCTTATTGAAACATATAAGATTGTGAAGGGGCTTGATCGGGTGGATGTGGTAAGGATGTTCCCAAGGATGGGTGAAACTAGAACCAGGGGGCATAATCTTAGAATAAGGGGCTGCTCTTTCAAAACTGAGATGAGGAGAAACTTCTTCACTCAGAGGGTAGTAGGTCTGTGGAATTTGCTGCCCCAGGAAGCTGTGGAAGCTACATCATTAAATAAATTTAAAACAGAAATCGACAGTTTCCTTGAAGTAAAGGGAATTAGGGGTTACGGGGAGCGGGCAGGAAATTGGACATGAATTTAGATTTGAGATTAGGATCAGATCAGCCATGATCTTATTGAATGGCGGAGCAGGCTCGAGGGGCCGATTGGCCTACTCCTGCTCCTATTTCTTATGTTCTTATGTTCTTATCTCCAACAAGAGAGAGTCTAACCACCTCCCCTTGACATTCAACGGCATTACCATCACTGAATCCCCCACCATCAACATCCTGGGGGTCACCATTGACTAGAAACATAACTGGACCAGCCATTTAAATACTGTGGCTACAAGAGCAGGGTATTCTGCGGCGAGTGACTCACCTCTTGACTCCCCAAAGCCTTTCCACCATCTACAAGGCACAAATTAGGCGTGCGATGGAATACTCTCCACTTGCTTGGATGAGTGCAGCTCCAACAACACTCAAGAAGCTCAACACCATCCACGACAAAGCAGCTCGCTTGATTGGCACCCCATCCACCACCCTAAACATTCACTCCCTTCACCACCGGCGCACTGTGGCTGCAGTGTGTACCATCCACAGGATGCACTGCAGCAACTCACCAAGGCTTCTTCGACAGCACCTCCCAAACCCGCGACCTCTACCACCTAGAAGGACAAGAGCAGCAGGCACATGGGAACAACACCACCTGCACGTTCCACTCCAAGTCACACACCATCTCGACTTGGAAATATATCGCCGTTCCTTCATCGTCGCTGGGTCAAAATCCTGGAAATCCCTTCCTAACAGCACTGTGGGAGAACCGTCACCACACGGACTGCGGCGGTTCAAGAAGGGGGCTCACCACCACCTTCTCGAGGGCAATTAGGGATGGGCAATAAATGCCGGCCTCGCAAGTGACGCCCACATCCCATGAATGAATTTTTTAAAAATACTTTATTTATTTATTAAAATCTTAAATGCCCTAAAGGCAGATAAAGGATTCAAACCAGATGCCCTCGAGAGTCCTACGTTCAAACAAGGATGCATAGGGAAGAAAGTACAAAATTAGTTCAGTGATGATATCTATGAAATATCTATATTAAATAAATTTTTGGGATATATTTTTATTTGGATAAGATTCGTTGTATATTTAACGTGAAATAGTTCTACTGTATCAGAACAATTTTATTGTCAATGTATTGCATCCCCAACGGATTCTAACTAAATCCTTTTGATGTACTGCTAATGAAACATACTGGAAAATTTAAAAGTAGCACCTAAAATGGGCGCAAAGTCAGTGGAGCAGCCATTCCGCTCGCCTATTGGTGACGGCATAAGGCCCAAGCCATTTTGAGTACCAGGCCTTATTCGCATGTTGCCGGCTAGCTGGGGGCGCCATCGGTTCTGGGATAGCAGGGAATTAGCCAAATCCCACGTTGACCCAGCCGGGATGTCGGGCCGGGGGGCAGGGGGAGAGGTGATGGGGCGGAGGGCGGGCTTCAAATGGGCTGGCAGCAGGCGAGTGTGTCTTGCCTCACTGCTTCCCCTTCATGAAAATGTGTGGTGTATCTTTTGTTTCCTAACTCTGTTCTAATTGTTTCCTAGTGAATGTTTTAGATGTCTGCTTCTCAGGATAGAGGTGGTCCACTATCTCCTTGTGCTGCATCAGTAAATGTCCCTGCAACTACTGTACACCATGGGTATTGATGTGGTGGCTGCCTGATTTGAGTGAGATGGCTGGGCAAAACAGATGTGGCTTTGCCCTTAAAGACAACAGCATAACAACAACAACCATACTAGCTCCTGCCAGAGTGCAGCGGGAGCCGCATCCACTGACAAAACCAGTGGCGTTAAAATCGCAGATTGGGTGAAACGGATCAGGCAATAGAGCTGCACATTTTAACTGCTTCATCGCCATTTTCTTGCCGATTGGGGAGAGTTAAAATCACCAATTGTGTAAAACAAATGGTTAATCCCTGAGTTCTGCAAAACTGAAACTTAAAGTACCTATACGTTCTGGTGTTACTACATGGTCAATGAAGATGAAACCTACTTAGCTGGGTCTGAACGTGACTGCTTATGGTTATAAACAGTGAGCTGAGTGATGTCTTTCAATAAAAAGACTAACAAGCAGGAAAAACCTTGGAACAGTTGGGATTGGCATCCTAATACTAAACTGAGCATTAGCAAAGATATACTATGTCTTGCCAGAGAATAACTGATGAGCACGAACAGTCTTGTAGGAAATTGGGATCACAACCTCAATGCTCTGGTCATAAACTAGAAGAAGTATAGCACTAGGCCTTCGTCAAACTAATTGTACATGGATCCTTTCCAAAATGTCATTCAACTAGATAGGTAAGTATCAGAATTATGATTCCATTTCCATTTCTACCTGCCTCATTCCTCATCTCCTTTAGCTATCCGCACGTTCTCTGTATCTTGTGTATGTCTTTGATTTCTCTTGTTATGTCTGCTATTGTTTCATGCTAATATCACTTCTGCTATTTAACTATCTCCTGCTTTCCATTTAAGCACTTTACAGGTCAATCTATTTCTTTCTCCACACGTGTGTGTATTTTTTCTTTCCCCTTCCCTTTGTTCTGTTCCTTTTTAAATGTTATTCATTTGTAATATCTTCCAGTTTTGACAAAGGGTCCGCACTGGAAACATTAATTCCTCTGTTCTGTCCACAGCTGCTGCCAGAACTGGTGACTGTTTCCAGCATTTTCTGTTTTTGTTTCAGAATTTCAGCAGCTGCGATTTTTAATTTTTTGTTCTAAAAAAGAACCCACATTTATACAGCACCTTTCATATACTTAAGATGTCCCAAAGCAGTGTAGGTACTGTTGTTATAGAAGGTACCCTGAAGAGGAGGGCAACATGAAACCAACTCAGCTACTCTTGCCTAGTAAAGTGACTCAAGAATTTCATGTGTGAGACTTGAGTTAGGACCTGCCATAGCGCAGAACACAATGGTCAGACCGATGCTATATAGGTAAATGTGGCAGCCAATTTATACACAGCAAGGCCTCAAATATTAATGAGATAAATAAGCAGTTAATCAGTTGTTGCTAGTGTTGGTTGAAGGATAAATATTGGCCAGGACACTAGCAGAATTCCTCGTCTTTTCTTTAAATAGTGCCATGGTTCTTTAATGTCCACCTGACCAGGCAGACAGGGCCTCAGCTTAACTTCTCCTCCAAAATACAGATACATCCGTTCAAGCAAACTGGCTGCTCTGGAAGATGTCCCTTTCATAGCTTGGAAGGATCCAGTAGCACTACAGGCTTAACAATGGAAGAGCCAACCCTGCTCTAGATATTGTTTGTAGGTCAGCCTGGAGCAGATGGCATAGTTCTGTGATAGCCTCTCTTGTGAAGTGGATGCAGTGAAAATAGGTTCAATTGATTCATCCAAAGGAACTGCTCCATTCCAGGAAATTGTATAAAAACTGATCCTTATGTATTCATTCCAGTTTTCCCCGTAAGTATTGTACTGTTTAGTGTTTTGCCAATGTCTTTTGTTTTGCTTCTGTGTATAATTTTCTGTGTAAATAAATCTCTAGCAGTAATTTATCCGTGTAGTGGTCTACAAATGCCACTGTGTCCTCATAACTAATCCATGGGTGCTCTGCACAATCCTGAGTTACCTTGCCCAGTGCCAGGTCAAAGTAATGTACAGGAAATATGTTTCAAAAAGGAAATTCTATCCTGCTACCTGTGAAGATCTAAATATTGAGAGCAACATTGTGAGTATCTGCTTCTGCTATTGAAAAAAAGCAGCCTATTAATATTTAATGCAACTATTTCCCCATCGCTGTCTATGTTGTGTGTTTATCAATAATATTTTAATTTAATTTATGTCTTTTATTTTAGGAATATGTGATAAATAGATTCAGAACTAAGATAATGGAATGGGGTTGTGTCACATGTTGAAAGTGAGAGGTGCTCCATTTTACTCATTTTGTCTCTGCTTTTATGTATTTTTTTCTCATTAATTTTTCTCTGCTGGCCTTTTCCTTTATCTATTTTTAAATAATAATGGAAAGTTTATGCAGTAGCTGGCTATTAACGGCTAATTTAATTTCAGAACAGCTCCAGCTGTTCAGTTTCCCCACTAATTAAGGAACCTCCTGCAGCTCCCTTCATTAATGTCATCGCTATTGGAATACATCAACTCTTGCCAGCAATCCTCTGTGATTGCCGGGATTTTCTCTGCAGTTGCCACATTTTGCAGCTTTCTCCTAGTTTCCAGAACTTGGCAGCAATGGCTCCCACTTCCTAGAGTTGTTATCTGCATCATCAAAGTGATTGCTCCAGTAGCAGCTACACCAACTTTAGTCTTTAGCAGTCACAAATCATTAATTTCTAGACTGCCATGGATCGTTGTCAGCAATGGCTTAATCAGAATGGGAGTGCTCGCATTAAAAAGAACAACTGTGCTAGATGCTCTGGCTGTGTCCCCAGCAGCTGCTCCTTGGTATCCCTGTGACTCCTGTCCTAGTAATTTTGCAGATTTACCTTTTCCATACTATTTACAAACTTATATGCCTCCAATAAGATCACCTCTCAGTCATTTCCTTTCAAGGCTAAAGAGCCCAAGTTTCTCCAGTCTTTCTTTGGAACTGAGACTTCTAAGACTGGGGATCATCCTTGTGGTTCTTTGCACCACCTCCAGGGCTTGAACACCTCCCTTGTGTCTTGGTGACCAAAACTGGACACAGTAGTTAAGGTGCAGACTGACCAGAACACCGTACAGTTTAATGAGATTTCCTCTAACATGTATTCTACTGTTTTGGTTATATAGTTCAACATTCTGTAGACTTTGTTGATTGCTGCTCTGCATTGGTTGGATACTGTCAAAGTCTTAGTAGACTCCTATATCTTTTTCAACTTCATCCTTAGCTATTTCAACACCATTGATAGAGTACATTTGTTGCTCATTTTTCCTTCCTATGTATTGTACCTTATATTTGAATATATTAAATGCCATCTGCTATTCTGCCCACTTACACGTTTTGTCCAGCTCATTCCATAATTTCTGAGCTGTATCCTCCAATTCCACTGCCATTTCTGCAAATTTGGCCAATTTTCATTGGGTTTCTGAGTTCAAGTCATTGATGTAAATTAGAAACAATGGAGCAATGAGGTGGAGGGTTTACTGGCATGTTTACTTGTCCAGTAGTGGCTCTTCCTGCTTTGTATGTGTCAAAGATTTAATCTGGCTTTGTCTATGACGCAACCTTGTCAATTTTACAATTTAGGTTTTTGGTTGGGTTAAAAAAATGGTTTGGGAGCCAACTTGCAGCCAATAAAAGATGCATTTCAAAATTAAATGATGATGGAAGCCAGGAGTAAAAAGAATCACAGGCAAGGTAAATGCTTTAAAGTTTTTTTTAAGAGTAAAGGGTTAGATTAGATTTGGTTGATAAAGTAACGTTGAATAATAAAATTGCAGATAGCAGATGGTGAAGAAGACAGAATGGGGGAAAGAAAGGACAGTCGCTGGGAATTTCCTCAGGGGTCGGGGGTGCTGCCTGAACTTCAGCAAAAGATCGGCAGAAACCTCATTTACACATCTATCCTGGGTTTCTGCCGATCTTCTGCTGAAGTTACGTCGGCTGATCAGGAGAACCCCTGAGGAAATTCCTGGCAAATGTTTCAATTTTTATTAATTTTTATAATTTAGGGTTAATATTAAACTAATAAAGCTATTCCTGATATTTGCATAGTTTTGTTACTATAATATTAACATTTGGTTTAGCATTGTGATATGTGATCTGAAAACTTTAAAAAAAACAATAAAACTGACCCCGGGAGTCTGTTATTCCCAAGACTTGCCAGAAAGCTAAGGGTTAAAATAAATTCTAGAGATTAATTTTCTTTACATGACTCACTAAATTAATATTTTGACACAACTGGAAGCTCCATCTTTCATACCACTCTCACTTCTTTAATTTTCCGAAGGGAAATAGCAGGTGACCACAGACAAAATTCTACTTGACACTTAATATAATATTTTAGATTATGGGAATTGTGCTTTCTAGTGTAGAAACATGTTGCATTTTATGACACTGTCCTCTGTAAAGAGATGGCAAATTTTGCAAACTTGTGCTACCAGTATCATCACCATTATCATCCTTCTACCTCCATCCACCTTCCTTCTGGTAACACCATTCATATCCCACTTTCCAAATTCACTTTCCTGCTGGGATTACCAATATCTTACACATTCATCTGTTTCTGTTCATTTCCCTGCTGGGATTACTGGTACCATACTTTTGTCCCTATATATTGTTCTGCTGGTGTTGAGACCTGTCACCTTTCATTTTCACGCTCGTACAACTGTTATCATCACTGTGTCTCCATTCATCTTCCTTTTGCACAAGAAAAAACAAGAGATGTTTGCCTTTCTCCCATTTATCTTTCCTCTTTCTCCACACCACAGCCAAGACCTCTCTTGACATGTGAAGAGAGCCTCTATCTAGCTAGCTCTCTTCAGACTACAGCAGGTAGGTCTGCAGGTGTTCCATTACTTTGCATTTGTCTTAGTGTTTGCAGAGCTTGGTAGCTATGGTAACGGGCATAATATCAACACATCATTTCCTACCTCAGTAAATGGACAGAACATTTCAGCAAAATGAAAAGATTGTCATGAATTCTAACACACAGGTGCATTGAGTGCTGATTTCTTACATAACATTTCATGTTTCTAGTACAGGGATGAATAGAAAGTCAGAAAGGAGTATACAGAGAATACGCCTCACAGTGAGATATGACAAAGTGGCAAGTATACTGTGCCAGTTTGGATCTGAAACTGAATTTCAGAAGCTCTGTGGAAAGATATTATATAATGCTGCATCACAACCATGAGTTTACTATTTATATAATAATTAAAATAGTGAAGCTTTTACTTTATAAATTGTATTTTAAAAATATTGATGAAAATTAAAGCAGTCCAGACAAACATTCCAAAGCACACTGCTGCAATAGAATCACATCATAGAATCATAGGCATTTTGGCTCAGAATGAGGCCATTTTCCAATTGTGCCTGTGCTATTGCTACCTCTTGCACTGGAGCTATCCACTACATTTCCATTTCCCTATTCTTTTTTTCATGTCCTTTAATAGTATTCTTCAAGTGTCATAAATTGACTTAAATTCCTCTCCCTTTACACTAACCTTGAGATGTAGTGATTTTGAAAAAAATCCTATTATTTAAAACTATGTTGCTAAATTACCTCTTGAGCAGTTCAACTTATTTCATTTATAATTTCTATAACATTAAAAAAACAAAAGCCCAGAGAATGGAGCTAGCGGCATTCTCTATGATTTTCTGACTGCATAGTGCACTTCATAGGTAGTGATCTGAGACCAATAGCTGCAGTATAACTGCAGCCTATAGGTTGCTAAGCAACACACTGTGGAGGCAGTGATGTTGAAGCATGAAGTTAATTCCAACGATTTGAGACCTGCATCTCGTTTTGCCACCTATATTGTCTGCCACAATTTATAAGAATATGATAAAATGCACTAGTACATCTGGCACGAGCCCTTTGTGTGATCACCATAACGCGGCAAAAAAAGCACAAAAGCTGCTGGAGCAGTGACTTAGAACACTATAGCTCTGAATTGAGACAGACTGATGAAAGTTCCTCTCTGATTACTGTAAGGAAGCTAAGTGAAATTAGTTTGGGACTGTGTCAGCCCTGTGCCAGTTGGGGGCTTATATATTTGTCAATAATTTGGCACAAATTGACAGATTATTTCAAAAAGATCACAAGGAATGCTGGGTGGAACACGGAATTGGTCCAGTAGGCAGCCTCATCTGAGAATTGGGCAGTGTAGCGGGAAGTTTATTCTGCATCTACAAGATATACCTGTCCTGGGTGAGTAGAGGGAGTTTTATTGAGCATGTAATCATACTATACGTGATCTCGGACTGCGTAATGTGGCAGTGTAGAGGGAACCTTACTGTGTATTTAGCCCGTGCTGCATATGACCTGAGAGTGCTTGAATGGACAATGTACAGGGAGATTTACTCAACATCTATCATGAGTTATATCGGAACTGAGTGTAGCGGGAACTTTATATCTAACTCCTGCTATACCTGATCTGGGACAGTGCAAAGGGAACTTTACTCTGTATCTAATCCGTATTGTAGCTTACCTGGACAGGCTTGTTGGGGCAGTGTCGAGGGATCATTACTGTGCATCTATTCTGTGCACAGATCTGAAATAATTTTGATGATGCCTTATTCTGGTGAGGAATATCCATTTACCTGTGTGTTTGTGTTTTGTTTTTTGAAAATTGTATTTTATTCTAATATAAAACTGAATTAATTGCTCAAGCCAATGCTGATTCCTAACTGGAAATAGTAGATAGTAAACATATCAATTTTCATCATGTCCCTGTTGGAGCTCCCTTGATCTTCCAGCGTCTATTCACATGATAGTTTGGAGCTTAATCAGAGGTGAGTTTAAAAATCAATAGGAAGAAAATAGCTGGGGTAAAGGAGAGCTGTAGAGGAAACATGAAAAGAAGTTCATAAGGATTAACAAAGGCCAATACTTTTCTTTTTATATTGCTGATAGTTATTTTTTATTCCTGTTTTATCAGCAGTAATCTTTAATGAAATTAAGAAAATCGAGTTGTGAGAGGCTAGCGGAACGAGAGGGCTGCTGAATGAGTTCAAGGATTTTGGTCGGGACTGGAGTAAGTAGATAAATACGAAATTATTTTTGACTAGTTAGCTGTTATTTTTTCAAGTAGTGACTGAGCTGACTTGGTTGACTAGTTAACTTAGGAGTGAAATTGCTGGTAGCTGGATCAGATTTTTCATTGGTTGACTGTTTTGGAAGTGGTACCTCTATTTGAATTGGTTGTTTTGTGCTGATTGTCTTGTTTTGAGAGGATTTAAGTAGATTTTGACATAGAAGAACATTAGTGAACCAGTTGGGTTTTTAATGACAATCCAGCAGTTTTCATAATTACTGAATTTACTGAATTTCATTTCATAACTTGCTATGTTGAGATTTGAACACATGACCTCTAAGCTGAGTGTTTAGTACCATAACCACTAAGCTACTGTAGCTTAACATTGTCCATCTTTCTTTATAGCTCATTCACTTTACACTTGGGATTAGTCATGTTGCTCTTCTCTGGAACCTCTCCAATGTTGCTATATGTTTTTTGACCAGATTGAACATAGTACTTCGAGTGTGATCTAATCAATGCATTGTAGAGCCCCAACATTATCACTGAAAACATGTCCTCTGATTTTCTAGTGATAGGATCCAGCATTCTATTTGCTTTTCCACATTGATCAGACATTGAAGGTGATGAGTCAGTTATCATTCTCAGATTATTTTCTAATTCAACTCCATTCATTTATACATATGGTGTAAATTATTTTGATTAATACACAGTAGTTTACATTTATCAGTGTTGATTTTTATTTGCCAATTCTCTGCCCAGTTCATAACTGATATAAATAATTCTGTACATCTTTTCCTGCATCCTCTGGCTCAACTACTCTCCCTATTTTAGTGTCAACAGCAAATTTCATAAGATTATGCTTAGTTTCAATATCAGGGTCATTAATGTATATTAGAAACAACAAGGGTCCAAAAACTGACCCCTGTGAAACCTGGATTGACACCTTCCCCACTCTGACATTATTCCTCTCGTGAGTATTTTACCCTTTCTGTTTTATAACCTACTTTGGATCCACATCCACATTCAAAATAGTTGTGGATTACTCCTCAAAAGCAAAATACTGTGGATGCTGGAAATCTGAAATAAAAACAGAAAAAGCTGGAGAAGCTTAGCAAATCAGGCAGCATCTGTGGAGAAAGAAACCGAATTAACGTTTCAGGTCGAAGACCTTTCGTCAGAACTGGAAGATGTTAAAAGAGTTAAAGGGCTCTATTTTCGCACCCGCGATCAGGTGCGTTTGTGGCGGGGGAGGGCTGCGAAAATCCAGGATTCCCGGGACGGGTTGGAGCCGGGCTCCAACCCGCCCCATTTCCGGGTTCCTCAGTGACGCGCTCACATGCACGCGCAGCCCCCGCATGTGGAACTCCCGCCGGCAATTAAAGCTGGCAGGGTGCCACTTAAAGTACTTGAACAGGTACTTCAGGTTGTTTACAGACCTGGTTGACCTGATATTTTAGGAGGGATTGGATTTTGCAATTAACTGAGACTGTTTCCCATACTGGGGGAAACACTCCCAGTTGAAATGAACGTGTTGCAGCCACCAGCCTGTGGCAGCTGCAAAGGTCCATTTGACAGGTGGGGGGGGAGACCCTCACTCATTGCAGGAGGCCACTCTATCACTTGGGACAAAGTTTGGCCTCCACCACCCTCCTCCAAACAATCAAATGCTTAAACTTGCACACTTACCCCGGTGTCCTGACACATTTACCTACCTTGCGGACCTCCTCAAATGTACATCTTCCGGATGGGGGCCGCCGTAGCTGCAGTCATGACCTCCTCGGATGGCGAACAGCGTCACCAGCCTCGCCAGCCACGCCGTCCACCTCCAACACGTGGAGCTCCACAACACCTGTGACACATCCACCTGCAAAGCAGGAGGGAGGGCAACCGCAGAGAGAGATGCTTCGCAGAGGGCACTACCCTCGCCACAGGGTCTACAGACTGAGGCTCAGCTTCCGTGGACATGTAGTCATGGACATCTGCAGCCTCCTTCATGCCGAGCTGCTCCCGGCTGGCCCGAGCACTATCTTCTTAGGTGTTGCTGTCAAAGTCACCACTGCCCTCAACAAATTCTCCTCCGCAACCTTCCAGGGTGCCACCGGGGACATCGCCGACATCTCTCAGTCGTCTGCACAAAAGAGCCCTGCAAATACACCTACACCCACTTTGCAGTGACACAATGGGTGGCATGAGTTGCGGGTCTTCATAGTGATCCTCAGGAAAGGGCATTATTGCACAAACCAGACAAGATTTGCAAAGACGTGGCGGTAGTGGTGACAATATAATATGTTATGTGAGTTGATCAGAATTTAAATATAGGTAAACACCATGACAAACCCTCAAACACCCTTCATGTTCACTACAAGTTTGCCTTACGCTTCCTACTGCACATATGTGATGCATGCCCTGTGGCTGCAGCACAGGTAGTGGCAGGTTGAGTGAGGCTGACCGTGAAAGAGATGCATCAGAGGGTGAGTATGAGATACAGCCATGAGGTTGTATGAGGATTGGGTTGAGTGGTAGTGGTGGGATGAGTACTGGCAAGGTGAGTAAGTGCAGGTAAGATGAGGATGAGCTTTGATTGGGTGTGAGGGGTGATGTGATAGAATAGTGTTGGCAGTGCAGAAGGAGATGTGGGGTGGGGGCGGTGATGTGACAGACAGAGGGGAGGCGAATGAGTAAGTGTACTCACTTCGGCTGACCTATTTAGGTGATTGAAGCACCTCCTGCACTGTATGTAGATGCGCGATATGTTGGTGGTGCTGGTGACTTCCTCTGCCACCTCGAGCCAGGCCTTCTTGGTGGCAGAGGCAGGCCGCTTCCTCCCGCCTGCCGGGGGGATGATCTCTGTCCTCCCCCTCCTCCTCACCCCATCCAATGATACCTGGAGTGAGGCATCATTAAACCTGGGAGCAGCCTACCCCCGGTCTGCTCCATGCTGTAATTTTTCCTATTTTCCGTAGCATCAGTCAGTGGAGGACTGCCCCTTTAAATAGGGCTCCTCCAGCTGACAGAACTTGATGTGCATGCGCAGTCCGCCCGCCACGCAGCTAACCTGCAGAAAACCCGGAAGCACAGGTAAGTGGCTCCAATTATCCTGTAATTGCGTGCGGAGCACCCCGATTTCACCGGGCGCGTTACCCACGTGCCCAGTCGACCCCCTGCTGAGAACCCACCGCCCTGCTAATATCGAGCCCAAAGTTTTTGAGCAAGTACAGAGCCAGGGAAAGGGGGGAGGGAGGGGAAGGGAGGAAAAAACAACAGTGAAGGTCTCTGATAGGGTGGAGGGCATGAATGATTAAATGACAAAAGGGATGATGGTGCAAAAGGCAAGGAATGGGACAGGTTAAGAAACAAATGTAGCAGCTGTAAATGGCAGCAGTAGAACCATTACCAGCACTAGCTGACCAAAAAAATGGGAGCAGTGGTTATGATCTGAAGTTATTGAAATCAGTGTTGAGTCCAGAAGGTTGAAAAGTGCCTTAACGAATGATGAGGTGCTGTTCCTCGAGCTTATGTTGAGCTTCATTGGAACAGTGTAAGAGGCCGAGGACAGAGAGGTCAGAGTAGAGTGGGAAGGGGAATTAAAATGGCAAGCAACCGGCAGGTCAGGGTCACGCAGAAGAGCAGAGGTGTTCAGCAAAGTGATTATGGATTACTCCTAATGGGGTCCATAACACAATGAATCAGGAAGCAATCTGTACCACTTTTGCTAATTCTGATTCAGTTGCCTCACTTCTATTTGAACAGTCCTAGTTTATAGTGAAGTGATTGAGGTCAACCATTATTACAACATTATTATTTACATGTACCCTTCTTATCTCCTTATACTGTAACCTGAGTAATGAGTCTCTAGCAAATTGTTAAATTTTGGGCTTTTTCCAAAGGTCATTTCCTGTGGAAATAGCTTGACAATAGTTTCCATAAGCAAAGTATTTTATGACTGAAACTCACATCTTTATTCTCTGCCATATTTGACTTACAATAACCCAGGTCTAACAATCAACCATGATCATGGTGACTTGCTTACTGAGAGCACTTTGGATGCCCATCACATGTTCTGTCATCTGGATGATGGAAAATATCATGCTGTTAAACTGTTTTAACAGGCTGAAACACTGTTTTTACAAGTATTTACAAGTAAAATGATACATAGAAGAAAAAGTGGTAAAATACTAAACAGCACAATACTTATGGGAGAACTGGAATCAGTGCAGAAGGGGTTAGTATACCCTCTTTGCAGCTTCTTTGAACGCAGTATTTTCTTTGGACAAATCAACTGAACTGCCTCTTTGCTTGGAACAATGTCCAGTGTTTCAGGGTGGGATGTTACACTTAGAAAACATGACCTATGTGTGCTCAAGGAGCCTAGTGTGTTTTTGCTAGAGCTAAAGGTTATCAGCTAGAACTAGGGCAGTTATTACATGGAACTTCTTTAATGTAATTTTGGCATGGTCAAGTAAATTAAATGTTAACAGCTTTTACACCTGTACAATGGCCTGTAACTAGGGCTTCCCCATCATATTGACCTGCTTAATTTGATATGTCACTGCAGTCAAAAGTTACACTTTTGTCTGGCAAATGCTGCATTCATTACAGTCTTAAACTGCCCCAGCAATCAAAGGGAATTTTCTTCATCAGTTGATTTATAGACAGCAACTCTACTTAGCTTACAGAGGTGGAATGTCTCTGGCCTACCATTTTTTTACTTAGCAAAAAGGGTATTGTAGTGCAGTACTTGACAAGCAATCCAAATATTTGAGAGTTCAAATCCCACTATGACAAGTTTTGAAATTGAATTCAATAAATCTGTGGGCCAGCACTAGAAATATTATCATTAAAGCTGTTGGATTATTGTAAAAACCCAATTAACTCCTTCAGGGAAGGAACCTGCCACCCCTACCTGGTATGGCCTACATATGACTCCAGTCCCACACTATGTGGTTGACTCCTAATGTCCTCTCAAATGGCCTGGCAAGCCACTCAGTTTACAAACAATCAGAGCAACTAGGAATGAGTATTAAATGCGGCCTTGCCAAACTGATGAAAAAAGAACAGCCCCAATTTTAAACCTCAGCTACCTGGAAACTAAAGACAGAAATTTCTATTTTTGTCAACAGACCTTATTGTTAACTCTGTGCTTTGCCTCCTTGTTATCTCAAACCAGACTATTTTATTTTGTCTCTTTTGCTGGGATATAAAATCATCTTCCTTAATTATAAACTATCTTCAACATATGCAGCTACCTCTCTTTTCACCCTTTTTTCTATTCTTCCTGCTAACCCTACTCCCTGCATATTGAATTTACTCCTATCTTCCAGAATTAGCTATATTTCTGTAATCAATATAATGTCATGTTTTCCACTTACTTCAAATGCCTTATTCCTAATTTTGGTAGCATTCAGATATAGCCACTTAAATGCAGTCTCTAATTTTTTTGTTATGTAATATTAAGTTGGCTCAATTGGTCGCATTCTTACCTCTCAGGCAGAAGGTTGTAGATTTAATCCTCACTCTAGGATTTAAGAACATAATCTAGGCTGACACAGTGCTGTGTTGCCATAGGCACTGTCCTTTGAATGAGATATTAAACTGGGTCCAATCTGCCTGTTCTGGTAGTTCAAATGGATATTAAAAATCCTAAGATTTTATTTGAAGAAGAGTAGGGAATTCTCCTGGTATCCTGACTAACACCACTAAAACAGGTAATCTTACTGTGGGATCTTGCTGTATTGTGTTTGCCTACATAGCGACAGTCACTGCATTTCAAAGTAATATTCACTGTATGTGAAACACTTGGATGTTCTGAGAGCTGTAATAGGATGCTGTATAATTGCCAATTGTTCTTGCTATCCTTTTGGGGATTAGGTAATAACCCACATTCTCTAAATAAATCATGTTACAGGGGCTTTAGGATCCCTTGTATACTGGTGTAACAGGAACAAGGCATTCATCTGTATCATGCAGTGAAATAAGTCTCAATATCACCTCTGGTCAAATTATATGATTTAATCACAGAGACCCGCAGTCTGTTGCTTTCATTGCAACATGATTACTGCTGCTGCCATTTAAAAAAATATTGTTGAAAAGCCACCCACAATTCTTCCTGTGCATCTATGTTTTATAAATTAATACATGCTGAAGAGTATTTCAAGGGCATAATGCATCGTAGGGTTTAAATGATAATGAACCATTCAAGGTTTGCTCTTACGATTTATCATGTCTTTCACCCTTCTGTATCTTACTTCCTTATAATGCATTCTGTACTGTGTATTATATTTGCTAATATATACTGACTATTATTTCAGTAATAACTATTAATTATCACTCTATAGACTTACAGCATAGACATCCCATTAATCCTTGTCATTACACATCACTGTAGCCGTACCTGCTGCCAGAAAAAAAGCCCTAACTAAATAAATCCAACCTCAGGAACATATTGGAGGAATTCCAGGGTTTTCCCTTTTCTTAGAAGTTTTACCTTGTGGTTATTGCCTCCTTTTGGATAATAAATGGAGCTTAAGAAGTTTTAGGAATAGAAAAATATCATTATGTCCAACAAGTCCAAGATCCATTTCTCTCTAGAGTCCACTGAACATTGTCTTCTTCAATGTTCTTCTCTTGTAATTTATTCCACAACTCTACATGCCCTCCCGCCCCGGTATGGACACTGAACAGGCGCAGCATTCCAAAGACACTAGTGACAGGAAAATCAGCTTCAAATTACTCTGAGTTCAAAAAAAATCTGCCTGACTTCCTTTGTAATTTTCAAATGTTTTACTTGTGTCTCCTGATATTTGAACTCTTCACCATAGTGAACAATTTGCCTCGATCAGCTTTTCAGTTCCCTTTGTAATCTTAAAGTTCAGTTAGGTCACCTCAAAGTCTCCTCTTTTCCAAACAACCCCAACTTTCTTAACCTTTGTTCAAGATTTAAATTCCTAATGTCCGGAAAAATCTTTACTAGAACTGCACAGAGTACTCTAGGTACTCTGACTTATGCTTTGTATGGCAACAACACAATATCCTCTAATTTGTTCTCTTTTCCTTTATTAATGTAACTCAGGGTCTTATTTGCCTTTTTGCACTGCAGTGAAGCACATAGTCATAGATTTCATACATTTAATTATAGGGTGAGTGATAATGGTGACGGATAAAAGAGCTATTGCAAAAATTAAGACATGGTATCCAATAGAATGTAGCTGCATGTATAGAAAACAGAGTAAGGATGAATGGATGTTTTTTGGATTGGTGGGATGCGATTAGTGTTGTGCCCCAGGGATCTATCATGAGACTTTTTTTTTCCATTTATATAAATAATTTGGACATTGGCACAAGAAGAATTATATCAAAGTTTGCTAGTGATACCAAATTAGGGGTGTGGCAAACTATGAGGAAAATTGTAAGAGATTGAGGAAAGACATAGACATGTTAACAGGGTGGGCAGGCATGTAACACATGCAGTTCAATTCAGAGAAATGTGAAGTGATACATTTTGGGGAAAAAAAGTGAAAGTAAGTTACCCTAAATGATAAGATTCTTAACAAAGTAGGAGAACAGAGATATCTAGGGGTGCAGATACACAGATCATTAAATGTGGGAGTGCAGGGGCATAACAAGGCAAATGGGTTTTTGGGTATACATGGGGCATTGAATACAAAAGCAAAGATATGATGTTAAATTTGTGCAAGACCTTAGTTTGGCCACAGTTGGAGTATTGTATGCAGTTCTGGGCAAACCAATTATAGGAAGGATATTGGATCATAGAAAGGCTAACCGAAGATTCACTAGAATTATGCCAGGAATGAAAGGTTATAGTTATGAAGAATAGATCAAAAAATTGGGGCTTTTTCACTGGAACAGGGAAGGTTAAGGGGAGATCCAATAGAGATTTTCAAAGTTTGGAACTCTCTTCCACAAACAGCAGTTGATGCTAGCTCAATTGTTAATTTTAAATCTGAGATTGATAAATTTTTGTTAACCAAATGTATTAAGGGATATGGGGCTAAGGCGGGTATATGGAGTTAAGTCACAGATCAGCCATAATCTCATTGAATGGCGGAACAGGCTTGAGGGGCTAAATGGCCTACTCCTGTTCCTATCTTCCTATGTTATAAACTGTTTTGAGTGGGTAAATAGTGCACGATTGTTTCCACTGGTTTTGAATCAGTACAAGAGTTTACTCAGGATTATCATAAGAACAAAGAGGAGTTAGATTTTTTCACAAAGGTTTTATTAGAACATGGAATACTTTATGACAAGTGGCTATTGAGACAGAGACTATGGCCCGGAATTTCCTCGGCATTTGCGGCCAGAAAGATGCACAATCTGGGTGCAAACAAGCTACGTGGGTTTAAAAAATCGCGGAAACCTGGGCTTAGGTGAGTTACATTGTAACTAAAATGCCATATCGGCGATGTTTTAAGTGCGTCCATATTACCCTGCGTCCGAACGAGTCACCGCCCTCAAAACTGGCCATGCCCCCGATTTCAAACGTATGTATCCTCCAATTTTGCTTTTTATGGGGATCTCAAAACACAGTGTCCAGATTTACAGACTTACACATGCGCCTGTGGTCACCTGTAACAAGCACAGATCAGCTGACCAGGAGTGAATTGAAGCCTCCATCATCTCTACCTGCTGTAGGATGCCATTTTACAGGTGATTTATTTTTTAAAAGTTAAGAGAAATGGCACATTTTATGGCTGTATCTTTGCTTTTTCTTATGTTGGAAAGGAAGAGAGAGATCCAGAGGCAGGAGGTACAAAGAGTAAAGTGCTACAGGACAAGACTGCACCCCATTTAGAGGTACCCTGCCCAGAGGGTATATAGGCCCGGATGACGAATGAAGAGATGTCCGAGGAGCTGACATGTTCCGTCTTCGATTCAAGAAATGTGCCATTGGCCAACTATGTGACTTGCTCCAAGACAACCTGAAACCTCGCTCCACAAGCTGCAGAGCCCTTATAGTCGAAATGAAGTCAGCACGGCCCTCAATTTCTATGGAGTTGGATCATTCCACACATCCATGGGAGACCTGTGCTGGATCAGTCAAGGGGCAGTGAGGGATAACATTCGACAGGTGACTGATGCCCTGTTCCTGAATTTGGATTCTCAGCAGTGGAGCAAAGGCAGTGGGCACTGAGCTTCTATAGAATCGCTGGCTTTCCCCGGTGTGATTCGAGTGATTGACGGGATGCACGTGGCATTGAAGGTTCCCATTGAAAACCCACAGAGTTATATGGATAGAAATGGATTCTACTCCCTCAACGTGCAATGTGCCACACAAGGCTGCACATCCTGCGTGTTAACGTGCAGCATGCAGGTACCTGCCACGATGCCTTCATTGTGTGCAATTCAGTGATAGCACACATGCTGGGAGGTGGGGGACAATGCAAAGGATTGAAAGGAGAGTCTGTCGCTCCTTGGGGGTGGCCTGAGGGTGGAGATGAGGCTGCACTCTTGGGAAGAAGCGTAGGTGAGGAGCCCTAACTTTCCAACTGCCCCTCCTCTTCCAGTTGGATGGGCATGGGCAGAATGACTAAGCCAGAGTTCTCTCCCTCCATCTCCCCCAGAAGCTGCTCTGCCTCCCTCTCCCAGATCCCTGCCCCCTCCACCATCTCCTTTCCATCCTCTAAGACATCCACCTCCAAAACAGCTGCGTGATTCACCTTGTGACCTGCCCTGACCTTGTCAGGTCATTGAATTTCTTCCATCATCGTTAGAACAATAGAGGAGGCACTCAGTGCCTCTGCCACGTCTGCCCACGCCCACCTTCTCACCACACGTGAGGGCTGCAATGTCGAGGAGCTAATGAGGAGGTGTCGCCTCACCTCCACCTCATCATAGGGTCTGATTTCACCCTCAACAAAGTTAAATGCCCTCTTCTGTCCTGAGAGTCACTCATCTGTGAGAAGGGAAAAGTTAGAGACAAAAACAGAAAATGCTGGAAATACTCAGCAAGTCAGGCAGCATCTGTGGAGAAAGATACAGAGTTAACGTTTCAGATTGACGACCCTTAGAGACCGTTCAGATTCTCTACAGAGCAATTGAAATGAATTTAAAAATCTGTGAGCTGTGTGCTGCTTACCTCCAGCCTCACTCTGAAGGGCATTTTTTTCCCTCCACTTTTACAGACCACTCCCCCCCCCCGACTTGAAGCCCCATTGGCTCGGTTCCAATTACATTTTAACTACGCTCGGAGATTGAGATTTTACATTCGGGCTTTATGATGATTAGTTTGTGAGGATACTTGGGCATACTCCAGGCCCATTATTTAAAATGGAATTCATAGATATATGCAAATGAACATAAAATTATATAAGGAAAGGGCAGGGAAATGGGGTTAAAATAAATAGCTCCAGTTGAAGAGGTAAATCCAGGCCAAAAAAGATAGACCAAAAGGCCGCCTCCTGTGCTGTAATTTCTATGATTCTATGACAGTGTACACATTTTGCTATAAGGAGCAGGCTTAATGGTCCTTTTTGGGTCCATATTGTTTTCTTATAATAAAAAAGTCAGAGACACTGAAATGGTTTCAAGTCTATAATCGCGTGCTGAAGTTCACATGATCATTATAAATCCCTGAAAGATCACTCTGACAATTTATGTTGTCACCTCAGCCTCTCAGTTGCTTTGCAGCGATGTAATGGTTCTGGAGTCTCCATTAATCTTTCTTTACTTTGCCCTATCTGCAGTAAACAGAGAAGGGCAGGCTTTCAAAAATAGGAGAGTGAGCAAGTGGATGAACTATCAATTCTTTACGGATCTGAAAATGGAAGAAGATTGCAAGAAGATTATATTTGTTGCTCACTCTCACCCGGCCGCTGTCACTAATCAGATCACAGATCCACCGTTTCCTGGTGGCCGGGGCTGAAATTCACTGTGAACTAATCCACTTTTCACTAGAAACCATCCACATTAGCTACCTGTTGGGCGCTTTGCTTTAAGCAGAATGTTCAGTTCCTATTCTCGTGATGATTTAATGGTTTATATTATATAAAAGCACATCGAAAATGCTGATTGTGTGCTGTTGCTGGAATTGGTAGCTGGGTATGGTTATGTAAATAAAGAGAGGGTTGATTTAGAAGGGGCGGAGCGTGTTGACGTTATGTGGCTTGGCGAAGACGCAGCCTCGGCCAGTCACTGCCGGCAGCTCCTTGCTCACTTGGTTCGCCGATTCACACCGAAAGCTGGAAGACAACAGAAAGGAGTCGATTCGCGAATTTTTTTTTTGTTGTTGCAATAATTGAGAGGTGTCCCTGTGTTGAAAACTATGGCCGATAGCGTGTCTATGATGGAGGGCGATGAGAACATCGTTCGCTTCGCCCGCAAAGGCGCTTTGAGACAGAAAAACGTTCACGAAGTGAAGGACCATAAATTCACCGCTCGCTTCTTCAAGCAGCCTACATTCTGCAGCCACTGCACCGACTTTATCTGGTGAGAGCACAGTCTCGTTGATGCCAAACTATAGCTGCATTTTCTTACATAAAAAATAACTACACTGCATCGCTTCAAATATCATTAATGTTATTTATGTATGTTTGTTTTAACAGGGGATTCGGGAAGCAGGGATTCCAGTGTCAAGGTGGGCGTTCTCTCGGGTACAGTAGCAACAGTGTCTTAAGTGTCAGCTTGGAGTATTTGGACAGTTCTGTGCTCAGGACAGTATCTGCACCAAAATCACTAACAGTTTAGTCTGCGCTCACGTGATGGCTTGTGCGAAGATCGAGCGGCAGTGCAGCTTTCTGTATCCGCTCACATGGAGAAAAAAACTCTAGCCAATTCCATATCTTGAATAACTTAATAAACTCCTAAACTGAAATGGTAGTCCTCAGGCAAAATTAGTATGACATGTTTTACCTGCGATGCACTTTACAACTGCTGATCCCTGTGTAGGAGCGTGGCTTGATTGGTGGTGAATGTGCAATGCAAAAACCTTGTGCTTATTAACAGACAGTGAGACAGGTTGGAGATTTTATTGAATTTGCTTTAATAGAGCAGGATACAGGTGGCGCCTCTCTCTCACTATAATTTCCCGAACCCACCAGATGGAAACTCGTGTTAGCAAAAAAGCGATCATTTGCACAATGACGCTTAACGTAAATTGAACGTGATGTTATCTTAGTTTCAATTTTAATAAGACAGCTTTCCCAAGTATCCGTGGGTCTGTATTTGGCTCTCTCTCTCTCTCTCTCGGTGTTTGTCTCTCCTGTTGTGATGCTCGCTTTCGAATTCGCCTTGAACTTGTCTCTTATTAGCGCCGTGTTTATTAAAGTTGTATCTACTTTTTCTTCATTTTTTCAGTTTTTAATTCTCATTATATTTCTGCCCATATATTCAAAAATCGGCTGTAAACCACATCACATTTCCTCTTGTAACAACGTGCAACTATTTTTTGGAAGAAGTTTGCCTGAATGTCTGTTTCTTAACCCCACCCTTTCCTGTCTTTAAGCGGAAGCATCGTGTGTGTATTATAACATAAAAATAGAAAAGTTCGTTTCATATCTAACATGTTGAAGAGGGGACAGTCATCAGGAGACGGCGGTGCTTGGAATGGGATATTGACTTGAGTTGTTTCATAATTAACAGTAAAAGAAAGATGACCAAAGAGAACCGTCCTGTTGTTTCACGCATCCCATGTGTGGCTTGAGTTGGTTGGATGCTTCTACCCTTTACTTTCAAACTATTTTATTCTTATTTTATCTGCTTTGCCAGACCCTAAGAAGGACTATCCAGCCTGGCTGAGCAGATGGGTTGATGAGTGTGTAGTCATCACTATAGACTCCACTGGGTCCCTGCTTCCCTATACCTTGTTTAAATATATATTTTTTTGAAAATCAAGTTGTCTCTGTGCAGCCACATGCTGTTCTCAGCTAGGCTACATGGGTGAGGTCAGCACTGGAGAGAGAGGGAGTCAATCAGGTTTGCTCTAGAGTGAGACTGGCAAGAGGCCTGAGTACAGGTCCCTCCGCATATGCTCAGTGGCAGACTGGTACCTGATGTAGATGAATCAAAGGTCTTTTCCCAAGGTCTTTCAGGTGGAAGTTTCACAATTTCAACTTGCCGATCCAAGAGAGGGACTTTCCCAGCAAAGTGTGAGGGTGAGTCAGTCCAGGCTGCTGTACACCTTGGAGCAGGTTATCCACTTTGATGGGAGAAAAGGCATAGGGTAATCTAAAATAAGGGGAGAGGAGGAAAACTGAAACCGATGGTGATTGATTTGATGAAAGTACTTCTAGCATCTGGTGACTTTAGAGAAAACAACATACTGGGGAGAATGCTTTTAACCTAAATACAGTAGAAGGGAAGAGAAATGAAAGTGTCTTTTTGAGAGATGTTTTCTGTTTCTTGTGTAAAATAAGAACATAAGAAATAGGAGCAGGAGTAGGCCAATCGGCCCCTCGAGCCTGCTCCGCCATTCAATAAGATCATGGCTGATCTGATCCCAACCACAAATCTAAAGAACACAAGAAGTAGGAGCAGGACCCGGCCACTCAGCCCCTGGGCCCTCTCCGCCACCCACAGGGCATTGACCGATCCGAACTCAGCTTCATGTCCAATTTCCTGCCCGCTCCCCATAACCCCTAATTCCCTTTACTTCTAGAAAACTGTCTATTTCTGTTTTAAATTTATCTAATGATGTAGCTTCCACAGCTTCCTGGGGCAGCAAATTCCACAGACCTACCACCCTCTGAGTGAAGAAGTTTCTCCTCATCTCAGATTTGAAAGAGCAGCCCCTTATTCTAAGATTATGCCCCCTGGTTCTAGTTTCACCCATCTTTGGGAACATCCTTACTGCATCCACCCGATCAAGCCCCTTCACAATCTTATATGTTTCAATAAGATCGCCTCTCATTCTTCTGAACTCCAATGAGTAGAGTCCCAATCGACTCAACCTCTCCTCATATGTCCACCCCCTCATCCCCGGGATTAACCGAGTGAACCTTCTTTGTACTGCCTCGAGAGCAAGTATGTCTTTTCTTAAGTGTGGACACCAAAACTGTATGCAGTATTCCAGGTGCGGTCTCACCAATACCTTATATAACTGCAGCAATACCTCCCTGTTTTTATATTCTATCCCCCTAGCAATAAAAGCCAACATTCCGTTGGCTTTCTTGATCACCTGCTGCACCTGCATACCAACTTTTTGATTTTCTTGCACTAGGACCCCCAGATCCCTTTGTACTGCAGTACTTTCCAGTCTCTCGCCATTAAGAAAATAACTTGCTCTCTGATAAAAGAAGCAGCTTTGTAGGTATTTGCCATGTTACGGTTTGTAAGTGGAAAAGACTACTTCACGTGATTTAGTTCAGCTGCGGCTCTTTGATATTAAGCTCCTATATCCCAACCCCAGTGCTAGAATTCAAAGTTCCCATGGCAGTCAGGACTGAAGCTTTGCTGAGGACTGATATTTCAAGCTAGCACATAGGTCCAGGAAGCAAGCCAATTCATGGTCAGCTCATTGTCTCTGACCGACTGCCAATCAACTGGTATTTTCCAACCAGAAGATCTGACATGATGGCCTCCTGTGGTTGCTATTTCACTGTCAGAAAGGAGATATTCTGCATTGTCTCTAGGGTGGTAAGTACTTTAGATTAATAATCCCCCATAAATTCTTCACCTAGGTGATAGGGAGGAAGAGGAATTCCACTGTCTATAAATTGTAAACAATTTTACAACACCAAGTTATAGTCCAGCAATTTTATTTTAAATTCACAAGCTTTCGGAGGCTACCTCCTTCCTCAGGTGAACGATGTGGAAATGAAATCCTCGAAATGAAGTCACATTTATAATTCACAGAACAATGCTTGGTGATAACAGACAGTTTTTTCAACTGCCCATTGCCAAGGCAATCAGTGTGCAGACAGACAGGTGTTACCTGCCAGGTCTCAGAATATACAAATCACCAAAAAAAACAACAAACAAAAAAAAACAGAGATAGAGAGGTAGAAACATAGAAAAGACAGCAACTGACCCGTTATATTAAAAACAGATAACATTTGATCGCTGGTGGGGTAACGTGTAGCGTGACATGAACCCAAGATCCCGGTTGATGCCGTCCTCATGGGTGCGGAACTTGGCTATCGATTTCTGCTCGACGATTTTGCGTTGTCGTGTGTCTCGAAGGCCGCCTTGGAGTACGCTTACCCGAAGGTCGGTGGCTGAATGTCCTTGACTGCTGAAGTGTTCCCCAACTGGGAGGGAACCCTCCTGTTTGGCGATTGTTGCGCTGTGTCCGTTCATCCGTTGTCGCAGTGTCTGCATGGTCTCGCCAATGTACCATGCTCTGGGGCATCCTTTCCTGCAACGTATGAGGTAGACAACGTTGGCCGAGTCACAGGAGTATGAACCATGCACCTGGTGGGTGGTGTCCTCTCGTGTGATGGTGGTATCTGTGTCGATGATCTGGCATGTCTTGCAGAGGTTACCGCGGCAGGGTTGTGTGGTGTCGTGGACGCTGTTCTCTTGAAAGCTAGGTAATTTGCTGCGAACGATGGTCTGTTTGAGGTTGGGTGGCTGTTTAAAGGCGAGTAGTGGAAGTGTGGGGATGGCCATAGCGAGGTGTTCGTCGTCATTGATGACATGTTGAAGGCTGCGGAGAACATGGCGTAGTTTCTCCGCTCCGGGGAAGTACTGGACGACAAAGGGTACTCTGTCTATAAAGAAAGATTACACTATAAATTCTTTTTTCTCTGAAGTTCAAAGTCTTTAAAAGGTTTGCAAATGGAGATTTCTCCATCTGTTTAGGTTGATTCTGACTGTGAGTGAGTGATGTCGTGGTGCTGTGCATTTGTATATGCTTCACAGACTCAGCGTGAACAGACGGGGAGTGTCTTTGTTTATAAAATATTGACATTTTAATTCCTTTAGAATTCCAAAATAGAATGAATCAAGTTGTAATTTGTATTCCCCTCTCCGACCACAGAGTCTTGGGTGTTTTCTTTTAATGCACATAAGTTGCTGGTGGGAGACAAATGCTGCAGTGTTAGGTTTTTTTTCCAGTTAATCATGTTCAAAAATGGTACTTCAGAGTAACTGGATAGATGTATATTAATCAAATGTCTGGCAAATGTGTGGAATCGCATTTGTGAGAGGACTATATCCTCGTTTTGCATTCACCTCCATTTAAAGCATTTATTATTATGAAAACACTGAATGGAGATGAGTTAGGCTGGTGGCTCAAAGCTGATTTAACAGTTTTGGCTTATTGTATTTTAGTAATAATAATGACTTGCATTAATGTAATTCCTTGTCTTTCAGAAAAGTCCCCAAATACTTCACATAAGAAATTGTTGAGGTGCAGTAACTATTAGTTACACAAACATAGCAGCCAATTGCTTACAGCAATGTTCCACAAACGGCAGAGATAAATAAAAACAGAAAATGCTGGATATACTCAACAAGTCATAGAATCATAGAAAGGTTACAGCACAGAAGGAGGCCGTTTTTTTTATTCGTTCATGGGATGTGGGCATCACTGGCGAGGCCTGCATTTATTGCCCATCCCTAACTGCCCTCGAAGCATCCAACTAGCTCAAGCCACACATGGGATGCGTGAAACAACAGGACGGTTCTCTTTGGTCACCGTTCTTTTACTGCTAAATCAAAACACTACTCTTAGAATGTGACATTGATAAAGGAATTAGGTGCATTGTTGATTAGAATTTTTCAGCGTTGATGCAATAATCTCATGTGATCAGTGGTTAGGTGGTAGGTTTTCAACTGGGGCTCCTTAGTTCAAATCCCCTCAATGCTCAAAGATCTTTACATGAGTAATTTCCTTGAATAATAGTGGGTTCCAGTCCATTTAGATGCTAAATTGGTACCAGTATAGCTGAGAAGTCAAGGCCGGGATTTGTTCACAGAATTTCACACTTCTGGCCCTGGGAGCATTCCCCAGAGCCAATCTTTGATTAAGGATTAGCTGCAAGAAAATTTAACTTTTTTGATGTAGGGATCCAGGCAGCAAGCTGTGCCCATGGGTCAGTTGCAGAAACATCTGTCAGGATACAGTTGGTTGTTATGATGGTAACATGAAAGTATGGTCAGATGGACCAAATGGCTTCCCTTATCTTTATGGTCTTACTTTTGTGATCAGATACCTATTTGGGCAAGTACAGTGTAAGAGAAAGGGAATCACATGTGCTGGAAATGGATGATCCACAGAAGTGATGGAAAAGTGGGGAAAGGATATAATAGCTGCACAGGCAAAGGTGGTGGAACAAGGAACTATGATGGGGTTCAAAAAGGGACCAGTCAAGTTCCTGACAGCAAATAGGATTAAGGCACATATTAGATTTAAAATTACATCAAGGTTATTGGTCCTTGAAACTGCCTCTGTTACAGACAAAGCAGAGAAAGTGTTCTCTTAGGGAATAAACATTGCTCAGAACACTATTGTCCCCCATAAGCTGACATTTTTGCATGTTGACAGATACTTTTGACAGTCAATAACAACTCATAATTGTACCAGAAATATTTAGGCTGCAATGGTCATAAAGACTAATGAATACCCAGGAGTGAATTACAGGCTGGAATCTAATCGAGGGGTTCGGGTGATTTATGTATAACATAATGGACACCCAGGATTGAGTTATAGGTAGGAATTTAATCGAGGAGTTACGATGTTAAATAACCTGAGAAATAATTGTGACGTTTGAACAGCAGAATGAGATTGCTGATTTGAAATCAAATTGAGACATCTCATTTTTATATCATGTATACTGTGAACTTTTTTGGAGCCATCCTTATGCCAGCAATGGCTGCCATTTCACAGCTTGTGACAGAATGGTTAAATTGGTTAAGAAATCATTTGGGGTTGATTATTCTGAAATCCCATGCCTTGTGCATGTTACAGCTACATACCTATTGCTCTACAGTTTATAACGAGATCAAAGATAGAATCGTACAGCACAGAAGGAAGCCATTCGGCCCATCGTGCTTGTGCTGGCTCTTTGAAAGGGCTAACTAATTAGTCCCACTCCCCTGCTCTTTCCCCATAGCCTTGCTAGGATTCACAGACCTTCTACATCTGAGCTACTGTGAGGATTCATTGCTAAGGAACAATTATGTCTTTATCTGGAACGCTTGCTACCTATCATTTTCCTCCACATCTCACGGCTGTAATGTTTTAATTAAGAAAATAATGCTGTTCATGACATTGAGCTTCACAAAAGCCTGTTCAATATTTAAGAATCTACCATCACAGCGCTCGTACCAGACGCTCTTTTCTAGAGTCCTGGTGCAACCGTCTGTCGGACATTTCTAAACTCCGCGCATCGTCACATTCTGAGTGAAATTGTGTGCCTGAAGGCTCATGACCATTCGGTGAATTCTCAGGTTGACTTTTTCTGTCCGTGTTGTGGGTTTATTCTGTTCGCCTCGTGCTTGACAGCTTGTAATTTTAGCCACTGGGCTCGGTGTGAAGCCATCCGACATTACCCGGGTGGTACATTTGTACATTCGCAATTTCATGGTCAAAAATGCATCTTTGAAGATCTCTGCCTGTCGCCATAATTCCCAATAATTTTATAGCATTCGTTCCAGTCTGTCATAAACGTCTATGTGTCCATAGCATGATTGAATGAAAGAAAGGGAAATACTTACATTTGTAAAGCACCTTTTACGACCTCTGGACGTCCCAAAGTGCTTTAGTCAGTTAAGTACTTTTTGAAGTGTAGTCACTGTTGAAATGGATACAAAATACAACCTGTTTTGGCCACCTATATAAGTATATTGCCGACTGCCAACAAGTGACTGGTTGCGTTACGTTTCTTAATAAATGGGAATATCCGACAGGAAAACTGCAATTATATTTCACCTCAAAGAGCAGATTGGTGACCACAGGAAAAGGTGGGCTTCTCTCATTTCAGTCCTTGTAGACTCGTTATTTAGCTCAGAATGGCGCCATATCCATACGTATTCCGGTTTCTGTATACCTTTTGCCCCATTATTTGGTCTCCCGCGGCTGAGATGACTGTCGTCGCCTCTGTCGGTGCTGCTGCTGTGAACCTGCTGCGAGGAGGGCTTGGCGGTGAAGCTTAGATATATAAGGGGGAGTCGTGCATTCAGTATTGGACACATGGAGAAAAATCAAAGAGGCACCATCCCTGCTGCACAGTCTGTCGTGTGGCTGGGAGCAGAGCTTCCAATTACAATGTAATTAGAAGGAAAGTGCCACAAAATCTACTCCACTATCCAAATAAAGGGTGAGTGGTTGATTGGCAAATGTAACTCTAACCGATAAGGAGATATCTTGTTTTGCTTGCCCCTTTCTGTTTGATGCTGGTTCTACGCGAGCAGTCGCTGCTAGATCCCTCAATCCATACCGGCGACCTTAAAGTAACGGGGATCGGAAAATGTTCGATTTCTGCCTTGTCTTCGAGCACATCTGTCGTCGGAAGAAAGTCTCCCGGTGTCACCGAGCCCCACTGTTTGGATACTTACAGGCTTGATGGAACTCTTGTTTTCAAAACTGTTCAGAATTACCCGTGGAATGAAGGGAATGCTCGATACTTGGAGTGCAGTTTTCTTGGGATGTGATGGCACATTCCCCTCTGAACCTTGTCAAGAGATTTGGTTTCTAATGACTACAATCGAATCTATTGAGTATTACTGCCTTGTAGTGTACTCCTGGGAACTAACTGGTATTGATGATACTGAACACACGCTAGCTTGGGGTTTATTCTTCTGTCAGAGGGAGTGTTGTGATGAGGAGGATGCACTGGGTTTGTACATTCAGCTGCAACAATCGTGTAACCTGGTTCGTGTCACACGCGGAATAAATGTCTTAGCAAATACATCGGCCTGTTTCCAATTTATTCCCATTGAGAAGGTGGACAGGCAGCTCGTTCCAACCCACTGCCGATTGGAGCGTTCTTTTTTAATGTAAAACTTAGAAACTACGTTTAGTGGCTGAATGTAACAGAGAGGAGTGAATGGAGTATTGTGTCAAAGGGGCCGAGTGTAAAAGAGGTCTTATAAGCTTTGGCTGCACTGCTGTCCTCCTCTCTGATATCTGCAAGGATTTCCCAGTCCTGCACACACCCATTTGTCTTGGAGCTATCGAAGTTGTGTTTGAGCAGATGATGATATTTGGTTGGCTCTATTGTCCCGCCATTCGTGCTGAGACTGGGAGCTTGGGGTGTTTTGTATCGTGATGCCCTTACTGTACCAGCCTGGATATCGTCAGGCTGGCCCTGATATCTCTCTTTTACATTCCATTGAGGATTGTTGCAGTGGAACTAGACATTTCCAGGTTTGCTACCATTGTGTCTCCCGAAATCCTCGAACAGGATCGAAACGTTATTTCCGGGCTGTTTTCAGCCTCAACTAGTACGGGTAAATTTCGGAGCTGGGGTGAATATGCAGCCTCACGACGTGATGCAAAGACGACGATTTAGAATATAGTGCCAAATTTTCACTTTGCCAATGTACGTAAAAAAAAAACCCCGTTGCATGTATCGGCAGTGTGTGACTGCTGCCGCCAAGGAAAGCACCAAAATATAACACATTTACAACCGGAATTGGAGAGGGAGAAGTAGTTTTCGGGTGTGTGATATTACACTCCTTTGTGACAAATGATGCTATCTTAACATCAGTTATATTTAACTTTGTTTACTCCACGCTTGGTAGTTTAAAACATTTTACTTTACACATTGTTGATACATCAGTGGTGGTCTATTCACAGAGAATCCATGCATCTTTCAAAAGGGAGTTGGATATATACTTGAAAAGGAAAACATTGCAAGGCTATGAGGAAAGAGCGGGGGAGTGGAAATAATTCGATATCTCTTTCACAGGCACCATGGCCAAACGGCCTCCTGTATTGTATGGTTCTATGATCTCTTATGTGGAATAGCAAACAACTCGGCCCCTGACCCGCTCTCAGCTGGTACCTCCACTCGATTTACATATGAACATTTAAAAAAAAACTTTCACTCTCCATTCCTGCTGAGACAGAAGAATTAAACCTGGGTGTGGTTAATGGCTGGGACATCAATGTGCAAACTTAAGGAAAGAAATTACTGCACAAAGTGAAGATCCCAGAAATTACAACACAGGAGACCATCAATCCTGCTGTGGGTGCTCTTCGCCTGGAGCTGTCTACTCTAATCTGACTGCTAACATTGTACTGTTGTTCAAAAAGGGAGAAAGGGATAGACCAAGTAATTACAGGCCAGTCAGCCTAACCTTGGTGGTGGGCAAATTATTGGAAAAAATTCTGAGGGACAGTCAATTAATCGTCATTTAGAAAGGCATGGATTAATCAAGGACAGTCAGCATAGATTTGTTAAGGGAAGGTTGTATTTGTCTACCCATAGGTCCCTTGCTTTTTGTGGTATACATCAATGATTTAGACTTAATCATGCCTCCTACATTTAAGAAGTTTGCAAGTGATATGAAAATTGGCCGTGTGGTTGATAGTGAGGAAGAAAGCTGTAGGCTGCAGGAAGATATCAATGGGCTGGTCAGGTGGGCAGAAAAGGGGCAAATGGAATTCAATCCGGAGAAGTGTGAGGTAATTCATTCGGGGAGGGCAAACAAGACAAAGGAATACACAATAAATGGTAGGATTCTGAGAAGTGTAGAGGAACAGAGGGACCTTGGAGTGGATATCCACAGATCCCTGAAGGTAGCAGGACAGGTAGATTGGTTAAGAAGGCGAACAGGATACTTTCCTTTATTAGCTGAGGCATAGAATATAAGAGCAGGGAGGTTATGCTAGAACTGTATAAAACACTAGTTAGGCCACAGCTTGAGTACTGCGTACAGTTTTGGTCGCCCCATGTGATTGCACTAGAGAGGGTACAGAGGAGATTTACGAGGATTTTGTCAGGACTGGAGAATTTTAGCTATGAGGAAAGATTGGATAGGCTGGTGTTTTTTTTGGAACAGAGGAGGCTGAGGAGAGATTTAATTGAAGTGTATAAAGTTATGAGGGGCCTAGATAGAAGGGCCTATTTCCCTTGGCATAGAGGTCAATAACAAGGGGGCATAGATTTTAAGTTTAGAGGGGAGTTGAGGAGAAATGTTTTCACCCAGAGGGTGGTGGGGGTCTGGAACTCACTGCCTGAAAGGGTGGTAGAGGCAAAAACCTGCGTCGCATTTAAAAAGTACTTGGATATGCACTTGAAGTGCCGTAACCTACAAAGCTAAGGATCAAGAGCTGGAAATTGGGATTAAGCTGGATAGCTCTTTTTCAGCCGGCACAGACAAGATGGGCCAAATAGCCTCCTTCTATGATTTCCTGCCCTTTTCCATAACCTCTTATATTCTACCTTTTCAAATACTTATCCAAATCTTTTAAATTTATATTATGGTCTCTGGCTGCAGGGCTACTTGCGGTAGAGTATTCCCTAAACTTAAGAAAAACTCCCCCCTTCAACTTACTGAAATCAGAAGTTAGTAAATTGTTCAAAAAATTTCCTGCAGCAAAGTGGTTCAGGGCACAAGAGCACTAGCCATACCATAATTTTCTCAATGAGTTTAACTTTAAGAACAAACAGATGCATGGAAACAGAGGAGTGAGAGCAGTAGAATTTGTAATGCTCCTCTGAGTCATGCTCGCCTTGCAGCTACTGTATTTAACAAATACAAAGTTTTACTTGTTAAGACATTATTAAAAGCAGCCAAGATGAAATTTATGCAGAATTACATGGGGAGGACGATAAAAATGAAAATACCAGCTCAGACCTGACATTAGTTAGTTGAACTAAGGCCAATGTTTGGAAGTATTAGCATAGCACTGACAAAAGTGACTGGTATGGAGCAGTTTTCAGCCTGGCAACTTAAGGACAGTGGCCACTGCCAGATATCTCTTAGTACAGCTGAAGCTATAGAGGGCAGCTTGGAATTGCAGAGAACAAAGGGAGAGCATAGCTCCCAGAACAACTCACCTCAGGTAGCAGATGTTCCACAGTAGAGTCAGCTAAGGAGGCTGTGATTGAGATGTGCCCGTGCTGCCCTGCAGGTACAGTCTGCTGTATTACCAGTGACAGTGAAGTAGCAATGGTTGGATCCTCAGTCAACTGCTGAGCTTCATGCGGTTCACCAGACCTGCTGTTTCTATCTGTGCTGAACCCTGATGTACCAGCGTTAATGACAGGAGCCCCCTTTACTCAAGTTGCTGGGAGCTTTCAGAAGCAGCATCTGCAGTCACTTGTAGAGTACTACATGGCAGCATACAGCTGCTGCTAATAAGAGTGCCAACTGGTTGTTCCTGTGCTTTTCCTCAAAGTCTACTGATCTGTATGAGTAAAGAACATTGGACATGCAAGAAGCATCTGAATTCCTCCCTAACGTTGTCTGAACGCTTTTCCAAGTGAGTTGAAGCCAGTCTGGATTAACTGGAATTTTGAACCCAAAGCAATTATAGCAGCAATGGGAGCATTCATGAGAGAAAGAGGAATATGTCATGAAAGTAGGTTGTGTTTCATTCTACTCTGTTTCTCAATTCAATTCTGATGAATCGGAAAATGATGAGCTGAGGCTGCAGCAGCTACCTTTTTGGAGTAGCCCATTTGCTGTTTCCTCTCTGTGCTCGAGGCGTGAAGGCCAGAGAGATACTGGATAATTTACAGTAATTATATAAAAATAAATACCCTTGCTAAGTTAAGGTATGTTTGTGATCTGATTTCAACTCCAGGCCCAAATCTTGAAACCCAACTACAAAATGAAACTTTGCCAGAACTGAGAAACAAAATAAAATGTTCCCTCTTGAGCTTTTCATTGTGAAGGCGAATGTCTTACACTTGGGAACCAACCCAAAAAAGAGGTTTTCTGAAATTTCCTTGGACCCTGAGAACAGTCCCAGGATCAGTTTGGTGCCAATGGTGGCTGTCACTTCAGGAAGGAGCTCTGCAATATCAATAGGTGATATGAAATCCACAAAGTGCTCCAAGTTGCATCTTAGTGAATGGAGAAGAGACAAATTTAATTCTTTGCTGCATTGCCCTGCAGAGCAATGATAAGAGTTTTACTAATAGGCCCCATAGTATAATCAAGGAGGAATATAGGTCAATGAGAAACTGAACCTTAACATATTGTCTTGCACAATTTGGACAATCTCTTAAACCTCAGCCTGAAAAGGAATTAAAACCATAGCAAATGTGCCGATGGTTGCTGTCCTCTCCACAGCCCCTCTGATGAGACTTCAAGGGGTCCATTTAATGCAATCTATAAGCAGGAGAGTGCATTGAATGGGATTATCTTGAAGCTGTGTCATTTTGGGGGTCAAGAACCAAATTTTGCCCAGCTGTACTGTCACAGAATACTACAGAATATACCCAGGCCTTTTAAATGAACATTATGGGGATGGCCTCTCTTAAAAAGAAACTTCACAAATAACTGAAGCATTGTGGTCTCAGTTGTTAATTTGTTACATTGTGCTGGCATAGAGCTGGATTTCAATCCTGGTTGACTCTTTCACATTGGATATCTATCAGGGATTTTAATGATTTTCACTATAACATGGTTCCAACCTAAGTTGGAAATAGAAATTGAATTTTTTTTGGAGGTGGGGGAGAGGGTCTGTTGATGGGAAGTAGTGGGGGCTTTGGTCACTTTCAGGTATGATTTCTCTGATGCGCTCCTCACCAGCCTGAGCTCCACTCTACACAAATTCCAGATCATCCAGAATTACGCTGAATTATAGTTTTGTTTAAATGGTGGGGGATTTGGTGATTGCATAGATGGTGGGGGGCTCTGGTGACTTTAAATGTTTGAGGCCGTAAATGCTGTAAATAGTGGGGAGGTCTGATGACTGAATGGTGAGGACTGTGGTAACTATAAATACCAGGGCGCTGGTGAGTGTAATGTTGGGGGCTCTAGTGATTGTGTTAATGGTGAAGGCTCTGGTGTCTGTGATGCAGGCTCTGTTGATTGTGTAAATGATATGGGCTCTGCTGATTGCGTAAATGTTGTGTGCTCTGGTAACTAAATGATGTAGACTCTGGTGATTTGGGTGAATTATGTGGATGTTGGTGATTGTGTAAATAGTGTGAGCTCTGGTGATTGTGTAAATGGTGGCAGCTCTTTTGATTAACTTGTGGGGGCTCAGGTGACTGTACATGATGCAGGCTTTGGTGATCATGTAAATGGTGCAACTTCGAGTGACCGTTAAATGGTGACCTGTTGACAATAAATGTGGGAGATGCAGCAAATATAAATGGATGGAGCTCTGATGACTGTGTCAATAATGGGGCCTCAGTGACTGTAAATGCTGGAGGGCCTTGTTGACTGTTAATGGTTCTTTGAGGCATTTGTAGTATTTCTGTCGTGTGGTGATAAATTGCTGTGGAGTCATTTCCTGTCACATGTTGAGCTTGGTGATGTATTTCAGAATATCAGACATGCGTCTACAACGAGTTGAAACTCTATTTCCGTGCTTGAAACTTTGGGGGGTTTTGGTCGATGATGGGTCATATGACTTGTTTCAGTGCAGCTTTTGATCATTTTTACTAGTAACTCTAAATAGGCATTGTGATTGGCTGAATAATGCTTTTTATGTGTGTTGTGGTTCTGTCCCAAGCTGCTGTGAGATGGATGGAAATGAAATTGCAACAAAATCAAAATTCACCATATCAGAACGGTTTAGATCAGTGCAAGTTCCATGTTCTGTGTCTTTTATTGAAACAGTCAGCTAGTTTGATGCTAAATTACTGTGTCTAGCGAACTGAGACTTGATCTTCAATGGAATTTGAGCTTTCTGAAGTTGTTTTAGTGAATGGAAGAAGGGGTGGGATATTACATAAAGTTAAGTACAATTGGACATGGTGTCTCCAACTCACTCAAGCTACATCAGGAAAGGGTTTGTTGGTCTGCTCACCTAACTGATTATTCTTACATCCGGCTCACCGCCAGTATCCTATCCCCCGCTAGCCGATCACCCCTTTCCTTGTTGTTGTTGTTAAAGGCACTATATACATGTAAGTTGTTAATGGTGCTATATAAAGGCAAGTTGTTGTTAAAGACACTATATAAATGTATATTGTTAAAGATGCTATATAAATGTAATTTGTTGTTGTTAAAGGCGCTATATAAATGTAAGTTGTTAAAAAAAGAAAGAACTTGCATTTCTATAGCGCCTTTCACGACCTCAGGACGTCCCAAAGCACTTTACAGCTAATGAAGTTCTTTTGAATTTAGTAACTGTTGTAATGTAGGAAACGTAAGTTGTTGTTAAAGGCATTGTATAAATGTAAGTTGTTGTTGTTAAAGTTACTATATAAATGGAAGTTGTGTAAAAAAGAAGAACTTGCATTTCTATAGCGCCTTTCACGATCTCAAGACGTCCCAAAGCACTTTACAGCTAATGAAGTACTTTTGAAATGTAGTAACTGTTGTAATGTAGGAAACGTGAGTTGTTGTTAAAGGCATTGAATAAGTATTTGAGGGCTTTGAACTAGGGAAGCTCACCATATATGGAAGGAGTCCAACTCCTTCCTCCTGAGATCATCATGTGGTGGGGGTGAGAGTGCATGATTGAATAATCACACTGAGACACTGGATGGAGCAGGCTTGATGTGTTGAGTGAATTTTTCTTGCTCTGGACTTTCTCATGTTCTTATGACCCCTCACAAACCCAGGCACATTCATTGTCTGGTGGAAGAGTAACATGCTCCCTGCATGAAATATCTAGAGGATCCTGTGGGGAATTAACTGCAGACAAATTGAGTGAAGTAGTCCAACTGAGGACTAGACCAACTAGAAGCAAAAACCATCCAGCTATAGGTCAGAGTTTTCTCAGTACGTGGGGGAAAGAAAAGTGCAGGCGTAGTGGGATCTGTGTGTGCAAAACCACTATTCAGAGGAAGAGGGGAAGGAAAATGGAAGAAGAAACAAATGTCAAAGGACAATAACAGGAGGGGGGAGGCTAGAAAGTGATTGAACAATCAGGCTTCACTCTCGGTTTGATCGATTAGAATTTAGTAGGTGTATTAATTGCATCTGGATGGTGAGTGAGGAGGCGAATACATGAAGCAGTGTGGGTGGAAATCTAACCCTTTCAAACATTGAATCTCATTTGTGGTGCAGCAGCAAGCTACTTTCTGTCACTTTGTAAAAGATTAGCTGGCAAAGTTATGTAATACCAAATATTGTAGTGTTCTATTCCACACAACTACCTCTGATCATCTCGACCCTACTGGCCCTGTTACTATACATAATAATTTTTTTGACTCCCCTGACTATACTGATTGAAGGGCAACACAATACCTGCTCTCAGACAATAGAAAAACATCAATACAAGGTTATCGTAGCAAATGATTCTACCTGTTGTTTATTCTTTTTCCTGATGTTTCTCTCCTCACCTCCTTAGGCCTGGACTGACAGCAGGTAAACAGGCAAGTGGTTGACATGCTCCCTGGCCTTTTCCAATGCCGCTGTAAAGCAAGGTGTGAGGATCGGTAAAGCAGCTGATTGGGCCTCTGATTTTGCCTACTTTTTGCTGCCTTCCACTGTGATGAAGCTGAGATCAGTAACTGAACGGAGTGGGGAACTTTGGGAGTGAGTTAAGTCTGTGGCACTGGTGTTTGTGCTGGGACATGTAGTGATTCGTCTTACTCAGTAAGTGTCCCTGTTTGTTCTGGGACACATAGTAGCTCCTGTCACTAAGCATCCCTGTTGGCTCTGGGATATGTAATGACTTTTCTCACTCAGTAAGTGCTTCTGTTGATACTGGGATATGTAGCGACTTGTGTAACTCAATAAATGCCCCTATTTATGAAGAGCGCTCCTACAATAATTAATTTCTGTTTGCCTTTTTAATCCTTTTAGTTTTCTCCTGAGTTTCGCAAGTAAACAATTCTATAGCACTGTATATAACAATGGTGGGGACTGGAGTGTTGCAGCTTCCTCTTGTACAGTTAGGTTCCTCCTACATACAGGTACTTATTTGGGTAAATTCTCCTCCATATTCTCATGTCTCTGTGGTTGGACAGGTAGGCAGGAGACCTGCTGTCGGCCTCCGCCAATACTGTTGTTAGCTCTCGCTGTCAGACGATGCATGATAATGACTCCAACGTAATGCTCTTTGATTTTCATCTCCTTGATGTCAAGGACAAGATCAGAAGTCGTCTGCAGAGAAATCTGTATCCTATAAACCATGTGCTCTGCCATGTAACTTTGTTAACTGGAAGGAATACAGACATTTCTTCAGAATGGAATGTCACACACTTTCGCCATGTTGACAGGTGTGCCTGTGCTTCATGTCACACAACTTACTGGGAGAAATTTTCTCTTCTTTTGTTGACCCCATTGTACTTCACTCCTCACTGTCCATCATCTGCTAACAACATGGGGAATAGATGGGTTTTGCTCAATTTGCTTATCCTTGGCTATGACACATTGATGCTGTACCTGCTGAGTGTAATACTGTCTGTAGTACATTGTGATTTTTTTAATATATATATATATATATATATATATATATTCGTTCATGGGATGTGGGCGTCGCTGGCAAGGCCAGCATTTATTTCCCATCCCTAATTGCCCTTGAGAAGGCGGTGGTGAGCCCCCTTCTTGAACCGCTGCAGTCCGTGTGGTGAAGGTTCTCCCACAGTGCTGTTAGGAAGGGAGTTCCAGGATTTTGACCCAGCGACAATGAAGGAACGGCGATATATTTCCAAGTCGGGATGGTGTGTGACTTGGAGGGGAACGTGCAGGTGGTGTTGTTCCCATGTGCCTGCTGCTCTTGTCCTTCTGGGTGGTAGAGGTCGCGGGTTTGGGAGGTGCTGTCGAAGAAGCCTTGGCGAGTTGCTGCAGTGTATCCTGTGGATGGTACACATTGCAGCCACAGTGCGCTGGTGGTGAAGGGAGTGAATGTTTAGGGTGGTGGATGGGGTGCCAATCAAGCGGGCTACTTTGTCCTGGATGGTGTCGAGCTTCTTGAGTGTTGTTGGAGCTGCACTCATCCAGGCAAGTGGAGAGTATTCCATCACACTCCTGACTTGTGCCTTGTAGATGGTGGAAAGGCTTTGGGGAGTCAAGAGGTGAATCACTCGCCGCAGAATACCCTGCTCTTGTAGACGCAGTATTTATGTGGCTGGTCCAGTTAAGTTTTTGGTCAATGGTGACCCCCAGGATGTTGATGGTGGGGGATTCGCCAATGGTAATGCCGTTGAATGTCAAGGGGAGGTGGTTAGACTCTCTCTTGTTGGAGATGGTCATTGCCTGGCACTAGTCTGGCGCGAATGTTACTTGCCACTTATGAGCCCAAGCCTGGATGTTGTCCAGGTCTTGCTGCATGTGGGCTCGGACTGCTTCATTATCTGAGGGGTTGCGAATGGATCTGAACACTGTGCAATCATCAGCGAACATCCCCATTTCTGACCTTATGATGGAGGGAAGGTCATTGATGAAGCAGCTGAAGATGGTTGGGCATAGGACACTGCCCTGAGGAACTCCTGCAGCAATGTCCTGGGGCTGAGATGATTGGCCTCCAACAACCATTACCATCTTCCTTTGTGCTAGGTATGACTCCAGCCACTGGAGAGTTTTCCCCCTGATTCCCATTGACTTCAATTTTACTAGGGCTCCTTGGTGCCACACTCTGTCAAATGCTGCCTTGATGTCAAGGGCAGTCACTCTCACCTCACCTCTGGAATTCAGCTCTTTTGTCCATGTTTGGACCAAGGCTGTAATGAGGTCTGGCGCCGAGTGGTCCTGGCGGAACCCAAACTGAGCATCGGTGAGCAGGTTATTGGTGAGTAAGTGCCACTTGATAGCACTGTTGTCAACACCTTCCATCACTTTGCTGATGATTGAGAGTAGACTGATGGGGCGGTAATTGGCCGGATTGGATTTGTCCTGGATCAGCAGTAAGAAAGGCAAAGTCAGTAGGGGTGGGCAAAAATGGAGTCTAGTCTTGTTGATTTCTATCTGCATATAACTGGGGTTGAGAAGGAAGGGTGAGAGATGGTTCTTTTCAGTAAAACCATATACAGTATTCTTCCTCAGTCTGGGAAGGGAGGTGTGCAGGGTACTGCTGCACTACAGCATCCCTGGTGTATCTTAAGATTGTGCACCAGAAATAACCATGGATCCTTTCAACTCATGAAATACAGATTGAATCCTTGAATTCCCTGTCCTTGGAGTTGTGCTGTATATTGAAGAACCATTATATTGGAATTAGTGGCTTGACTGCAGCTACGCCAAGGCTTTTTCAACAGTACCTCCCAAACCCTTGACCTCCACCATCTAGAAGGACAAAGGCTTCAGGAGCATGGAAATACCATCACCTCCAAATTGCTCTCCAAGTCAAACACACCATCCTGACTTGGAAATATATCACCATTCCTTCATTGTCGCTGGGTCAAAATCCTGGAACGCCCTACCTAACGGCACCGTGGGAGCACCTTCACTGCACGGACTGCAGCAGGTTCAAGGCAAAGGCCCACCACTATCTCCCCAAGGGCAACTAGGGATGGGCAATAATTGCCAGCCTTGCCAGCAACGCCCATATTCCTGAGAATGAATTAAATAAAAAATGTGTTCGACAAAGTTTAAACTTCAGTTAATATGATCCAGACTAAACAGTCCCATAACCAAATTACTGTGCAGCATCTCTGAAAACTGAGGGGCAGAACTGTTATTGTGGCTGCTTCACATAACCTCCAACTAATGTGGCATCATGGATTGGCACTCCTGACTGAGGCATTGCCATATCTGCTCTCCCACATCAGCACTCGGACAATGTCCTGACTAATCAGTCCTTGCAGCAGATAACCAGACCAATCTTTAGACAGCCTTTCGTTTAATATTTGTGTTCATTCATGTTCAAAATTGAGGTCTAATTTTACATTAAAGAAGCTGGTCACCATAAGAGTTGTAGTCTAACCCGTGCAGTAACCCAACACTCATTGCAGTGCAGCTTACTCACGAGGTGAGATACAACTGCAAACTTCACAGCTGTTCAACCACATTCTTGTTTTTAAGTTCCTGTTTAACTTCTGCAACCTCTCAGTTCATGGTGTCAAGTTGAAAAAAAATGTACACGTGTTTCTTGCGGAAATTTGAATTGAAAGTCAGAGCCACTGGTTTTCAAATCTTCCTTGTACTGGATACAATGTGTCAGGTTGTGTGATGCTTGTCTTTAGTAGTGACAGTACACACTCAGAGCAGAGCCGCAGGTGGATTTCTGAATTTCTCCATTCTCTGCACATCCACCTTCAATTGTAATTCACAGTTTTTTTGTGTGGGATGGCGGTGGGGGGGGGGGGGGGGGGGGGGGTCACATGGGCTTTCTTTTGTGTAACAATATTTTTTCAGGCTGCTACATTTTTAAAAATTAGTTTTAACAAATTAAAGCAGCTGTCAATCACCAACAGTCATTTTTTGTCCTTGGGTTAGATCTTTTTGCTGAGGTTCTTGAGAGTAAAAGGGTCTGTCTGTTTATGTTTTGTATATTGTATATTATATATTATAGTGCCTGTCCAATATCTGAATGGGTGGAGATGTGCCTCACCACACCTCTATACTCTGCCCAGAGCACTCCTCCCACCAATTAGCTGTGGCACTCTATGAACCAGCAGAAGTTGGTGTTTACCTAGTTTCTCTACTGCTTGCACCTTCCATTCTATCCAGGAGCTGAAGTCCGGTGTGCCCCATGATATTATAACCAGTTTGGATGTGTGAAATATTCCTCTACCTAAATGTGCCTTGATCTAATACATTTGGTGTTCTCTTGATTTTGGAAATGCAGTCTTAAATTAGCAATCAGTTACAGTTTCCTTCAGCACCTGCAAATTCCTTCCATTTTGAGACTCCTTTTTGTGTAATATTTTCTTCCAGCTTCATCATTCTAATAGATCTGTGTGTGCCCATGTATATGTTTCTGTGTCTGTATCTTCGAGTTTGTTTCTGTGTGTTTGCATATGTGTTTCTTCGTGTGTGTGCGCACATGCATTTCTGGGTCTTCGTGTGTGTGTGTGTGTGTGTACCTATGCGCATTGCAGAACATTGATGATCTGAGTGAGTATAAAACCTGGATATAAATTGCAGAACATTGATGGTTTGAATACTTTAGGGGTTGGGTCAGGTCTTTTGCTCCTACTTTTACTCAGCTCTGCTCCAAATACTGCTTTTCACTTTAAGCATGGGTATCTCAATAGTAATACATGTATTTTGATTTTTGAAGAGGATGAAGATATGGCAGAGAAAGGTTGGAGGCTCTTAGAGTCAGACATCACTGAAGATATCTCTTCCCTACCCATAGACACTCACTCACCAGGGTCTACAGACCTAGAAGGTCTTACTTAGATATCCCCACAGTACGAGGAGACTGCACAATAAGGAAAGGAAGTGGAACAGGAGAGCCAGGTGCAAAAGCAAGGAGAGCACAAATGGGAGCCCAAATATGATGAGTCTTGACTAGCTTTTACCACCTTAGGACCACCCCATCGCAAACCCATCATTGGGAGAGGAATCCAGGCCATTGTGTCCATTTTGATTTTTCTTTGTAAAAATTATTGCTTTCATGAATTTTCTATTTACTGTTCCATTTTGTCTGCGATTTGCACAATAGCAGCTGGTGCTATGCTAACAGTTTTTACCATGGAAAGTCCTTGATGTAGCTCAATGTAAGACAGCAGCACCTCCCAAGCACTCCCTTTCTCCTCACTGTGCATGTTTCAGCTGCCGACCTGAGCTGGGTTAGTTCCAGAGCTCTATCAGGAGGGACTTGAGGTTCCTCCATCTGTATGATGCGCTACCTCATTCATCTAATTTCTGTTTTTGTGTGAATCTGCAGTAGCAGAAGCACAATACTTGGTCACAAGATGCAGGGAAGGACAGTCACCCATGTTTGTGAAATGTTCATCCTCATTGGAAAACCCTTTTATTGGTAACCACTTGTTGACAGGACAATCTTTCTCTCGTCACAATCTTTTTTTTCTCTTTTTATATTGATATAAATATAAGTATTCACTACTTCTCTGAACTTAACTCTCTTGTTTGTTCTAAGCTACAAATACACACTCATACTCCTACTTGCATCCCCATTGTGTTGAAATCCAGGCTCATCACACAGTTCCCTACTCCAATTCAGTCTTTCTCACAACCTCAAAATTGTGGAACTCTTTACCCTTCTCACTCAGCCTTTCATCCTGCAGTCTACAGGCTTTTAGAATTCAAGCTTGGTGATGCCTGATCACTACTACTTGATTTGTTTTGTCTTCTACTCTTTTTAGTCTTGGTACTATCTTGCACTATGAGCCTGGATGCTTCACATGGGTATCTCAATAAAACAAGGGGAAGTGTATATAATAAATGAAGTGTGTAACAGTAAATGTGTGTTTAGACTCATTTTAAAATCTCCAAACTTTATCTGTTTGGGCAAATGTTAAGTGTGGAAGGTGCAGAAGGTCTAATTTTGTTACGGTTTTGAATTTAATATACGTCATTGTGGCATCATATGAACTCCAGCAGGTATTGCTATCCACATTTCTCAACTCCTGACTCGAGAGCCTTCTTCTCAGATGTCAGCTGGTGTCCATGTGCTGCAAACCTGCAGTTTAAGTCACTCCTGGGTGACAAGTGGCTCACACAGAAGTAGATTTAAAAATAACCCAGTGCTGACGTGTAGGTATGGTGTTGGGATACAGTACAGCATGTGTGAAAACTGACACTATTACACCTGTCCTATTAGAAATGTGCTTGGCTTGTCCTGAAGCCGAGTGCCATTTACATGACAATGGTACCCATCAGTGATGCAGGAAAACAAATACTGGCTCCACTATCATCAACACAGCTAACCCTGCTCTCAAATATCAGCTTTTGTGCTACAATAGAGATACAGCTTACGCAGATTCCTGTGTACTTGTACACTGAGATGAACACAATTTGTATAGTACCAAATGTGATTGAGTTGTTCGCTTTTATTCAGTGTAGTTTTATACTGGTGTCAGCCATGGCTCAATGTTCTGAGTCGGCAGGTTGTGGGTTCAAGCCCCATTCCAGAGACTCCATAATCCAGGCTGACACTTCAATGCAGCACAGATGGAGTGCTGCACTGTCGGAGGTGCTGTCTTTTGGATGAGATGTTAAACTGAGGCCCTGCCTGTCCTCTCAGGTGGACGTAAACGATCCGATGGCACAATTTCAAAGAAGAGCAGGGGAGTTCTCCCTGGAGTCTTGCCCAATATTTATCCCTCAACTAACATCACTAAAAAAACAGATTTTCTGGTCATTATCTCATTGCTGTTTGTGGGACCTGGCTGTGTGCAAATTGGCTGCGTTTCCTAAATTGCAGCAGTGACTGCACTTCAAAAGTACTTCATTGACTGTAAAACGCTTTGGGACATCCTGAGGCCGTGAAAGGCGCTATGTAAATGCAAATTCTTTTTTATTTTTATACAGGCTGCACAGCAAGAGGCTTGAATGAATGTTTCCCTTTTAAACAATGTAAATCGTAGCTTCCTTCCTCTCTTGTGCATTATCTAACATTGACCACGCAACTGTGCCAGAATTGTCAAAGCAGTGATGTTAAAGTCTTCCTATTGCAATGCAATAAATTCATGTTTAAAAACCTGACACAGAATACTTTCCTCCATTTGTTACATTAGCCAAAAAGCCACTGTGAATATAGCTAGCTTTTGCTAGCATTAGTAAATGGAGGATAATATACTCAGAAATCTTTAGCAAACCCCAGTGCTCTGAATGCTCGATCCATGTGTTTCCTCTCCCACAGAAGCTGTTCCACTGGATGACATCATGGATTGAACAGATAATGGGAGGTGATTGGCTGTGGTTCGACCTCGGTCAGCCAATAGTCTGTTGATATTGGGGTGAAACTGTGTATTTTTAGCAATAAAACGAAAACCTTTGTAAATCTAACAAGGGGTCCATTATAGTCAGGAGTTAATTAAAATTTGGATTTATTGTAGCTACCACTGTTGTAAAGATCCTGCAACTGACAATGTTGCAGTGCAATAACCCCTCCTACAGTGAATAAGGCAGGCAGCTTGGGAACCTTCTTCTTCTCAAGGGCAATTAGGGATAGGCAATAAATACTGGCCTTGCCAGCGACGCCCACATCCCATGAATGACTTAAAAAACCTGCAGTCATGATGGAGTTGTGGGTCACTTGGAAGTATATTGCATTTCTGAGAGGGTTGATTTTATAAGAACGTTTAGTTTGATGGAGCAGAGCCTAATCTAGTGCCTTTATTGTTTTAAACCCTTTTGATTCTCAAGCCTCCCTTATCTCTTGCTAATTTTCAACATTTCTCTCTGGTCGGCTCCTTAAAGTAATATGGACTGGGCTGTGTTGCCACTCTTTACAATTCTATATTTCTGTGGAATAAAGGACCACAAGATTTCTTATTATTTTTAATTTGCTTTTTTAAAACAGCGCTATATAACCTGTATTTTACTGGGTGTTTTTTAACATGATATACGAAGGGCTCCTTGGCAGATAGATAAAGAAGACAAGTGTGTTGGTGCCGCACTGTGGAACTGAGTGGGTAGGACACATGGTGACATGCTCTGGTTGAGGCGCCCAGAGGAATATAGGTGAATGAGTCAACCAGGAGCTCTAATATCATCAGATCCAAGAGTAACATCAGCAAAGGACTGGGAGCAAGCATGTGGTACAAGAGGACCAAAGTAGGAGAAACTGAAATGGAGATTGAAGGGGAAGTAGACAATGAGTGAACAAACTGCACTGTTAACTTTTCACCTTGTGAGCGTGTGCAGGCTGATGCTGGACACAATTTTCTTTAAAGGAACACACCCCAGGACCTGTTGTCAAACCAACTAAACTTTGACAGTGTCTAATGTGACCAGCCAGAGTACTGAGCCTCGGGGACACATCATCACCCTGCTCTCACCAATCCTCACGCAGCCACACTCTCAAAGGCTAAGCCAGAATTCTGATGTGCCTCTGAATTACGCGCAAAGACTAATAACTACATGATAAGATTTTGATGCATCCTGTAGAGGCACAGCAGATGCTCACATTTTTAAAAAGGAAGGATCAATTAATAACAGGCAGCCATGGATGGAGGGGACAGTGTAGCAAGTTCTTTCGTGCCGACTGTACAGTGAGTTTTGGGAAACTATGAGTGAGATGAAAGTTTTCAGTGCCTCTTCCTCCGTTTCTCCCTCCCTATTGCACAGTATCCAGAATGAGCAGCCGAAAGGCCAAATATCTTTAATAGCACATTGCTGAACAGCATCCAGCATTGCGTGAGAATTCAGACATTCCATTATACCTGATATATTCCTAGTCTGTGTAAAGGGGAAGAATGCTGTTCAACACATCCTCTTCTATACATCACAAATTAGGAAGTTCTCAACTTTTGAAAGCATCAAACGCACCCACTGTGGCATTTACTACCAGCAATGACTTTGAAACATCCGTGATGGATTAGATTTTAAAGATATCAAAATGTCGGGGCTGATGTTACACTGCAGATATACAGTAATGGAGACTTAGTGATTTCGAGGCTCTAATCAGTTCGGGATTCAGTTCTTGCAGTTCATTAATACTATCCAAACTCAAAGGTCTAATACCGTTACAAAGGGCTTTGATAGAGTAAGTAAGGACAAACTGTTCCCACTGGTAGGAGGGTCAGTAACCAGAGGACACCGATTTAAGGTAATTGTAAAAAGAACCACAGGGAAGATGAGGAGAAATTGTTTTTACGCAATGAGTTGTTATGATCTGGAATACACTGTCTGAAATGGTGGTGGAAGCAGATTCAATAGTAACTTTCAAAAGGGAATAGGATATGTACTTGCAAAGGAGAAATTTTCAGGGCTACAGGGAAAGAGCAGAGGAATGGGGCTATTTGGATAGCTCTTTCAAAGAGCCGGCACAGGCACAATGGGCCGAATGGCCTCCTTGTGTGCTATAAGATTCTCTGTTTGGGAGGGTTTCTGGGGGTAGTGCTGGAGGATGCTCTGAGTGCTGATCTGTGCGTCTCCTCACTGTCAGATTATTGGATTGCTTGGTGCTGATCGTGAGGTAGTAGTTTCAAGCACAGAAAGAGGGGATTTTAACTGAGAGTGAGTTTCGGTTGGGCGGGAGGCAGGGCAAGAGTCAAACCCTCCCTGATGTCATCAATATGAGGCCTGGGCTATTTTAACTCCCAGGCCTGGTTCACAGCCTGCTGGCCAGCTGCCGGCCGGTGAAGATCGGCCGGCCCAGAGGCCACCCATCGGCATTCAGGTAAGTTGCGAGGTTGGTGGGGAGTGGGGGAAGAGAGATAGTTTCAGCAGGGTCTTGTGGGTGGGAGGAAGAGTTTCAGCAGGGTCTTGTGGGTAGGAAGGGGAAGGGAGCCCAGGGCAGCAGAGTCCCAGGATTTCCTTGTAGGGCCCAGATGAGAACTCCTGCTCCTCCTGGCTCCACTAAGGAAACTTTAACACTTACCTCTTCTTCCTGCAGTCCAGATTACACTGAGCAGGATGCCCGCATTGGGTGCCATCGGGGTCCTAATGACATCATAGGACCACGATTCGCATGTGTTAATGAGGTTACTGCTTGAGTCAGTCAGCCAGATCAGGGCAGGAAAGCAGCGGATATGTCTCCTACTTCATTTTAACTGCACTCCGCCCGATTTCTGGAGGGGCGGGGTTGAAATACCACCCACTCTTTCCCCCCCCCCCCCCCCCCCCCCCCCCGCAGTGCTTCAAAAACAGCACTACGTTAGCTGAAGATTTGGGTGCAGTCCCTCTCTTCTGCTGCTCTCCTACAGGTGCTGACTCTCGCTAGGTACAGTTGCAGAGGTGCTGGTGCCCCATCCAATATTTTGTCTAAGGAGTCATTCTTCTTGTGTGAGGCTAGACGATGACCATTAGCACTCTGTTCAGTTGTTGAAAGCATCAGAGTTTTCCCGCTCCCGTCCGCACCTATGTCCACACATACACACTTTTCAGCAGGTCACTGCATAGTGATCATGAATAGGAACCCCCTCTATAACCGAATTGGTCTTCATAGGATATACTTGTATACAGCATAGACACTGTATTCTGGTTGGTGATTGATGCAAGGAGTTTATTTTAACTGTTGGAGGCATTAGCGGGAGATGTCCTCTGATGTAAGGCTTCTGAACAATAATGGTGGATAGTGTCAGCATTGTGTATTATTTATATTGTTTCAGTCACTGCCTGGCTGACTAGAGATGCTGGTGCAGATTTTCCCAGAACTGTTGTCTGGATGGCTGACTGATTTTTGATTTCACCCGTGCCGAGAGTCAGGAAATGCATTGCATTTCAGTTTAAAGCCTGTGGACCCTGAGGAGCTAATTGAAATGCTGCAGTACTTGTGTCCTGCCATTAGAGGCACCTCTTATTTCTGTAATTCACAGAGGGTCCCTGATGACTGACACTTGGTTCCGCACCATTACAATAGAAGGGACACCCTTCAACTGTAATCAACCTCAATGTTTGGCTCTTCTGGTTAGGAGTTATGTGCCTATGTCCAGCAGTGGTATGACCATGCATGAGATGATATGCACACCTGTTTCACCAAAGGGAGTGGATGACCCTCATCTAAAAAATACGCAGGTCTGTTGAGTCTGTACTGGCTTTGCAGCTTTGATAACTGACGCAGTGAGTTGTGTGTGTCAAGCTCTTGGACCTCCCCTGTGAACTCTTCCCCAGGAAGCTGTGGAATTTGGGCTGTTGCCTCCCTCCCGATAGGCTGTATGTATTGGGCTGTAGATTGCCTGCGGAGCTATATGTATCAGGCTCTTGGGCCCTAACTCATAAGGCCCTGGGGGAATCTCCCCCCAGCCCCATCTTGAGCTCTGTGTCAGGTACATGGTCTCCCCCCACCAGCTGTGATCTGCCTTTGTCAGCGTCTGCCCCTACCCTGCGTTTTTTAAACACTTAGGTTCTCTCTCCTGTGAGCTCCGTGTGTGTGTCGTGGTCTAGCTTTCCTATGTCGGTGTGAGGCGAGCACGGTATGGGTGTTATGTTGTGCACACCCAGTAACTTATTGGCCCTAAGAATTTGATATTTGTTTTAAATTTAATATTGAGTGAAAATGCAAATATTAGCAGGAAAGCAGAGATTGATACAGTCCTGAAGCCAGATGTGTGGGCGATGAATGCACATTTTCATCACTAATAATTGAGGTGTGGCCACAGAAGCCTATTGGAATTCGTTGTGAATGTCTGATGGAAGCTTTACCCTGCAAAATCTCAGATTGCTCTCTTGTCTCTTTCTTTCACTGTCAATCCCTTTCACTGTCTGTCTTATTTTTCTTTAACAGTCAATCTCCTATTGATTACACTGTCACTCTCTCTTTCACTTTGTCCTCTTTCTCTTTCATAATGTCTCTCGCTTTCACTCTCTTCTAATCCATCCAAAAACTGGGAATTTTCATGATTAATTTATCACTAATGTAGAGGAGTGAAGGCTGATCTTCAACAAGCTCCTTATATCTGGTGAAAGACCTTATTCATGAATGAAATCCTGTGGTAATGGCTTAGGAAAGGGTTAATTATTAAGAGTATCCTGGATCTGGAGCACTTTCTCCTCCTCGTGTAGATTCATTTATATAGCATTTAATTGCTATGTCTTGGGGATTATTTTGGGCACAGTGTTGCTTCTCTCTTATTCCACCTACTCACATCCTTCAAACCCCGATGGGTTGGTGCTGCAGTGAAGACAACCCACATACTATATTGTTTAAGATGTGACCCAGACATTAACTGGTTGAATTAATTGCTGTTTAAAGATACACATCTGACAGTTTCAATTGCCAGCTGGAGTACATCTCTGAGAGAAGAGTATAATTAGTCAGAACAGAGCGCCGCTGATCCCAGGGCATTCGGTTAGGACCCTGACAGCTGTCTCTACTTCTGCAATATTGTTTTATTTTTGGCTTCCTGCTCTCCTCCTTGAATTTAAGGTGCCACATCCACCAAAGGAGGTCGAATGGAAGCCATGCATTTACCTACTTCAGATATAAATGTGGTGTTGAACTCAGTTTCAGTAGACACTTGTGACATACTGTCTTCTTCTTCAACCTTCTTCCCTCATCCCCCAACCCCATCCTCACCTCGAGCACCATGTACGAGGAGCTCAGAAATTTGTCTGTCTCCCCAAAATTGATGCTATCCAATCAGCTACCTTAGTCTTCTCTTCCCCCATCCTTTACTCCACATGACCCCAAACCTTATCCCAGTCTTGACCACTATCCCAATACACCAACCCACAACCCCCAGCCTTCATCGGGCACAAACTCCATAACATCCACCTTCTCCTCCTCAGCACCCTCCTTACCTAGCTCCTGATAACTCAACCACCTCTCATTGGCCCAATGTTCACTGACCTCATAAACTACTCCCTCTCCAAAGGCATTGCTTTCCTTTCCTTCAAAACTGCTGTCATCATAATTGCTGAGACACACACGAGCTGTAAAGTACTACAATGGCAGGGGATGGTTCCCTTTTACCCAATATTTATTATACATATCAGTGAGTCACACATGAGCTGTACAGCATTGAATAGGAGCGAATTGTTCCCTTTTACCCAGAAGGTGCTGCACATGCACAGGAGTTGACTCTGATATGAACATGAGTTTTATGGCACAACATGGAAGTGAATTGTTCCCTTTTACCTGGTGTGTGCTGTACATGCACAGAAGCTAATTCTAAGCCAAATAGCAGTGCAGGGAAGGAATTGTTCCCATTTACCTGGTCTACTGTTCATGTGCAAGAACTAACACTGAGACAAACAGTACCAGGCGGGAGTGGATTATCCCCTTTTACCCAGTGTGTACTGTAAATGTACAGGAGCTGACACTGATGTACACATGTCCCAGGTGGGAGTGGTCAGACGTTGGACACTGTGTACTGCACATACATTGAATTATTTGTTTTTAAAATCAGCAGTGTTGCAGGAAATGGTTGTCTTGATGTGGGCACCTGTCATTGAGATTACTGCAGGACACAAGGAATAATAATGTAGCAGCCTGGAAGGTGGCAGTGCTCTGGTAAAGTCAATCTACAACTGGGGTGTGACTGTAATAGGGCACAGTAATGAATGGGGTTTGGTTGTAATGGTATCCAATGATGAGCAGGGTTTGCTTCAATATGACACAGTGACCAATGTGGTTTGACTGTAATGATATCCAGTGATGCTTGGGTTTGCTGTAATAGGACCCAGAGATTAATGGGGTTTGACTGTAATAGGATCCAGTGTTGATTGGGGGTTGACTGTAATAGGACCCAGTGTTGATTGGGGATTGACTGTAATAGGACCCAGTGATTAATGGGGGTTGGCTGTAATAGGACCCAGTGATAAATGGAGTTTGGGTGTATTTAATAGCAACTTTTAATGTTTTAATTTCTTTCAGTAGGATTGACTCTCAGGTCGCGCCCCCTCCCCCCAGAATAGTGCAACAGAAGAGCTCCCACTCCCACCCTCGCTACTCTCAATCTTGTCTTCATCAGACACTTTTAGGATGAACTCAGTGGGTTGCGTGGAATGCTGCGTTATTACTTTGACGGGCTCCAGGTCCTTGGCATTTAAAACGTAGATGGAAAAATGTGTTTTATTTTGAAGACAATTATCTCCTCAGTGGTGCCGACAATTGTTCAGATAATTATGTTTGAAAAGCAATATTGCTATATTGAAATGGTGACAGGGTAATGAATCATATTCGAGTACCAGGGACAGCAAATTCTCAGATGGCCAGAAGGCAGCATTTGAAATATATTGAAAGTACATATCTGTGTTTGTTGTTAGCTGTGGTGTTATACAACTTCTAATCATCGTAATTTCTATCTTTGTTGCAAAATATGCAAATACACTCAACTTAATGGTGCTGAGTGGCTTTTAACATAATGGTAGTGGCTATCGTCACTGCTGTATCTTGTAAGTGAGGTCTTAATGCCACAACTCAGCTGCCTTTAAGTGTGTCTGTGTGATTGTCAACATTAATCTAATTTAGAAAGAACTGCCTGAAACTTTGCTCTGTGCAGGTGCTGAACACTGCAGTTTGGATCAGTACGATTGAACTTTTTAACGTTAAATTCTAAAATGGTGCTGTAATAAAGGTGACAGCAGCAGCTATTATGCTTAACAAATAGTGCCAGCAATGCACATGAAAACTGTACTGGCTCAGACAGCACCTCACTGAAGGAGAGGGACAGGGCCCGTGGTGTAACAAGATAGAGAAACCAAAGAGTGAAAGATTTAGACAGTCAAAGAGAAGTGGAATAACGAGGTAAAAGAAGGCAAAAGAACACTTTCACCCACCGACGGGCCCACGATAAAAGCATCAGAAACTGCCAGTCAATTAAACCAACAAGCTGATGGTCAGATGGGACCTGCAGAACAGGACACGATTGCACTCTGGCTAGTCCAGCGTGTGGTTTATTTTGTTGCCTTCCTCTCCTTTCTTTCCTGACTGCTGCCTCTGCCAATATGCTTCATCCCATCCCAGGAAGATGACACCATCTGTATTGTGGGGTTTGTCCTGTCAGGTATTTTTCATGTTTCCCATTGACATCATTTGAGCCAAAGCTCCTTATGCTATTATGGAGGATAAGGTTGACTTGTTTTCAAATGCCTCCATGGCATCTCCTCTCCCTATCTCTGTAACCTCCTCCAGCCCTACAACCCTTTCAGATCTCTGCGCTTCTCCAATTCTGGCCTCTATGAAGTCCCATTCTCCCATCACCCCTTTGCTCGCTGACCTACATTGGCTCCCACTCCAGGAACGCCTCGATTTTTAAAATTCTCATCCTTGTTTTCAAATCTCTCCATAGTATCACCCCTCCCTATCTCTGCAACCTCCTCCTTCCTAGAACTCTGTGCTCCTCCAATTCTTGCCTCTTGCACATCCCCAATTTTAATCGCTCCACCATTGGTGGCCGTGCCTTCAGCTGCCTAGGCCCTAAGCTCTGGAATTCCTTCCATAAACCCCTTTTTCCTCTTTTAAGTTGCTCCTTAAAACCTATCTCTTTGACCAAGCTTTTAGTCATCTGGCTGAGTCAAAATTTGTTTGATAATGCTCCCGTGAAGTGCCTTGGGACATTTTATTACCTTAAAGGCACTATATAAAAGCAAGTTATTGTTGTGTGTGGTCATGTCCCAGGTGGTTTATCTCAGAATTACTTGTAACTAAGGATGTTACCCAAAATTTCATGTCCCTGAATGATGGAAATTGATACACAACAGAATAGCACATTGCCCATAATTCCTGTATTTGACATATTATATTTTGTGGAAATATTAAAATTTGAAGTTCTGCTCAATGTGGTTAAAATTAATCAAGGACCTACTGTACAGTTCAGACTTCTAAATCAGCTGCATAAAGTTTGGTTTATGTGTACTCTGTCCCAGAATCAATGCTCTATTGAATTTTACTTTTAATTAAAATTTGGGTTTGTAGAGGTCCTGTCTGCCTTTTTTAATGGATTCGTGGGGCAGGATTTTAACTGTGAAAAATGGGTCGGTTGGGGGGGGGCATTGAGAATTGCAGCAATTTCAGACCCGCCCATTTCCGGTTTTCACCGGGGTAGGACGAGGGGTGGAGGACCAACCGCTCCCAGGAGGCTGCGGGCCTCCATTTTTTAAAGGTTTTGCAATTGCAACCCCTGGGGGCCTTCTCCTTCACATTACGAGAGGAGGCGAGAAGGCCCGAAACTGTGTTGAAGGCCCGGAGGAGCAGGAGTGCTTCCCCCCAGGTCCAACAAGCCTACCTGCAGTGACCACTCTTCCCCGCCCCGATCTCCGATTTCCCCCTCCCTCAACGATCACAGACCACGCGATGACCCCCGATCCTGACCTCCCCTCCCCCTCGGTGACTGACCTCCTCCTCCCCACCCCCCCCGCCGCCCCGATTGACTCTCTGCCCTCCCGTGCCCATCGATGCCCCCAGGTGCCCCATGCCCATCTGTGGCCCCCCATCCATAAAACCTAAGACTTACCTGAAGACTTACCTTTTCACGTCCTCAACTGTGCTCTGCTCCTGCCTGACTGAGGCCGGCCTGTCGGACGGCAAACCCACAAATAAAAATAAAAGACGTCCTTACGTCAAAATCGTATGGACATCTGGGAAACCCATACTTCCGGGTTTCCCGTTCTCGATTTGACTCCCCCACCCCATTCCCGGCTCTGAGTTAAAATCCTGGCCATGGTGTTGTTGTCCACCTGCACTTTGTTTGGGTCAATATTCTCTCAGGAGTACTGCCTCTGAGAGCAGTAATTGGGGAATTGAACAGAAATGTTTCAATTTAAGGACCCAGGAGAGATGGTGGATCAGCATAGACAACTGAGTGTCCAGGGAACTACTGGATGCTTTAAAAAAAACATAATTCATAACTATGTAAACTCTGAATTATTGTTATTCATATTCCTGGTCTTATCATTACACCTTGAGACAGTGAAGTCTTGTGCTTTATTTAACTAATTTTTTGCCGATTTTTATTCTTGAACTGTATCCTTTAGAGGATGTTGCAATGATGGCAGAAATACTTCACCTTCACTTAAATGTAAAAAGGAAAACGAATAGCAAAACAAAATAATTGGTTTATGGAATTAGTTGCAACTGAAATCTTAGCAGTGAGACAGTGAGGCAGCACAGTAAAAGTTGTTCGGCCTGAGACAAGCGGGTGCTTTGGGCATCCAGTGGTAGGTCACTGTTCAAATTGTCGCCAGCCTCTTTCCTGGTGTTGTTAGGGGCAGTAAGGCTACCAACATTATTTTGAAGCTGTTACTGCCTCCTTAACGCCAGGTGTGAAAATTGACTCCATTGTTTTTAAAAACCCAGCTTTAAACATAGCTCTTTTCCTCAAATCATTTTTATGGGAAAATGATCAGAAAAACTCCTGAAATATGGCAATATTATTGAAACATTGGATTATTCTAAACATTGGGACTAATCAAAACCATGGATCATTTAAAAACATTCTTATTCAAAACGTTGAGGTTATGCTGCACTTGAATGCCACAATGAAAGCGTTAGTGTACAAGAGGGATGAGATTTGATGATTTGAAACGTCTATTCCCATCCCTTACTTTCTCTTATGTTCTTGTGAGAAAGAAAGAAAATCTTTTATAGACAACTGAATGTGGAGTAATTTCTCTCTGCTGCTTGTGTGAGTAAAGATATTGAATGTGGCAGATTTCAAGCCAGCAGTCTGAAGGAGGAGGAGGAGGAGGAGAAGAGAGACAGAGAGAGAGAAAGAAGTGGTCTTGATGTTATCACAGTATAACAGCAAGTGACAAAAAGCCTGTGTAAAGAGAAAGTTATCACGACAACAATCTGCAGCTGCTGTCACTGTTGCTGTGATATTGGCTCCTCTGCTCTAAACACATCATGATGTGGAGATGCCGGTGATGGACTGGGGTTGATAATTGTAAACAATTTTACAACACCAAGTTATAGTCCAACAATTTTATTTGAAAATCACAAGCTTTCGGAGGCTTCCTCCTTCCTCAGGTGAATGTGGAAATGAAATCCTCGAACCTTTCGCATTTATAAATCACAGAACAATACCTGGTGATTACAGATAGTCTTTCCAACTGCCCGTTGCCAAGGCAATCAAAGTGTTCAGACAGAGAGGTGTTACCTACAGGGCCACTGAATATACAAACAACCACAAAAAAAACAAGAGAGAGAGAGAGGCAGAAACATAGAAACATCCAGAAGGAAGAGAAAGACAGCAATTGACCCGTTATATTAAAAACAGATAACTTTTGTTCGCTGGTGGGGTTACGTGTAGCGTGACACGAACCCAAGATCCTGGTTGAGGCCGTCCTCATGGGTGCGGAACATGGCTATCGATTTCTGCTCGACGATTTCGCGTTGTCATGTGTCTCGAAGGCCGCCTTGGAGTACGCTTACCCGAAGGTCGGTGGCTGAATGTCCTTGACTGCGGAAGTGTTCCCCGACTGGGAGGGAACCCTCCTGTCTGGCGATTGGTGCGCAGTGTCCGTTCATCCGTTGTCGCAACGCCTGCATGGTCTCGCCAATGTACCATGCTCGGGGGCATCCTTTCCTGCAACGTATGAGGTAGACAACGTTGGCCGAGTCACAGGAGTATGAACCATGCACCTGGTGGGTGGTGTCCTCTCGTGTGATGGTGGTATCTGTGTCGATGATCTGGCATGTCTTGCAGAGGTTACCGTGGCAGGGTTGTGTGGTGTCGTGGACGCTGTTCTCTTGAAAGCTGGGTAATTTGCTGCGAACGATGGTCTGTTTGAGGTTGGGTGGCTGTTTAAAGGCGAGTAGTGGAGGTGTGGGGATGGCCTTAGCGAGGTGTTCGTCATCATTGATGACATGTTGAAGGCTGCGGAGAACATGGCGTAGTTTCTCCGCTCCGGGGAAGTACTGGACGACGAAGGGTACTCTGTTGGTTGCGTCCCGTGTTAGTCTTCTGAGGAGGTCTATGCGATTTTTCGCTATGGCCCGTCTGAACTGTCGATCGATGAGTCGAGCGTCATATCCCGTTCTTACGAGGGCGTCTTTCAGCGTCTGTAGGTGTCCATCGCGTTCCTCCTCATCTGAGCAGACCCTGTGTATTAGCAGGGCCTGTCCATAGGGGATGGCCTCTTTGACGTGGTTAGGGTGGAAGCTGGAAAAGTGGAGCATCGTGAGGTTGTCCGTGGGCTTGCAGTAGAGTGAGGTGCTGAGATGCCCGTCTTTGATGGAGATTAGTGTGTCAAGAAAGAAACTGATTCTGAGGAGTAGTCCATGGTGAGCTTAATGGTGGGATGGAACTTGTTGATGTTATCGTGTAGTCTCTTTAGTGATTCTTCGCCGTGGGTCCATAGAAAGAAAATGTCGTCGATGTATCTGGTGTATAGTGTTGGTTGGAGGTCCTGTGCAGTGAAGAAGTCCTGCTCGAACTTGTGCATGAAAATGTTGGCGTATTGGGGTGTGAATTTGGTCCCCATGGCTGTTCCGTGTGTTTGGGTAAAGAACTGGTTATCGAAGGTGAAGACATTGTGATCCAGGATGAAGCGGATGAGTTGTAGGATGGCGGCTGGAGATTGGCTGTTGTTGGTGTTGAGTATTGATGCTGTCGCAGCGATGCCGTCATCGTGGGGGATACTGGTGTAGAGTGCCGAGACGTCCATCGTGGTGAGAAGTGTTCCTGGTTCAACTGGTCCGTGGGTACTGAGTTTTTGTAAGAAGTCTGTAGTGTCGCGACAGAAGCTGGGGGTTCCCTGTACGATGGGTTTCAGGATGCCCTCAATGTATCCAGAGAGGTTCTCTCACAGGGTTCCGTTGCCTGATACGATAGGATGTCCGGGTGTGTTGGCTTTGTGTATCTTTGGGAGGCAGTAGAAGTCTCCCACGCGGGGAGTACGTGGGATGAGAGCGCGTAGGATGCTTTGAAGGTCTGGATCGAAGGTCTTGATCAGTTTGTCGAGCTGGTGGGTGTGTTCTTTGGTCGGATCTGCGGGTAACCGTCTGTAGTGTTCCTGGTTGTCCAGTTGTCGGTATGCTTCTTTGCAATAGTCCGTTCTGTTCTGTATGACGATGGCTCCTCCTTTGTCCGCTGGTTTGATGACGATGTTGCGGTTGGTCTTGAGAGCGTTGATGGCGTTGCGTTGTGCTCGGGTGACATTCTGGACTGTCTTCTGAGTGCGGCTGATGAATCTGGCATTGACGCATTTCCTGACAGCTTGAACATACATGTCAAGCTGAGGGCAGCGACCCTCTGGAGGAGTCCAGTTTGACTCTTTCCTCTTCGGTTGCTGTACCGCGGATCCCTCTGTCTGCTGTTCCGGATTGTTGATTGTCTCATTGGGTTCGCTGCTGAAATCTTGGGGTTTGTGGAAGAATTCCCGGAGCCTCATTCTCCTGATGAATTCCTCTGTGTCCGCCGCGAGACTAATGGGGTCCATTTTGGTAGTGGGGCAGAAATTGAGCCCTCAGCTGAGAACTTCGATTTCGTCTGGTTGAAGGGTGTGGTCGGACAAATTGACGATAGACTTCCCTGTGGTCACAACCGTGGTACCAGGGGAAGCTTGGTCGATGCTGGTGGCTCCGGGAATTCTTCCATAAACCCCAAGATTTCAGCAGCGAACCCAATGAGACAATCAACGATCCGGAACAGCAGACAGAGGGATCCGCGGTACAGCAACCGAAGAGGTAAGAGTCAAACTGGACTCCTCTGGAGGGTCGCTGCCCTCAGCTTGATATGTATGCTCAAGCTGTCAGGAAATGCGTCAATGCCAGATTCATCAGCCGCACTCAGAAGACAGTCCAGAATGTCACCCGAGCACAACGCAACGCCATCAACGCTCTCAAGACCAACCGCAACATCGTCATCAAACCAGCGGACAAAGGAGGAGCCATAGTCATACAGAACAGAACGGACTATTGCAAAGAAGTATACCGACAACTGGACAACCAGGAACACTACAGACGGTTACCCGCAGATCCGACCAAAGAACACACCCACCAGCTCAACAAACTGATCAAGACCTTCGATCCAGACCTTCAAAGCATCCTACGCGCTCTCATCCCACGTACTCCCCGCGTGGGAGACTTCTACTGCCTCCCAAAGATACACAAAGCCAACACACCCGGACATCCTATCGTATCAGGCAACGGAACCCTGTGTGAGAACCTCTCTGGATACATCGAGGGTATCCTGAAACCCATCGTACAGGGAACCCCCAGCTTCTGTCGCGACACTACAGACTTCTTACAAAAACTCAGTACCCACGGACCAGTTGAACCAGGAACACTTCTCACCACGATGGACGTCTCTGCACTCTACACCAGTATCCCCCACGATGACGGCATCGCTGCGACAGCATCAATACTCAACACCAACAACAGCCAATCTCCAGCCGCCATCCTACAACTCATCCGCTTCATCCTGGATCACAATGTCTTCACCTTCGATAACCAGTTCTTTACCCAAACACACGGAACAGCCATGGGGACCAAATTCACACCCCAATACGCCAACATTTTCATGCACAAGTTCGAGCAGGACTTCTTCACTGCACAGGACCTCCAACCAACACTATACACCAGATACATCGACGACATTTTCTTTCTATGGACCCACGGCGAAGAATCACTAAAGAGACTGCACGATAACATCAACAAGTTCCATCCCACCATCAAGCTCACCATGGACTACTCCTCAGAATCAGTTTCTTTCTTGGACACACGAATCTCCATCAAAGACGGGCATCTCAGCACCTCACTCTACCGCAAGCCCACGGACAACCTCACGATGCTCCACTTTTCCAGCTTCCACCCTAACCACGTCAAAGAGGCCATCCCCTATGGACAGGCCCTGTGAATACACAGGGTCTGCTCAGACGAGGAGGAACGTGATGGACACCTACAGACGCAGAAAGACGCCCTCGTAAGAACGGGATATGACGCTCGACTCATCGATCGACAGTTCCGACGGGCCACAGCGAAAAATCGCATCGACCTCCTCAGAAGTCTAACACAGGACGCAACCAACAGAGTACCCTTCATCGTCCAGTACTTCCCCGGAGCGGAGAAACTACGCCATGTTCTCCGCAGCCTTCAACATGTCATCAATGACGACGAACACCTCGCTATGGCCATCCCCACACCTCCACTACTCGCCTTTAAACAGCCACCCAACCTCAAACAGACCATCGTTCGCAGCAAATTACCCAGCTTTCAGGAGAACAGCGTCCACGACACCACACAACCCTGCCACGGTAACCTCTGCAAGACATGCCAGATCATCGACACAGATACCACCATCACACGAGAGGACTCCACCCACTAGGTGCATGGTTCATACTCCTGTGACTCAGCCAACGTTGTCTACCTCATACATTGCAGGAAAGGATGCCCCAGAGCATGGTACATTGGCGAGACCAGACACTGCGACAACGGATGAACGGACACTGCGCACCAATCGCCAGACAGGAGGGTTCCCTCCCAGTCGGGGAACACTTCAGCAGTCAAGGACATTCAGCCACCGACCTTCGGGTAAGTGTACTCCTTCGAGACACACGACAACGCAAAATCGTTGAGCAGAAATTGATAGCCAAGTTCCGCACCCATGAGGATGGCCTCAACTGGGATCTTGGGTTCATGTCACGCTACACGTAACCCCACCAGCGAACAAAAGTTATCTGTTTTTAATATAACGGGTCAATTGCTGTCTTTCTCTTCCTTCCGGATGTTTCTATGTTTCTGCCTCTCTCTCTCTGTTGTTTTTTTTGGTTGTTTGTATATTCGGTGGCCCTGTAGGTAACACCTCTCTGTCTGAACACTTTGATTGCCTTGGCAACGGGCAGTTGGAAAGACTATCTGTAATTACCAGGTATTGTTCTGTGATTTATAAATGCGAAAGGTTCGAGGATTTCATTTCCACATTCACCTGAGGAAGGAGGAAGCCTCCGAAAGCTTGTGATTTTCAAATAAAATTGTTGGACTAATCACATCAGACAGCCTCTGAAATCAGCTAATATTCATTGCAGAAGAGAAGCTTAGGATCTGCTTTTCAACTACATAGTGGAACGGGGGCAAGGGGATTGGAAACCTGCTTCTGTTGCCAGCAATCCACATGCCCTACAAGAAAAAGATCAGACAGTAGTTCCTGCCCCCTTTATATGTGCTCACATTAGCAATCCCTTTATCCTAGTTTCAATGTGTGCCAATTCATCTACCTACAGCCCTGCAGGAATTCAGTGATGCAAGGAAGACACTGGCAGCATTTTCTGTCCATTCAGAGGTATAATTACTGTACCATAAATCAGCAAATTTTTGCTGTAATATTTGCTCATTTAAATTGGCCATGAATTTAACTTGAAGAATTTTAGCTCAAATGTCTCTGAGCAAAATGAATTATGCAGGAAGATGCTGGCAACCTTGGACTGTGCAAAGTATTCTTTGGGCAAATGTTACAGGCTACCTGACCTCGTTGCCTAATAGCTTTGTTTGAATGCAATGGGGTCTATTTTACCTTTTGGATGACGTAACAGTGGGGAGCACTGGTCAGCCACTCATTACAGTGGCGAAGAGGCCCTCGTGATTTTGAGGCCCTGGCCTTACTTAAATCTGGCAGGCAAGCTGTGGGGTGCCAATCAGGCATTTTGGTGCAGCAAGCCAGATTGAGGTCTCAAAATCAGGCCTGGGTGTCCACCAGTAGGGTAAGTGGCCGGGGTGGAGGGGATGGTGATCTTAGTGGGTGGGGTCCCGAGGCGGCAGCAGCCCAAATTATTGCTTCACAAAATAATTCACGCTTACTTTTAGCGGGCCTCTTCGGTTCCATTGCCCCTGGAACTGGTCGGAGTGTGCACGGTGCAGTTCCTTACTAAAATGACAATCGGGTCATAGTTGCGTCATAGGACCCCGATTTCCATGTTAAAAGGGGCGTATCACCTGAAACAGGTGGGCCGTTTGGACACCTGGCGGTAGGCTCCTTTCAGAATGGTGCGGCCGCATCACCAATGTTAATGGGGTGGTGAGATGACTGAACCCTTTTTGGAAGCAGGGAGTTCTTCTATTGTCCTGGTCAACATTCATCCCTCAATCAACATCATAATAAAACAGAAAACTGGTTGTTCTTCTCATTGCAGTTAGTGGGATCCTGCTGTGTGTAAAATATGCCTACATAGCCACAGCCATTGCAATTCAAAAGTAATTTGTGTGATGTACTTGAGACATTTCTCAGATGTGCCAAGGTGCTATATGAATGCAAGTCTTTCTTTCTTTTCAGCCTTTGTGGTGTCTTGCAATAAGTACCTTGGTCTTCCTGCTTGATTTCTCAAAAAAATGTCAAAGGAGGTGCAAACCTAAGCAGCCTGGGATGATTCTCTGCTTGTTTTCCTGTGCCTGACCTTAATTCAGAAGCTATTTGTGATGCTACATTTGAGAGTGTCAACACATGTTAATTGACCATATGGGGAAGCCTCAAAACTCCATGACACAGCAGCTGGACCAATGACATGGCGCATCAATGCGCCAGCTCAGAGAGGTTCTTTGAAAACAGGATCCTTAGCATTATTTCCAAACGTGTTTGTTGCTGCAGCCACATCCTGCTGCACACGATTTATTGTCCTAACAGAGCACTGTTGTCGTCGAAGTGATCATTGGTGTGCTGGAAGGCGCTGATGTCGGATGAACAGCTGGTGTTATCAAATGTTTGTTTGTCAATAACCTTTCTCATGTGCCAGAGCAGATGCATTTGAGGGGATGCTAGACATGAGGGAGAAAGGAATAGAAGGATATGTTGATAGTTAGATGAAGTAAAGAGAGTGGAAGGAGGATCGTATGGAGCATAAACACCGGCATAGACCCGTTGGGCCGAATGGCCTATTTCTGTGCTGTAAATTCTATGTTGAGTCACCTATAATGGCTTTGCACTGATCTTTGTGCCTCTACAATAAAGATTGTTATAATGCTGCTGTACTTCAAACAATCAATATCTCAAGCACCAACCAGATGTCACTGGCAACAAATTAGGCCACAAACCTCTAACCTGGGCTATGTGGAGCTATGTTTCATTTTTCACTTATTTTGTAGGATTTTTTCAATTGATTTTTTAAAAGCTATGGTTCTAATGACTAGAATAGAGGAGGTTAAGAGGGACCAAATACAAGTATTTAAAAATTGATAGTTTGAGAGGATAAATAGTGAAAGATTATTTCCACTGGTTACGAATCGATAAAAAGGGAGTATTAATTTAGGAATAGTACTAGAAGGGTAAAGGGGATCTTGGAAGAATTTATTCATGCAAAGGTTTCTTAGAAATTGGAATAAATTACCATAAGGGGCTATTTAAGCCAACTTAGTCACTGCATCTGAGAGGGAATTCAGTTATCACTTGACGAGAAATATGAAAGGATATAAGGAAAGTGCAGGGAAATGGGATTAGAGTAAATAGGTCTGGTGAGGGAGCGGAGCTGGCTCATACTCAGTAGGGGCACACTGCCCTGTTCAGTGCTGAAATTTCTATGATTTTATGACATTAGAACATTAATGTGCTACAGAATGAGGCTTTCAGCCCATCACACCTGTGTCAGTGCTAACTCGTCAACTGGAACTGTCCACTCGGGCCCAATTTCCCACACTTTCCTGATATTATTTTATATTCTTCCCTTTTCAAATACTGATCCAATTCCCTTTTAAATTATGTTATAAGGGGTAATTTTACAAGTCTACCTTGCTCCGGGGAGTCTCCCCTGGTGGCAGCACATATCAGAATATTGATGCATGGTGCCAACACTTTTCCCACCATTTTCTGATATGCATTGCTGGCAGACGAGACTCTCCACTGGCAGTGTGAACTCATGAAATTATCTGTATAGTTTCTGCCTCAATAGCTTCATGTGGTAAAGCACTCCATGTTGTAATAACCCTCTGTGTTTAAAACATTTCTTCTAACTTACTCCTTCTTTCTTCTAGAGATGATGCTCAGTCTACCTCCTTGTTACTGATTTACCAACCAGAAGAAACAATCTTGCACTATTTAGCCTTTCAAATCCCTTCATAGTTTTGAAAAAGTCTATTAATCTGTCTTAACCTTCTCTGTTCCAATGAAAAAACCCCAACTTTTAAGTCTTCAGAACTATAATGAAGTGCCCATAGTTCCATACAGTATTATAACTGTGGCCTAGTTTTGTACAAATCTTTGTTTTTATATTCAATGTCCCATTTATTAAATCCAACATCCACCTTCTATTCCCACCTTTAAAGATCTATGGCCCCAATATTTATTGGGAGGGAGCGGGGGAGCGTGTTTGAGGCGGGGGGGGGGGGGGGGAACCCAGAAGTCCCGAGAAGGCTGGGGTCCTGCCAAATTTAATGGCAGGACCTCATTATCATTTTTTTGCTCTTGTTTGCTGTCCGCCAGCCACCCAGATTGATAGGCTGGCGGGCTGCCAGGCGGTCAATCCAGCGTTAGAAGACCGAAGCTGAGGACCACTGGGAAAGATTGGGGGTTGGTGGGGGGGAGGTGTTGGACCGGCAATCGGGAGGAAGAGGGGACAGGGGATATCACTGGGCAGAAGTGGGGGATGGAGGGGGGGAGGTCAGACCGGCAATCGGGAGGGAGGGGGGAGCGGGAGAGCTCACTAGGCAGAAGGGGCATGTTGGACCGGTATTCGGGAGGGAAGGGGAACAGGATCGGGATCGCTGGTTTGGAGGAGGTGGTCGGTCGATCGCAGCAGACTATTTGCTTGAGTGTCCGGGTGAGCACTCCTGCTCCTCCTGGCCCATAAGCTGTGCTCTAAAAAGCACTTACTTGCTTGATTCGGCTGGTCCCGTCTCCATTTTGCTGCCAGGTTTCCTGAACCCTGGGAAACACGGCCCGCAGCCGTTAAATTTACATCAGGTTCCCAACTGCACTGTGTGAGTCTGATTTCAATATTATAATGAGGTATCCTGCCTCTCGAGACACAGACACTCCACACAACCTGCCGCCGTCAAAATGGCGGCAGTCGCCTACGCAATGGGTTGGAGTTGGGTTACACAATTTTTAATTTTTAATCTTCCCCCTCCCGCTCATCGTCGGGGTGGGGGGGGGTTAAAATTCTTCCCATGTTCCTGCATTCTGTTAAAAATCTTACCATTTAGTGGATCCTTTTTACTGTTCTTTTTCCAAAAATATATTATTTCGCATTCCTCTGTATTGAACCGTATTTGCCACCTGTCTGCTTGCTGCACTAAGCTACCTATGTTTTCCTGCAAACTCTTGCAATTTTCCTTACAGTTAACCATGTCACCTAATTTGGTACCATCAGCAAACTTTGATATCATTCCCGTTGTGCCTATCTCCAAATCATTTATATAAATGGAAGACAAAAGAAGTTCAAGGTCATCCCGAGTGTACATCACTCCTAGATCCCGCCATTTACGCCTACTCTTTGCTCTCTATCCCCTAGCTTTCCTGTATCTATATGGCCACATTCCCTTTACTATCGTGCGCCTTAATTTTTGTAGCGTTTCTTATGTGGCATCTTATCAAACGTCCTCTGACTATTCATACATACAACATCCACCGCATACCCTTTATCTATATAGTGTGCGATTTTCTCAAAAGCTTCAATTAAAGTTAGTCAAGCAAGACAAGCCCTTTACAAATCCATGCCTTTCTAAGGACTCACTAATTTCACCCAATTTTATGGACTCAAGGGGGTTGATTTTTGCTACCCCTCCCGCCGCCACCCCCCTTCCCCCAGTCTGAGTACTAGGTGAAAAACAGAGTGCTCTGCCTGTATTTCCATATTCAGATGTTCTCCCAGTACAGGCCAGTCTGGAAGCAGGGGAGGAAAGTCAGCCACTACTGCAGGTTTGAGAGGCTTTCAACAGCATTAATAGCCACTGACTCTGGTGCCTTATAAATCTGCCATGTTCAGAGCACCTCCCTCTGGAACATCAGGGTTAAGGATGCAAGCACTCTGAATTCTATGATATTGGTTCTGATTAATTCCGACATTGGAATCCACGTTTCTCTGGAATTTTTTTTTATTCGTTCATGGGATTTGGACATCGCTGGCAAGGCCAGCATTTATTGCCCATCCCTAATTGCCCTTGAGAAGGTGGTGGTGAGCCGCCTTCTTGAATCGCTGCAGTCCGTGTGGTGAAGGTTCTCCCACAGTGCTGTTAGGAAGGGAGTTCCAGGAATGGCACACCGACTTTGGGACTGATAACAAGGCTGATAAAACACAGTATTTGGGCTTTGAATCCAGACCTATTTCTTCACCCACAAGGTTTATCCACTGTGCTTTAATACAGCTAATATCCCAGGCTGATTGCAGTTAGATAAGCAGCCTGACAGTAAAATGAGTTTTAGTTGCTCCTTGCTTACGAACAAGGCATTCTGATGGAAACATATTGTTTTTCCCATCTGTTGTGTTGCCTCTTGTGCCATCTCCTTCCACCATGCTGTGTGTGATCTGCAGCCTAGTGGACTTGTTCCAATTTGTCTCTGGGTCCGACTGATAGAATTCCCTACCAAACACCATTGTGGGAGCACCTTCGCCACATGGACTGCAGCGGTTCGAGAAGAAGACCCACCACCACCTTCTCCAGGGTAACTAGGGATAGGAAATAAATGTGACTTTGCCTGTGTCACCCACATCCCAAGAACAATTTTTTTTTAAGCGTCCTAGGGAGGTGAATAACCACATGGAAAACAGCCAAAACGAGAACATTTCCCATGAAAGTAATTGCAACTCCAAGATCTCCGTCTAGTATTACAATCTACAACACTAAGTCCTGAATGGTTCCATTCCACGGATAATATTCCCATGGTTTCTACGCTCTTTCTATCTGGTTTCTGCCACATGCAGGTATGCACACACACATTGAAATCTGCTTTTCAGAGCAAATTACAAGCAGCTCAACTCTAAAACATTAGACTGGAACCTTGGAACCTTCTTATACATCATGGTACGTACCCTGGAATCTGTGTACATGACATGGTGCCCAACCTAGGACCTGTGCGTGCAGCATGGTGCCTATTCTGGATACTGAGCACCTTATTCAATTCTGGTGTTACTCACTGAAAAAGAAAAGTCATGGGCACGAATTAGACAACAATCGTTTGTCTCAGTGGGCCAGGGAGGGGAAACATCCGCACCTCTGGCTCCAAATCGTTATTGAGTGTTGATGGCTGCTGTGTCTGTATGGATGTCAGGTGAGGACAGGCCCGGTCCTTGATGCCGCCCCAAATCACTGTTGAAACTCATGGAGGAAGAATGCCCACTCGGGTCAGTGGAACCTTCCATTCTAGTGAGCTTAGCACAACAGTCACTCCCCAGCCTCACCCTCTTGTCAGAGACAGAGATGGAAAAAGTGAGAAAGACTTGGAAGAAAAACAAAGATGACAAAAGAAAACTGTGTGAGAGGCTCAGAGAGGGAAACAGAGTGCAGCGAAAATAATGATAAGGTGGAAGACGAGCGGGGAGCATTTACAGGAGAAAAGAAACAATTTTTTCAGTGTTATTTGTGAGCAATGGCACAGAAGATCAACTAGTCAGAAAAAAAATTAAACTCTTTGATCGAAAAGACTTTTTTATAACACCGGCAGGAATAGGGTCTTAATCTAAAAGAGAAGCCTGCCAGTAAAGAGAAGATAAGAGATTACAAGGAACAGGCCATATAGCTGAGCAAAGGTCAGTGAAATGGAAACTGAGCTTTTAGAAAGTTCCCAACTGGGAGGAATTAGCAGAAAACAGCTTGTTTTGTGATGTGCAAAATCTCAGTGTACATTTTCAATTTGAATTGAAATGTCTGCAGTTCTGACTTTAATTGTGGTGTCTCTATAAAACAGGATTGAGTAGGGATAAGTAGGACAGTGCAACATGTGCCTACTCTCAGAATGCCATAACCTCCTGACTCAAGCATGTTACAGCATTGGCAGGCTGTTGTTGGGCAATGAAGCAGTGAGAACAAGGATTTGCGTCGTATAGTGGAGCCTGACTTGTTTGGTTGTGAAGTAGCTCCAATATCCCATCCCTTCTGACAGACTTTTAAAACGAGACCAGTAAGACCTTCACCAAGTGGCGAGCGACATCTGTGATTTATTGGGGAGGATCAATATGTCCTCCATGTTGACCGTAACCTTCATTGAAGGAATGAGTCCCTGCCAGACCAGTGGGGCCGTGCATGACCCAGGTTATTCCACTAGTGACGTATTCCTATCATTGGCACATGATTTGAATATGCCCACCCATATTAGGGCAGTCATATTCAATGTCCTCCTTCAATTATCATGGGAAATCCCAGAAATGGTGTTGGATACTTGGGTGGCAGCAGAACAGCTCCCTGGCCCATCTGCAGACTCCAACCGCCCTGCTAGTCCCCAATATTGGGTGATAGCGGCATGAGGAATCTGTCCCATAAGATCTTAAAGCATGGAAGAAGGAAAGACTATTGGACCCATTAAGATCACTCCTTCCACACCCCATATGCAATCTACCATTGACTCTACCCCACCCATTCAATCTCCTGAAGCAAAGTTTTGTATAAATACTTCTGATTCCCAAAGATAATCAAACAAAACTCCAGAATATTCATCCACCTCCAGTATTCATCTCTGGCCTGCTGACCTCCACAGACACTACACCTGATCTGGACTCCCCTTCCCAGGCAGCAAAGGAACCATTGTGTGATTATCCCAGCCTGCGCCTATCCCTGTATCCTCATTACTGAGAAGATACTTATCCATAACCTTTTTTGAGGGAGTTAATCAACTTGGCCTCATGTGCTTTTAACAGTAATCTGCCCCACATCCACTACTATGTGCAGAAGGAAATCATCTAATTTCTGGTCTCACCTGAGGCTTGTTAATTTTGCCCTTTAGTTCTGTGCTGATTGTCTAAGTCAAATAGCGTTCTTAAGAACATAAGAAATATGAGCAGGAGTAGGCCATACGGCCCCTCGAGCTTGCTCTGCCATTCAATCAGATCATGGCTGATCTTCGACCTCAACTCCACTTTCCCACCCAATCCCCATATCCCTTGATTCCCGTAGAGTCCAATAATCTATCCATCTCAGCCTTGAATATATTCAATGACTTAGCATCCACAGCCCTCTGGGGTAGAGAATTCCAAAGATTCACAACCCTCTGAGTGAAGAAATTCCTTTTCACCTCAGTCTTGAATGGCCAACCCCGTATCCTGCGATTATGCCCCCTAGTTCTAGACTCTCTAGCCAGGGGAAACAATCTCTCAATATCTACCCTGTCAAGCCCTCTCATAATCTTATGTTTCAATAAGATCACCTCTCATTCTTTTAAATTTCAGAGAGTATAGGCCCATTCTACTCATCCTCTCTTCATAGGACGACCCTCTCATCCCAGGAATTAATCTAGTGAACCTTCGTTGCACCGCCTCTAAGGCAAGTATATCCTTCCTTAGATAAGGAGACCAAAACTGTACGCAGTACTCCAGGTGAGGTCTCACCAAAACCCTGTACAACTGTAGTAAGACTTCCTTACTCTTGTACTCCAACCCCCTTGCAATAAAGGACAACATGCCATTTGTCTTCCTGATTGCTTGCTGTACCTGCATACTAACTTTTTGTGTTTCTTATACGAGGACACCCAAGTCTCTCTGAACACCAACATATTTTCTCACCATTTAAAAAATATTCTGTTTTTCTATTCTTCCTACCAAAGTGAATAACCTTACATTTCTCCACATTATACTCCATCTGCCACCTTCTTGCCCACTCACTTAACCTTCTATATCCCTTTGCAGACACTTTGGGCTCGATTTTCGCACCCCCGAGCGGGTGCATTCATGGCGGGGGCGCTGCGAAAATCGGGGATTCCCGGGGCAAGTCCGGAGCCCGGCTCCAACCCGCCCACTTCCGGGTTCCCCAGTGACGCGCTGACATGTGCACGCAGCCCCTGCGTGTGGGACTTCCGCCGGCAATTAAAGCCAGCGGGATGCCACTTAAGGTAATTATTTAGGTACTTCAGGTCGTTTACAGACCTGATTTGCATGATATTTTAGGAGGAGTGGGATTTTCCAAACAACTGAGATTGTTTCCCGTACTGGGGGAAACACTCCCAGTTGAAATGGACGTGTTGCAGCCATCAGCCTGTGGCAGCTGCAAAGGTCCATTTGACAGGTGGGGTGGGAGACCATCACTCATTGCAGGAGGCCACTCTGTCACTTGGGACAAAGTTTGGCCTCCACCTCCCTCCTCCTAACAATAAATGCACACTTACCCCAGTGTCCAGTTGCATTTACCTACCTTGCGGACCCCCTTAAATGTACATCTTCCAGATGGGGGCCGCCGTAGCTGCAGTCATGACCTCCCCGGAGGACGAACAGCATCACCAGCCTCGCCGGCCACGCCATCCACCTCTGACACGTGGAGCCCCACAACACATGCTGTGGCACATCCACCTGCACAGCAGGAGGGAGAGCAACGGCAGACAGAGATGCATTGCAGAAGGCACTACCCTCGTCACAGGGTCTACAGACTGAGGCTCAGCTTCCTGGACCTCTCTGAGCAGCAGTGCACACAGAGGCTCAGAGTCACTCGACATGTACATCTGCAGCCTCCTTCATGCCGAGCTGCTCCCGGCTGGCCGAGCACCATCTTCTTACCTGTCGCTGTCAAAGTCACCACTGCCCTCAACAACTTCTCCTCCACATCCATCTAGGGTGCCACTAGGAAAGTCGCCGACGTCTCTCAGTTATCTGCACAAAAGAGCCCTGCAAATACACCTACACCCACTCTGCAGTGACACAATGGGTGGCATCAGTTGTGGGTCTTCATGGTGATCCTCAGGAAAGGGCATTATTGCACAAACCAGACAAGATTCGCAAAGACGTAGCAGTAGTGGTGACAATATAATATGTTATGTGCATTGATCAGAAATTAAATATAAGTCAAAACCATGACAAACCCTCAAACACCCTTGTGCATCCCCTTCATGCTCACGACACGTTTGCCTTACGTTTCCTACTGCACATATGTGATGCATACCCTGTGGCTGCAGCACAGGTAGTGGCAGGTTGAGTGAGGCTGACCGTGAAAGAGATGCATGAGAGGGTGAGTATGAGATAGAGCCATGAGATTGTATGAGGATTGGGTTGAGTGGTAGTGGCGGGATGAATACTGGCGAGGTGAGTAAGTGCAGGTAAGATGAGGATGAGCTTTGAGTGGGTGTGAGGAGTGAAGTGACAGAGTAGTGTTGGCAGTGCAGAAGGAGATGTGGTGTGGGTGCGGTGATGTGGCAGACAGAATGTAGGGGAATGAGTAAGTGTACGCACTTCAGCTGACCTACTTAGGTCATTGAAGCCCCTCCTGCACTGTATGCAGATGCGCGATATGTTGGTGGTGCAGGTGACCTCCTCTGCCACCTCGAGCCAGGCTTTCTTGGTGGCAGAGGTAGGCCACTTCCTCCCGCCCGCCGGGGGGATGATCTCTGTCCTCCCCGTCCTCCTCACCCCATCCTATAATACCTGGAGTGAGGCATCATTAAACCTGGGAGCAGCCTCCCCCCTGGGCTGCTCCATGCTGTAATTTTTCCTATTTTCTGCAGCATCAGTCAGTGGAGGACTGCCCCTTTAAATAGGGCTCCTCCAGCTGACAGCCTATGCTGCGCATGCGTAGTCCGCCCACTGCGCAGCTTTCCAGCGCGAAACCCGGAAGCACAGGTAAGTGGCTTCAATTAGCCTGCGATTGCGTGCGGAGCACCCAGATTTCACTTGGCGCGTTACCCACGCGCCCAGTCGACCCCCCACTGCAAACCCGCCGCCCTCCTAATATCGGGCCCTTTGTGTCCTCCTCACAGCTTACTTTCCCACCTAGCTTTGTATCGTCAGCAAACTTGGATACGTTACACTCGGTCCCTTCAGCTAAATCATTAATATAAATTGTAAATAGCTGAAGCCCAAGCACTGATCCTTGCGTCACCCCACTAGTTACAGCCTGCTAACCTGAGAATAACCCGTTTATCCCTACTCTGTTTTCTGTCCTTTAACCAATCCTCTATCCATGCTAATATATCACTTCCAACCCCATGAGCCCTTACCTTGTGTAATAACCTTTTATATGGCACCTTATCGAATCCCTTTGAAAATCCAAATATGCTACATCCACTGGTTTTCCTTTATCTACCCTGCTAGTTACATCCTCAAAAAACTCTTATAAATTTGTCAAACACAATTTCCCTTTTATAAAACCATGCTGACTCTGCCTAATCATGTTATGATTTTCTAAGTGCCCTGTTACCACTTCCTTAATAATGGATTCCAGCATTTTCCCGAGAACCGATGTCAGGCTAACTGGCCTTTAGTTCCCTGTTTTCTCTCTCTCCCTCCCTTCTTGAATAGCGGGGTAACATTTGCTACCTCCCAATCCACTGGGACCGTTCCAGAATCTAGAGAATTTTGGAAGATCATTACCAACGCATCCAGTATCTCTGCAGCCATCTCTTTTAGAACCCTCAGATGTAGGCCATCTGGTCCAGGGGATTTGTCGGCTCTTAGCCCCATTAGTTTGTCCAGCACTTTTTCTCTAGTGATATTACTTGTTTTAAGTTCCTCACTCTCATTTACCTCTTGGTTCACCATTATTTTTGGTATGCATTTTGTGCCTTCTACTGTGAAGACAGATACAAAATATTTTGTTTAACGCATCTGCCATTTCCTGATTCCCCATTATAATTTCTCCTGACTGAGCCTCTAAGGGACCAACATTTACTTATGCTACTCTCTTCCTTTTTACATACTTGTAGTTCTTACAATCTGTTTTTATATTTCTTGCTAGTTTAATTTCATATTCTGTTTTCTCCCTTTTTATCAATTTTTTGGTCATCCTTTGTTGGTTTCTAAAACTCTCCCAATCCCCATGCTTATTACTCTTCGCAACATTATAGGCCTCTTCTTTCAATCTAATACTCTCCTTAACTTCTTTAATTAGCCATGGGTGGGTCACTTTTCCCGTGGAGTTTTTATTTCTTAATGGAATGTATATTTGTTGAGAATATTGAAATATTTCTTTAAATATTTGCCATGGCTTTTCAACTGTCAAACCCTTTAATTTAATTTCCCAATCTACCTTTGACAACTCGCCCCTCATACCTATGTAATTAGCTTTATTTAAGTTTAAGACTCTAGTTTCTGACTTAAGTACGTTACTTTCAAACTCAGTGCAATTTTATCGTATTATGACCGCTCTTCCCCAGAGGTTCTTTTACTGTGAGATTACTAATTAACCTTACCTCATTACACAATACAAGATCTAAAATAGCCTGTTCCCAGTTGGTTCCATGATGTATTGCTCTTGGAAACTGTCTTGAATACATTCCATGAACTTGTCTTCCAAACTACCTTTGCCAATTTGATTTGCCCAATCTATATGCAGATTAAATTTACATCACCTGCCCCTTTCCGCATTTTCAAGACCTAGAGCACAGAGTTAAATTTCCTGCCTCACCCCAGCCGGGTGCTAGTCAGGCTGCATATCTCCTGTCTCAGGCCATTAGTATGACCTGGGTGTCCTCCGGACACACGGGTCTCTCCCTCCTTTTCCTCCACTATGCTTGGCAACTGAGTGTTGCCCAGATGCAGTGAAGAGGAAAATCTCCCCTCACATCTCCATCGATCTTTTCTCCAATGAAAAGAATTGCAGTTCTCTAACTCTCTTCTCACCACTTAGAGCCCTAAGCCTCAAAGATTCATGTCACTCTTTCCTGAATTCACTCCAACACATTGGGAGTAATCTTCACCTGCAGTGCCTGCATGGTAACCTAGAGGATTGGATCACTTGCCCATTATAGAACACGCCCGATTTTCATCCTATTGAAATTAGCGAGATTAAAATTGGATAGGTTCTATAATGGGTGAGCAATCCACTCTTCCAGATTATCGTCCAGGCAGTGAAAGTGAAAATTATCCCCAGTGTTACAAATTTAGAGTCTTGCCGTAAGATACTTTCTTGGGTACAGTGGAGCTATTCACTCCCGAAAATGGTCTGAGCATCTTACACTTAGGAGTGTGCCCATACTGCCCAATATTTAGCTATACATCACAGTAACCCAGTAACAGTAGTATCCCCTTGTGATCTGAACTGGATATTTGAGTCTTTTGCATGTATGCTTCTTCACTCTTTTCAAAAACAGACCGATAAAACGCTCTAAGATGAGGCCAGATATGAATCATTAAGCTGTTTTATTTCACAGTGAGCGACTATATAGAGACAGTTATGGTCAGATTCACTTAGTTCAAACAATATCGCTTGTTTTTCATGTAATGATACAAAATAGTGAACACGCTATACTTTCCCACATACTTCTCGGTAAATAACATCACTGCAGAGTTGTGCAAAATATCCTTCTCTTGACTTTCACACTTAAAAAGTGAAACTGTTACCATGGGGATGTGTGCTGTAGGGTGGAAGAGCAAATCTTTTATAGTGTTGCTTACCCATAATATTCTGCAAGAAGAGATTGACTCAGAGACCAGGTGAGGGCGTCACAAAGATCTTGACATCACCAGAGGCCATGCTGCAACTGGCTCTGTCTGAAGGGGATGCAGCTCCGATGTTGGTTGGGTTTTAATGACAGATGATGAATGTGAGGCAGATATTATCTCTCTGTCGACGTTCAGATGATTGCATGTAAGATGTTACCCATGTTAGTTACAAATCACACAAGGGCAGGGGTGCTGGTGACATTAGGTTTGAAGTGTGAGTGTACTCCACTACCTGATTCTGTCATGTTTTGAAGAAGCGTTGATCTTCCTTTGAGGCCACACATGTTTAGGGCGTTGTGTGATCAGAAACTGTTCGTATCAGCCTTGGCTTCCTATGCAGGACTATTTGCATGTTTAAATGCTGTCTAAGTTCACCAATCTGATCAAAGAACATTGTCTGATTGTTTAATATATTTAATGATCTGTTAAATATGATCAAGATCTGTTTGTTTGAGCACAATTGCTGCTGTTTGTGCAGCTATCTTTCACTTCCTTAGTATCTTTTATTAATTTAGTTTTTATTGATCTTTTCTTATTGACAGTCCGGAAGTTTGGTTGCCATGGATATGTATCCAGGAAGCTGCTTTAGTGCTTTGATCAACTGATTATAGTCAGGGTGGAAGGAAGACTGCTTTTCTGGTTAAGTAGTTTTTTTTTATATAGCATTTTTGCCCCTAGCAAATTTTCCAGTGCCACCTTCCATAAAGTGCTGGCAGCAAGCTGGGTGATCCGGTTCCAGTTGGGGGCTGGCGGTTAGGAAATATGCCAGTGAGCTCCTTGAGGTTGATTTTCCTTTCCGTTTATTTCCCCCTTTATGTGGAGGTTTCTGGCCTCCACCAACAACAACCCAGCTAAGCTGTCGACCTCCGGTGAGGAGCATTGTGCACCTGTTCCGTAATGCTGTACGTTAGTGCCCCACATTCTGTAACACTGCCTCTCGATACACCTTCAGAAAATACCATTGTAAATATCAAATTTGAGGAAGTTGAATCCTCTGAGAGAATATTCCAAATAGAAACTTTTCTCATTCCTCTGCACGTCTACACAAAACCCTGATGAAAATCAGCACCCACCGCCCCCCCCCCCCCCCAACCCAGACTGGGATCTTGCATTTTGCTGCCTTATTTAAATAGAGAGGATAGAGGCACTCCCCCAACTCAGGAATTACAGTTCACCTTTCTTTTGTTCCAGTGTTAAATTTTCTAGCATTGAAGTGCAATGAAACACTCCACTGTCTTGTAATCATATAAAAGATTTACCAAACATCAGTGATTCCTCCTGAAATTTCAGGAACTGCAGAAAGGCCAAAATATCTTTAAAACAATCCTCCCTTAAAGTGACAGCATCCAGAGTGGGCACCATGATGGGCATTTCAGTAAACAAATCAAAGGGAAGCTGCCTTCTTAGTCCTTCTATATAAACACCTTTCTGTATAGTCTGCAGTCTTTGCTTGTGTGTGTTTTTGCCTGAGATACCTGTTTGCTCTGCAGACCTTTTATTGCTTTCCAATCTCAATATGTAACCTGCAACAACCAATCATCATGAAGATGACAAAACAACCCCATTGTTGAGAAACTGATTACACTGGACCTGAATGCGATGTTCAAGCGGCCAAGGTTTGATCTCCTGCCACACTCAGCCTTTAATAGCCTCGAACCACTGCTCTTGCCACTTCCTGAGATCCATGCTCAATGCCATGCATCGCCGCATGCACGCCCTCGACCACTCTCTTCAGCTGCACGGACTCACTCTTTTTCAGAGTTGTCCTGGCCCGCAGCTCCATTTCATCCTTCGCCTCATCCGGCACTTCAACAAAAATTTTTTTGTCTTCCTTTCAGGTGTCAAGGACCGCAAGCTTCAACAACTGTTAGATACCAACACCCCTTTTGATCCTTCTTCCCCTTCACTTTCCTCTGACCCTATTCCTCCCTCCAATCTCACCCTTTGTTGTGTTTTCAATATTCCCTCTGACCTTCCACTCTCTGACCCTGAACGATCAGTCCTCAGCAAAGGCCCTTACGCCCCCATTTTAATGAATTTCGAGCTCGACACGATGCTGAGCTCTTCAGCTCACAAACAGTGTGAAGGGTATAGAGGGCGCAAAATTTTTAAATTGCATTCAGGAGAGCTTTTTTAGCCAATATGTAACAAGCCTAACAAGAGAGGGGGCAGTTCTGGATTTAGTTTTAAGAAATGAGGCTGGGGGCAGGTGGAAGGAGTATCAGTCGGAGAGCATTTTGGTGGTAGTGATCATAATTCTGTTAGTTTTAGCATAGTTATGGAAAAGGACAAAGATAGTACAAGAGTTAAAATTCTCAATTGGGGAAAGGCCAATTATACTAAGCTAAGAAGTGATTTAGCAAAAGTGGACTGGAAACAGCTACTTGAAGGTAAATCAATGTCAGAGCGGTGGGAGGCATTCAAGGGGATGATTCAAGGGGTGCAGAGTAAACATGTTCCCACAAAGAAAAAGGGTGGGGCTGCCAAATCTAGAGCCCCCTGGATGTCAAGGAGCATACAGGGTAAGATAAGGCGGAAAAGGAAAGCTTATGTCAAACACCGAGAACTCAATACTACAGAAAGCCTAGAGGAGTATAAAAAGTGCAGGGGTGAAATTAAAAAGGAAATTAGGAAAGCAAAGAGAGGGCATGAAAAAATATTGGCAAGTAAAATCAAGGAAAACCCAAAGATGTTTTATAAATACATTAAGAGCAAGAGGATAACTAAGGAAAGAGTAGAGCCCATTAGAGACCCAAAAAGTAACCTATTTCTGGAGGTGGAAGTGTTGGTATGGTTCTTAATGAATACTTTCCGTCTGTCTTCACAAAAGAAAGGGATGATGCAGAAATTGTAGTTAAGGAGGAGGAGTGTGAAATATTGGATGGAATATACTTAATGAGAGAGGAAGTATTAAGGGGATTAGCACCTCTGAAAGTAGATAAATCACCAGGGCTGGATGAAATGTATCCCAGCCTGTTAAAAGAAAAGTAAGGGAGGAAATAGTAAGGATCATAGAATCATAGAAAATTTACGGCACAGAAGGAGGCCATTTGGCCCGTGTCCGCAGTGGCCGGAAATGAGCCACCCAACCTAATCCCACTTTCCAACACTTGGTCCGTAGTCTTGTAGGTCATGGCACTTCAGGTGCACATTCAGGTACTTTTTAAAATGAGTTGAGGGTTTCTGCCTTGACTACCCTTTCAGACAGTGAGTTCCAGACCCCCACCACCATCTGGGTGAAAAAATATTTCATCAGCTCCCCTCTAATCCTTCTACCAATCACTTTAAAACTATGCCCTCTGCTTATTGACCTCTCTGCTAATGGAAATAGGTCCTTCCAATCCACTCTATCTAGGCCCCTCATAATTTTGTACACCTCAATTAAATCACCCCTCAGCCTCCTCTGTTCCAAAGAGAACAACCCCAGCCTATCCAATCTTTCCTCATAGCTAAAATTCTCCAGTCCTGGCAACATCCTCGTAAATCTCCTCTGTACCCTCTCTAGTGCAATTACATCCTTCCTGTAATGTGGTGACCAGAACTGACACAGTACTCAAGCTGCAGCCTAACCAGTGTTTTATACAGTTCCAGCATAATCTCCCTGCTCTTATATTCTAATAAAGGAAAGTATTCCATATGCCTTCTTAATCACCTTATCTACCTGTTCTGCTATCTTCAGGGATCTGTGGACATGCACTCCAAGGTCCCTCACTTACTCTTTCAGTATCCTCCCATTTATTGTGTACTCCCTTGTCTTGTTTACCCTCCCCAAATGCATTACCTCACACTTCTCCGGATTGAATTCCATTTGCCAGTTTTCTGTCCACCTGACCAGTCCATTGATCTCTTCCTGCAGCCTACAGCTTTCCTCCTCACTATCAACCACATGGCCAATTTTTGTATCACCTGCAAACTTCTTAATCATGCCCCGTACATTTAAGTCCAAATCATTAATATATATCACAAAAAGCAAGGGTCCTAGTACTGAGCCCTGCGGAATCCCACTGGAAACAGCCTTCCAGTCACAAAAACACCTGTTATCCATTACACTTTGCTTCCTGCCACTGAGCCAGTTTTGGATCCAACTTGCCACTCTCCCCTTGATCCCATGGGCTCGTACTTTGCTTCCAATTTCCACGCTTCCCTCGCCTTCAAGTGGTCCATCTCTGACTCTTCCCTTCCCTTCTTTGACTTCTCTATTTCCATTTCTGGGGATAGGCTGTCAACCAATATCTATTATAAGCCCATCGACTCCCACAGCTACCTTGATTGCACTTCCTCTCACCCCGCTTCCTGTAAGGACTCTATTCCGTTCTCCCAGTTTCTCTGTCCTCGTCTCATCTGTTCTGACGATCCCTCCTTCTGCACCTGTGCTTCCAATATATGTCTTCCTTTTTACTCAACCGAGGATTCCCCTCCACTGTGGTTGACAGGGCCCTCGACCGTGTCCGTCCTATTTCCTACACTTCTGCCCTCACCCTTCCCTTCCCTCCCAGAACCACAATAGGGTCCTCCTTGTCCTCACCTTCCACCCACCAGCCTCCGCGTTCAACGTATCATCTTCTGTCATTTCCACCACCTCCAGTGTGATCCCATCACCAAACACATCTTCCCCTCCCCTCCCCTTTTAGTATTCCGAAGGGACTGCTCCCTCCGCGACACCCTGGTCCACTCTTCCATCACCCCCAACACCCGCTCTCCTCCCCACGGCACCTTCCCGTGCGAGTGCAGAAGATGCAACACCTGCCCTTTCACCTCCTCCTTTCCCACCGTTCAGGGCCCCAAACACTCCTTCCAGGTGAAACAGTGGTTTACTTGTACTTCTTTCAAGTTAGTATACTGTATCCGCTGCACACAATGCGGTCTCCTCTACATTGGGGAGACCAAACGCTTTGCTGAACACCTCTGCTCTGTCCACAAGTGTGACCCTGACCTGCTGGTCGGTTGCTTGCCATTTTAATTCCCCTTCCCACTCCTACTCTGACCTCTCTGTCCTCTGCCTCTTACGCTGTTCCAATGAAGCTCAACAGAAGCTCGAGGAACAACACCTCATTTTTCGTTTAGGCACTTTACAACCTTCCGGACTCAACGTTAATTTCAATAACTTCAGATCACAACCACTGCTCCCACTTTTTCGGTCAGCTAGTGCTGGTAATGGTTCTGCTGCTGCCACTAACAGTTGTTACTGATCAATCTTTTGTTTTCTAACCTGTCCCATTACCACCTTCCTTGCCTTGCACCATTATCCCTTTTGTCATTTAATCACTCCTGCCCTCCACCCTATCAGAAAGCTTTATATTTGTTCTTTCCTCCCCCCCACCCCTCGCCCCCCCGCTTTCCCTGGCTCTGTACTTGCTCAAAAACTTTAACTCTTTTAACATCTTCCAGTTCTGACGAAAGGTCTTCAACTTGAAACGTTAACTCTGTTTCCTTCTCCACAGATGCTGCCTGACTTGCTGAGCTTCTCCAGCATTTTCTGTTTTTGTTTCATAATCACCGCTTTAATTAAGGCTGTAACTCGAATCCTTTTCTACTGCTGAGTGTGCAGGATATAGACAGAATGCTATTACCTGTAACTGCTCGTAAGATTTTATTACTCACACTGCTGCTGGTATTAAAATCCCTCCATGGCATCACCCCATCCTATTTCTGTAACCTCCTCCAGCCCTACAATTATCCAAGATCTCTGCATTCCTCTTGTCCATCCCCAATTTCCTTCGCCCAACCATTGGCGGCCGTGTCTTCAGCCATGTAGGCCCTATGCTCTGGAATTCCCTCTCTAATCCTCTCTGCCTCTCCACCACCTTTACGACACTTCTTAAAATCTACATCTTTGACCAAGTGTTTGGTCACTAATATGTGGCTTGGTGTCAAATTTTGTCTGATAACGCTCCTGTGAAGCATCTTGGGATGTTTTACTACATTAAAGATGCTGCAAAAATGCAAGTTGTTGTTTTGCTGTTGCGGGGCTAAGTCACTGGAGGGAGAGGAGGCTGTTGCAAAGTCTTCTCCTTCCGTTGAGGCTTGTCAGGACCATTACCACTGCTCCCTGGGGCCTGCTGTCATCATCCCCAAGATGGCCCTGGGAATTGATGGTAACACGGGCAGATGGAAGGGAAATCCATTTACTTGTGGCAGGTGGGGAAGGAGAGATCAGTGGGAATCCTGGCTAGGGGTGAGGTGGGGGGATGGTGAGTGGGAAGTACAGGCCTCACTGCCTGCAGTCTCCTTTATTCTCTGCCGCATTCCTGGCCAATATGTTTTTCCTGATGACAGGTTTTAAATTTACTTTTCACTGGTTTCCATTTATCTCTGTTCCACCTTCCCAGTTTACTATGCAGTAATATTCTGGGTTTCCCATATCGATCCCATTTAATATTTTATATCCTTCAGTAAGGTCCTCCATTAACCTTCTGTCAAGTCTAGAGCTCGTCACCGTTACACTCTGGATCACTCTTCTTACTGCTTTCTCTTCCCTCTTCAATGCATAGTCACTATACCAAAAAATATATTGTGTGTGGTGGTTCAAGAAAATAGCCAATTTGGGTGTCCTTTTATCACTGGTTCTTTTATTAATGACTAGTTCAACCTAAACAAGCCTTTTACACAAATGATTAGATTATTCCAAAGCAGGTAGAACATATAAATGACTTCATTTAATCCAACATCAGTGGAGGGGAAATCACAATTTACATGACAATAGAGCAGAAGGAGTAGTTAGTGGGATTTTAGAAACAAGAAGTCGTGCCTCACAAATCCATTAAACTGGTGCTTGAGGGATATCCAGTAGATACAATTTATTTACATTTTTGGAAGACATTTAACATAGTTCCAAATCTGATGTTTTTAATGAATGTAAAGATAATGCCTGGAACTAATGGTACATTAGGTTACTGGTTTCAAGATTGGCTTTGTGATGGAAAGTAATAAAAGTGATTAATACAGAAGACTTTGGTTGAGAAAAATGACTAGTGTGTTCCGCAGGATCTATTCCAGGTCCTATGCTGTAGGTAAATAGTGTCAGTGATCTGCTGGAGATTGATGGCATTCAAAAAGATCTGCATACAGGAAGTGGAGCTAAGAAATAGCACATGGAATTCAATGTGGATAAATGTAAGACAATGCAGGTTGGTATAGGAAATGTGAAACGCGTCTGCACAATGGATGGGTGTCCACTGACAGGAGGGGAAGAAGAAAAGGATTTGAATGTGATTATCAAACATTCATTAAAATTATCCAATCGTTTGTGAGGATGTCATCAATAAGGATAATCATCTAGTATGAAGATGCATTTTGAGAGCATTGTATTACCATCTTTACCTTTTGTAACTGGTTGATCAGGACATACTTGAAGTATTGTCTGTTGTTTTTGCCACCTTACCTTCAAAAGGACATTGATGTATTGGGATGGTTCCAGAACTCAAATCTCTAAGGTCCTTGGAACACGAAGAACTTTCATTATTCTTTGAAGAAAAGGTTGTGAAGAGATATAACCTAGGTCTTCAAAATGCTGAAAGGCATTGTTAATGTGGAAGGAAGCAGGGTTTTTAACTGTGATTGCAGGGTTGGATGGTTGTTTTTCCAGTCAGAGTTATAAATACATGGAGAAAGCTCCCAGCAAAAACGGTCACTGCTATGTTGATTAAATTCTCTTTCTTTTTCTCCACTCCTCTCCTGAAGGTGGTGCTTTGTGCTGAGGTACAGTTCCACTGAAGTCAGCTGCTGTCCAATGCCTTGTCCAAGCAGTTTTCTTCATGTGTGGGCCTTAAAAGTGTCAGCCGTGGGTCAGTGGTAGCACTCTCACCTCTGACTCAGAAGGTTGTAAGTTCAAGTCCCACTTCAGAGACTCAAGCACATAATCCATTTAATATGAAGCGCCTTGGGATATTTCTATGATAAAGCACTATTGAATGGGAAGTCTTTTTCTTTTCATGTTTTCTTTTGATAGGACTTTAACTGAGAAGGTGCCATTAAACTCATCAATCCTGCTCCATCCACACCCCTATCATGGACTCTACCCACCCATTGAATCTCATTCCATACCCCAGGTACAATCTACCCTGTCATGGGCTCTACCCACCCATTTAGTCTCTTGAGGGAAAGTTCTGTATAAATACGCTCTGATCCTAAAGATGATAAAGCAACATTCAAGAATATTCACCCATCTTCACACCTCTACTATTACAATCTTAACCGTCTGTCTGAAAGATTAACTTCCCCCAGCTCCAACAACATAGGAAACATTTTGTCCTGTAGAGTATTTCATCATCTTGATCTGTACCTGTCCTGGAAATTGCACTCTCCTTGGGGGTCATTTTGACTTTGGGTGATAGTATAAAACAATTGACTTAATTGAAATGAATATCAAGAGAGATGTATAACGGGCGGCTGATCCGATGTCTCCCGTTTTACACTATCGCCCAAACCCAAAATTGCCCTCTCCTTTTGATTTACTGTGTAAAAGTGAGTATTTTGAGGAATTTGATGCCTAAAATTACAAACATATTGAGTTAATGTCATTTTGTTAGGTTTTGTAGAGCAATAGATGACCTGGTAAGGATGTGTTTATCGATACAAAGGAAAGAAACAGCTTTTATCCAGAAGCAGCGTTAGGATTGTGCTACACGTATAATTGCACGGGGCCCCATGTGGAATCAGTGAGAGGAGACCTACGCACTAGTAATAGCTGATCTCTGATCATTTGTTAACTATTTTTATATTGCCTATTGCAAACAGGATCGTACGTGTACGGATTTGACGCCAGATTAACCAGCTGGTTTTAGTATCTAGTAAAATGTAGGGGCCCCAAACCAAACCTTTTGCATGGGGCCCCCTCAAGGCAAACACGTCCCGCCCTTCCCCACCTGCCTGTTGCAGAAATGCTTCTTTGTGACTTCAATTTCAAATTTCAGGAGAAGTGACCATCAGTAGATTGAATTCTGTTAATCATCAATGTCTAATTTCTATCCTTTGACTAGAAGAGGAAGCAGATTGTGCACAATAATGTACTTTTGTTGCTGGGCATTCTCCAATTGGCAGCTGAAGTGCAGGTTGTAGGGAGTGTGAGCAGTTTAAAACCGTACTCCCACCTCGGTCACTGGAACACTCTCTGCGTTGTGTTGCTCTGCCTGTTTATAGAGCTTATCTTGTAACTCTATACCTGTTTGTTTACCTCTGCACTCCTTCAGTTGGCCATTTTTAAAGTTCTCTGTTGCAGCAAGCACTTGAATATTTTCACCCGCTCTTTAGTGTAGAGTTAATCAAATAGCCTGGTGGAACATAAAATTATTGATTGATTTATTTGAAAGATATAAATATTCCAAGGACTTTGTTAAAGAGGAGAATGAATGTTTGTCATGCCAGATCCTGCCTGTATCCACTTAAATAAAATTCCTGACTATTCACTTGAAAGAATAATCTTGCTGAGAGACAGGAGGGGCCAGATTCTACTCTTCTTGGCACGGTAGCAGTGGGACAGGACTTCCATCTGTCGCTGTGACCTAGCCACAACCTTGACCCATTTTCCTGGGTCACGGCTTATTTGGCAGGCAGGATTCCCCCATCACCGAGAGGGAGCTCACCACTGCCACACACTAGCAGAGGCTGTTGGACATTCAAACACGGGTGCCCCGTAGAAGAAATCAACATTTTTTTTTAGGTCTTGTTCGAGGCCTAAAATGGATGGTGCCTGGGAAAGAGAAGAGGCCTATCCCTCCATGCAGCAACATCGGGGGCTTGCCTCCCCCCCCCACCCCCGTTCCCAGGATCTACCACCAGCTTTCTCCTTGCAGTCCCCAAGATTGATGGAGACAGTGGCAGAGAAATGGGGTGGCTTGTTGGGCTTTGGATGGGAATGCTGAGTTAGGCCTCACTGTCTAATTTTGCCCTGTTTCCGCCGATTTTGAATGGGATAGCGGAGGAGGATCCAGCCCGATTTCTTTAAATGTGTGCTAGTATGTAATGAAAGAAAGAAAGACTTGCATTTATTTAGTGCCTTTCACAACCCCAAAGCACTTTTCAGACAATGAAGTACTTTTGAAGTGTAGTCATTGTTGTAAAGTAGGAAACATGCAGCCAATTTGCACACAGCAAGGTCCCACAAACAGCAATGTAATAATGACCAGATAATCTGTTTTAGTGACGTTGGTTGAGTTACATCGAAACTACAGCACAGGAACAGGCCATTCAGCCCAACTGGTCTATGTCGGCGTTCATGCTCCGCACGAGCCTCCTCCGTCCCTACTTCATCTAACCCGATCAGCATACCCTTCTATTCCTTTTTCCCTCATGTACTTATCTAATTTCCCCTTAAATGCATCTATGCTATTTGCCTCAACTACTCCTTGTGGAAGCATGTTCCACATTCTCACCACCTTTTGGTTAAAGAAGTTTCTCCTGAATTAGCTATTAAATTTATTAGTGACTATTTTATATTTATGACCTCTAGTTTTGGACTCCCCCCACAAGTTGAAACATTTTCTCTACGTCTACTCCGACAAACCCTTTCATAATCTTAAAGACCTCAATGAGGTCACTCTTCAGCCTTCTCTTTTCTAGAGAGAAGAGCCCCCGCCTGTATAGCCTTTCCTGATTTGTATATCCTCTTAGTTCTGGTATCATTCTTGTAAATCCTTTTTGCATCTATATCCTTTTTATAATCTGGAGACTGGAACTGTGCACAGTACTCCAAGTGTGGTCTAACCAAGATGCTATACAAGTTTAACATAACTTCTCTGCTTTTCAATTCTATCCCTCTAGAAATGAGCCCCAGTGCCAGATTTGCCTTTTTTATGGCCTTAATAACCTGCGTCGCTACTTTTAGTGATTTGTGTATCTGTACCCCTGGATCCCTTTGCTCCTCTATCCCATTTAGACTCTTATTATCCAAATAGCATATGGCCTCCTTATTCTTCCTACCAAAATGCACTGCCTCACACTTAACTACATTGAAATTCATTTGCCAATTACATGCCCATTCTGCAAGTTTATTAATGACTTCTTGCATTTTGACGCATTCTTCCTTTGTATTAACTACACCACCCCCAATTTGGAGTCGTGTGCAAATTTTGAAATTGTACTTACAATTCCCGAATCCAAATCGTTAATGTAAATTGTGAACAACAGTGGTCCCAGCCCTGATGCCTGTGGAACACCACTTCCCACCTTTTGCCAGTCTGAGTACCTACTCTTAACCCCTACTCTCTGTTTTCTGTTTTGTAGCCAACTTGCTATCCATTCTGCTACGGGTCCCCTGACTCCACATGCTCTGACCTTAGTCATGAGTCTACAATGCGGTACCTTATCGAAGGCCTTTTGAAAATCCAAATATATTACTTCTGCTACATTACGCTTGTCAACTCTTTCTGTTACTTCTTCAAAGAATTCAATAAGGTTGGTCAAGCATAACTTTCCCTTCTGAAATCCGTGCTGACTATTCTTTCTTATATTTTTGTTCTCTAGATGTTTTTCTGTTACATCTTTAAAGATTCCATTATCTTTCCTACCACCAACGTTAAGCTAATTGGTCTATAGTTCCCTGAACTTGTTCTATCTCGCTTTTTAAATATAGGAATAACATTAGCTGTCCGCCAGTCCTCAGGCACTATTCCCGTTTTTAATGATTTTTTATATATATGTAATAGTGCCTCTGCTATCTCCTCCCTAGCTTCTTTTAATATTCACGGTGCAATCCATCAGGACCAGGGGTATTATCCTCTCTAAGTTTGATTAGTTTATCAATTGTCTTCCCCCCTTTCCAACTTAAATGGTTTTATGCCTTTTTTGATCTCTTCTTCTAATGTCATGCCCATCTTGTTAGTCTCCCTGGTAAATACTGAAGCAAAGTAACTATTCAATATTTCTGGTATTTTGCTGTCATTATCTTATGCATCCCTTTGTGGCATTATCCCTCTTCTGTTTTTTTTCTTTTGTTATTTGTGTGTCTGTAGAATACTTTACTATTTTTATATTCCTTGATAATTTAATTTCATAGTTCCTCTTTGCTTTCTTAATTTTTTTGACTTCTTTCCTAAACTCTTTGTATTCCCTTTTGTCATCCTTTCTTTTACTGTCTATGTACTAGAGTATGCCTTTTTCTTTAGTTTCAATTTTACCCTTATCTCTTTATTCTCCATGATATCTCATTATTGGCTAGTTTGTTCTTGCTTTTTAGAGGAACATATTTCTCTTGAACTCTATTGATCACCATTTTAAACATTTCTATCTCTGTCTGTCAAATTTTTTTTTCCAGTTTACCTTCCCTAATTCCATTCTCATTCCCTCAAAATTAGCTTTTTTCCAAGCTATTAATTTGGCCTATGTCTTTCTCAATCATTATTTGAAACCTTATTATATTATGATTGCTATTGCCTAGATGTTCCCCAATGCTTACTTCTCTTATCAGCTCTGGTTCATTTCCCCTTACGAGGTTCAGCTCTGGTTCCTCTATTGTTGGACTTCACGCATACTGGGTAAGAAAGGAGTCCTGTACACACTGTAAAAACTCCATTCCCTTTTCCCCTTTCCCTACCTCTTGCCAGTTTATTTGGATGGCCGTTGAAATCTCCCATGATTATAATTCGCTACTTTTTATTAATTTCGTAGATTTGTCTACATATTTCATCCTCCACTTCCCTTCCACCATTAGGTGGTCTGTAGAATATACCTATTATCATGATCAATCCCTTCTTATCATAGGAGGAGGCCATTTGGCCCATTGTGCCTGTGCTGGCTCTTTGAAAGAGCTATCCAATTAGTCCCATTCCCCTGCTCTTTCCCCATAGCCCTGTAAATTCTTTCCCTTCAAATATTTATCCAATTCCCTTTTGAAAGTTACTATTGAATCTGCTTCCACCACCCTTTCAGGCAGTGCTTTCCAGATCATTACAACTCGCTGCATTAAAAAAATGTTTCTTCATATCGCCTCTGGCTCTTTTGCCGATCACCTTAAATCTGTGTCCTCTGGTTACTGACTCTTATGCTCCTTATTTACTCTGTCAAAACCATTCAAAATTTTGAACACCTCTATCAAATCTTCCCTTAACCATATCTGTTTTAAGGAGAACCACCCCAACTTCTTCAATCTTTCCACATAACTGAAATCCCTCATCTCTGGCACCATTCTAGTAAATCTCTTCTAAGGCCTTGACATCCTTCCTGAATTGTGGTGCCCAGAATTGAACACAATACTCCAGCTGAGGTCTAACCAGTCTTTCATAAAGGTTCAACATAACTTCCACGCTTTTGTACTCTATTCCTCTATTAATAAAGCCCAGGATTCCATATGTTTTTTTAACAGCCTTCTCAACTTGACCTGCCATCTTCAAAGATTTGCGTATGTGCACCCCCAGGTCTCTCTGTTTCTGCACCCCCTTTAAAATTGTACCATTTAGTTTATATTGCCTCTCCTCATTCTTCCTACCAAAATGCATCACTTCACACTTCTCTACGTTAAATTTCATCTGCCATGTGCCTGCCCATTTCACCAGTCTGTCTATATCCTCCTGAAATCTGTTACTATCCTCCACATCGTTTACTACATTTCCAAGTTTCGTGTCATCTGCAGACTTTGAAATTGTATCCTCTATATCCAAGTCTAGGTTATTAAAATATATCAAAAAGAGCCATGGTCCACTGTCTGAAAAACTCTCCTTTGTCTCAATCCATATGGATTCTGTTTCTATCTTAATATTACTTATGTCCCTTTTTTCTATTGCCATTATGTTGTCTCCAATTGGCACAGCCACTCCACTCCCTCTCCTCTTCCTTCTCTATCCTTTCTAAATACATTATATTCTGCAATAATTAACAGCCAATCCTGTTCCTTATGTAGCCATGTTTCAGTTATCCCTGAGGGATAAATATTGGCCAGGACACCGGGGAGAATTCCCCTGCTCATCTTTCAATAGTGCCATGGGATATTTTACGCCCACTTGAGAGGGCAGACGGGACTTCAGTTTAACGTCTTATCCAAAAGACAGCACCTCTGACAGTGTCGCACTCCCACAGTACTGCACTGAAATGTGAGCCTAAGCTTTGTGCACAAGTCTCTGGAGTGGAACTTGAATCCACATAAATATTTTGCATTGTTTTCACAGTGATGGTGGATATGAGATTGTAAGTATACTAGAGGAAGCTATTGACCAAATGTTACAGATAATTGTAGGAAAGGAATTGGTACTGAAAAAATTAACAGCCTCAAAGTCGAAAAGTCACCAGGCCCTGAGGCACCCTAGGCTGTTGAAGGAAGTCAGACAGGAGATAGCAGAGGCTCTGACCACAGTTATTCAATCTTAGATATGTACATCATGCCAGGAGAGTAACCAAGGTAACTATGGATAAGTTCGTCTAACATCAGTTGTGGGCAAACTCTTAGAATCCATAACTAGCGATAAAATTAGTGAACATTTAGAAATGCATGGATTAATCAAGGTCAGCTGGCATGGATTTTTTATTTTGATCTTGGTGTTTGATTTTTCTGCTCTGTGACGTGCCTCAGGACATTTACTACATTAAAGATGGTTTTTAAGTGCAAGTTCTTCTTGTAAATGTCTCATTGGCAGTGGAGTTTGACAAAAATAGGCTTTAAAGACTTTAGGCTAGAATTTCTGGCTTGTTTTGAGAGTGGGAATGGTGCAAACTGGGCAGAGAGGAGGAATTTGGAGCAGGCCCCATTTCAGAAGTGACGTTCTGGTGGTTTCTTCTACCTGCTCCCTCTTTGTGATGTCACAATTGGAGGCAGGGATGGCAGGAAGACAGCCTCCCCCAGAAATTCCACCAGTCCCTCCCAGCAAATGGCCAACAAGCAGGATGCAGACAAACTTGCTCTGTAAGTAGGGCCCATAATACTGCTTCCCAGATCTCAGACCGATTGATTGTCATTAATGCATCGTCAAATCAACAATGGAGCAGGGCAGCACTAAAATGTTACCATCAGCCATTTTGGCCAAACTCCCCCGGCCTCCTCAATGGAACATCAAGTTGTGGTTTCAAAATTCTCTTACTCTCACGGGCTGGGTTTCCAAGGAGAATGTATGTGGTGCTAATACCTCCATCCTTGGAATTTGGGATGAGGTCATCACTGGGGCAGATTGGTGAATGGAAGTCCCAATCCAGAATCTTCTTCTTTTTTGAGTGATGGTTGTGCACATTTGCATTATATGTACAGTCACAGGCAGCAATTGTATTTGTCCTGTCTATAATAATAATTCATTTTTAACTATTGACCAGTTGATTGATTGAATTGTGAGTTTGTCAACTCTGTAAATGGCCTTGACTGCCAATATCTAGCTCAACTCTGTTCTGCCTCTTGCTGATGCTCACCTTGACCATACATTCCCCTGCCTCTGTGTATCACTATCCTGTCTGAAACTCAATGGTACACAAAGCTTCAGAGCTCTGGTGCATAACATCCTGTGGAGGTGATTTTAAAACGGAGCTGGGAAAGGGGCAGGGGGGGTCAATTTGAGGTCGGGAAACCAGTTAGTACGGGTTTCCTGGATGTCCTTACGATTTCGACGTAAAGACGTCTTTTATTTTTTTTGTCGGTTTCCTGTCCGACTGACCAGCTGATTGACAGGCTGGTCTCAGTCGGACGGGAGACCAGCCAGGGAGAGGATGCCTTCAGGTAAGTCTGCAGGTATGTCTTTGTTTGTATGGATGGGGGGGGGGGGGGGGGGGCGCGCATGGGTGGGCAAGGGGCCTGGGTGGGCATAGGTGAGCGCGGGTGGGCATAGGTAGGCACGGGGGTCCCAAGTCATGGGGGGATGGGATCAGGGGTCAGTCACAGGGGGGTGCCAGGATCGGGTGTCATCGCGGCGATCTGCGATCATTGAGGGGGAGGATCGCAGGTCGGAGGGGGAGGATCAGGGGTTGGAGGTCCGCGATCGGGGGTCAGGGGATTCTGCGTTTGGGATGGGGGGGTGTTGGTGCAGGTAGGCTTGTTGGGGCTGGGGGAAGCACTCCTGCTCCTCCGGGCCCACAAGTTGTGCCTTTCTAGGCACCTGCCTGTTAGTCTCAGGCCTTCTCGCCTCTTTTCACGAGGCGTAAAACAGAAGGCCCGGGAATCCCGGCCTCCCGGGGTTGAAATCAGGAATTTGTGAAAAATGGAGGCCCGAAACCTCCTTGAAAGGTTTTAAGCCTGACACATTTCCTGGGAGCGGGTTGGTCGCCTGCCCCTCGTTCCGCCCCTTGAAAACCGGAAATGGGTGGGTTGGGGGCGGGTCTGAAATGGTGCCAATTTTCAATGCCCCCACCCCCAACCCACCCATTTTTTGTTTTTAAAATCGAGTCCTGTATCTCTCCCCAACCATCAAATATATTTGAATTGAGATCCTTTATTGCCGCCCTTATCCTGTAGGCCCCTGTGTTTTACAGCTAATGATGCATCAACATTCTCAACAGTCAGAAATCCAGCTTCTCCATGTTCCCTGGCAGCCCCTGTACAGTGTGGTCTTTAAATGGTGTCCTTCTGCCTCATTTTCCTTCTTGTTCCTTCTATGCAAACAACTGGGTTTAAATCCTTTTCAAATATTGCTGTAATGCAATAAAATCCAATTGAAACTGAACAGCAGTTGGATTTATTTTTTTAAATTTCAGATGAAATGCAAATTTTAATTGCTGTGTGGCACCTGAGTTTTAAAAATCAAACATACACACTGGTGTGCCATTTAGGGACTTTTGTTAATCCCGTCAATATGGAATGGATTCATTAATAATTAAATTCTGAGCGACGCCTTCAAAAGCATGTAGTGAGAAGAAGTAATGTGATACTGCTCGATGCATTTGAACTTCTAACAGAATCTTTGATCATAAAAATTAACACACCCACTTAGTCATGCACCTGCAGCAAAATCAGTTTCCAGCCGTATGTTTTCATTTTAAATGAAGAGTACACAAGGAGGTGCTAATGTCACAACAGGGATGATGTAGTGGAAGCTGATTATTATCAACTGCTTCCAATCTCTCATTACTAGAAGCTCCCCTATCCCCTAACAGCCATGGATTGGTGCTGTCAGAAGCTCCAGCTTATTTTTTCATAAAAGGAAGTCAATCTAGTTTTTGTTTTTGAAGGTGCTTCCTCCCCCGATCACAAAATCTCCCAGATCTACCATAGCCCAGGGTGAACAGTATGCGGCTGGTTATAAATCAGTTATTTATTTCTGCAACTCAATATTGGCAAGACCAAAAGCATCCTGTTTAGCCCCTGCCATCAAGCCTGCATCCTAGCTGCTAATCCCATCCCCACTGTTTGATCCAGTTCAAGCTCAACCTGATGATGTACAGCCTCAGTTTCCTGCCTTACCCTGAGCTTAGATTCAAATCCACATCCAGTTCATCACCAAGACTGGCTATTTTCATCTTCGAGACATTGCCCATCTCCATCCTCACCTCACCCCCACTGTCGCTGAGCTTCTCCAACCACCTTATTGCCAGCCTCGTAAGCTCCAACTCCCATGAATTCCAACTCATCTAGGACTCTGCTACTCCCATCCTACCCCACACAAAATTCCACTTACCTATAACCTCTTTGCCGACCTGCACTGGCTCCCTTCCCTCAGCATATCAGCTTCAAAATCCATGTATTCATTTACAAATCCCTTCACTGTATCAACCTGCTCCAGCTTTATGTCCTTTCCTGTACCTTCTGCTAATCTAACATTGGTCTACTGTGTGTTTTCTATCCCTCCGTTCTACCATTGGTGCCACAGCCTTCAGTCACCTTACCCCCACATTCTGGAACTATCTCCTTAAACCTCTCCATCTTGCTTCATCTCTCTCTCCCCCTTCAGAAACTTCCTTGAATCGTACCTCTTCAACATGTCAGCTATTCACTGGGTAAATTCAAACACCCACCATCTAAGCTATTTTTAAATAGCTTCAAATACTGAAAACTTCATGAATATATTGCATTCAAACCGAGTCAATAGTAACTAAATCTGAACATATGTGGTCCCAGAGAGGATTTACTAGGGTACACCAAGTATTCCCACAAGAGGTTAAGATATGAATGTAGATTAAACGTAGTGCAGTGTGCTTAATTCTCATCAACATATTTGCCACATACATATGCACACTGGGAGTAATTCTCCGACTCGCACTGATGGCAGGAAGCCTTACCCACCAGGAGTTCATATCAGAGATCCTGGCACACGATTCACATGACCATCCGACCGTTTGGTCAGAATTTCTGATATCCCTTTCTGTTGGATGAGGTTCCTCACTGGCAGCGTGGAATCAGACAGTCACTCCTCAGTTATTATTACTATACGCGACAGGGCACATTTTCTGATAATGTGCGACTGGTGGGAGCCTCACCCACAGGGAGCACAATGTCGGAAAATTAATCTTTATGTATAATCCGCATTCATATATAGTTCCCATCACCATTACATACTATACTTCATCTTCATTTATACATATTCTATACTTTTATGATTTTCTTTCCCTGTCAAACTCAATTAATGTAGGATGGAAAAAAAATCTCAACCCCACTATGAAATGGATAATTCAGAATTTGTGCCCTATAAATTGATTTTTTTTTTCCCACCTATTGCTCAAACCTGCTATCGGTTATCTTCTCCTTCACTGTATTACTCCATTTCTCAGTGAGCTGATTCCTCTTTTAATTTTGCCCAAACCCCAATTTTGAAGGGGCAGAATAGTCCTGATGTGATGACAGTAGAGCAACACACCTTGTCTCAAACAGGGCAAGTCTTGAAGTGTGAACCTGAATGGATCACCTCTCCCCTTAAGGTACACCAGATCCTGGCTCCAAACGCACAAGATGGCAAGTGACACAATGTCAAGGTGAAACAGGAAGTCATCTTCTATGGCAATAATGAAGAACAATTTTTATGCTATAGTATTATATTATCAGTGATTCATTTCAAGAGCGAAGCCTAGAAATGACTGTTGGTGATATTAACGGATAGATGTTTAATGTGTTCGTGTGACATTAATTTGTCCCCTATTGTAATGGAGGTGTTGATCTATTTTAATTAAATGGGTTACCTCCAGTGTTAAAATGGCAAACAAAGAAATATCATATAAATGTGTTAAGCACCAGTCCACGAATCTCACCAGTAGTAACTAATAGGCTCAGACCAGTACAGTAATGTAGCAACTTGAAACTAGAGCCGAGAAACATTATTTTGCTATAATAGTTTACCACAATGTATATCATTCGCCATTATAGGCACTTCCTGTGCAGCTCCATGAGGTATATTTTCTTACAAGATGTACAGAATTGTAGACTTTTACAGCGCAGACGGACACCATTCAGTCTATTGCTCCTGCGCCAGCTCCCTGAAAGAGCTATCGAGTCTGTTCCTGTGTTCGTTTAAAATTTTCTTTCTCATATAATCAGAAAATATAAAAGTCTAAATTATTCCACAATCCTGAAAAGTGAACCAAAATGTCAAAAATCTAAATCTTCTGTGGGGCACAACTTCAGACCACCTAGAAAATGAACTCCATACATGATATACAAAGAAAGAAAGACTTGCATTTATATAGCACCTTTCATGACTTCAGGATGTCCCAAAGTGCTTTACAGCCAATAAAACACTTTTGAAAAGGTGGGGGGAATTTTAACCGCCCCCACAATGGGTGGGAGAGGGTCGTGGGGGGTTAAATCATTAAAAATGTGAAACCCGACCCCAACCTGCTGCGAACGTGTCTACTTCCGGTTTTACCACAGCGGGTTTGGGGGCGGCCGAGTAAACCACTCTGGAGAGGCAGGTCAGTGATTATAATATTTAAATGAGGCTGCGTTCCTCAGATTTTGGCAGCCATTTGAATTTAATGCCTGTGTACCGGATTTTCCAAGCCTCGGGAAACCTGGCAGCTGGAGGGAGGGGAGAACGGCCAGATCCAACAGGTAAGTACTTTTCCAGCACTGCTTGTGGGCCAGGAGGAGCAGGAATGCTTCCCCCTGGTCCCCCAAGCGAACCTTCTGTAGAATGTAAGAAACGCAGCAGCCAATTTGCGCACAGCATGGTCCCAGCGAGTTAGTGACCAGATAATCTGTTTTAGCGATATTGTTTGAGGGATAACTATTGACCAGCACACCAGGGAGAATTCCCCTGCTCTTCTTCGAAATAGTGCCATGGGATCTTTTGCGTTGACCTGAGAGGGCAGAGGGGGCCTTGGTTTAACATTTCATCCAAAAGACGGCACTTCTGACAGTGCAGCACTCTCTCAACCTTCTGATTCAGAGATGAGACTGCTACCACTGAGCCAAGGCTGACACCATCCAGTATTAGCTACTTCAAAAGTAACACTAACTCACATGATCACTCCCCTCTCTCCTCAGAATGTTTTATTCTTTACTACTATAATACTTTCCTGATGTGCTATATCTTTACCCCGTGCTGGTTTGCCATTTATTTCTGCTTTGGCTGTTTGACTGGATTTGGTTAATGCTGTAATTAACTCTGTTGCTGAACTGATGATCTCTTTTATTGTTTTCATTTTCTATCCAGTATTTCTCTTTACAGTTGCTTTCCAAAACTACTCCTACTCCTCCCTCAGTTCCTGTTTATTTAACATGTCTATTCTCCTTAGTCTGTCATTTTGCCAATCTGCCAGTTCCCTTGACCCAATAGTTTCACACCTCTTATAGCTGTATCCTCTAACTGTATTTACTGCTAGACATGGAAGTTCTCTGCATTGGGGAGCAGCCCGGTGCCATAGATTTTGCCGGTGCCTAAAGGTAGCTCTGAAGGGAGCATCAGGAGTTACACAGAGAAGCTTGTGATGATTCAGCAAGTTATTCTATCCTCTGCCCATTGCTGTGTTCAGAATCAACGCTGGTTTGAGCTAGTCTTACTCATTCACCTTCTTCAATTTGTCTTCATTGCAATTGTTCTTTGGTTTCAATCCATTGATATGCATTACATTCAGCGTACATGGAATCATAAACACAGTACATTGTGGTACAAGGTATAGAATACATAGTACGTTACAGTATGTGATATAGTATACACAGTACATGGAATCATATTCACAGTACTTTGTGGTATATGGTATAGTATACACAGTAAATTATAGTATGTGATATAGTATACACAGTACCTGATTTTATATACACTGTACATTGTGGTATAGCATGAACCACAATGTTTCCTCTTTCTGAGTAATTGTTTGACCATGATTGGCTGGCCCCGGAAGACCTGGCTGAGATCAGAAACAAGTACCACATGTACCTTTATACCATACCACAATGTACTGTGTGTACCAAATATCACAATATACAGTGTATACCATATCATGTACCCACAGTGCGCCCTACATGCTGTACCATGTACTACAAAGTACCATGCATATCATACCACATGCCACAATGTAATATTTATATTATATCATGTGCCACAATTTATTGTGTATACTAAATCACAAGCTATAATGTACTGTGTACACTACACCATCTGCTACAATGCAACATGTATAGTATACCAAGTGTCACAGTGTACAAGTACACTTGTGCCACAATGTACATGCATATTAGACTCTGTTAAACTTGTCAGACATAACTTGCTTTTTACTAAACTGTGCTGGCTGTTCTTCATTAACCTATGTCTTTCTAAGTGATTATTAAATTTATCACATTTTATTGCCTCCAGAAGCTTACCCGCTACTGGTGTTAGGTTGACTGATCTATAATTATCTGGTTCATCTTTCTCCCTTTCTGAATAGAGGTGTTAAATTGGCAACCTTCCAGTCCTCTGACACAACTTCCATATGTAAGGAGGTTTGACAAATTACGGTCGGAGCCTCTATTATTTCGTCTTTGTTTTACCGCAGCAGTCTAGGATGCAGTATTAAAAGATTCTCTCTATAAACCTAAACCCAAAAGAATTCATACTGTTCCTCGTTAAACTGCCCTAACTCAGGTACAGCCTGATGTGTTGTATTAATGTACTAACAATATGTGCTGCAGGTTCACAATTCCCCTATGGTGAGTTTCTGATCTCAGCTAGGTCTTTAGGAGCCAGCTAGTCATGGTCAAAGAGATAGAGGAATATAAACACAAAGATCGTTGCATTCAATAGCCGTTACTTAGAACTGCTGTGCGCTTTCAACCATCTTCCTCTTATCTCACATACCAACCAGAAGCATCGACTTCATTATCATGTATGGGTATCTTTAATATTGTGCAATAGCCATCTTATGCTAAAACCCTTCTTTTCCGATACCATTCTTGTGTGATTCCTTTTCTCGATTCCCTTCTTGAGTTTCCCACCTCATAAACGCCTCCATCTACTTTTACTTCTGTAACATTGTTCACCTCCGCCGTTACCTTAGCCCATCTACTGCTGAAATCCTCATCCATGCCTTTGTTACCTCCAGATTCAATTACTCCAATGATTTCCTGGGTGATCTTCCATCCTCCACCCTCCATAAACTTGAGCTCATCCAAAACTCTGCTGCCTAGGTCCTATCCTGCACCAAGTACCACTTATTTGTCATCTCTATCTTCACTGACCTATATTGGCTCCCAGTGCCCCTACGCCTCAGATTTAAAATTCTTATGTTTAAATCCTTGTGTCAGCTTGACTCAGTGGTAGCACACTCGCTTCTACGTCAGAATGTCATGGGTTGAAGCTCCAATCCAGAGACTTGAGCGCATAATTCAGGCTGATATCTCAGGGTATTACTGAGGGAGTGCTGCACTGTCGAAGGTGCCGTCTTGCAGATGAGACTTTAAATTGAGGCCCCGTCTGTCCTCGGGTGGACATAAAGGATACCATAGCACTATTTCGAAGAAGAGCAGGGATTCTCCCAGTGTCAACACTTATCCCTCAACCAACATCACTAAAACAGATTATCTGGTTATTCATCTCAGTGCTATTTGTGGGAGCTTGCTGTGCGCAAATTAGCTTCTGTTTTTCTCCATATTGCAACACTTACCACACTTCAAAAGTACTTCATTGGCTGTGAAGTGCTTTGGGGATGTCATGCATAGTGCAAGCTCTTTCTTTCTTTCACATCTATCAGACACGGTTGACTGGAAGGTATAAATGGCTGCTTACACTATTTCTCGAAGGTTTCCATCGATCAGGAGAACCCACTCAGAAATTCAGGGCCAATGTTCACTCAGAAAGACTATAAAGATGCATGGAGTAGAAAATGGACACATCACTTTGGTGCAGTTAGGGCAATCTTCTGAAATTGGGAATAAGGCGCATCGACTAAGTAATACCAGGGCTGAAAATCCACGGGCCATGATTCCAGCAGCCTTTCTGGGATTGCACCCACAGGCACCCTCCAGCACAGATCCCACTGGAGTTTGCTACCTCATTTTCATGGGGCTGGTAGACACCTGCACCATTACAGGTGCATCTCTGGTGCATCCAGCCATTTTGCTAGCCATTTCACTGGAGTTAGGGCATGAATTTGGCGGAACGGTCAAGGAAATTTGGCCCCACAATGTTTACTCTGTATCTAACCCATCCTATACCTGACCTGGGGGTGTTTGATTGGACAGTGTAGAGGAAGCCTCACTCTATCTAACCCGTGCTGTACCTGCCTTGGGAGTGTTTGATGGGACAGTGAAGAGGGAGCTTTACTCTGTATCTAACCTGTGCTGTACCTGCCGTGGGATGCTGACACAGGGTGCACAAAGTTGACAGCGTTCCATTTTTTATTCGTTCATGGGATGTGGGCATCATTGGTGAGGCCAGCATTTATTGCCCATCCCTATTTTGCCCTTGAGAAGATGGTGGTGAGCCGCCTTCTTGAACCGCTGCAGTCCGTGTGGTGAAGGTTCTCCCACAGTGCTGTTAGGAAGGGAGTTCCAGGATTTTGACCCAGCGACGATGAAGGAACGGCAATATATTTCCAAGTCGGGATGGTGTGTGACTTGGAGGGGAACGTGCAGGTGGTGGTGTTCCCACGTGCCTGCTGCTCTTATCCTTCTAGGTGGTAGAGGTCACGGGTTTGGGAGGTGCTGTCGAAGAAGCCTTGTTGAGTTGCTGCAGTGCATCATGTGGATGGTACACACTGCAGCCACAGTGCGCCGGTGGTGAAGGGAGTGAATGTTTAGTGTGGTGGATGGGGTGCCAATCAAGCGGGCTGCTTTGTCCTGGATGGTGTCGAGCTTCTTGAGTGTTGTTGGAGCTGCAATCATCCAGGCAAGTGGAGAGTATTCCATCACACTCCTGACTTGTGCCTTGTAGATGGTGGAAAGGCTTTTGGGAGTCAGGAGGTGAGTCACTCGCCGCAGAATACCCAGCCTATGACCTGCTCTTGTAGCAACAGTATTTATATGGCTGGTCCAGTTATGTTTCTGGTCAATGGTTACCCCCAGGATGTTAATGGTGGGGGATTCGGCGATGGTAATGCCGTTGAATGTCAAGGGGTGGTGATTAGACTCTCTCGTTGGAGATGGTCATTGCCTGGCACTTGTCTGGTGCGAATGTTACTTGCCACTTATGAGCCCAAGCCTGGATGTTGTCCAGGTCTTGCTGCATGCGGGCTCGGACTGCTTCATTATTTGAGGGGTTGCGAATAGAACTGAACACTGTGCAATCACCAGCAAACATCCCCATTTCTGACCTTATGATGGAGGGAAGGTCATTGATGAAGCAGCTGAAGATGGTTGGGCCTAGGACACTACCCTGAGGAACTCCTGCAGCAATGTCCTGGGGCTGAGATGATTGGCCTCCAACAACCACTACCATCTTCCTTTGTGCTAGGTATGACTCCAGCCACTGGAGAGTTTTCCCCCTGATTCCCATTGACTTCAATTTTACTAGGGCTCCTTGGTGCCACACTCGGTCAAATGCTGCCTTGATGTCAAGGGCAGTCACTCTCGCCTCACCTCTGGAATTCAGCTCTTTTGTCCATGTTTGGACCAAGGCTGTAATGAGGTCTGGAGCCGAGTGGTCCTGGCAGAACCCAAACTGAGCATCGGTGAGGAGGTTATTGGTGAGTAAGTGCCGCTTGATAGCACTGTCGGCGACACCTTCCATCACTTTGCTGATGATTGAGAGTAAACTTGAGCTCATCCAATGCTCTGCTGCCCGTATCCTAACTCACACCAAGTCCTGTTCACCCATCACCCCTGTGCTCGCTGACCTACATCGGCTCCCGGTCCGGGGACACCTCGATTTTAAAATTCTAATTCTTGATTCTTGTTTTCAAATCCCTCTATGGCCTGGGCCCTCCCTATCTCTGTAACTTTCCCCAGCTCTATAACCCTCTGCACTCCTCCAATTCTGGCCTCTTGCGCATCTCTGATTTTAATCGCTCCACCATTGGTAGCCATGCCTTCAGCTGCCTAGGCTCTAAGCTCTGGAATTCCCTCCCTAAACATCTCCACCTCTTTACCTCTCTCTCCTTTAAGATGTTCCTTAAAACCTATCTCTTTGACCAAGCTTTTGGTCACCTGTCCTAATATCTCCTTTTGTGGCTCAGTGTCAAGTTTTGTTTGATAACGCTCCAGCGATGCGCCTTTATTACTTTTATTACTTTAATATATAAATGCAAGCTGTTGTTGTTGTTGCTGCTGCTGCCAGGACCCCTGAAGAATTTCTGGCAGATTTTGCATCTGATTGGTGATAGACCCTTTCAAAATTGAATTATGGTTGGGACTGTCAAAGGCCAACCAGGTGGCGAACCTCATCTGCGTTACCGACCCAATTATTTTGAAGCCTCTCTTTAATTCTTCGAACCTACTCGATCAGACCCTCACCTCCACCTTTGATGCCCTTGTCCCCATTACTCTCTCTCACCCTGGTCGGTCCTCCTGGTACAGCCTTCATCTCCGCTCCCTTAAGTCCAAGGGACGCAGATTGAACGTTTATGGCAGACAACTGGTTTAGCCATTCATCGCCAGATCTAGCTGGACCACATAAAGCACTATCAGGTCCTGCTCTCCTCTGCCAAAACTGTTCACCATTCCAGGATCATCCTAGAATGCAAAGATAACCCCCGGCTTCTTTGTGGACAGGACATACCTGGGTAATTTTCCACATTGTCGGGTAGATGCCAGTGTTGTAGCTGTACTGGAACAGCTTGGCTAGAGGCGCAGTTAGTCTTGGAACACAAGTTCCATTGTTTAGCACTGACATCCCTGTCTATGAATACAAATTCACCCTTAAAAATGTTTTGAAAATCTTTTTATAGCCTCACAACTGAAGAACAGCCTCTTGAATGAGCTACCCAAGGGTTGCTGGTAGTCATGAAACCATAGCCCACCATGGGTCAGCACCTTCAGGAGAGGATGGGAGAAAAGGGAAGAATAAAAAACTGCTCTCTGCTGCTTGCACTTAAATCTAACTGAGCTTTGCAGTGGTCACTAAGACAATGGTATAAGGATCCCTATCCCTGGCAGCAGTTCATTCCCAAGTTATTACTGGAAGATTTGGTTAATGGGAGCATTCTAATAAATGGGATGAGTTGGTAGCAAAGCGAATGCATCTAATGAAGCAGCTGCTGGTCCAGAGGTGGTGAATGTGTCTGATTGGTCATAATCCCCAGCTCTCCGAGCGCTGTTGAAAGACTGACAGGCACAATCTTTACTTCAGCTCGATGAAATGATTCACTTCAATTGTAATAGAAGAGGAGCCATTATTCCAGGCACTTTTTTTAGCAGAGATATTCTGGATACTTCTATTGGTGTTTAACGTTACCTTACACTGTAAAAGGTTAAACATAGAGATTGAGCAAAGCTTGAACAATACAAGTAAAATTAATTTTGTTTTGGGCTGTGTTCCATTTCTCAACTTTTCTCTCTCTCACACTCTTTGGGGTAATTTTCAACTTCAGGTTTAAGTCACTTCTAATTTGGTTTGCACTACTTTCAGACTTGCCTGAATCCCAAGTGCTAATATCACTCCATTATCTGGTCTAATCCCATTGATTGGTTGGTTGGTGTGTCTTGGTTAGTTGATTTGTGTAGGTTGGTGTGTCTTGATTTGTTGGTTAATTTGACTGATTATATTCTATGTTCTCATTTACAGTCTGCTCCTTTGTAGTCCACAAACGATGCCATGAATTTGTCACCTTCTCCTGCCCAGGTGCAGATACGGGACCTGCCTCTGAGGTAAGAACCTCTGTCAATGCTCAAAGATTTCATGTATATTCACTGATGATCATGCAGGAGTGAGTGTGTCAGTACTTTTATAGGTACTGACCGGTGGTCTTGCTGGGCTGATGGGAAATGTGCAGATGTTTCAAGATGTATGGGGGCAAAGGGTTGAGAAAGGTGCATCATCAGAATGGGGATGTGGGGAGTTCAGAATGCAGTGTCAGTTTGGGGTTGTATTGTGGAAGTTTGATGGTGTATTGTCAGTATAGCTTGGGTGTGGGTGTGTGGAAGTTTGAGGATGCAGTGTCCATGTGGAGGAATGCAGAAGATAAATCAATAAATCAGTTTCTGTTGTGCATTTTAACTCCACCAAGCCAATTCCCCTGTAATGTCATCACCGTTTATGTTTGGAACTTCTGTTCATTTCAAACAACTGTTTTAAAGTTGGTGAGAATCGTTACAGATAATCAGAGTAGGAGTGTCCTTCTTTAACTGACGAAAGGCTTGTGTCTGCTTAGGGAGGCCTAATGATCGAGGCAAAGGTGTGAGTGTCTGAATGAGAATGCGAGTACGGCCTAGATTTTTCTTCCCAGTCTTGCCCTAAATCAGGTGGGATAACAACAGCAGGAAATTGGGCCAGTGAGGCCAACCACCGCCTTTGGGCCACAACCTTAATCTACTTTTCCTACCAGGAAGGAAACCACTGACCATTCCCCACTGACCGCATATAAATGTCGGCAGGTAGTTAGGGCCCAGGTTCCTGCCCGATATTTCCAGGCGATGAGTGGCAATAGTCCCTGGGGCAGCGGTGACAATCACCCTCGGTCACCGCACAGAAGGAGAGGGCCTAGTAATGGCCCAATCCCATTCATTCATTAAAAAAAGTTGCTTCAGTCTTTGGCATTCTTCTGTCCACTTTGATGCTGCTCTCATCTCTTGTGCAGCACTGCCTCATCTTCCTACTCCAGCAGAAATGGGCTCCTTCTTGGTGACGGAGATCCTACTGGGACCCTCCTGCATCACTAATGAGCCCTGGCCCGGAAAACAGGTGAGAGGTCATGAAATGGTCAAGGCAGAGGTCTGCTCTGACCTGCTTGGGGTGGGATTAGGAAAATCCAGGGTAATTTTGTTTTTATTCATTCATTCATGGGATGTGGGCATCACTGGCAAGGCCAGCATTTATTGTCCATCTCTAATTGCCCTTGAGAAGGTGGTGGTGAGCTGCCAGCTTGAACTGCTGCAGACCATGTGCCGAAGGTACTCCCATAGTGCTGTTAGGTAGGGAGTTCTAGGATTTTGACCCAGCGATGATGAAGGAACAGCGATATATTTCCAAGTCAGGATGGTGTGTGACTTAAAGGGGAATGTGCAGGTGGTGGTGTTCCCATGCGTCTGCTGTCCTTGTCCTTCTAGGTGGTAGAGGTCACGGGTTTGGAAGGTGTTGTTGAAGAAGCCTTGGCGAGTTGCTACAGTGCATCCTGTAGATGGTACACACTGCAGCCACGGTGCGCCGGTGGTGAAGGAAGTGAATGTTTAGAGTGGTGGATGGGGTGCCAATCAAGCGGGCTGCTTTGTCCTGGATGGTGTTGAGCTTCTTGAGTGTTGTTGGAGCTGCACTCATCCAGGCAAGTGGAGAGTATTCCATCACACTCCTGACTTGTGCCTTGTAGATGGTGGAAAGGCTTTGGGGAGTCAGGAGGTGAGTCACTCGCCACAGAATACCCAGCCTCTGACCTGCTCTTGTAGCCACAGTATTTATGTGGCTGGTCCAGTTAAGTTTCTGGTCAATGGTGACCCCCAGGATATTGATGGTGAGGGATTCGGCGATGGTAATGCCGTTGAATGTCAAGGGGAGGTGGTTAGACTCTCTCTTGTTGGAGATGGTCATTGTCTGGCGCGAATGTTACTTGCCACTTATCAGCCCAAGCCTGGATGTTGTCCAGGTCTTGCTACCTGCGGGCATGGACTGCTTCATTATTGAGGGGTTGTAAATGGAACTGAACACTATGCAATCATCAGCGAACATCCCCATTTCTGACCTTATGATGGAGGGAAGGTCATTGATGAAGCAGCTGAAGATGTTGGGCCTACGTCACTGCCCTGAGGAACTCCTGCAGCAATGCCCTGGGGCTGAGATGATTGGCCTCCAACAACCACTACCATCTTCCTTTGTGCTAGGTATGACTCCAGCCACTGGAGAGTTTTCCCCCTGATTCCCATTGACTTCAATTTTACTAGGGCTCCTTGGAGCCACACTCGGTCAAATGCTGCCTTGATGTCAAGAGCAGTCACTCTCACCTCACCTCTGGAATTCTTTTGTCCATGTTTGGACCAAGGCTGTAATGAGGTCTGGAGCCGAGTGGTCCTGGCAGAACCCAAACTGAGCATCGGTGAGCAGGTTATTGGAGAGTAAGTGCTGCTTAATAGCACTGTCGACGACACCTTCATCACTTTGCTGATGATTGAGAGTTGACTGATGGGGCAGTAATTGGCTGGATCGGATTTGTCCTGTTTTTTGTGGACAGGACATACCTGGGCAATTTTCCACCTTATCGAATAGATGCCAATGTTGTAGCTGTACTAAAACAGCTTGGCTAGAGGCCCGGCTAGTTCTGGAACACAAGTCTTCAGCACTACAGCCAGGATGTTGTCGGGGCCCATAGGCTTTGCTGTATCCAGAGCACTCAGCCGTTTCTTGACATCACTTGGAATGAATCAAATTGGCTGAAGACTGGCTTCTGTGAAGGTGTGGATTTCGGGTGGAGGCAGAGATGGATCATCCACTCCGCACTTCTGGCTGAAGATGGTTACAAATGCTTCAGCCTTGTCTTTTGCACTCACATGCTGGGCTGTGCCATCATTGAGGATGCGGATGTTCACGGAGCCTCCTCCTCCCGTTAGTTGTTTAATTGTTCACCACCATTCACAACTGCATGTGGCAGGATTGCAGCGCTTCGGGTACGGTACCATAGTGGTTATCTTACTGGACTAGTAATTCAGAGGCCTGGACTAATGATCCGGAGACATGAGTTCAAATCCCGCCACAGGCACCTGGGGAATTTAAATTTAGTTAATTAAAATAAAATCTGGAATAAAAAATTAGTATCAGTACTAGTGACCATGAAACTATTGGATTGTCGTAAAAACCCATCTGGTTCAGGATACCTGCCATCCTTACCCAGCTGACCTATGTGTGACTCCAGACCCACAGCAATGTGGTTTGTCCTTAACTGCCCGCTGAAGTGGCCTAGCAAGCCACACTGTTGTACAATCCCACTACAAAAAGTAATAATAAGAATAAAACTGGACAAACCACCCGGCATCGGACCACTAGGCACCGGACACTTCAAAGGCAAACCAAGCCCAGTCGACCCTGCAAAGTCCTCCTCACTAACATATGGGGACTTGTGCCAAAATTGGGAGAGCTGTCCCACATACTAGTCAAGCAACAGCCTGACATAGCCATACTCACAGAATCATACCTTTCAGCCAACATTCCAGACTCCTCCATCACCATGTCCTGTCCCACCAGCAGTACAGCCCCACCAGAGGTGGCAGCACAGTGGTATACAGTCAGGAGAGAGTGGCCCTGGGAGTCCTCAACATTCACTCTGGACCCCATGAAGTCTCATGGCATCAGGTCAAACATGGGCAAGGAAACCTCCTGCTAATTACCACCTATCACCCTCCCTCAGCTGGTGAATCAGTACTCCTCCATGTTGAGCACTACTTGGAGGAAGCACTGAGGATAGCAAGGGCACAGAATGTACTCTGGGTGGGGGACTTCAATGTCCATCACCAAGAGTGGCTCGGTAGCATCACTACTGACCGAGCTAGCCGAGTTCTGAAGGACATAGCTACCAGACTGGGCTTGCAGCAGGTGGTGAGAGAACCAACACGAAGGAATCTACCTGTCGCAGATGCTTCTGTCCATGACCAGTATTGGTTGGATCGACCACCGCACAGTCCTTGTGGAGATGAAGTCCCGTCTTCACACTGATGACATTGTCCATCGTGTTGTGTGGCACTACCACCGTGCTAAATGGGATAGATTCAGAACAGATCTAGCAGCTCAAAACTGGGCATCCATGAAGTGCTGTGGGCCATCAGCAGCAGCAGAACTGTATTCCACCACAATCTGTAACCTCATGGCCTGGCATATCCCTCACTCTACCATTACCATCAGGCCAGGGGATCAAACCTGGTTCAATGAAGAGTGTAGAAGAGCATGCCAGGAGCAGCACTAGGCGTAACAAAAAATGAGGTGTCAAGCTGGTGAAGCTGCAACACAGGGCTACATGCATGCTAAACAGCGGAAGCAGCCTGCTATAGATAGAGCTAAGCGATCCCACAACCAATGGATCAGATCAAATTGTGTGTGTGTTTCTGTGAACGTGTTTGTGTGTATGAGTGTGTACCTATATGTTCACACAGAGGAATGTTTTCCTGGGCTAGGTGTTAGCAAATGCTTCAAGATGACTGCCTTCTGCCATTTAATGGTTTTGGTTACAAAAGCACCTGACCCACAACTTCCCTTTGGTTCCACCACCTCTTAATCTGTGTCGTAAAGTCTGCCTAGTGAGCCACGGAGAACTGGTTTCTTTTTCTCATTTGCTTACAAGAAATGTGTGTTCGTTCTCATTGATGCTGAGCATTGATGTTCACGCTGACTGGCTCAGCGATGCTTTCGTAAAATGTTTAGATGAGTTTTACTGGACCTGATGTGGTAAATCAGTAGACCACAGCTAGGAGTGGGTGGGGTGGTGCACATTCCCAGTTTTGTTCCGCAACGCTTCCCTGGGAGGTGCCCACGCACTGTTTACTCACTGCAGTAACGCAGCATTCTTCAAAATTATTAAATACTCTCGACAACTGCAGAAGTCTACTGGCTCTCGCACAATTGTGTGCCCAAACATCTTTGCAGAAATAATGAAACAGTTATTAATTCAGGGTTACGTTCTGTCCTCATTTTCACATGATCCTTTACCAGAATCTTTCCCTGACCTGCACAGTTATACTAAGTTGGGCCAGGATCTGTGAGGTGCCTCATTATATCAGCAGAGAGAAGTTTTTCTCTTCTGCGGTCATTTTCCTCCCACTAGGATTATGCTCCTGCTCTCTCGTGTATAATTGTAGCAGTCCTGAAATGGTATTATCTATTGCTGAAGCCACATCTGCTAGATGGTCACTGTAAATTAATTGTAATAGGCTGACAAACTGAATTTAAAATAAGAGATGAGGTAGGTCAGATTGTTGGTGGGGGGTAACACCCAGTGTATAACGAGAGAGTTAGTTGACGTCCTGCCAGACAGGTTATGAATGGTGGGCATCCCATGCATTCTCCAGTAGATGGTTTAGAACATAAGAACATAAGAAATTGGAGCAGGAGTAGGCCAATCGGCCCCTCGAGCCTGCTCCGCCATTCAATAAGATCATGGCTGATCTGATCCCAACCACAAATCTAAAGAACACAAGAAGTCGGAGCAGGACCCGGCCACATAGCCCCTGGGCCCTCTCCGCCACCCACAGGGCATTGACCGATCCGAACTCAGCTTCATGTCCAATTTCCTGCCCGCTCCCCATAACCCCTAATTCCCTTTACTTCTAGGAAACTGTCTATTTCTGTTTTAAATTTATCTAATGATGTAGCTTCCACAGCTTCCTGGGGCAGCAAATTCCACAGACCTACCACCCTCTGAGTGAAGAAGTTTCTCCTCATCTCAGTTTTGAAAGAGCAGCCCCTTATTCTAAGATTATGCCCCCTAGTTCTAGTTTCACCCATCTTTGGGAACATCCTTACTGCATCCACCCGATCAAGACCCTTCACAATCTTATATGTTTCAATAAGATCGCCTCTCATTCTTCTGAACTCCAATGAGTAGAGTCCCAATCTACTCAACCTCTCCTCATATGTCCGCCCCAATTGGCCAGTTCTACAAGAGGGAGGTGATCCGTGCCACCAGATTGCCCCCTAGGCGGTGAAGGTGAAAATGACCCCCATAATGTTTAGGCCTAGGGCGGACAAGTTGATCTCTACACGGCGGTACATGCCGAATGAAGACGCAGGCTTTAATTCGTAACTTCAATCGTTTAGGACCGATTTCAGGGAGTGACCCTAAAAGTTACTGATGGTGATATCAGTGGATGATGGTTTAACATATGACGCTCCTCTTTAATGCAGCTGTTAACCCGTTTATTTTAACCTCTGCTAAAATAGCAGACAGAGGCATGTCGTTCAAAGGCATTAAAGCACTTGTCTGCGATTCTGCTAGCTGTGGTTTTTGGAGTGGTATATTTTCCTCCTTTTCATGATGTTGGTGAAAACAGTAGGTGTGGGTGTAAAGTGCTTCATACTCACAGCAACTTTTTCACTAAAATTAGCAAATGGTGGAAAAAAATAACCAATGTTTGCTGTACCTGGTAATTACTGAGTTTTAACATTGGTTAAGATAGATCAGTCTGAAACTGCAAAAGGCTTTGGGCTAACTGCATGTAATTGGCCTTGCATTAGATTCTGCCCAAATATTTAATATCGCGAGAGGGGTAGCTAACCATCGAGAATTTTAAAATAAGACCATGCTGTGTTAAACTTCCTCACCTACCTGAGCTAATCTTACAAAGCCCCAGATCTCACTGCAACGTTAGTCTATTCAACTGCTCCTGGTTGCTTTGCACTGTAAACAATTCCATAGTCCCAGGTCACCAGATCCATAGGGGGTCATTTTCACCTTCACCGCCTGGGTGGTAATCTGGCAGTGCAGATTGTTTGTCCATTGCGGAACCCGAATGATTTTCATCCTATCTAAATCACAATGGGATGAAAATTGGCCAGTTCTACAAGAGGGAGGTGATCCGTGCCACCAGATTGCCCCCTAGGCGGTGAAGGTGAAAATGACCCCCATAATGTTCACAAGAGGGCTGGATCATCTACCTCTATAGGCTGAGGACGCGAGTTCTGGTGGCGTTTGCAGTTGTCCCGCTGGAGTTACAGCATGTAACAGCTGAGCAATTTCAGCCCCATGGTATCTCGGGATCAGGACAGTGTGTAAGAGATGATTTTGGATGGGCAAAGTAGTCAGTGCGGCATATGGGGGGAGTTGATTTGTGGACTGGACATTTTGGGACAGCAACTAGTCTCTTTGCAGAAAACAAAACACAAAGCACAAGCTGTTAACTCAATAAGTTAGAAAGGACAGAGTTTGCCCTGGGGTTTCAAATAGCCTTTTAAGTGTTACAATAACATTTTTATTGCCTTCTCAGTTACTTTTATTATCTGATAACATTAATTAAATTTTAAACCTGTAAATTACTGTTTGTGTTGAGCCTAACTACTCTGATATTGGTAGGTTACTGTGCAGTAATTTTGGAGTGCTGAATAGTGTCTATTTCCCACCCACTACAAATTGATGTTGAGGGAAGGTTTGGTTCTGTGCTACACAGTATTATGGTAAATAACCTTGGCATACTGCTTGAATTGGAGCTAAGCTTCAAACCCCACATCCTTTCCATCACCAAGACCACTTCCACCCCTACCTTAGCTCTTCTGTTCCTCATTCACATTTTTGTCACCTCCAGACTCGACTACTCCACTCAACTACTCCAATGTCCTGTTTGCCAGCATTCCATTCTTTACCCTCCATAAATTCCAGTATGTTCAAAGCTCAGCCATCCGTATCCTGTGCCTGACTCTGTCCCATTTGCCCATCACCCCCATTCCTGAAGACATTGACTCTCTGCCCCCCAGTTCATTAAATGTAACATTCACACCCTTGTCTTCAAATCTCTCCATGCGCTCTCCCCACCCTATCTCTGCAACCCACCTCCAGTTTTACATCCTTTCCTGCATTCTTTTTGTCTTCCAACTCTGGCCTTTGTGCACCACCCCTACCTTTGGCTTACCGTTGGTGGCTATGCCTTCAACTGCCTCAGCCCCTCTCTCTGGAATTGCCTCCCTGAACGTCTATACTTCTCCCTCCACCTTTTAAAAACCTTCTCGAAACCCATTTTTTGACCAAATTTTCAGTCACCCCTTCTAATCTCTTTTTCCCCCATGGCTTAGTGTCCATACCCTTTGTTTTTTTTCTCCCTTCCATAAAGCACTTTGGGATGTTTTCTACATTAAAGGTGCTATATGAGTGCAAGTTGTTGCTGTTGTTATCATTATTTCTGGTAGAGTTATTGAAGAAAGTGCACCATATTCCAAAGCTAGCACATGTGGCCCTCAACCAGTGTTGCAGATAGAGGCTGTAGAATGTTTACCTGACTGTTAGGTGAACTGCTATATACCCAATATCAAACCTATACCATTTTGCACAATATGAAGATTAGATTCACTGTTCAGCTAGAATAGCAATTGGCAAAGGAGGACCAGCAGGAGCAGGAAAAGGCTGCCCAAAATACTAAATGGCATCTAAGGCGTACCATCATGTCCTGTCAGCATGCAACATAACGGGCCTACTGTACCAGGCACAGTCACCTGGGGATGATGGACAATGTGTGCTTAAAGAGGTTGAGGTTTAATAGGGAAGCTGTACCATCTCCAGAAAGAACTCCAAACAAGCTCAATTTGCATCCAGCTCCTTCCGGTTAACACTGGGGATATGTGTGGTGTCAGGGGGTGACAGATGCATTATTCACCAGGGCCAACGTCTTCATAACTTTCGCCACTGAACAACAGCAGAAATATCATAGAATCATAGATCATAGAATCATAGAAGTTACAACATGGAAACAGGCCCTTCGGCCCAACATGTCCATGTCGCCCAGTTTATACCACTAAGCTAGTCCCAATTGCCTGCACTTGGCCCATATCCCTCTATACCCATCTTACCCATGTAACTGTCCAAATGCTTTTTAAAAGACAAAATTGTACCCGCCTCTACTACTGCCTCTGGCAGCTCGTTTCAGACACTCACCACCCTTTGAGTGAAAAAATTGCCCCTCTGGACCCTTTTGTATCTCTCCCCTCTCACCTTAAATCTATGCCCCCTCGTTATAGACTCCCCTACCTTTGGGAAAAGATTTTGACTATCGACCTTATCTATGCCCCTCATTATTTTATAGACTTCTATAAGATCACCCCTTAACCTCCTACTCTCCAGGGAAAAAAGTCCCAGTCTGTCTAACCTCTCCCTGTAAGTCAAACCATCAAGTCCCGGTAGCATCCTAGTAAATCTTTTCTGCACTCTTTCTAGTTTAATAATATCCTTTCTATAATAGGGTGACCAGAACTGTACACAGTACTCCAAGTGTGGCCTCACCAATGCCCTGTACAACTTCAACAAGACATCCCAACTCCTGCATTCAATGTTCTGACCAATGAAACCAAGCATGCTGAATGCCTTCTTCACCACCCTATCCACCTGTGACTCCACTTTCAAGGAGCTATGAATCTGTACTCCCAGATCTCTTTGTTCTACAACTCTCCCCAACGCCCTACCATTAACGGAATAGGTCCTGGCCCGATTCGATCTACCAAAATGCATCACCTCACATTTATCTAAATTAAACTCTATCTGCCATTCATCGGCCCACTGGCCCAATTTATCAAGATCCCGTTGCAATCCTAGATAACCTTCTTCACTGTCCACAATGCCACCAATCTTGGTGTCATCTGCAAACTTACTAACCATGCCTCCTAAATTCTCATCCAAATCATTAATATAAATAACAAATAACAGCGGACCCAGCACCGATCCCTGAGGCACACCGCTGGACACAGGCATCCAGTTTGAAAAACAACCCTCTACAACCACCCTCTGTCTTCTGTCGTCAAGCCAATTTTGTATCCAATTGGCTACCTCACCTTGGATCCCATGAGATTTAACCTTATGTAACAACCTACCATGCGGTACCTTGTCAAATGCTTTGCTGAAGTCCATGTAGACCACGTCTACTGCACAGCCCTCATCTATCTTCTTGGTTACCCCTTCAAAAAACTCAATCAAATTCGTGAGACATGATTTTCCTCTCACAAAACCATGCTGACTGTTCCTAATTAGTCCCTGCCTCTCCAAATGCCTGTAGATCCTGTCCCTCAGAATACCCTCTAACAACTTACCCACTACAGATGTCAGGCTCACTGGTCTGTAGTTCCCAGGCTTTTCCCTGCCGCCCTTCTTAAACAAAGGCACAACATTTGCTACCCTCCAATCTTCAGGCACCTCACCTGTAGCGGTGGATGATTCAAATATCTCTGCTAGGGGACCCGCAATTTCCTCCCTAACCTCCCATAACGTCCTGGGATACATTTCATCAGGTCCCGGAGATTTATCTACCTTGATGCGCGTTAAGACTTCCAGCACCTCCCTCTCTGTAATATGTACACTCCTCAAGACATCACTATTTATTTCCCCAAGTTCCCTAACATCCATGCTTTTCTCAACCGTAAATACCGATGTGAAATATTCATTCAGGATCTCACCCATCTCTTGTGGTTCCGCACATAGATGACCTTGTTGATCCTTAAGAGGCCCTACTCTCTCCCTAGTTACCCTTTTGCCCTTTATGTATTTGTAGAAGCTCTTTGGATTCACCTTTGCCTGATCTGTCAAAGCAATCTCATATCCCCTTTTTGCCCTCCTGATTTCTCTCTTAACTCTACTCCGGCAATCTCTATACTCTTCAAGGGATCCACTTGATCCCAGCTGCCTATGCATGTCATATGCCTCCTTCTTCTTTTTGACTAGTGCCTCAATCTCCCGAGTCATCCAAGGTTCCCTACTTCTACCAGCCTTGCCCTTCACTTTATAAGGAATGTGCTTACCCTGAACCCTGGTTAACACACTTTTGAAAGCCTCCCACTTACCAGACGTCCCTTTGCCTGCCAACAGACTCTCCCAATCAACTTCTGAAAGTTCCTGTCTAATACCATCAAAATTGGCCTTTCCCCAATTTAGAATTTTAACTTTTGGGCCAGACCTATCCTTCTCCATAGCTATCTTAAAACTAATGGAATTATGATCACTGGTCCCAAAGTGATCCCTCACTAACACTTCTGTCACCTGCCCTTCCTTATTTCCCAAGAGGAGGTCAAGTTTTGCCCCCTCTCTAGTCGGGCCATCCACATACTGAATGAGAAATTCCTCCTGAATACACTCAACAAATTTCTCTCCATCCAAGCCCCTAATGCTATGGCTGTCCCAGTCAATGTTGGGAAAGTTAAAGTCCCCTACTATTACCACCCTATTTTTCTTGCAGCTGTCTGTAATCTCCTTACATATTTGCTCCTCAATTTCCCGTTGACTATTTGGGGGTCTGTAGTACAATCCTATCAAAGTGATCTCTCCCTTCTTATTTTTCAGTTCTACCCATATAGACTCAGTGGGCGAACCCTCGGATATATCCCCTCTCACTACTGCCGTGATGTTCTCCCTAATCAAGAACGCAACTCCCCCTCCTCTCTTACCTCCTGCTCTATCTTTCCTATAGCATCTGTACCCTGGAACATTGAGCTGCCAGTCCTGCCCCTCCCTTAGCCATGTTTCAGTAATAGCTATAACATCCCAGTCCCATGTACCCATCCATGCCCTGAGTTCATCTGCCTTGCCCATCAGACTTCTTGCATTGAAATAAATGCAGTTTAATCTAGACTTCCCTTGGTCTTTGCCCTGCTTTCTCAGACCATCTGTCCGGTCATGTTCTGTACACTCTCCCTTACTGCCTTTTGTTTCTGTCACCACTTTATTTCCCACTGACTTCCTGCATCGGTTCCCATCCCCCTGCCACATTAGTTTAAACCCTCCCCAACAGCACTGGCAAACACTCCCCCTAGGACATTGGTTCCAGTCCTGCCCAGATGCAGACCGTCCAATTTGTACTGGTCCCACCTCCCCCAGAACCGGTTCCAATGGCCCAGGAATTTGAATCCCTCCCTCTTGCACCATCTCTCAAGCCACGTATTCATCTTAGCTATCCTGTCATTCCTACTCTGACTAACCCGTGGCACTGGTAGCAATCCTGAGATTACTACCTTTGAGGTCCTACTCTTTAGTTTAACTCCTAACTCCCTAAATTCAGCTTGTAGGACCTCATCCTGTTTTTTACCTATATCGTTGGTGCCTGTATGCACCACGACAACTGGCTGTTCACCCTCCCCCTCCAGAATGTCTTGCAGCCGCTCCGAGACATCCTTGACCCTTGCACCAGGGAGGCAACATACCATCCTGGAGTCTCGGTTGCGTCCGCAGAAACGCCTGTCTATTCCCCTTACAATCGAGTCCCCTGTCACTATAGCTCTGCCACTCTTTTTCCTGCCCTCCTGTGCAGCAGAGCCAGCCACGGTGCCATGAACCTGGCCACTGCCACCTTCCCCTGGTGAGCCATCTCCCCCAACAGTATCCAAAACGGTATACCTGTTTTGGAGGGAGATGACCGCAGGGGACCCCTGCACTGCCTTCCTACTCTTCCTCTGTCTGTTGGTCACCCATTCACTATCTCCCTCAGTAATTTTTATCTGCGGTGTGACCAACTCACTGAACGTGCTATCCACGACTTTCTCAGCATCGCGGATGCTCCAAAGTGAGTCCATCCGCAGCTACAGAGCCGTCAAGCGGTCAAACAATAGCTGCAGCTGGACACACTTCCCGCAGGTGAAGGAATCAGGGATACAGGAAGGAGCCCTGAATTCCCACATCCCACAAGAGGAACATGACACGGCCCTGGGATCTCCTGCCATGACTTAACCCTTAAATTAGCTTAAGAACAACTACAATGTCAAGAGAAAAAAAAAGGAAAGAAAAACTACTTACCACTCCCTTTAAGGAGTTTACTCCTTTAAATTGTTCTCAATTTAGAGAATGTTAACTACACTAGGGACCTTGATTCACTAAAAAATAAACGCTACTTCCTATAAGACCTGCAGACCTTCCCTTTCCTTTTACTTTAGTTACTGTAGATAAGTAGAAATACTCACCTGAACCTACTCACCAATCAGGTGCCTCCCCTGTGTCGCGTCCCGATCTGATTCCTGACGTCACTTCGAACTCGGTCGCAGCTCCGCTCGGCTCGGCTCCTCTCAGCTGTTCTCAGCGCTCTGAAATCCCGCCTTTTATCGGACGCTCCCTCCGCTCGGCTCGGCTCCTCTCAGCTGACTTTCCCTTGGTCCAGGGGCTCATGGCCCTTCACCCATTGGGGCCCCCCTGTACACAATGACATCCCTTAAATAAACCACAAAGGCTATTATTCTCTCAATGTCCAGCTGATACATGACCACCTGCACAGAATCAGACGGGACAACACCTACTTCCCTGAAGCTGTCATGGTGCCTTCATTTAAAGGCAGTCACCTGTGCCATCCTTATCTGAAGGTGAAGAAAGAGTGGATGGATGGCTTCGGGAAGATCATGGCAGAGATAGAGAGTCAAAATGACAATGAGAACTTGATGCTAAACCAGCAATGTAGTAAAGAGGACTGGAGCTCCAGGCTCGAACCCCATTGAGTACCAGAACTACATCATTTCTCGAAGCTGCAATCTACAACTGCAAATTAACCGTCCCCAAGCTACTTTACTCTGAGCGATTCCACAAATGTCATCTGTTCCCATTTTTAGCTGTGCTCCTTCTTTATCGTAACTAAGTATACATAAATATTCAGTACAATGTTCTCTCTGCGCTATGGTTGTACCCGTATCTTTTGCATGGACTGAGATGGTATGTAACTGATACAGCAGGGATCAGTACAGATATGTCATCAAAAATAAGACACCTTGAAACAGCATCTTAGGTTAGTGGTGGGGGGTGGTCTAACTGATTTGCTGAGATCTGCTTACAGTCCCTGCATTCGTAATGGCTATCTGACAATTTCTTTTTATTTATTCATGGGATGTGGGCATCGCTGGCAAGGCCAGCATTTATTGTCCATCCCTTATTCCCCTTGAGAAGGTGGTGGTGAGCTGCCTTCTTGAACCGCTGCAGTTCATGTAGTGAAGGTTCTTCCACGGTACTGTTAGGTAAGGAATTCCAGGATTTTGACCCTGCGATGATGAAGGAACAGCGATATATTTCCAAGTCGGCATGATGTGTGACTTGGAGGGGAACATGCAGGTGGTGGTGGTGCTAGAGGTCACGGGTTTGAGAGGTGATGTCGAGGAAGCCTTGGGGAGTTGCTGCAATGCATTTTGTAAATGGTACACAATGCAGCCACGGTGCGTCGATGGTGGAGGGAGTGAATGTTTAAGGTGGTGAATGGGGTGCCAATCAAGTGGGCTGCTTTGTCCTGAATGGTGTCGAGATTCTTGAGTGGTGTTGGAGCTGCATTCATCTAGGGAAGAGGAGAGTATTCCATCACACTCCTAACTTGTGCCTTGTAGATGGTGGAAAGGCTTTGGGGAGTCGGGAGGTGAGTCACTCGCCGCAGAATACCCAGCCTCTGACCTGCTTTTGTAGCCACAGTATTATGTGGCTGGTCCAGTTAAGTTTCTGGTCAATGGTGACCCTCAGGATGTTGATGGTGGGGGATTCGGTGATGGTAATGCCGTTGAATGTCAAGGGGAGGTGGTTAGACTCTCTTGTTGGAGATGGTCATTGCCTGGCATTATCTGGTGCGAATGTTACTTGCCACTTATCAGCCCAAGCCTAGCTGTTGTCCAGGTCTTGCTGCATGCAGGAACGGACTGCTTCATTATCTGAAGGGTTGTGAATGGAGCAGAATACTGTGCAATCATCAGCCAACATCCCCACTTCTGACCTTATGATGGAGGGAAGGTCATTGATGAAGCAGCTGAAGATGGTTGGGCATAGGACACTGCCCTGAGGAACTCCTGCAGCAATGTTCTGGGGCTATTATGATTGGCCTCCAACATCTTCCTTTGTGCAAGGTATGCCTCCAGCCAATGGAGAATTTTCACCCTGATTCCCACTGACTTCAATTTTACTAGGGCTTCTTGATGCCACACTCGGTCAAATGCTACGTTGATGTCAAGGACAATAACTCTCACCTCACCTTTGGAATTCAGCTCTTATCCATGTTTGGACCTAGGCTGTAATGAGGTCTGGAGCCGAGTGGTCCTGGTAGAACTCAAACGAGCATCGGTGAGCAGGTTATTGGTGAGCAAGTGCAGCTTAATAGCACTATCAATGACACCTTCCATCGCTTTGCTAATGATTGAGGGTGGACTGATGGGTCGGTATTTAGCTGGATTGGATTTGTCCTGCTTTTTGTGGACAGGACATACCTGGGAAATTTTCCACTTTGTCGGGTAGATGCCAGTGTAGTAGTTGTACTGGAACAGCTTGGCTAGAGACGCGGCTAGTTCTGGAGCATTTGACTTCAGCACTACAGCTGGGATGTTGTCGGGGCCCATAGTCTTTGCTGTATCCAGTGCACTCAGCCATTTCTTGATATCACATGGAGTGAATCGAATTGGCTGAAGACTGCCTTCAGTAATGGTGCAGATCTCGGGAGGAGGCCTAGATGGATCATCCACTCGGCACTTCTGGCTGAAGATGGTTGCAAATGCTTCAGCCTTGTCTTTTGCACTCATGTGCTGGATTTTGCCACCATTGAGGATGGGGATGTTCACGGAGCCTCCTCCTCCAGTTAGTTGTTTAATTGTTCACCACCATGGTATTGGTAGAGTGAGGGCTATGCCGCGCCATGAGGTTACAGATTGTGGTGGAATACAATTCTGCTGCTGTTGATGGCCCACAGTGCCTCGTGGATGCCCAGTTTTGAGCTGCTAGATCTATTCTGAATCTGTCCCATTTAGCATTTAAGTGGTAGTGCCACACAACACGATGGACAGTGTCCTCAATGTGAAGGTGGGACTTCATCTCCACAAAGACTGTGCGGTGGTCACTCCTACCAATACTGTCATGGACAGATGCATATTTGACAGGTAGATTGGTGAGGACGAGGTCAAGTAGGTTTTTCTCTCGTGTTGGTTCTCACCACCTGCGCGGGCTCAGTCTGGGTACCGTACTAGGGTACGGTAGCATAGTGGTTATGTTAGTGGATTAGTAATTCAGAGGCCTGGACTATAATCTGGAGACATGGGGCTCGATATTGCCAGGGCTGCGGGTTTGCAGCGGGGGGGCCACGCGCCCGGCGAAATCAGTCTGCCCCGCGCGCGATCGCAGCCTAATTGGATCCACTTACCTGTTCTTCCGGGTTCCCCACTGCTGATCTGCGCGTTGGGCGGACTGCGCATGCGCAGTAAGCTCTGTCAGCTGGAGGAGCTCTATTTAAAGGGGCAGTCCTCCACTGACTGATGCTGCAACAAATAGGAAAAAATACAGCATGGAGCAGCCCAGGGGGAAGGCTACTCCCAGTTTAATGATGCCTCACTCCAGGTCTCATTAGATGGGATGAGGAGGAGGGGGAGGACAGAGATCTTCCCCCCCGGCGGGCGGGAGGAAGCGGCCTGCCTCTGCAACCAGGAAGGCCTGGCTCGAGGTGGCAGAGGAGGTCACCTGCACCACCAACATATCGTCCACCTGCATACTGCAGGAGGCGCTGCAATGACCTAAGTAGGTCAGCCAAAGTGAGTACACTTCCTCATTCCCCTACACTCCGTCTGCCACATCACCGCCCCCACCCCACATTTCCTTCTGCACTGCCAACACTACTCTGTCACATCATCCCTCACACCCACTCAAACCTCATCCTCATCTTACCTGCACTTACTCACCTCGCCAGTACTCATCCCGCCACTACCGCTCAACCCAATCCTCATACAATCTCATGGCTCTATCTCATACTCACCCTCTCATGCATCTCTTTCACAGTCAGCCTCACTCAACCTGCGACTACCTGTGCTGCAGCCACAGGGCATGCATCACATTTGTGCAGTAGGAAGTGTAAGGCAAACGTGTCGTGAGCATGAAGGGGATGCACAAGGGTGTTTGAGGGTTTGCCATGGTTTTTACTTATATTTCATTTCTGAGCAACTCACATCACATATTATATTGTCACCACTACTGCCACGTCTTTGCGAATCTTGTCTGGTTTGTGCAATAATGCCCTTTCCTGAGGATCACCATGAAGACCCACACCTGATGCCACCCATTGTGTCACTGCAAAGTGGGTGTAGGTGTATTTGCAGGGCTCTTTTGTACAGACGACTGAGAGACGTCGGTGATGTCCCCGGTGGCACCCTGGAAGGATGCAGAGGAGAAGTTGTTGAGGGCAGTGCTGACTTTGACCGTGACAGGTAAGAAGATGGTGCTCGGGCCAGCCGGGAGCAGCTCGGCATGAAGGAGGCTGCAGATGTCCACGACTACATGTCGAGTGACTCTAAGCCTCCATGTGCACTGCTGCTCAGAGAGGTCCAGGAAGCTGAGCCTTGGTCTGTGGACCCTGTGGCGAGGGTAATGCCCCCTGCGACGCATCTCTCTCTGCGGTTGCCCTCCCTCCTGCTGTGCAGGTGGATGTGTTACAGCACTGTGTTGTGGAGCTCCACGTGTCAGAGGTGGAAGGCTTGGCCGGCGAGGCTGGTGATGCTGTTCGCCATCCGAGGAGGTCATGACTGCAGCTACGGCGGCCCCCATCCGGAAGATGTACATCTGAGGGGGTCCACAAGGTAGGTACATGTCTCTGGACCCCGGGGTAAGTGTGCAAGTTGGTGAATTTGATTGTCAGGAAGAGGGTGGTGGAGGCCAAACTTTGTCCCAAGTGACAGAGTGGCCTCCTGCAATGAGTGAGGATCTCCCCGCCCCCCCCCCCCCCCCACCACCTGTCAAATGGACCTTTGCAGCTGCCACAGGCTGACAGCTGCAACACGTCCATTTCAACTGGGAGTGTTTCCCCCAGTATGGGAAACAGTCCCAGTTGTTTCTAAAATCCCACCCCACCTGACATATTCCCTTAATCAGGTCTGTTAATGACCTGAAATACCAAGGTAATACTCTCAAGTGGCACCCCGCTGGCTTTAATTGCCCGCGGGAGTCCCACATGCGGTGGCTGCGCACGCACGTCGGCGCGTCTGTGGGGAACCCGGAAGTGGGCGGGTTGGAGCCGGGTTCCCAACTTGCTCCGGGATTCCCCGATTTTCGGAGCCCCCCCCCCGCCAGGAACGCACCCGATAGCGAGTGCTAAAATAGAGCCCATGAGTTCAAATCCTGCCACGGCAGCTGGGGAATTTAAATTCAGTTAATTAAATAAATTCTGGAATAAAAAGCTAGTATCAGTAATGGTGACCATGAAACTACCGGATTGTCATAAAAACCCATCTGGTTCGCTAATGCCCTTTAGGGAAGGAAACCTGGCCGTCCTTACCCAGTCTGGCCTATTTGTGACTTCAGACCCACAGCAATGTGGTTGATTGTTAACTGCCTTCTGAAATGGCCTAGTAAGCCACTCAGTTGTACAATCCCATTACAAAAAGTCCTAATAAGAATAAAACCGGATGGACCACTCGGCACCGGACACTTCAAAGGCAAACTAAGCCCAGTCGACCCTGCAAAGTCCTTCTCACTAACACCTGGAGACTTGCGCCAAAATTGGGAGAGCTGTCCCACAGACTAGTCAAGCAACAGCCTGACATAGCCACGCTCACAGAATCATACCTTTCAGCCAACGTTCCAGACTCCTCCATCACCATCCCTGGGTATGTCCTGACCCACCAGTGGTATACAGTCAGGAGGGAGTGGTCCTGGGAATCCTCAACTTTGACTCTGGACCCCATGAAGTCTCATGGCATCAGGTCAAACATGGGCAAGGAAATCCCCTGCTGATTACCACCTACTGCCCTCCTTCAGCTGATGAATCAGTACTCCTCCATGTTGAGCACCACTTGGAGGAAGCACTGAGGATTGCAAGGGCACAGAATGTACTCTGGGTGGAGGACATCAATGTCCATCACCAAGTGTGGCTCGGTAACATCACTACTGACCGAGCTGGCTTGAGTCCTGAAGGACAGAGCTGACATGGAAGCAAAGTCAAAATTAATTTCTTGGCTTCATCACAAGAAGATTGTTCATTAACTTTCCTTTTGCATGTGACACCAAACTCCAATTTGATCACATTTCTGTGAGTGCTGCAATTTCAAATCAGTATTAAATGTTCGTAAAGTGGATTAGCACAAAGCCATCTTCGGACAGAAATCCATGCCCATCTCTCATGCTTTCAGAGAATGACAGATCAGTTGCTGAAACTGACTGCTGGAAATGGTGCTAACCTTGGACAAACAAGACAATGTTTGTACAAGGATGCTGTCATTTCAGTTTTCTGTCTCCATTAGCTCAGAACACACACAGCCTGCTACTAAGTACAGATGAGGCTGATCTTTTAATGGATCCAGCACAGAAAATTGGGATCATCAAATCTGTGCCAGCATCTTTCTCCACATGAACTACTAGTCAAATCCCATTCTCCTGAGCATTTCTCGTATCTTTTGATTAATTTTTTTTAAGTAACTATCTAATTCCATTTCAAGAGAATTTATGGATTCTACTTCAGCAGTGTTTTGTGGTAGACAATTTCACATTCTAGCTACCATCTGCAGAAAGACTTTTTTCCTACTTCCCCTTTAATTCTTTTTGTGATTTATTTTTAATTTGTGCTCTCTCGTTACTGACTTGCCTATCAGTGAAACAATCTATCACCATTTTTTTTATTTTAACTCTTCAAAATCTTGAAGGCCTCTATCAGATTACCTTTATCTATCCCCTGTATTATCCCCTCAAATAATTCTCCACTTTGTAGAGCATGGCCTGCATTTTAGAAATGTGCCCTAACTGATCCTGTTTGACTCATTTTTCATTAATTATTTAGTAATTTCATCCCATATTATAGAATCTGGTAATTAACCAATGACTAAAGTAAGATGGACTGGCCTATAATTTATTGGTTTATTGTTCTCCTTTTTTGAAGGGGGAGTCACATTTGCTCCCCTCTAATTCTGCCCCAACATTCTTTTCCGCAGAATTTTGGTAAGTTATAGTCAGTGTCTGTGCTATGAACCACTAGGTCCCAGTGATTTGTCTTTAATTTGAGTAACATCTTCAATACCATCTCTCCCTGAGTAATAAACTCCACTATTTGTTGTACACCCATCTCTGGTGGTTCTACAATTCCAATATCTTTGGGCAGGTGTTCCTACCACCCGCTCAGTGAAGCAGGTTAAAATAGCGTCTGGTCAATTCCTGGTGGCTCCAGTAACCTGGGGGATTTTAACCAGAGGGATCTTTCAAGATCGGCCATTTTGCACTCGCCCGATTTTTACTTTAAATTGACTCCACATGTCACAACTTCCATTCTTAGCAATGCTGGACACTACTCCTGCAGGATTTCACTAGCGTCCAGCATTGCTGGGTCAAGCAGAAGGGGTTTAAAATGTAAAGGCCCCTCCCTAGTGAGTGCAATCAGCTGCGTGAAATTGATGCTCACTCACTGTCAGGTTTGACTGTGAGGCCCCACACTTCCTGCCAGCTGGCTACATGGCTGGCTGCATGGCAACCAGCTCCTTTAGGCTGCTGCAGGCACCAGAATCTGTTGCAGCAACAACCATCTCACTCCTTCCCATCATGGGATCCCCAGCACAGTCGGAAGGGCTGCCAAAAAATACTTGCATAGGGCTGAACGTGCAAAGGCCTCTTGGTAAAGGAGCTAGGAGAACATACAGCCCTTCCCACCAACTTTATATCAAACACCCCAGCAAAGGGTTAATCCTACCCACTGATTCAAGTTCCCCAATTTGATGTGTGCATTAATATGCTTACTTTTATTTGTATTTTCTAGATCTACTAACTTCTCTGTTTATCTTCTCACATCCTGATTTTTTTTTATTATCTAGTCCTTTTTTTTACCTTTCAACCTTTCTACCTGTTTATTATCTGTACATCTAAAGCTTACTTTCCCTTTCCAGCTGCCTACTCCACTTCCTTAGTCTGGCATCCCCTACCGTGTTAGTTTAAACCCAACCCAACAGCACATGAGGATTTTTGCTCATCAGTACAGCTTACTTCTGGCCCAGAACTGGTTTCAATGCTAGGAATCTGACTCAGAGAGCGAGAAACATTTTACAACTGTAGTTCTCTCTCTGGGGTATATCTTGACTTTTTTTGATAGTATAAAACGGGTGATAGTGAATCAGCAGCCTGTTTTACATCTCTCCTGACTTTTATTTCCATTGTTTCAATCTCTCTCTCTGACTCTATCTTAACACCAAATTGGGCAGGTGTAGTTAATACAAAGGAAGAATGCGTCGAAATGCAAGAGGACAATAATAAACTTGCAGAATGGGCAAATGAATTTCAATATAGATAAGTGTGAGGTGGTGTATTTTGGTAGGAGGAGTGAGGCCACATACTACTTGGATAATAAGGGTCTAAATGGGATAGAGAAGCAAAGGGATCCAGAGGTACAGATACACAAATCACTAAAAGTAGTGACGCAGGTTATCAAGGCCATAAAAAAGGCAAAATAAGCACTGGAGTTCACTTCTAGATGGATAGAATTGAAAAGTAGAGAAGTTATGTTAAACTTATATAGAATCTTGGTTAGACCACACTTGGAGTACCATGTACAGTTCTGATCTCTTATAGAAAGGATACAGATGCATTGGAGGGGGTACCTAAAAGATTCAGAAGGATGATACCAGAACTGAGAGGATATACTTAATAGGAAAGGCTGAACAGGCTGGGGCTCTTTTATCTAGAAAAGAGAAGGCTGAGGGGTGACCGGATTGAGGCCTTTAAGATAATGAAAGCATTTGATAGGATAGACGTAGAAAAAATGTTTCCACGTGGGGGAGTCCAAAACTAGAGGTCATAAATATAAAATAGTCACTAATAAATCCAATAGGAAATTCAGGAGAAACTTCTTTACCCAAAGAATGGTAAGAATGTGGAACGTGCAACCACAAGGAGTAGTTGAAACAAATAGCATAGATGCATTTAAGGGGAAACTAGATAAACACATGAGTGAAAAAGGAATAGAAGGGCATGCTGAAAGGGTTAGATGAAGTAGAGAGAGAGGAGGAATAGTCAAGTCTAGAGGTAACCAAGGCATGGATGAGGGTTTCAGCAGCAGATGAGCTGAGGCAGGGGCAGAGACTGGCGATGTTGCAGAGGTGGAAGTAGGTGGTCTTGGTGATGGAGCAGATATGTGGTTGGAAGATCATCTCAGCCACTAGTGCTGTCACACTTAATTAATCGTTAGCTTGTCAATCAAATCAGTCCTGTAAGTACATGTAAAAAAAACTCAGTTAACTGATACTACCCTAGAAGCACAAATATTTATCACTCTGAGTAAAGAACTCTTCCTCATCTCTTGTCACTCTGCTAAGTTGATCCTTTTGCTGCTCAGATGGTCACTCTCCCCGTCTCCACATTTGGCAACAGCAACATTGCCTGCAACATAGCCGACTGTGGTTTATCGTGCTGTCATTATGCTGCATTGTCCAGTCTATTAGAAATGGTGTGGTGCTGTAATGTATATTCTCTATCAAACGCTATGAAATTAGATTTTTGTCTATCTATGAGAGTATCAGCTCCATCAGGGCACCGGGGAAGATGCACGCTCTCCCTCCCACTTTTCAATATTCTTTCCTAATTCTATTATTTGAGCTGCTAGTTTTGTATTTGTTCTAGGGCTGCTGCTTCTCACATGTACACAAGAAACTAGAAAGAAAGCATTTGTTTTATATGTAACATAATATTGGAAGTTGTTTCTGTTGAAAGTTCATGTCTGTTAAGTCAGGTCTTTAAAATTCTTAAAGATATAGATGAGATTGAAATAAGCATGGTATTTAACTTGAAAATATGGAGTGAGTATGGAACTAGGGGACACAAGTACAAAATACACAAGCCTTGAGCAAGATTAGATTTTAAAGGAACTTTACTCCCGCAAGAGAGTAGAGATGTGGAACAGCCTCTCAAAGAAAGGAGTTGATTCGGGATCAGTTGGCACTTTTAAAAGGAGTTTGACCGATATTTGGTGAGAATTGGGATTGAGCATTTCAGAGACACAGACCCCAAAACCCACAGGCCAACAATCCTAGCTCTTGTTTCTGGTGGGCACGATCCTAGCACCACTACCCTCTACCCTCTACCCTCTAACCCCGGTGAATTTTATGGAGTCGGGGGTTCTCTAATTAGCATGCAAAGGGCGGGCACTAGTACCAGTAGGAGTGCATTTAGAGTGCCCGCCAAATAAAACAATCTAGGAAGTCCAGCATAGGTGCCCAGGCTGGGGTGGGGCGTTATTGGATTCTCCCCATAGTCGCCTTTGTAAGGGGGCTGCTTTAAAAATTAAAAACAAACCATTTTGCTCTCAGATGTTCAGGGATTCAGGCCACGATCCTGGAATGGACCTCCAGGTGTTTCCCACAGCTGCCATTAGTTGGGGAGGTACATCAGATCTGAATAGATGCACCCCTTCTGACTACACACAATTCCAAGTGAAGCTGGATGCAGCAGAAACTTACAACTTGGGGAGTCCCTGCCCTGCCACCGCCCCCCCCCCCCCCCTGCTTTATGGCGATGGGCTTCTTGGGGTGCTCTGGATTCTTCGAGGCAAGTCTGGGACCCAAGGTATCCAAATCCTGGCCTAGATTCCGGCATAGTCCTGTCAAAGTTAATGGCCCCACAGTATTAACAGCGCTGCTCAATCTTTCAGGGGAAGGAGAATCTGATAACCTTGCTGGATTGGCTTTGGGAATCACTGGGTGTTTGAGGGGTTTTTCTTCCTCTGCAGAGTCTGAATAATATCTGCGGTTTTTCACCTCTTGCAGGAAAATAATAAACTAACGTATTAAGCACTATTAATATAGCTTTAGGAATGAAAGGTGCACAGCTCCTGTCGTGATTCATTTAGTTAAAGCAGTGAGTCCTACAGACTAGCAAGGTTCCCCGTTTGATCTTTGGCCTGAGTTAGCTGACCTCCATTGTGGTGGGGCAATTGATGACCTACAATTGACTTAGCGTCTGAGTTAAGAAGGGGAAAGTCATCCTTAGGAACAGGAGGAGGCCATTCAGCCCCTCAAGCCTGTTCTGCCATTCAATTAGATCATGGCTGATCTGTACCTCAACTCCATTTATTCGCCTTTGATCCATGTCCCTTGATACCCTTACTTAACAAAAATCTATCAATCTCAGTCTTGAAAGCTCCAATCGTCCCAGCGTCCACAGCCTTCTGGAAAGAGAATTCCATATTTCTACTACCCTTTGTGTGATAAAGTGCTTCCTCATTTCACTCCTGAATGGCCTAGCTCTAATTTTAAGATTATGTGCACTTGTCCTGGATTTCCCCACCAGAAAATATAGCTTCTCTGTATCTGTCATTTCGAATCCCTTTAGCATTTTAAACACCTCAATCAGATCACCTCTCAACCTTCGAAACTCAAGGGAGTACAAACCTAGTTTGTGCCACCTGTCTTCGAAATTTAACCCTTTTAGCCCCGTTATGATTTTGGTAAATCTGTGTTGTACCCTCTCCAAGGCCAATATATCCTTCCTGAGGTGCGGTGCCCAGAACGGAACGCAATACTCCAGATGGGAATTTAAAAATAAACTAGTATACTAAGTACTGATAAGACCACCCCACCCCCAGCAGAAACTACATGGGGCTGAAAAAGTGGGCAGAGATGTGGTGAAACTGACTACTTTTCCACTACCGGCGGCCCAATTAGCATTGCAACAATGGGTAGAGAATCCAGGCTAATTAAGGTGGGCCACCAAGGTAACAAAATGATTTCACAATCTGAAAAGGAAACCTAAGCAAAGGTTAGGATGCTGCAAGATGCAAGTTTAAAAATAGTGTTGTTGTCCTGATGTGTGATGGTGTGAAACTGTGCAGGATAATTGGCTTTCACTGGTGGTTAGAGAGACTGTGATGAGCAGGAGGAGTTTGTGTGTGTTGAAAATTGTCACTATTTGTGGAAAGCACAAGAACAAGGAAGGACTAGTCCAAATAAACAGCAGGCTTGAACATTTTGGCTGGGTCTGCAGAAAGGAATCGGGGAACATATAAATTTGAAGCAGAAGTTGGTGTAGAGAAAGAGAAGCATTAAAGAGAGAAAGACGGGAAATAAATCTGAGGATTATCACAGATTTAGAGAAAGTTCAATACGAGGCCATTTGGCCCATTGTGTGAGTACCACATCTGATCTGATCCCATTTCCATGCCCTTTCTTTGCACTCATAACGAAAAATTTGTGGTAATGAGAATAGAGGAAGCAAAATCCGTCAACGACTAATTTATTAATGATAGTTATCCCATTCCCCCTTTTCTTCCTACTCTCTTGATTTCTCCCTGGATTTTGTTACACAGGTGCCAGCAATTCTCTGGTACCTCATCCAAGTGGCTATTGTGAACAGCAAATATTGACAGGCCTTCAGACCAAGGTGGGCATCACATTTGAGCTCAGTCCTGACTCTGTAACATACAAGCACACCTTTTTTTAACTATAACTGGCTGAAATCAGTTTTTGAAATGTTACCCTGTCTATCTGAAGTTATAAAAAGATAATATTCAGAAATCTCCCAAATCATTACACTTCTGACTGCATTTCCAAAGCTCTTAAGGGCTCGTGAGTATAGTCATTTTGAAATTCAGATAGTGCCATGTGATCTTTAACATTCACAGGCTTAACGCTTTGTCTGAAGGACAGTACCATCGCCAATGTAGCATTCCCTCAGTACTGCACTAAAATGTCAGCCTGGATTATGTGCTTAGGTCCTGGAGTGGGGTTTGATTCCATAATCTTCTGACTCAGAGCTGAGAGTGCTACTAACTGAGCAAGCTGAAACTGTAAAGAACTGATACTATAATGAGCGGGCCGGTGACATGACGACACTGCGAGCGGGCTGGTGTCACAGTAATCAGGAATCTGGCCACAAACTGCTTGCCATTCCTATATATATTCACCTGTAGAAATTTTGTTGGAAAGAAAAATGCTCTCTGGTCTGGGGAAAAAGTCACTGTCCATCATTGAGCTGCTGCTGCCTCCACATTTCCTGAACAAAAAGAAACTGTTGGAATCCTCAGTAAACTCATTAAGTTGACACGAGCAGTCATTAAAATACATCTGTCCCTCTTCCTCTCAAACACTGGAGATGTTCCCTCATTAAAGGGATGACAGCAGGTTTCTCAGCCTGATTATCAAAAACTCCCACGGCTCAGAACTGGAGTAAAACCAAGAGCTTCATGGAATAATTAAACAGCAGTTTGCAGCACACAACCTGAGTAAGAGCACACTGTTCACCTCCTCCCCGTCCGCCCGCGTACGCCTCCTCCCCGTCCGCCCGCGTACGCCTCCTCCCCGTCCGCCCGTGTACGCCTCCTCCCCGTCCGCCCGCGTACGCCTCCTCCCCTGCTCCCTCATTCATCTCCTCCTCTCCCGCTACTCAACTGTTATTAAATATAAATAAGCAGGCGAACCTGAGCTGACAAGGTGATAAAGGAGGTATTAACTGGACCTGCAACTCTTTGTTCATTGTTCACTTACACAGAATAACTACGGCTGTCAACCGGAAAACACCAAGACCCTGGTCAACTTGGTGACAAACTACAGCTTAGCTGGGTATCCTGGGAGCTGGAAAAGGGGCCAGTGTTTCCCCTTTACTGAGCAGATGCAGTGTAGGAGCAGCATGGCTGCATTGCATCAACCGAGCCGATCAGATATACCTGTTGAGTAACTCAACACTAACCTATTGAAAGTCAAGGAAGACGTTGAAAGAAAATAAGACTGTTGCATTGTGCATTGTTGAGATAAAAGCTGCCAACCCCCAGTGGTAGGGGTGACATACGATTTGAAAATCCTATGTTAGTAATTGATCATTATCTATGTGCTGTGTGCTGGGTAAAGGGCTCATGTCATACAATCCAATAGACAGCACAAAGCAGAGACTGAGCATGAATTGCAATGCTGTGGGTGGGTGGAGAGGCAGTTTGGAAGCATCAAGAGTGACAATGTTTGTGTGGAACAATCGTGGGAAACTCCAGACACCTCAACTGGCACCTGCAGATGGATAACGGAAATATCATCATCTCTTTACCAATAAAAAATACTTCATAAATAATTTTTTTTTAAGGAGAGGGTTACATAGATACAAAGTGGAAGCCCACAGAGATTATACATACCCTAGCAAAATATCAGCGAGACCACACATGATGTACCCAGACATGCCCAGTGTTCAGAATTAAAAGGAGGTGATGGAGAGGGGATCGTACAGAGGTGTATAATAAATGGTCATTGAATCATAGAAAGTAAACCTGGAAAGTGGAACCAGCCTGTGTCTGTCTAGCTTTTAACAGAGGGGCAGAGCAACATTAACTGGGTTTGTAGAGGTTATTAGACAACAAAAGATGAGAGAGCAGCTCTTTGCAATGTCCTCACATAACTCTTCATCCTCACAATTACAACTACGCAGCCTGTCACAAGGCTAGAAATTTCTACTAGTAATATTGGGCTAAATCTTCGGCTAGCTGGTCAGTCATCAACAGCTCCCTGGAATACTGTAGACTATCTGCCTCAGGTATCATATTACCGAGCCTCGCACACAAGGTGACTCGATTCCAATCTTCAACTGTCTGGCATGTTATGTCGGAGCCAACTCAACCCTAAAATGACTCCACTTACCTCTTCTCCCAAGGAGAATAGTCAGTAGTTGGTCATTGGACAACTGACCAGTGTGGTTTTGGGCTCATTGGGAACCTTTTATTTGAACCCTGAAATTCCTCTTGCATGGTGGCTTCTAAATCCATGATATTTTCAGTCTAGTGAGTCAGTATCTCAAAGTTGTGCTGTCTCTTTGTTACCATCTGTTGCTGGTGCCAAGCTGGTGTTGTGTTAAAGTGAGACGTATAGCTGAGAGTTGTGCAGACACGTAAGAAAAAAAGGGAAGTGTGCCCTTAAGCTGGCTTTTTGTAAAAGAATATAATTAACTGGCGATTGTGATGTTATCACACAAACACAGCTAAAGTTTCAAACTACATGATAAATACCGTTAATCAGATATGACCTTTATGATTGTTGAGTCTGCTTTTCTTTCAGATGCTTTTCAATACTGATTGTGAAAATAGTTCTCACAAAATCATCCAGGAGGTACTTCTCCAGTAGAATTTTTATTAATTCTCATCCATCTCCAGTGGTGTTGCTCATGGATCTGTTGGGATTGGATTCTTGCCCCTGCCTAGTGCTGCTGGACCTCAGCCCTGCCAGAGACCTTGGGCACGATTTTAACAGTGAAAAACGGGTGGGTTGTGGGCGGGGGGCATTCAAAATTGCGACGATTTCAGACCCGCCTCCAACCCACCCATTTCCGGTTTTCACCGGGGAGGAATGAGGAGTGGGTGACCGACCTATTCCCAGGAGGTGGGTCGGGCCGTAAAACCTTTCACGGAGGCTTCGGGCGTCCATTTTCCCACAGTTTCCGATGTCAACCCTGGGGGGGCTGGAATTTCCGGGCCTTCTCTTTCATGCCTCGTGAAAGGAGGTGAGAAGGCCTGAGACTGACAAGTAGGTGCTTCCTCCAGGCCCAACAAGCTTACCTGCAGCGACCCCCCCCCCCCCAACGATCACGCCCCCCCCCATCGTTGACCCAGATTCCCCCCCCTACAATCGCAGACTCCCGATCGCGGACTCCGATTACCCCCCCCCCCCCAAGATCGCAGATCCCCGATTACGGACCTCCAACCCCGATTTCCGATCTTCCCCCCGCCCCAACGATCCTCTCCCTGGCTGGTCTCTGACTGACTGAGGCCAGCCTGTCAATCAGGCCAGTCAGTCGGACGGCAAACTGACAAAAAAAAATAAGATGTCCTTACATCAAAATCGTACTTCCAGGTTTCCCGTCCACAATTTGACCGCCCCGTTCCCAGCTCGGGGTCAAAATCATGCTTCATAACACTGGGGCAAAGCCTATGTCATGGCGTGCGTGTGTGTGTATATGATTGTTTGAGAGTGTGTATGTATAAAAGTAAGAAAGACAGATGTGCATTTGCATTTGCACTAGTGTCAATTGCCAGATGATCGGAAATTTAATTCCATATGGTTGCTCCATAGCTTATAGAACCTAATGACACATCAAGGATCTATTTTTTTGTTTCGGGGTTGGGGGGAGGAGGAGGAAGTACATAAACACAATCACAGTTACAAACACTCTTGTTGCTACAGGGAGTTTATTGTGACAAGTATTGGTTGGTTCTCTCTGTAAGGTTAGAATGACATCACCAGTTGGCATGTTTTGTTTTGTGTGTTCTGCAGTGTTCTCCAACTAGTGTTATGGCAGAAAAAGGAATCGGTTGAAACGTGACATCAAGGCTCATTAGCTGGGATTAAGATAACCTGATTAGGTTTCTCCACCCTATTGTTAACCTCAGACTCGACTCAGTTTCTAAAGTTAAACATATAGCTGATGGAAAAGGCATTGAATGAAGCGCGTGAGTTCTGATTTATTAGGGGCACAGTTTCCCTTTTTCTATTCAGTTCCTGTTTTCATATCCTGCTATTAATGAATGTTGGGAGAGTGGGATATCTGATCTGAAGCATTATTGATTTGGAGCTTCCCTTAGCCCCTCAGCCAAATAAACATGAAATGACCTGAATCTTGTTAGCCACTTTTTATTTCGGCAGTTATTGGTGAAGCAAAAGTGGGGTAGAAATTGGTCCTTGTTGCATCCATGGAAAATGGAGGCAAAAAGAACCAATTTTGAAGAGTGCCTACATAACGGGTGCCGCCAAATTGGTGAAGGCGGTTCTGCAGGCATCCTAAGCAACTGCCTAAAACAGGCATTAGGCCCCTTGCATATGATAATGAGGATCCCAATGCCTGTTTTCGGGCCTCTCTGCCAAATTGAGTTGTCTTGAGAAACAGGTGTCTGTCCACTCAAAAAAAGACACTCTTGATTCATCCATCCTCTGGGGTATTAGAAGACTATTTTGAGGAGCTATATTCCTCTCGAAAGCTTCTCTACATGAAAGAAGCTTGAGGAAATATATTCGAATGCTGCAGAAATTCAGCAGTAGTGTTACCCGTTGGGCTCCACTTGGGGAGCCAATCCCTCCTGCAGTTCAGGTCACATGCTTTTTCAAAATGTTCTCATAACTCTATGATAATAATTGAGTGATGCCCGGGTGACGTGCTCATTTGCACTGTTAATATGTTTCAAGGCCGCAGCTCTCTTTTCTTATGGTGCCAGGGTGTGTCACCTGCTGGGGTGGTAAGGGAAGGATGTAATGGCATTTTTTAATAACTGGGCGGTGTGGTTAGTTGGCCTCCTGAAATGACCCCCTCCTTTCCGCTGCACCATCAGTAACAGGCTCTATGCTGGAATCCATTATTAAGAAAGTGGTAATAGGGCACTGAGAAAATCATAATATGATTAGGCAGAGTCAACATGGTTTTATGGAAGGGAAATCATGTTTGACAAATTTATTAGAGTTTTTTGAGGATGTAACTAGCAGGGTAGATAAAAGGGAACCAGTGGATTTAGTATATTTGGATTTTCAAAAGGCATTCGATAAGATGCTACATAAAAGGTTGTTACTCAAGGCAAGGGCTCATGGGATTGGGGGTAATACATTAGCATGGATAGAGGATTGGTTGAAGGACAGAAAACAGAGTAGGGATAAACGGGTCATTCTCAGGGTGCCGCAAGGATTGCTGTTTAGGCCTCAGCTATTTACAATCTATATTAATCACTTAGATGAAGGGACCGAGTGTAATGTATCAAGTTTTCTGACAATACAAAGCTAGATGGGAAAGTAAGCTGTGGGGAGGACACAAAGGGCTCAATTTTACGGGGAAATTGCGGGTGCGTTGGGAGCGGGGGGGCTCTGAAAATCGGGGAAATCCCGTTTGGGTTCGGAAGCCGGCTCCAACCCGCTGACTTCCGAGATCCCCATGAACGCACCTGTGTGCGCGCAGGCGTCCCGAATCCGGAAGTCCCGCCGTCAATTAAAGCTGGAGGGATGATAGTTAAAGAGCCAAATACACCTCATTGAGGTATTAAGGCCTTAAGTACCTCAATCTGTGACAGATTACATACATAGAATGATTTTTAACTTACCTGGGCGGCTTGCCCACCGCTTCTGATTCACGCCTGTTAAAACACAAAATCAACCTACCTTTCCACCCTGCTCCGATGTCTGAAGTCTCCCTCTCCGATCTCCCGCTCTTCACCCCCCTCCGATCTCCCGCTCTTCACCCCCCTCCGATCTCCCGCTCTTCACCCCCCCTCCGATCTCCCGCTCTTCACCCCCCGTCCGATCTCCCGCTCTTCACCCCCCCTCCGATCTCCCGCTCTTCACCCCCCTCCGATCTCCCGCTCTTCACCCCCCCCTCCGATCTCCCGCTCTTCACCCCCCCCTCCGATCTCCCGCTCTTCACCCCCCCTCCGATCTCCCGCTCTTCACCCCCCCTCCGATCTCCCGCTCTTCACCCCCCCTCCGATCTCCCGCTCTTCACCCCCCCTCCGATCTCCCGCTCTTCACCCCCCCTCCGATCTCCCGCTCTTCACCCCCCTCCGATCTCCCGCTCTTCACCCCCCCTCCGATCTCCCGCTCTTCACCCCCCCTCCGATCTCCCGCTCTTCACCCCCCCTCCGATCTCCCGCTCTTCACCCCCCTCCGATCTCCCGCTCTTCACCCCCCTCCGATCTCCCGCCCTTCACCCCCCTCCGATCTCCCCCATCTCTCTTTCTCCCCCCCCCCCCCCGATCTTCCCCATCTCTCTTTCTCTCCCCCCTTCCCCCCCCGGATCTTCCCCATCTCTCTTTCTCTTCCCCCCCCCCCCCCCCCCCCACCGGATCTTCCCCATCTCTCCCCCTCTCCACCTACCCTGTCAATCAGGTTGGCTGCCGGGCACGAAACTAGGAGAGCATGTTAATCATCATCAATGACGATGCGATTGCGTTGGAAATGGTAAGTTTTGTTTATGTGGGTTTGCCACGCACAACTTCACCCCCCCACCACCGCTGCCAACCTGCCATTTTTTCAAAATTGAGCCCAAAGAGTCTGCAAAGGGATATAGACAGATTAAGTGAGCAGGCAAGAAGTTGGCAGATGGAGTATAGTGTAGGGAAATGTGAAGTTATTCACTTTGGTAGGAAGAATAGAAAAACAGAATATTTTTTAAATGGTGAAAAATTATTAAATGTTGGTATTCAGAGAGACTTGGGTGTCCTCGTTCAAAAAACACAAAAGGTTAGTATGCAGATACAGCGGGCAATTAGGAAAGCAAATGGCATGTTGGCCTTTATTGCAAGGGGGTTGGAGTACAAGAGTAAGGAAGTCTTATTACAGCTGTACAGAGCTTTAGTGAGACCTCACCTGGAGTATTGCATAGTTTTGGTCTTCTTATCTAAGGAAGAATACACTTGCCTTGGAGTCGGTGAAACAAAGGTTCACTAGATTAATTCCTGGGATGAGAGGGTTGTCCTGTGAAGAGAGGTTGAGTAGAATGGGCCTATACTCTGGAGTTTAGAAGAAGGAGAGATGATCTCATTGAAACATATAAGATTATGAGGGGCTTAACAGAGTAGATGCTGAGACATTGTTTCCCCTGGCTAGAGAGTCTAGAACTAGGGGGCATAGTCGCAGGATAAGGGGTCGGCCATTCAAGACTGAGTTGAGAAGGAATTTCTTCATGCAGATGGTTGTGAATCTTTGGAACTCTCTACCCCAGATGCTGAGTCATTGAATATATTCAAGGCTGAGATGGATAGATTTTTGGACTCTAGAGAAATCAAGGGATGTGGGGATTGGGCGGGAAAGTGAAGTTGAGGTCGAAGATCAGCCATGATCTGATTGAATGGCGGAGCAGACTCGAGGGGCCATATGGCCTACTCCTGCTCCTATTTCTTATGTTCTTGAGCCATTGTAGCCCTTTCACTGTCTCCCTAAATCCCTCTGCCTTTTTACTTCTTTCTCTCTTCCCTCCTCAAGATCTGTCCTTTTGACCATGCTTTCAGTATTCTCTCCTAACGTCCCCACTGCTGCTTGGTGTCCACTTCTTCCCACTGTGAACCAGCTTAGGATGTTTTCTATGTTAAAGGTGCTATATGAATGTAACTTGTGGAGATTCTCCCCACTTTGGGAGGAAAAATAAAAAAGCAAAATATTATTTGAATGGAGAAATATTACAAAATGCTGGGGGTACAAAAGGATCTGGGTGACCTCATACATGAAACACAAAAAGTCAATTTACAGGTGCAGCAGGTAATCCGGAAGGCAAACGGAATATTGGCCTTTATTTCTAGGGGGATGGAGTCTAAAAGCAGGGAAGTCATGCTACAACTGTACAGGGTGCTGGTGAGACCACACATGGAGTACTGCGTACAGTTCTGGTGCCCTTATTTAAGGAAGGACATACTTGCATTGGAGGCAGTTCAGAGAAGGTTCACTAGGTTGATTCCGGGTATGGAAGGGTTGTCTTATGAGGAAAGATTGAACTGGTTGCGTCTATACTCATTGGAGTTTAGAAGAATGAGAGCTTATTGAAACATACAAGATTCTGAGGGGACTCGATAGAGTAGATGCTGAGAGGATGTTACCCCTCATGGGGGAATCTAAAACTAGGGGGCATAGTCTCAGAATAAGGGGTCGCCCATTTAAGACAGAAATTAGGAGGAATTTCTTCTCCCAGAGGGTCGTGAATCTTTGGAATTCTTTACCCCAAAAAGCTGTGGAGGCGAGTCATTGAATACATTCAAGGCTGAGTTAGATAAATTTTTGATCAGCAAGGGAGTCAAAGGATATGGGGAAAGGGTGGGAAAGTGGAGTTGAGGTAAAAATCAGATCAGCCATGATCTCATTAAATGGCGGAACAGGCTCGAGGGGTCGAATGGCCTACACCTGCTCTTATCTTTTATGGTCTTATGGCCAAAATTGGAGGCAGGGAGAGTTCTTGGAAGGTTGTAGAGCTTGAGGAGGTTACAGAGATATGGAGGAGCGAGGCCATGGAGGGGTTTGCACACCAGGATGAGAATTTTGAAATCATGGCATTGCAGGATCGGGAGCCAATGTAGGTCAGCAAGCACAGAGATGTTGGAAGAACAGGACTTGGTGCGAGTTAGGATACGGGCAGCAGAGCTTTGGATGAGCTGAAGTTTACGGATCAAGTTAGACACATGAAGGTAGATTTCCAAAACCTCTCCTGTGTCAAGGTATCTCACCTACTACAAGCACACATCGGAAAATTGTGGGCTGGTTGCCCGTGATATTCCATCTATTTTACGATAGGAACTGATGGCGTGTGAAGTATATCACTTGGGAAATATATCCTAGAATAAAGAAGCTGGCCCAGCTCTGTCCTGCCCAGTGGAACCTTGCACATTCCGCACAGACAAAGCTCTGCTGTTACTGTATTGTGCATCAGAAGCAATCTTTTCAATCTTATCGTTGTCCTGTACATCTCTGTAAGAGCCCAGCCACTCTGCTCTGCACTACCCTTCATGCCTGTTATCTTCCAATTTCAGGACGTGTTGTTGCCACTTCAGTTCCTGCTTTCCTTCAGCAAACAATCAACCCTTATTCTCCACATGCCCTAGTTACAGCCTTCTGGGTCTCCGCCGCACTCTTCACTCCTCTGCAGTGCTGGTCTCTGCTGCTACCCTGCCAGTCTGTCCTAACAAACCCATCTGCTGGAACCCATCGCCCTTTTGGATCTTAATCTGCACTTTTACATTTTTTTAAAAATTAATTCTCGGCATGTGGGCATCGCTGGCAAGGCCGGCATTTATTGCCCATCCCTAGTTGCACCGAGAAGGTGGTTGGTGGGCCTTTTCTTGAACCTCTGAATTGATATAACTGAGTAGCTTGCTGGGCCACTTCAGAGGACAGTTAAGAGTCAATCATGTTGGTGTGGGATTGGAGTCACATAGAGGCCCAGACCCAAGTAAGGACTGCAGGTTTCCTTCCCTAAAGGATATTAGTGAACCAGTTGGGTTTTTACAACAATCTGAAAGTTTTGTGGTCACATTTACTGATACCAGCTTTTTATTTCCAGATTTTTAAAACTAAATTCAAATTCTCAAACCGCCATTGTGGTATTTGAACTCTGTTCTCTGGATTATTAGTCCAAGCCTCTGGATTACGAGTCCAGTATCATAACCATTACACTTACAGCTAACTATTCCAATAACATAACCACTACACTTACAGCTAACTATTCCAATAACATAACCACTACACTTACAGCTAACTATTCCAATAACATAACCACTACACTTACAGCTAACTATTCCAATAACATAACCACTACACTACTGTACCTGATTTCAAGAAGTGTTTTGATTTAAATGAAGGTTGGGGCAGGAGGCTCACAAACTCATCAGTATGCTCAAGGAACTTGGATTATTCTCTTTAAAGACTGAGAGGAGGTGTGATTCAGGTTTTTGAAATAATAATGGCTCCCAGCAGATGAAGCAGAAACGATTTTGAAACGGGTCCAGAATATAGAAGGAGGCATGAACTCAGAAGTGTGAAACTGGCAGCAAACTTAGAATTTAGAAGCATCTTCTCTCTTAGTTGTGGATTTTTATTTGGAAATACACGGCCTCCTTGGGGCTGACATTGCATCGCACACCATCTGACACTGAGATTGTGGAGCCTACAACCTCGGGCAAATCACATGTTAACCCTCCCCCTCCAACACCGCACCTCATCTTGGACAGGATGCTGGGGGTCATTTAAATTTTCAAGACAGAAATGGACAGATTTTTGTTGGGTAAGGGTATCAAGGGATATGGAGCAAAGGTGGGTAAATGGAGTTGAGGTCCAGATCAGGCAGAAACGAATTGAATGGCTCGAGGGGCTGAATGACCTACTCCTGTTCCTATGTTCCCCTCCACAAATGCCTGGCAAACTGTTAAATGACTCCCTGATCCAATCAGTGAGTGCAGTGATCCACAGAACAGTGTGCAGTAATTCAAATCGAGCTTGAAGAGTAGGTGGCAGTTAAATGCATTGTTCCTCATTTGTTCCTCCAAGTCCATGTACAGATGAATAGACCATCACCCAAGCAATACAGGTGAGCTGGAGGGAATAAGGCAAGAATGTCCTATAAGTGTGTGGACCCACATTAGCTCTATTGGACCCATGCTGTTTCCCATTGTTTAGGCTCTTGTCCTCATACCATGCCTCAATTCATTTTCTCCCAGCAGTGCGAAAAGTTCATCTTATACCATCTCAGCAACCTTTTCATCCCATTTTTCATTAGCTTCCTTTCACAAAGTGTTTGTAAAACATTTTAGTTTTGAAGTTTTTAATCAAGTGTCTGACTTTGCAGTCATCACCATCACTATCAGTGTTATTGTCCTCAGTTGGTCAGTTCCTTATTCCTGATGCCATCTCCTGATTTCTGGTTAATGTTAGCTCCTACATATCCTGTCCTGGATCCTGCCCAATGACTGCTTCCGTAAAGAATACTTGCATGCTGCCGCAAGTACTACTGGGATTCCCACCTGAGATATGCTTATGAGGCTGACTCTGGGAAATTTGGCTTGGCTCAGTGCTAGGAATGCCAACTCTGGTTGGATGTGTTCCTGGAGATTTTATCACATGACCTCCTGCCCCCAAGTTCTCGCCATGGACACCCGACATGTCAATCCTCATAGGCAACGCTTTCCCACGCTAATTGGAAAGCAAACAGACTGCTTGTTACCAGATTGGATGATTCAAACAGCTTTTTTTACCATCTTCCATAATTTTATAACGAATAAACAACAGTATTCAAAGAAAATGAAAAAAGTTTTCTTTAATGCCCCATAATTTTTCTCCCAGGTTGCTCGCAGCAGTGTCCTGGAGATTAATCATCAATTCCTGGAGTCTCCAGGACAGTTCTGGAGGGGTGGCGACCCTGGTCAACACTAGGTCAATTGGGCGGGCAGAAGGCCTGCTCTGCCACAGTCCCGGCAGCTAAGTCACTGCTGAGGAAAATACGGGCCCTTGGGTCTCTGGTGATCTTAATCCTTCTTACTTTCCAGACTGCTACAGGATTCGATAGTTTCTCTGTATCTACCCTATCTCCTCTGGTGGGGGATTACAGAATGAGGGGCACAATCTCAAATTAGAGCTAGGCCATTCAAGTCTCTCCATTGTAGAGGAGACTGCACCCTGAGCAGAAAATATACTATCCTAGACCCTTCGGTGTTGGCATTTGGATAGTACTTCCCTAGTACCAGAATTCCAGTGCTAAAATCTTATCCATTCCCACATGCTTCATTACACAGAAAGATTCTTTTACTATTGTTTGCAGAGCCTTAGCATTCTCCGTAAAAAGAGCCACATTCTTTTGCCAACCTAAAAAATCTTTGTTTTGTTTGGTAACTAAACCTTCAGTTAACTCATGACTTATCAGAAATTACTGAGCTGGATTGTAAAACATAGCTGTTCTGCTCAGGAGCCACTAGGAAAAACTGATGGTCATTCTCCTGGACTAATACAGGACAGGTTTCTGTTGCTATTGCTATTGCTCCCGACCCTCGGAGATAACTGCAATCTTACAGCTCCCCCATTATTCATTCTTGACCAAATAAGACATTTTGATGGTCACAAGAACAAAGAAAAGAATCATTGTATCTATCCCTACAACCTCGAATTGTATCCCATTCAAAGAAGTTACTGGGCTTTTGCTAGGACTTGGGTCCAAATCCACTATTCCACTCTCACTTGAGAGACGTTAATTTTATGTTTCACCCTCTAACTGTCCACGGACCACATTAAATAACCCGCTTCCATTGACATTACCCATTCCTCACAGCGGTCTAAAAGCCTGGATCACTTTTCCTCCATCAATTTTCCTTTCTCTAATAGAGACAGGTTCAACTCTGCAAGTCCATACTAATAAAAAACCCATCTGGTTCACTAATGTCCTTTAGGGAAGGAAACCTGCTGTCCTTACCCGGTCTGGCCTATATGTGACTCCAGACCCACAGCAATGTGGTTGATTCTTAATTGCCCTCTGAAATGGCCTAGCAAGCCACTCAGTTGCACAATCTTGCTAAAAAAAGTCACAATAAGAATAAAATCGGACGGACCACCTGGCATCAGACTATTAGGCACCGGACACGACAAAAGCAAACCAAGCCCAGTCGACCACGCAAAGTCCTCCTCACTAACATCTGGGGACTTGTGCCAAAATTGGGAGAGCTGTCCCACATACTAGTCAAGCAACAGCCTGACGTAGCCACACTCACAGAATCATACCTTTCAGCCAATGTCCCAGACTCTTCCATCACCATCCCTGGGTATGTCCTGTCCCACCGACAGGACAGACCGACCAAAGGTGGCTGTACAGTGATATACAGTCAGGAGGGAGTGGCCCTGGGAGTCCTCAACGTTGACTCTGGACCCCATGAAACCTCATGGCATCAGGTCAAACATGGGCAAGGAAACCTCCTGCTGATTACCACCTACCGCCCTCCCTCAGCTGATGAATCAGACCTCCTCCATGTTGAACACCACTTGGAGGAAGCACTGAGGGTAGGAAGGGCACAGAATGTACTCTGGGTGGGGGACTTCAATGTCCATCACCAAGAGTGACTCGGTGGCACCACCACTGACCGAGCTGGCCGAGTCCTGAAGGACATAGCTGCCAGACTGGGCCTGCAGCAGGTGGTGAGCGAACCAACACGAGGGAAAAACTTACTTAACCTCGTCCTCACCAATCTACCTGCGGCAAATGCATCTGTCCATGACAGTATCGGTAGGAGTGACCACCGCACAGTCCTCGTGGAGACGAAGTACCGTCTTTGCACTGAGGACACCATCCAACGTGTCGTGTGGCACTACCACTGTGCTAAATGGGACAGATTCAGAACAGATCTAGCCGCTCAAAACTGGGCATCCATGAGGCGCTGTGGGCCATCAGCAGCAGCAGAATTGTATTCCAGCATAATCTGTAACCTCATGGCCCGGCATATTCCTCACTCTACCATTACCAACAAGCCTGGGGATCAACCCTGGTTCAATGAGGAGTGTAGAAGAGCATGCCAGGAGCAGCACCAGGCGTACCGAAAAATGAGGTGCCAACCTGGTGAAGTTACAACTCAGGACTACATGCATGCTATAGACAGAGCTAAGCGATTCCACATCCAATGGATCAGATCAAAGCTCTGCAGTCCTGCCACATCCAGTTGTGAATGGTGGTGGACATTTAAACAACTAACGGGAGGAGGAGGCTCTGCAAACATCCCCATTCTCAATGATGGCGGAGTCCAGCACGTGAGTGCAAAAGACAAGGCTGAAGCGTTTGCAACCATCTTCAGCCAGGAGTGCCGAGTGGATGATCCATCTCGGCCTCCTCCCGATATCCCCACCATCACAGAAGCCAGTCTTCAGCCAATTCGATTCACTCCACGTGATATCAAGAAACGGCTGAGTACACTGGATACCGCAAAGGCTATGGGCCCCGACAACATTCCGGCTGTAGTGCTAAAGACTTGTGCTCCAGAACTAGCTGCGCCTCTAGCCAAACTGTTCCAGTACAGCTACAAGACTGGCATCTACCCGACAATGTGGAAAATTGCCCAGGTATGTCCTGTCCACAAAAAGCAGGACAAATCCAATCTGGCCAATTACTGCCCCATCAGTCTACTCTCACCAATAACCTGCTCACCGATGCTCAGTTTGGGTTCCGCCAGGACCACTTGGCTCCAGACCTCATTCCAGCCTTGGTCCAAACATGGACAAAAGAGCTGAATTCCAGAGGTGAGGTCAGAGTGACTGCCCTTGACATCAAGGCAGCATTTGACCGAGTGTGGCACCAAGGAGGCCTAGTAAAATTGAAGTCAATGGAAATCAGGGGGAAAACTCTCCAGTGGCTGGAGTCATACCTAGCACAAAGGAAGATGGTATTGGTTGTTGGAGGCCAATCATCTCAGCCCCAGGGCATTGCTGCAGGAGTTCCTCAGGGCAGTGTCCTCGGCCCAACCATCTTCAGCTGCTTCATCAATGATCTTCCCTCCATCATAAGGTCAGAAATGGGGATGTTCTCTGATGATTGCATAGTGTTCAGTTTCATTTGCAACCCCTCAGATAATGAAGCAGTCCGAGCCCGCATGCAGCAAGACCTGGACAACATCCAGGCTTGGGCTCATAAGTGGCAAGTAACATTCACGCCAGACAAGTGCCAGGCAATGACCATCTCCAACAAGAGAGAATCTAACCACCTCCCCTTGACATTCAATGGCATTACCATTGCCAAATCCCCCACCATCAACATCCTGGGGGTCACCATTGACCAGAAACTTAACTGGACCAGCCATATAAATACTATGGCTACAAGAGCAGGTCAGAGGCTGGGTATTCTGCGGCGAGTGACTCACCTCCTGACTCCCCAAAGCCTTTCCACCATTTACAAGGCACAAGTCAGGAGTGTGATGGAATACTCTCCACTTGCCTGGATGAGTGCAGCTCCAACAACACTCAAGAAGCTCGACACCATTCAGGACAAAGCAGCCCGCTTGATTGGCACCCCATCCACCACCCTAATCATTCACTCCCTTCACCACCGGCGCACTGTGGCTTCAGTGTGTACCATCCACAGGATGCACTGCAGCAACTCGACAAGGCTTCTTCGACAGCACTTCCCAAACCCGCGACCTCTACCACCTAGAAGGACAAGAGCAGGAGGCACATGGGATCAACACCACCTGCACGTTCCCCTCCAAGTCACACACCATCCCGACTTGGAAATATATCGCTGTTCCTTCATCATCTCTGGGTCAAAATCTTGGAACTCCCTTCCTAACAGCACTGTGGGAGAACCTTCACCACATGGACTGCAGCGGTTCAAGAAGGCCTTCTCAAGGGCAATTAGGGATGGGCAATAAATGCCGGCCTCGCCAGCGACGCCCACATCCCATGAACGAATAATTTTTAAAAATCTTCATCCATGCTTTTGTGACCTCCAGACTCGACTATTCCAATGCTCTCCTGGCCGGCCTTCCATCCTCCACCCTTCCCATACTTTAGCTCATCCAACACTCTGCTGCCCATATCTTACCAATTCCTGCTCACGCATCACCCCTGTACTCGCTGACCTACATTGGCTCCTGCCCCACCAGCACCTCAAATTTAAAATTATCATCCTCATGTTTAAATCTCTCCATGGCCTCACCCCTCCCCATCTCTATAATCTCCTCCAGCCCTATAATTCTCCCCACCCCCCAACCACCCACCGAACTCTCCATTTCTCTGACTCTAGCCTCTTTTGCATCTCCGTCTCCTTTCTCCCAACATTGGTAGCTGAGCCTTCAGCCGCCGAGGCCGCACACTCTGGTATTCCCTCCCTAAAATCACTTACCTCTCCTCCTTAAAACCCATCTCTTTGAATCCTATTATCTACCCTTTTTGGCTTGCTGTTCATTTTGTTGATTACGCCTCTGTGAAGCGCCTTGGGTAGTTTTTCAACATTAAATGCGGTGTATTACTGTATTGTTGTTGCTTCTCCTGAGACACTCTCTCATTTAACTTGGCTGAATCCACATAAATTTGAACTTTGGAATGCTGCACTGTAGGAGGTGCTGCCTTTCAGATAAGATGTTGAACCCGTCTGCCTTCTCGGTGAATGTAAAAGATTCTATGGCACTATTCGAAGAAGAGCAGGGGAGTTCTCCAGATGTCCTGGCCAAGATTTATCCCTCAACCAGCACTAAAGCAGATTAGCCAATCACTTATCTGAAGGCTCTTCTGCTCTTGATATTAGCCTCTCCATACTAGTCAAATTCTTTCTTCATTTTCTCTCATCATAGAACAAGGATTCATCGATGAGCTGAAAATGACTTTGCACCAACTTTGAGTTTGATGTGGTTGTGACAAAAATGAAGCAATTCTGTCTTATGAAGGTTCACTTAAATTCAGCACTAGCACAGAGTTTTAAAAAAAAAACTAGCTGCGGTCAGAATCTTGTCTCAAGCTTAACGCAATACAAATGTAGGTTGCCAGCACAACTTAAGGGAGGCAGTATGCTAATTTTGGACAAACACAGACTCTGTGATTTGTTCACTTATGTGTATGACAACCTGTTATTTCGGAATATAGTTGATAGTTATTCAAACCCAGGAAGTCTCATGAATAGTGTTCAGGAATATTTAAAAAGTTGTGACTGTTCGAATCTGAAGGTCAGTTTGGAACATCTAAGAGATATAACGCTGGGAACTTGGGAAATTGCATAACCTGTGCATGATTTCCCAGCCATTAATTTTAATAACCAATAATTTACCCTGTGGTTCAGATTAACACAGCTCCCACGGTGCTAAGAAATACATAAAAAGAAACACTGCGTATGTAAAAGGATTTTAAAAAAGAATAGCTTAGCATTTAGATTGCAACCTTTTATTCTTTAAAGTGTCAGCCATGGCTCAGTGGTAGCACTCTCGCCTCTGAGTCAGAGGGAGTGCTGCACTGTCAGAGATGCCGTCTTTCGGATGAGGTGTTAACCAAGGCCCCGTCTGCCCTCTCGGGTGGACGTAAAAGATTCTCTGGCGCCATTTGAAGAAAAGCAGGGGAGTTCTTCTGGTGTCCTGGCCAATATTTATCCCTCAACCCACATGACTGAAACAGATTATCTGATCATTATCTCGTTGCTGTTTGTGGGACCTTGCTGTGCACAAATTGACTGTTGAATTTCCTACGTTACAACAGTGACTACATTTCAAAAACTATTTAATTGGCTGTAAAGCGCTTTGGGACATCCTGAGGTGGTGAAAGGTGCTATATAAATGCAAGCTCTTTCTTTTTACACTTTATGATGGCTCAGCACTCCCTCTACTGGCCTTTATTTATATTACATACATACATACATACCAGTCCTCCAACAAGCAAACAACAATTTACAGATCAGCCTGGAGAAATCCTGCTTCATCTCGCACGCTGCTTTCTCTCAAGCTCCAGTGTCATGAATGGGGGAAGGCTGCGGAAGGAGATTTGAACGGACAATTCTCAGACATCACAGTTTCCCCAACAATAGACTTCTTAACCCCCACTGTTGACTGTGAGGCGTCTACCTTCATGGACCACCCTGCTGAATGAGCTCTTTGACACTTTATTCTCTGCCATTTCCTCATCTGCAAACATGAGTTCCCTTTTCCTAAAGACATGGATTGAACACTTGTCTATCATTTAATAGAGGTGTTCAAAATTATATGGGGTTTTGGAGTAAAAAGGAGAAACTGCTTCCACTGGCAGGAGGGTCAGTAACTAGAGGACACAGGTTTAAGATAATTGGCAAAAAAGGTAGGGGGGAGATGAGGAAAAAATTTTTACTCAGCGAGTTATGATAATCTGGAACGCATTGCCTGAAAGGGTGGTGGAAGCAGATTCAATAGTAACTTTCAAAAGGAAATTGGATAAATACTTGAAAAGGAAAAATTTACAGGGCTATGGGGAAAGAGCAGGGGAGTGGGGCTAATTGGTTGCTCTTTCAAAGAGCCTGCACAGGCACGATGGGCCGAATGGCTTCCTTCTGTGCTGTATGATTCCATAATTTGTGAAAGTATTACCTTTTATCTTTAAGCTATTGCACCTTGAAGTGCTCAATGCTGCGACTGGGTGCAAAATGTTCCATGGGGCTGATTGGCACATGGGCAGCTTTACCTCAGCAAGGGCTCACCACCTTCAGGAGAGAAGGGGGAGCTATTTTTTTTAAAAAGGGACAAGGTGTGTTCCCCAATAATGGCAACTGCTCAAACACCACACAAGTATAAAGAACAAATTAACTATTTAGTAAAGAACGTGGTCAACATTTTCACCCTGAAATTCCACTGGGGTTCTTCCGGTCTAAGTTCAGTGGGAGACGGGAGGATTCCCAAGAGGATTGGCCATTTGCGCTGCTTCCTTGAGTTGTTTCACTGGTTCCCACAGGAGACCAGGAGAACCCTCTGTGGAATTTCAGGGCCTTTATTCCCCACAGGATAGTGGAGGTGTGACAGACTCCCAAGAAAAGTAGTTAATTTTGGATCAGTTGACACCTTTGAAAATAAATGGGGTCATTAGCTGTTGAGAAAGGGGGTTGAGGGCTATGACAATGTTAATAAATTGCACAGAATCTACAGCACAAAAACAGGCCATTCGGCTCAGCTGGTCTACACAGCTGTTTATACTCCACACGAGCCTCCTCCCACTCTAATTACCTCCTCCCCCCCTGCCCCCAAATCCCTCTATTCCCTTCTCCATCAACCCTCCATTTAAATGATGTGGAGATGCCGGTGATGGACTGGGGTTGACAATTGTAAACAATTTTACAACACCAAGTTATAGTCCAGCAATTTTATTTTAAATTCACAAGCTTTCGGAGGCTTCCTCCTTCCTCAGGTAAATGTGTAAATGTGACATTTACCTGAGGAAGGAGGAAGCCTCCGAAAGCTTGTGAATTTAAAATAAAATTGCTGGACTATAACTTGGTGTTGTAAAATTGTTTACCATTTAAATGAGTCAATGCTATCAACCACTCCATGTGGCAGCGAGTTCCACATTCTCACTACTCTCCATGTAAAGAAATTCCTCCTAAATTCTTTCTTTGCTATGTTAGTGGCGATCCTATATTTATGCCTCATTGTCCTGGTCTTGCCCACAAGTGGAATCAGTTTCTCCATATCCACCCTATCGAGCCCCTTCATAATTTTGAAGACCTGAGTCAGGTCTGTTTGATTCACATGGGCGGGGGGGTGCCCCCTGCCTCATGTAGCCTGATGTGGACTGTGGAAGGAGAGAGTGGGTTTGATGGGCCAAACAGTCTTTTCTCCTCCTAAACTTTCTTACACTGAGGTAAAGGTGACAAACCAGAGATTTTCAAATTAATTGGGAAATGTTACTTTTCTTCAGTGCCAGGTGGGGTTCGCAAGTCGCTAATTGTCTTGAATCCTCCAAGCAAACCTGAAAGCGAGACTGTGAACCAGGACCTGGGCACAATTGTATGCTCAGTGGGAATAAAACACCCACTCAATAGGGCTGATTTTCTGAGCTTGCATTGTTGTTGAGAGCCTTGTCCCTTTTGCCACGTATGTTGGGAAATGACGAGCAGGATGCTCAAGGTCCTTTGTCCAAATGGATAGAAAACAATGGCGATATGCCCTTGGATATCAAAGTCACTGTGTAACCCTCCTTTGGAACCTGTGGGAGAGCAGCCCTCCTTCCTGCTGGCAAAAGGTCTGCCTTGCGTTGGTGCCGTGTTGTTCCACAGCACAGTGTCTCAGTGCTCCAGCGTGCAGTGCCGTTTAAAGCCTCATTCTTTTCCACTTCTCCAAACAGCTGGCAGACACTCTCCCCAATGAGGGACTGAAGCACAACTCAGTCAGTGTCAGTTAGATTAAAGTAGACTGTGGAATACCCGGTCACAGATTATTTCTTTACAGCCAAGAGCTAGTCTGATAAAGGTAATGATCAATTTACATTGAAAGCCCCCAATAGCCCTCCTCTTGTGAGCTGGGCTGAGATTATGTTAGATCAGCTCTTTTATAATCCTGTGTATTAACACTCTGTCCAATGACACGTTTGAATGAATCACTCAGTGCTATGAATGCCCTTGTGCCGCCCACTCTGTACAATTTTAAATCAGCAAATCAAAAATCACAGTCTGTTGGATAGACACTGATAGGAGACCTGAGAGAGAGGTTTTAATAACTGTAGAGCAGTAGGACTGATGGAATGTCTGGTCCACAGGCCAAAAACTTTCAATTGAAGTAACAATTCTGTAGGGATCAGTGGTGACCAAAGTCTCACATGCTCTCACATACACACACGCAGACACACACAGGCATACATACAGCTAAGTACATGCAAGCACAAAGACAGATATACATCTGCAGATACATGTGGGGGGTGGTAATTTTAACTTAACTCGCTGGGCGGGAAACTCACTGGATCGGGTGGAATGCTGGTTTTACATCCTGCCTAATATTACTCTCCATTGACTCCACTGACTCCACTGATGAGCTTCTCAGCCTGTATTCCATCCGGCACAACCATCTTGCCTGACCTCTCTGAATTTCATTGGCTCCCCATCCCCTAGCAAATTGATTTCAAAATGCTCATCCTTATCTTCGAATCATCCACCACCTCGCTCCTCCCTAACTCTGCAACTCCCCCAGCTCAGCACCTGCGCATTTTCATCCTTCTCTCTGCTCCACCATCAGCCTCCGTGTCCCTGCCCTCTGGCCCGGTCTCCATTAATCTCTTTAACATGCTACCTCGTTCCTCACCTTCGAAAGTCTGCGCAATGCCCACCTCTTTGCCTGTCACCTCCTAACTCTATCCCATTCACCACTCGGTGCCCACCTCTCCCTTTAAATCACGGTAGAACATTTCGTTTTGTGGAAGGCACTGTATAAAATTTGGCCGTAAAACCACTCTGCTAATCGACTGTCAGTATTGTTGCTGCCTCGTGCTCTTGGTGTTGTTTCTGTGATGGTGACTTTTAGATCACGTTGACTGTGGGTTTTAGTCGGTTCAGAGCCGACAGTATATGTTCTGTCCCTTCCTGCGGTCACTCCCCCATTCATCCTCCTGCAGTGTGGGGATTGGTGAGCTGCAGTCTTGCACTTGATTGAGTTGGAATAGGTGAGCAGATTGTGCCAGCAGGCCAGTGAATGAGGCTTGTTGCTTCTCTGAAGTACAGTTCAGGTTGTTTGTTGCTGGCTTGTAACCAGCTTTCTGGATTTTCTTTATTTCAGGATCCCCGGAACAAACATGGATTCAGGATTCACACCTACTCCAGCCCAACATTCTGTGACCACTGCGGCTCCCTCCTGTATGGCCTTATCCACCAGGGCATGAAATGTGACAGTAAGTGCCACGATTTCAGGCTGCAAGTTTGTGCATCGACCTTTTCGATAAGTTGTTTAAAGTGATACAGCTGTTTGAAAAGTAATGTACACTTTTTTTTTAAGATGTTCTTCACCACAGCACAACAGCCAGTTGATGTGACTCAGATGCTTCCATTCCCCTCTGAGGAGAAGTGATTGGGCCATTTCTTGACCAGAAACTTAACTGGACCAGCCACATAAATACTGTGGCTACAAGAGCAGGTCTGAGGCTGGGTATTCTGCAGCAAGTGACTCACCTCCTGACTCCCCAAAGCCTTTCCACCATCTACAAGGCACAAGTCAGGAGTGTGTTGGAATACTCTCCACTTGCCTGGTTGAGTTCAGCTCCAAAACAATCAAGAAGCTCGACATCATCCAGAACAAAGCAGTCCGCTTGATTGGCACCCCATCCACCACCCTAAGCATTCACTCCCTTCACCACCGGTGCACCGTGGCTGCAGTGTGTACCATCTACAGGATGCACTGCAGCAACTCGCCAAGGCTTCTTCGACAGCAGCTCCCAAACCCGCGACCTCTACCATCTAGAAGGACAAGGGCAGCAGGCACATGGGAACAACACCACTTGCATGTTCCCCTCCAAGTCACACATCATCCTGACTTGGAAATATATTGCCGTTCCTTCATCATTGCTGGGTCAAAATCCTGGAACACCCTACCTAACAGCACTGTGGGAGAACCTTCACCACACGGACTGCAGCGGTTCAAGAAGATGGCTCACCACCACCTTCTCAAAGGCAATTAGGAATGGGCAATAAATGCTGGCCTTGCCAGCGACACCCACATCCCTTGAACGAATAATAAAAAAAAATTCATGGTTTCTATATCCCAGGTTGGGCCATGGTGTCAGAGATTCAATGTGTGGAGGATTGTAAACCAGTGCCCACCCACTCTGCACTGCCCTCAATGAATTTTATTCCAATGTGGCACTGGAGTCACATATAGGCCCAGACCGGGTAAGGACGGCAGGTTTCCTTCCCTAAAGGACATTAGTGAACCAGTTGGATTTTTAACGACAATCCGACCGCTTCATGGTCATTTTTGCTGACACCAGCTTTTTATTTCCAAATTTGTTTTATACTGTATTCAAATTCTCAAACTGCCCTGGTGAGATTTGAACTCATGTTCTCTGGATTATTGGTCTAGCAATATAACCACTATACGACCGTACCCATGCATCTGAAGGGATTCACATTTTATAAATGATGTAGAGGTGTCACAGGGAATGGGGATAATTGGTTGGGGCAATAGTATCCTGTCTCAAACACATTATTATGTTACTTGCAGTGAAATCAATGTTTACAAATCTACAATAAATACTGGTTTGGTGAAGCAATAGGCAGGATGTGCTGAGGTTTTAGGGGTTAATATATTCCGATATGAGGATTACTGTTATGGGAGTTTTGTGGTTTGATGTGCAGGGGGTTTGGGAATTAATGGTCTAGGAAGGTAATGATCTGGGGGATTGGGAGTTAATAGATAATGTTAACAGACTAATAATAATATGTTCTATTTTATTTTCCCCTGCAGGTATTCATTGTTGTTATCATTGTTAAAATTAATTAATTAAACTTGCACAAACATCGATGATGACATAGGTATAAGGCATGTATTGCTTAATAACCGAATGACCAATAGACCCGGCTTTATCTTTGCTGTGGTGGAGTCCAACGCTTGGTGAAATTTTGAGACACGATAATATGACCATCCCAAACCATGGGCACCCCCAATTCCTCCCTTACCCCCAGTACCCGATGCCCTCCCTTGGCCTGTGGTTATCTGCCGGATTTGACCACGTGGACGAGCCACATAAAATACTCAAAATAGGCACTCATTCAATGGACCCGATCCAAGAGTGTATCAAAAATAAGTGCTGTGCGTGGGGGTTGGGTGAGGACTAGATCAGACCCAGCTAAGGTGCGATAACCTGCCCACACATGCTGCCCAGACCCATACGTGGAGAATGGGCGCTTGATTGAGATCCCAACAGGGCAGCTGGCTCCAGCATGAGTAAGCACCCTCAGGAGAGGACCGGGTAAACTTTTTAAAAAATTTGTTCATGGGATGTGGGCGTCACTGGCGAGGCCAGCATTTATTGCCCATCCCTAATTGCCCTTGAACTGATGGGTGATAAAAGGAGAAAAGTAAAAGTGACCAAGTCGATGTCTTGTTTTGCAGCCTGTATGATGAACGTCCACAAACGATGCGTATCCAACGTCCCCAGCATGTGTGGGATGGACCACACTGAGCGCAGGGGCCGCATTTTCATTAAGGCTGAGATAGTCAAAGACCTGCTCACCGTCTTGGGTAAGTGTAACGTGTTTCAGTGATCATAGCCTGCTTCGAGTCTATTTTTGACCTTCAGAGACCTGTTTACGCCGCGACTGATCTGTATCTGGAATCAGAAACCTGTTCACACCAAGACTGATCTGAATCTGGAATAAGTGCAAATAAATGTTAAAAAAAAAATCTATTTTAATATTTTAAACTCCTAGCCAGGCCTGGGTCAGTCTGACAGGGTGGCTTATTAGACCACAGAAACCAATGGAGTAATGGCGCCATCTTGCGGAACACATACATTAACGCAGCTAAACACCCTGCTGGGACGGAGCTGTGCGGGAAACACCCTGCTGGGACGGAGCAGTGCGGGAAACACCCTGCTGGGACGGAGCTGTGCGGGAAACACCCTGCTGGGATGGAGCTGTGCGGGAAACACCCTGCTGGGATGGAGCTGTGCGGGAAACACCCTGCTGGGACGGAGCTGTGCGGGAAACACCCTGCTGGGACGGAGCTGTGCGGGAAACACCCTGCTGGGACGGAGCTGTGCGGGAAACACCTGCTGGGACGGAGCTGTGCGGGAAACACCCTGCTGGGACGGAGCTGTGCGGGAAACACCCTGCTGGGACGGAGCTGTGCGGGAAACACCCTGCTGGGACGGAGCTGTGCGGGAAACACCCTGCTGGGACGGAGCTGTGCGGGAAACACCCTGCTGGGACGGAGCTGTGCGGGAAACACCCTGCTGGGACGGAGCTGTGCGGGAAACACCCTGCTGGGACGGAGCTGTGCGGGAAAACACCCTGAATTACAACAGTGACTATGCTTCAAAAGTGCTTAATTGGCTGTAAAGCGCTTTATGACATCCTGAGGATGTGAAAGGCGCTATATAATTGCAAGGTCTTTCTTCTATCTGTTGTCATTTGTATAGTGGCCATTAGAGGGGGGTACCTCATCAGTTTTGAATAGATGCTGGTGTCAGCTGCCCCTCTCTTTCCTCCCTCCACCCCCCCCCCCCCCAAGTCCAGATGTGGCAAAATACATTACACTTCACCCGTCAAATTCTGAAATGGGTTTTATGCCACCCAGGAATGAACAGGTTGTGCCTTTCACAGGAATATCAGGGGTGGGCAGTAGGTCACATTCTGGATTGCTTGCACCTAATTCGAGAGAAATATCCGTGCTCATCTTAATCCCCTCCCCTCCTCGACCCGGAGTGCTGGTAATCCCTGCCCCTGGGGGGGTGGGGTGTAGGTGCAATACAGTGGGATGTGACTTGAGCTGATGCCTATTTTTGATTGAACCAAGTTCAAACAGGAAAAACTGCTCTACAAGTGCCCTTTCATCTGTAGAGGCACCACTGATATAACATTCTGAACATGAACCCTAATCAAGACTAAACAAGCTTGCACACATACACACGTATGTATTATTTATTTATAGATAGATTTGTGTTAGTTTGACTCAGTTGGTACCGCTCTCTGCTGTGAGTCAGAAGGTTATTGCAGAGTTTGAGCACACAATCTCGGTTGACGTTCCAGGGAAATACTGAGGGGGTGTTGTATTGGGCCATTCTTCAGATGAGACATTAAACCGAGGTCCCGTCGGATTCTTCAGGTCAATGTTAAAGATCCCATTGGGTGGATTCGAAAACAGGAGGGAGATTTCCTGGAGTTCCCCTCTCAACTAATGCCTCCAGAAAACCGATTAACTGGTCAGTCACCTCATTCCTGTTGGTGGGATCTTGCTGTGCACAAATGGCTGCAGTCTGCATAACCGTTACTGCACTTTTAATTTGTTGTATGTGAAACATGTTGAATGTTCCTGAGATGTGATAAGCTGCTGTATAAATGTTAGATTTTTGCTGACGATTTCCAGCCTGTTGTGTGCCACTACCACCACCAGAGGAGGCAATAGCACCAGTTAGATGGAGGTGCTCTCTAAAATGGGGTTGGGGGAGGGAATGTGCAATTGGATCCAACTGCTCTACACAGACATCAGTAGCGCAGTTTCAATCAACAGGTGGGAATCAGAAAGCTTTCCGATCAAATCTGGAGTCAGGCAGGGCTGTCCTCTCTCCTCCATGTGTGCTGCCTCGAACCTTTTGCCGTGTCCATTAGGAGGGATGCGGGCATAAGAGGGGTGATGATCCCAGGCAGCGGAGGCACTCAGGTCAAGACCTCCCTGTACACGGATGACGTCGCCATCTTCTGCTCGGATCAGCTGTCGGTCCGCAGAATGATGAGCATCTGCGACCAGTTCGAACTGGCCTCGGGAGCCAGGGTAAATTGCAGCAAGAGCGAGGCCATATTCTTTGGGAACTGGACCGACCAATCCTTTGTCCCCTTCACCGTCAGGTCAGATTACCTGAAGGTGCTGGGGATCTGGTTCAGGGAAGCCGGGGTGTGCACCAAGAACTGGGAGGTGCATATTGCTAAAGTGAAGCAGAAACTGGGACTGTGGGATCGACGATCCATCTCGACGGTGGGTAAGAACCTGGTCATCAGGTGCGAGGTGCTATTGGTTTTGCTGTACGTGGCACAGGTCTGGCCCATACCTCACTCCTGTGCCGCGACAGTCACCCGAACCATCTTCCACTTTATCTGGAGATCAAAAATAGACCGCGTCCGCAGGGACACGATGTACAAATCTCCAGAAAAAGGGGGGAAAAATGCCGCCCTCATCCTGATGGCTACCTGTGTGTGCGGCTGCATCAAGACGTGCATAGACCCACGGTACGCAAACACAAAGTGTCACTACGTGCTAAGGTTCTATCAGTCCCCGGTGTTGCGAAGGATAGGCCTGGCCATGCTGCCATGGAACGCTCCATCCAGTTGGACCATTCCGCCCCACCTGTCCTTCATAGAAAAGTTTGTGCAGAAAAACACCTTTGACCACAAGTCGATCAGGAAGTGGTCTGCACATAACATCCTCAAGACCCTGCGGGAAAAGGAGATGGTGGATCCTGTCGGTTGGTTCCCCGAGCAGACTGTCAAAGTCATTTGGCAGAATGCCTCTCGCCAGAGCTTTCAAACAAGCACCAAGATCCTTCATGCACATCCGGCGTCTCAGTGCCACCGCACGCTGTCCCCGAGGAGGCTGCGGTGGGGATGAAAATGTCACCCATCTCCTTCTGGAATGTGCCCTTGCCCTTGCAAAGAAGGTCTGGAGAGAGATGCAGTGGTATCTGTCCAGGTTCGTCCCGAGCAACTCCATAACACAGGACTTTGTGCTCTACGGACTGTTCCTTGGGACGCACACCGAAACAAACATCAACTGCTGCTGGAAGACCATCGACTTGCTGGAAGACCATCGACTCGATGAAAGACGCCCTTTGGTCTGCCCGGAACTTGCTGGTCTTCAAGTGCAAGGAGCTGCCCTTGACAGAGTGTTGCAGACTGGCACATTCCAAGGTCTCGGACTATGTGCTGAGGGACGCACTGAGGCTGGGTGCGACCACCGCAAAGGCTCTATGGGGAAAAGCCACAGTTTAGAGCCCTCCTGCCATTGTATACTGAGGAGATAGAATCAGAGAAAAACCCCCTCGAGCTAAATGTAAAATAACAAATGAATGTAATGAAATGTACCTGTAAATAATCTGTAATCAATGAGGCACCGTAGAGTGTCATGAACTGTAATTACCATATACGATGTGTAACTATTGTTTGAATCATATTTAAACTGTACTTTATGTATTTTGCAACTGGTATAATCTGTATTGTCTACGTTTGAAATGTGCTATGGCAACTGTACTGTATATATCGTTGCAAATTTTATGAATAAAATATATTTTTGAAATAAAAAGAACAGCACGGGTTAGATACAGAGTAAAGCTCCCTCTACACTGTCCCATCAAACACTCCCAGGGCAGGTACAGCACGGGTTAGATACAGAGTAAAACTCCTTCTGCACTGTCCCGCTGACATTCCGAATAATGTGACACTAAGTCAGAGCTGGGATCACAAACTCCAAATTAATTGATTCAGCACAGGCACTATGGGCCGAATGGCCTCCTGTATAATTCTATCTTGTCAGTGATTGATGTCTGTAAAGTTACATATTCAAACTGATATGAAATGTTGACTTTTATTGAAGTAAAACATCTAAAATACTGATACTATATTGTTACAAATGATGCTTATCTTGCATTGTTCTTGTTTTAAACTTTCTGCTTCCTGCTTGAATCATATTTTTTAACAGTGAAAGAGGCTAGGAACCTGGTTCCCATGGACCCCAATGGCCTATCAGATCCATACGTGAAGCTGAAACTGATCCCCGATCCTAAAAGTGAGAGCAAGCAGAAAACCAAGACCATCAAATGCTCCCTGAACCCAGCCTGGAACGAGAGCTTCACATTGTAAGGGCATAAAACACCATGGAAACTATACAGATTATTCTAGAAACAAAGAGACTTCATTGTGTGAGCACGAGTGATATGAGGGTCAGAATAACTGGGGGGAGGGGGGAGGTGGGGAAGAGGGATCACTGACTCTGACTGTTGGAGGGAGGAAATGTGTGGATGGGGAGGAGGAGGAGTGTGGATGTGGGGAGGGAGGAGGAGTGTGGGTCGGGGGGGTGAGGAGGAGTGTGGGTGGGGGGGAGGAGGAGTGTGGGTGGGGGGGTGAGGAGGAGTGTGGGTCGGGGGGGGAGGAGGAGTGTGGGTGGGGGGTGAGGAGGAGCGTGGATGTGGGGGGGGGAGGAGGAGCGTGGATGTGGGGGGGGGAGGAGGAGTGTGGGTGGGGGGGGGAGGAGGAGTGTGGATGTGGGGGGGGGGAGGAGGAGTGTGGGTGGGGGGGGAGGAGTGTGTGTCGGGGGGAGGAGGAGTGTGGGTGGGGGGGGAGGAGGAGTGTGGGTGGGGGGGGGAGGAGTGTGTGTCGGGGGGAGGAGGAGTGTGGGTGTGGGAGGGGAGGAGGAGTGTGGGTGGGGGGGGAGGAGGAGTGTGGGTGGGGGGGGGAGGAGTGTGTGTCGGGGGGAGGAGGAGTGTGGGTGTGGGAGGGGAGGAGGAGTGTGGGTGGGGGGGGAGGAGGAGTGTGGATGTGGGGGGGGGAGGAGGAGTGTGGGTGGGGGGGTGAGGAGGAGTGTGGGTGGGGGGGGGAGGAGTGTGTGTCGGGGGGAGGAGGAGTGTGGGTGTGGGAGGGGAGGAGGAGTGTGTGTGAGGTGGGGGGGTGAGGAGGAGTGTGGGTGTGGGAGGGGAGGAGGAGTGTGTGTGAGGTGGGGGGGTGAGGAGGAGTGTGGGTGGGGGGTGAGGAGGAGTGTGTGTGGGAGTGGAGGAATATATGTGGGAGGGGAGGAGGAGTGTGTGTGAGGTGGAGGGGAGCACTGACACTGACTCTGTGTGATGGCGGGGGGATTCAGTTTTATAAACTTTATTCCCATTCTCAACCAGATATTTATCCAGCTCCTTTTTTGATCAAATTAACTAACTAACCAACAAATCAATCCACTTGATTGGTAGCCCATCCACCACCCTAAACACCCACTCCCTCCACCACCGGTGCACCGTGGCTGCAGTGTGTCTCATCCACAGGATCCACTGCAGCAACTCATCAAGGCTTCTTTGACAGCACCTCCCAAACCCGCGACGTTCACCACCTAGGAGGCCTAGGACAGCAGGTGCATGGGAACAACACCACCTTCAAGTTCCCCTCCCAGTCACATACCATCCTGACTTGGAAATATATCGGCCATTCCTTCATTGTCGCTGGGTCAAAATCCTGGAACTCCCTACCTAACAGCACTGTGGGAGCATCTTCACCTCACGGACTGCAGCGGTTCAAGAAGGTGGCTCACCACCACCTTCTCAAGGGGCAACGAGGGATGGGCAATAAATGCCGGTCTTGCTAGCAATGCCCACATCCCAAGAATGAATTAAAAAGAAACTTGGCCTCAGCTGCTTTCATTGGGATTCTGCTTCATGCCTGTTACTCAGGGACACCAGTTTAGTAATCCCCAATCTTGCGGGAGGCTTATTAACTCCAGTTATGTTGCTCCAGTTCTTTGCTCGTGGTCCAAGTCAAATACCCTGGCCTCTGTACAGTTCCTCCAATAAGTGCCTCGCTTCCCTAACTCTTGGTCTTTTTTCCCCCAACAGCAATCTAAAGGATTCTGATAAGGATCGGAGGCTTTCTATTGGAATTTGGGACTGGGATCTAACCACCAGGAATGATTTCATGGGATCCCTGTCTTTTGGGATCTCGGAGCTGCAGAAAGCTGGGGTCAATGGCTGGTAAGTGGAACATCTCCCGTCTCCGCCCCTGCCTCAGCTCATATGCTGCTGAAGCCCTCATCCATGCCTTTGTTACCTCTAGACTTGACTATTACAATGCTGTCCTGGCCGGCATCCCATCTTCCACCTCCATAAACTTGAGCTCATCCAAAACTCTGCTGTCCATATCCTAACTCACACCAAGTCCCGTTCTCCCATCATCCCAGTGCTCGCTGACCTACGTTGACTCCCAGCCTCGATTTTTAAAATTCTCATCCTTGTTTTCAAATCTCTCCGTGGCCTCGCCTCTCCATATCTCTGTAACCTCCTCCACTCCTACAACTCTCCGAGATCTCTGCGCTCCTACAGTTCTTGCCTCTTGCGCATCCCCGATTTTAATCGCTCCACCATTGGCGGCCATGCTTTTAGCTGCCTAGGCCCTAAGCTCTGGAATTCCCTCCCTAAACCTCTCCATCTCTCTACCTCTCTCTCCTCCTTTAAGACGCTCCTTAAAACCCACCTCTTTGACCAAGGTTTTTGGTCATCTGTCCTAATATCTCCTTATGTGGCTCAGTGTCAAATTTTGTTTGATAATTGCTCCTGTGAAGCACCTTGGGACGTTTTACTACGTTAAAGGCACTATATAAATGCAAGTTATTGTTTTTGACTGTTCCTTTCGCACATCATAACATTACTTTCTCTCTGTCAGAAGATGATGGGAAATGAGAAGCTTCATTTAACGTGTTATTATCAGATAATTTAGTACAGAAATGGTTCCTATTATAAGCTCGGTGGTTTGGATAACATCAGCTCCCCGAGTATCTGTAAAGTGCAGTTTAACTGCACTGGCCAGAGGGAGAGGCAGGGTTACTCTGCAGCCACCTTCCCTTCAGTCCATTAACCTGACTGCCCACTCATCAGTAAAATTAACCATAGGAACAGGAGGAGGCCATTCAGTTAGATCATGGTTGACCTGTACCTCAACTCCATTTACCTGCCTTTGGTCATACGGATTTAACTTTTAAACGATAGTGATTTAATGCGGATGTGTTAGCTCTGGGGTGTCGTGTTTCATAGTTCCCGATCTCAGTGAGGGGGGTGGGGGAAGAATGATTTCTAAATGATTCAATGTTCCCTCCCACCATGCAGCAGAGAGTTTTTCTGCTTCTGCCGTCCTCTCACCCGAAGGTAGTGACTCCTTCCTGGGCTGCAGTATCTTGGGCGTTGGCTGCCCTTTCCTGCCTCACCCAATCGGGCACACTTCATGCATTCAGTTTTTACAGGTTATTTGACCATGGGAGGGGGCTTCGGAGCCCAGCCAGATCCCCTCCTCACCTGGAATGCACACACCCGCAGTATATTTTCGTGGTGAATTTGGATGTCGTTATCTCTATGTTCTTACTCCGGCACTAAACTCTTGGTGCAGCCTCTGTAGGTGCTCTTCACCAACCATCTGTACGGGGAATGTGTAACGGTTAGCAGAGCATTTACAGCACTGCAGTGAAGAAGGGACCCTGCTCAACTCCGAGCCTCTGAAGACATGGGGTCTCAAATCAGAGCCCTGGAGCTAACATTGAATGCCCTGCAGAAATATTAAATTTAATCAGAAAATGCAGCATTAAAACTAGACTAGTTTACATTCAAGGTATATTATTAGACTTCACTCACTTTGTGAAATGTTTAAACCAAAAACTGAGATTGCTGGATTGAAGTTATATCAAAAAGGTAGGTCTCAGGCAGTTTGAAAATTAACATAAATCTCTTCTTGCACAGGTACAAGTTGCTGAGCCAGGAAGAAGGAGAATATTACAATGTGCCAGTGCCACCTGAAGAGGACATTGAAGGAAATGAGGAGCTGAGGCAGAAGTTTGAGGTGAATCACATTCCAAGAACCAGATTCAGAAGGGCAGCTGGGGGAAGTGGTTCGTATAGCAACGCACCCTGAATAAGTAACACAGGCAAAGAGAGCTGACAGCGCTGTAGATGAAATGAAAGGACAATGATGATGAAATCTTAACATTCAGCCAGTAAATCACTCCGAACCCCTCGATTAGATCCCAGCCTATAACTCACTCCCGGGTATCTGTTATTTTATACATAAACCATCAGAAGCCCTCGATTAGATCCAGCCTGTAACTCACCCCCGGGTATCTCTTCTATATATAAACCCCCCGAACCCCTCGATTAGATTCCAGTCTGTAACTCACTCTCATACTTCCATCCACTAAACTTGAGGTGGGCTCAGAGTTAGAGAAAGTGAGCTGTGACTATCTGTGAGGATGTAGGGAGACTGTGCGGGATGGTGTATTTGGAGATCAGAGGGGCCAGAAGAGGAAAGTTGAAAAGATCCCTTTTTGCAGAGCCTGTGTTGCAGGCAGTTTAAAGCTATTCTTTCAGCTGTTATTTACAGTGTGGAGAAAGACTGGTGATGGACTGTTTGTCCAATGAACCACCCAGGTGGTCAGCATTTGTTGTCCGTACTTCAGACAAATGGACTGTAAGGCCTGCGGCATTTAACTCTGCAATTAATTGAAATTCTGTTTGTGCACACATCACCCATCTCTGCCTGTCAGTCTGCTAATTAACCTTTATTTCTGTGCTCACTGTCACACACTCATCTACCCTGGTGTTGGTGCAGTGATTGCTGCCGGCTGCTCACGGCTGTTAACTCGACTGTACTCAATTCAAAGGGCGGAGGGAATGTTGGGACAGTGCAGAGAATTCTTTTCATCAGGGCCAAGGATATATTCTTCACCCTGACACTTCACTGTATCTATTGCTCCACCAGCCCCTCGCTGCTGTGGGCATATTCCAGCAAGGTTGATGTATATAGAATAACAGATACCCGGGAGTGAGTTACAGGCTGGAATCTAATCGAGGGGTTCGGGTGGTTTATAAATAGAATAACAGATACCCGGGAATGAGTTACAGGCTGGAATCCTGTTTGGGAGGGAGAGTTATGGTGAAACATTCAGGGAGGTTACACTGTTGTTGCTCGAATTCTGTGAAGAATAGAAGCAGCATTGATCGGAGGGCTCAGCTGAATGATGCTGATCAAGGGTTTGTTCACTTTAAACTGGTGTTCTCATTGACTTGTGCAACATCAGTTCTTTTGTTCTTGATTTTACCGCTTGCAATGAAATGATTGCCCTGCTGCCTATTGTGGGGTCAGCTGCATACAGCTAGCACCTCAACAGTGCACCTCTCACATCCCCATACAGTCTTACTCTAATCACTCCCAGTGGCACCCCCCAGACCCCATCAGCACTTCCTACAACGAGCATCCCAGCACCTCTCAAAGTGTGTGACCCCCAACCTCCACCATTCCCAGAGCCCCAGCACCTCCCATGCCATCCTCTCCCAAACACTCCCAGTGGTCCTCAGCTTTTCTCAAAGAGTGCATCTAACAGCCACAACTGCTCCTGGGGCCCCACACAACTCCACCCCACTCCTAATTCTCTATCCTTGGCATTGCCCAGCCAAGGCCATTGCCTGTAGTGCCTCCTGGGGCTCTGCTCCCAATTCAGCCCACTGATGTAACTGTGCCCCACTTCCCCAGTATTTTTTGGGCTCTACCTCTAGCAGTGCCCACTCTTGGAGGCTCAGCTCCAGCCCCTCCCACTTGTGGGATCCACCTTAGCATTGCCCACTCCTGTGGCTCCATCATAGCCCCTCCCACTATTCTGACTCCACCCCCAGCCGCTTTTACTCTGTGGTTCCCTCCCATGCCGGACTCTGTAATGGCCCCTCCAACTCTTGGGGCTCTGTTTAAAAACCCTTCCCACTCGGGTCTGTAATTGCCCCCCCCCCCCCCCCCACAGTTTTATTTTTAGCTGCTGTTGTATTTTATTTCCAGAGAGCTAAAATTGGGCCGGGTTGTAAGGCAGCGGAGGAGAAGAGATCCAGCTCATGGTCCAAAATTGACAACAATGGCAACCGGGATCGGATGAAGCTAACTGACTTCAACTTCTTGATGGTGCTGGGGAAAGGCAGCTTCGGGAAGGTAAGAGTCGCACTATCCACGGGCTCGGTCTCTGTTGTTGTTGTATGTGGGAAGCAGCCTGCCTGGTATACTCTCGCACCGTCTCTGCTCAACACGTTGCATGTGCCAGGAATTTTCTCCAGGGGGAATTGAACTGTTGTTGTTTCTTTTATGAATCGTTCATGGGATGTGGGCGTCGCTGGCAAGGCCAGCATTTATTGCCCATCCCTAATTGCCCTTGAGAAGGTGGTGGTGAGCCGCCTTCTTGAACCACTGCAGTCCGTGTGGTGAAGATTCTCCTACAGTGCTGTTAGGTAGGGAGTTCGAGGATTTTGACCCAGCGACGATGAAGGAACGGCGATATATTTCCAAGTCGGGATGGTGTGTGACTTGGAGGGGAACGTGCAGGTGGTGTTGTTCCCATGTGCCTGCTGCCCTTGTCCTTCTAGGTGGTAGAAAGTCGCGGGTTTGGGAGGTGCTGTCGAAGAAGCCTTGGCGAGTTGCTGCAGTGCATCCTGTGGATGGTACACACTGCAGCCACAGTGCGCCGGTGGTGAAGGGAGTGAATGTTTAGGGTGGTGGATGGGGTGCCAATCAAGCGGGCTGCTTTGTCCTGGATGGTGTCGAGCTTCTTGAGTGTTGTTGGAGCTGTACTCATCCAGGCAAGTGGACAGTATTCCATCACACTCCTGACTTGTGCCTTGCAGATGGTGGAAAGGCTTTGGGGAGTCAGGAGGTGAGTCATTCGCCACAGAATACCAAGTCTCTGACCTGCTTTTGTAGCCACAGTATTTATATGGCTGGTCCAGTTAAGCTTTTGGTCAATGGTGACCCCCAGGATGTTGTTGGTGGGGGATTCGGCGATGGTAATGCTGTTGAATGTCAAGGGGAGGTGGTTAGACTCTCTCTTGTTGGAGATGGTCATTGCCTGGCACTTGTCTGGTGCGAATGTTACTTGCCACTTATCAGCCCAAGCCTGGATGTTGTCCAGGACTTGCTGCATGCGGGCATGGACTGCTTCATTATCTGAGGAACTGCGAATGGAACTGAACACTGTGTAATCATCAGCGAACATCCCCATTTCTGACCTTACGATGGAGGGAAGGTCATTGATGAAGCAGCTGAAGATGGTTGGGCCAAGGACACTGCCCTGAGGAACTCCTGCAGCAATGTCCTGGGGCTGAGATGATTGGCCTCCAACAACCAATACCATCTTCCTTTGTGCAAGGTATGACTCCAGCCACTGGAGAGTTTTCCCCGATTCCCATTGGCTTCAATTTTACTAGAGCTCCTTGGAGCCACACTCGGTCAAATGCTGCCTTGATGTCAAGGGCAGTCAATCTGACCTCACCTCTGGAATTCAGCTCTTTTGTCCATGTTTGGACCAAGGCTGGAATGAGGACTGGAGCCGAGTGGTCCTGGCGGAACCCAAACTGAGCATCGGTGAGCAGGTTATTGGTAAGTGCCGCTTGATAGCATTGTCGACGACACCTTCCATCACTTTGCTGATGATTGAGAGTGGACTGATGGGGCGGTAATTGGCCGGATTGGATTTGTCCTGCTTTTTGTGGACAGGACATACCTGGGCAATTTTCCACATTGTCGGGTGGGTGCCAGTGTTGTAGCTGTACTGGAACAGTTTGGCTAGAGGCGTGGCTAGTTCTGGAGCACAAGTCTTCAGCACTACAGCCGGGATGTTGTCGTGGCCCATAGCCTTTGTTGTATCCAGTGCACTCAGCCATTTCTTGATATCACGTGGAGTAAATCGAATTGGCTGAAGACTGGCTTCTGTGATGGTGGGGATATCGGGAGGAGGTCGAGATGGATCATCCACTCGGCACTCCTGGCTGAATATGGTTGTAAATGCTTCAGCCTTGTCTTTTGCATTCACGTGCTGGACTCCGCCATCATTGAGGATGGGGATGTTTACAGAGCCTCCTCCTCCCGTTGGTTGTTTAATTGTCCACCACCATTCACGAGTGGATGTGGCAGGACTGCAGAGCTTTGATCTGATCCATTGGTTGTGGAATCACTTAGCTCTGTCTATAGCATGTTGCTTCCGCTGTTTAACATGTATTAGTCCTGAGTTGTAGCTTCACCAGGTTGGCGCCTCATTTTTAGGTACGCCTGGTGCTGCTCCTGGCATGCTCTTCTACACTCCTCATTGAACCAGGGTTGATCCCCTGGCTTGTTGGTAATGGTAGAGTGAGGAATATGCCGGGCCATGAGGTTACAGATTGTGCTGGAGTACAATTCTGCTTCTGCTGATGGCCCACAGCGCCTCATGGATGCCCAGTTTTGAGCTACTAGATCTGTTCTGAATCTATCTCATTTAGCACTGTTGTAATGTAGGAAACGTGTCATCAATGTGATAATGACCAGATAATCTGTTTTAGTGATGTTGGTTGAGGGATAAATATTGGCCCAGGACACTGAGGAGAACTCCCCAACTCGTCTTCGAAATAGTGCCATGGCATCGTTTGCATCCACCGGAGAGGGCAGACAGGGCCTCGGTTTATTGTCTCATCCAAAAGACTCCCTCAGTACTGCACTGCAGTGTCAGCCTAGGTTTTGTGCTCAAGTCCCTGGAGTGGAACTTGAACTCACAACCTTCTGACTTAGAGGTGAGAGTGAGACTGACTGAGCCACGGCTGACCTCCAATATGGCGGGCAGGAAGCGCAGGCTCATTAAGAGCCAGGATGCTAGATGATAAAAGACCAATGTCCATCTAGTTCTCCTCCTACCATCCCAGTAGTCGCATGATACAACATCGATTAAACCAATGAGTTGGTGAGAGGGCTGTGAGTCAGTTGCACAGAGCTGAATTTTATCTTGTTGTGCGTTCTCCGTGGTTTTATTGTCTAACAGAACATTGCCTCCTTTTGTGCACCGTAGGGTGTTTGAGCGAGTCTCTCTGATGTGTTTGCTGTTGTGTGGAGTGAGGGATACATTCTGAATTAGGTGACTGGGATCTGTCATTTGATTCATAACACCCTCTTCTCACCCTGGGGGTTTAGATCAAAATTGAATGACTAAGAGTTGGGCCTCCAGTACATCATTTACATCCACTGCAGTCGTTCCAAACAGATGGCTCAGAATTGGTGCTTGTAATCAGTTCTGTGCCCAGGAGGAGCTTGAGGTTTCTCTCTTCTAAAATCCCATTAACTCTGATCTAGAAATGAATACATTTTCACTGCCACCCAGTCTCTCACCCCTTGCATCCAGTTGTTAGCCGATAATGAGAGAAGACAAATGACCAGCCGGTTTGAGCCAGATTGTCCGGATTCAGGTTTGGTCACCCAGAAATTTTGATAATTGAAAACTGGACAGAATTTTTTTTTCATTGCAGCACAAAAATAATGACATTATGGCTAATTCAGGTGTAGGGTCCACACTACACGATGCAGGATCCTGAGCCAGGTTTATCAGATGCTACAAAGCCATCTCACAAATCTCATTCAAACCCGTTCCCTGCACTGTAAAGTTCCCTCTATATTGACCCATCAAACACTCCCAGGGCAAGTACAGCACAGGTTAGATTCAGAGTAAAGCTCCCTCTACACTGTCCCATCAAACACTCCCAGGGCAGGTACAGCACGGGTTAGATTCAGAGTAAAGCTCGCTCTACACTGTCCCATCAAACACTCCCAGGGCAGATACAACACGGGTTAGATACAGAATAAAGCTCCCTCTACACTGTCCCATCAAACACTCCCAGGGCAGTTACAGCACGGGTTAGATACAGAATAAAGCTCCCTCTACACTGTCCCATCAAACACTCCCAGGGCAGGTACAGCACGGGTTAGATACAGAGTAAAGCTCCCTCTACACTGTCCCATCAAACACTCCCAGGGCAGGTACAGCACGGGTTAGATTCAGAGTAAAGCTCGCTCTACACTGTCCCATCAAACACTCCCAGGGCAGATACAGCACGGGTTAGATACAGAATAAAGCTCGCTCTACACTGTCCCATCAAACACTCCCAGGGCAGGTACAGCACGGGTTAGATACAGAATAAAGCTCGCTCTACACTGTCCCATCAAACACTCCCAGGGCAGGTACAGCACGGGTTAGATTCAGAGTAAAGCTCTCGCTACACTGTCCCTAGAATCTATCTCGGCCCAAACAGAAAAGACCACTCTGACTTAAACACGGTGAATTTGAGCTCCCCAGCACAGTTTCCTGTGGACTCTCCAAAGCTCATTTAAAATTACAAAAATAAATTGCGCACCAAGGCTAGCATTTTATTCGTTCCATGAACAGGTTGAACTCTAGTATAGAGCTTCTCCCAATATCACAAAATATCTATGGCCACAACAGTAAATGGAGAAAATTCATGGCAGCTGCTCTGTGAGAGGGGACTGTGTGAAGTGAGAGGGGACTGTAACAACTAATATGGAGAGTGTTATGTTGTGTTGTGTATTATTGTATTGGTTGGTGTGGTGTGTTGTACTATTGTATTGTGTGGTCTGTTTTGGTATGCATTGTTGTCTTACTGTTGTGTTGTGTTGTATCATGTGTTGTATTGTCTTGGTGCTATATTGCATTGTGTTTGGTTGTGAGTCATTGTGTTATTTTGTTGTGTGGTGTGTCGTGTTGTTGTCTTCTATGATTTGTTATGTTGTGTATTGTTGTGTTGTTCAGTGTTATTGTTATGTTGCACTATTGTTTTGTGGTCTGCTGTGTTCTGTAACCCTTCTGTGTATAGGCTGGATATTACACATAGTCATTAACACAGCCCACGCTCTCCATTGTGCCACATCCTTCTCACTAAGGTCCCCTGTGTTGTCACCTCCCACCGAACTTTCCTCTTTATGGTGCTCCCAATAACACTCAGATTGTGTAGCTCCCCTTGGTGTCTCAGTGAGCAAAGGTGCTGCCTAGTGTGGCATAGAACCACACAGCCCAGCAAGTCCCAGGTTTGATCCTTGGTCCGTATTGCATTAGCCTCCATGAGAGTAAGGGCAGCAGAACAGATGCTACAATCTTGGTACTCCTAGGTTAAAAAAGTCAAGCAAGATTCCAGCTGCTGGTCACTATTTAGAAATCCACGCTGGAAAGTTTCAGATGGGTGGATGTTAAGTAAAGACAAATTTGAGCTCAGCTGTGAGGTCTTCCACTGCTGAAACCTTTGCTGACACTCACAATGGAGCCTGTCCAGTGTGTGAGTACTGAGCAATGAGCTGGTACCCATGGGGTAGGGCGGAGGGAGGAAGATGATTGGCAACATTAGAGGTGTCTTTTCAATTAATTCCTCAGCGCAAGTGGTGTTAGCCAGCAGCGTCCAACAAGGACTCAGTTTGTGTGTGTGCTCTCTCTGTGCCTTGCAGGTGATGCTGGCTGAAAGGAAGGGCACTGACGAGCTGTACGCCATCAAAATCCTGAAGAAGGATGTGGTAATCCAGGATGATGATGTGGAGTGCACCATGGTGGAGAAGAGAGTGCTAGCTGCTCCCGGCAAGCCCCAGTTCCTGACCCAACTCCACTCCTGCTTCCAGACAATGGTAAGTTGGGGAGACAGCGGGAAGTACAGCTGCCGTTACTATCTTCATTAAGTTGTCGTCACACTCCCTCCACTGTGTGAGTGAAGATTTTGACTGCCACTCCCCGCCCCCCCCCCCCCACCCCATTAAACAGCTGGGAGTAAACCACAGAGGCCTGGATCCCCAACACTGCAGGGGCAGGTTTACATTCTGTTCTCCAAAACCCAGTGAGCTCCCGTTCCTAGCCCCATATCCGGGGCTAATGCCAAACAAAGGCCAGATTTCTCCACACAGGACGACAGGGAAAATGGAGGAGTCGTTTCCCCTTCCCCCGCCCCAGACATGTCACGAGCTCGGGAAGTTTCACCGAGTTTTGGGATCATCGTCACATCATCAAACTGCAAACGGGCGTGGGATAGGTCGAAACCTTCAGAGTTTGTACATGACACTGACCTCATTCCTGTCCCCTGCCTCATTCTGCGCGCAGATGTCACGGTTCGGGTGGGGTGACTGCTGGCTGTTACCCCTCTATATGGTCTTATTGCTTTAATACAGGAAATTGCTTATCATTCCCCCCCCCCCTTGTAATATGGTCTCTGGTTCCCCACATTCCTTGTTTCTTGTTGATTTTTATCTCCTCCAATGTTTGAGGCGATGGAGGGAAAGTTACCCAGCAGACTCAGCATTAACTCATGTTATCGAAGTTTCACACATCACATGATCCATTACACCTGCTAAAATATAAGCATTAGAGGAGAAAGGAACTCAAGGTGTAATGGACCGGTACCATCACAGGCAACAGTGCCCGTTCATATAAACTAGCAGAGGAATGTCATATAAACGTGTTCAATGTTCATTCACTAATATTGGCAACAGTCATTCTAGGCTGACAGCTAGTAGTACAAGGGGTGTGTGAATCACACCCTGAACGATACACAGCTCCCTACAGCCAAGTGGTGCAGGGAGGACGCAGTACTGTGCTTCTGCGAATGACATAACTCAACACTCACTAAAAACCCAAACTAATATAAAACAAGCACTGGAAAAATTGTGAGTTTGCAATTGATTTCAGAGATGGAGTTAAGATGGCAGTGGCAGTGAATCACTCAATTGTTGCCATCAGTTATTGCTAACATTACACACACATACACTTCATTAAAGTGGAAACACAACAACTCATTTACATCAGAGCTGCTTCTAACCAGCATCAAATTAATCCGCTTAATCAGCTGCAAAATGACCTTGAACAAATCCCACTCTCCAGTGGCTGCAGCCTGGGTAATTAACCAATCCATCTTCCTTGATCCTTGGCCTGTTGCAACGCGTTTCAAAGGGTCTGCGTGTCAAACCAGAACAATCCGGTGCTTCACATAAAGCCTCTTAACACATATTCTGGTTTGTATGAAAAGTACATTTCAAACCAGTTATTAATAGCATTGTTTTGAGTTGTGTGATCACTATGGAAACAATTTTCAGTATAATAAACTGAGAAGATGCAAAGTCTGACTATTGTGATCGTTTTATCTACATAATGACAGCACATTTGAAGCAAATAAATGCTTTGCTGCTGACTCTCATTTTGTAGGTTTCCAGGTTGGCTACAGTGAGGTCTCCACATTGGGTCCATGAATATAATATACCCCATTTCCCCACACCCCCCCATACAACAGAGTCAGAAACTCCAAGGGTGACCCTATTTATGGCCTAGTTTGGTTAAACCTGTGCCTGGATAAATGAAACAGATCAGAAGATACTGGTTCCTTTGCCTGATGCTGAGGGAAGTGCTGTAATTGGCCCCAGCACTCCTGAATAACGAGGTGAAAAGTTAACTGTGATTGCGAGAATAGAACTAGGGGTCATCGTCTCAGGATAAGGAGTTGGCCATTTAGGACCAAGATGAGGAAAAATTTCTTCACTCAGAGGGTTGTGAATCTTTGGAATTCTCTACCCCAGAGGGCTGTGGATGCTCAGTCGTTGAGTATCATTTACTCCATAGGACGCTGAGGATCCAATGGAGTAAATTTAAACACTGCATTACTGGGTTTCTGCCACCAGGGGGACCTCTGTAGCGCTCACCAGGGGGACCTCTGGTGGCCGAACCCCAGTACTTCATCATTCCAATTCACAGCAGGACCTGGCGAGTTGTCAAGGCTCGAACCTTAACTAGTGCTAGAAATAAGGGTCATTTTATTTTTACTCTTGTCTTTGGACAAGAGTAGTCTTTACATTTATATTCTCCAGGCAATAACAGTAGGGGACTTAAACTATCCTAACATCAACTGGGATTCAAACCGTGTGATGGCACAGAGGGCGCAAAATTCTTGATTGGTGTCTAGGAGAACTTTTTAGCCAGTACGTGACAAGCCCAACAAGAGGGGATGCAATTCTAGATTTAGTTCTGGGAAATGAAGATGGGGCAAGCTGGTGAAGTGACAGTGGGTGACCATATTGGGGATAGTGACCACAATTAAGTTAGTTTTAGCATTATTATGGAAAAGGACAGAGTTAAATCAGGAGTAAACGTTTTAAATTGGGGGAAGGCAAATTTTACAGAACTAAGACGTGATTTGGTAGAAATGGACTGGACACAACTAATGAGGAGAAATCAGTGGGAGGCACTAAAAAGTGAAATTCTACGGGTACAATGCAGACACGTCCCCTCAAAGAAAAAGGGTGGCATTGCCAAATTTAGAGCCCCCTGGTTGTCTAGAAGTATACGGGGTAAGATAAAGCAGAAAAAGAAAGCTTATGACTCTCACAGAAAACTAAATACTGCAGAAAGCCTAGAGAAGTATAGAAAGTACAGGGATGACGTAAAAAAGGAAATAAGGAAAGCAAAGAGAGAGCGTGAAAAAATATTAGCTAGTAAGATTATAGAAAACCCAAAGATGTTTTATCAGTACATTAAGAACAAGAGGATAGCTAAGGAAAAGGTGGAACCTATCAGGGATGATAAGGGTAACTTGTGTGTAGAAGCAGAGGATGTGGGTAGGGTTTTAAATGAATATTTTGTCTCCGTATTCACAAAGGAAAGGGATGATCCGGACATAGTAGTTCAAGAGGAGAGGTGTGAAATATTGGATAAGGTAAACATAACGAGAGAGGAAGTACTAGAGGGACTGGAATCCTTGAAAGTTGATAAGTCACCAGGGCCGGATGGATTGTTTCCTAGGCTATTGAAGGAAGCCAGGGAGGAAATAGCGGATGCTCTTAGGATCATTTTCCAATCCTCACTAGATATAGGGGAGGTACCGGAGGATTGGAAGACTGCAAACGTAGTACCATTGTTTAAAAAGGGTACGAGGGAAAGGCCAAACAATTATAAGCCGGTCAGTCTTACCTCGTGGTGGGTAAACTAATAGAATCAATATTGAGAGATAGGATAAACTGTCACTTGGAAAGGCATGGTTTAACCAGGGATAGTCAGCATGGATTTGTTCAGGGAAGGTGATACCTTACAAATCTGATTGAATTCTTCGAGGAAGTGACAAGGAGGATTGATGAGGGTAGTGCAGTGGATGTTATCTACATGGATTTTAGTAAGGCATTTGACAAGGTCCCACATGGCAGACTGGTCAGAAAGGTAAAAGCCCATGGGATACAGGGAAATGTGGTGAATTGGATCCAAAATTGTCTCAGTAACAGGAAAGAAAGGGTAAAAGTCAATGGATATCTTTGCGAATGGAAATCCGTTTCCAGTGGTGTGCCACAGGGCTCAGTGTTAGGTCCCTTGCTGTTTATGGTATATATTAATGATTTGGACTTGAATGAAGGGGGCATGATTGGCAAATTTGCAGACGACACAAAAATTGGCTGTGTAGTTGATAGTGAAGAGGATAGCTGTAGAATCCAAGAAGATATCAATGGGTTGGTGGAGTGGGTGGAAAAGTGGCAAATGGAGTTCAACCCGGAGAAGTGTGAGGTAATGCACTTAGGGAGGGCAAACAGTAAAAGGGAATATGCAGTAAACGGGAATATATTGAGAGGGGCAGAGGAAGTGAGAGACCTTGGAGTGCATGTGCACAGGTTCCTGAAGGTGGCAGTACAGGTAGATAAGGTTGTGAAGAAAGCATACGGAATGCTCTGTGTTATTAGCCGAGGTATAGATTACAAAAGCAGGGATGTAATGATGGAGCTGTATAAAACGCTGGTGAGGCCACAGCTGGAGTATTGTGCGCAGTTCTGGTCACCACATTACAGGAAGAAACTAATTGCTCTGGAGAGAGTACAGAGAAGATTTACAAGAATGTTGCCAGGGCTTGAAAATTGCAGCTACGAGGAGAGATTGGATAGGCTGGGGTTGTTTTCCTTGGAGCAGAGGAGGCTGAGGGGTGACTTGATTGAGGTGTACAAAATTATGAGGGGCTCAGCTGGAGTAGACAGGAAGTACCTGTTTCCCCTAGCGGAGAGTTCAAGAACTAGAGGACATAGATTTAAGCTGATTGGCGGAAGGATTAGAGAGGACATGAGGAAAAACCTTTTTACCCAGAGGGTGGTGGGTGTATGGAATTCGCTGCCCGAATTGGTGGTAGAGGCAAGGACCCTCAACTCTTTTAAAAAGTACCTTTTTTTTTATTATGGGATGTGGGCGTCGCTGGCGAGGCCAGCATTTATTGCCCATCCCTAATTGCCCTTGAGAAGGTGGTGGTGAGCCACCTTCTTGAACCGCTGCAGTCCGTGTGGTGAAGGTTCTCCCACAGTACTGTTAGGAAGGGAGTTCCACGATTTTGACCCAGCGACAATGAAGGAACGGAACTGGACCTGCACCTAAAGTGTTGTAAGCTGCAGGGCTACGGACCGGGTGCTGGAAGGTGGGATTAGAATGGGCACCTGGTTGTTCTTCGAGCCGGCGCGGACACGATGGGCCGAATGGCCCCCTTCTGTGCTGTATCTTTTCCATGGTTCTAGAAGAAGCGGTAGAAAGTGTAAGAGAAAGCTATTATAATTCACCAAGGATATGCACATGGGTGTTTGACAAAATGTTATGTTGTTAAGTTTCCTTTTTTTATAACGGCGCATAAAATTTAATGATTTGCACCACTTCCCCGTCTTGCCCATTATTGTGACCCGAGTACCAATTCGCCCTTTCAGTTGCTTCATTGAATAAAATGGGCCTATACTCTCTGGAGTTTAGAAGAATGAGAGGTGAACTAATTGAAACATATAAGATTCTGAGCGGGCTTGACAGGGTAGATGCTGAGAGGCTGTTACCCCTGGCTGGAGAGTCTAGAACTAGGGGCCATAGTGTCAAGATAAGGGGTCAGCCATTTAGGTCTGATGAGAAATTTCTTCACTCAGAGGGTTGTGAATCTTTGGAATTCTCTCTCTCTATGATTCTATCATTCTGTAAAAGTCCAGTGAATAGGTTTGGAAAGAAACATTCAAAGTGACTCCATGATTTGTGGAAGTGCCTTCACCTTTATACAATGGATTGTGGCTGATTTATACTCCGTCCACTCTCCTGGTTTAACCCTATCTCCTGTTTCAGTGCTCTTTGGTTCACAGTGTTACAAAAAAATAGAGAAAAAAGTTCAGACTGAGGCTGGTAATTGGGGCAGTGAATGCTGAAGGTGCCACAATGTGTTGTGTTGTAAAGTTCTGTATAAATTTGTGTTAAGCTTTACCTTCCATGTAGACAATTATTGTCACTGTCTCTTTATTCCCCCATCAGGAGCGTTTGTACTTTGTAATGGAATACGTTAATGGAGGTGACCTCATGTACCAGATTCAGCAGGTGGGCAGATTCAAGGAACCCCACGCTGTGTAAGTATCTGGCTCAGTGCAGAATTCCCCTTCCCTCTCCATTTCAGTAAGGCTCTTCCTCAGAAGTAGATCCCACGATTCGTTTAGTTTTACCAAACAGTCAGTGTCCCATGTCAAAGTCCTTTCTGTATTGAATGCACTGGACGGATTCCATTGAGCTTTAATTGCGATGCAACTACAGACTTAAAGCATCACATTGTGAACCACACATGCTATTCTATGAAGTGTTTTTTTCATATGAGTTGTGCCATCGAGTCCCAGTCTCTTGTTCCCAGCTCTTGATTTCTTGCTCCCCTCTCTCCAGCTCCTGTTCCCCACTCCCTTCTGCCCAGCAGCTAGTCTTCCACTCCCCTCTCTCAGGTTCCTACTCCCATCTGTGCACAAGTAATCCAGAAGTCTGGACTAATAATCCAAAGAACGTGAGTTCAGAACCCACCGTGGGCAGTTTGAGAATTTGAATTGAGTTTTAAATTTTTTTTTTAAATCTAGAAATAAAAAGCTGGTATCTATAAAAGTGACCATGAAGCTGTCAGATTGTCATAAAAATCTAACTGGTTCACTAATGTCTGTAAGGGAAGGAAACCTGCTGTCCTTACCCGGTCTGGGCCTATATGTGACTCCAGTCTCACATCAACGTGGTTGACTCTTAATCACCCTCTGAAGCGGCCTAGCAAACCACTCCGTTATCTTCTCAGGGCAACCAGGGATGAGCAATAAATGCCAGCCTTGCCAGCAACACCCACATCCTGAGAATGATTTTTAAAAAGTTAGTGCACATTAAAGACAAATGTATGGCTTTCCTGGAGCCACAGTGGCCTGGGAGTGCCCGGCCTAGGAGTGTCTATCTTGCACAATCACTTACACTATTGTCTGTCATTTTTAGGTTCTATGCAGCTGAGATTGCTGTCGGTCTGTTCTTTCTCCACAGTCGGGGCATCGTTTACAGGTAGGTGTGGCGGCAGCTCGCTCCAGAGAGACAGTATGACAGATCGAGCCATTACTGACTGCTGCAAATTGATAGTTAAGCCAAAAAAGTGTGCTAGTCATCACTAATAATGGTCTATAATAATAAAAACAGAAAATGCTGGAAATACTCAGCAAGTGAGGCAGCATCTGTGAAGAAAGAAACAGAGTTAACGTTTCAGGTCGATGACCTTTCCTCAGAACTGGAAAAAGTTAAAGATTGAACAGTTTTTAAGCAAGTACAGAGCTGGGGGAGAGGAGGAAAGAATAAACGGGAAGGTCTGTAATAGGGTGGAGGGCAGGAGTGATTAAATAACAAAAGGGATGATGGTGCAAGGCAAGGAAGAGGGTGGTAATAGAACAAGTAGAGAAACAAAAGATATGTCTAGAGGAGCTGTAAATGGCAACAGCAGAACCATTACCAGCACCTGCTGTCTGGAAAGAATGGGAGCAGTGGTTATGATCTGGAGTTATTTAAATCACTGTTGAGTCCGGAAGGTTATAAAGTGCCTAAACGAAAGATGAGGTGCTGTTCCTCGAGCTTCCGTTAAGCTTCAATAGAACAGTGTAAGAGGCTGAGGACAGAGAAATCAGATTGGGAATGGGATGGAGAATTAAAATGGCAAGCGACCGGGAGGTCAGCGTCAGGCTTGTGGACTGAGTGGAGCTGTTCAGCAAAGCAATCACCCAATCACTAATGGTCTATTCAACTAGTAATCCTCAGGGGCCAGGGGCTGCAGTTGGGCTGTTGAATATTAGCAGGTATCAGTGACTGTGAATCTTGATGGGCATTTGACATTCACAGAGTCAAAACGGATAAAGTAAATGGCTCTTCCCAATCCCTCCCCCTGACCCCACATATTTGGGACTGTTTAGAAGAGACTTATTTATGTCTCTCCTCCTTAGCTTTTATAAAAAAGCCCCACCAAAAGTTGCTGAATGCCAACTGGTGCCTGTGTCCAGTCGTGTCCCTCCCATCAGTCACTGAACAGTTACCAACGTACTGTGGTTGACGGGCATGTGGATCAGATTGACAGATATTTCACATCAAGCTGGCAGCACAACCCTTAACTTCTATCTGTATGTCTGTGACCAGCTGTCAGCTCAAGCTCTCACAGAGCTTCAGGCTTCAGCTGAACAAAGTAGAAGAGGATGAGTGTAATATGGACCTGTTTCTGGCTGGGGCAGAGATCACTTCGTGCAAGGGGTAGGTACTCGGTGATAGAAATTAGGTTCAATGTGGTCTCCTGGACTAATTTCAATCGCCTAAAGGGGTCGGCGAGGAATTTTCCAAATATTTTTCCCTAAGAGGCCTGGGTTTTTAATTTGCTTTTTCACCTCTCCCAGGAGATTACATGGCTTCAGGTGGGGTGGGGAGTGTCTGTATTGTGATGCATGGGGCATCACAACTGTATGGGACAGGCTGGACGAACCACTTGGTCTTTTCCAGTCCGTCATTTTTGTATGTTCATATGATGTACACAGAGACACAGGTATATAAAATACATATATTATAATATACACACAGACAACAGTATATTTTATATAATATATAGTTAAGAATTTGATGTCTGCGCACACTTCCTTTCTGCACCACTTGACATCCTGTTGTTACATTTTTGAGGCACTTTTTGTGTCAACTTATTCCATTATAAATTCCTCTCCTCATTTATTATGGATTTTGCTTATGTAAACTTTGTCACACTGCGCAGTTATGGCTGGTTTTTATCTCCAGTCATTTTTCCTTGCTTTTAAATTTTGATTTATATGTTTATATATTAGTTTTATATTTCTTTTTCATCTAGCTTTCAGCCTTTTCATGATTGTTCCTCCCATCTTCAAGCCAGTATATCAGGCCCACTCTGTTTCTCCCCAGTCCCCTGCCTCTTCCCTAATGTTTCAGTAACTAGTGAGTCTGCTTCCTGACCCCCCACACTCTAAGACTATTAGTGAGCCTCCTGCTGTCACGCTCTACCCCAGCTCCTTGCTGCTCCCTGTGGTCACCCAGCTACCCACCCACCCGCTTGTTCTCCACTGCGTCTGTTCAATGTCACCCACCGATTGGCTACTGGCCCGATGTACAAAATATCCCCACGCAGCTCAGAGCTTCCACGGCCTAATCTTGACCGTTCTCGGCCCAGTCTTGTCCATTCTTGGCCCTCGTCAATGCTCACCTCACTGCCCATCGCTGCTACTGCTAGAAAGACCATTCTTGGCGACCAGCACTCCTCATTCTTGCAGACCAGCCGATCCCACGGCCCCTTCGAGAGAAGTTGGAGAAATCTTTTAGTTTATATGGGCCAGATTCTCCTCCACAATCCACCACAAAATTGGGCAGAGGATGAGGAAAGATTTGGGCCTCACTACCCGTCCTGCATTTTTCGCATGGCTGGATCTGCCACTGGCTGCTCCTCTCCTGCCCACTGCATATAAATGGCAACAGGGCCCAGGCTCCTGGCAGGATCCCGTCCCCCCCCCACCGTGTTACCGCCACGTCCGAGGGCAGCCATGGAGAAGCTAGGAAAAGGCCTCAGGAAGCAGCGGTAACAGTGCTGAGGTCCTGCCATGGAGCAAGATGGCCCTGTAGCACCTCCTCTTCCTCCATTCAAGCTCCCACGGACCTTGCTTTGAGTCCTCGGTCTCTGCCGAGGCCTACTGAGCTGCCGGTCTCCAGGTATCTCCGCCCCTTTAATTGCCTGGGCCCTTCTTATGGTGCTACACCGATGGTCCCACAGCAGCACCACCAGGACTTTTTGAACAGGCAACGGCAGGCTCCCTCCTGGCAGTGGGGATCCTGCCAGTAGCCCACCATGCATCTACCCAGAAAACAGATCCGAAGGTTTGGGCTGTGTCAGAGGGGCAGGTGGATGTTCTGCATGTTTTCTTTATACGAGTAACACAGGCGTTATATACATGATGTTTACGGGTGACTATCTGCACTTTAACTGCCGTCAATCTCCAACAGAGACCTGAAGTTGGATAATGTGATGCTGGATTCAGAAGGACATATAAAAATAGCTGACTTTGGCATGTGCAAGGAGAACATGGGGGAAGGGGTAACGACCAAAACCTTCTGCGGTACACCTGACTACATCGCACCTGAGGTACGGAGTAACTTCACATGTACCTTTCTGTTGGTGTAATACCAGCTTTGAGCAGGTATCAACTCCTGTATATGAGCAATACAATGAATATATGCATCATTACCAGCCTTACATAGAAGGAGGCCATTCCATCCCTCGAGCCTGTTTCGCAATTCAATTGGATCAAGACTGATCTGTATCTTAACTCCATTTACCCGCCTTGGTTCCATATCCCTTAATACCCTTCCCCAACAAAACTCTATCAGTCTCAGCTTTGAAATTTTCAATTGACCCCATACCTCAACAGCTTTTTGGGGGAGAGAATTCTTGATTTCCACTACTTTTTGTGTGAAGTGCTTCATGACTGTTATTGCTTTTCAATTACATCTACAAGGGAAGTGGGAGTTTGACATTGGGCAGTCTCTCCCCTAAGATATGTACAACTTCCCCTCCCTGGTGATAGTGACTAGGGATCTATACAAGCCCCTCCCTTGGATGTGCACGGGGAACCAATATCATGTAGACTAGCTATCATGGCCGAGATCCCACTGAAGATGCTGGTGTTTGTGCACCCATCCAGATACTGAGAGATTGAGTTGTTAACTGGGTGGCCCATAATTTGGGGCCAGATGGGTCATATATATCATATAGACAAGTGCAATAATTAGGATAAGGAGCTGCCCACAAGAATCATAGAATGATACAGCACAGAAGGAGGTCATTCAGCCCATCGTGCCTGTGCTGGCTCTTTGAAAGGGCTATCCCAATCTCTGTATTGATGCCCTGTTTTGGGGAGTGGGTGTCTTGAGTCACTCGGGTACCAATTGTAGCTGAACTGCCGGTTGACCAATCACAGATTGTGTTTTGTTTGATCACTGACCTGTCTGAATGAGTTCTGATGCTTGTTTATTTCAAGGTCTTATTTTCAGGCCTCTTTCCAGTAGCGTTTGGAAGAGGTGCAGGAATTGGGGTATTTTTGTGCTTGGAATGTTTAAATCATGCTGAGTTCTCAGAATTAGATTTTATTAAGGGGATGGGATGAGCTGAGTATCTGACCTGTAAGGAAACAAGTCAGTCTCCAAACCAATCTGCTGGAAAATCTACACTTGTAGAATTTCTATTTGCCCAATATGGGGTCCCAACAGAGACACGCGCCATTTAGTTTTACCCAAGTCTGGAGAGTTAAGGAGCAGGTTGACAGGCGTCATGGACAGCATCATCCTTGTGTCTGAGCCCCTTGGCCGATCGCTCCTAGCAAAGAGGCCATTAATCTGACTACACTCTTGCCCATGACAACTAAGACATATCCTCTTGATGAAAGGGGTAATGAGACAGTGGTCTAAATTTCCTAGAGACCTTGAACATTGCAATTGGAAAGCCAAACTATTCACAATGACCCAATCGATTGCTGTGCTGCTTTGAGCCCCATGAAATGCTGCATAATATATGGACCTCAGAAAGCAAGCAGAGAACACTGCATCTGGAAGGATTTGCACCACCTTTAAAGCTCCAGGACTCTCATATTTCAGTTACCCATGGGTAGTAACGGGCAGTCAGAAAACAATTCCGTGAGGTTGCCTAGAGATATGTCTACAGTCTTGAATTTAAAATTCTCATCCTTGTGTTCAAATCCCTCCATGGCCTTGCCCTTCTCTATCTCTGTAACCTCCTCCAGCCCTCTGCTCCCTTCCAATTCTGGCCTCTTGCACATCCCCGATTTCCATTGGCAGCCGTGCCTTCAGCTACCTAGGCCCTAAGCTCTGGAATTCCCTCCCAAAACCTCTCCACCTCTCCTCCTTTCAGGCTATCCTTAAAACCTACCTCATTGACCAAACTTTTGGTTACCTGTCCTAACATCTCTTTATCAAAAGCAAAATACTGCAGATGCTGGAAATCGGAAATAAAAATAGAAAATGCTGGAGAAGCTCAGCAAGACAAGCAGCATCTGTGGAGAAAGAAACAGAGTTAACGGGCTCGATTTTAAACGTAAATTGTGGGTGCATTGGGGGCGGGGGGGCTGCAAAAATTGCAGAAATGCAGAGCGGGTTCAGAAGCTGGCTCCAACCCGCCGACTTCCGAGTTCTCCACAGACGCACCAGTGTGCACGCGGGCATCCCGAATCCGGAAGTCCCACAGCAATTAAAGCCGGCAAGATGATAGTTAAAGAACCAAATGCACCTCATTGAGGTACTTAAGGCACTTGTGACATATTAGGTATTTAGAATGATTTTTAACTTACCTGGGCGGCTTTCTCACGGCTTCCGATTCATGCCTGGAAACCAGGCATGAAGGGCTGGATCAGGCAAAAAAGAAACAAAATAAATTAAATAAAAAACCATTGCACGAAGTTAAAACACATCAACCTAACTTTCCACCCTGCTCCGATGTACGATATGTCCCTCTCCAATCTCCCCTTTTTCACCCCTCCCCCCCGTTGTCCCCCTCCAATGTCCCCCTCTTCACCCCCCCCCGATCTCCCCCTCTTCACCCCCCCAATCTTCCATTCCAGCGCCAGATGACTTTTTCTCCCCCCCCCCACCCCCAGCCCTCACGTTGCAGCTCCTGTCGACCTATCAATCAGGCTGGCTGCCGGGCGCGGATCCCGGAAAGAACTTTAATCACCATCAATTATATTGTGATCGCGTTGGAAACAATAAGTTTTGTTTATTCGGGTTTGCCATGCGCACCTTCACCCCCCCACCGCCCCCCCCCCCCCACCACCGCCAACCCGTCACCATTTCAAAATTGAGCCCAACGTTTGACAAAAGGTCTTCGACCTGAAACGTTAACTCTGTTTCTTTCTCCACAGATGCTGCCTCACTTGCTGAGCTTCTCTAATATCTCTTTATGTGGTTCAGTGTCAAATTTTGTTTGATAACGCTCCTTTGAAGTGCCTTGGGACGGTTTACTATGTTAAAGTTGCTATTTAAATGCAAGTTGTTGTTGAGGGTCTTCCAGTCCTTAACACCATCCAGTAATGTACACGAGATCCACAAGCCAGGTCCTAACCCCTTTAAAGATTATCTCAGATAAAGTTAATCAAATGCACCACAACCTCCCCTGCAACTGAGTCCTGGTCAGTGATTGGAGTCACACCTCAGGACCTGTCTATATCCAGGTTAACTGGCCCTTTGACTAGTTGGTAACCATAGGGCCTTAGGAGATGGTCACTGACCACTCTTTATGTTTCCTGAAAGCTCAGGACACTAATCTGTTAACAGGAAATGAAAAGTTCGATATCAGTCTTCCTACTATGGAAGGAGCTGGCACTCCAAAAGACAAACTTTGAGAGGAGCCCTTACTCTTCCATGGTGGAATGGTCTCTGAGGCAGTGATCTGAATGAGATGCATTACTTATTTAACCACTGTCATTTGTGTTTTGCGATGAAGCCCAACACACTCACATTTTCTACTGCACTTCTCCATCAGCATTATTCTGCTTTGATACTTCCCACGGGCAACATCTAAAGATCTACTAAGGATGCTCGTGTATCTCTCTTCACATCCCATAAAATAGTGATTTATGGAGCAGCTTTGTACTGCTAAACTGGCTGAATGTTCTAGTTGTTGTGTGAACTCCTTCCTCATCATAGCTATGGGCTACTGACTGCTCCTGCCAGGCTGCTCTTGGAGTTCTCTGCAGCGACCGAGATTCTGCCCAGCTCTCGGTGATTGATTATAGACAGAAGAATTTGCCATATGCCATGTTGTTCAATGTTGCTTCTAGTCATGGTCTCAACCACTGGAGCAGCCTTTTACAATAATTCATTCCTGGGATGTGGGTGTCGCTGGCAAGGCCAGCATTTATTGCTCGTCCTTAGTTGCCCTGAGAAGCAATTTTTTAATACAACCAAGTGGCGTGCTAGGCCACTTCAGAGAGCAGTTAAGAGTCAACCATGTTGGTATAGGACTGGAATCACATTTAGACCCCTTAGACCCCTCAGTATGTAGCACTCACCCCTCTGAGTCAGGAGGTTCTGGGGTCAAGTCCCACTCCAGAGACTTGAACACACAACCTAGACTGACACTCCCAGTGCAGTACTGAGGGAGTGTTGTACTATCAGAGGTGCTGTCTTTTGGGTGAGATGGTAAACTGAGGCCCCGTCTGCCCTCTCAGATGGACGTAAAAGATCACACGTCACTGTTTCAAAGAAGAGCAGAGAGGAGTTCTCCCTGGCGTCCTGGCCAATATTTATCCTTCAACCAACATGACTTAAATAATAAACAGATAATCTGGTCATTGTCACATTGTTGTTAGTGGGACCTTGCTGTGCCCAAATTGGCTGCCGCATTTCCTACATTACAACAGTGACTACACTTCAAAAGTACTTCATTTGCTGTAAAGTGCATTGGAACGTCCTGTGGTTATGAAAGACGCTGTATAAATGCAAGTCTTTTCTTTCTTTTCTTTCTTTTTCTTTTCTTTCAGGTCTCTCACTCTTTATAATACAATTGAAATGAGCCTGTTACTTGGGCTGTGGAGTAGTGCATGCTGTAGATCTTGCTGTGAGCTGCTGGCTCTGTCCTGTGATGCAGGGCTTTTTTCTGCTGTAATTGCAGACTCTAATTCTGCTGATAGCACAGGAGCAGCAGATGGTGGTGCCTGAGGCCTGGACCGTGTTGTATTTGGAAATGGGCCTTATCGCAGTGGAACAAATGAAGCCTTAACCAGCCTTCTTCAGGCTTCCAGCTGTTACCAGGCAGATTTCCATTGATTTGTGGAGTGTATTTTTTTCCCTCTCATAACCTGTCAGTCGAATTATGCCTCTTCCCTCTGGCGTTCACATCTATCTGCTTCTCCAAAACTATTGCTTCACAACACCATACTGGGGAGGGGGAGGTGGGAAGTGGGAGTGCCATCTGTCAGTTCCAGTCTAACTCGCTAACGGTGGGTATGTTTCCATAACTGGGCCTGGACCCGTCAGCATCTGCTGTCCCCCCGACATGGCACTCCGCAGGGTGACCTTGCCGTGGCACGTGTCTCCAGCCATAATCCATGTCCTGGCAATCAGTGGTGCAGTTTGCTGGAGCACTGACAAATGATCCTGATGTGTTTTAAATCGGTGTTGGCTCTATGCAGTTGCTGCAGCGTCTGACACAACTAATAAAATCATTTCTGTCTTTCCAGATCATTGCCTACCAGCCGTATGGAAAGTCTGTGGATTGGTGGGCATATGGAGTGTTACTGTATGAAATGCTGGCAGGGCAGGTAATGATTCCAAAATTCAAAGTCTTCAGAAAGGTTTTTGGACTGGAGGAAGGTATACAGTGGTGTTCCCCAGGGGTTGGTACTAGGACCACTGCTTCTTTTTTTGATGATGTGGAGATGCCGGTGATGGACTGGGGTGATGGACTTTTTTTGATATAAATGACTTGGACTTGGGTGTACAGGGCACAATTTCAAAATTTGCAGATGACACAAAACTTGGAAGTGTAGTAAACAATAAAGATGATAGTAATAGACTTCAAGAGGACATAGACAGGCTGGTGGAATGGGCGGATTCATGGCAGATGAAATTTAGCGCAGAGAAGTGCAAAGTGATACATTTTGACAGGAAGAACGGGGAGAGGCAATATAAAATAAATGGTACAGTTCTAAAGGGGGTGCAAGAACAGAGAGATCCGGGGGTAGATGTGCACAAATCTTTGAACGTGGCAGGACAGAAAGCGGTTAAAAAAGGGATCCTGGGCTTTACAAATAGAGGCATAGAATACAAAAAAAAAGGAAGTTATGTTGAACCTTTATAAAACATTGGTTCAGCCACAACTAGAGTATTGTGTCCAATTCTGGGCACCGCACTTTAGGAAGGAAGAGAAGGCCTTAGAGAGGGTGCAGAAAAGATTTACGAGAATGGTTCCAGGGATGAGGGACTTCAGTTACGTGGATAGAATGGAGAAGCTGGGGTTGTTCTCCTGAGAGCAGCGAAGGTTGAGAGGAGATTTGATAGAAGAGTTCAAAATCATGAAGGGTTTAGATAAAGTAAGTAAAGAGAAACTGTTCCCATTGGCAGAAGGGTTAAGAACCAGAGGACACCGATTTAAGGTGATTGGCAAAAGAGCCAAAGGTGACACGAGGAAAAACCTTTTTTGCAGCGAGTGGTTATGATCTGGTATGTGCTGCCTGAAAGGGTGGTGGAAGCAGAGTCAATCATGGCTTTCAAAAAGGAATTGGATAAATACTTGAAGGGAAAAAATTTGCAGGGCTACGGGGAAAGAGCACGGGAAATGGGACTAACTGGATTGCTCTTACAAAGAGCCGGCACGGGCTCGATGGGCCGAATGGCCTCCATCTGTGCTGTAACCATTTTATGGTTCTATGAGTAATTGGAATAAAAGTTTATGGCAATGGAATGGAGAGAGGGAGCAGAGACTGCTGGAGGGAACAGAAACTTTTTTATATAACTGGTCTACAAGGTAAACAAGGATACCAAGCAACTGGGTGGTACATGTGTGGACCTGTGTGTGCACGTGTATGTCTGGGTCTGTCTGTGTGTGTGCGCATGTACGTCTGGGTCTGGGTCTGTCTGTGTGTGCGCGCGTGTATGCCTGGGTCTGTCTGTGTGCGTACGTGCGTGTCTGGGTCTGTCTGTGTGTGCGTACGTGTGTGTCTGGGTCTGTCTGTGTGTGCGTACGTGTATGCCTGGGTCTGTCTGTGTGCGTACGTGTATGCCTGGGTCTGTCTGTGTGCGTACGTGTATGCCTGGGTCTGTCTGTGTGCGTACGTGTATGCCTGGGTCTGTCTGTGTGCGTACGTGCGTGTCTGGGTCTGTCTGTGTGTGCGTACGTGTGTGTCTGGGTCTGTGTGTGTGTGCGTGTGTGTCGGTGTCTGTGTCTCTCCACTCACCGTATTTACACACATAACATTACAGCTTTCAACTTTTGCCCTTTTTTCCTTTTTCCTCCAGCCCCCTTTTGATGGCGAGGATGAAGATGAGCTTTTCCAATCTATCATGGAGCACAATGTAACTTACCCCAAATCAATGTCCAAAGAAGCAGTGTCCATTTGTAAAGGAGTAAGTGTTGATTGAGTGAGTGCTACATTCAGTAGAAGGCAAGCACTGGCGTAGCTCAGTAATGTGCTAAATGTCAGGGAGTTTGGGACGGACTCAGAACAAACAATCTCTTCAAATCTTCCCGGATGCATTTTCCATACAGACCCTTGCAGGGGGAACCCTCACCTCTATAATATAAATGTGCACATTAATATCTCCTCCCTGTTACTGTTACAGCAAAGTAAATGCAGCTCCGAGGAATTTCACGGCCCACGTTTTTTGCCACCTTGGTGTGTCCTGTGGAGTTGTAATGTACAACTGACATGTTATATAGTAGGTTATAATACTATATAATGTACAGCTGATATGTTATATAATAGTTTATAATACTATATAATGTACAGTTGATATGTTATATAGTAGGTTATACTACATAATGCTTAGCTGATATGTTATATAGTAGTTTATAATACTATATGATGTACAACTGATGTTATATAGTAGTTTATAATACTATATAATATACAGCTGCTTTATAAAGTTTATAATACTATACAATATACAGCTGATATGTTATTATATAGTAGGTTATAATACTATATAATATGCAGCTGATTTTTTTTTATTCGTTCATGGGATGTGGGCGTCATTGGCGAGGCCAGCATTTATTGCCCATCCCTAACTGCCCTTGAGAAGGTGGTGGTGAGCCGCCTTCTTGAACCGCTGCAGTCCATGTGGTGAAGGTTCTCCCACAGTGCTGTTAGGTAGGGAGTTCCAGGATTTTGACCCAGCGACGATGAAGGAGCAGCGATATATTTCCAAGTCGGGATGGTGTGTAACTTGGAGGGGAACATGCAGGTGGTGGTGTTCCCATGTGCCTGCTGCCCTTGTCCTTCTGGGTGGTAGAGGCCGCGTGTTTGGGAGGTGCTGTCGAAGAAGCCTTGTCGAGTTGCTGCAGTGCATGGTACACACTGCAGCCACGGTGCACCGGTGGAGAAGGGAGTGAATGTTTAGGGTGGTGGATGGGGAGCCAATAAAACGGGCTGCTTTGTCCTGGATGGTGTCGAGCTTCTTGAGTGTTGTTGGAGCTGCACTCATCCAAGGAAGTGGAGAGTATTCCATCACACTCCTGACTTGTGCCTTGTAGATGGTGGAAAGGCTTTGGGGAGTCAGGAGGTGAGTCACTCGCCGCAGAATATCCAGCCTCTGACCTGCTCTCGTAGCCACAGTATTTATATGGCTGTTCCAGTTAAGTTTCTGGTCAATGGTGACCCCCAGGATGTTGATGGTGGGGGATTCGGTGATGGCAATGCCATTGAATGTCAAGGGGAGGTGGTTAGACTCTCTTGTTGGAGATGGTCATTGTCTGGCGCAAATGTTACTTGTTATAGAGTAGCTTATATAATCCTATATAATATATAGCTGAAATGTTATAGAACAGCTTATATAATACTATATAATGTACAGCTGATATGTTATATAGTAGGTTATAATACAATATAATATAGTGCTGAGAGCAGCATCTTCTGAAGTAAATACTGGAGGTTTAAACATCCCAGATGGGTTAGCCATCAATCTGCATAACCAGGTGCACACATAGACTGTACACATGAAAGACATGAGGGAGTATTCAGCATGAATGCACAATTTGCCAGGGATTTGCTTCTAATCTGCTTCTACTCATCTACTGGCAAATCAAAGCACTAAATGGCTTGCTCCTCTCTTAGGCTGAATTGAATCGTCCAGAAGCCACTGCAAATTGGAACGACACAAATCTATCTGTCAGCTTTATTTCCCATCATGTCACTCAAACCGGAAAGTAGAAAGCTGTCAATGACGAGATCATTATTGCAGCATCTGTTAGCTGCAGTGCAATGACTTCTCATGACTATTGGATCAGCTACTGCAAAAATAAAACCAAAAAAACTACAAGGCCAGCAGTTTCACTGAGTGAAGTGTGTGGCCGAGTTAGTGTTCACAGAACTATTGGAGTTGAAGCGTAGGATGGGTGTGGATAAGGGTGATATGAGAAATCTCTAAATACTCCCTCTAGGTAATGAGCTTTTATTGGACACACTGTAAAAATCTAAACTTACTGTCAACTCTTTAACAAACTGATCCTTACAACAAAATTAAACCAATTAAGCTCATGTAGGTAAAGATTTCTTTAATGTATTATATGTGCCATGAAACAATTAGAGATGAGTCACTCCCTGAAAGCACTGAGGTGGTTGTAGCCCTTACGTTAGTCCGCCTGCCTGAGAATGTTCTTTAAACATCATACAGTAACTCGTGTGTCTGTGTAGAATCCCTATGTGGGTCATTCGTGTCACGGGCTCATTCATTTATCCCTTGTGAAGGTACGCTCAGTTCCATTATTAGTCCTATCAGCTGTCAGCTCCTTTCTCTTGGTAACAATTCCTGCCGGACAAGAAACGTATTAAACTATGGTGTTGGAATGAAAGAGCTGTGTTTTTGATTTGCTTTACTGTGATCTAGAAGTATTCCCCAAAATACTGTGATTTGAAGAACTCCAATCAGTTATTCACCATTAGAGGTGTCCGTCAGCTGAATGGGTGGGACAATTCATGGTATGTGACTGTTGGGACTTACAATATAGTCCTGAATAATAACAGGCTTGGACACTAGAGGTAGATTACCTTCACAGATTCATTGAACATTAGGAAATTATTACAAGCAAGCAATACATCTATATACTCATGAATAGGATACCCATTGGGGACTGAGATCTTCCCCTATCTAAGATGGTTCTTAATCTTGAGTAACATAGAGCATACAACTCCGTCCCATATTTATATCTCTTACTAAAACTCAACCTACTTTGGTCACATGATATCACAGAATCTTACAGCACAGAAAGAGGTAATTCGGCCCACCGTGCCTGTGCTGACTCTTTAAAGGAACTATCCAATTAGTCCCACTCCTCCACTCGTGATGTAGCCCTAGCACCATGTGCTATCCCTTTGTCTAAACCTGACTTAAACCAGTTCTGCAGTATTGCACATGACCTGTTTCAGTGCAAAAACTGCTAGCTGCTGTGTCATGTTCTTCAAAGCTTATCTAGTGTTCATACTTTTCCATCATGTGCCCAGCATGAGAATGTGCATGGACTCCTCATAGCAACCACAGATTGATTTTAACCTATTCACTGCCAACAGTGACTTAACCGAACACCACTGCCTGTCTCGTGGTAGAATCTGCATCTTGAGGATGGGGAGCATGTGACACAAGATGCTGGAGCACTAACACGTGCTAGCTCACAGTGAGAGACAACCAAGTTGCCAATCCTAGGTGCTATTCACACCTGCATCTCTTCCACAATATTTTACTGATGATGAACACCTAAACTCGCTCCAGTTCTGCATGGTTCGGGTGGGTGTTAACCCTCCACGCTTGCCTCCCACTGGTTCAATGCCCACAGACTAAAATCAGCTCAACAGGACCTTAAGTAAATTTCAAAGGCTGCTACTGAAAAGCAATGTGAACTGAAGGTAAACCTGGTGTGCATAAGGAAATTGACAGAAGGAATAGGTTGCATGGCTTTTATTAGGAGAGTGATGTCAGCAAGCTGAGTGGGTGTCCCAGAGAACTATACTGGGCCCTCGATTGTTTTCACTTTATATTTTACTGACTTGGATTCCAACCCAATGCAAGTGGACAGATTCACAGATGATATTAAACAGTTGGGGCAGTTGACTTGGATAAAACCAGAGACCTACAAAAGGTGTTTGATAAAATCTGTATGTGGGCAGATGAAATTTAATACAGACAAGTGAAAGGTACTGTACATTGAAAGGACGTTATGAGGATAACATGGATGGGGTAGAAATAGCTAAAGGTGAAAAGGCTCCTGGCTGTAATAGTAGATTCCACACTTAATATATCAAATTACTGCGGGATAGCAATAAATAAAGCAAGTCAAATGCTGAATTATATCGCAAGGTCTGTTGAGCATGTTGGTGCCCTGGTCATCAATGTGTTTAGTCTTGATCACCAAGGGAAACATTCAAGCCATGCAGGAGAGAGAGGAGCCACGAGGCTGATTCCTGGTATCAAAGGATTGAGTTGCAAGGAAAGACTGGAGAAATTTTGGCTCTAACCTTGAAAGGAAGTGACTGAAAGGGCACCTTTTATAGAAGTGTACTAGATATTAAATGGGATAGATAAGGTAAATCTGGAGCATTACTTCAAGAAATGAAGAAAGGATTTGAATTTATAAAGCGCCTTTCATGACTTCAGGACTTCCCAAAGCACATTACAGTCAATGAATTACTTTGGGAGTGTAGTCGCTGTTGTAATGTAGGAAATGTGGCTGCCAATTTGCACACAGCAAGGTCCCACAAACAACAATGAGATAATGACCAGTTAACCCGTTTTTTAGTGATATTGGTTGAGGGATAAATATTGTCCAGGACACCAGGGAGAACTCCCCTACTCTTCTTCGAAATAGTGTGCTGGGATCTTTTACGTCCACCTGAGAGGGAAGACGGGGCCTTAGTTTAACATCTCATCCGAAAGACGACTGACAAAGAATGACAGAGCCCTACCACAAGGGGCATTGGAAAAAACTGGTGCAAGGACAATTTAGGCATGATTTCATTTCTTCATACAAAGTGTGAACAATAATTGAAGTGGTCTTTAGCTAGAGTAATGGAGGTGACTCTGCCTTACAAGATAGATGACATGTTGGAGAATGCATGTTTTTTTAAATTCTGGATAGTTGAGCTAAGATGAGTGGGATGGTCGTCTTCATCGGTATTTATTTTGTGATCTATTTTCCGATCACAGCTTTTAACGAAGCATCCAGCCAAACGCCTGGGATGTGGGCCTGAAGGCGAGCGAGACATCAAGGAACACGCATTTTTCCGATGGATTGATTGGGAAAAGTTGGAACGCATGGAAATTCAGCCTCCGTTCAAACCAAAGGCGGTAAGTTGAATTTGGCCCTCCCTCCCCAGGGGCAGAGAAACAGAAAACAAAGGTGGAATAACATCTCTGTGCCTGTCAATTAATGCTATCTCACAGTGCCACTCCCAATAACCAGACTCCCCATACAGGCTCCCCGACTGTACCACTCCCGATAACCAGACTCCCCATACAGACTCCCCGACAGTATCACTCCTGATAACCAGACTCCCCGACAGTACCACTCCCAATAACCAGACTCCCCTTACAGACTCCCCGACAGTACCACTCCTGATAACCAGACTCCCCGACAGTACCACTCCTGATAACCATACTCCCCATACAGATGCTCCGACAGTACCACTCCTGATAACCATACTCCCCAACAATACCACGCCCGATAACCATACTCCCCATACAGACGCCCAGACAGTACCACTCCTGATAACCATATTCCCCATACAGACTCCCCAACAATACCACTCCCAATAACCAGGCTCCCCGTACAGACTCCCCGATAGTACCACTCCCGATAACCAGACTCCCCATACAGACTCCCCAACAGTACCACTCCCGATAACCAGACCACCCGACAGTACCACTCCTGATAACCAGACTCCCCGACAATGCCACGCCCAATAACCAGACTCCCCGACAGAACTACTCCCGATAACAAGACTCCCCGACAGAACTACTCCCAATAACCAGACTCCCCGACAGAACCACTCCCGATAACAAGACTCCCCGACAGAACCACTCCCGATAACAAGACTCCCCGACAGTACCATTCCCAATAACCAGACTCCCCGACAGAACTACTCCCAATAACCAGACTCCCCGACAGAACTACTCCCGATAACAAGACTCCCCGACAGAACTACTCCCGATAACAAGACTCCCCGACAGTACCACTCCCGATAACCAGACTCCCCGACAGTACCACTCCCGATAACAAGACTCCCCGACAGTACCACTCCCGATAACAAGACTCCCCGACAGTACCACTCCCGATAACAAGACTCCCCGACAGTACCACTCCCGATAACCAGACTCCCCGACAGTACCACTCCCGATAACAAGACTCCCCGACAGTACCACTCCCGATAACAAGACTCCCCGACAGTACCACTCCCGATAACAAGACTCCCCGACAGTACCACTCCCGATAACCAGACTCCCCGACAGTACCACTCCCGATAACAAGACTCCCCGACAGTACCACTCCCGATAACAAGACTCCCCGACAGTACCACTCCCGATAACCAGACTCCCCGACAGTACCACTCCCAATAACAAGACTCCCCGACAGTACCACTCCCGATAACAAGACTCCCCGACAGTACCACTCCCGATAACAAGACTCCCCGACAGTACCACTCCCGATAACAAGACTCCCCGACAGTACCACTCCCGATAACAAGACTCCCCGACAGTACCACTCCCGATAACAAGACTCCCCGACAGTACCACTCCCGATAACAAGACTCCCCGACAGTACCACTCCCAATAACAAGACTCCCCGACAGTACCACTCCCGATAACAAGACTCCCCGACAGTACCACTCCCGATAACCAGACTCCCCGACAGTACCACTCCCGATAACAAGACTCCCCGACAGTACCACTCCCGATAACCAGACTCCCCGACAGTACCACTCCCGATAACAAGACTCCCCGACAGTACCACTCCCAATAACAAGACTCCCCGACAGTACCACTCCCGATAACAAGACTCCCCGACAGTACCACTCCCGATAACAAGACTCCCCGACAGTACCACTCCCGATAACCAGACTCCAGTACAGACTTCCTGAAAGTGCCACAGCCTAACGCTGCCCCATGAGGACCCTCGGTGCAAGCTAAACAATGAAGTGAAGCAGCAGGGTTAAAATGCTGAGCGAGAGTGAGCATATGAGCAGACTGTGCTGGCTTTCTAGTATTTGTTATTTTATGGAATTTGAGGCCTCGTGGTTTGTGATTTCCTTGAATCCCCTCAACTCAGACATTACAGCTTTCAAGGTTAGCAGGAACCTGAGTCTGCATCTCGTGATCACAGACCCCTCCTATGAGGACAAGGTTTGATATGTCAGCCCTTTCCACACCAGTGCGATTGTCTTACACAAATTAAATTACAAAATATGTTTAAAAATAGTTTGGGATTTTTGGGGGTGGGGTGGAGAGTTCCAGAATGTTCTGAAGGAAATCTGATTTGTACAGTAGAAGTGAATCACTAAATGATTAGGGTGATGTTCTGTCTGATGTTTCAGTGTGATTTTGGGATGCTCAGCAGAATGTTTAACATAGATTCATAGTGAGGCAAGTCTGCACAATCTGCAGTTTTATATTAACTAGTGTAAGCAGGTGCCTTCATTGAAAACATACCAGCGATCAGTAACATCAGCCTGTAAACCAACACTCAGAACATTGAATTGACAACCTGTATCACTGAGTTTGTGTCTCCTTATATCAGCCTCGCTGGCTGTGTGTGTATATTCGTGGGTGTGTTAGGGTTGCCAACTCTGGTGGACATATTCCTGGAAATTTCATCACATGACCTCCCACTCACTCAAACTGCCATTTTTCCCCAGCTCCAATATTTTTATAACTAATAAACTTTCTTTCTCCTGGGTTGCTCACAGCAGTGTCCAGGGAGATTAATCTTTAATTCCTGGTCAATCCTAAAGGGTTGGCAACCCTAGTGTGTGTTTATGGAAGTCATTTTTTGAGTAGGCCCTGGCAGTAAAGAAACTTGCCCACCGCCACCCACTTCCTAATACACACGGGCAATAGTCAAGTCGTCAACACGTACTCGGTCAATTTAGGCCTTTATCAGTATTTTTTCTGGTTATGCCTGTCTATCTCTGTATATGTGTGTGTGTCTCTCTCTGCCTCTGTGCTTTGATCAGGTCAGGGGAGAGCAGAGGGATATGGGAGTGGCTGCATTAGAGGAGAACAGGAGGAAGGTGGGATTATCTAGGTGTCAGAACATGGGAACGGCTGGGTTAGAGAGGAGCAAGAGGGAGATGGGACTGTCTGGGTTGCAGGAGGTGCGAGAGGTTGGGGTAGAGGGGAGTAGGAGGGGGGGGTGGAAGTGTCTGGGTTGTGGGAGATGGGGGTGGCTGGTTTAAAAAGGAGCAGGAGGGAGGTTAGAATAACAGAGGCAAAGGGGAGCAAGAAGGATGTGGGAGTGACTGGGTTGAGGGAGCAGAAGAGAGATGGGTTAGAGAGGAGCCAGAGAGATATGAGAGTGGCTGGGCTGTGGGGCTATAGAGCAATTCAAACAAATATTATTTTTATGAAAAATACATACAAAGTAATCCCTGGAAGGTGAGGAAAGTAAATGAGAGATGAGATATATATGTTTGTAAAGGGTTTATATGAGGGGTGAAATAAGTGTAATATATGAAGGGTGAAAGATTTATAGGAAGGATGTATATGTCTGAGGGATATATATAATGGGGGAATGATATATGAGGGATATATGTGTTCTTTCTTTTAACTTGTTTGTATAAATTGGGCTCTTCCTTCATGTCCAATCAAACATGTATATTAATTACCACTGCGGACTTGATCACCTGATCTCTCTATCAGCCACCTTCCAGCCCATCTATGCTCAGGTCACCTCCCATCTACCTGAGCCTCTATCTCCCGTAATTCCTTCTTTCTCTTATCCCCTGTTGTTCAGCAACATGCCTTCTCAGTCCCACACCCCATCCAATGTGACTCTCCAGCTGATCTCATCTCCTACTGCTGTGTCAGGCTCAACTCCCTTCCAGAGGAGTCTGCCAATCAGCTCTGCTCTGCTTACATATCACTCTGAGATGGCACATTGCTGGCTGTCCTAGAAGAGCCACACTCACTACCTCACTCCCATGTCCTGGTGAAGACACTGCCCAGTTCATTCTCCGGGGGCTTAAACTCTTTACTTCCCTCTTTCATTGCCTCCCTTTCCACTTCTTACCACAAGCCTTCAGCTGCCGGCCTGCTCCATATCTATTGATATCTTGGGCCTCACAAACCTGGCTCACAGGCAGTGCTCTGGCCACCTCACTGAAACCACACCATTCAGCTACACGTTTCACAACATCCCCCACCCAAATTGCTGTGCTGGTGGTGTGGTGCTCATCATCGGGTCCCACCTTGACCTCTCTCCTTACTTCTCAAATAGGAGAAAGTGGCTATGAGCCCGTCACTTTATGGAAGAATGGCAGTGCAGCTGAAATATTATTGAAACTGATGGATGTTTTTGGACAGTCCTTATGGGGCGGACTCAGCAACAACAGAGCTGCACGTACGCTAGACTGGTGCTCACAACTTCTCTTAAGTTGTGTTTGCTACTGTTATGCTAGCTGAGGATCTTTGTTGACATCAGGGGATGGTCCATAAGGCCAGCAGAGGCGAATTTAAAATTCTCATCCTTATGTTCAAATACCTCTATGGCCTCGCCCTTCCCTATCTCTGTAACCTCCTACAACCCTGTGAGATCTCTGCGCTCCTCCAATTCTGGCCTCTAGCGCTTCCCCGATTTCCATCGCTCCACCATTGGCGGCCATGCCTTCAGTTGTCTAGGCCCTAACCTCTGGAATTCCATCGCTAAACCTTTCCGCCTCTCTCTCCTCTTTCAAGATCCTCTTTAAAACATACTACTTTGACCAAGCTTTTCGTCACCTGTCTTAATGTCTCTATGTGGCTCGGTGTCAGATTTTGTCTGGTAATGCTCCTGCCTTTACTACTTTAAAGGCGCTATATAAATGCAAGTCATTGTTGTTGTTGAGATTTCAGAACTGAGAGTGGAGGCATCGGCCCCCAAAATGTTCCATTTCTCAATACCTGATTGTGGAATGAGGGGAGTCATCATTTATAGGGAGGGAGGAAGTGAGTCAGATTCACTGTGACCAAACATGGCCCTGTCAGATTGACAAATTAAAAAACAAACAGTCTCTCGGTTCATCCATGTTGGTGTTTTTCCCGAACCCCCCCATCCTGCTTCCCTGCTTCCAGTGGACTAACCCCGACTGGCTCTGGGCTGCCCAGTGGAGATCTGCCCCACACATCCCAGAAAGCCCCAAGTTTGATCCCCAGACTGAATTAGCTGATCTCTGTTGGGGCACTACAATTGGTCTAAGTACCCCTGAGTTAAGGGAGGGGGAAATCAGATCTGGTTCCTGCTCCTGATCACAGAACAGTGGCCTCTGCTGGACAGTACCTGTGGATATCGAGTAAAGATCGTCTGTAATGTTCTCCATGGTTATTCTGTAACATCATTATATCAAAGGGAATTAGATAGTTATTTGTAAAGGAATAATATAAAAGAACATTAAGTACATCAGTACATTAAGAACAAGAGGGTAGCTAAGGAAAAGGTAGGACCTATCAGGGATGATAAGGGTAACTTGTGTGTAGAAGCAGAGGATGTGGGTAGGGTTTTAAATGAATATTTTGTCTCCGTATTCACAAAGGAAAGGGATGATCCAGACGTAGTAGTTAAAGGGGAGAGGTGTGAAATATTGGATAAAGTAAACATTACGAGAGAGGAAGTACTAGAGGGACTGGAATCCTTGAAAGTTGATAAGTCACCAGGGCCAGATGGATTGTTTCCTGGGCTATTGAAGGAAGCCAGGGAGGAAATGGCGGATGCTCTGAGGATCATTTTCCAATCCTCACTATATATAGGGGAGGTACCGGAGGACTGGTAGACTGCAAACGTAGTACCATTGTTTAAAAAGGGTACGAGGGAAAGGCCAAACAATTATAGGCCGGTCAGTCTTATCTCGGTGGTGGGCAAACTCTTAGAATCAATACTGAGAGATAGGATAAACTGTCACTTGGAAAGGCATGGTTTAATCAGGGATAGTCAGCATGGATTTGTTCAAGGAAGGTCATGCCTTACAAATCTGATTAAATTCTTTGAGGAAGTGACAAGGAGGATTGATGAGGGTAGTGCAGTGGATGTTGTCTACATGGATTTTAGTAAGGCATTTGACAAGGTCCCACATGGCAGACTGGTCAGAAAGGTAAAAGCCCATGGGATACAGGGAAATGTGGCGAATTGGATCCAAAATTGGCTCAGTAACAGGAAACAAAGGGTAAAAGTCGATGGATGTCTTTGCGAATGGAAATCTGTTTCCAGTGGTATGCCACAGGGCTCAGTTTTGGGTACCTTGCTGTTTGTAGTATATATTAATGATTTGGACTGGAATGTAGGGGGCATGATTGGCAAATTTGCAGACGACACAAAAATTGGCTGTGTAGTTGATAGTGAAGAGGATAGCTGTAGACTCCAAGAAGATATCAATGGGTTGGTGGAGTGGGCGGAAAAGTGGCAAATGGAGTTCAACCCGGAGAAGTATGAGGTAATGCACTTAGGGAGGCAAACTGTAAAAGGGAATATGCAGTAAACGGGAATATATTGAGAGGGGTAGAGGAAGTGAGAGACCTTGGAGTGCCTGTGCACAGGTCCCTGAAGGTGGCAGTACAGGTAGATAAGGTTGTGAAGAAGGCATACGGAATGCTCTCCATTATTAGCCGAGGTATAGAATACAAAAGCAGGGATGTAATGATGGAACTGTATAAAACGCTGGTAAGGCCACAGCTGGAGTATTGTGCGCAGTTCTGGTCACCACATTACAGGAAGGACGTAATTGCTCTGGAGAGAGTGCAGAGGAGATTTACAAGAATGTTGCCAGGGCTTGAAAATTGCAGCCACGAGGAGAGATTGGATAGGCTGGGGTTGTTTTCCTTGGAGCAGAGGAGGCTGAGGGGAGACTTGATTGAGGTGTACAAAATTATGAGGGGCCTAGATAGAGTAGACAGGAAGTACCTGTTTCCCCTAGCGGAGAGTTCAAGAACTCGAGGACATAGATTTAAGCTGATTGGCGGAAGGATTAGAGAGGACATGAGGAAAAACCTTTTTATCCAGAGGGTGGTGGGTGTATGGAATTTGCTGTCCGAATTGGTGATAGAGGCAAGGACTCTCAACTCTTTTAAAAAGTACCTGGACCTGCACCTAAAGTGCTGTAAGCTGCAGGGCTACAGACCAGGTGCTGGAAGGTGGGATTAGAATGGGCATCTGGTTGTTCTTCGAGCCGGTGTGGACACGATGGGCCAAATGGCCCCCTTCTGTGCTGTATCTTTTCTATGGTTCTAACATGAGAAAGGGCAGGGAAATGGGATCACTGTAGACAGTTCAGTTGAAGAGTTCACCATTCACAGGTGGAATGGGCCAAATGGCCTACTCCTGTGCTGTAATTTCCATAAATCTACCTTAAAGTTATAATGTGGATATCCACTGTCTAGCCCCAAACATGAAGATTGGTCACTGGAGCGAGGTACCAAGTGTCCGTGGAACTGTACCCACCCAGTACGACTCAGACCTTCAGGTGAATGGAGTTTGGTAAATGGTAAATGGAGTTAAGATACAAATCGGCCAAACAGGCTGAGGAGCTGAATGGCCTACTCCTGTTCCTGTGTTCAGGTGAGCTCGGCAGACAGAAAAAAAACATTAAAAATAGGCAAATTTAGCAACTGTGATGGAGCAGATTGTGAGCTGGAGTGGAGCCGGTGTTATTCTGGAGTAAGGCATCGAGGGATGTTATAAATCGATTGCATCTGCAGTGCACTATCCATTGCATTACTCATCTTCCCAGATTAGTTTGTTTTACAGAACTAACCCATTTATAAACTGTCAATCCCACCACACTCCATCCCATCACCTTTTTTCTTTCTCCTCCCACAGTGCGGGCGCAACGCCGAGAACTTCGACCGATTTTTCACCCGTCATCCGCCAGTCTTAACTCCACCTGACCAAGAGGTCATCGTGAATATTGACCAGGCAGAGTTCGAGGGGTTCTCCTTTATTAACTCGGGGTTTCTAAAGCCTGAAGTTACATGTTAAAAGCACTTGGGGGAATGGGGGAAAGGAGAGGGGGCGGGTCAAGTGTCCTCTCCAGAATAGGGGGCCAAGTTCTGGGTTGTGCAGCATGTTCAGAAGCTGTTAACTGTTACGTGATGTTTGCTTTGCAAATCTCCAAGGCGTGTTGGGAATGCAGTACTTTATCCATCACCTCATCACACAGCGAGACAGAGTCCACACAGCAGCTGAGAAAGGTGCTGCTGACGGGTTCATATTGCAGGTGCTTCCCTTTATATTCAGTCTGTATGAAGTTGCTTTGCAAAATTATTTGCTGCCTGGTTGCCAAAAGCTGGCCTGTAGTTTATTAACTGCCTCAATCCTGTGGCTTTCCTGTTGCTCTACTGCAAAACATAAAGGAAATCCCCTTGTTACTACAGAGTGAGACTTGCTCTGGTCACACCTGTTGTGACATTGCTGGTGTGTTGGTGAAGATTTTCTCTGGTCAGTGTTTCTAACTAAATCTGTCTGCGACTGTGTGCAAAATTCGAACCAGGGAAAATCTTCAATGACAGATTTGGGCTGTTGACCTCCGCAATTCTAAAAATGTGTCAAACAAAGTTCTTTCTAAATGTTTTATTTCCCACAGAATGTGATCCTGGCCGCTGATGTGTAATAATGATAATAATAATGTTTGAATCAAAAAAAGTGTTTGTAAAATCTGCTCAGTTTTAGAAGTGATTGTGACTGTCCCCTTTCCCATGTTAGTGTTTAATTGCCAGCTCTGCTCTCTCTCTGGGCTTAAAAGATACTTTGAAGGCCAGCTTCCTCCTAACCTGCTTGGACTGGCCTTGCCGTTGGTGATTCTTTCAGGAGGGCGCCGGCATCTTTAAAGTGATAACGAAACTTTGCAAGAAATTTTAAAAAGAAATAAAGTGATGCATGACCGTTGTTTTGTAGTGTGTTGCTGACAACGCCTGCAGTTGATGTGCCAAATATTTTTCCAGTATTGATATACAATAAAGAAAATCGCACCAAAAAAGCTCAGCATCACTTTAGTCACCTGTTTAATTTAACAGCCGCTTCTATTTTTCTGCTCGGGTGTTTTCTGTACACTAACTGCCTCAGTGCTGTTCCAGGAAGGAAAGTTAATTAAATCTGTCTAAAATTGACATTGAGTGCTTATCAGAAGTTCTGAGTCCTATCAGCCCCAAACAGGTCATCCCACTGACACACTCGTTTCAGTCTCTTAAGCAGCTACTCAATTCTAATCCCTTCCGTGCAAACCCCCAGCATAAATTACAAAATACATCAACCAACCGAGGAAATAATAATCCTGTGCTATAAAGGGGAAATAGAATGCAGCTGTAAGCAGAAAATGTAGCCATTCAAGTACCAAACACTGGCTAGTCCACATAACCCTCTGTGTAACCCTTACCCCACTGAATAAACAGCAACTCTGCACAGTTATGCAGGGAATAACTCTTACCCCACTGAATAAATAGCAATTGCCCAGTTACACAGTAAGTAATCATTACCCTGCTGAATAAACAGGATAAAATGTTTAAGAAGTAGACATTCAGATCCTGAATGACTCTTAAACCCACAGTAACAAAGGATTTTAGCTTGTGACCTTGTAGAAATGAGGAGGAGAGGGAGGTATGGTACTTCCCCACAGGAAGGGAAGACTATCTGGGACCAGGTTTCATGTACCTTCTATAATCTGAATCAAGTGTGCTATCAGCAGAGACCTGAGAGCAGGGCACCCTGGCACTCTTTTGTCCGAGGTGTGGCGGTTGACCCAGAGAGGGGAGGTTTTTCCTCTCAGTGTTAAGTGTATCTGAATTGTATACCCATTAATGAAGAGCAGGTTTGCAATTTCACTATATAGAGTGCACAGAGGAAACCTTCAGGGAGATGGAAAGGATGTGGGGTGAGAACAGCAATTTAAAAGAGACAAAAATTAACTCTTAGTTGCTCTTTAAAACTGCAGTCTACACAGTTTCCATGCTTACAAATAAAACCATTTCACATGTGGAATGAACAAAACAGCTGATAGTGAGTAAAGCACATGTTATTCGCCTGGCATAATTCATTCTGCTGAGCTATTGGGCTCTTCACCGCCCAATCTTTGGTTTTTGGAGTCCAGTGCACCCCAATACGCCATCTAAAGAGATAATTTGCTACTTTCTTTGAAAGGAGTGGATGGAAAAATATCATCCTCATTGTAATTTGTCAGCATTTTATTAACGTATTTTGGTTCCATCCCTCCCCCAGTCTCAAATAATCAGGGCTACATCATGGTCTTGTCAGTAAAGCTTAATAATCAGACGAGAGAATGGTAGAGTGATGTAGAAAGAAATAGAGAGGAGCGGACATGGTAGAAAGAGGAAGCGAATGCGACAGAAGGGTAGAGAGCGGTAGAGGTAGTTATAGGGGGGATAGAACATGAAGGAGGAATAGTGTGGCCTGCAGAATAGAGTACAATAGAGAGGGGTTGCAAACAGCAGAGAGGGTTAGAGATAAATAGACAGAGATGGAAGGGGAGAGTGGTAAAAGCGAATAGAGAGGGGGTGTGTGGTAGAGATGGATAAAGAGGGGTAGAGCACAGTAGAGTGGTAGGAAAGGGTGGAGATGAGTAAAGAGGGATAGAGTTGAATAAAGAACATAAGAGAAAGGTAGATGGTTATAGAGAGCAACAGACTTCCTTCTATTAGTTTGTCTACTCTGAGTCTTGCTCCCAGGAAAAAAGTGTGTTTGTGAAAGTTCACCCAGCAATAGAATGTGCCTGTTAAAAGGCAGTCAAGAAAAACTTGTACAGTTTAGTTCAGGGTGGGATAATTACAAAGTTCACTACTCACAGAGAGTCCTGTAGGTTGGCTTTCTGAAGGAAGGGCTAGATTTCAAAGTTGGAACAGAGCAGTGAATAGTACAGTGGACTTTCATCATCGTACCATGGGCACAGCAGGAAGTGGAAGAGACAGTGATCCTGGTGTGCAGTGCTTAGAAGATGTACAACTTATAGAACTCCAGATAGTGGATCTACTCAATGGGCATAACTACCTGGACCTCACAGAAGAACAATGTCAATGAAGTTCAGGCTCAGTGGAGATGCTTTAACTGAGGGGTCCCATCTGGGCCATGATAATCTGCAGACACAATCGTATGTGGCATTACAGTGTATGAAATTTAATACAGATAATGCAAAGTATTATGTGGAATCACAGAAGTGACAGCACTGACGGAATCCATGCAGTGATACCACCTGTGCCAGTGCTAATTCTTCAACTGGAGCTATTTACTCTAATGTCATTTTCCTGTCCTTTCCCCATATCCTTTTATATTTTTCCTTTTCAAATACATATCCAATTCCCTTTCAATAGTCACTTAAGGTAAATCAATCCATGTTCTAATAACCGTCTGTGAAAAAGTTTATTCAAACGTCCCCCTTCATTCTTCTAATGATGATTTTGAGTCTATGCCCTTGTTACAAATTCAGGCAAACAATCTGACACTATTTACTCTCTAAAAACTTTCATAATATTATTTTAGTGAATACATAACTCATTCCTTTGCTAATATAACACACCTTCGCACTGATGTAATACACCCTACACTGATATAACAATCTGTCACTGATACAGCACACCCCTCATTGAGATAACACAGTCCCTCACTGATATAACATAGCCCTCACCAATAAAACACCCTGTCACTGACATAACACTTCTCATTGATATAAAACATCCTTATTAACTTATCACACCTTCAGCTGATATAACATGCCATCTCACTGATACAACACACCCTCACAACTATAACACAAATGTAGGACTTTGTAACAGGAATAATACATCCTCACACTGATGTAACACAGTCCCTTACTCAGTATATACAATATCAATTGCATCCTGTTACTCAGTTTCCATTATTAGTGTGTACATTATCAATTATTTCTTGTTACTCATTGTGTACAGTATTATATTCTGTTACTCACTTTGCATTGTTGCTCAATATGTACGTTAACAATTATTTCTTGTTACTCATGTACAATATTATTTTCTGACACTCAGTCTTCATTGTTGCTGAATGTATACATTATTAATCATTTCTTGTTACTCGTGTACAGTATTATTTTCCATTACTCAGTTTGCATTGATTCTCAGTGTGTACAGTATCATTTTTTCCTGTATACAGTATTAATTCTTTCCTATTCAGTTTGCATCATTACTGTGTGTACATTATCAATCTTTCCATTACTCCGTGTATACAAGTATTAATTGTTTACTGTTACTCAGTTATCAATCATTTCCTGTTACACAGTATGTACAGTATTAATTATTTCTTGTTACTCAGTTTGCTTTGTCACAGTGTGTACTCAAGTGTGTACAGTATTAATTATTTCTTGTTATTTAGTTTGCATTGTTACTTAGTATGTATGGTATCAAGGGTATAATGTTACTTGGTGTGTACTGGTTTGATAGTATCCCTCTCACAGTATACTGATAGTCAATGTGGACAGTATAAATCATTGTGTATTATGCAGCCTGTAGAGTTATTCTGTGTGTTTTGTATCCTTATGTACCCAGCATGCACTATAAGAATGTTTCTTACTTCACAAGCATGTACTCCAGGAATACCTCGCTGTCCAGAATACACAAAACAAATGACATCCATTACCCAGCATGTACAGCATGTATATCTCTCCTACCAAGAATAACAGAAATAAATGCCCCCACTTAGCATGAATTGCATGAATACCCCCTCCTACCCAAATATACTAAATAAATGCCCCTCTTATCTATCATGAAATATATAAATACCCCCTTTTATCCTGCATGAAGTGTATACTAAATAGATGCCCCTCTTATCTATCATGAAATATATAAATACCCCCTTTTATCCTGCATGAAGTGTATACTAAATAAATGCCCCTCTTATCTATCATGAAATATATAAATACCCCCTTTTATCCTGCATGAAGTGTATACGAAATAAATGCCCCTCTTATCTATCATGAAATATATAAATACCCCCTTTTATCCTGCATGAAGTTTATCCAAGAGAATGTGAAGAGTTTGAAATGTCCCATGATACCAAGCATGCAGCAAATCACTGCCCCCTCCCTAGGCAGCAATGCAGCTATGCCCCTTTTACACCAGTATACATTGTATGAATGCCCCATCTTACAATGGGTACTGCATATGAACACCTGCTCCAGTCTGCATTTTATGCAAATGGAAACTCTGGTCTGTATATGTTCAGGTCTCTGATCTGTATTTCTTGAGGTCTGTGGTCTGTATATGTTCATGTCTCTGATCTGTATTTCGTGGGGTCTCTGGTCTATATATGTTGATGTCTTTGATCTGTAATTCTTGGGATCTTGGGTCTGTATGTTAACCTCTTTGGTCTGTATTTCTTGGGGTCCCTGGTCTTATATATGTTCAGATTCCTGGTCTGTAAATGTTCAGGTCTCTGATCTGTAATTCTTAGTGTCTCTGATCTGTTTATGTCTAGGCCTCTTGTCTGTATAGGTTCAGGCCTCTGGTCTGTATATAATTCAGGACCCTGCTCTGTATTTCTTGGGGTCTCTGGTCTGTATATGTTCAAGTCTTTGATCTGTATTTTTTGGCATTTCTGGTCTCTATATGTTCAGGTCACTGATCTGTAATTCTTGGGGTCTCTGGTCTGTATTTCTTGGGGTCCTTGATCTGTATTTCTTGGGGTCTCTGGTCTGTAGATGTTCAGGTCTCTGATCTGTAATTGTTGGGGTCTCTGGTCTGTAAATGTTCAGGTCTCTGGTCTGTATTTCTTGGGGAGCCTGATCTGTATTTCTTGGGGTCTCTGGTCCATATATGTTAATGTCTCTGGTCTGTATTTCTTGGGGTCTCTGGTCTGTATATGTTGATTCTCTCGTCTGTATATGTTGATGTCTCTGGTCTGTATATGTTGCGGTCTCTGGTCCTTATTTCTAGGGGTCTCATGGTTTGTATATGTTGATTCTCTCGTCTGTATATGTTGATGTCTCTGGTCTGTATTTCTTGGGGTCTCTGGTTTGTATATGTCGAGGTCTCTGGTCTGTATTTCATGGGGGTCCCTGGTCTGTATTTTTGGGGTCACTGGCTTGTATATGTTGATGTCTGTGGTTTGTATACATCGAGGTCTCTGGTCTGTATATGTTGATGTCTCTGGTCTATATTTCTTGGGGGGGGGGTCCCTGGTCTGTATTTCTTGGGGGTCTCTGGCTTGTATATGTTGATGTCTGTGGTTTGTATACATCGAGGTCTCTGGCTTATATATATTGATGTCTCTGGTCTTTATATGTTGATGTCTCTGGTCTGTAAATGTTCAGGCCCCTGATCTGTATATGTTAAGCTCTTTGGTCTGTATTTCTTGGGGTCTCTAGTCTGTAAATGTTCAGGTCTCTGATCTGTAATTCTTGGGATCTCTGGTCTGTATATGTTAAGCTCTCTGGTCTGTATTTCTTGGGGAGCCTGATCTGTATTTCTTGGGGTCTCTGGTCCATATATGTTAATGTCTCTGGTCCGTATATGTTGAGGTCTCTGATCTGTATTTTTAGGGGTCTCATGGTTTGTATATGTTGATGTTTCTGGTCTGTATTTCTTGAGGGGTCCCTGGTCTGTATTTCTTGGGGGGTCCCTGGTCTGTATTTCTTGGGGTCTCTGGATTGTATATGTTGATGTCTCTGGTTTGTATATGTCGAGGTCTCTGGTCTGTATGTGTTGATGTCTCTGGTCTGTATTTCTTGAGGGGTCCCTGGTCTGTATTTCTTGGGGGGTCCCTGGTCTGTATTTCTTGGGGTCTCTGATTTGTATATTTTGATGTCTCTGGTCTGTATTTCTTGGGGGGGTCCCTGGTCTGTATTTCTTGGGGTCTCTGGCTTGTATATGTTAATGTCTCTGATCTGTATTTCTTGGGGTCTCTGGTTTTTATATGTTGATATCTCTGGTCTGTATTTCTTAGGGTCTCCGGTCTGTATATGTTGATATCTCTGATCTGTATTTCTTGGGGTCTCTGGTCTGTGTTTTTATTGAGGGTTCATGTTTGTGCTCATTGGTCCATATCTGTTGATGGACTCTGAGCTGTGTTTTAGCCTCTCGTGTGTGTTTGTTGGAAGCTTTGGTCTGTGTTTATTGTGCGATTTCTCTGATTTATTTTTCCTGGAGGGTCTGGTCTTTATTGGGATCTCCCTGGACTATTTTTGCTGGGATCCCTCTGACCGTTTTTGCTGGGATCCCTCTGGATTGTTTTTACTGGTGGTCTCTGGTCTGTATTTATGTGTGGTCATTAATTTGTGCACTGTATTTTCTGGGGGTCACTCTGGTGTGTGTTTATTTAGGGCTGTGATCTGTATAATTGGGCATCTTCTGGTTCATTGCTTTTGGATCTGTTCTGGTTTTGTTGGAAGTTCTAGCATGTGTTAATTGGGAGTTTCTTTGCTCTATATTTTTGGAATCTCCGTTCTGTGTTTATTGGAGGGCTTCATTCTGTGTTCATTTGGATGTCACCATTCTGTGTTTACTGGGGGGTTTCTCTGGTCAGTTGGTTATTGGGAGATCGTATGTTTGTGTTGATGGGGGGTCTCTGGTCTCTGTTGGTTGGAGATCTCTAATTCCTGTTTTTGAAGGGCTTTAGTAAGTGATTATTGGGTGTTCTATTTGGGGGTCCACAATTAGTACAAAACAGAGCCCCCAAATTGAAATAACTAAGAACCCCCAATAATTTGGTCTGTGTTTACCGGGAGATTCTGGTCTATCTAATTAGCAGCGTCTGTTTTGTGTTTTATTGAGGCACCTGGTCTGTGTTTTATTAAGTCCTCTAGTATGTATTAATGGATGTCTCTGTGTGTATTGGGAAGTGTGGTCTGTTTTTATTGATGTTTCAGTCTATATTTATTGAGGATCTCTCTAGCCTGTGTTTGTTGTGGACTCTGCTCTTTGGAGACCAGTCTGTGTTTGGCAGGTGTCTCTGTACTATATATATTGGGGTGCTTGGACTGTGTTTATTGACTGTGGTCTGTGTTTATTGCAGGCTCTCATCTGTAACATCACACTGGTTTGTTTGTTTTGGGGTCTAACCTGTGTTTGTTAGAAGCTCTGGTGTGTATTTATTAGGGGTTCCGGTCTGTGTTTATTGGGTGGTCTCTGATTTGTATATTGTGGAGTCTCTGGTCTATGTTTGTTGGGGGTTCGGGTCTGTGTTTATTTGGGTTTATCTGCTCTAGGCTGTGGTTATTTTGTGATTGCTCTGATTTTTCTTTCTTAGGGCCTATGGTCTCTCTTTACTGGGGTCTTTCTGGTCTATGTTCATTGTAAGTTTTTTATCTATTTATTGGGGTTGATTTGCATTAATTGGTCTGTTTTAATTGTGGGCTCTAATCTCTGTTTGTCATGGGTCTGTGGCATGTATTTATTGGGGGGTCTCTCTAGCTTGTGTATATTTATGATCTCCGTGTTCTGTGTTTATTGGGTTCTGTTTAGTCTGTTTTTATTGGGTATCTCTGGTCTGTATTTATTGGTGATCTATCTAGTCAGGGATGGACTGGCTGCCCCAAAAGGGCATGGGATTCTTCAGGGCTCTCACAAAAAAAGGGGGGGTTGCAAATAATACAGCGCTGTGGAACTCTTCACTGTTTCTCCCCATTTCCCACATGGCCGGTCCACCCCTGTACCAGTATGTTTTACTTGGGGACTCTATGGTCTTTATTTGTTTGGGGTGTCTGCTTTTTGCTTATTGGGGTTTACACATCTGTCATTATTGGGGATTCCTGTCTTGTTATTGGGGTCTCTCTGGTCTGTTCATTGGGAGCTTCTCTGGTCTGTGTTTATTTGGGGCTGTATTTGTGTATTGGGGTCCATTCGTTTCGGAGCAGCCTGTACCTCTAAAAACAAGGTCCAGTGCCTGTTGTATGACCGCTTCTTCCACCAGCTCTTCCGGCAGAGCCACAGAATGGGTCACACCGAGAGCTGCATATAGGGCAGGAAACACAGCAGCACAGGTAGGTGAATAATTTAAAGTTTTTCTGGGGTAGGAACAGGACAAGTGCTCGACTCTTGCATCACCTGAAATCAGATTACTCCCATCCCTCACTAAATTATTTAAATTGAAAGTTTGCTTTTGTGAATATGTGTTCCCAGTTCCCCAAGACTCCTCCGTCCATCCTGTCAGGTAGTGCAGATGTTGGTCAGTGAGTGGTGGAGGTGAACTGATTCCAGATGTAAGGTCGATGTGGAGGGAGTTTATCTGGTTCTTCCACCCAGAGAATCTTGGGATGAGTCAGCGGCTGCTGTGTGATTCTTGGTAACAGAATCTCTTAGAGTCCAAGAGTCAGATCTTTCCATTTCTGTGAGAACTTACTGAAATGTTCTGCAAGGTTTATTTTTGGCACGGAGTGGGAGCAGTTTCGTGGACATTCCTGGTCTGTTACCCCAGTGCTAGCTCCTAACCAATCACATTACCCCAGTGCCAGCTGGTCTGCAATGCCAGCTTCCAGACAATCCCATTGCCCCAGTGCCAGCTCCCAGACATTCCCATTGCCCCAGTGCCATCTCCCAGACATTCCCATTGCCCCAGTGCCAGCTCCCAGACATTCCCATTGCCCCAGTGCCAGCTCCCAGACAATCTCATTGCCCCAGTGCCAGCTCTCAGTTGGTCCCCAGTGCCAGCTCCCAGACATTCCCATTGCCCCAGTTCCAGCTCCCAGACATTCCCATTGCCACAGTGTCAGCTCCCAGCTGGCCCCCAGTGCCAACTCCCTGACAGTCCCATTACCGCAGTGCCAGCTCCCTGACAGTCCCATTGCCCCAGTGCCATATCCCACACAGTCCCATTACCCCAGTTCCAGCTCCCAGACAGTCCCATTGCCCCAGTGCCATATCCCACACAGTCCCATTACCCCAGTTCCAGCTCCCAGACAGTCCCATTGCCCCAGTGCCATATCCCACACAGTCTCATTACCCAAGTTCTAGCTCCCAGACAGTCCCATTACCAGCTCCCAGCTAGTCCCATTTCGCTGATGCCAGCTCTCAGTCCCATTACCCAAGTCCTCACTATGTGTGTTAGTTCCACAAGCACTCACATTAACACCCAATTGATTGCTGTTCACAAGTTCAGTTGCTGCCAACAGCAATCAGCAGCTGAGTTGAATAGTGAGCCCCAATTTTCAGCTCTGCTGCTCCCCATAAATGAAATCAATTGAGGGTGGGACTGACCAAAAATTTGGGTGGAGATCATTTACATTTGCATTCAGGCAAATGTGAATTGCAGGAGGTTCCTGCCAGAAATGGGTGGAAAATCACTCCAACATGACCAGATAATCTGTTTTAGTGATGTTGGTTGAGGGATAAATATTGACCAGGAGAATTCTAAACAAATCTAGAACTCTAGACAGGTAGAACTGCCTTGCTTTTCTTCAAACAGTGCCTTGGGATCTTTTACGTTCATCTGATAATGGGGCAGAAGTAATGTCATTTAGATGGCACCGGTATTGCATAGAACCTTGGCTCTGAATTTCTGAGTGTGTTTGCCCCAATATCCCGTCATAACTTTGGTGGGAGATTGGTGTAAATGACTGTTTACGCCATTTCTCCGAAGGTTCTGCCTAACATACGGTGGGAGTTCAGATGGACGTAAAAGATCCCAAGGCACTGTTTGAAGAAGAGCAAGGGAGTTCTCCCCATCTAGAGTTCTAGATTTGTTTAGAATTCTCCTGGCCAATATTTATCCCTCAACCAACATCACTAAAACAGATTATCTGGTCATTATCACATTGCTGTTTGTGGGATCTTGCTGTGCATTTCCTACATTACAACAGTGACCGCACTACAAAAGTACTTCATTGTCTGTAAAGCGCTTTGGGACGTCCTGAGGTCATGAAAGGCGCGATATAAATGCGCCTTTTATAAATGCAAGTTCTTTCTTTTGATGCTTCCAGCGGGACTGACAGTCACTGGAGGTCATCTCAGGGTGTCATGGGTGTGCAGTGCAACCTATTAAAGTTAATGAGTAGAAGATCATAGGCTGCATACCTGCAATTTCCCCAGATGTGCTCCCTGCAAGAACCCATGTGCCCCCTCCCCCCAACCACCGAAGCACCAGATCACAGAGTCACCCCTAATGTCAACAGGATAAATAAAACCCAACATGTGTTTGGAGCTCATTTCTCTCTGGTCCTTTGGGTACCTATAGCTGCAGAGAGGGCAGTCACCTCACTATTGCTGATTGGAGGTGGCCATTCCTTCCCATGGCCACCTTTTAAACAGCGGCGCAGTTTGATGTTGCTCACCTTGGTCGCAGTGCCACTGTGAGTCTTGCTCCTTGTTTAGAGGTCAGTGTTTCTTTGAAAGATACCAGGTAAAGAAAGAGTGATGCTGTCAGATGATGGTGAGACAGATGTGAATCATGTTTCTGAAGTCAGAAGCACATTTGCTGAATACCCATTGTTTTTTTTATCTTGACAGAAAAACAACAGAGACACTGGGAACTTTGACCGAGAATTCACCCGCCAGCCTTTGGAGTTCACGCCCACCGACAAACTCTTCATCATGAACCTGGATCAGAATGAATTTGCAGGATTTTCCTATGTGAATCCTGAATTTGTTATTCAGGTTTAAAGATCACCTGAGGCCTCGTTTCTATAACCCCATTGTATTTTTAATCTGAAACACAATATTTTCAAATATTGATTTTTCATTTCCCAGGTCCTAAGTTCTGCATGAGGTTTTAATACAGCACCAGACAACATTTTATTACCTGACTCTATTCTCAGTGGTTACAAGTGATCATTGGATAGTGGCTGGAACCTAACAGAAGACATGGAAAGTGCACAGATGAACACTGTAACTAGGGTTATGACCGGTTGACGAGCCCAAATCCAAGCGTGGGGCAGAATAGGGGAAGACAAAGCTGGGATCAGGGCTTGCTACTGACTAAAATTAATTGAAAACTTTAACATCTAATGTGGTCACATACGGACTTGAGCTGGGTCCACGGTCCAGTGCAGCATTGAGGGAGTGCTGCACTGTCAGAGATGCCGACCTTCAGATCTGGAGTGGAACTAAGGTCCTATCTCTCAGTCTAAGTGGATGTTGAAGCTAGAATGGGAAAGGTTGGTGTTCTGGAAGGATCTTGTAAACAACATAGCCCAGAAATTCAGGCTAATTGGGTGCAGGGAACGATCCCTGCCCCTGAACGGGTAGGCCCAGGGCGCACCCAATATTGGGCCTCGGGCCTCATTTAAAAGTCCCCAGGCAGCTCGCCAGTGAAGAGGCTTCGAATTGCGAGCTGGCTGCATTCAGGGCAGCCTAATTTTGCAGAGGGGGCCTCAAACAGTCAATAGGCCCCTTATTTGCATATGTAAAAGGCCTAACGCCTGTTTCAGGCATGGGCCCTGGACAACTTTTTTTTGCCTACACCAATATGGCGGGCGGTGCACTTCCAGCTCATAATGAGAGCGCACTTCCTGTCTGCCATATTGGAGGCTTAGGTACCCATTTAACCCCTGAAAATGGGCGCAGATCCATTGAATTTCTAGACTGATAAGACACCAGTAAGTGGTAAAAATTAATTTCCATTTTAAAAGAACAAACTTTTGATATTGAGTTTAGAACTATCTATATTTATCCATCTACAATATATTAAAAGTCCTAAGTATAATGTGCACTTCCTGTTAGCATCATATTGCTTCCAGTCATACTTCAACCATCAAACAGCAGCAAATCAGAATTGAAGCAGGAAACATTTGAATCAAACACTAGGAAATTGATTAGAAATATCTGTGGCCCTGATAGTCCATTGTGCAATGCCTGGCACCAATATTTGTAAAACACAATAGCCCCTGACTGACTGTGAGCAATGCCATGGGAGATCCACTAGTAATATCTTAAAATTGTTGTACGTAACATGTACTTCCTGTGTGTTTTCACTCTGTGCTTCTTGTGTCTTGAATTTTTCTATGCTGGTAGTTCTGTCACTCTACCCATCACACCTGGCTTCATGCCCATTACACTTTAAAATATTTAATTTCAATTTTTAAAACTTTTATGCCTACTTCTCGGTGGCCTATTCTGGCCATGTGACCAAGACCCTCCTTAGTTATCCTTACCCTAACCCCCAACTCTGTTGAGATTAACCAACAGAAGCAACTCAAACACTAAGATATTTTCAGTAAGAATTTTTTTCACACAATCTTCTAATTTATTATTTCATCTAAACTTTTGGTTTGCCTCCATTTTTGGGGTACAGTAGTGTAGTGGTTATGTTACTGGACTAGTAATCCAGAGGCCTGTACTAATAATCCAGAGAACGTAAGTTCAAATCCCACAATCCCATCCTCATGGACCGACACTAAGCCCAGCTCGTCCATCAGTCTCATCCTTAACTTATGGGCAAGGCCAGGTTTATGGGCGGAGATGCATTTAGACGGAAGGCTCAATAAACGGCCCTAAACGATCAAGGCGATTTGGGCGTATTATGCTCGTGTAACTCACTTACGCTCAAAATTCCACAATCTTTTAGGCCTCGTAATTGATTTGTGCTCCAGTTACGTGTGTCTCTGGGCGCAAATACGGAAGAAATTCAAGGTCCCTTGATATACTGCGACTTGGTGCTAAGGACAGGTTTAGGGGCGAAAATTGATGGAAAAGGAAAATGCGATAAGACAGGTTTAACCAGGGATGTACACAAATTGCAAAGCAAGCCGCACCTTTTTCTAAACAGTGTCTTCCATATTACGGACGTAAATGTTTTCTACTCTGTGACATCTCATGAACTGTAATGTACTCAAAGATTTCTACCCTTGTGACGTCTATGCATCGCCCATTCACAGGATCACACTGAGTGTTCTTACAGTTGATTGCAAAATAAATTAATGTGTTTTGAAGCTTGCCAAAAAACAGCAAATAAAAATGTATTGCAATAATTACTGAATGAATTAATTTGCATGACTTTTGTGTTGGTCTCTCTGTCTACTGTTGGCAGGATATTCGTGCATGAATGCTTCCAAACTGTTGAGTTGCATGATCCCTAAAGATTAAATAAAATTCTGTAATGAAACGTCTGCAGTAAGGTGTGGAGTATTCACTGGGCAGGAGAGGACTGGGCGAGAGGTACAGTCTATACCCATGGGACTGGCAATCGTTAACCTTCACGGGACATTAGTATTGGCCTGAATGTGGTGTCACTTTAACCAGACTTGTGCAACATTAATTCCGTCTCTCAGTGAATCCATACACATTACACAGAGGGTACAAGCAATCAGGCTAGATAGATCAGATACGAGAGTAGCAGGTTAGTATGTGATGGTGCAGTGGGTTAAATCATTGTCCCCTCAACTCTAGCCACAGACTGATGGGATGAAATTCTCCTCTCTCTTCAGGCTGTGGGGCAATCTCATCCAGCTCCTAAAGGTAGAGGCCCACTGTACAAAACTGTCCACAATCCTACACTGGTTGCCAGTATCACTGAGAGAGCCAACAAGTTTTGTTGTGTTAGAGAATGGATGTTCTTATAAGTTACTCCTGAAAATAATATTGTTCACAGCATTACAGGTAGATATTCACAGATTTATTAAGCATATGATAATAACTATTACTGACAATAATTAAACATACACTTAACAGCAGCACTTACAGTAAAACACTGCAAGTTTACCGAAGGACCCACACATTAACAGTGAAATTGTGGGCTGATCAGGCCTCATCGAATTCTGAGGTCTCTCTCCCATCAACTACTCTTTTATATTGTTCTTTCATAATCCTGTTATGTTTTAGTAATACCTAATATTCCTTTCATGTCCCCTGTCATCCTGATTGATCTGTCAATCAAATCCTTAGGCTGAAGACAGTTACAGAAATTCATGAGCTATCAAAGGCCTGTTAACATTCCTGTGCATGTTTTATTTTTCCATCCCACTAGGCCATATTCCTTTTGACAGATGTTGCCTTCCAGGGTGGCCTTTGCATACAGCCATTTATGTATCAATAGGACCACCTTCAACTTTACAGACACCTAACCATATCTCTCCTGTGTCCCTGTGAAGTTAAAAGACAAATAATCTACAAGATGCCGTTCTGTCTACATACCCACTCATACCTACAAGCCTTTCAAGGTCTTGTTATAAGATCTGTCCATATCAAAGGGCTAATCAAACTGCTAGTGAGATCAGCTCCAATTGAAAAGTTAAATTAATGTAAAGAAAAATCAATAGCAGTCCCATTAATTAACCCTTTGCTAACTGTTGGTAAGGGACCAGTTGGAAATATCACATTGGCACAATAGACGGTGCTCCTCCAAAGTTGGGACTGTCACACTTTGGGCAGAGTAGCTTTACCTGCCATTGACATGGGAGTGCTTGATGCTTCATTCCAAACTGCCGCTGGTGATATCCAACAAATAAGTCAGTCCGCTGTTCGCCAACGGATCACGCATTTGAGAGAAGCATTGTTTCTCAGACGGAACTCTTTCTCCCCTTTACCCATGGATAGGCTATAAGCAGTATGCATGGGCACAGTACTCCTACCAGGTGGCAGGTTATCACAAGGTGCGGGGTATCATAGATGGCACACAGGTGGCCATCCGATGCCACATTACCAATTCCATGCTGTTCCTGAACAGAAAGAAGTTTTATTCAATGCACCTGCAGGCGGTTTGTGACTGCAATGTGTACAGAATGTAGGTGAGGTGTTGGGTGATGGACCTCATAGTCAGTGTGATCTATTGGAACTCATTTTTGAACACCTTCGGAGGTCGGTGAGCAATTTCCCAGAATTATTCTTTCCCTAAATTGGCCAAGGGTTTTTTTATATGCTTTACCTCTCCCAGGAGATTACATGGCTGGTGGTGGGTGGGGAGCACTGGGGGTCATGATGCTTGGTTGCAATACGGCTGTATGGGACAGGCTCAATGGACCAGCTGGTCTTCCCCTATCTATCTGTTTTATATGTTCACAAGCACCAACTACTGCAAGTCAATGCCCGATATCCTAGCAGTAGACACAAAGCAATCACTTTACACCAATCTGCTGTACCACCATTATTCAGAGGAGGTGGGAGATTGAATGGGTGGCTCCTCAGAGACCTGTAGAGAACTGGCTGCTGATCCCCTTTGAGATAGCCATTAACATGAGCAGAACGCCAATATAATGAATCAACATTGTCTCCACAGAATCCTTGTGGACCATACTATCAGCATGTTGAAACAGCAGTTCCAATGCTTGGACATATCGGAGATGTCTTATAGTTTTTCAAAGCAGTGTGTTGCATGTTGCACAACCTCACCATACAGAGTTGAGTTACCATGCAGCAGGAAGACAAAGATGTCCAGCCACTACTACTGGACGAGGAGGACAATAGTCACAAGGCTGATGAATTGGATGATGAATCCCAGCTGTCGAGCACCAGGTTCTCACTGACAGCACATTTGTCCAAGTATCTCAGTGTCTAAATGCACAATCAGTCCTGTCCATCCGTGCACGGCGCAGTAGCCCAACAAACACCATGCTCATCATTATCCGTGTTACATTTTTGGGTCTTCTAATAATTTTACCATAGATTACGTGAACCCTAATATCTTAGATCACTCTCATGAGTGAGTCCCATACTTTCGAGAGGGTCTATTCTTGTCTACAGATCTAGGTAATGTGCCCAGGAAATGAACATTAAATCCTGTTTCTAATTACTTTCAGCTACTGGCTTTATCTTTTGTCTCCAGTCTTCAAAAGCGGTAGTGCGTTACGTCAGACCTCTTAAGTTTTAAATTTGTTTTATAAAAGATGAATGTGAATAAATAACAGCATACAAAGTATTTACATGTTTATTGTAGACATCCCTCCACTTAACTGGATAAAATAATACACTGATCACAGTTAATGCTTTATAAATAATTTTTAAATAATACACTATTTTTCTTTTCCTAGAATTTCTTATTACTGTGGGGGTCTAAACTGTTTCTTGGAAATTGAATTTCATTTATTTCTCTCTCTGGAATTTTAAATCCAGAAAAGAATTACCTTCCTGGATTTGAATACCTCGCCAATGAATTTTTTTTAAAAACCTGTCAGTCGGTCATATAAAAGCTGAACCAATTCCACAAGTTTGAATTATCCTCTCCATGAGGAAACCGGCAAAACTTGCCACATTCTATCAAAATAATTGGTGTAAGATTCTGAACTGTAGTTATTTTTTTTAAACTGCTTCACCGAGATTCTCCTCGAGCGTTCTCCCGATCAGTTGTTGTAACTTTGGAGGAAGTTTGGCGGAAGCACTGCTTATGTGGTGTATCCGGGACTTCCACCGAGGTTATGCCAGCCGATCGGAACAACCCATGAGGAAATTCACGGCGTTTATATTTGAGATAGATTTAAGGGAACAGGCATTAAATCAAACCCAGACAAAAACATCTCAAGCCTGTCACAATCTTCTATCCCACCTCAACAACCATGTTTCTCCAAGAGGAAAGAAAGACTTGCATGTATATAGTGCCTTTCACAACCTCAGGACATCCCAAAGCGTTTCACCGCCAATGAAGCACTTTTGAAGTGCAGTCACTCAGAAACTCTGTTTGACCATTTTCTCTGTGTTCACCTCCCTGAGATTAAGTAAACCAAGAGGATCCAAGGCAGTGTAAACTGTATGCGGTGTGTTGATTCAAAGAGCTGAATACCCTTTGTTGGACTGGAAAAATTATTCTGTCAGCATCTGCTGGATTTTTAATGAGAATCTCTAGCCTTTCTTGGAGTAATGTGCAGTCATCGTGATGCAAGTTATTAAGACACAGATTCTGAGACCAAAGATTGTTCAGGACAAGAGATAGTACTCGACAACAATCTCAACACCCATAGCCAGTCGAACTCAGCCTCGTTGAAGTTCCATTCAACCACTGAGAGCAATGGAGCCAAGTGGCCTTCAGGAAGCAGGTCCCCAGAGTCTCCCTCCTTTTCATTCATTTCTGCTGCTTTATTTTTTGGTCAAATCCACTTTCTTGCAAACAAACTTCAAGCGAATCAATTGAAATGCAGAGGATGGATTAAGGAGAAATGCGTAGAAGAGTAGAGACACTGGTTCTAGGAGATAACCTGCCTGAGCTCCAGAAACTGCAATAATTCAGTTGCAGTTTAATGCTACAAGGACAGCAGTGGATTCAGGTGAATAGCAATGCTGCGGCCAAGTGACACTTAGCTGACATATTAGATTTCTAATTCGAAAGCAATGGAAAAATTAATAATGTTTGCTTGAATCCTAAAATCCAATTACCAGAACTTACACTGCACACATAATGTCAACAGTTAATCCTTAAAAGCATTTTTACCTGAGGGCTGGGTAGTACAGGTGTCATTGGAGTCACAGTTGGTAGCACTCTCGGCACTGAGTCAGAAGGTTGTTCGTTCAAGAACATAAGAACATAAGAAATAGGAGCAGGAGTAGGCCATGCGGCCCCTCGAGCCTGCTCCACCACTCAATAAGATTATGGTTGATCATCGACCTCAACTCCACTTTCCTGCCTGATCCCCATATTTCTTGATTACCTAAAAGTCCAAAAATCTATCCATCTCAGTCTTGAATATACTCAAAAACTGAGCATCCACAGCCCTCTGGGGTAGAGAATTCCAAAGATTTACAACCCTCAAGCCACACTCCAGAGACTTGAGCACAAAATCAAGGCTGACACTCCAGTAAAGTACCGAGGGAGTGCTGCACTACCAGAGGTGCCATCTTTCCGATGAGACGTTAATCCAAGGCTCCATCTGCCCTCCCAGGTGGACGGAAAAGATCCCAGGGCACTATTGGAAGAGCAGGGGAGTTCTCCCAGTGTCCTGGTCAATATTTATCTCTCAAGCAACATCACTAAAACAGGTAATCTGGTTATTTATCTCGTTGCTGTTATGGGCTCTTGCTGTGCTCAAATTGGCTGCCGCATTTCCTGCATTACAACAGTTACTACATTTCAAAAGTACTTCATTGGCTATAAAGCGATTTGGGTCAGCTTGAGATCGTGAAAGGTGCTTTATAAATGCAAGTCTTACTTTCAAAATACAAGTCACAAACGCAGGAACAAACTGTATCCCTTTCCATATATTTTATATCTCATTATTGTCTTCCGTTGAAAGCACTTATATCCCACTTTTTTTCCGGGGATTTTACCTCCTGTATCGGGAGTCACTCGCTAATGTTAACCTGTTTCAAGCACTTTTAACTGAGGGGTTAACCTGTTTATTTTAAATCGGTTAATACTCTTGTTAAAATGGCAGACAGATGTTAAACATTTGACCCTAATATTCCCAACACTAAAAACATCAGTGCAAACATTAAAATAACTCCGTGTTACAAACCCGAACGAGCCCGTGTGTGAAAACGGATCTGTCTCGGGTTAAACACCGAGAATTCACAAGCGCTGAACTTGTTATTTCTAAAGTAAAGGTGACATTTCCTGAAAACACAGAGTAAAGAGGCGATTTCCTGAGCTCGGACATTAATGGGGCGCAATTCTGCTAAAGGGATTTTTTTAAACTTTTAACTTAAAATTCAGAAAAGGTGAGAGTTTTAAACGACCGAGACTGGGCTGGTGGGAAGACGGTGGCTAATCTCACACAGCTCCCGGAGTGGGAGGCGGATCCTGGGAGACGGGCAGTGAGACCCCGAGTCCCCGGGCAGTGAGACCCCGAGTCCCGGGCAGTGAGTCCCCGAGTCCCGGGCAGTGAGACCCCGAGTCCCCGGGCAGTGAGTCCCCGAGTCCCCGGGCAGTGAGTCCCCGAGTCCCCGGGCAGTGAGACCCCGAGTCCCCGGGCAGTGAGTCCCCGAGTCCCGGGCAGTGAGACCCCGAGTCCCCGGGCAGTGAGTCCCCGAGTCCCCGGGCAGTGAGACCCCGAGTCCCCGGGCAGTGAGTCCCCGAGTCCCGGGCAGTGAGTCCCCGAGTCCCGGGCAGTGAGTCCCCGAGTCCCGGGCAGTGAGACCCCGAGTCCCGGGCAGTGAGTCCCCGAGTCCCCGGGCAGTGAGTCCCCGAGTCCCCGGGCAGTGAGTCCCCGAGTCCCCGGGCAGTCCCCGAGTCCCCGGGCAGTGAGTCCCCGAGTCCCCGGGCAGTCCCCGAGTCCCCGGGCAGTGAGTCCCCGAGTCCCCGGGCAGTCCCCGAGTCCCCGGGCAGTGAGACCCCGAGTCCCCGGGCAGTGAGACCCCGAGTCCCCGGGCAGTGAGACCCCGAGTCCCGGGCAGTGAGACCCCGAGTCCCCGGGCAGTGAGACCCCCGAGTCCCCGGGCAGTGAGTCCCCGAGTCCCGGGCAGTGAGTCCCGGGCAGTGAGACCCCGAGTCCCGGGCAGTGAGTCCCCGAGTCCCGGGCAGGTTTAGGTGTTGAGGTGCCCGATGTGACTGAGCTCGGCCCCGAGTCCTGGGGTCTCTCACAGCCCGGAGTCACTGGATCCGCTCCAAGCTGCGGATCAGGGTTTTTTGGGGGGATTTTAAACTTTTTCTCCTGGGATTTTACCGGATTTTCTGGGGTTTTATATGTTTTTCGGGGGGGGGGGGGGGTCTGGCCCTTTGCACGGTGACCCCGGTCCATCTGCTGTGCCCGGTTCCCAGCCCATTGGGACGGTGCTGAGCGGCCGGGGGAGGCTGTGGAGGATGTGTCCGGGAGTGAATCCGGACAAGGTGCTGAGCATCTTGTGACCCCGGGTGACAGGGGAGGGAGATGGTAGTGGGAGGAGGTTAACAGTTCCCGGCCCCTCACCCTCCCTCCCTCCCTCTATCTCTCCCTCCCCCTCCCTCCCACCATCTCTACCTCTCCCTCCCTCCATCTCTCCCTCCCCCTATCTCTCCCTCACCCTCCCTCCATCTCTCCCTCACACTCCCTCCCTCTATCTCTCACCCTCACCCTCCATCTCTCCCTCACCCTCCCTCCATCTCTCCCTCACCCTCCCTCCATCTCTCCCTCACCCTCCCTCTATCTCTCCCTCACCCTCCCTCTATCCCACCCTCTCTCTCCCTCCCTCCATCTCACCCACACCCTCCCTCCCTCCATCTCTCCCTCACCCTCCCTCCCTCTATCTCTCCCTCACCCCCCTCTCCCTCCCTCCCTCCCTCTATCTCTCCCTCACCCTCCCTCCCTCTATCTCTCCCTCACCCTCCCTCCCTCTCTCCCTCACCCTCCCTCCATCTCTCCCTCACCCTCCCTCTATCTCTCCCTCACCCTCCCTCCCTCACCCTCCCTCTATCCCACCCTCTCTCTCCCTCCCTCCATCTCACCCACACCCTCCCTCCCTCCATCTCTCCCTCACCCTCCCTCCCTCTATCTCTCCCTCACCCCCTCTCCCTCCCTCCCTCCCTCTATCTCTCCCTCACCCTCCCTCCCTCTATCTCTCCCTCACCCTCCCTCCCTCTATCTCTCCCTCACCCTCCCTCCCTCTATCTCTCCCTCCCTATCTCTCCCTCACCCTCGCTCCCTCTATCTCTCCCTCACCCTCCCTCTATCTCTCCCTCCCTATCTCTCCCTCACCCTCGCTCCCTCTATCTCTCCCTCACCCTCCCTCTATCTCTCCCTCACCCTCGCTCCCTCTATCTCTCCCTCACCCTTGCTCCCTCTATCTCTCCCTCACCCTCCCTCCATCTCTCCCTCACCCTCCTTCCCTCTATCTCTCCCTCACCCTCCTTCCCTCTATCTCTCCCTCACCCTCCTTCCCTCTAACTCTCCCTCACCCTCCTTCCCTCTATCTCTCCCTCACCCTCCTTCCCTCTATCTCTCCCTCACCCTCCCTCCATCTCTCCTTCACCCCCTCCCTCTATCTCTCCCTCTATGTGTCTCCTCCCTCTCTCCCTTTCTCTATCTGTGTCTCCCCTCTCTCTCCTCCACCCTGCCTCTCTCCTCTCCCCTCCCCTCCCTCTCTCCTCCACCCTCCCTTCTCTCTCCCTCTTCCTCCCTCTCTCCCCATCTCTCTTTCTCTATCTCTATCTCTCCACTCTCTCTCCTCCTTCTCTCTCCTCCACCCTCCCTCTCCCCACTCTCTTCCACCCTCCCTCTCCCCCTCTCTCTCCCACCCTCCCTCTCCCCCTCTCTCTCCCACCCTCCCTCTCCCCTCTCTCTCCCACCCTCCCTCTCCCCCTCTCTCTCCCACCCTCCCTCTCCCCCTCTCTCTCCCACCCTCCCTCTCCCCCTCTCTCTCCCACCCTCCCTCTCCCCCTCTCTCTCCCACCCTCCCTCTCCCCCTCTCTCTCCCACCCTCCCTCTCCCCCTCTCTCTCCCCCACCTCCCACTATCTCTCTCTCTCTCTATATTATATATATCCTCCCTCTCCCCTCTCTCTCCTCCACCCTCCCTCTGCCCTCTCCTCTCTCTCTCTCTCCCCTCCCTCTCTCCTCCACCCTCCCTTCTCTCTCCCTCTTCCTCCCTCTCTCCCCATCTCTCTTTCTCTATCTCTATCTCTCCACTCTCTCTCCTCCTTCTCTCTCCTCCACCCTCCCTCTCCCCACTCTCTTCCACCCTCCCTCTCCCCCTCTCTCTCCCACCCTCCCTCTCCCCCTCTCTCTCCCACCCTCCCTCTCCCCTCTCTCTCCCACCCTCCCTCTCCCCCTCTCTCTCCCACCCTCCCTCTCCCCCTCTCTCTCCCACCCTCCCTCTCCCCCTCTCTCTCCCACCCTCCCTCTCCCCCTCTCTCTCCCACCCTCCCTCTCCCCCTCTCTCTCCCCCACCTCCCACTATCTCTCTCTCTCTCTATATATATATATATCCTCCCTCTCCCCTCTCTCTCCTCCACCCTCCCTCTGCCCTCTCCTCTCTCTCTCTCTCCCCTCCCTCTCTCCCCCACCTCACTGTATATATCTCTCTCTATATCTCCTCCCTCTCTCCTCCTCTATCTCTGTGTCTCCCCTCTCTCTCCTCCACCCTCCCTCTCCCCTCTCTCTCTCCCACCTCCCACTATCTCTCTCTCCCTATGTGTCTCCTCCCTCTCCCTCCTCCACCTTCCCTCTGCCCTCTCCTCTCCCTCTTCCTCCCTCTCTCTCTCCCCCACCTCCCAGTATATCTCTCTCTCTATGTGTCTCCACCCTCTCTCTTCCCCTCTCTCTCCATCTCTCTTTATCTCTGTGTCTCCCCTGTCTCTCCCCCACCCTCCCTCTCTCCTCTCCTCCACCCTCCCTCTCCCCTCTCTCCCCCACCTCCCACTATCTCTCTCTCTCTATGTCTCCTCCCTCTCCCCTCTCTCTCTCCTCCACCTTCCCTCTGCCCTCTCCCTCCCTCTCTCACCCCGACCTTCCAGTATATCTCTCTATGTGTCTCCTCCCTCTCTCCTCCCCATCTCTCTTTCTCTATCTCTGTGTCTCCTCCCTCTCTCCCACCCGCCCCCCCCCCTCCCTCCTCCTCCTCCTCCTCCTCTCCAGAGCCGCCGATTTGCGGAGTGGCCGCGAGAGCAGCTCCATCCTCCGCAGCCGATGCCCGAAGACCAGCGACAGCCTCATGCGGCGAGGGTGATGCTCCAGGTGGCTTGAGAGAGAGAGAGAGAGAGAAGCTCCCGGATTGAGGCGATGCAGCCCAGCCTGAGCTAGGCAGGTGGGGGCCGGGAATGCCCCTGGGGGAGCGGGCGGAGCGGAGCAGAGCGGCCGCCCGGGGGATGCACCATGATGGGGGCGTGTGACCGCGGGGTGCAGATGCTGCTGACCACCGTGGGAGCTTTCGCCGCCTTCAGCCTGATGACCATCGCGGTGGGCACCGATTACTGGCTGTACTCGCGGGGAGTCTGCAGGACCAAATCCAACAGCGACAACGACACGGTCAGAAAGAACGAGGAAGTCATGACTCACTCGGGACTCTGGAGGACTTGCTGCCTGGAAGGTAATTGCCCCCAATCCCAGCCCCAGACTCCCTGCCTGTCCCACCCCACGCCCCAGCTCCTGGTCCCTTTCCTGGTCCCCTGATTCCCATTCCTGGCTCTCTTTTCCCATCCCAATCCATCTCCCAATCCCCTATCGCATTCCCTGATCTGTTTCCCCCCATTCCGAGCTCTCCACCCCAGCTTCTTGGACCATCTTCCATCCCCTGGTCTCTTCCATTGATCCCAACTCGAAATCCTGCCTCATCCCCTGATCCCAGTCCTCGATTCCCCGTCCCACCTCCTTATTCCTCACCCCATTCCCTAATTTATCTTCACACCCCTGGACCCGCTCCCCGTTCCTAGCGCAGATCACCGGGGTTTGCGCTCCGGGCCGGTCCCGGTGCTTCCATCCAACTGTGTCTGAATCACGTCGACCGGCGGCGGCGCGCCCGGGGTCTGGAGACAATTTAACATCTGGGACAGGCAGCCGACCCTTCAGAGCCGGTGGGGCAGGCCAGGGTCTGTACCGGACAGGACCTCGGTCCGAGTAAAGAGTCAGAGAGGAAGGAGCGAGAGAGAGAGAGGGGAAAAGAGAGAGAGAGAGAGAGGAAAAGAGAGAGAGAGATAGAGGGGAAAAGAGAGAGAGATAGAGGGGAAAAGAGAGAGAGAGAGAGGAAAAGAGAGAGAGAGATAGAGGAAAAGAGAGAGAGAGAGAGAGAGGAAAAGAGAGAGAGAGATAGAGGAAAAGAGAGAGAGAGAGAGAGGAAAAGAGAGAGAGAGAGAGAGAGGAAGGAGCGAGAGAGAGAGAGGGGAAAAGAGAGAGAGAGAGAGAGGAAAAGAGAGAGAGAGATAGAGGGGAAAAGAGAGAGAGAGAGAGAGAGGAAAAGAGAGAGAGAGAGAGAGGAAAAGAGAGAGAGAGATAGAGGGGAAAAGAGAGAGAGATAGAGGGGAAAAGAGAGAGAGATAGAGGGGAAAAGAGAGAGAGATAGAGGGGAAAAGAGAGAGAGAGAGAGGAAAAGAGAGAGAGAGATAGAGGAAAAGAGAGAGAGAGATAGAGGAAAAGAGAGAGAGAGAGGGGAAAAGAGAGAGAGAGAGAGGAAAAGAGAGAGAGACCGAAAGACAAACAGAGAGCAAGGGAGACAGAGGGAGAGTCAGAGGAAGGAGCGAGAGAGAGAGAGAGAGAGACCGAAAGAAAGTGAAAGGGAGGTAGAGGAAAGAGATGGAGCGACAGAGAGGGATAAGGAGAGAGGGATGGGAGAGGAGAGGGATGGAGAGACACACAGTGTGGGAAACCAGCTGTCTTTTGGGACCTTCTGCTTCGCCGTGTCCCGGACTCTATTAATGGAATCGAAAGTCATTTTTCAATTTAAATGACAGGATTATAGAATCGGGAACTGAAAATAAATCCCGACCCCAGAGTGTGCGGAAAATGTATGAGGCACGAGTGCTAGATAAATCCCCCCTTATATCAGGATAAATCCCCCCTTATATCAGGATAAATCCCCCCTTATATCAGGATAAATATCCCTTTAATATGAGGGTATTTATTCTGTTCCAACACCCAGCACAACCAGCAAATGAACCAAACACTCCATGCCAACATATACAAGGGTCCGCTGTGTGTGATGAATGGACAGTGTGGTTATCCTGGCAGTGCTCGAGGTGCCAGTTGCCCTGGTTACCCTGGCAGTGCTCGAGGTGCCAGTTGCCCTGGTTACCCTGGCAGTGCTCGAGGTGCCAGTTGCCCTGGTTACCCTGGCAGTGCTCGAGGTGCCAGTTGCCCTGGTTACCCTGGCAGTGCTCGAGGTGCCAGTTGCCCTGGTTACCCTGGCAGTGCTCGAGATGCCAGTTGCCCTGGTTATCCTGGCAGTGCTCGAGGTGCCAGTTGCCCTGGTTACCCTGGCAGTGCTCGAGGTGCCAGTTGCCCTGGTTACCCTGGCAGTGCTCGAGGTGCCAGTTGCCCTGGTTACCCTGGCAGTGCTCGAGGTGCCAGTTGCCCTGGTTACCCTGGCAGTGCTCGAGGTGCCAGTTGCCCTGGTTACCCTGGCAGTGCTCGAGATGCCAGTTGCCCTGGTTACCCTGGCAGTGCTCGAGATGCCAGTTGCCCTGGTTATCCTGGCAGTGCTCGAGGTGCCAGTTGCCCTGGTTACCCTGGCAGTGCTCGAGGTGCCAGTTGCCCTGGTTACCCTGGCAGTGCTCGAGGTGCCAGTTGCCCTGGTTACCCTGGCAGTGCTCGAGGTGCCAGTTGCCCTGGTTACCCTGGCAGTGCTCGAGGTGCCAGTTGCCCTGGTTACCCTGGCAGTGCTCGAGATGCCAGTTGCCCTGGTTATCCTGGCAGTGCTCGAGGTGCCAGTTGCCCTGGTTACCCTGGCAGTGCTCGAGGTGCCAGTTGCCCTGGTTACCCTGGCAGTGCTCGAGGTGCCAGTTGCCCTGGTTACCCTGGCAGTGCTCGAGGTGCCAGTTGCCCTGGTTACCCTGGCAGTGCTCGAGGTGCCAGTTGCCCTGGTTACCCTGGCAGTGCTCGAGATGCCAGTTGCCCTGGTTACCCTGGCAGTGCTCGAGATGCCAGTTGCCCTGGTTATCCTGGCAGTGCTCGAGGTGCCAGTTGCCCTGGTTACCCTGGCAGTGCTCGAGGTGCCAGTTGCCCTGGTTACCCTGGCAGTGCTCGAGGTGCCAGTTGCCCTGGTTACCCTGGCAGTGCTCGAGGTGCCAGTTGCCCTGGTTACCCTGGCAGTGCTCGAGGTGCCAGTTGCCCTGGTTACCCTGGCAGTGCTCGAGATGCCAGTTGCCCTGGTTACCCTGGCAGTGCTCGAGATGCCAGTTGCCCTGGTTATCCTGGCAGTGCTCGAGGTGCCAGTTGCCCTGGTTACCCTGGCAGTGCTCGAGGTGCCAGTTGCCCTGGTTATCCTGGCAGTGCTCGAGGTGCCAGTTGCCCTGGTTACCCTGGCAGTGCTCGAGGTGCCAGTTGCCCTGGTTATCCTGGCAGTGCTCGAGGTGCCAGTTGCCCTGGTTACCCTGGCAGTGCTCGAGGTGCCAGTTGCCCTGGTTATCCTGGCAGTGCTCGAGGTGCCAGTTGCTCTGGTTACCCTGGCAGTGCTCGAGGTGCCAGTTGCCCTGGTTACCCTGGCAGTGCTCGAGGTGCCAGTTGCCCTGGTTACCCTGGCAGTGCTCGAGGTGCCAGTTGCCCTGGCAGTGCTCGAGGTGCCAGTTGCCCTGGTTACCCTGGCAGTGCTCGAGGTGCCAGTTGCCCTGGTTATCCTGGCAGTGCTCGAGGTGCCAGTTGCCCTGGTTATCCTGGCAGTGCTCGAGGTGCCAGTTGCCCTGGTTACCCTGGCAGTGCTCGAGGTGCCAGTTGCCCTGGTTACCCTGGCAGTGCTCGAGGTGCCAGTTTCCCTGGTTATCCTGGCAGTGCTCGAGGTGCCAGTTGCCCTGGTTACCCTGGCAGTGCTCGAGGTGCCAGTTGCCCTGGTTATCCTGGCAGTGCTCGAGATGCCAGTTGCCCTGGTTATCCTGGCAGTGCTCGAGGTGCCAGTTGCCCTGGTTACCCTGGCAGTGCTTGAGGTGCCAGTTGCCCTGGTTACCCTGGCAGTGCTCGAGGTGCCAGTTGCCCTGGTTACCCTGGCAGTGCTCGAGGTGCCAGTTGCCCTGGTTATCCTGGCAGTGCTCGAGGTGCCAGTTGCCCTGGTTACCCTGGCAGTGCTCGAGGTGCCAGTTGCCCTAGTTATCCTGGCAGTGCTCGAGGTGCCAGTTGCCCTGGTTATCCTGGCAGTGCTCGAGGTGCCAGTTGCCCTGGTTATCCTGGCAGTGCTCGAGGTGCCAGTTGCCCTGGTTACCCTGGCAGTGCTCGAGGTGCCAGTTGCTCTGGTTACCCTGGCAGTGCTCGAGGTGCCAGTTGCCCTGGTTATCCTGGCAGTGCTCGAGGTGCCAGTTGCCCTGGTTACCCTGGCAGTGCTCGAGGTGCCAGTTGCCCTGGTTACCCTGGCAGTGCTCGAGGTGCCAGTTGCCCTGGTTACCCTGGCAGTGCTCGAGGTGCTAGTTGCCCTGGTTACCAAGGCAGCGCTTGGGATGCCAGTTGCCCTGGTTACCAAGGCAGCGCTTGAGATGCCAGTTGCCCTGGTTACCAAGGCAGTGCTCAAGATGCCAGTTGCCCTGGTTACCCAGGCAGTGCTCAAGATGCCAGTTGCCCTGGTTACATTGCCCAGCCAATGTTACTGCTACTCAAATCCATTGCACCATTCCCAGCTCTTTGTGACCTTTTTGGCAAAAAAAACCAAAGGAGTTTCTCGCTGTTAAAGGTCAGGACATAACAGACAGAGGGAAACAGGCCCTGCGGTTTAATATGATTGTAGGGCAAGTAAACAATACTGGAGAGAATAACCAATCTGTCATCAGAGAGGTTACTTTTAAAGGGATTCCCACCTTCAAGAAAAATTATTTGGCAAGTTCTTTTTGATCTGTGTTGTGGTGAAGTAAACCATCTTGAAATGCGTCACTCCGCCATGAAGTGACTGTGGTAAAAATGATGGCAAGCTCTTCTCCACCATGTTAAAAAAAGTGTTTTTTATCAAATAGGTTTTCATGGAAATAGTGACCTTGAGCAAACAAGGCAGTGTTAAATGGATCAGTGCGAGCAGTCTCCACAAATAACTCATTGAATCAGAAAAAAAAAGAAAGACTTGTATTTATATCACACCTTTCATGACCTCAGGACATCCTAAGCGCTTTACAGCCAATGAAGTACTTTTTGAAGTGTAGTCACTGTTGTAATGTAGGAATTGCAGCAGCCAATTTGTGCACAGCAAGGTCCCAGAAACAGCAATGTGATAATCTGTTTTAGTGATGTCAATTGAGAGATAAATATTGGCCAGGATACCAGGGAGAACTCCCCTGATCTTCTTCAAAATAGTGCCATGGGATCTTTTACGTCCACCTGAGGGGGCAGACGGGGCCTTGGTTTAACATCTCAATTGAGAGACGGCACCTCCGACAGTGCAGCACTCCCTCAGTACTGCCTAGATTTTGTGCTCAAGTCTGTGGAGTGGGACTTGAACCTATGACCTTATGACTCAGAGGCAAGAGTGCTATCACTGAGCCATGGCTGACACCTGAGAGCTAGTGTTTGTGTGTGAGTATTTATGGAAGCAGGTCAGTGTCATTTGAGACACTGAATGCTCAAAACACAGATTCCTCTCCACTCGCCCCAAGGCCAATTGCTTGTGACGAGGAGCTTGTCTAGTTTGTGTAATCTCTCCTCGTAATTTAACCCTTGGAGTCCAGGTATCATTCTAGTTTCTATTCCAAATATAATTCCCACCCTTTTACAAATTCTACTGTCATCCTTTGGCAGGTGACACTGGTTGAGATAGGAGTGTGACTATCCAGAGCAGGGGTTGAAGAATGGAACATTGTTATTCCACTTTGTACCTGCTGCACATATCAGGAATCCCAAGGATGAGATCTCAGTGTGCAGCCCACTGACTCAAACTCAAGCACAGCCTCTGAAGTTCACCACTACCTGCACAGGTGTGATCTTTGCACTTCTAGCATGATCATTGATGTACCCCTGGGCATAATTGAAGAGTTAGTGAAGAGTAAGAGAATGTCTGCAAGGAGTCAGTCTCAAACAGCCTTTCATTAAAGAACTTTTAGCAGCCTGAGGGAGGGGTCTCCTCCTATGCATCTGAGATCCAAGTTCTACATGTCATAAGTTGCTGATCTCACCATGCCCGTCCGGCAATCCCAGACTTCCTTACTTTGTTCCTGAGCAAGGTAGCTGCTTGATAAGGCAGCAGTGAAGGTATCATACAGTCCCAGTGCCTCAGGAGGTATAGAGTACAAAAGCAAAGAGGCAATGCTAAATCTTTACAAATTATTGGTTAGGCCACAGTTAGAATATTGAATCCAGTTTTGAGTGCCCTACTTTATAAAGGCCATGGAGAGGGTGGAGAAGAGATTCACTAAGATGATCCCAAGGATGAGGGGCTTTAGTGATGAGGAGAGACTAGAGAAACTGGGGCACTTTTCATTAAGTAGAGTAGATTAAGAGATCTGATAGGGGTGCTCAAAGTTATGAGGGGTTTTGATATGGTTAATAGAGAAAAACCATTTCCACTGGTTGGTGAGTCAGTGACTAGAGAGAATACATTTAAGATCACCATCAAAATTACATAGAATAAAATTACAAAGAATGTACAGCACAGAAATAAGCCATTCGGCCCAGCTGGTCCACGTTGGTGCTTATGCTCCACACGAGCCTCCTCCCACCCCTCTTCATCTCACCCTATCAGCATTTCCTTAAGAACATAAGAAATAGGAGCAGGAGTAGGCCATACGGCCCCTCGAGCCTGCTCCACCATTCAATTAGATCATGGCTGATCTTCGACCTCAACTCCACTTTCCTGCCTGATCCCCATATCCCTTGATTCCCCTCGGGTCCAAAAATCTATCTATCTCTGCCTTGAATATACTCAACGGCTCAGCATCTACCGCCCTTTGGGGTACAAAATTCACAACCGTCTGAGTGAAGAAATTCCTCCTCATCTCAGTCTGAAATGTCTAACCCCTTATCCTGAGACTATGCCCCCTAGTTCTAGACTCTCCAGCCAGGGGAAACAGCCTCTCAGCATTTACTGTGTCAAGCCCCCTCAGAATCTTATATGTTTCAATATCACCTCCTTCTTCTAAACTCCATAGTATAGGCCCACTCTACTCAACCTCTCATCATAGAACAACCCTCTCAACCCAGGAATCAATCTAGTGAACCTTAGTTGCACTGTCTCCAAGGCAAGTATATCCTTCCTTAGATGAGGAGACCAAAACTGTGCACAGTACTCCAGGTGTGGTCTCACCAAAGCCCTGTACAATCCTTCTATTCCTTTCTCTCTCACGTGTTTATCCAGCTTAAATGCATCTATGCTAGTTGTCTCAACTACTCCTTGTGGTAGCGAGTTCCACATTCTCACTATTCTGGGTAAAGAAGTTCCTTCTGAATTCCCTATTGGATTTATTAGTGACTATCATATTCATGGCCTCGGGTTTTTGACTCCCCCACAAGTCTTCTTTAAGACTTCTAAAAGAACAAACGGAGAGGTTAGGAGAGGCTCAATACAGCGCCAGACTCCTGGATACAGGGAGAGACTCCCGGTTAAAGCAGCTGATGTCAATTAGCACCAATAAAAAGAGATGGATATATTTTTTAATTAGAACAGGACTGAGGGTTGTAAGGGTCACTACAGATAGAGAGGATCATACACCGTGCAAAACATGATGGTTCCCGATCACCGAAATGTCAAGTCCAGGAAGGGAACTGGAGTAGAATGTAGGCTGTAGGATGTGAGGGCAGAGGCAGATTCTAGGGGTTCTGTTTGATTTAAGTTTTGGGAATGCGAGATGTTTTGTAGAACATCTCTACAGGAGATAACATGGGTCAGGAGTCACTCAGTAACCTTACTCTGGTGATGTCATTTCCGGATGGGATAAGCAGAATGCAGCAGCAGCTGATGTCATCGTGATACACCCATCTTGTGAACAAGTTGTGTAAAGTTGGGTCACAAATGGGTCCACGGGAACCATGTCAATTCTGATCTCAGGTGAGAGTTATAAACTGCTAGGCTTTGCATTCGCTCTAGTTATTTAATTATTTTAACATTTAAAGTGTTCTGTCTATTATAAATTTTAGTGTCTGAAAAATATGCTGTTGATAAAAATACAGTGAGAGCTTTTGTCACAATATTTACCAAATATTATTGCATCTGTCTCCAAACAAAAACCTTTCTGGAGCCCAGGCTCATCCTCCAGCAGATCTCACATCCAGACCCTGAGTCCCCCGGTGAGACAAATGTTCTGCAATTACTCCCCAATATCTCTTCCCGTCTGTGTATGTTGCTATAGTTCAAACAGATGGTCACTGAGCCACCTGTCTACCGGATGGTCCACTTATTCTGCTTCACCCCACTAGGCACAGGCTGTGTGTTGTACACAGCGAGGGACAAGCACCAGTTCAATTCAATGACCAGCAAGTTCCCCGATTGGCCCTGCTCTCTTTCAGATAACCATTGGATATACATCCGTAACTCACTAACCACTAGATATTCTATTCATTTTTCTGCATTAACATCGCTGCCACAGCCTAAAGCCTTTTAAAACCCAACCTTGGTGTCACCCAAACACTACTCCCTGATTTATCTAGTGTTATTTTATTCTTTTCAACCTTGGTGCTGCCTTTACTTTGGACCTTAACTCTTCACCTCGATTTCCCAATTAACAATGGGTCAGGGAGGCAGTGGGCACAAGTTTCTCAAGGAAGGGAACAGGAAGCAGCCACATCACCTTTCCTAAATTGTAACAAAAGCAAAATACTGCAGATGTTGGAAATCTGAAATAAAAACAGAAAATGCTGGAAATACTCAGCAGGTCCGGCAGCATCTGTGGAGAGAGAAACAGAGTTAACGTTTCAGGTCGATGAACTTTCATCCAAACTTCTTCAGGTCGATGACCTTTCCTCCAATGATTCTGACAAAAGGTCATTGACCTGAAATATTAACTCTTTCTCTCTCCACAGATGCTGCCTGAATGTTTCCAGCATTTTCTGTTTTTATTTCCTATATTATATCTGTTTCGGGCAATTACTGCACATCAGATACTATGAGGAGATATTACAAGGTCTCACATCACCGGAGCCAGTGACTGAGAATCAGATACTGCATGAGGGGATGTTGCTTTTCTATAGCTTATATCAACTGTAGCTCAGTGGTACTATTCTTGCCTCTGAGTCAGAAGGTTTTGGATTCAAGCTTCACTCCAGACACTTGGGAAAACTTGTTTTCTCAGTGGCAGAGTTAATGTACCAGGGAGATGGGCTCTGATGGGTGAGTTAATGTACCAGAGAGATGGGCTCTGATGGGTGAGTTAATGTACCAGGGAGATGGGCTTTGATGGGTGAATTAATGTACTAGAGAGATGGGCTTCGATGGGTGAGTTAATGTACTAGAGAGATGGGCTTTGATGGGTGAGTTAATGTACCAGAGAGATGGGCTCTGATGGGTGAGTTAATGTACCAGGGAGATGGGCTTTGATGCGAAAGTTAACGATGGGCTAAGTGCTCTTTTCTCATCCCTGACTGTTCTCGTGTTCTATCCTAAAAATAAATCAATACAGATGTTTAAGAATATTTCAACCGATCTCTTTGTCAGATCCTCCTCCCACCCCTGCTATGGCACGCTCCCCCTCACCTAGTATTGGTGCCAGGGTGGGGGGATATGGGACCACGACTGGGTGAGTAGATTTCTTCAGTTGATGCCTCTCAGTGATCATTCGACCTGTCCGGGGAAAGGGAAGATCTGGAGTGGTTCTCCATCCCCTCCCGGCCATAGAGATGAACTGTTATTGACAGTTAGCAGAAGAGATTACTTTAATGGAAATCACAAAGTTAGTCATCTAAATTTGCCACTGAAATTGGTCGATTAATGTAATCATTATTGAACGCTTAATATTAATGTAAGCTGGTGAGTCACTCACACAGAGTGCTGAAGGATGGCCTGAGCTTTTATTAAACAGCCCCAGTGCCTTCCCAACGTAATGGCTACACTGGATCCTGAATCATTGACATCCCAAGACCACGACTCACTGCAGACCCGGTCTCTTCTTCAATGAAAATGCTCCTGTTTAAAGGAGCTGTCCCTGGTAACCTGTCTAATAAAGTCATGTCTGTCAGCCTTTCCCCAATGAGAGCAGAATATAAAACTTATCTATATTGATTTCGGTAACATTTTGGTTCATGAAACAGCTTTTGATTTTGATGGGGAAGCTCAGGTTTAACGTCAATCAAGGTGGGAAAGATCAGGAGGGGGGACAAGGTAAATGGGATTTATTCATTCTTGGGATGTGGGTCTCACTGGCAAGGCCGGCATTTATTGCCTATCACTAGTTGCCCTGAGAAGGTGGTGATACAACTGAATGGCTAGCTAGGCCACTTCAGAGGGCAGTTAAGAGTCAACCACGTTGGTGTGGGATTGGAGTCACATATAGGCCCAGACCAGGTAAGATCTGGATCAGGATATTGTGATTAGAGCAGGCCATGCTTGGGGTTTAAAGCCTGTCAGTTGTAGCGTAAAGGGCAGCTGCCTCCATTTCCTGATCAGCTCCATTGCTTACCCTAACTAAACAAAGTCGCTGCTGTTCTTTAATCAATTGTCTGTTAAACTCACACACACAAGATCAGCTTCTCAATTGACTTGACAAACACAATGCGTCTTATCCAAGGAACATTAAACCACTATTAGTTAAAGAGGCCCAGTTTTATGACAAGATAGAACCAGGAATAATAGAGTTAAATTCGCACACAGTCAGTGCTGGGACGATCAGTCGTGTTATACCCAAAATTAGTGCTGGGACACTCAGCCCTGTTATACACACAGTCAGTGCTGGGACAGTCAGCCCTGTTAGACACACAGACAGTGCTGGGACAGTCAGCCCTGTTACACACAGTCAGTGCTGGGACACTCAGCCCTGTTAGATACACAGTCAGTGCTGGGACAGTCAGTCCTGCTATACACACAGTCAGTGATGGGACACTCAGTTGTGATATACACACGGTCAGTGCTGGGACACTCAGTCCTGATATACACACGGTCAGTGCTGGGACACTCAGCCCTGTTATACACACAGTCAGTGCTGGGACACTCAGTCCTGATATACACACAGTCAGTGATGGGACACTCAGTTGTGATATACACACGGTCAGTGCTGGGACACTCAGTCCTGTTATACACACAGTCAGTGCTGGGACAGTCAGCCCTGTTATACACACAGTCAGTGCTGGGACACTCAGTCCTGATAGACACACGGTCAGTGCTGGGACACTCAGTCCTGATAGACACACAGTCAGTGCTGTGACAGTCAGTCCTGATATACACACAGTCAGTGCTGGGATAGTCAGCCCTGTAATACACACAGTCAGTGCTGGGACAGTCAACCCTGTTATACACACAGTCAGTGCTGGGATAGTCAGCCCTGTTATACACACAGTCAGTGCTGGGACACTTAGTCCTGATATACACACAGTCAGTGCTGGGATAGTCAGCCCTGTAATACACACAGTCAGTGCTGGGACAGTCAACCCTGTTATACACACAGTCAGTGCTGGGATAGTCAGCCCTGTTATACACACAGTCAGTGCTGGGACACTTAGTCCTGATATACACACAGTCAGTGCTGTGACAGTCAGTCCTGATATACACACAGTCAGTGCTGGGACAGTCAGCCCTGTTATACACACAGTCAGTGCTGGGACAGTCAGCCCTGTTATATACACAGTCAGTGCTGGGATTGTCAACCCTGTTATACACACAGTCAGTGCTGGGACAGTCAGCCTTGTTATACACACAGTCAGTGCTGGGACAGTCAGTCCGGTTATTCACACAATCAGTGCTGGGACAGTCAGCCCTGATATACACACAGCCAGTGCTGGGACAGTCAGCCGTGTTATACACACAGTCAGTGCTGGGACAGTCAGTCCTGTAATACACACAGTCCAGTGCTGGGACAGTCAGCCCTGTTATACACACAGTCAGTGCTGGGACACTCAGTCCTGATAGACACACGGTCAGTGCTGGGACACTCAGTCCTGTTATTCACACAGTCAGTGCTGGGACAGTCAGCCCTGTTACACACACAGCCAGTGCTGGGACAGTCAGCCGTGTTATACACACAGTCAGTGCTGGGACACTCAGTCCTGATAGACACACAGTCAGTGCTGTGACAGTCAGTCCTGATATACACACAGTCAGTGCTGGGATAGTCAGCCCTGTAATACACACAGTCAGTGCTGGGACAGTCAACCCTGTTATACACACAGTCAGTGCTGGGATAGTCAGCCCTGTTATACACACAGTCAGTGCTGGGACACTTAGTCCTGATATACACACAGTCAGTGCTGGGATAGTCAGCCCTGTAATACACACAGTCAGTGCTGGGACAGTCAACCCTGTTATACACACAGTCAGTGCTGGGATAGTCAGCCCTGTTATACACACAGTCAGTGCTGGGACACTTAGTCCTGATATACACACAGTCAGTGCTGGGACAGTCAGCCCTGTTATACACACAGTCAGTGCTGGGACAGTCAGCCCTGTTATATACACAGTCAGTGCTGGGATTGTCAACCCTGTTATACACACAGTCAGTGCTGGGACAGTCAGCCTTGTTATACACACAGTCAGTGCTGGGACAGTCAGTCCGGTTATTCACACAATCAGTGCTGGGACAGTCAGCCCTGATATACACACAGCCAGTGCTGGGACAGTCAGCCGTGTTATACACACAGTCAGTGCTGGGACAGTCAGTCCTGTAATACACACAGTCCAGTGCTGGGACAGTCAGCCCTGTTATACACACAGTCAGTGCTGGGACACTCAGTCCTGATAGACACACGGTCAGTGCTGGGACACTCAGTCCTGTTATTCACACAGTCAGTGCTGGGACAGTCAGCCCTGTTACACACACAGCCAGTGCTGGGACAGTCAGCCGTGTTATACACACAGTCAGTGCTGGGACAGTCAGTCCTGTTATTCACACAGTCAGTGCTGGGACACTCAGTCCTGTTATACACACAGTCAGTGCTGGGACACTCAGTCCTGATATACACACAGTCAGTGCTGGGACAGTCAGCCCTGTTATACACACAGTCAGTGCTGGGACACTCAGCCCTGTTATACACACAGTCAGTGCTGGGACAGTCAGCCCTGTTATACACACAGTCAGTGCTGGGACAGTCAGTCCTGATATACACACAGTCAATGCTGGGACAGTCAGCCCTGTTATACACACAGTCAGTGCTGGGACACTCAGCCCTGTTATACACACAGTCAGTGCTGGGACAGTCAGCCCTGTTCTACACATAGTCAGTGCTGGGACAGTCAGTCCTGATATACACACAGCCAGTGCTGGGACAGTCAGCCGTGTTATACACACAGTCAGTGCTGGGACAGTCAGTCCTGTTATTCACACAGTCAGTGCTGGGACACTCAGTCCTGTTATACACACAGTCAGTGCTGGGACACTCAGTCCTGATATACACACAGTCAGTGCTGGGACAGTCAGCCCTGTTATACACACAGTCAGTGCTGGGACACTCAGCCCTGTTATACACACAGTCAGTGCTGGGACAGTCAGCCCTGTTATACACACAGTCAGTGCTGGGACAGTCAGCCCTGTTATATACACAGTCAGTGCTGGGATTGTCAACCCTGTTATACACACAGTCAGTGCTGGGACAGTCAGCCTTGTTATACACACAGTCAGTGCTGGGACAGTCAGTCCGGTTATTCACACAATCAGTGCTGGGACAGTCAGCCCTGATATACACACAGCCAGTGCTGGGACAGTCAGCCGTGTTATACACACAGTCAGTGCTGGGACAGTCAGTCCTGTAATACACACAGTCCAGTGCTGGGACAGTCAGCCCTGTTATACACACAGTCAGTGCTGGGACACTCAGTCCTGATAGACACACGGTCAGTGCTGGGACACTCAGTCCTGTTATTCACACAGTCAGTGCTGGGACAGTCAGCCCTGTTACACACACAGCCAGTGCTGGGACAGTCAGCCGTGTTATACACACAGTCAGTGCTGGGACAGTCAGTCCTGTTATTCACACAGTCAGTGCTGGGACACTCAGTCCTGCTATACACACAGTCAGTGATGGGACACTCAGTTGTGATATACACACGGTCAGTGCTGGGACACTCAGTCCTGATATACACACGGTCAGTGCTGGGACACTCAGCCCTGTTATACACACAGTCAGTGCTGGGACACTCAGTCCTGATATACACACAGTCAGTGATGGGACACTCAGTTGTGATATACACACGGTCAGTGCTGGGACACTCAGTCCTGTTATACACACAGTCAGTGCTGGGACAGTCAGCCCTGTTATACACACAGTCAGTGCTGGGACACTCAGTCCTGATAGACACACGGTCAGTGCTGGGACACTCAGTCCTGATAGACACACAGTCAGTGCTGTGACAGTCAGTCCTGATATACACACAGTCAGTGCTGGGATAGTCAGCCCTGTAATACACACAGTCAGTGCTGGGACAGTCAACCCTGTTATACACACAGTCAGTGCTGGGATAGTCAGCCCTGTTATACACACAGTCAGTGCTGGGACACTTAGTCCTGATATACACACAGTCAGTGCTGGGATAGTCAGCCCTGTAATACACACAGTCAGTGCTGGGACAGTCAACCCTGTTATACACACAGTCAGTGCTGGGATAGTCAGCCCTGTTATACACACAGTCAGTGCTGGGACACTTAGTCCTGATATACACACAGTCAGTGCTGGGACAGTCAGCCCTGTTATACACACAGTCAGTGCTGGGACAGTCAGCCCTGTTATATACACAGTCAGTGCTGGGATTGTCAACCCTGTTATACACACAGTCAGTGCTGGGACAGTCAGCCTTGTTATACACACAGTCAGTGCTGGGACAGTCAGTCCGGTTATTCACACAATCAGTGCTGGGACAGTCAGCCCTGATATACACACAGCCAGTGCTGGGACAGTCAGCCGTGTTATACACACAGTCAGTGCTGGGACAGTCAGTCCTGTAATACACACAGTCCAGTGCTGGGACAGTCAGCCCTGTTATACACACAGTCAGTGCTGGGACACTCAGTCCTGATAGACACACGGTCAGTGCTGGGACACTCAGTCCTGTTATACACACAGTCAGTGCTGGGACACTCAGTCCTGATATACACACAGTCAGTGCTGGGACAGTCAGCCCTGTTATACACACAGTCAGTGCTGGGACACTCAGCCCTGTTATACACACAGTCAGTGCTGGGACAGTCAGCCCTGTTATACACACAGTCAGTGCTGGGACAGTCAGTCCTGATATACACACAGTCAATGCTGGGACAGTCAGCCCTGTTATACACACAGTCAGTGCTGGGACACTCAGCCCTGTTATACACACAGTCAGTGCTGGGACAGTCAGCCCTGTTCTACACATAGTCAGTGCTGGGACAGTCAGTCCTGATATACACACAGTCAATGCTGGGACAGTCAGCCCTGTTATACACACAGTCAGTGCTGGGATTGTCAACCCTGTTATACACACAGTCAGTGCTGGGACAGTCAGCCCAGTTACACACACAGTCAGTGCTGGGACACTCAGTCCGGTTATTCACACAGTCAGTGCTGGGACAGTCAGTTTGAATCTTTACATTGTGCAGAGAGCGGCAGAGCACTGCATAGACAATAAAAGCTGCTTTGAGTGTGTCATGATGTGGAGATGCCGGTGATGGACTGGGGTTGACAATTGTAAACAATTTTACAACACCAAGTTATAGTCCAGCAATTTTATTTTAAATTCACAAGCTTTCGGAGGCTTCCTCCTTCGTCAGGTGAACGATGTGAAAATGAAAACCTCGAAATGAAATCGCATTTATAATTCACAGAACAATGCTTGGTGAGTACAGACAGTTTTTTCAACTGCCCGTTGCCAAGGCAATCAGTGTGCAGACAGACAGGTGTTACCTGTCAGGTCTCACAGAATATACAAATCACCAAAAAAAAACAACAAACAAAAAAAACAGAGATAGAGAGGTAGAAACATAGAAAAGGCAGCAACTGACCCGTTATATTAAAAACAGATAACATTTGTTCGCTGGTGGGGTAACGTGTAGCGTGACATGAACCCAATATCCCGGTTGAGGCCGTCCTCATGGGTGCGGAACTTGGCTATCAATTTCTGCTCGACGATTTTGCGTTGTCGTGTGTCTCGAAGGCCGCCTTGGAGTACGCTTACCCGCCTTTAAACAGCCACCCAACCTCAAACAGACCATCGTTCGCAGCAAATTACCCAGCTTTCAGGAGAACAGCGTCCACGACACCACACAACCCTGCCACGGTAACCTCTGCAAGACATGCCAGATCATCGACACAGATACCACCATCACACGAGAGGACACCACCCACCAGGTGCATGGTTCATACTCCTGTGACTCGGCCAACGTTGTCTACCTCATACGTTGCAGGAAAGGATGCCCCAGAGCATGGTACATTGGCGAGACCATGCAGACGCTGCGACAACGGATGAACGGACACCGCGCAACAATCGCCAAACAGGAGGGTTCCCTCCCAGTCGGGGAACACTTCAGCAGTCATGGACATTCATCCACCGACCTTCGGGTAAGCGTACTCCAAGGCGGCCTTCGAGACACACGACAACGCAAAATCGTCGAGCAGAAATTGATAGCCAAGTTCCGCACCCATGAGGACGGCCTCAACCGGGATATTGGGTTCATGTCACGCTACACGTTACCCCACCAGCGAACAAATGTTATCTGTTTTTAATATAACGGGTCAGTTGCTGTCTTTTCTATGTTTCTACCTCTCTATCTCTGTTTTTTTTGTTTGTTGTTTTTTTTTGGTGATTTGTATATTCTGTGAGACCTGGCAGGTAACACCTGTCTGTCTGCACACTGATTGCCTTGGCAACGGGCAGTTGAAAAAACTGTCTGTACTCACCAAGCATTGTTCTGTGAATTATAAATGCGATTTCATTTCGAGGTTTTCATTTTCACATCGTTCACCTGACGAAGGAGGAAGCCTCCGAAAGCTTGTGAATTTAAAATAAAATTGCTGGACTATAACTTGGTGTTGTAAAATTGTTTACAATTGAGTGTGTCACGCAGAGAATAGCAGATAGATGGTCATATCATAATGCAGAAAAACAAATATAGTGAGAGACAAGGAGATGTGCAGAGAGCGACAGATTGGGGTCTGTCCTGTTGAGTTCATGGATCAGCCAGAGGCTACCAGACAGGAGAAAAGGGAAAAAAGCAATAATAGAACAACTGGTGGAGAGAAGGACAAAATATCATCCAAGCAGAATAAAAACCTGTTGTCAATGCTACGGTCTCTTGGGATGGGACTATCCTGAAAAGTGGCAAGGTAAGGATTGGAGGGAGGAATTGAAAATATTGTGGTTTTTATTAATAAACTAAAATCGATCAAATGGAACTAGTCAAATGTTGTTCCTTCAAAAGTAAATGTTGCAAACTGCAGCCATGAAACAAATTTCCATCCTTATTTTACTCAGTCATCTCTTTAATTCAGGCTGTGGATGCTGGGGGACAATTGGAGCTTTCATGTCTGAGATTGATAGAGTTTTGTTGGATATCAAGGGATATGGAGCAAAGGCAGATAAATGGAGTTGAGGTGCAGATCAGCCAGGATCTAATTGAATGGCAGAGCAGGCTCGAGGGGCTGAATGGCCTCCTCCTGTTCCTATCTTAATGATTCTCAACTGTTTCCTAGTTTGCTCAGCACTCTGCTCATTTAGGCAGTCACCTAATTTGTGAAGACATTATTGTTTGTTTTCCTGCTAAGAATTGTGGGCAAGTGATGTTACAGATTCATAACCTACCACGCTGACATCATCTGAGAAAAAAACTAAGGGATGGGCATTAAACAGGAATGAGGCCAAGCTGATTGCATAAGTTGCTGGAACTTATTAGCAGAGCCAAAGATTGAGATGACCTCATTCAATGGATGCAATTGGTTCAGTTCTAATATCCAGCGGGATGCTCCAGACCAAGGTGACTCTCTCTCTCTCTTGTTTTTTTACTTATGATAGTCTCAGGAAGCCCTGAGTGTTTCCCCCATCCCCTGCGCTGTAAATAAGTTTAATTCACAATTCCCTCATCGTTTCTCAAACAGATATAAAGAAGGAGGATGACACAAAAATTAGTCTCCAAGCACTGGAGGTCAGAAAGACATGGGAGGGGTGGGAAGGTTGGATGCTTTGTACACCGATGATAAAATACATTCACAGATTGGCTGGTGTCTGCACTGAAGGTGGACAGTCAAACTTACTTTCTTATGTTCTTACATTCAACATAAAACTGAACTACACCAAAGCATCATAAATCTCAGAGATTAATCAGTGAACTGATTGGGCTACTACTGGGGACTACAACACATGGTTAATGTGTGAAATTAAAATTACCTGCAAGGGCACCCAGTAAAAGAGGGGAAGAGAATGGGGAGAGGGGAAGAGAATGGAGAAAGGAAGAAAATGGAGAAAGGAGGAGAAGAAGAGAATGGAGAGAGAAGAGAGGAAGAGAATGGAGAGAGAAGAGAGGAAGAGAATGGAGAGAGAAGAGAGGAAGAGAATGGAGAGAGGAGAGGGGAAGAGAATGGAGAGAGAAGAAGGGAAGAGAATGGAGAAAGGAAGAAAATGGAGAGAGGAGGAGAAGAAGAGGAAGAGAATGGAGAGAGGAAGAGAATGGAGACAGGAGAAGTGGGGAAGAGAATGGAGAGAGGTGGAGAGAGAAAGAGAATGAAGAGAGAAGAGAAGAAGAGAATGGAGAGAGAAGAGAGGAAGAGAATGGAGAATGGAGAGAGGAGGAGAGAGGAAGAGAATGGAGAGAGGAGGAGAGGAGCAGAATGGAGAGAGAAGAGAGGAACAGAATGGAGAGAGGAGAGGGGAAGAGAATTGAGAAAGGAAGAGAATGGAGAGAGGAGGAGAAAGGAAGAGAATGGAGAAAGGAAGAGAGGAAGATAATGGAGAGAGGAGAAGAGAGGAAGATAATGGCGAGAAGAGAGGAAGAGAATGGAGAGAGAAGGAGAGGAGGAGAATGGAGGGAGAAAGAACGGAGAGAGTGATTGTAACTAGTAACCATCCAAGGTGTAGGATTTTATGCTGAAATGATGATTGTGTTGCCTTCAGCACCAGATGCATTTTCGAAAGAGGCCCCTGGCACGAATGGATCAGTGGTGAGAGGTGAAGAGATTCTCTCTGCAGCCGACTTCTCGATGCGAAAAGTGTCATCAGACCACAATCTAATTTCACTCAATGCTTTTTTCCAGACTGATGCATTTTGGCTTTTTTTTAAAAAAGCATTGTTCTTTGTGTGTATTTTTCAGTACGTATTTAAGTGCTGGATTCTAAATTGTGTGTTCCAAACAGGTACCTTCAAAGGAGTCTGCAAAATAATTGATAATTTTCCAGATGATGCAGACTATGAACAGGACACCGCGGAATATTTACTGCGTAAGTGTTCAGAGAGAGAGTTTCACACAGTTTGAACGGTTTTGTTTCATTGTGAAGGGAATTTTTAAATTCGAGACACAAATTACCTCTCTGAGCTAGTTATAAACCTAACATCTGTATTCAACACATTTTTAAGATAAGGGTCAGAAAAGTCAGTGATGAGAAAAGGCCATTTAACTCATCCCTCAAGTAACCCAACTCTCCCAGCCTAGAATCCAACTGCATTTTTAACATCCCAAATGTTTTTGGATCAATTACTCTGCTTGTCAGATTATTCCAAACATTTATCAACCTTTGCTTAAAGAAGTGTGTCACTTTTCTGTCATTACTTTTCTCTTATTTAAATGTAGGTCCTCCAGCCTGTCCTTTTAAGTAATATTCTAGCTTTATCCTAAGTTACTTGTTTAATATTTTTACATAGTCTGATGAGGTTCCCCTCCCCCCTTAATCTTCTTCACTATAGACTGGAGAGCTTCAGTTTCTCTAACATAGCTCATCCCCTTTACAATTGGGCCCAATGCTATTGCTTTTCTCTGAGTCTGTAGAACCATAGAGGAACAATGAAAGAGGCCATTGGGACCATCGTGTCAGTGCTGGCTCTTTGCTAGAGCAATTCAAAACCAATCCCCACTGCCCCGCTCTCTCCCCATATCTTTCTCTATATCAAATGTTTATCTACTCTTCCCTTAAGCATTGCAATGGCTTCTGCCTCAATTACTTCCTGTGGCAAAACATCCCATACTCCAACAATCCTCTGTGTAAAGACATTTCTCCTAACCTATCTCCTCACTTTTATCTCTCATCACCGACTATCCAACCAGATGAAATAGCCTTTCCCTATTCACTCTATCAAAAGTCTTCATATTTTGAAAAATTCCTCTTAGCCATGAAAATAGTCCCAGTATCTGACATCTCTCCTCATAACTCGAGTGTCTTTGTCCTGGTGAATCTACTCTGCCCGCTCTATGGTTTAATGTCCTTGCTAATAACAGGGTGTTCAAAATTGCACATTGTATTTCAACTGTAACTATTGGCTTGTACAAATTCATCATAACCTCTTTGCTCTTGTACTCTATGTCCTTACTTATGAAACACAAAATGCTACTGGTGTTTTTTTAAATTGCTTTATCTACCTGCATTTGCACTTTCAATGAATTATGTATTTAGACCTCCAGGTTTCTGTTCCTCACTGTCCTTCAGTATTGTTCTTTTGAGTGCATACTCCCAATTCCTTGTTCATCCTCCCAAAATATATCACCTCACACTTCTTGGCATCATTTTCCTCCTATGTACACATTCACACTCCTAAGTCCTCCTGAAGTCTTTTACAGTCCTTGCCAAACACCCTACTTTTGTGTTACCAGAAAATTTTGTATTGCTTTCCCTATGGCCAAGTCCAATTTATCTGTTTATACATGAAAGAGAGAGTGCGATAGAGAGAGAGAGCTAGGGAGAACAAAAGTGGACCAGCACTGACCCACTTCTAACCCTTTTCCCATCTGAGCAACAACCACTAACCTTTACCCTTTGCTAACATATTTAAGGACCTTAAAGAGTAAAGGGAGTTTAGAAATTGGGCAGTAGTTGGAGAGGAAGGAGGACTCAATGTTTCTTTTAAGAAGTGTCTTAACTTAACAAAGTCAGTTAGCATGGCCCAGCAAGGGTTGATTGAGTAGTCAAGGTTTGGATGAGGTAATGGAGGGAGCAGAAGATGGGTCTCATGGAAAAGATGTCTGGAGAGAGGTGGTTGTGGGAATGAGAAAAACTGCAGAATATTGGGGAGGTTGGGACAAGAGTGGGTGGGAGACTGGTGGAGTGGTCAGGAGGAGGGAAGGGTAGAGAAAGTGTAAGTAGCAGCAAAGGCAGCTGCATGGATGGACTCAATCAAATCCATGAGCTCTTTACACTTAGTATTTGAAGTGAGGGTGGAAAGAATGGTGAAGGGGGCTTAGAGGAGGCAGTTAGTCATGAAGAAAAGGAGCCTTGGGTTGTCCTTGCCCTCCAGGCTGACGAGAGTGTGGCATGGTAATACTTGGCATGAACGAGTCAATTCTGGCACTAAATGATTAGGCTAGACATAGATAAAGTTGTGGATGAACCAAACCTTCCTACAGTTGAACATCAGTAGGATTAAGGCCATCCTGTTCAGCTTCTGGCAGAAACCATGTACCTCAAGTGCCAAGATGCGATGAATAATGTTCCATAGGGATCAATTTTAAATCTGCTGTTATTTACTATAGATGGTCTGGACTTAGGAATTGAGGAAACATCAAAATTTGTTGATGACACCAAATTGAGGGTACAGCAAATTGTGTTCAGAATTATGAAAAACAGCAGGAGACCATAGACAGCTGATCAGGATTGGGCAAATTGGTAGCAGATGCAGTTCAGTGTAAATAATGGATAAAAGATCAGAAAGACGTTGGTGTGCAGATGCCCAGGTCCTTCAGAGTGGCTCTAGATAAGGTTCCTGAGAGCAAACAGAGATGGGATTAGATGAGATGGTTCATGTGGAAACAAACACTGGCACAGAGTTGATGGGCAAAATGGCCTGTTTCTGTGCTGGAACATTCTACAAATCTATTAATTGCTCTCCATCCATTTTCAGGACTATTTGTTTGGTTTAATTTTTGGGGGGTATTTACTAATCCTGCAAACTCCATTTTATAGTTTTAAAAGTGTTGCATTTTTCCTTAACTGGGAGATCTTTTAATAATACATTTCAGTTAATTTCTTTAATTCGACCCTCATTCAATTGAAGTTTTTCTTTCAAAAGTCATAAGGCTTGAAATTACATTGTGTGACAATGAGTGTAAAAAAAGCTTCATGGTTTTTTATTAAATTCCTTTGGCTGCTATTTTAACAGAGGCATTGATTGATCTGTGCATTGCAAATTCCTATGCCAATCTCCATACAGTGTCACTTCAAGGTCACATATTCCTGTCCTGGTACTGATTGACAGACAATGTTAAAATTGATCATACTGTGCTCACTAGTCCCCAGAGACGCCACTGCCTCTAAATTATGGATGTTGTCTTTTTTTTCCCTCCTCTATGTGTTGTCCCTAGGTGACACCATCCATAGGCTTGGGATCAGCTTTCATATGAATGCGCACAGCATCAGCTCTAAGTCTCTGCCACCCCCTCGAGTCCATGTCCAACTGCTTGTCATGGATGAATAAAAGGTTTCTCAAGCTCAGCATTGGCAAAGTTGAAGGCACCTTCTCTGGTCACCAGGAAAAACTCCACAGCATAGCCCCCAACTCCATCCCCACCCCAGCTGATCATTCAGTCCGAATTAGCCACAACCACAATGTCCTGTTTGACCCTGAGCTGAGCTTCAAATGCCACATCCAGATCCCCACCAAGATTGCCTATTTTCACCTCCGCTTTGCTTACCTTTACCCCTCTCTCATCCTACTGCTCTTAAAACCCTCATCTACGCTGCCTTCTCCTGCAGGATCAATTATCCCAATGCTCTCCTTGTTAATCTCCCAAGCTTCACTCTATATAAATGACAAGTTGCTCAGAACTCCACTGCCTGTACACTATCCTGCACTAAATCCAACTTCCTCAATAACCAAGTCCTCAATGCATTGGATTCAAAATCTTTGTGCTTGTCTAAAAAAAAATCTCTCCATAGTCTTGCTCCTCCCTACCTGCAACTTCTAAAGCCCTACGTGACAGCTATGACCTCCACTCTTTCAACAATGGGCTCTTCAGCCTTCCCCCTTCCTCTGCTCGGAGCTTCGGTGGCGGAGCCTTCAGCCATCTTCATCCCATACCCGGGAATGCTCTCCCTCAACCTGGCATCTTGCCACCTCTCTCCTTCTTCCAAGCCTCCTCAGAACCTACCTCTTTAACCATGTTTTTGGTCATTTCTCTTAACTCTTCTGTCAACGTAGTGCGCTCAATGGAAGCTTTCTTGCCGCTGAATCAGAGGTCATGGGTTCAAGCCCCACTCCAGGACTTGAGTGCATAATCTAGGCCAACACTTCAGTGCAGTTCTGAAAGAGTGCCACATTGTTGGAGGTGCCATCTTTTGGATGTAAATGATCCCATGGTGCTATTGTAAGAAGAGCAGAGAGTTCTCCTGGTGGCCTGGGCCAACATTCTTCCCTCAATCAACAACATCATAACAGATTAACTGATTATTCATCTCATTGCTGTTTGTGGGATCTTGCTGTGTGCAAAATGGCTGTCACACTTGCCTACAAAACAACAGTGACTACACTTCAAAAGTAATTAATTGACTGTATAGCGTTTGGGATGTCCTGAGGTGCTGTAGAAATGCAAGTTGTTTCTTTCTCTTTGCTCAGTGTTTTCACCTCTGTGAAGTGCCTTGGTATGTTTTATTGTGCTTAAAGGTGCTATATAAATGCAAGTTGTTCTTTGCCCTGATTGTTTGCAAGAACTAGATCCAGATATGAGTTGCTCTTAGTTGGGTCCTTAACATATTGTGTCAAAAAAGCAATCCTGTATTATTTCTGAAGTCCCACTTCCATTAGGCACATAGGGCTTTAGGCACATAGGGCTTTAGGCACATAGGGCTTTAGGCGGTTGCAGTGTAGGGAAAAGCAAGACTAAGGAGAGATTTTTTTTAGACCAGGACAATGATTTTAAATTGAATGCACTGGGGACTGGGTTGGTGAGGCCAGGAGTGATAGGGAGGTGGGATTGGTTGGGATAGAGTGCAGGCAAGTTGCCGCTTATGTAGAATGGAGCTTGGGAGTTTAGCAAGGAGCATGTTCGAGTAGTTGAGCCTCCAGGAGAAGGCAGCAAAGATGAAGCAGTAGTGTCAGGGAGGGGCAGAGGTGAGCAATGTGGAGGTAAAAACAGGCCATCTTGGTGGGGGACTGAATTGACTGAAATCACCCATTAGTACAACATTATTTCCTGTACATCCCTTTCTTATCTCCTCATATAGTTCATTGTCCTCATCTTTATCCTGCCAGGTGGTCTACAGTGGACCTCTATCAGTAATCCTACACACTTGCTTGTTAACCTAAGCCACGTTATTTTGTTTTATGGTAAATTCTCCAATCTTGCACTAACCAGTGGGAAGCTGCATTCTAAAAGGGGTGCAGAAGGTCAGAGAATCTATGCTAGTATTGTAGGCCTGCCTCTGCCCTACTCTCCCTTCAAATGTAGCTCCGTGTTGAGACTGTGGCATTGGTCAATTTACCCCTTTGTGTCAATGGTGAGACATCGAATCAGCTTCCTTAACTTCCAAACTATTGTAAACATAATTGGCTGCCCTTCCTGGTATGAGCTGCAATATAAAATAAATGGGGTAACAGTGTGATTTCCCCCCGCCCTTCTTAAAATGTGGGTTTGTGTGACGAACACGAGTTAGTGATCAAAGAGAACACATTAATAGTGGTATGCAGCCCACAGTACTTCTCACTCTGACCCTTTTCCCTGCAGGAATCCTCAGAGCTTCCAGTATATTCCCAATACTGAGTGTGGGATTACTGTTTCTTGGAGGTGTCTGTGTTGCAGCTGGTGAATTCTACAAGAGCAAACACAATGTTGTCCTCAGTTCTGGGATTTTTTTCGTAGCAGCAGGTTTGTCATTTTAAAATTGAAACTATTTACTGAACGCATTTCCTGACTTTCAGCCAATGCTCCTCATTCAACTCTGACTCTAAACTTTAGGAACATAGGAACAGGAGCAGGCCATTTAGCCACTCGAGCCTGTTCCACCATTCAATGAGATCATGGCTGATCTGTGACCTAACTCCATATACCCACCTTAGCCCCCTATCCCTTAATACCTATGGTTAACAAAAATCTATCAATTCAGATTTAAAATTAACAATTGAGTTAGCATCAACTGCTGTATGCGGAACAGAGTTCCAACTTCTACCACCCTTTGTGTGTAGAAGTGTTTCCTAACTTCACTCCTGAAAGTCCTGGCTCTAATTTTTAGGCTATGTCCCTTAGTCCTAGACTCCCCAACCAGCAGAAATAGTTTCTTTATCTACCCTATCAGTTCCCCTTAATATCTTGAAAACTTTGATCAAATCACCCCTTAATCTTCTAAATTCCAGGGAATACAACCCTAGTTTGTGTAATCTCTCCTCGTAATTTAACCCTTGGAGTCCAGGTATCAATCTAGTAAATTTAGGCTGCATTCCCTCCAAGGCCAATATATCCTTCTTAAGGTGCAGTGCTCAGAACTGAATACAGTACTCCAGGTGTGGTCTAACCAGGGCTTTGTATAGTTGTAGCATAACTTCTACCTCATTGTATTCTAGTCCTCTAGATATGAAGGCCAGCATTCCATTAGCCTTTTTAATTATTTTCTGTACCTGTCCGTGACATTTTAATGATTCACGTACCCCTAATTCTCTTTGGACCTCCATTGATTCGAGCTTTTCACCATTTAGAAAGTACTCTGATCTATCCTTTTTAGGTCCAAAATGGATGACCTCACACTTGCCTACACCTATTTGCAAATGTTCTCACCTCAGATCCATTCTCAAAATTCAAATCTGCTTTGCAAAAGTGGACTGGGTGGGTCAGTGGGTCAGACACTGTCCTTTCACACTCTGGGTCAGTGGGTCAGACACTGTCCTTTCACACTCTGGGTCAGTGGGTCAGACACTGTCCTTTCACACTCTGGGTCAGTGGGTCAGACAGTGGGTCAGATACTGTCCTTTCACACTCTGGGACTGGGAACTGTGGGTCAGACACTGTCCTTTCACACTCTGGGTCAGTGGGTCAGACACTGTCCTTTCACACGCTGGGTCAGTGGGTCAGACACTGTCCTTTCACACTCTGGGTCAGTGGGTCAGACACTGTCCTTTCACACTCTGGGTCAGTGGGTCAGACAGTGGGTCAGATACTGTCCTTTCACACTCTGGGACTGGGAACTGTGGGTCAGACACTGTCCTTTCACACTCTGGGTCAGTGGGTCAGACACTGTCCTTTCACACTCTGGGTCAGTGGGTCAGACACTGTCCTTTCACACTCTGGGACTGGGTGGATCAGTGGGTCAGATATCCTTTAGAATTTTAAAAGTCTCTAAATCTATTTTTACCCTTCTCTGTTCCAGTGGAAACAGTCCTAGTATCTCAGGTCCCTCCTCATAACTATGATCCCTGGCATCATCCTGGTGAATCTACACTGCACACTTTCTGTTCATCCACATAGAATGCCTTGCCTTTGAGTGAATAGTTTCAACCCTTCTCTAGTCCAGCAAAACCCACTTATTATTGCTTTTTGTGCATCGTCAAACTTTCTATCCATGCTTCATTACTAAGCTCTGTAATGAGATCCTTTCTGTTACACTGCACTCACAACACAAAACTGACAAGGTGCCAATCTTGGCTCAGTGGGTAGCACTTTCGCCTCTGAGTTAGAAGGTTGTGGATTCAATTCCCACTCCAGGGACTTGAGCACATAATCTGGACTGACACTACAGTGCAGTACCCAGGGAGTGCTATATTGTCAGAGGTGCTGTCTCTCATAGATTCCATGGCACTATTTGAAGAAGTGCAGGGGAATTCTCCCAAGTCTTGGCCAATATTTATTCCTCAACCAATATCACTAAAAAAATTATCTGGTCATTATCTCATTGCTGTTTGTGGGATTTTGCCGTGTGCAGATTGGCTGCGCCTTTCCTACAACAGTGACTACAATTCAAAAATACTTCATTGGCTGCAAAGCGCTGGAGGACGTCCTGAGGTCGTGAACGAGGCAATAAATGCAAGTTGCTTCTCTCCTGGTCGACCATTTCCCCATTATAAAGCTCTCGTTTATAACACTGCCTCTGTTACATTATCTCTTCATTACACGGCTCTCTTTATAATGATATCAACATTGCATCACACCCTATAATCGTGACGCTGTCCTTTCCCCTCCCCCTTCTCAGGTTTAAGCAACATTATAGGAATTATAGTGTACATATCGGCTAATGCCGGAGACCCTGGGCAAAGCGATTCGAAAAAGAATAATTATTCTTACGGATGGTCATTCTACTTTGGAGCGCTGTCTTTCATCATCGCGGAGACGGTGGGGGTGTTAGCAGTGCACATGTACATCGACAAACACCGGCAGCAGAGGGTGAAGTCTCGCAACGATATCCTGAAGAAATCCACCCTTGCCCGAATTCCCAGCTACAGATACAGGTTCAGGAGAAGGTCGAGTTCACGCTCCACCGAACCTCGGTCGAGGGACCCGTCTCCGGTTGGGGGTAAAGGCTGCACCACGCCGCCGTCAAATGAGATATCAATGTACACGCTGCCCAGGGACCCTTCCAAAGCAGTTGTCGCAACAAACCTGGCTTCCGAACGAGATCCCAAGTTCCTGCAAGTCCGCAACTGCATTTCCAAAGATTTAAAGGAGACCCTGCACGGAAACCCGGCCAACAGACGCACCACTCCCGTGTGACACCCAGCCAAGGGTCAATGCTTGGATGGTTTGACCAACTGCCAGTAGCATCTCAATGCCTTTCTGTGACCGTGTGCAGTGATGGACCAGAGCTGGCCAAGCTCCCAGAAGGAAAGACTCTTCAATATGAAGCTTTGGCTCCCTCCCAGCAGGATTTGCCGTCCGTTTGGTGCGTGGCAATTTCTCAATGTGAAATCGGAGGCGAATCTCGGTGCCTGAGATTAGAAGAACGCCCTCTCCCCCCGCAATGGAAGTGTTTAGTGTCGTAAAGAATTTTCTATTTAAGACCAACTGAAAATGTTTCCTGTTTAGTTAACGCCTGGCAACTGCGGATAAAGTTGCTCCACTTTTCCCAACTTCCCATGCATGTGTCTTCTGAACTCTCCCTTTCACGGACAGCCTTCCCATTATAAAAAGAAGTACCTAGTTTTTATAAGAGAAGCATTGATTCAATGCTAGCATTTTAATGCTTCATATTTTATTAACATTCTGAATTAAATGAGCGCAGTTTAAATCAAATAGTTTAGCTGCCAAAAGCACAGAATTAGAAAATGAACCTGGTTATTTATGTAAAAACTTAACAGAAATAAATGCACAAGGACATTCAAAATTTGATGTTTCTCTTTATTTGTCTGAGATGTGGTGCTGATACTTGCAATCTGCCCGCAAGAGAGAGAGAGGAACAGGGGCCCGTTAAGTAGGTTGGTATCAGTGCTTCAAATTGCTTCAGGCCCAGCACTGCCGGTCACTGCTTCTCGGCCTCAGTCAGGTCACTTTTCTCAGTCACACCCTGTTGTAGTGATGGTGGTTGAAGGATAAATATTGGCCCAGGACACTGGGGAGAACTCCCCTGCTCAACTTCGAATCGTGCCGTGGCATCTTTTATGTCCACCTGAGAGGTAAGATGGGACCTCGGGTCAAAGCTTCCTCGATACTTAAGACTCACTGACAATACCTCCAGTGACCCCTGTAACCTCTGCTCCCCCCCTGTAAAGTTCCTCTGGATATTTCATCATATGATACTGGCAGGCAATGTCACCATTCTGTTGACAGAACCCAGACAGGAAGGTTTAAAACAAGAGGAAGCTGAGGATCTCTAAAAGGACAGAGCAGATCAGAAAAGAAAATTGCATTCAATATCAAGGGGAATAAGACAATATTTGCCAGTTATGATGGAAAATCAGGGCCCAGGCTTGCAGATTAATCACAGCATCAGGATCTGGCTGGTTTGAAAAACCTCTTCACTCCAGTTTTCACAAGAAAGGATCACAGGGTTCTTTAATCTTCTAAACACAATGACTAAGGTACTGGGCTAGGCCTTGAGTAGCTTCTCATCACAGTTCCATAACTAAGCTGAATAGGGTATTGCAGGAAAAATTAGTGACATAATAGAGTGTTAATGTGCAATAGCTGCAGACATTACTTAAGAGGAGTAGGAGAAGCTTGTGCACAAAGACTAATGTCAGTGTGAATAAACATGAGGTAGCTCATGTAGGTTGAAGCATATTCACCTTGCTTGTACAATGCATGATTTAGATATGGTCAAAATAGAACAGGAAAAGAATTTGGGATTGGTTGATAACCAGGCTCATTCTAGGCAATAGCAATCACAACATTATTTTAAAACAAAGATTGAGAAGGGCATATGTAAGACAATATCCAAAGTAATAAATTGGGAAAAAGCTGATTTTTAGGTGATGAGAATGGAACTAGGGAAAATAAACTGGAAAAATTTACTGATAAACAAAGAAATAGAACAGCAGTGGGAAACATTTAAAGCAGTGATCAAGAGAGTCTAGGAGAAATATACCCCACTAAAAAGCAATATCAGCCTAGCCAGTAATGATACACCATGGATGAATAAAGAAATAAGAGCAAAATTGAAACTATAGAAAAAGGCATACACTAAGTACATAGACAATAAAGGAGACGATGACAAAAGGGAATACAAAAAGGTTAGGAAAGAGTTAAAAAAAATTAGGAAGGCAAACAGAAACTACTAAGTTAAATTATCAAGGAATATAAAAATAGTAAAGTATTCCACAGACACACAAATAACAAAAGAAAAATCAGGAGAGGGATAGGGTCAGTAAGGGATACACATGATAAACTCATAGGTAATGACAGCGAAATGCCAGAAATATTAAATAATTACTATGCCTCAGTGTTTACCAGGGAGACTAACATGGTGGGCACGACGTTAGAAGGAGATCAAAAAAGATATAGAGACATTTAAGATAGAAAGGGGGGAAATAAATCGATAAACTAATCAAACTTTTAGAGCATTAAAACCCCTGGTCCGGATGGATTGTATCTGTGAATATTAAAAGAAGTTAGGGAAGAGATAGCAGAGGCACTATTACATATATATATATAAATTCAATAGAAAAGGAATAGTGCCAGAGGACTGGTGGACAGTTAATGTTATTCCTATATTTAAAAAGGAAGATAGAACAAGTCCAGGGAACTATAGACCAATTACCTTAACATTGATGGTAGGAAAGATAATGGAATCTTTACTCAAAGATGTAATAGAAAAACATCTAGAAACCGAAAATATAATAAAGATTAGTCAGCATTGATTTCAAAAGGGAAGGTCATGCTTGACCAACCTTATTGAATTCTTTGAAGAAGTAATAGAAAGAGTAGACAAGGGTAATGCAGTAGATGTAATACATTAGGATTTTCAAAAGGCTTTTGATAAGATACCGTATAGCAGACTCATGACTAGGGTCAGAGCTTGTAGAGTCAGTGAACAAGTAACAGAATGGATAGCAAGCTGGCTACAAAACAGAAAACAGAGAGTAGGGGTTAAAGGTAGTTACTCAAACTGGCAAAAGGTGGGAAGTGGTGTTCCATACGGATCGGTGCTGGGACCACAGTTGTTTACCATTTACATAAACAATTTGGAGTCAGGAATTGGAAGTACAATTTCAAAATTTGCGGACAACACCAAATTGGGGGGTATAGTCATTAACAAGGAGGACTGTGACAAAATACAGGAAGGGCATAAATAAACTTGCAGAACGGGTGTGTAATTGACAAATGAATTTCAATATAGGTAAATGTGAGGTATTACATTTTGGTAGGAAGAATAAGGGGGCCGCATACTGCTTGGATAATAAAAGTCTAAATGGGGTTGAGGAGCAGAGGGATCTGGGGGTACAGATACACAAATCACAAAGTAGTGATGCAAGTTAATAAAGCCATAAAAATAGCAAACCAAGCACTAGGGTTCATTTCTAGAGGGATAGAATTGAAAAGCAGAGACGTTGTATAGAACTTGTATAGAACCTTGGTTAGACCACACTTGGGAGTACTGTGGATAGTTCTGGACTCCATATTATAAAAAAAGATATAGATGCACTGGAGAAGGTGCAAAAAAGATTTACTAGGATACCAGAACTAAGCAGTTATGCCTATCAGGAAAGATTGAGCAGGCTGGGGCTCTTTCTTCTAGAAAAGATAAATCTGAGCAGTGACTTGATAGAGGTCTTTAAAACAATGAAAGGGTTTGATAGGGTAGACGTAGTGAAGATATTTCCACTTTTGGGGGGGGACCAGAACTAGGGGCCATAAATATAAGATAATCACTAATAAATCCTATAGGGAATTCAGGAGAAACTTCTTTACCCAGAGAATGGTTAGAATGCAGAACTCACTACCACAAGGAGTAGTTGAGGTGACTAGCATAGATAGATTTAAGGGGAAGCCAGATAAACACATGAGGGAGAAAGGAATAGAAGGTTATGCTGATATGGTTAGATGAAGTAGGGAAGGAGGAGGCTTGTGTGGAGCATAAACACCGGTATGGACTGTTGGGCTGAAAGGCCTGCTTCTGTGCAGTACATTGTGTAATTCTATGTGAAAAAACATCTCTACTTCATTGCATGGGGAGTAACGAGTCAAGCAAATTACCAGGAACAGTCCCACAGCATATGGAGGAAGAAGATTGAAAAGTACAGAAGCTTCTGCCTGTTTAAACTTCCTGGGCCCAGAGGACTGTTAAAGGCTTCCTCCTGATTGGTGCAAAAAGGCTGCTCCTCTCAGTGTCAGCCGTGGCTTAGTGGGCAGCACTCTCACCTGAGTCAGAAAGTCCTGTGTTCAAAGTCCCACTCCAGAGACTTGAGCACAAAACTTAGGCTAACACTCCCAGTGCAGTACTGAGGCAGTGCCGTCTTCTGGGTGAGACGTTAAACCAAGCCCCCCTCGGGTGGACGTAAAAGATCCCATTGCACTATTTTGAAGAAGAGCAGGAGAGTTCTCCACCGTGTCCTGGCAAATATTCATCCCTCAACCAACATCACTATAACAGATTATCTGGTCATTATCATATCACTATTTGTGGGAGCTTGTTGTTTGCAAATTGGCTGTTGCGTTTCCTACATTACAACAATGACCACACTTCAAAAAGTACTTAATTGGCTGTAAAGTGCTTTGGGAGGCCCTGAGGTCGTGAAAGGTGCTATTTAAATACAAGTCTCGAGAAAGCAGGGATATAAGGCTCAGTATTACAACCCTGTTTTCAACTGACACCACAGTTCAGACCTAAGGCAGAGAGGGTTGCCTAAGCTCAAAGGGCTGTGCATACAAATTTACTTAAAAATGGTAATTGATTGAAACATTATGATGTGATATGGTGTCTTATAAATGCAAGTATTATTTATGTTATTACTGTATTAAGAGTAGGTTGTTTGGGAAAGGGAAAGTTGATGGGATGATCACCTGAGTTTGAGATGTAGGTGATTGCAAGTAGGGAGAGAGAGATGCACATTGTCAGAGTGATGTGTGGGAAGTTTTGCATGACAGGCTGATGTAAGAGTCAAGCGAAGAACATTACCGTGTGAGTTGTTGGGGGAGGGGTTGGTGGCCAAGCACTGCCAGAGTGATTAAGGGAGAGAACAAGATATTACCTGGGTGATTTGTGGACAAACAGAATGGCACTGTTTGATGATCCAGGGGAAGAGAGCAAGTCATTGCCTGGGTGATGTATAGAATGCAAATACGAGGCATTGGCAGGGTGATTTAAGGAAACAGCAAAGCATTGTCAACATGACTTAGTAAGGGAGAGCAAGGCACTGCCAATTGCTCTGGGGCTGTCTTCCTTTCCACCCTTCACACAAAGCCCAATATAAGTTTCCCTTCAACTTAACTTTATAGAAGAGGAGTAAAGGTGCATCAGGCCTGTGTGTCCACATCAGAGATGCCACCCACCCACCATACCCCTACACCTGAGGCAGAGGTGCCCTTATCTGCACGTGCCCAAGGAACAGCAGCAACCTGAAGAGGGTGTGAAGGACAACCTTTTCCTGACTAACAGGTACATTTGCAGGACAGCTTGTCTTGACTACTCCAGCTGGCCATTACCCCACACCATCTCATCAAAGTCACTTCCAAGCCTCTCCAAGAATGATATCTGAACAGCCAACGACTTCAGTGTAGCCATAATTTTAATCATAGCCCATATTGTGTGTATGGGCCTACGCTTCTTAACCACTGTGCTTCCCCCTTGGTGCCTGAGTGTGAAGTGCAAATCCTTAGCCCTAATCTAGTGCTATCTGAATGGTGAGAGTGCATGAGATGGCCTCATCTCATAACAGCTAAGTCAAGAGATGGACCTGCTATAGGCTGCACCTCTTGAACAGCCTGGCCCCGTCTGTTTCTCCCTCTCCTTTAAAAAGAATGCAAACAGCAAGAATTACCTTTGTTTGCCATGAAATGCAGTAAAATCCAGGTGTCAGTGAGCAGAATCGACCTGCCTTTCTGTGAAGATTTCAGTTTATTCAACTCAGCTCAGCTCACCTCAAAGCACTGTTCTCAGTTGGCTCCTTTTTATAGCTCTTGACCTTTTGCCAAGATTTATTGAAAGTTTATAACTGTCGGCCTCACTCAAAAAAATAACAGGCTGTCATATAAAATAACTGAACCAATTGCAGAGTCTGATTATTTTTGAATTTTTGTTTTTGACCTCCTCTTAAGCTTATTGCCAGCAGAACAACGACAAACTTCATAACATGTGTAACAATCCAGCTAGAGGCTATTGTATCATGTACTGTGCCTGATTTAAAGGGACAGCTACCAGGCCAAAACAAAACATATTTGTCACAAAGCGATACCATTCACTACCTAAGTTCTGAGAGAAGAATTTTAACTGCATCATCAGAGAATTTGGGGGGGCTCTCAGCCCTCCAGCAGATCAGATAGACATTGACTTGCAAGCCAAATTGGTTTCTTTAAGATTTTACAGTGCTGTAGGCCTTTAAGTCCTTGCAGCAGCATGAACGTTCCTGTCACTCCAAATGGCTATCTCACAGTCAGAGGCAGTAATACCATTGGGAGCTTGCCTGCACCGTTATTCGTTTGGGTTTTCATCCAAGCCGAAAATTTAGGCTTTTGCGTCGTGTTGCCATTTGCAGTTGTTGCAATTTACATAGGTACCATGGCTTTTCTAATGGGAATACCAGTATATTTGTTATTTCAAAAGAGGGGGAGGAGCAAACGAAGGATGCCGGGTAGATTGATTGCACCAGAGCAGATAGTCACACTCATTCTTACCCTCCAACTCAGATCTACAGGCAGAGGCACACCTGTCACAAGAAGTTTGCCTTTGTAGACTGCAATTCACAAGAGAAGCTGTGGCAGAGTCATTTTGCATGCTATTACCTGAACTCCTCCGAGTCTGTTAAGGACTGCAGCACTTAACCTTTAGGCCTCAGATTGATTCCAGGCAGTCACAGGGCACATCAGCAACAACAGTCAATCTACACCACAGATGCAGTAAGCAGGTGACTGATGCCTTGTTTGCCAGAGCAAGCAATTACATCATTTTTCCCATGGACAGCTGGCAACAGCAATGAAAGGATCCTCTGCTTTTTTCAAATAGCATGATTCCCCAGGGCAGGGCATCACTGATCGTATCCATGTTGCCTTAAAACATCTTCATGAAATGCAAAGGCTATTACTCCTTGAACATTCAGCTTGTCTATGATCAGCAGCACAGGATCATGTAGGTTGATTTCCACTGCTAGGACAGAAGTCATGATATCTTCATTTTAAGACAACCCACCATGCTTCCATTATTTCACCTACAAAGATCAAGGATACCCTCTGGAATCCTAGCTAATGAAACTTGTAAGACACTCATGAACAGCTCTTGAGCATAGAGACAATGAGGTGCATTAAGGCACCAGACCATCAGTGTGATGATTGTTTTTTATGTTAGCAATGTGGTTGATTCTTAATCGCCCTCTGATATGCCCTAGCAAGCCACTCAGTTGTAAAATCTCGCTCCGAAAAGTCACAATAAGAATAAAACCAGACGGACCACCCGGCATCGGACCACTAGGCACTGGACTTGACAAAGGCAAACCAAGCCCAGTCGACCCTGCAAAGTCCTCCTCACTAACATCTGGGGACATGTGCCAAAATTGGGAGAGCTGTCCCACAGACTAGTCAAGCATCAGCCTGACATAGCCGTACTCACAGAATCATACCTTTCAGCCAACGTCCCAGACTCTTCCATCACCATCCCTGGGTATGTCCTGTCCCACCGGCAGGACAGACCCACCCATGAGGTGACGGTACAGTGATATACAGTCAGGAGGGAGTGGCCCTGGGAGTCCTCAACATTGACTCCGGACCGCATGAAATCTCATGGCATCAGGTCAAACATGGGCAAGGAAAGCTCCTGCTGATTACCACCTACCGCCCTCCCTCAGCTGATGAATCAGTACTCCTCCATGTTGAGCACCACTTGGAGGAAGCACTAAGCACAGAATGTACCCTGGGTGGGGGACTTCAATGTCCATCACCAAGAATGGCTCGGATGCACAACAACTAACCGAGCTGGCCAAGTCCTGAAGGACATAGCTGCCAGACTGGGCCTGTGGCAGGTGGTGAGCGAACCAACACGAGGGAAAAACCTACTTAACCTCGTCCTCAGCAACCTACCTCTCGCAGATGCATCTGTCCATGTCGGTATTGGTAGGAGTGACCACCGCACAGTCCTCATGGAGACAAAGTCCCGTCTTTGCACTAAGGACACCATCCAACGTGTTGTGTGGCACCACCACTGTGCTAAATGGTATAGATTCAGAGCAGATGTAGCAGCTCAAAACTGGGCATCCATGAGGCGCTGTGGGCCGTCAACAGCAGCAGATTTGTATTCCAGCACAATCTGTAACCTCATGGCCCAGCATATTCCTCACTCTACCATTACCAACAAGCTTGGGGATCAACCCTGGTTCAATGAGGAGTGTAGAAGAGCATGCCAGGAGCACCACCAGGCGTACCTACAAATGAGGTACCAACTTGGTGAAGCTACAACACAGGACTACATGCATGTTAAACAGCGGAAGCAACATGCCATAGACAGAGCTAAGCGATTCCACAACCAACGGATCAGATCAAAGCTCTACAGTCCTGCCACATCCAGTTGTGAATGGTGGTGGACAGTTAGACAACTAACAGGAGGAGGAGGCTCTGTAAACAGCCCCACCCTCAACGATGGCAAAGTCCAGCACGTGAGTGCCAAAGACAAGGCTGAAGCATTTGCAACCATCTTCAGCCAGAAGTGCCAAGTCGATGATCCATCTCGGCCTCCTCCCGATATCCCCACCATCACAGAAGCCAGTCTTCAGCCAATTCGATTCACTCCATGTGATATCAAGAAATGGCTGAGTGCACTGGATACAACAAGGGCTATGGGCCTCGACAACATCCCGGCTGTAGTGCTGAAGACCTGTGCTCCAGAACTAGTTGTGCTTCTAGCCAAACTGTTCCAGTACAGCTACAACACTGGCTCTACCCGACAATGTGGAAAATTGCCCAGGTATGTCCTGTCCACAAAAAGCAGGACAAATCCAATCCGGCCAATTACCGCCCCATAGTCTACTCTCAATCATCAGCAAAGTGATGGAAGGTGTCGTTGATAGTGCTATCAAGCTGCACTTACTCACCAATAACCTGCTCACCGATGCTCAGTTTGGGTTCCGCCAGGACCACTTGGCTCCAGACCTCATTACAGCCTTGGTCCAAACATGGACAAAAGAGCTGAATTCCAGAGGTGAGGTGAGAGTAACTGCCCTTGACATCAAGGCAGCATTTGACCAAGTGTGGCACCAAGGAGTCCTAGTAAAATTGAAGTCAATGGGAATCAGGGGGAAAACTCTCCAGTGGCTGGAGTCATATCTAGTACAAAGGAAGATGGTAGTGGTTGTTGTAGGTCAATCATCTCAGCCCCAGGACATTGCTGCAGGAGTTCCTCAGGGCAGTGTCCTAGGCCCAACCATCTTCAGCCGCTTCATCAATGACCTGCCCTCCATCATAAGATCAGAAATGGGAATGTTCGCTGATGATTGCACAGTGTTCAGTTCCATTCGCAACCCCTCAGGTAATGAAGCAGTCCGTGCCCGCATGCAGCAAGACCTGGACAACATCCAGGCTTGGGCTGACAAGTGGCAAGTAACAAGCAACATTCGCGCCGGACAAGTGGCAGGCAATGACCATCTCCAACAAGAGAGAATCTAACCACCTCCCCTTGACATTCAACAACATTACCATTGCCGAATCCCCCACCATCAACATCCTGGGGGTCACCATTGAAACTTAACTGGACCAGCCACATAAATACTGTGGCTACAAAAGCAGGTCAGAGGCTGGGTATTCTGCGGCGAGTGACTCACCTCCTAATTCCCCAAAGCCTTTCCACCATCTACAAGGTACAGGTCAGGAGTGTGATGGAATACTCTCCACTTGCCTGGATGAGTGCTGCTCCAACAACACTCAAGAAGCTCGACACCATCCAGGACAAAGCAGCCCGCTTGATTGGCACCCCATCCACCACCCTAAACATTCACTCCCTCCACCACCGGCGCACAGTGACTGCAATGTGTACCATCCACAGGATACACTGCAGCAACTCGCCAAGGCTTCTTCGACAACACCTCCCAAACCCACGACCTCTACCACCTAGAAGGACAAGGGCAGCAGGCCCATGGGAACAACACCTCCTGCACGTCCCCCTCCAATTCCAGTTGCGACGACTGAGGTGCAGCAGAAGTTGGTTGAAAGCTTTGTGCAGGGTCTTAGAATAATGCAATATGGATGAGTTATTGGAAGAAACCATCCTGAACTATTTAGAACTGGTGGACACAAGGGTAGGTCAACAAAAGACTCTTTTGAGGTAGAACAGGACACCCAAAGTAATGATACTTTAATTTTGGGAATGAGCAGTCTTTTTTCTACATTTTCTACATTTATACACTAAAAGATCCAGAATTTGAGGTGCACCTACTCCTGATTTTTTGGGTCAACTACCAAGTTTGTTATGCTCGGAGAGAAACCAAGATTGGATCTAGATGAAGGGAGCTGATTACATAAATTTAGTTCATAAGCAGAGGAACTAGTTGCATTGGAAACCTCAATCACCTTCAGGTGTAACTAGTATTGCTGGTACTGTGGATACTTTTATAATGGATTTTTGTGCAGAAGAAGCCTGACGTAGAAGTTTCTCATACATTTTGAGAAGGAATGTTGTGACCCACCAAGTGATTTTAATATAGAATAGATTATAAGTACGTATTAGTAGATGTCATGTGATTTTGCTTATGGCAAGTTGAAGGATTTGCTGATTTATAAAGACAGGCGCATTACAGCATGTTAAACACAATGCATTATTCTGCGATGAAGCTTTGTTCCTTTATGGCCCAAGATCCGATTGGTGTGGCTTCCCCAAGGTCAATTAAAGGCTAATTGAGTGCTTCCACCAATCTGCTTTGCCTTTTTTCCAAGTTTCTACTGTAAATTGCATTAAATTATCCATCATATTAAGGTTTGACATACCTCTTTGCAAGATCTTTTAATTAAAATACAAAGCAGCTTTTGTTTTTTCACCAAAATATTTAATTAGTTGTTTTATGTACAATAAATAACAAAAATAGCGGGAACTGTCGCCAAAGTAAAACGAGATCAAAATGGACAAAATCAAATAATTTTTTTCCGCACAGCTTGTTGAAGTGAACAGCTTGAACTGTCGGTGGATTGGAAGCATACAACTGTTGGGACAGTTTTGAATTAGGCTTTCTGTGCAACAGAGGAAAGTAACTGAAAATTCAGAGGAAGGAGATCATTACCACTTAAGGTAGACACCATGCGGTTTAAGAAATCACAGCATAGCTTAGCAACTGAAAAATTACAACAGTCACGAATGCTGAACGCAGTCAAGGATTTTTTTTAAATACCATATTAAATACATTACTACATAAAGAGAATTGAGAAACACTACAGACTTTGGGTAATGTCAAGTGTATAACTTGGATGTTGAAGTTCAAAAAAAAAAGTGAAAATGCAAAAGGTCAGAAGTGTCAGTGCTAAAAGCTCATCACATTTGCCATGTCATATCTTCACGATGGAAGATAGTATCACAGCTTCAATCGAGCATAATCTCCCAGTAACACAAATACAAAGCTCACTGAGAATGGAGGTTTGTAAATTCAGAAACTAACCAAAAGTTAAAATGTCTCCGTGTTTCTCCTGCAATGTCACTCTTGATTTCTCAAACACTGATTATTGTAATGTTAATGGGCTTGGCTTCTCTCTCACATCAATAGCAACAGGTTACCAACCATGCTCTTTGTGAATATGGCAGAGTGATTATGAGAAGTGCGTTTGGCTTTCCTCTATGGCTGGAGGAGGGCTGCAGTCACAAGTCACGCTCATTTTAATACAAAAACCAACACCAGCAAAATAAAAAGTAAAAATTAAACTTTGGTACCACAACATTTCCCCTCCCAAAAAATACAAAATAAATAGAACAAACCCCACAAAAACTCACAATACTCATTTCAAAAGAATTCATCTGGTTCATGTGCAAATAAGCAGAGATGAAAAGCTTTTGTAAAAAGAAACTTTTTCACAAATGACACCTTTCTACGTGTCCAATATAGCATCTATAGAAATCTTTAAGTGCACGCAATAATATCTTACAAAAAAAGGATTCTAAAGGAAAGCAATAAAGTCTCAAAAGAAAACAATGAGAAGTGCATCATAAATGAAACCATGTGATCATAATCTGCTACTTCAATTATTCGAAATAAGAATAGTAGCCACTGTCGTTTAAGGATGACCTCTTGCTCAGGTCCTGCAATATAGAAATAGGATCAATAGGTTTCCTATCTGCTTCTGAAGACGACTTCAATCTGGCCTTGGGTGGAGCTCGAAGAACACTGGCATAAGAGGCAGCACCTTTGCCTTCTATGGACCTAGATGGACTCTGGTATTGAAGCGGGTTGGGCTGTGTGAGAGGGCTTACATTGGAACTGCTTTTGTTACAACCAGCATCCTCCTCAGTCTCGAAACCTGGAGCATCTTGTCCTAATAAGGGAGATAAATAATCGGCTAATTTCATGTAAAAATGCAACTCCATCTGAATTTTTGTACAGATGATCAAGTTGAACACGTATTTCTGTAAGAGATTTAATTTTTCCCTCCATTTCCCTTCTTGGTCTTCCCACAAAACGCACCATACCCTTAAGCTGCCCCAGGCCTATGCAATGTCGTTCTGCAATCGCATCTGGGAGATGAGTAAGCATTACCTGGCCTCCCCTCGAATAAGCTGAATCTCACCTGGTGGGGACCACATATATATGGTACAAACCTGTGTCGCACCATTCTAAGGGAAAGCATATCGGACGCTTCATCATCACAACACAGAAATTGCTATTTTTTGTTGCGGGGGTGGGGGGGGTCAGATTACAAGTCTGAGGACAGGTTGCATACACTAGACTTGTATTCCCTTGAATAGAGAAGATTAGGGGTTGATATAATTGAGGTACTTAAGATGATTAAAGGCCGGTACTGGGCGGACGAACGGACAGGAAGCACTGGGACCATCCTAAGCAACAGCAATGAGAGGCCTGGAGTGAAAAGAGGGTTTATCATGTGTAACCGTTAAAGAGTGTGGTCGGGGGGTGGGGGGGGGGGCGGGGAGAGGGGCGCCCCCTGTTGCACCAGTGCATAAATGCTCCATGTGGTACAGATCCTGGATAGGAAGGTTCCAGGTACAACCCCTGCCCTGCTCTGCATCAGTTCATCTCAGCCATGGGGTGCTGACAGTCGTGGATCAGCTCGCTTCAGCATCCCTGGGTTAGGGAAGGGGAAACCCAGCCAGGGTCACTGTCCCTGATCACCATCTATTGACTTCTGCTGGAATGTTGGAAATTGGGTATGAAGAGAATGGTTAGAATGTGGAACTTGCTACCACATGGAATAGTTGAGGCGATAGCTTGGATGCATTTAAGGGGAAGCTGGATAAGTACATGAGGGAAAAAGGAATAGAATGATATGCTGACAGGGTGAAATGAAGTAGAGTGGGAGGAGACTCGTGTGGAGCATAAACACTGGCATTGACCAGTTGGGCCGAATGGTCTGTTTCTGTTTCTATCTATGTAATTCTATGTCTGATAGGGTAAATAGAGAGAAACTATTCCCTCTAGTGGGGGAGTTCAGAACACGGGGGCATAACCTTAAGATTAGAGCTAGGCCATTCAGGGGTGATTTCACGTAGCACCTCTTCACAAGGGGTAGTGGAAATCTGGAACATTCCCCCGACCGAAAAAGCTGTTGAGGCTGAGGATCAATTGAAAATTCTAAAAGTGAGATTGATCAGATTTTGTTAGGTAAGGGTATTAAGGCAGGTACATGGAGTTAAGATACAGATCAGCCATGATCTAACTGAATGGCAGAACAGGCATGAGGGGTTGAATGGCCTCCTCCTGTTCCTACGTCAGAGGAGCTGTCAGAGTCGCTATCTTGGGACACAGTTTATGTACCCTCACACTGCACCAAAGGATGCTGGAATGAATACTAGAACTCAGCTAAATCAATCGCACATGGCGCAAAGTTTAGCTTACACGCTATTCCGCACCATTCTCAGACATATCCTGGTGACCTGGAAAGCAGTTTCCTGAACAGCTCATGGGCGCTGCATGCTGACAAACACACACGTATGAAATTATTTGATTTGGCTTCCAACAGAAGTCAAAATGAAAGCATTCATTTGACGTACAATGATGGCACTCAGGGATGACTGGAGGACCACAACTCACCAAAAGGTCGGACGACATCATAACATGTTAACACTGAAGTTTGAGAAGCTTGTGGCTATATAGCCCCTGGAATGAGGTTCCAGACTTGAAATCACTCCTGCATTTTTTTTGTGCAATACATAGTGAGGAGTTTGTGGCAGGTTGGATTTGGCCACTGACTGCTATGATGTCCATATTGAATGACTAATGATTGTGATAAATTAACTACAGCTGACTCTTAGTTGATTACCATCAAATAAGGGTCAGTCCCTGCCATAAGCGTGTAAAGCATTTTCTAATCCATTCGCAACGGTTGAAAACAATTCAACACTAAGTGTTTCTATAACCTAGATTTTCCAGTTGCTGCTGTTCTTGTATGAACGCGCAATTGCCTCATACTATATTTCCTCTCTGTGCTAGTTTAATGCAGGAATTAACCAGTTTGCGTTAAAAAAGCAGTGCAAGGAATTAGATCTGAGAATACCAAGCGTTTTACAAGAACAGCGCCAACTGGAAAATCTACCCCATGATTCTCACATGTCAACAACAGAGAAGCTTCAACACAGGTTATGAGCAGTTCTGAACAGGAATTGTTTTAGCCAAGCTGACTGCAATTGATAGACCAAGTTTTTTCAAATGGTAATTGAAATGTGATCAATTAAAAAGTTATTAGTTAAATCAAATGCAAATGAGCACCAGAGCAAATTCCCCTAAAAGCAATTCTGTCAAGAAATCCAAACAGGAATGAGCTCTTTCGCTTTTTCCTAGTCCCGATCTCATCTCCTACCATTCCATGCACAGCACAGTGCAGCAACACTAGCTCTCCCTCCCCCAAAACAAACAGGGTATTCACCACTATTAAACTGGGAGAGAAATCGTTTCAAAATATCAAAATGATTACAAAGCAAAATGCAAATACCTGTTAGAAACTGCCCATTGTATACAATTCTTTCTGGACTTAATGCAGGGGACTGGACATTGTAATTGCTGATGGTGCTATAAAGCTCTTCATCGGGGTCCCCCACCGGCAACTGGTTGGCTGGGACAGGTGATAGTTGCTGATCTGGGCTACAGTATGGACTTGGTCCCTGACTGCTTTCCATGGAGGATGTTCCCAGAGGGCTGGATGCAGAACGCCTCTGATATAGTGGTCTTCCCGACACTCGGACTTCAGACTGGAAAGGGAAATAAGGTAAAGTATGCAATCAAAAATGAATTTAAATCAAAATTGAATAAGGCAGCTCAGTATACAGTAAAATGTGAAGCATCTCAGTACTGGAATAGAGAATATTTTATCAGACCCATTTTCAGCACAGGACAGGTATTTAATGGTCAGATTTAAAGGGAGCTTTACTCTGTGTATAACCCATACTGTACCTCCCCTGGGAGTGTTTGATGGGACAGTGTAAAGGGAGCTTTACTCTGTATCTAACCCATGCTGTACCTGCCCTGAGAGTGTTTGATGGGACAGTGTAGAGGGAGCTTCACTCTGTGCCTAACCCGTGCTGTACCCAACCTGAGGCATTTAGAGACAGCTTTACTCTGCGTTTTGCCATTAAACACTTTCAGGTCATGTGCATGTGTATTAAATAGAGTAAAGCTCCCTCTACACTGTCCCATCAAACACTCCCAGGGCAGGGACTGCATGGATTAGATAGAGAGGAATGATCCCTCTGCACTACCCCATCAAACACTCCCAGGTCAGGTACATCATGCTTAGATCAGGAAACCCAATGTCCAACATACAGAGCCCACATCACAGTCAGAGAGCCCACAGTCACAGAGCATAAATTCAGCCACACCTGTGAACCACGTTATAACATCATTCCTTTAAACAGGGAATTCTACTTCACTTGCAGCATTTCCGATCTCCCTAATAACCATCAGGCCAGGCTGCAAACGAAGCCAGGTGCCCCCACAAGTGAATATATTTTTAAGAAAGTGATCAGCAGAGGAATCACCCCAGTTAGCTGTTACAAGTCCCAGTAACCAGATTAAGTGCAGCACTGGCAGAGGCCTGTGGGAACAGATCACCTACCTGTCCTCAGCTGGGGAATGACACATAGAACGGGAAAAGGAAATGCATCGTAAACTAATTCCCTTTTAAAATAATTTATAAACTTTACTTCAACAACAGTTTGCAGCAGAGAATTCCAAATCTGAACCAACCTCTAATGTAAAGATTTTTTTCCCTAACTTTCCTATAATTCTTTTTGTGATTATCTTAAGATTTTGCCCTCTTGTTATTGTCTCGCTGACCAGTGGAAACAATCCATTACTATTCGCCTCATCATTGTTAATTGTGTAAAAATCATAATCCTTCGTAATCTTGATGGCCTCTATCAGCCCTCACCGTCTCCGCTCTAATCTAAAAAAAATTTATAACGTCTCCAGTCTCTCTTCATGACTGTAACCCCTCATCTCCAGTAACATCCTAATGAATCTGTGCTGTGACTTTTCCATTGCTTTTATATCCTTCCTATAATGGATTCCCAAAACAGTACACAATATTCCAACTGTAGCCTAAATAAGGTCTTGTCTAAAGTACCTTCTTACTTTTGTAGCTATGCTTCTAGATACTAAACCAAGAATGCTGTATGCCTATTTATGGCCTTACTTATTTGTTCTGTTGCCTTTAACGGCCTGTGTATCTGCACACAAAAGGTGCCTCTGCTCCTCGCCTCCATTTAAAATCTCACCATGCAAGGTGTATTTCCTTTCTGTATCCTCACTTCCAAAAAGCTATTGAAGCTAGGGGTCATTGGAAAATTTCAAAACTGAGATTGATAGATTTTTGTTAGACAGGGTATTAAGGGTTACGGAACCAAGGCGGGTAGATTAAGTTAAGATACAGATCAGCTATGATCTAACTGAATGTCAGAACAGGCTCGAGGGGCTGAATGGCCTCCTCCCATTTTTTAAATTCAGAAACCCAGGTAATGGGCCAAGGCCACATAAAACAGGATGCCGAAAAAGACTGAAAAAGCAGAAAGGACGATAAAGAAACAGCGATTAGCTTGGGCTTTAGAAGCCTGTAGATCGTAGACTGAGAAGGGAGGAAGTTTCACAGTTAGAATAGAAGTGTTTATATCTGAGAGCAGTGATACACTTTCTTTTGACTTGTAGGTTTTAAAATGGTCTCAGCTCGATATCTGATGCAAAGTCACCTCTATGATAACTAGTGATTTTGTATCTATGCTTACATATGAAGCTGAGGGGATAAAATGTCTGGGTGGTTGAGATGGAGCCCATCGAGCTGATTGCCTCCTTTAAAGGTTAAGTGCTATATATCTTGACCTTCTCAAAGAATAGCTGACTGACGTGCTGCATTGCAGAAGGAAACCTTTTCTTTTAAATTCAAATAAAGGTCAGCATTTTAAAAAAAAATATTTATTCTCCGTTGTCAAAGCTCTCAAGACTATCCAGTTGAATCCTCATAAATGCGACCCTGTCAGGAAATAGCTGCCAGTGTCCTGATCCACACAAATCATTGCCCAGTGAGCACCCGGATAGTCAGTCTTTTTGTACACAAGTCTAGTTTGTGCAACCCATTACATTCTTCAAGAGCATTTATCAACCAGAGTAGACTTTTGCTATATTGGAGTCAGCCAAATAGCACTTTCTAGTGAGATGTGGGTTATAGTGCGAATTATTCATGATCAGAGTGGCTGGCACTTCTAATTGCGGCCTGGTGAGTGTCGTTTAACAAACACATTCAATTCCCAATGGGAAAAATATCAATGACAAAATGGCAATTTAGCACTCGATTCCATATTTCCATTAATGCTCTATTAAGTATTTAATGCAACATCTTCACTTGTTTATTACCATTGCCAATGTCCCAATAGCTGCAGCCTGTAGAACAAAAGAAAGACTGAGGACATAGGGAATGGTACACAGACTCATGAGACAATAGGCCTATAAATAGCCGGCTTGTCTGAGGGTACAGATATGTGCTGATCTGAGCACTTGCATTAAAACATCTGAATTAAGTATCTCATACCTTTCTTTTCTTGTGGTTTAATGGCAATCTCACTATCAAAAGATAGGAACATAGGAACAGGAGTAGGCCATTCAGCCCCTCGTGCCTGCTCCGCCATTTGATAAGATCATGGCTGATCTGTGATCTAACTCCATATACCTGCCTTTGGCCCATATCCCTTAATACCTTTGATTGCCAAAAAGCTATCTATCTCAGATTTAAATTTAGCAATTGAGTAGTATCAATTGCCGTTTGCGGAAGAGAGTTCCAAACTTCTACAACCCTTTGTGTGTAGAAATGTTTTCTAATCTCGCTCCTGAAAGGTCTGGCTCTAATTTTTAGACTGTACCCCCTACTCCTAGAATCTCCAACCAGCGGAAATAGTTTCTCTCTATCTACCCTATCCGTTCCCCTTAATATCTTATAAACTTCGATCAGATCACCCCTTAACCTTCGAAACTCCAGAGAATACAACCCCAATTTGTGTAATCTCTCCTCGTAACTTAACCCTTGAAGTCCGGGTATCATTCTAGTAAATCTACGTTGCACTCCCTCCAAGGCCAATATGTCCTTCCGAAGGTGCGGTGCCCAGAACTGCTCACAGTACTCCAGGTGCGGTCTAACCAGGGTTTTGTATAAAAGATCTAACTCCTAGCAGGCAGTAAGCAAAACTGAATTTAGCAGGGATATTTAACTGGAACCAGTCAGCTTTATTCTTGATGAAGGGATCTCTACGATTCCAAAAGTTTTTGTACTTCAACTTCCTTAGGGGGAAGGGGGTGGAAGAGATGGGAACACCATTGTCTGCATGCCCAATACTGAGCTGTTAAGAGTTACCTGTTACTTCAAACCTAGTGGTCTTAATATATTCATTGAAAATAAAGAGGAACGAAGGCTGCCGAGGGGATAGAAGCTAATTGTTTGGTTTTGCTTGATTACACTAATTTGAAACCTTGAGTCATTTTCTACAGCTCTACTTGTTGGCTACTGAGAAGCACACATCTCGTAGGTCTTTGGCCATTTGTGTCTCTAATGGAATCACCTCTCTATATCACCATTGATACACCTGGTTTATGGGGGTCTCAAACCAGATCAAGAACATGGTCCTTCCACAAACTGTACTGAGTTCTGTACACGTTTAACCATGCTGCCAATTCTTGGGAAGAAAATTTCAGCCAGTGCAGCAAAGCCAGCATTTCTGCTTTTCCAGTTGTTTCGTGACTAGCTTTTCAGCTCTGGTGATAATTGGAGCAGGTCATAGAATCATAGAAATTACAGCACCAAGTGAGACCAAAGTCAAAGGGATATAGAAAGGTTAAGTGAGTGGGCAAAAATTTGGCAGATGGAGTATAATGTGGGAAAATGTGAACTTGTCCACTTTGGCAGGAGGAATAGAAAAGCAGTGTATTATTTAAATGGAGAAAGACTGCAGAACTCTGAGGTACAGAGGGATCTGGGTGTCCTAGTACATGAATCACAAAAAGTTAGTATGCAGGTATGGCAAGTGATTAGGAAGGCAAATGGAATGATGTTATTTATTGCAAGGGGAATGGAATATAAAAGTGGAAGTGTTTTCCTACAGTTGTAAAGGGCATTGGTGAGACCACATCCAGGATACTGTGTGCAGTTTTGGTCTCCTTATCTAAGAAAGGACATAATTGCTTTGGAGGCGGTTCAGAGAAGGTTCACTCGACTGATTCCTGGGATGAGGGTGTTATCTTATGAGGAAAGGTTGGCCAAGTTGGTTCTGTATACACTGGAGTTTAGAAGAATGAGAGGTGATCTTATTGAAATATATAAGATCCTGAGAAGACTAGAAGGGGTAGATGCTGAGGAGATGTTTCCCCTTGTGGAAGAGACTAGAACTAGGGGACATAGATTAAAAATAAGGGGTCTCCCATTTAAGACGGAGATGAGGAGAATTTTTTTCTCTCAGAGGGTCGTGAGACTGTGGAACTCCTCTTCCCCAGAGAGCGGTGGAGACAGGGTCATTGAATATTTTTAAGGCTGAGTTGGATACATTCCTGATTAACAAGGGAGTCAAAAGTTATAGTAGGTAGACGGGAAAGTATGGTTGAGGTCACAATCAGATCAGCCATCAGCCATATCAAATGGCAGAGCAGGCTCGAGGGGCCGAATGGCCTACTCCTGCTCTTAATTCTTATGTTCATTCGGCCCATTGCACCTGTACTGGTACAATCTCTTCAACTGAAGCTATCTGATCTAATCCTGGTTACGTTTTTTGAGCTTGTTTACTGTTCTTTTACTTCTAATATTTTTGGCTTCAATGTTTCAGACTTCTCTTTTAGGTGAGCCTCAGCTCCCAGAGTGCCTTCACTTGCCTTGATATCTAGATTCATGCCCAAGGAACGAACAGTGAACCCCCAGTTTATTTCAGCTACTGGTTTGATCCTGTGAATTCTCATGATCCCCCTCATCTTCAGAAGCTGGCAAAGTAACACTATGCTCGACTTTGACTTAGGCTTTAATTGCCAAACATTTTATTCAACAGTAAAAGAAGAATAAGTGAATTGCAGGAGTAACACAACATATAATTGTATAGTAGTTTTAAGCTTAGCTGGCTCTGTGTAGAAAATAATAAATAGTTTGCAACTGCTATGCTAAACTACGATACAAGTCATTTTCTTACATAGTGGATATTTTCCTTTTCTCACCATCTATCAAACTATCAGGCCTGATTGACTCTGCCTGGAACCTTCAAAGAGAGATAATGATTTGAAAAAGACAGGCTAATAAGTACCTTCAGAAAAGTTGCCAAGATCCAGTGAATTTAAATCACTGTTAAATTCAAAAAACCTATCAAAAATATACTTGAACAAACTACACAAGATGATTGTATTTAAATTGACTGGCTTGACTCCTCCCTCAGGCACCTACCCAACATTAACCACTAATTTAACAATAATTATATCAAAATGAACTAAAACTTTCTGTTGTAAACAAAGCTAGTTTTCAACCTTTTACATAGTGACAACATTTTTAAAAATACCATTTTAAATCTTTAACAAGAGTGTTCATTTTTGTCACAATCTCGCCCTTTCCCCATAACCTTTTATATTCTTCCTGTTCAAATAATTATCCAATTCCCTTTTAGATTATATCGTAGCTTCTGCCTCAATAGTCATTTGTGGTAAAATATTCCATGTTCTAATAACAATGTGTGAAAAAAAAAATCTTCTAACTTCCCACTTTGTTCTTCTGGTGATAATCCTGAATTTATGCCCCCTTGTAATCAATTCATCAACTAGTGAAAATTGTCCACTAATTACCTACTCAAAATCTTCTGTAATCTTGAAAACCTTTATTAGATCCCCCCTTAACCTTCTCTATTCAAATGAAAAAAGACCCAATTCCTGAAGCCTTTTCTCATAACTCCATTCTTCGTACCCTAATGAATCTTCTCTGTGTCTTTCCTTGACTCTGTAATGGTGTGCCCAGAACTGTACATAAGAGTCCAACTGTGACCTAACCAACAATGGCAGATTTCAGAATAACTGAACACACTATAGGTTTGTCAATGAAAGGTATTAAACTCCTTCATCTCATTCGTATCGTATCAATTACTTGAGTTGTTGGTGTCTCCTTTTCTGGAATCTCCCCTGAATTTTTGATCATAGTCTATTGGAAGGTGTTGGCAATGCCAGCTGTACCCATCTGTTATCAGATGCAGCTTCCTGCACATATTCTCAATAAGAAGTTTCTACGCAAATTTTTGGAGTCAGAACTCAGCATTGGGCAAAAAATACATATCAGGTCCACAAGCTAAAATATGGACGCAGTCCTATTGCGGGAAAAATTCTTCTCAGTTGTAGCAACCCAAATGCAGCTGACCCGTCTGAAAACAGACAATGTGGGGGCCCATGTGCTACACAAAAAGTGCCAGTGACATGTTGTGAAGAGCAGGAACTGCGGCTGATTTTTCCCCACTCTACCTCAGGGATGCTATAGCATAGCTTACCAATGGCTGCTCTGTCTGAGATCAGTTAATTCAGCGTAGCCCAGGGATTATACCTGGGACCTTTCCAGTCTACATGGTTCTGTTCCACACCGAATTGTGCATTTTGCAACTGAGCCATCAGAGGATTAAATAATGGGCAATGAATGAAGAATTTTGCAATGTTTCGTTTTCAAAATTTAATTTAAGATATATTATCTTAACATCTCGGGCACTGGGTTGGTATGTTGACAATTCAAAGTACTGGCCTACTGAGTGGCAGAACGTAGGTATGTGCCCTTGAGTTCCTAGATCTCTGCAGTGCCGTCAGGGAGATGGACAGGGAAAGGGTCTGATATTTCTTTGTAAGGGAAGGACAGGAAAACAGGAGGGTAAGTCACCCCGGAAAGTTCTGCAGCCCTTGCAGTGACTAACAACAAAGTGGCCTCGGCAGACAAAGTTAGTTGGAAAGTAGTGTGGGGTGGGGGTGGTGGCATGGCAAGCTCTTAAGAATCATAGAATCTTACAACACAGAAGGAGGCCATTCGGCCCGTCGTGCCTGTACCAGTTCTTTGAAAGAGCTGTCCAATTTAGTCCCCAGCTTTTTCCCCATAACCCTGCAAATTAGTCCTCTTCAAGTACATGTCCAATTGTCTTTTGAAAGTTCCTATGGAATCTGCTTGCACCACCCTTTCAGGTAGTGCATTTCAGATCTTAACATTTCCCCTCTAGTTCTTTTGCCAATTATTTTAAATCTATGACCTTTGGTTACCGACCCACTTGCCAGAGGAAAGTTTCTCCCTACTTACTCTATCAAAACCCCTCATAATTTTGAATACCTCTATTAGGTCTCCCATTAACCTTCTCTGATCTGAGAACAATCCCAGCTTCTCCAATCTCTCCACATAACTGAAATCCCTCATCCCTGGTATCATCCTGGTAAACCTCCTCTGTATCCTCTCTAAGGCCTTGATATTCTTCCTAAAGTGTGGTGCCCAGAATTGTACACAATACTCCAGCTGAGGCCTAACTAGTGATTTGTAAAGGTTTAGTGTAATTTCCTTCTTTTTGTATTCAATGCCCCTATTTACAAAGCTAAGTATACCATATACTTTCTTAACCGCCTTATCAATTTGCCCTGCCACCTTCAAAAATTTGTGATATGCACACCCAGATCCCTCTGCTCTTGCATCCCTCTCAAAATAGTACCATTTAGATTATATTGCCTCTCCATGTTGCTCCTCTCAAAGTGCATCATTTCACACTTATCCACATTAAACTGCATCTGCCGTGTGTCTGCCCATTTCACCAATCTGTCTATGTCCTCCTGAAGTCTGCTGCTATCCTCCTCACTATTTACTACGTTGCCAAGTTTTGTATCACCCGCAAACTTTTTTTTAAATTCGTTCATGGGATGTGGGCATCGCTGGCAAGGCTCCCTAGACCCAAATCCAGGACATTTATATATAAGAAAAGCAATGGTCCTAATACCGACCTCTGGGGGACCCCACTGCATACTTCTCTCCAGTCAGAAAAACATCTGTTCACCACCACTCTCTGCCTCCTATCCTGGAGCCAATTGCGTACCCAAGTTACCACCATCCCTTCAACCCCATGTGGTTCTATTTTCCGAATAAATCTGTTATGTAGTACTTTTTGAAATGCCTTTTGAAAGTCCATATATACAACATCTGCTGCACTACCTTCATCAACCCTCTGTTACTTCTTCAAAAAAATTGCAAAAAAAAACCTGGTTATTAGTGACACTGTGCAATGCAGACACTCTCATTCTATTCCATGGTAGCATGGTCATGAGAAAAAGCTCATATATTGCTGATTTTGAGACAAAACAATCTCCTTGAGATTTGTATGCAGAATATTCCACAGTTAATAATTTTTCAAGCATAAACATAATTAAAAAAAGATTGCTGTCTGCATCTGAAAATATTTTAATAACAAATTAACATAATCAGTAAGTATGTAGCCCAGTATCTTCAAACACAGCTGTTTACTGAAACAGCTTATTTGCAAATAGCAACATTGCCAGGCTTATGCATAGTTACTAAGATTACAGAAATATTCCACATTAATGCAAGGAGTAAATTTACTGTATGCAAACATTTGTACTAGGATTTGAGCATTAGTAACAGCACTTACATCAGATACGGAAAATAAAAATCCCCCAAATGGACTCATGTACTGATATGTCCTCTCAGAGTTACTGACTTGCTTTCCACCATATGGCTCACCCTCACAATGTCACGTCCACCTCTGCACAACATCTATCTATAATATATTGAAATTTATATGTTCTGTCTCTTTCCCATTCAAGAGGCTACATATACAGGTACCCTCTTCCCCCTGATGGGACATGTAAGCAAATTACACTGTTTCGGGTTTCACATGTTGTCGCCTTCCAAATCCATGCCCATCTCTCCCGCAACTCCATGTTTGAATCCCTCCAATCAGGTTTCCGCCCCGCCACAGTACTGAGAAAGCCCTTATCAAAGTCACAAATGACATCCGATGTGACTGTGATGACTGTAAACTATCCCTCCTCATCCTTCTTGACCTATCTGCAGCCGTTGACATGGTTGACCACACCATCCTCCTGCAACGCCTCTTCTCCGTCGCCCAGTTGGGTGGATCTGCGCTCACCTGGTTCCATTCTTATCTATCCAGTTGTAGCCAGAAAATCACCTGCAATGGCTTCTCTTCCCGCTCCTGCACTGTTACTTCTGGAGTGCCCCAAGGATCTATTCTTGGCCCCCTCCTTTTTTTCCATCTATGTGTTGCCCGTCGGTGACATCATCCGAAAACACGTCAGATTCCACATGTACATTGACGACACCTCGCTCTACTTCTCCACCACCTCTCTCAATCCCTCCACTGTCTCTCATTTGTCACACTGCTTCTCCGATGAGCAAAAATTTCCTCCAACTAAATATTGGGAAGGCCGAAGCCATTGTCTTCGGTCCCCACCATGATCTCCATTCTCCAGGCACCAACTCCATCTCTAGAATTTTCTCCCTCAACCTCTCCACCTCTCTCTTCTCCTTTAAAACATTCCTTAAAACCTACCTCTTTGACCAACCTGTCCTAATATCTCTATGTGGCTCAGTGTCAAATTTTGTTTGAAAACGCTGTCAAACACCTTGGGACATTTTACTACGTTAAAGGTGCTATATCATGCAAGTTGCTGTTGTTGTTTCAGAGCACTTACACAATGGGATAAAAGCAACTATTGAAAGGATACAGAAGAGAGCAACAGAATGATTGAGGGGATGGAGGGATTGGATTATGAGGAGTGATCATGTAAGTTGGGCATGTTCTCACTGGAAAAGAGAAGGTTGAGAGATGATATGATTGCTGTTTTTAGGATTCTAAAGGGATTAGACAATGTATACCATGGCAAGCTATTTCACCTCGTCAAGAACAGTAGATCCAGGGAGGTAAATTCAAAACTAATCTGCAGAAACAATATTTCAATGAGTGGTCAATCTATGGAACAGTTAGTATAGATTCACTTGAATGCAAATTAGATATCTTTCAGAAAATTACATTTTGAGATACAGTACGAGTAATTTGAGACATGACATGTGATATGTGTAGCATGCTCGGGAGGAACAGATGACTTTGGACCTGTGGTTCCCAATGCTCTCCACTACTGGGGGTTTCCTTGCCTCATGTCCGGGTCAGTTGAAGACTAATTGATAGAGATTGATTGCCATGATTAATCAACTCCATTATCGTTGTATCTACCAGGATGGTAGAAGTCAAATTAGATGGACCTTGGTCTTTTTTTCCCCGTCTAGCAGCTCCTATATTCCTACTCTCAATGTAACCAACTTCTACCATCCAATTGCCAACTCAAGTCACCATCACCTTACCTAACCCAACCCACAATATAACCATCAGCTGTTCACCTAATAACCATCCCTACCCTATCACCAAATGTGACCATCACCTGCCCTACCCAATAATATTAACAGAAGAAAAATTACATGCTGCAGAATTTATGATCTACCTCAATGTGATTCACCAAATTTGCATAATCGGTTTCAGCCAATGAATTCAGCAACTTACACTCACACAGTACCTATAATGCAGGAAATTTCCTAATGCACTTCATGGGGAAGGAAGTTAGAAAGGTTGGAGGCGAAAACTGAAAGGCTTTGTTTCAGAGAGTGATTTTGAGTCAGCTTTTGAAAACTGGGAGAGATGTAACAAGGTGTAAAGGTTTTGGAAGAGAATTCCAGAGTACAGGCTGAAGGCTTTGCCAGTGATAGTGGAGCAGAGATATAGGGAGGACATGCAGCAGAGCACAGTTAAAAGATCATAGTGACAGAGCTGGAATGGAGGGTTGGAGGAAGTTGGCAGGATTTGTAAACTATGAGGATTTTGAAATCAGCATATTCCTCTAAGCCTCCATCCCCTCAACTAGCCAGGCTAATACCAAACGGGAAAATTGCTTGCCCAAAGCAGATTTATGATTTACGAGTTTAAGACCATTTCTATTGGTGTCTGAAAGTTGCAGATTAGAGTTATTGAGTCATTAAACCAAACCATAACTCCTTTAAGACCAAAAGTTAGATTTTATTCACAGCTGAGAAAGCAGATGATTATGGGACTGGGGAATGTACTGACCCCAAGCAACTGCTTTTCTGTTTTTAGTTTCACAACATACAGTGAATATTAAATGAAAAACCTGTGCTCATTGTGCCTTCTCGGGCTGGGAGACGGAGGTTGAGTGCATGTTGTAGATCATGCCAGATGTTAGACATCTGCCCAAGATCTCAAAGGATGGCTGGACACAGATGTTTCAAAGCAAACCAATATAGAGAGAGCAGTGAGGCCAACCTGCAGCTGGGAAGATTCTATGTGCAGTTCCATTTGTGACTTCATACTGGTGGCACTCCTGTACCACTATAAATAAATCTGTACACATAGATGGGGCTTACTTTATTGTAATCATTAACTGTATTACTATAGCCATTTTGGATAAGCACCTCTGAATAGGCTTGGAGTTTCTGTAAGGGGCTTTGTGGTGTGAAAAATACTGCAGTACAAGAGACACAGAAACAGCCTGGAAAATTAGCTGAAGACAAAAGTGCAAAATGCAACAAAGATGTTGCTGGTGGTTACAGGCAGCAGAATCTCACAGGTGCTTTTATTTAACAGCAACTTGCAATTATATAGCACCATTAATGTAAACAAAAGTCTCAAAATACTTTAAAATGGAGATAGGGATATGAATCCTGAGCCATGGAAGGAAAGATTAGGAGGAGTGACCAAATTCATCTTCAACTGTGAATATATTGGGAGAAGTCCCACACTACTACTCTGCACTGCTTCTGTGGACCAACTGCAGACTCCCAATCACACAGGTCAAGAGTATTTCAATGAGCACCATCGCTGTGCGGTGCCACAATGGTAGTATAGTACCCCATAGGAAGGAGCGTCAGGGCAACCCTTGCGCAGCCTTAAACAGCAAGGGCGGAGCCCAGAGTGCATGACGCCCACCGGTTTTCTTGGCTGCATTTGCCACGCTACCCGGGCAAATGAGGGAAAAATCAGAGGAAACTAACAAACGGATTCTTCTCCCCTCAGACTCCCCCACATCCCCAGATATTGCATACTGAAACAGTTTGAATGGGAAGAAGGTAGCGTGGTCGCGTAAAAATTCATGCTCAAATCCCCACATACAACGTTTAGCTCAGTCAAGCTATAAGCCAGGATGTGGTGTCATGCTGAAGTCAGACAATTCACATACAAGAAGTAGGGGTGGGAACATCTTTTTAAGACAAATTACCCTGAGGCTACTGATGTACATCTCCCAGTGTAAGAGCATCATTGGCCGAGTTACCTGTTTATTTTCTCTTTGCTGAATTATGACGTATCCCACTGTGACCAATAAGGGGTCAGGGGAAAAAATAAAATTAATTTAAAACTAGGAAACTTCTTAAAATGATTCATACTTAAAATAAGTCAAGTCAAAAGCAGAATTATGAATAAAATGAAAATGTATTCATTCAGGCAGCATTGAAAAGATGTGTGGTTTGTTTTTAACTGCTCCAAAATCAGTCCTCAAGTGAAAAGGATTTCGCGCGAGCATTATGTTAAGTTAACCAAATAAACATGCTATAATGTGTAAATAGGAATTAGCAGCATGCAGACGCATAAAAGTCAGCATGATTAATGCGATACTTTAATCTAATTACAGGTTTAAGCAGAGAGAGAGAAGCATCTGCTGCCAGCAGCACACGGAGCCGGAGTTCCTTAAATGAACTCAGAGTGTCATTCCACCAAGGTGCAACTATATCATTTATTTCGTTAAACTGCATTTGGCAGCACCAACCTTCACATATGACAGCAAGTCTACAATTCACAAGGAATGATGGGAGTGAGAGTGAAACAGATATATCAATGCATTCATGATGCAGTCTAACATTTGCCAAAATGCGATTTCAAGATCCCTGTACAACTCTTTCCTTATAGAGCAGATTTCCAGTATAATGAGCTTTCAGTTCATTTTCTCTCCAGGTGCTTTACTCAGTAAACGGTCTTTTAAATAAAAGACGTCTTGTACATGGCGAGGTAGTGTTCTTGTGGGAATACACTGATCATCTCATTCACACAGCATTTATGGTTAATTTTAAAAGCAGCATAGAAGCTTTTTAACCATTTCTAATGATTTTAATCAGAAATTTGGGAGGAAATTTAATCTAAACAAAACTCCAGAAACAAGTACACTTTTTACTAGTCTAATTTCATTGACATTTAAATACTCGAGACCGCCGTCTGAACATTCCAACTTGCAACCAAGTTGTATATGCCCACGATGAGGTTAAACTATTGGCTTGGTTGACCAGATAGTTGCAAGTCTGCAACATGCAAGAATAAGCCCGAGACAACAAACATCAACAGAAGGAGCAGCCGAGAGTGTAAACAAGACACTGAGCAAGAAAAGACACTTGCAAGAGATCTAATTGGAAACCACAGGCAATCGCACCGACAACGTTAAGATGCATTATATCCACTCTCTCAAGTTGCAGGATGTGGCTTTGATACAGGGGCTTTAAATCACCACGGAAAACCAATTACTTTTACAGGATTCAGTGACATTCAAACTTTATAGAACTATTGAAATTACAGCACAGAAGGACGCCATTTGCCTGTATTATCTTGTCAACTGGAGCTATCGACTCCAATCCCGTTTCTTTGCTTATTTCCCATTTCTTTTGTGCATAATTTCGATCATGCAAGAAATGCAAATTGTAGAAGTCACTATGCGCCAAACACAAACCCCTTCTCTGTGCCATATCCTATACAATAATACCATTTAGCTTATATTGCCACTGTTTATTATCCTTTCCCAATCTCATAGTTTAGCATTTATCCACATTAAATGACACCTGCCACTCATCAGCTCAGCAACCCCAACCTATCCAGGTCCCTCTGTATTTGATCAGCCTCTACCCTGTTTGCAGTCCCTCTCAGTTATGAGAAAGTACATACTTACATATAGCACTTTCACATTCTGTGCATAAGTTTCTAGAAAGAAATTTACATTAAAATCTAAAGCCAACAGAATTTCAACTCATTATATAAAGCCTCGTGAGCTGCTGTCTACACAGACCAACTACAAATGGAGTATTTTCAGGACCTCAAGAAATTTTTTTAAAAAGAAAGGAAATCTAATCCTGGATCAATTGTTTCGCAACCTGGGAACTAAACATCATTGTAAAGACAATCACAGATAATGAGAACAGATTGTTAAAACAGACAAAGTAATGTGACTGGAGACCAGAGTTTGGAGGACATCTCTGTTCACTCTTTCCCTTGACTGAGGCAGGCACATTCACATTCAGTTAGTGATTCTTTCATTACCCAATAATAACTTGACCCTAGTTGGATCCTTCCTGGATTAAAGGCAGACATCAAAAGATTCATTTTCATTTTCCCTGCTGAACTTCTCATGCACACCTTGAGGATAGATTTTTCTGATGGCCTCCTTGCTGCTCTCCCCACCTCCACCATTCACAAACTGCACAACTTTGTGGCGCATGTCCTCTCTGCACACCCATCACTCCCAATCCTGGCCTAGCTCTACTGCCTCTCTGCCCCAAAATTTTCATTCTTGCTTTCAAATGTCTGTGTCCTCACCATACACTATTTGGGAAATCTTCTCCTGACAGAAGTACCAGACCGCACTCTCCTCTAATTTCAGAATACAGCTTGTCCCACACTCCTTTTGCTTCACCATTGAAGTCATTGCATCCTTGCCATTAAACTCCTCTCCAAAACCACTTTGCCTTATGACCCTTCTACCTACTTGAAAAGCATCTCTTTAACAGTGCCTTTTGTTCCCCACCACCCCCATTAAATTCCTTGGTGTCCAACTTGCCCCTAGAACACACGCAGACTTTCTTCAATCGAGGACCCCTATATAAAGCCAAGTCATTTCTCAGGAGGTAAAATGCACTTGGGTATTAGGGGAATGATTTTTCATTCAATCCTTCCTGTAGGTGTAGATTCATAATGGGATATGGTTCCACGAATGCCCAACCCTTGCTGTGTTCCCACCCAATAATCATACATGCTTTTGAGTAGGGGTGACTGGACATTTAACACAGCACAGACTGGATTAAAACTGTGATTTTTCTGGTCCGTATGGCTCAGTCAGAAAAGACGAAAAAGGAATTGAGTGTGAGTAAGCTGTTAACAAGTCATGGGATACCACTCAAGTGCATTGGATTGCAATTCAAAACATTTAAAATTTGCATAACGTGTAAGGACACGTTTAGAACATTATAAACTCTAAGTTCCTGATTTTCAAGAGCACATTGGCTGCTGAAAAACAGACTTACAGAATTGAAGTTATTTTTATTGGAAAGGATTGAGAGGGAACATGATCCACATCTTTAAGATGTTGTCAGGTAATGCATAACAAGCAGGTTATTTATCTTGGCTATTAATCACTGAATTAGTGTTTGAGTACAAAATGAAGAAGCATCAAATGAATGGTAAATTGTCGTAGAGATGAGAAGAATTTTTTCTCCACAACAATTGATGTGTGAATCAGACTTCCAGCAAAAGCATGTTGAAAGCTCCAGAATTACTCTCATAACTACGGACTACAGTTTTTATTTTGACAGAGACTGGAACCTTCTGCCATATCACTAAAATATGTCTCTTTTGAAAAGGAATTTTACTCGCATCGGTTTTGATTTTGTTCATGGTAGTGTACTGTTCAGGTAGTCTCAATAGCAAAAGCCACAGGTTAACACTCAGTGTGCAGTAGTTAAACAAAACTCAATACATCAGTTCCTAATTAAAATAAATAGAATATTAATCCTGAGAAATCACTGATAAGATTGTCAGTTTGATGCAACCATGGTACTGGGGGAGGGGAATTCAAGCAAAGGATATAGCTGCAGGAACTGGTGAGATAACCTTATGTGCACTGAAGCCTGCTGCACATCACAAGAGAAACCATCTTAAACCCCTATTAAAAATAATGAATACCAGAGCTCAATCTTAATGCAGATCCAGTGATGAATGTACTATACTACAGAAACAGAATGTGAATGAGCCAGTGGGTACGTCGCAGTGCTGCACTACAGCACTGGAATTCAGAAACCCCAGGCGCTCCATTCCTAGTCTTGACCGGAGTGCTCTCCGGTTTAGGGAGGAGGCATTAAACAGAAGCAGAGGACAAAATCAAAGAGCAAGTCTAAAAGGAATGGGATCGTAATGGCTGCCCATCATTTTGGCACAGAGGGAAAGAACACATTTTTTTTAAAAAAGGGAAGTATATGCTTTATTTAAAAAAAAGAAATTGCACTCAGTTAGCCTGGTTTACATAGCAGATCTATAATCTACAGAAGTCTCTCATAAAAACAAGAATATTTTTCAAGCTGTGTTGTCGTACAAATGTACCTGGGAAGGTCAAAGCCTATTTTTTTTTCTACTACTGAATGATACGCTGCTTGTTGCTATGGGTTTCCTATTGACTGTGTAGGAAGCAACGCGAGTACAGACAGTGTGGCACAACATGCATAGTCTACTCTCGCTGCCTCTCAGACAGGTCCTATTCCTCAAAAATAGTTCAAGGAGGAAGGATGATGATGCATTTTGGAAATAAACCCCCATAGTTCAGAGATTTAGAATTAAGTTCCAACCCTTTTGGGCAGTTTGAGTGAAAACTGAATTATTGTAAAATCTGGGCTTTAAGTCACACTGTCCAATCGGTTTCCATAGCCTTGGAGGAGGATTTAATTCAAACATTAATACAAGCAATATTTTGCTCCCCAGCGGAAGTCTTGGGTGCAACCAATACACTGAATTATACTGCACCATCACTAAGTGGGGAGGGAGAAATTCCTTAGCGAAAAACAGGAATGTGAGTAACCACTAATGAAACTGAATTCTCCAAAAATCACCTGTTTCGAAGCTGCATATTCTGACTTCAGCTTTTCTAACAAATTAGCACAAATCCCAAGCACAACATTAAGATTTTCAGACAAGAGTAGAGCATCACTTCATCTACCCTACCCATCCAACCTCCCATAAGATTATCTTGATAGATTTCTCAATCTAACAATCCAGAATCCTGTTAACTGACAGAACTCATCTCGTCCCTTTTTGAATCCTTTCACAGTTTATTGTTCGACCACTTTTTCTGCTAGTCTGTTCCACATTTTTATCACCCTTTCGTTGAAAAACTTTTGCCTGGATTTCACATTTTTTTTGTTGCCCTTCATTTGAAACTATGATCCTTGTTGAAGTTCATAACAGCAGAAAAACTTACTGGGATTCAAATTCTCCAAAACCCTCAGAAGCTTCAATATTTCTAACAAATTATTCCTCAGTCTTCTCTTTCCAAGAGAGAAATGTCCCTGAGCAGCTAACCTCTCTTCATGCCTCTCTTCCTTAGTTCTGGAATTAATCTATTAATTATTTGCCCTCCTTCGCACTCCATCCAATGTGATCTCACAAAAGCCAGCCATAATTTTAGAATTACCTTCCTTAACTTACTAGTTACAGCCCTCTCTGAAGAACATTGGACGCACATTTTCATTTAGTACATTGCCATGTCAGCCATGGCTTAGTGGTAGCACTCTTGCCTCCGAGTCGGAAGGTTGTGTGTTCATGTCTCACTCCAGAGGCTTGATCACATAATCTAAGCTGACACATTCAGTGCAGTACTGAGGGAGCTCTGCACTGTTGGAGGTGCCATCTTTTGGATGTGATGTTAAACCGAGGCCCAGTCTGCCCTCTCAGGTTGACGTAAAAGGTCCGATGGCACTATTTCAAAGAAGAGCAGGGGAGTTCTCCTCGGTGTCCTGGCCAATGTTTATCCCTCAACCAACATCATTAAAAAACCTAATTATTTTGTCATTATCTCATTGCTGTTTGTGGGACCTTGCTGTGCCCAAATTGGCTGCCACGTTTCCTACATTATAACAGTGACTACACTTCAAAAGTACTTCATTGGCTGTAAACGCTTTGAGATGTCCTGAGGTCGTGAAAGGAGCTATATAAATGAAAGTCTTTCTTTTCTTTTATAACCCTCATTATCTTTTCCTCTGCCAAATCTCAACTTTACACTTCTCTGTATCAAGCTGCATCTGCTACTTCTCTGCCATAGAACTGATTTCTCTAAATCCTTTGGATTTGTGCACATTGGATGGTTGAGGACGAGAAGAGATAGCAAGCCCCAGTCACATAAGATATAATTGGTGATTTTGACCAGGGTAATCTCGGTGCTGTGGGCTATTCTGAAACTGCATTGGGTAAGGAGTGGTGGGAAAGGGGAATGCAATGATGCATTCAAAGACATGGGGGAGAGGGTGGTTAGAGATAGGGTAGGGGTACGTGAGGATGGAAGGGTTTTGGGTAGGAATTTTAGGGAGTGGTGTGGTGACAGCAGTATTAAAGGGGTGGGAAGAATGCCAGAAAAGGTGGTCAAAAAGGGTGAATTGTGTGGTCAGGACCTGGGTTGGAAGGAGGTTGAGGGAATAGTGGAGGAAATAAGTCTTGAAGTCTAAGTTAAAGAAACTGCAGAGTGTACAGGGAGATGAGAGCTGGATTGGAGGGACAGCTAGGAGTAACAAGGGCAGAGGAGAGAAAGTTGCACAGGATCAAAGCCACCTGAACATATGGCCTTACTTAGTAACTAAGTCCATGAGCTCCTTAATTCTAGAGTCAGAAGTAAGGATGGAGGGTGCAGGCAAAGAAAGGTAGGTGGAGATCATTAGTAGTTAGAGGCGAAGAAGTCTTCAAGATTTCCCTTACCCTCCAGTAATAATAGGATTTTCTGAAAAGAGTGAGGTGGTATTTTTGGAAGTAATTACTTCATATCTGGCAGACAGCCAGGCCAGTTATAGAGTCATAGAGAGTCATAGAGTTATACAGCACGGATAGAGGCCCTTCGGCCCATCGTGTCCGCGCCGGCCATCAGCCCTGTCTACTCGAATCCCATATTCCAGCATTTGGTCCGTAGCCTTGTATGCTATGGCATTTCAAGTGCTCATCCAAATGCTTCTTGAATGTTGTGAGGGTTCCTGCCTCCGCAACCCTCTCAGGCAGTGAGTTCCAGACTCCAACCACCCTCTGGGTGAAAAAGTTCTTTCTCAAATCCCCTCTAAACCTCCCGCCTTTTACCTTGAATCTATGTCCCCTTGTTATAGAACCCTCAACGAAGGGAAAAAGCTCCTTAGTATCCATCCTATCTATGCCCCTCATAATTTTGTACACCTCAATCATGTCCCCCCTCAGCCTCCTCTGCTCCAAGGAAAACAAACCCAATCTTCCCAGTCTCTCTTCATAGCTGAAGTGCTCCAGCCCTGGTAACATCCTGGTGAATCTCCTCTGCACCCTCTCCAAAGCGATCACATCCTTCCTGTAGTGTGGCGACCAGAACTGCACACAGTACTCCAGCTGTGGCCTAACCAGTGTTTTATACAGCTCCATCATAACCTCCTTGCTCTTATATTCTATGCCTCGGCTAATAAAGGCAAGTATCCCATATGCCTTCTTTACCACCTTATCTACCTGTTCCGCCGCCTTCAGGGATCTGTGAACTTGCACACCAAGATCCCTCTGACCCTCTGTCTTGCCTAGGGTCTTCCCATTCATTGTGTATTCCCTTGCCTTGTTAGTCCCTCCAAAGTGCATCACCTCGCACTTTTCCGGGTTAAATTCCATTTGCCACTGTTCCGCCCATCTGACCAACCCATCTATATCGTCCTGCAGACTGAGGCTATCCTCCTCGCTATTTACCACCCTACCAATTTTTGTATCATCAGCGAACTTACTGCTCATACCTTTTAGTTGTAGCCCATATGTACTTTAGTCTCCAGCCCATAGAGTCACATGCTACTATTACCTTAAACCACAAGTTGTTCATACTGGAGTGTGTGTTGGGTCCTGCATCAGAGGACCAGAGTAGAATTTATCAGTATTGTACCTGATACCGTAGTAGATAAGCAATTTAATGTGCTAGGCTTATTATATATGGTTTCCTTATTATCAAAGTAATCTAACAGCATGGTGTCTTATTAGATAAGATGGTATATATTGGGAGAAAATATGGAGAACTACGGAGGTAGGGTTGAGGAGAGGGGGGTGGGGGGAGATAATGCAGCTAAGATAATCCTGGATTTTGGATCTCCAGATAGTTTCCATTTGGAATTTGTTTAGAAATGTTCCCGAGTCTGATAGTACTGTAAGCTATTCCCCAGTAAACATATAAGACTGCAGTATCAGGGACTGATCAGGTGAATGTTGAGTTATAGCTCCATTGATGTTCCTGGCAGGGTTTCATCATCAGCTGTGCAACTAAAGCTGTGGAGAGTAGACAACCCCAAGAGCACATTGGAATAAACTGCCTTTGTACACATCCAGTCACATCTGCTGGATTGCCCTAAGCAATTCAATGCAGCTGATACATTGCCACTCAGAAGAATTAAAACATGTATCCCATTGTGCTTTTCAGCTGACATCTGTAAATAGTAATCATTCCTCAAAGCAGATCAAGTGAATTTCACTTAAAACATTTGAGCCTATGTACCTGAAATCAGTAGCTGCAATAACTAAAATCATGAATAAATTACAATCGCACTCATTTCTTCGCTGTTCAATTCACAACATTTTTTTTAAAAATGTTAGCTATTTCAGATAATAGACAAAATATTTCTGTATGCTTCAGTCCAACCTGACTGCAACATTAAACCACTGTCCCTTTAAAGTTAATGGTCCCTAAAATTTAAACTGGAAATATTTCGAAGTGTTGATTAATTGCAAGAATCTCACAAAAAAGAAATAAATGAAATGAGATGAAATGGGATGGTCAACAAGATCTGTCAATCAAGCTATGCAACCAAGCAACAAATTAATTACTGCAAGGATTTCGATACAGACAAACTTCCTTATCTTCAAAACTGAATCCACCATATCCATTTGAACCTCAGGTAAAGCACACTGCCTGCATGTGAGGAACACTGTATAAATACTAATTATCGTTGTTGATTGGATTCAAATACACATATATATTTTAAAATGAAGGCAGTTCTAATTTTAATGAAATAATTATATGGACGGGAGGGAAGGGAGGTAATTTCACTGATTCTGTAACTGCAATATGCTTATAAGTAGTAATTGGACTTTCAGAACACCACATTACCCTAGTCAGAGGGGATGTCTCTCATTTAAGGACAGCCTGATATCACGATGCAGATTTGTGAAACAGCCACTGATGTGTTGAAATTCTTCTTTGTTGGGTGGGGACGAGGGCAACACGACTTCAGTTAATCCTGACCACTTTTACAAGTTAAGCCATGACTGCAGGACAAAAGGACATGGATACAAAATGGAAAAAGGCAAGTTCAGAAGCACTTCTTCAGACAAAGATTGGTCAATATCTGGAATGGTCGCCGGGAAGGGTAGTGAATTCAACAGGCAATCAGAGGATCACAGATTTTGATGGAAAGGATGATACAGATAGGTCAAAAAGCCTCCCTCAAATGTACTTACGTTTGTGATTTTTTTTCCACTTTCTCCAATTGGGTTTCCCTGCACCATACATTATCAATAACTAAAAGGATATCAGTAATCTCACTTGCAGCCTCCACCACAGCTGTTGGAGAGGTGCAAGAATGGCCTGGAAATGGCTTTTCTCTCTGTGAGGAAGTGCCTAGTCTCTCCACAGTTCCCAAGTAACTCAGCACTGTGGCCACAAAACCCTGTCCCACCACTCCACAGTAATTTGCCAGCCTCACTGTCAATACTGAGGTCACAGTGCTCTGAACTCCACTCTCCACATTTGAAATCCACCTCACTCGGTCTTACCACAACACTGGCACCAGGAGCAAAGCATCTTGTGCATTTGCAACAAGGTGCATGCAACACTCAATGTCTGTAAGTCTGGAGCCAAAATCTAATAGCCTTATAACAGAGATCACACTGGAATCAATAACTTCAGATTTTGAAGAGGTGAATACGAGATGTTCCTCACTGTTTGACTGCAGTTTATTCTTCATGTGAACTGACACCATCATCCAACAGGGGAAGCAATATGCCCTTTTAAAACTACTTGGTGTAGCAACCTCATGTGTCCTGTGACCTTTTTCTAATTCACATCCAGTTGAGTCACTCATTCTCTTTTCAACCAAGGTATCAGAAAAGAAAGATGAACAGTACTAAACAACAAAATAAACAATTTTCAAAACACACTCGCATATAATCCAAGAACTTGGGATCAAAATAAGACAGCACACCCCAAAATGGAGCTGATGGCTATAATTTCACCTAAGGATTAACATTCCCAGAAACATCAACCTTTCCAGCAGGATCTTAACGATATGGCACCAAAACTTAAATTTATAGAACAAAAAAAAGAAAGAACTTGCATTTATATAGCACCTTACATGACCTCAGGACGGCCCAAAGTGCTTTACAACCAATGAAGTACTTTTGAAATGTAGTCACTATTGCAATGTTTCATATAAAAATCATCCCATGGTGTTTTACAGGCGATGCAATGGACACCCAGCAGGAAGTAATGGAGATTTTAGGGAGATGATTAGTGGCATAGTCAGAGGTAAGTCTTTTGAAGGAGGGGGAGACAAGTAGCAAGGCAAAGAGGTTTAGGAAGGGAATTCCAGAGTGCAAGAGTGTAGTGACTGAAGGCTGTGCCATCTTGAAAGGGAAAGATTCTTTAAGAAGCAGTTGTGTTGAAAATATTAAGTCTTGCTCTCAAATATTGCTATGAGCTCACATGAGATGGGCACCACTTGTGAATGTCTAATGTTCAGAATACTGTTGCATGCTTTTGGAAACTACATGCACATATTAAACCAATGTAATTAAATTTCTTATCGGCAGAGGCTGACATTTAGACCAGGATCCAATCACTCGTGTTTCACGTGCCTCATACTGCTTTTAATCACGCTGGAGCAGTTAATGATGGGATATGCCTAAAGGGACTTATACAAAGAGCAGATTTTGAAGACTCGCTTTTCATTTTCAAAGGGATTACAGAGGAATCTGCATTTGGTTTTTACTTCAGTAGGAATTTTGATTCATTTTTATCTAACAGCATCATTTGTGATGTGTTCCCTCCATTGAGTTTGTCTTGATAACTGAACAAGTGGCTTTTTCTCCCTATATGATAATAGGATGCAGCTGGCACAACTCGAATGAAGACAGGTGTCTCTTAAATCTGACTTAGCTGGTTTCTGGGAACAGAGAAGTATCCAGTGAAGAAAAAAAAAATACGTGTGGCCATACAGAATTCAGATAATTCTATCTCCAGTTATTGCAGCACAGCCTCTACTGCAATCCCTTAAAGGATTGTCCCTGTGTAACAAGGCTTTTTCATCATACACATTTTGACAAAATGATAGAACGTAGGAAAGTACAGGACTGGAAAAACTCTGCAGTCCATCTAGTCGGTCCCAAGGTCTAACACCCTCAGTTACCCACTGTCAAATATCTATCCAATTCTCCCTTAAATTTTCCACACTATCTGCCTCCATTCATCCTTGTGAAGTCCATTCCACATGTTTACTAGTCTCTGCATAAAGCGATTAAATCTGAGCTGTCTTCACCTTCCCCCTTTTAAGCTTGACCCCATGTCCACTGGTTCTAGAGTTTGTGACAATCTCAAACATATTATTGATGTTCAAATGATCAACCCCCCTAAGGATCTTGAATACTTGAATGATATCTCCCCTGAGCCTTCTCTTCTATAGAGTAAACAATCCAAGCTCTTCAACTGCTCCTCATCGCTCAAAATGCCTGAAGTTAGGTATTGGATTTGTTGCTTTTTCTGCCTCCAATGTCTGGGCTGTATTATGTCAACCAGAATTGTACACAGTACTCCAGGTGTGGCCATACCAGTGGCCTCATCGCTACTTCCTGAGGTCTGTGCTTTCTGTCTCTCTTTGGCTAGATATCCCAAGATTTGGTTACTTTTTTCTTCTTATTGTTGTATACTGTGCTATTAGTTTCAGTGAGCTATCTAGCAACCAACAATGTATTCCCCCCCACCCAATCCCTCTCCTGTGTGTCCTGTAGCCCAGAGCCATTTAGCTTATATTCCCACTCTTCATTTCCCATCTCTCAACTTATTACCTTCAATCTGCCCACATTAAATGCTGATTGCCACTCAGCAGTACACGGTCCTAACCTATCTATACCCTTTTGCATTTGGTGCCATAATTACTTCACATCACAACATATAAAATTTATCAGAGCGAATACCAGTAAAAACTTAAAGCTATGTGAGTAATTTGTGTTCCTCCTCATAGTTCAAATTTATTTTTTGGATTTCCATATGCCAGTCGCTGGAACATGTACATATTTAGCCTGGAGTTACTCACCAGCTCTTTTTGCCAGCCTGTGGGTTGGTGTGTGTTAGGAGTTGGCGAGATGAAGAAAAACCTAGTTCCTACTGGACAGATGCGTCTTACAGTTTGGGGATGATTGGAAAGTCGGCCTATGGGAAACCATGGTTAGGAGAGTAAGAAGCACATGTCCCTCCAACACACTGAACCACCTCAGTGGTTACAAATTGCAATTTTTAAAAAATATTTCAGGAGTAATTAAAAGAAAGGAACAACTTCAGGGGGAACCAGATGAATACCTTCCTCCACAACAATCAGGTCAGCAGACATGAACAACATGTGCTGTGATTTAAACAATGGGAATTCTTCATGGGAGTCCTTTGTATTCAGCTCTCACACCTTGTGAGGTGGGGCGTTAATATCTGCAAACATTTACTTTTAATTGTTCAGCAGAATAATTAAATTTCAGTCTGTCAGCTTGCATTGGTTGTTATTTCAAATAGCTGTTTTTTGATATCTGTCTGGGTGGTTGAAATGTAAACATATGATCTCTGAACAATTTATGATGGATTGACTTGGGGAAGAAAGGCTACTGGGGTCTTCAGTTGTCAACGTAGGTTCCAAGGAAGCACTTGGTTACAATTTTTACACCTCAAATGATATTTATATATAAACCTAGTCGATCTCCTAATCACACTGGGAGTCAAGACTAAGTGTCGTGTTCAGGTGAAGTGGGGTTAGAGGGTGGGGGATAACTGGACCAGGACGCACAGATGTAATTCAGTCCCCATTTTAAAAGCATACACCCAGTTCTTATTTTGATACAATACTTCGACTTTGTATTATTTATAGTTAAATAGAAAAACTTTGGGCGATTTGGAAAGCAGAGAAGTAGAGCTGGTTGGAGTATTGCAGTATCTCTGCAGTATTAGCTGGGAGATGCAAAACTGAGGCATTACAGCATCACCACTGGCAAGAAATTGTAATTACAGTGTGAGAAGTTCACATAGGGCATGTCCATTATACAGGTGGATACAGGAATTCATAATGCAAAAAACTGACACAAAAGTGTGACAAAAAGCATGACAACAGGAAGTAATGTTTTGTAATTAGAAAGCACATGCAAGATTAATATTGGTGTACTAGGTGTCCAAACAAGACTCTCAGCATTCTGAAGGTGATTTTCCCCTCACTCCCAATTTCAATTACTAAAAAGACTGCCTTCACATGCTGAAATCTTAAATAAAAGTTGATCCTCCTGCAACAGAAATACAGAAGTAGCCCTTTGGAATGATATGAAGTGATCATCACAGCTGATCCAGTCCTCACTCAAGATCCACACAGGCACACTTTTTAGCAAGACTACGATCAGAAGCAGAAACCATCGGTGATTTTTCCTTTCCCTAGATGAAAGGAACAGAGACCATTTGTAGCATCCCTATGATTGAAATCATCAATCAAACCGAGGGCCTTCCAGTTCTGTATACCTCAGTTCCACAATGAGCAATACATTTAGCAACTGAGCCTTGGAGCTCAAACCAATCTAAACATGCAGGTTTGCCATTACTTTTAACAACGATATACTTCAAGATAGGGTGACACATTAAAAGAAAAATGAGTGAAAATCACTCATGAATCAGTGATTACTTGGCACATCTGGTTACTGCACACACTTAGAGGCACTAGCAACTGCTACCTGACATATTTGGAGGGACCAGCAATAGCCACCACGCACATTTAAAAATTTGCTGTTAGTTACACGAGCATTGACAATTCTAAACATATCCATGAGAAATATAACCCAAGCAGTAGGATCTACAATTATAAATTACTCAGATCATTCAATTTTCATCCATTTACTGATATGATAAACAGTTCTTACATATAATTGTTTAAAAACTAAACTCCTTCCCCTTCACTCCCACAGCATAGAATGTCAATGGAACAAACCGGCTCCAATCATTCCCACTGTACAGAATTCCAATGGAACAAATCCCTTTCCATTATTCTCATTTTATACCTATTTCCACCTCCTGATCCCAGCACAAGGATCTGTCAAGGGTGGGTCTGCACTGATGCAAATGGCCTGGGCCCGACAAATTTAGGAGCATTGGTCATTCAGCAGACGTTGTGTCTGTCTGGTGCCCAACGGAGGGGGGGCCTTTCTGAGAAAAATCAGCTCTTTTATGTACCAAACCATTTTCCATTTGCTAAAATTAAAGGGGAATGAACAAATAAAACATTTTTTTTTATAACCCAAAGATGGCTACAGAGAGATAAAGTCAGCAAGAGATGATGATGTTCCTTAGTTTAAAGCTATCAGGTAAAATGAAAACTACTTTTGAATCTATCAATTGTTTTTTTAAACACATATTACTCTGCCAAATGAAGCTCCATATTTAACACTTGAACACCTATCGGAAAGAACACTTGGTTAATGGGAGCAGAAAATAGAGATACAAAATACATAGAATTCAACTAGAGAAAGCAGCTTCTGATTTAAAAATATTTCACAAATGATGCGCAGTGAAAAAAAATAGTCCACATATTAATACAGCCAAGACAATATAAATGAAATCAAACTAGTCCTAATCATTATAGTGTATAAAGGAGCATTTAGACTTCAAGTTCAGCAAAGGTGCAAAGTGATTTCAGCTTTGCACCAATGCTGAACTGGCAATATAAATCCAGAGTCAGTGCCCGACCTGACTCTACAACGAAGTGGAGTGAGATGACCTGGAGGAGGTAGTCTTACACCACTTTGGTTTGACACTGCACGGAGTGTAAACCCAGTGCAGTGTCAGACTGACCTCCCTGCGAAAAGTAGCAGGATCGTTGCCCACATTCTTGACTCACCTTCTTTAAGCGCCTTGGGACATTTCACTACGTTCAAGGTGCTATATAAATGTAAGTTGTTGTTGTTTATTTTGCAAACCTACCTGACCTTGATTTAAATGTTTAGAGAGCAGAGATTTCTCCATCCCCTTTCTGAGTATTTAAATTTCTAACTTTTGGGAAACACCTCTGTACTTGCCTACACAGACCTCTTTCCTAAGAAGGCCAGTTAAAGTTTCAGCTAAGCAATGTGAACATGGATCTGCCTGGCTAGAACCTGTAATGCAGCTACTGGTCTGTTGTGTAAACGCAGCAAAAGGAAGCTTCCAACCCAAGGGACAGCATACACTTTAAAACAGAACAGGCAAAATCACACAATCGACATCTTGAATGATATATACACCTTAAATTTTGTTGCTAAGGTTATGTTGTTCTCAGATTACTTTACTTATATCATTGTTCACTTGTTCGCCCTTCGACATTGAAGAGGACAGCATAAAGTTAAGAGATTACTGCAAAGGGTACAATAAATGTGGCAATGCTGACAACCCAATAGCACAAATCACAGGAAAGCAAAGTTCATTAAATGCCAAAACTTAACATTTTGATTGAGAGACTAACTGTTGAAAAAGACCTAGCTGTTCAATAATTATTTTCTGTTTTCCTCTCCCTCCCTTTTCTACACTCTCCTCTGCAGTCTCGAGGACAGGATAGTTTTCATCTCGTGGATGTCTTCCCTCCTGGGGGTGGGGGGCACTTTAATGTGTCTCAACAGTAAATCAAACACTTGAATGTCATAGAAAGCATTGCTCTTTAGTAACTCATGGGTGAAAATGTGTTTCAACCATGAGGCTATTTTCACTGTGATCACAGGTCAGCTCCACTGTCCTTTCCCCTTTCATCGATGTCGAAATGATCTGCAGAGAGCATTGCATTGTGGAAGGAACAAGTCAACTAATAGCAAATAGAAACAGCTTTCCAACAGAATTTAAGATACATTACCGATTTTAAGTATTTCCAAATTATGATTTTTTTTTAAAAAGGTCAAGAGTAGAAATATAAGCAACAGTATGGAATTAACCAGAATCATAAATTACAACATTCCTTACCTCAATTGTTCCTTGAAATGTCTTTGAGTTAATACTGGAATGATAGGCTATCTCTGGCTCCTGCTGGTAGTGTTGCCCTGGATACGTTTTGTTGGGTAAGATTGAAGAGTTTGGGCTGTGACCGATAGTTTCCAATGGATGCTGATCCAATACATCCGAAGATGTTCCTCTCCCATAATTCTGTGCAAGGGGAGAGTGGGATGTTTGACTGAAGTCCAGGAAAGGAGGGTTCTGCAGATGGAAAGGGTAACAGTTGTTTGGTGGTAGCTCTGGAGATGGGAAAGGATAAAGGCCACATAGGGGGTATTTTGGAGGGTCTTTAACCATCCTGTCATAGAGATGAGGGGGATTTTGTTGTCCTGTATTCTGGAGCTGGTTTTGGCAATACTGATGTAGCCTGGATTGAGGTGGCATCTCTGCTAGCTCAGGGCTCCGGGGTTGATTCCATGTTGATGGCTGTTCTGTGCTGAAGCAAAAGACACAAACACCTTTGTGTACCTTCAACACGTCATATGTAAAAGTGAAAAGCAAGTGTATAGAACATCATTATCTAATCTAAAGAATCAACAGAAAAGTTGTATCAGTACATAAACTAAACTACTTTTTTTTTTAAGATTACAAAATATCCCATAAATCAACATAGATCAAGGTTGACCCAGGATAAAAGTTGGACTAATCTTCCCCGATTTAGCATGTGCAACGTTTGCGGATTATACGTTACAATGCTTAAGTTTTCAAGATTATGAAAGTTGACATAGGCAAAGCTGCAAGGGTCAAATATCATGGAACAATTAGTAAGTGAGGAGAAAGAAGGGAATTTGGGCAGACATCGTTCACCCAAAGGGTAATAGAATTATGGACGAACTTACCAGGGAACCTTATGAATGTGACCAGTGCAAATGCATTGGAGTCACTGGATACATTTCTAGGGATAGAAGGGATTGAGGGAGGTAGTAGGTAGTTGGAAATGGTCCGTCAAAAAGGGTTGTACTTGTTAGGCCTAATGGCTTTTTCCTGTTCTTAAGGATTCTAATGTTGATATGACCATTACAATCCCCTACAGGTAGGATTGTCCCAGTTACCAGTGCTTAGAGGGAAGACTGCAAACCAACCCTAAAAACATTTATACTCTTATGATATTTAGTATTCCAATTTTTAAAAAAATCACAAGAACCAGAAATATAAACTAGCTCCATGATAGTTAGTTAGTATCGTGGATAGCACGATCAGTGAGGTGGTCACACCGTAGGTAAAGATTACGCAAGCAGAAAGGAAATGGGTGACCGCCAGGCAGAGTAAAAGGACTAGGCAGGTAGAGCAGGAGTCCCCTGGGGCCATCTCCCTCTCAAACAGATATTCTGCTTTGGATACTGTTGGGGGAGATGGCTTATGAGGGGAAAGCAGCGAGAGCCAAGTTCGGGGCACCACGGGTGGCTCTGCTGCACAGGAGGGGAGGAAGAAGAGTGACAGGGCTATAGTGATAGGGGATTCAAATGCAAGGGGAACAGATAGGCGTTTCTGCAGCCACAAACGTGACTCCAGGGTGGTATGTTGCCTCCCTGGTGCTAGGGTCAAGGATGTCACGGAGCGGCTGCAGGGCATTCTGGAGGGGGAGGGTGAACAGTCAGTAGTCGTGGTCCATATTGGTACCAACGACATAGGTAAAAAAAAGGGATGAGGTCCTGCAAGGTGAATTTAAGGAGTTAGGAGATAAATTGAAAAGCAGGACTTCAAAGGTAGTGATCTCAGGATTACTACCAGTGCCACGTGCTAGTGAGAATAGGAACAGGAGAATAGACAGGATGAATGCGTGGCTGCAGGGATGGTGTAGGAGGGAGGGATTTAGATTCCTGGGACATTGGGACCGGTTCTGGGGAAGGTGGGACCTGTACAAGCGGGACGGGTTACACCCGAGCAGGACAGGGACCAATGTCCTCGCGGGGGTGTTTGCTAGTGCTGTTGGGGAAGGTTTAAACTAGAGTGGCAGGGGGATGGGAACCTGAGCGGGGAGTCAGAAGGGAATAAAGTTGAGAGCAGCAAGAGAGGGGAAGACCCAGGGGAAATCTACAATACAAATAGTACAAACAGTTGTTCAAGAACAAGTGAAAGGGAAAAGCGTAGAGCAGCGGAAAGAAAGTGTACTTTAGGCACGACAGATAAAATAAAATCTAGAAGGCGTAAGGCGATTAACCCAGCATCAAAGCTGAAGGTCAGGCTAGGGTGTGTGGCCCAACTAAGAGTTCTATATACAAATGCACGGAGTATAAGGAATAAATTAAATGAACTACAGGTTCAAATTCAAATTGGAGGGTATGACATGATAGCTATTACTGAGACTTGGCTGCAGGATGGTCAGGATTGGGAACTAATTATACCGGGTTATAAGGTCTACAGGAGAGATAGGGAAAATGGAAGAGGGGGAGGAGTAGCCTTAATGATTAGAGATGAAATCACTTCAATGATAAAGGGGGATATAACGAGAGGTAAGCAGCCAACAGAGACCTTATGGGTTGAATTGAGAAATAGGAAAGGATCTAAGACTATAGTGGGAGTTGTATTTTTTTTTTATTCGTTCACGGGATGTGGGCGTCGCTAGCGAGGCCAGCATTTATTGCCCATCCCTAATTGCCCTCGAGAAGGTGGTGGTGAGCCGCCTTCTTGAACCGCTGCAGTCCGTGTGGTGACGGTTCTCCCACAGTGCTGTTAGGAAGGGAGTTCCAGGATTTTGACCCAGCGACAATGAAGGAACGGCGATATATTTCCAAGTCGGGATGATGTGTGTGGCTTGGAGGGGAACGTGCAGGTGGTGTTGTTCCCATGTGCCTGCTGCTCTTGTCCTTCTAGATGGTAGAGGTCACGGGTTTGGGAGGTGCTGTCGGAGAAGCCTTGGCAAGTTTCTGCAGTGCATCCTGTGGATGGTACACACTGCAGCCACAGTGCGCCGGTGGTGAAGGGAGTGAATGTTTAGGGTGGTGGATGGGGTGCCAATCAAGCGGGCTGCTTTATCTTGGATGGTGTCAAACTTCTTGAGTGTTGTTGGAGCTGCACTCATCCAAGCAAGTGGAGAGTATTCCATCACACTCCTGACTTGTGCCTTGTAGATGGTGGAAAGGCTTTGGGGAGTCAGGAGGTGAGTCACTCGCCGCAGAATACCCAGCCTCTGACCTGCTCTCGTAGCCACAGTATTTATATGGCTGGTCCAGTTAAGTTTCTGGTCAATGGTGACCCCCAGGTTGTTGATGGTGGGGGATTTGGCGATGGTAATGCCGTTGAATGTCAAGGGGAGGTGGTTAGACTCTCTCTTGTTGGAGATGGTCATTGCCTGGCACTTATCTGGCGCGAATGTTACTTGCCACTTATGAGCCCAAGCCTGGATTTGTCCAGGTCTTGCTGCATGCGGGCTCGGACTGCTTCATTATCTGAGGGGTTGCGAATGGAACTGAACACTGTGCAATCATCAGCGAACATCCCCATTTCTGACCTTACGATGGAGGGAAGGTCATTGATGAAGCAGCTGAAGATGGTTGGGCCGAGGACACTGCCCTGAGGAACTCCTGCAGCAATGTCCTGGGGCTGAGATGATTGGCCTCCAACAACCACTACTATTGTATATAGGAGCCCTGGCAGCAGCTCTGAAGCGCTAGATTGTATAAATGCAGAGATTAGACAAGCGTGTAAGAAAGGCATAGTGGTCTTAATGGGGGACTTTAACCTTCACATAGATTGGGAAAAGCAGACTAGCAACTGTCAGAAAGGTAGTGACTTTCTTCAGTGTGTCCGGGATAGTTTTCTGCAGCAGTATGTCCTAGAGGCAACAAGGGGGCAAGCCATACTAGATTTAGTAATGAGTAATGAACCAGATTTAGTTAACGGCTTAACTGTGCGTGAACATCTATCCAATAGTGATCATAACATGATCGAGTTCAATGTAGTGTTTGAAAGGGATAAAAGTGAATCAGCTGCTAAGATTCTAGACTTGGGCAAGGCCGACTTCAATCGGATGAGACAGAGACTGTCCACAGTAAACTGGGCAAATCTGTTAATGGGTAAAACGACTGCTGATCAGTGGGAAATGTTTAAAGAAACATTTAACGTGATACAGAATCGGTTTATACCCCTGAGGGGCAAGAACTCTACTTGCCAAAAAAAATAGCCATGGACAACTAAAGAGGTAAGGGACAGTATAAGACATAAAGGGCATACAAAAAGGCAAAAAAATGGCACAGATCCTGGCGAATGGGAAAGATACAAAGATCAACAAAGGGTCACAAAACAGATAGTAAGGGCTACAAAAAGAGAGTATGAAAAGAAACTCGGAAGGGATATCAAAACCAATGCGAAGAACTTTTATAGTTATATTAGGAAAAAGAGGGTGGTCAGGAGCAGTGTTGGCCCCTTAAAAACTGAAAGTGGGGATATTGTCATTGACAATGGGGAAATGGTGGACATGTTGAACAATTACTTTGCGTCAGTATTTACAGTAGAAAAAGAGGATAGCATGCCGGAAATCCCAAGAAAACTTATATTGAATCAGGGACAGGGACTTGATAAAATTAACATAAGTAAAGCAACAGTAATGAAGAAAATAATAGCACTAAAGAGTGACAAATCCCCAGGACCAGATGGTTTCCATCCCAGGGTTTTAAAGGAAGTAGGTGAGCACATTGCGGATGCCCTAACTATAAACTTTCAAAGTTCTCTAGACTCAGGAACTGTCCCTCTAGATTGGAAAATTGCACATGTCACTCCACTTTTTAAGAAAGGAGAGAGAGGGAAACCGGGGAATTATAGACCAGTTAGCCTAACATCTGTTGTGGGGAAAATGCTGGAGTCTATAATTAAGGATACGGTGACTGAACACCTCGAGAATTTTCAGTTAATCAGAGAGAGCCAGCATGGATTTGTGAAAGGTCGGTCGTGCCTGACAAACCTGATTGAAATTTTTGAAGAGGTGACTAAAGTAGTGGACAGAAGAATGTCAATGGATGTTATTTATATGGACTTCCAGAAGGCATTTGATAAGGTCCCACATAAGAGACTGTTAGCTAAGATAGAAGCCCATGGAATCGAGGGAAAAGTACGGACTTGGTTAGGAAGTTGGCTGAGCGAAAGGTGACAGAGAGTAGGGATAATGGGAAGGTACTCACATTGGCAAGATGTGACTAGCGGAGTCCCGCAGGGATCTGTCTTGGGGCCTCAATTATTCACAATATTTATTAACGACTTAGATGAAGGCATAGAAAGTCTCATATCTAAGTTTGACGATGATTGGTGGCATTGTAAGCAGTGGAGATGAAAACATAAAATTACAAAGCAATATTGATAGATTAGGTGAATGGGCAAAACTGTGGCAAATGGAATTCAATGTAGACAAATGTGAGGTCATCCACTTTGGATCAAAAAAGGATAGAACAGGGTACTTTCTAAATGGTAAAAAGTTAAAAACAGTGGATGTCCAAAGGGACTGAGGGGTTCAGGTACATAGATCATTGAAGTGTCATGAACAGGTGCAGAAAATAATCAAGAAGGCAAATGGAATGTTGGCCTTTATATCTAGAGGACTAGAGTACAAGGGGGCAGAAGTTATGCTGCAGCTATACAAAACCCCGGTTAGACCGCACATGGAGTACTGTGAGCAGTTCTGGGCACCGCACCTTCGGAAGGACATATTGGCCTTGGAGGGAGTGCAGTGTAGGTTTACTAGAATGATACCCGGACTTCAAGGATTAAGTTACGAGGAGAGATTACACAAATTGGGGTTGTATTCTCTAGAGTTTCGAAGGTTAAGGGGTGATCTGATCGAAGTTTATAAGATATTAAGGGGAACAGATAGGGTGGATAGAGAGAAACTATTTCCACTGGTTAGGGATTTTAGGAGTAGGGGGCACAGTCTAAAAATTAGAGCCAGACCTTTCAGGAGCGAGATTAGAAAACATTTCTACACACAAAGGGTTGTAGAAGTTTGGAATTCTCTTCCGCAAACGGCAATTGATACTAGCTCAATTGCTAAATTTAAATGTGAGATAGATAGCTTTTTGGCAACCAAAGGTATTAAGGGATATGGGCCAAAGGCAGGTATATGGAGTTAGATCACAGATCAGCCATGATCTTATCAAATGGCGGAGCAGGCACGAGGGGCTGAATGGCCTACTCCTGTTCCTATGTTCCTAACCCTTGCTATACCGTCCACAACTTAGTTTACTGGAGCACAAGCTTGCTTTTCAGGTGCAAGAACTTGGGGTGTGGGAGAGGGGATTAGGGCAGGGGTGAAGAGGATTGAAGAGGGAGATAGGATAGGCCAGACATTAAGGTTAAAAGGGTGCATTTTCCTGAAGTCAGAAAATCAGTCAATACAAAGTAATTGTCCTATACTTCCATTGAGGAGTGTCATTGGCAGAAACCTGGGAGCAAGATACCCATGCTGGCTATCATGTGTGGCTTGGGAAGAACTATAGCAAATAGAAACGTAAAGAAATATATTAGAATATTGAAAGCACACACTTACCTCTTCTGTACAAATACTGGGATGTCTCCATGCAGTTCTCCTATATGACTGTAGGATGGCTGCAGACTGAACTTGGAAGCATGCTCCTGAAGCAGGGCTTTGTGTGCATTTGGAGAGTGCAGAGCACCACCGCAGTCGAGCAGTTCATGCACTGGATTTGAGTAACTGTGTTCAGTCCACTGGCTGAGTCTGGAATGGAGCCTATTACTCTTCTGAACATGGGCCTTCAACAAGGAATTTGTTGTGCCTGGGAAAAATTTATGACAACGTTTCATCTTAGTTCCCAAACAATTTCCACAAAGAAAAATTGACTGATTAAGAAATACAGTAGCTTAGAGAATTTACTATCCAACAAATAAACCAGTGTGTGAGTGAGTGAGTGAGTGAGTAAAGGAGAAGAGGAAAAGGGATGAAAGGGCTTAAATTTTGCTTTCCCTACAATGCAAATTCACTTCAACTTGAATAATTGATGCCTGCAACACCACAAGGGAGTGGAGTGGGAAAATTGACTTTTTGGTATCTAGTTTACCTCTTGGAAATTCCAGGCAACTTGTTCAAAAACCAGACTGTCTAGTCCAAAGTAATTTGTTGGCCATCCTACTGAAGAAGGGATCCTGCTGCTGGCAAACGCTGCAAGTATATTAACTTTAAAATAAAGCCTTAGAACATAACATAAGAAATAGGAGCAGGAGTAGGCCATGCAGCCCTTCTAGCCTGCTCCACCATTCAATAAGATCATAGCTGATCTTCGACTTCAACTCCACTTTCCCGCCTGATCCCCATATCCCTTGATTCCCCAAGAGTCCAAAAATCTATCCATCTCAGCCTTATACTCAATATACTCAATGACTCAGCATCCACAGCCCTTTGGGGTGGAGAATACCAAAGATTTACAACCCTCAGTGAAGAAATTCCTCCTCATCTCAGTCTTAAATGGCCGACTCCTTATCCCATGACTATGCCCCCTAGTTCTAGACTCTCCAGCCAGCTTCATAACCAGGTTCTATTTCTAGCTCCTCTAAACCACTGTGGTTGGTTAACTGCCCTGTGAAGTTGCCTAGCAAGCCACTCAGTTGTATTATCCCTTCTCAGGGCAACTAGGGATGGGCAATAAATGCTGGCCTTACCAGCGATGCCCACATCCTGAAAATGAATAACAAAAAGAAAACCAATCAGAAGGCCAGAATAAATAAATAATTTTGCTAAATCTGAACACAATTTTTTTTTGTATCAGTGTAAATCATCAAATTCGCAATTAAGTGTGCACTGTTAAACTTCTGATGGTTAAAACGTCCTTCATTAACACCTAAGTCAAAGGCCTCAATGCAGAAAGAAACAACTTAGATTTATATAGTGCCTAATCATGTACTCAGGACATCCTAAAATGCTTTATACCCCATTCATTTTTTTTGAAGCGCAGTCACTATTGTTATCTAAGCAAACGCTGCAGCCATTTTGAACACAGCAAAGATGGTTTTCACATCCACTTGAACAGGCAGACTTTGGTTTAACATCTCACTTGAAAGATGACACCCCACTCAGTGCTGCATTGGAGTGTCAGTCTAGATTATGTGCTCTAATCTTGGAGTGGGGCATGAACCCACAACCTACCGACTTATACCTTAATAATATTATTGTTCAGATTATCTTATTCCTCCTTGTTCACATACTCTGCCCTACTGGACCTTGACATTCAGCAAAATATGCCCATTAACAGGGGGAATAGCAAACTGAAGTCTAAAAAATTGTCGCACAGATTATAAAAACTTAGAATATGGATTTAGTAAGGAATATTACTTGGCACAGTTGAAGTTTTCCATTCGCAATTTCAGTTGAGAATTTACTTTAATATAGAACCATCAAATTTAGCACAAATAGGTGATATATTACAGCTATTATTAGGCTCAATTACAGGCACAGAGATGGACAATGACTGTTACAGTACTTGCTCATAACAAGCTTCATTAAACTTAGTTTATAAAACAAGATCCACCACCAAAAATTAAACCAGCCAGATAAATGCATGTGTTATTTCACTAATGCTCATGTGTCTTGCTGTGCTTGCTGAAAAAACACACATCCTTGAAATGTTTCCCTCCCCCTCCCTAATTTTCTATCCTCGAAAGTACTGACCTACGCTGGGGTGCCAGATTCCTTTCAGTATTTTGAGAAAAATGGCCTTTCATCACAGGTTTTTTTCTGTTCGGCTGTGTGTCTGACGCATGCAGAAACCTATCACCTTGTTTAAGAGACTTCAAAATTAGCTACTGAGATATCCACACAGGAGTTTCTGTTTGCCTGATGTGTGGGGCACATTCTCTACTCACAGGGATACACATCAAGTCCAGAAAGCTTATGCACAGGTTGGCTATAGTCCAAGATTTAAGAAACCTCAAATTTGCGCAGGAGTAATACCGGAGTTAAATGGGTTAAAACTACACACCTTACCAGCACAAAGCAGTGGTCAGCTTCCTGCTGTTTATCACAATTACCCTAATCATTACTGCATTGATTTGTTGAGTGAGAAGAACCCCAGTGCCCAGCGACATCCTGCAGCTCCAGGTCTCATTAATGAGCCAGGTTGGCTGGTCAATCAGAATACCCTGGAGCACTACGGACCTCCCTGGTACAGATATTACATCTGTGTCGGCCACGGAAGGTTGATTGGATTCTAACCTTCCATTTATTTTGGAGCCATCTTAACTTCAAAGGGGCCCCTTCTTACCTCCCTGCTCCACCGCCACCACCACCCCACCCCGCCCCGGTCCATATCCTCCTTAGTAGGTTAGTCTCTAGTTATTTTTCATGTGTGAGCCTAGACAAAAAGGCTCCCAGCAGACTATTCAACTGCGGGTAACATCACACCTGAGCATGATCCTCTCTTCACCTGATGTGCACGTATATACACCAGTATGTTTACACGCGCGCACACACATGTACACATCACAAATGGAACCTCAAATGATTCTTCCTCAGTCCAGGGGCATTGAAGCCAAATCTAGCATCCCCAATGGTACCTTAGCTGAGGTCAGCTAACTCAGCACAGACAAGTGATCATATCAGTGACCATCCTGGTTCGTAGAGGGTCAGTTCCACAGTGAGCAGCATCTTCACCAATTAAGCTTTTTGGGGAGTCTTTGAAAAGTCTTAATGTCAACAAAGCTTCAGAAACTTACCCAAGAGAGCTTGCCCTCGAAGAGCATGATCATGCTCATCAAAGTGAACATGTTGAGCCCCATGGTGCTTGGAGAGATTGGTTGGACTGGATGCTGAAGCAGGCAGCTGGTGATGAAGTGCCACGTGGGGCGACAGCTGACTTCTGCTGCTATTCTCGAACTGAGGTGGCAGCGCTGCTTGGGCCTGGATGTAACAAGAGTGGCCCTGAATCTGTCCTGGAGAAAGTGGGGAAACTGAAGAATGTTTCTGGGGACTGCACAGATTTTGCTGGTTAAAGGGTCTACTGGAGCTCGGAATGTTCTGTGAACAAAAGCCTTGCTGTGACATCAACTGTGAGTAGGCCTGATCATGAATGTGTTTGTGACCAGGACTAAACTTCATAGTGGTAGTCATGTTCATCAAGTTGTCAGAAAGCCACACAGGCCCACCTTGAACCTGAAAGAGAAAATAAACAGGAAATCATAGAACGCATATATATTTCACAAAGAGACCGAGGGCCTACAAAATGCTTCAAGACAAAGTATTATGATTGATTTGGATGAGTCGTTGTGTTCTGTTCTTAGCTTATCAATTGGCTTCGTCATTCAATTCAGTACATGGAAATGAAAATGGAATGGTTCTTTCACTGATAAGAATACGTTCTCTCAGGCAAATCTGAATGTGCAGCTTGTTCTTTGAATCCAATTGAGGACTGAGGCCATTGTTTTGGGCTGAACTACAACAAAGTGAAGCATGCCAGACATATTAAACATGACTGAAAGAAAATCTGTTTGCAGCAAATCTAACAGCACAGTATATTCAGGAAATTCCTTAGCTTAGCCATACTAACATGGGAAGCACCAAGTGCACACCCACTGCATCTCCAGAGGGCAGGAGGGAGATTTTTCAGTGGTTGATTCATTAAAATATTTATAAAAGCCTGGAAGCAAGTTGCCTGCCCACATGCATTGGGGGAAGACAATACATGAGGTTTTTTTTAAAACTGAGGTTTGTGAAGTCATCAGACGGAGCTAGGAATACTGCACACTGCAAGAACAAGGTCTTGAGAATTTGGTATTCCATATTTTTTCTGTATTTGTTGACTTAGTTCGATAGATTTTTGGAGACTAAGGGAATCAAGGGATGTGGGGATTGGGCAGGAAAGTGGAGTTGAGATCAAAGATCAGCCACGATCTTAATGAATGGCAAAGCAGACTCAAGGGGCTGTACGGCTACCCCTGCTCCTATTTCTTATGTTCTTCTGTATTTATTTGCTGTGTTAACAAAAAATGCTTTCTGCAACAATAGCAGTTTTTCTTTGGGTAGACGGACTGTCTTCTGGAAGTTAGGAATAGGGGCCCCATGGAATTTGCAGAGGGTCAATCTTCGTAGAAGATGCAATGCAGAAAAATGCAAAAATGGCATAAAACAAATAGCTGCAGATAAATTTATTCATCGGAGAAGATTGGAAGGAGAATTTTCTAGCCATGCAGAACATCCAAATCATGAATAAATGTCATTCACACTTTCTTAAATTAAATCCACAAAGGGCAAAAAATGAGTGTTTTGCACTTAATCATAGGTCTTGCAACAAGTATTGAATAATTCAAGTTTTACATGTTTAAAGGTTTGCATAGGGAATTACAAGTAGGAGCAGGGGAAAGAGAGTGTTCTCGTTAAATTGCAGTTATGGATCATAATCAGCTGGCAATAAAACAAAGGCAACCTGTAGTCTACCTTGTTCCTCCAGTATATACATAAGATGGTGCTTAGGGTTTGTTTCGTTATGGTATAGTGCTAGAGAACTGGAGGATTGCAAATGTTACACCCCTGTTCAAAAAAGGGGAGAAGGATAAACCCGTCAACTACAGGCTAGTCCGCCTAACGTCGGTGGTGGGGAAACTTTTAGAGACATTAAGCTGGGACAAAATTAATTGGCCCTTGGAAAAATATGGGTTAATAAATGAAAGCCAGAATGGATTTGTTAAAGGCAAATCATGTTTGACTGACTTGATTGAGGGGTTTGGTGAGGGTAGTGCAGTTGATGTTGTGTATGTGGACTTTCAAAAGGCTTTAGATAAAGTACCACATAATAGAGTTGTTAGCAAAATTGAAGCCCATGGGATTAAATGGGCAGTTGCTGTGTGGATACAAAATTGGCTAAGAGACAGAAAACAGAGAGTAGTGGAGAACAGTTGTTTTTCAGACTAGAGAGAAGTATGCAGTGTTGTCCTCCAGGGGTCAGTATTAGAACCGTAGAAAAGATACAGCACAGAAGGGGGCCATTCGGCCCATCGTGCCCGCACAGGCTCGAAGAACAACCAAGTGCCCATTCTAATCCCACCTTCCAGCATAGAGGTATTCAAAATCATGAAGGGTCTAGACAGAGTAGATAGAGAGAAACTGTTCCCATTGGCGGAAGGGTCAAGAACCAGAGGACATAGATTTAAGGTGATTGGCAAAAGAACCAAAGGTAACATGAGGAAAAACTTTTTTTTACACAGTGAGTGGTTAGGATCTGGAATACACTGCTTGAGGGGGCGGTGGAGGCAGATTCAATCAAGGCCTTCAAAAGGGAACTGGATAAGTACTTGAAAGGAAAAAATTTGCATGGCTACAGGGATAGGGCAGGGGAGTGGGACTAGCTGGATTGCTCTTGTATAGAGCCGGCGTGGACTCAATGGGCCGAATGGCCTCCTTCTGTGCTGTAACCTTTCTATGATTCTATGTGAAGGACTCCTGGATCTTGGAATTATGTTGGGGAGCTCTTGGGATTGTGGAGGAGGGTCTGGGAGCTTGGGAGGGCCGGAGAAGAAAGGGTCTGGGAGTTTTGGAGGTTCCTCAGACCTGGCCGTATCAGGGGCAGGTTCAACAGCCTTGTTGGAGGTCCAGGAGAATTGGGCTCAAACTGCCGCTAGCCCCTTTCAAATCAGCAGTCCTCAAATCGTCACCATTTTCCCATGCATAAACCTGCTTCCCCAACCTATTCATGGCCCCTTTTGCACCCTTAGGAATTCCCACCATTACTTTCCTTGTCAATTCCTTGCTTAAAGCATTTAAGAGCAAATTTTCTGCTTCTTAGAATTAAACGGACAGAAAATTATGTTGCGCAATTTCCTGATCTCTACTACTTGCACATGCCACAAACAAAAATTACCCCATAAAACACTCATTCTTCATTTATGCAGATACCAAGTTTTTATTTATATTATTGGTTGTCAATAAACTTCCTCAAAAATGATTCATAAAGATTTTTTTTAAACTGAATTTTCAATGGTGACAAACAGAAATCCATTCTCTATAAACAATCTTTTTGTTTTATTTTCTAACCATCAAAGAAACCATGATTTTAAGTGTAGCTGTTCACAAATGTTGTCTCTCACAGGTGTTGCCCATCTGTGAGGAATTCATCACAGAAAATCTGTAACAAATTTATATAAATGTCACCACTTGCCTAAAATAAAAGCTTTGAGAATTCAATCTCCAGTTTCTTTCAAATTCATTTAGAAAAAGCAAAGAAATTCTCAAATCTTCACAGGATGAAGGGACACACAGATTGCATACTGGGAAATTCTGCAAACTGTACATGCTTGGAATGGACTGATGTGGTTTGGAGTTCTCTTTTGGCTTGAGAATTAGGCTGAGGTCTTAAAGTAAAAACTTTAATGAAGTAAAAGCTGTAATGAAGTAAAAACTTTAAGGATGGCATTTAAAAGACAAAAAATAATCAATGGGTAAATTTTGAAATATGTATTTTTTATTTTAACATTTGTTACATTACAAATTTCACTGAGGAAAAATGGCAGACAATTTTTTTTAAAATAAATAATTGAGTAATTTGTGAAAAAAGGATAATCGTGGCTTAAAACGTAATAGTAACAGATCCGTGTTGTCACTGAACATTGGAATACCCATTAAAGCATCACCGTCTGGCATCACAAATAAATGAAACAATAAGTGTTGAAATGTTTACATAGCAGATTTCAATAGAGCACATCTATCCATCGCACTTGTGTGCGTGTGTGACCAATGTAAAATGATGGTTTCTTTTTAAATACTTCTGGCACTCTGAACTGCGATGGGCATGCATCAAAACTTTATAAATATACTAGCTCATGGCAAGTTGGATAATAGACTATTTTATAAGGGCAGGAGTAATATACCAAACAATGCAGGTATGTATTATCATATTGCTAACTGTTGTTAAGCAAACACTGGTGATGTCATTCAGAGCTTAACTTCTGTTGAGGCCTGGCTTTATTTATCCTTTTTGAAGTGTGATTGTTTAAGTGAATTAAGAGGCTGCAGACATTTTGGCAGTTATTTTTAAATGTTGGGGAGTTTGTCCATACATTCCATGAAAGGACTGGAGGGTAACACCTTGCTTCAAAAATGGAGGCAGGATAAGCTGGTAAATTTTAAAGTAGTTGGTCTTACTTCAGTTGTTGGTCAGGGATCTTATGGAATTCTTGGAAGAAATTACCAAAGAGGACACATAAAAGATAAAGTGGATGTGGTTTATATGGACTTTCAAAAAAATATTTAAAATACCACGTAAGAGACTTATGGCAAAGGTAATGGCACATGGAATTAAGGGGACCGTGTCCATATGGATAGAGAGACAATTGGAGGGCAGAAATCTAAAGGGATGGAGTAAAGGGAAGTTTATCAGACAGCAAAAATATAATGCGCGGTGTTCCATAGGGGTGATTGTTGGGGATATTCTCATTATAAACATTAATAAATAATTTGGATTTGAGAATTCAGGGAACAATATCAAAATTTGCTGGCAACGCCAAATTGAGTGCTATGACAAATTGTGACAAGGACTGCGAATGACTACAGGAGTACACGGTTAGGGAAGCAAGCTGGGCAGATGCAGTTCAGTGTAAAGAAATGTGGAGTAATACATTTTGCAAACAAGGGGATGATTTTCACCCTACTTGCCCAGCAGAAACCAGGCACGTGAGCAGTTAAATGCCCTGGGTTACTTACCCGTCAAAAAGCCATGTGGATCCCACCATTTCCAATTTTAATAGATGTTTCTGGGTGACAGCGAAACTGCCCGCCCAAAGCTGCCCAGGTCCTAATTCACAACTGTTAAAATGGATCCGATGACATCATTGGTCCCAGATGGATATTTTAACTTCGACTTTCCATGGTGAAGGCCAGCGTGAAGAGAATCGGGAAGCAGAAGAGGCCCTCCGTATAATTCTTTAAGTTTCCTTTGTGGGGCCAGGAGGAAATTCCCCGGAACTTCCTTCCCCACACTTACCCGAATGCTGGTGCGCGGCCGACAGCTGCCCGATTTTATGGAAGCCGGCAATCGTTTCCTACCCATTCTGGTTAAAGTCACCATGGCCTCATGCTGCTAAAACCTACTGAGAGTCAAAATTTCTCCCAAGAGTAGAAATTTAAATAGTAAAATTTTAAATGAAGTAGAGGAGCAGAAGGGCCTATGTGCGCAGACACCATCTTTAAAGGTGGAAGCAGAAGTAGATAAGGCCATAAAAAGGCAAACAGAATCTATGATTTTGTATCTAGATGGTAAGAAGGGGCCACAAATCAAAGGGGAAGTTAGAAATTGAATTATGTTTTTTCTACAAAACAAGTTTGGTGAGAACCGTAGAATTCTCTGCCATAAATTGTTGAAGCAGAGTCCGTAAGTACTTTTTAAAGGCAATTAGTTAGCTTCCTGATAAAAAGGACTATAAAAGGATATGAAGAGTGATGACAGTGGGATTAGATGTGGTGGCTCATGCAGAAAAACACTGGAGAAGGATCTTGCCACAACTACGCATGATAGAGCGGGGGGGGTGGCGCGCGCGAGGGAGGGGGGGGGGGGGGGGGGCGCGCGCGAGGGAGGGGGGGGGGGGCGGCGCGCGCGAGGGAGGGGGGGGGGGGCGGCGCGCGCGAGGGAGGGGGGGGGGGGCGGCGCGCGCGAGGGAGGGGGGGGGGGCGGCGCGCGCGAGGGAGGGGGGGGGGGGGCGCGCGCGAGGGAGGGGGGGGGGGGCGCGCGCGAGGGAGGGGGGGGGGGGGGCGCGCGCGAGGGAGGGGGGGGGGCGCGCGCGAGGGAGGGGGGGGGGCGCGCGCGAGGGAGGGGGGGGGCGCGCGCGAGGGAGGGGGGGGGGGCGCGCGCGAGGGAGGGGGGGGGGCGCGCGCGAGGGAGGGGGGGGGGCGCGCGCGAGGGAGGGGGGGGGGCGCGCGCGAGGGAGGGGGGGGGGCGCGCGCGAGGGAGGGGGGGGGGCGCGCGCGAGGGAGGGGGGGGGCGCGCGCGAGGGAGGGGGGGGGCGCGCGCGCGAGGGAGGGGGGGGGGCGCGCGCGAGGGAGGGGGGGGGGCGCGCGCGAGGGAGGGAGGGGCGCGCGCGAGGGAGGGAGGGGCGCGCGCGAGGGGGGGGGGGGCGCGAGGGAGGGCGCGAGGGAGGGGGGGGGCGCGCGAGAGGCAGAGCGGGCGCGCGAGAGGCAGAGCGGAGCGCGCGAGAGGCAGAGCGGGCGCGCGAGAGGCAGAGACGGAGCGCGAGAGGCAGAGACGGAGCGCGAGAGGCAGAGACGGAGCGCGAGAGGCAGAGACGGAGCGCGAGAGGCAGAGCGGGCGCGCGAGAGGCAGAGCGGGCGCGCGAGAGGCAGAGCGGGCGCGCGAGAGGCAGAGCGGGCGCGCGAGAGGCAGAGCGGGCGCGCGAGAGGCAGAGCGGTGCGCGCGAGAGGCAGAGCGGTGCGCGCGAGAGGCAGAGCGGTGCGCGCGAGAGGCAGAGCGGGCGCGCGAGAGGCAGAGCGGTGCGCGCGAGAGGCAGAGCGGGCGCGCGAGAGACAGAGCGGGCGCGAGAGAGACAGAGACAGAGCGGGCGCGAGAGAGACAGAGACAGAGACAGAGCGGGCGCGAGAGAGACAGAGACAGAGACAGAGCGGGCGCGAGAGAGACAGAGACAGAGCGGGCGCGAGAGAGACAGAGACAGAGCGGGCGCGAGAGAGACAGAGACAGAGCGGGCGCGAGAGAGACAGAGACAGAGCGGGCGCGAGAGAGACAGAGACAGAGCGGGCGCGAGAGAGACAGAGACAGAGCGGGCGCGAGAGAGACAGAGACAGAGCGGGCGCGAGAGAGACAGAGACAGAGCGGGCGCGAGAGAGACAGAGACAGAGCGGGCGCGAGAGAGACAGAGACAGAGCGGGCGCGAGAGAGACAGAGACAGAGCGGGCGCGAGAGAGACAGAGACAGAGCGGGCGCGAGAGAGACAGAGACAGAGCGGGCGCGAGAGAGACAGAGACAGAGCGGGCGCGAGAGAGACAGAGACAGAGCGGGCGCGAGAGAGACAGAGACAGAGCGGGCGCGAGAGAGACAGAGACAGAGCGGGCGCGAGAGAGACAGAGACAGAGCGGGCGCGAGAGAGACAGAGACAGAGCGGGCGCGAGAGAGACAGAGACAGAGCGGGCGCGAGAGAGACAGAGACAGAGCGGGCGCGAGAGAGACAGAGACAGAGCGGGCGCGAGAGAGACAGAGACAGAGCGGGCGCGAGAGAGACAGAGACAGAGCGGGCGCGAGAGAGACAGAGACAGAGCGGGCGCGAGAGAGACAGAGACAGAGCGGGCGCGAGAGAGACAGAGACAGAGCGGGCGCGAGAGAGACAGAGACAGAGCGGGCGCGAGAGAGACAGAGACAGAGCGGGCGCGAGAGAGACAGAGACAGAGCGGGCGCGAGAGAGACAGAGACAGAGCGGGCGCGAGAGAGACAGAGACAGAGCGGGCGCGAGAGAGACAGAGACAGAGCGGGCGCGAGAGAGACAGAGACAGAGCGGGCGCGAGAGAGACAGAGACAGAGCGGGCGCGAGAGAGACAGAGACAGAGCGGGCGCGAGAGAGACAGAGACAGAGCGGGCGCGAGAGAGACAGAGACAGAGCGGGCGCGAGAGAGACAGAGACAGAGCGGGCGCGAGAGAGACAGAGACAGAGCGGGCGCGAGAGAGACAGAGACAGAGCGGGCGCGAGAGAGACAGAGACAGAGCGGGCGAGAGAGAGACAGAGACAGAGCGGGCGAGAGGGAGACAGAGACAGAGCGGGCGAGAGGGAGACAGAGACAGAGCGGGCGAGAGAGAGAGAGAGAGAGAGCGGGCGTGAGAGAGACAGAGACAGAGCGGGCGAGAGAGAGACAGAGACAGAGCGGGCGAGAGAGAGACAGAGACAGAGCAGGCGAGAGAGAGACAGAGACAGAGTGCGACAGAGACAGAGTGAGTGAGAGAGAGAGCCAGAGAGTTTCCTTTCAAAAGGATGCAACAATGTCGATTTCTTTAAAATAAAGTTGAGTGCTCCCCTCAATGTTGGTGGCTTCCCCATAATTTCATTCACAGAATTCTGATTCAGCAGCAGATATTGCTTGTTTCCCATAAATTCTGAAATTAAATGACCAGAGCAGCACATGACATTAAAGCAGATGTGGCATTTCACATCACAGCTGCTGTTTCCTGATCCTCCAATCATCATCAATTCAGGTTAACCAGTTGGGATTCAAAGTAAGCTGGGCACGTCTACATTCAGCTGACCCCGAAATCACACATCTCCAGTGTAATTACAGCTCTAATCCATTGCCAGAAGATAGATCATGGTCACTTTTTCCCTTTGTTAATTTAAATTGTAATTTACAAGTTAAAAGAGAGATGGGTACCTTTTCTCTCACATCATTACTCTTTCTTCCCGGAGTCCAAAATGATCCCACATCTGATCTGGGTGTCATCCTTTCTCTACCTGAAAATTAGTGGTAATGATTATTTGAGATGCACAATTGATACCTCTGTGTATCGCACAGTGAGTCAGCAGCATAAGCAATAAACCAGATTTGAACTGGAGCACACAAAGTTGCCCTGCCTAGTTATAAACTTCAATTATTTCCTTTTGTGATTGTCAGTGTGCCAGAGGATGCAAAAAGCTCTGAACTTGCGCAATCACTTTGTATTCCAGTTTTGCTCCCGACTGAAACTGACCATGGTACACAAGTGTGAATGCAATAAAATGGTGCCTGTCCTGCTTGAGACCAATGCTCATACACATACTCCCATCCTGTGCTTGGATAGAGCACGTTCTGCTGAGGCTTTTGAGTTTTTCTCTCTCTCTAGCTCTCTAACCAACCCCAGAAAGCCCACCTTTCTTACACCAGAGGATGATCACGCTGCCTTTGACCTCATGATAAGCATTTGATAGTTAGAATGCTTGCTTCAGATTTTTATTTCTCGTTTGATATCATTAGACACAGTTTTCAGATTGGAGGGTTCTTTTTCAAAGCGAGAATCTTATTAAATCTTTTCTATGCCAAGGGCTCACAGCTAGAGCTACAAGTTTCAGAGCTACTCAAACAGAAAGAATCAAGAACAACAAAAAGCAGAGAAAGGCAAATTTAGAGGCTGCAGTCTGACTGGAATTAAAATCAGAATTGGAGAAGTTGGAATGCAGATAAAGTTGACTGCCTCTGGCAAGGATCTTCTGCTGTTATTTCTTTTTAAAAGAAGTTGAGTTTTTTGTAGATTGTATCTGATGTAATAAAAGATACAATATAAATGAAAGTATTTTATCTCTATTGTCGATCTTACCAAAGCATATGCCCTGCATTAGTGTGGGCAGCTGGAGAGTTAAGGGTTAATAATCGATCTGACCTGCATTATGATAACTGGTCAAGGATAAACAGGGAAACAGCGGGGTGCCTATGAGAAGGATGGATGGATTATGTTCTGCTTCAGATGTCTGATTATCATCTATAAAGGAATGCCTGTGCAAAGAGATACTGACCATGAGTGATTGATGTATAACTTTAGTGATTAGTGTAACAAACATAGGCAGAGGGATCAATTAACCATAATATAGAATGGAGTCTTGTTTGTGGAAAGTACCTTTTGAAATAAACAAGTTGTTCTTGGGAGGATCCAAGAACAGACAAATCATGAAGTCTTATCTATGAAATGTTCCTTTGAAGTCGGCAACCTGGGATGTGTATGAAAGGTGGGTTTTTCGGGGTTGGTTCGAGAGAGAGAAACCCAAAAGCTACCCTTTGTACTGTGTAGATTGATCACCTATGCTGAAAGAATGAAGTTTATTCCCTGTATTCAACTGTGTCGTGAATGTCTGACATGAAGTGTGTTATTGTGAACCATAGAAGGAATGAGGTTAACAGCAGCCTGCTCCCATACCTACTCGACTTAACAGGAAGTTTGGCAGAGAAAGATTTGATGGTGCAGCATCGAGGAGCCCTCACAGAAGTGCTGCAAATTACTGGATTGAGGTTCGAATGCCCATTCTTAGTTGCAGACAGAAGTCCATTGGGAACCCCCATTGCCAATTTCCAGCTCAATTTAGATTGGGAACTAAGGGTGGTCAATTGCCTTCAGGGAGGAATATCAGTTTTCTTACTTATTTTACTTGATGTTATTACCATCCCTCAGGATTTCTGAACCATCATGATTCATGACAAGGAGTCAGCTCAATATGGAGAATGGCATTTTGTTCCATGCTATCTACTCTGATTTTTAGCTGACAAACTCTTGTAATTTGGTTACAAATTGTTCAGACGGGTTCTACACCTGAAATGTCTTTTCTCTTTCAGAAATTAATGGACCTGCTGCGTTATTTCCAGCATTTTCTGTTTTTATTTTAGTTCAGAAACACTTCCTGAATATTTTGGTTTACAAAAAAATGTTTCCATAGTAACCAAAATGCTCCAAAGTCTCATGTATACCATTGGTAATCTCAATAATAAATGCAGCCATTGGTTGATGGGTGAATACTTACTGCTGACAGTGCTTTAGTAAAGCTATGTTTTTGCAACCTTGGTATCACGGGGAAATTGAAACACACACCTTCTAGGCTCATGAGTGAAAAATGGCCATTTGGGTAAGTTACAAAACAAGAACAGGAGGCTGGTGAATGGTATCCTAACAAGCATTCAATGCCTTCAAGAGAGGAGGTGGTGTGAAAACGTTTATGCCATCTAGGGGCTAACAGCAAGGTCACTGAATTATGGTGATGGAACAAGCCAAATTCAATGTTTTTAAATGAATTCTTGAACTTTTACTGGTGCTTTGGGGATCAAATTCCATGACTGTTGATTATTCCGTGAAAACTATAAATGAATGGCCTTTTTTCATATATTCCTTTACCTATGTACTTATTTTTTAAATCCCAAACCAGTTATAAAGCTCAGAATGCACAACAAAATGATACACAAGATGTACCAGTTGGAGTTAAATAACTTATATTTAGAAATAATGAATAGGGTGTGGGGTTTAGCTACAAGGAAGGCAGCCTGTGGTTTGGCAGAACAGATGAAAACCCTGGGATTTGGTAGCACAAGAATGGAGGTCCTGGAGTTCCAAGGTTTGGTGGAATGGAGAAGGATCCTTTGGTCTGGCATCATTGTGGAGGGGGAACCTGAGATTTGCAGCACTGGAGGATGGATTGTGGGGTTTGGTTCACGGGCAGATTCCTGGTACCTGTCAGTGTGAGGGGAATGCGGCAAGCATGGCCTGGCAGGGTGGGAGCATTCCAGGGCTGGCAGAATTAGTTTGTAACTTTCTAAGAGATTTCGGCAAATATTCATTTTGTTGGTTTGGTTTCTGGAGGTCTATCTCCTTGTCTGTGTTTCTCTCTGCCTATCTGTGTCTCCAGCTGTCTGTCTCATCCGCTGTTTCATAGGTGTCAGTAATTAGAATGTTTACATTTTCTAACCATCAACAAAGCAATGATAATGAAACACTTGGTTTCCTTCCAAAATTCACGTTTGAATTCAAATTAGAAAGAGGAAAGGCACCAATTACATGGAGCCAGTCATGGGCTGCAAGCAGATCCAGTGATAAGTGTTTGGTATCAGTGTCTAGTAAAATGTAGGGGGCAACAAACCAAACCTTTGCACTGGGCCCTCGCAAGCCAAACACCACCTCCATCAGCATGAAGTAAAATTGGTGAACAAAAAGTGCACAATCAAAATTTTTAATAAGTATGTAAAATAGTTAAAATTTTCGCATATAATGTACACTTCCTGCCCATTTCACACTTTACTTTAAGTGTCCTGATCTTTGTGTAACACTACTTCCATCATGCCTGTCACATCTGGGTATTACTTTTAACACAGTAACAGACTGTAGGGTACGTCGACTTACTATTATACTCACCTTTTAGTCCTCTCAACGCTATGTGGCGCTGTTACTCCTCCAAGCTCCATCTGCTGTTTCAAGTTAGCTTAAAGTTATTTGAAGTTTTTCTGTTCTGTCCTCCTCCCCTTCCTTTGTTGCCCTTCACCCCTAGACTGCTGTCTTCTGTCCTGTTCTCTGCTACTCCCCTACCCAAGTGCCTCAAGCCTCTCCTTCCCCATCTACTTTGCGCATGCTTCCATTCTCCAACCCCACCACCCCAGGTCATTTGTTGCTCCTTGATGGTTTCCTGGCACTGACCTAGACCTCTCTCTTTCTCTTCCTATCCCAAAGAGGGAGTAGACCATCATCAAGCGAAGCAGTAGCAGAGCTGGCCAGACAGATACACAAGGGAGATGTAGAGTGGGGGCAGACAGAGATACTGTCTGCCTCAGGAGAGAAGCAGATTGAAGAAGGGCAGCCTTGGGAGAGGTACAGAGACAACCAGCCATTCCTTGCCAGAAGAGCCAAGACAGACTTCTTGGAGGAGAAGCAGGCCAAAAGTAGGAATGGCCAGAGATATTTTGTCTTTATTTTTTAAAATATAAGTTCGGCAAGACACTATAGAGCTAGTCTCCAAAGTAAAACAAGTCAGTTTGAGTTTATTCAGGACAATGCTCAGTTCATAACTGAGAAGGTGGCTTCTCAACCACGTGATGGAAACGCCATATTGAAAAAAGCAACTGAGATAGCATTCGCAAGTGAAACAGGTCACCTGGTTTAAACAAGTTAAGCCCTCCAACATGGAGAAAAACTAAAGAAATAACGCATATGCATATTAGATATGAAGTTAATAGAACCTGAAGACTAGCTTGAGTATTTGTAGTTTAAAGAGCAACATCAGCACATACTTCTCAAGAGGTTGCACATTAGCATCACAACTGATTGAACTTAGTGCACACTGTCACTGAGGTTTACATGCCTGCAGTGATTAATTCTGACCACTTTAAAAGATGTTGGTGTGCACCACTGAGCTGATTAAGCGAGGATTGAGATGAGTGAATGGCCCATCAGAAGTTGTGAAGATATGTGCACTTAATTGGGATGCACTTCAACTAGATTAATAGATCCCCTGGAGTGTTGCTGAATGGTCGTCCAGGACCTAGAATGCAGCTGTTAATGTTTACTGCAGTCCATCGTTACCTTTCATGGTAAATTTACGCTATTGCTTAAGATGCTTATTTATTGTTGGTTCATTCTTTCCTCTTCTCGGCCCAAAACATTTCTTCTATTTCTCAGTTATTTACAAGTCGAGAAAAGATTTTTGTTCCTCCAGGCTGCCCAATGGTGGATTTATGGCCCTTGTTGGTGTATCAGTGCACCAGGAGGTCCTTCCCTATTCTATAAACTCCAGTATCTCGAGCAGATGGTTATTCACCATCCTCTAGATCTGGCTGGCCAACTCAGACCACAATGTTTGAGCTCAACATCAACATACCTCCCAAGCATCCCCATCTGGCTTTGCACAAACTCTCACTCCAAACAAGACACTAGCGCTGGATTTAAACCTTTAAGAGGCTGAAAAATATCTGAACTTTTTATTTTTGATGTTTTTTTCCCTCATCGCTCACCCTTCACAACTACTGTTTGTAAACTCTCTGCCTAGTTGGCATGCTGCATTCTGGATAGGATCAGAGTGAAAACTGTAATTCCCATGATGTATCTTTCTGAAATGGGTGCTAGGGATTTCCAGTTCCTGTTGAGAAAGTCCAAGGCCAAGGTGGCATTTCCAACTTGGACAGAAGCAGAACTCAAGTCCAAAGAGGAGGGACAGGCCTGTGTGGGAGAACTTTTTGCAAGTTTTTGAATATTAAGTCTTTGAAGTTGTAAAGTTCTTGCAGGTATCAAGTTATTACTCATAGATCACTCCAACACGAGGAATCAGCCTCTTTGCTTTAGTCTGCATCACCTCAAAGCAACTAGTACTGTGCTCAGTAATCCAGGTGTGGCTCACCAGAGCACTGTATAGATTCAAGACAGTTTCTAAGGAATTGAGCTCAATTGGTTGAGCACTAAAACCCAGCAACATATTCGTTTTGTTCATTACTGCCTCATACTGTTCAGACATGATAAGTGATGAGTCAACCAATATATCAAATCTCTTTATTCTTTACTAAGTTCTATATGATCCATTAAGTATACATATCTCCTATTGTTACTTCCAATGTGCAGCACCTTATATTTGTCTGCATGAAAGTGCATTTGCCACTGATCAGCCCAGGTACAAATCCTGTCAAGCTCACTTTGTAACTTCTTGGCTGCTTCCTCTGAGTTCAAGGTGCTTTGCTAGCTTGAATTTAACGACCTTGCATCGAGACTGCAATTCCTGGAAACAAGAGAGGCCTTAGCAAGGAGCTGTGGCACCCCACTCAATGCCTCCCGCCATTTCAATCTAGCTCCTCTTCCAATGTCCTTCTTATTCCACTCTTTTACTCAGTTACAATCCATAGCTATTTCTTATCCTTGTCACACACTGACCTTAGTTTGTAAATGAGTGTCTGATGGTGTACTTTTTCTAAAGGCTTTTCAGAAAACTACATCATATCGCTTCCCCTTGTGAAATTGGGACATCATTCTCTGGGATTCTGTATATAGCAAACCAATTAATTGCTATTTGCAGTATTTATTTTGCAATTGTAGGACGTTCCTCTTATACAACGTGGTAAGGGTTAAACAAACCACATTGTTTTAAAGACCTCTTTCGTTCAACATCTACCAAATGTATTTGGGAGGTTTATTGCTGGAAAATGGGTAAAATTATCTGTTAAAAGTACTCCTGCTCAGAAACTAGATAGAAAAATCTTCATTTGCACTCATTTGGTCTAAGTGATACAGCTGGACAGGTAGATTACACAAGACCCAGGGGCAGAAACTGGGATGTGTCTGGACAGTGAAGAGCTGCATTTGCATGAAAACATCTCCTGTTCCACATTTTTATGGATATTACAGTCATGCAGTTTGAACACTAGACACTTAAATATCTATATTATTACAGATGCTGTTCTGTCTTGCACATTCCGGCTCCTACCTCGGACTCCTGTGAAATATGCCTGTTTGGCTATATCATGCAGACCAAGTAAAGGGAAAGGGAGATAGAAATTTTATGTATAAGAGTATTCCTGTGGTTCAGCAGGACACAGTGGCTGGTGAGAGGGAAGGAATCGGTGGCTGGGAAACGGAGTTTGTGGTAGGGACCGAAGGCAATGGCTTCGGTCTTCCCAATGTTTAATTGGAGAAAATTTCTACTCATCCAGTAGTGGATCTTGGACAAGCAGTCTGACAACACAGAGGCAGTGGAGGGGTCAAAAGAAGTGGTAGTGAGGTAGAGCTGGGTGTCGTCATTGTACTTGAAAGATGCTATATAATTGCAAGTTGTTATTGTCTTGTACACGATCATCAATAGATGCACACCAATCACGAATACTATTGTGCCTAGCATAAGCGACCACCATCCCTCTACACCTCTACCAACAGTACTGTTTCGATAGAATTTAGCACCATGGAGGTTAGGCTCAGCTTAGTAGCCACTATCTTCAAGACTCAATAACAGAACATCCTGCTCGACCTGTAGCTGCAGCCGCAGCCAGCTATCTCACAGAATGATTGTCCTAAACAGAGGTGAACAACATCTCAGCCTACACAGATTTCAACCAGATATTAGCAACTTCATTTTGAGAAAAAACATTGTACTTCATATTTGTTTGCTGATCCTTGCATTGAAAAGTTCAGAAAAATGGAATTGCTTGCTGGCCTGCCCAATAGAAGGTGCAAACGGATTAACAGAACCACCTGGTTAAAGGGCATCAAAGCAGCTTGGACACAGGAGATCCATACAAGAGGATTTAACTGCAGTATACAGTCTGTCTATCAGCTGATAGCATTAATCACAGACATCTTCTGCTTTGCTACAACAGAGAGACATGAAAGAATGAAATAAAAACAGTGGAAATGCACAGCAGGTCTGTCAGCATATGAAAGAGTAACAAAAGTGTGAAGTTCAGAACCATGGGTTCTACCTGGAATGTCTAGTTTTTCTCTTTCAGGTGCATTTCGACCATATTTTGTTTTTATTTCAGGTTTCCAGCATTTGTGGTCGCCGGATCGCAACACCGAAGAATGTCCTTATCACAAATTCCCGACTTCCCCACATGTATAAATACAGAAAACAAAACCAAATCGTCTAACCCAACCCTCGCCCCCCAACATCTCTGCCACAAGGAAATTTTCATATGTCATTTTATTCCCTTTAAGAGCACAGAGTGAGAAACCGTATTTCAACAAGTGGAGGAAGTATGTGCAGAAATCTTCACTGCAAATTTCCAAGCAATCCGATGAAATGCGATGATTAGTGTTCAATGGATATTAAACTTGTCAGTTGAAGTGCAGCTGTTAGAAGTGACAGTATTCCTCATGAAGTTCCAATTATACTAAAGTTGCTTCAAATTTGGAGTGGACAATTCCTCCCCCATCCACGCCACCCACCCATCTTCCCTCCCCCCACCTACTCAGCATTAGCTTTTTGTAGTTGTAATGGAAAACAGGTCATCAAGCTCAAATTGGCAGAATATGTCTGCCCTAACATCCATCTATAAGTTCATTCTTTTTGGATCAAGAGAGGAAAGTGTTATCTTGATGGGCGTGCGCTTTTATTTAATTAGTGTCCGTAGTTGTCATTTTCAATGGTTATAATACACCACAAGGACAAAAGACAGCAAGAAACCTCCATTCTGCACATCAGTACATTCCTTCCACAGACCATGTATGACCTACAGTAAAACGTTAGAATATTAATCTATCTTTACATGTCCAATATTCAACTCTGGTCAGGTGCCCTACATGGATAGAAGATGCCCATTCTGAACTTTTGAAAGGTGGACCCAGCCACTGTATCCCAGTGTATTAAATTCCATGAACAATAACTCACCAGATTTTGCATGTTCCAGATCTCTGTCCATGTGCAACTGATGTGGTGAAGTCCCAAGGTTATAAGGACCAGGTGAAAGCCTTCCTTGAGCCTGTAAGAGGTTGAAATTGTACGCCATGGCAGCCTGACGAGCCACAAGCCTCGGGTCTAATGCCAATCTGTTCTGGTATCCTGACCAGGTGACCTAAACAGAGTCAGAATAAACAACATAAGTAACCAGTGAAGTTTGCCTTTATTAAATGCTAACCAATAGGGCTTTATGTTGCATCTTTGTCAAGGACACAGATTTATCAAAAAAGGTCTTCTGTATTATAAATATGGACTAATAATACAGTCCTAATAAACAAATCAAGGATTACAAGTAATTCTACAGCCACTTTTGCTAAAATAATATGCATTGCAAAATCTAAAACATCCTCAATGCGATCGTATATTGTTTTTTCTGGGGGGGGTGGAAAAGAGAACAGTTCTTTAATAAGTGCACCTCACAACATTGGCATTTTCAAAAAGAGAGAAAACGTGTAATAATTTACTGTTAATCTGTAAAATTATCTCAATGTCATCTGTAGCTATTTGAGATTACATTTGACACTTTCATTACATTCTTCAGCACGATCAGATTGCTTTCATTTTTTGTTAAACGTACAGATGAACAAATATAGGAACATAGGAACAGGAGTAGGTCATTCAGCCCTTCGTGCCTGCTCCGCCATTTGTTAAGATCATGGCTGATCTGTGATCTAACTCCATATACCTGCCTTTGGCCCATATCCCTTAATACCTTTGGTTGCCAAAAAGCTATCTATCTCACATTTAAATTTAGCAATTGAGCTAGTATCAATTGCCATTTGCGGAAGAGAGTTCCAAACTTCTACAACCCTTTGTGTGTAGAAATGGTTTCTAATCTCGCTCCTGAAAAGTCTGGCTCTAATTTTTAGACTGTGCCCCCTACTCCTAAAATCCCCAACCAGCGGAAATAGTTTCTCTCCATCCACCCTATCTGTTCCCCTTAATATCTTATAAACTTCGATCAGATCACCCCTTAACCTTCGAAACTCCAGAGAATACAACCCCAATTTGTGTAATCTCTCCTCGTAACTTAACCCTTGAAGTCCGGGTATCATTCTAATAAACCTACGCTGCACTCCCTCCAAGGCCAATATGTCCTTCCGAAGGTGCGGTGCCCAGAACTGCTCACAGTACTCCAGGTGTGGTCTAACCAGGGTTTGTATAGCTGCAGCTATATAGTAATGAAATTCTACTGAACCTTTTTTATTCACCTACTTCATAGCTTTTAGGCTGAATCTCAATTTCTGTGCTACATGAGAAAATTATAATACAAAGCTGACTGCAGTGGCTTGCTGTTCAAAATTAGAATGACAAGCGTCACTGCACGTTAACAGAATATTAAAGAGCCCCCGAATAGCAAACTGCTAAAAACTTAATCATGTTATACTACTTTGTGATTACAATGGAATGGCAAACTGAAATGACTGATTATTTAAGAGCTACAGGTGCAGTTACTGCAGACACCAACAGTTACGTGGTTGATAAATGAACTCCTGAAATCTTACTGCATTTAGGTTTAATACCAGTTTCTTTCCTCCCTTATTTTAATGCAGACTGGGCTGAGTGGGGGTGGGGGGGGGGGCGGTTAGAAAAATTGGCACTGCCAAAATGATTATATACCGAGGTGCACTGATTAAATGAGACTGCTTACAAATCATGTCACCAGGACAGTTAAGGGTGAGGAAACTGACTCAATGTGGGTTTTTAGTGTGTGTGCAAACAGCTACAAGAAACTTATTTACAATTTTAAAGACATATCAGACCTTCTCATGTGGGTTTCAGTGTTGCAGACACAATACTTTTTGCCCATCTGCCTGAATGTAGATTTTGCCCAAATCCTTCCTATTCTCTGCAAATCTTGCTCACTACCCATCATGGTTTGAATACCATCCCCAATCCTGTTCATTCAGTCATAAGACACTGCTTAATAGCGGGTACACAGTGCACAGTCTTTTTATTTCTAAACTACAAGAAATGAAGATGCGCCAGGTGAAAGCACCAACAAATGGAAACTGTTTGAATATGAAATCAATGGATGACTAGCATTGAGAATTCAGGGTCGCTAGGAAACTGGCTGCTTTTAAACACAAATATTAATGCACCTGATAAGGCACATCGAGTTTTAGTGAATGGCTAAGCAAAGTCTATAGAGGTACAAGCAGAATAACTCTAAGTGATTTGCTTTAGTAATGCATTACTCACAGTGAATGAAAGGCATTTGGATGCAATACCATGACAGGTACAGCAAGATGCTCATTTCATCTTAATTTTTTTTATACTGACATGGAGACAGGCAATAGATATGTTGATTAACGAAAGGAAGTCGAAGTGCTCTTAAAATGGATGACACCCTTCCTCATTATAAAAAGTTCTCTCAAGCAGATCATGGATGGTCAATCAGGATGTCCTAAATTTTAACCAAATTGTCATGAAGGGACAACGTTTGCACATTAGTGACTGCAATCTGTTACACTTGATTCAAATCAAGGCTTCACACCAAACCACTGATTTCCAAGATTTAATTTGATGATTTAACATCGGGGCCAACAGCGAAGGAGCAGAAAATCATCCTGTGCTTTCTGAAGGTAAATAGGGAAAGACTATTTCCATTGATCAGTCAGTCAATGGCTAAAGGGCATAAATTCAAGATCATCAAGTTTCTTTGCACAGAGGGTTGTTATGACAGTAAAATTATAAACCTTTTTGAAATCTTTGTCTGCAAAGTGTTCTGGCAGTAGCTGGTGACCCTGCAATGTCAGATGACATGTATATCGATGTTGGGCAGAAGTAGATTATTGGAGGGTGCAGTGACTGGTACAGATGTTGGACATGACTGTTAATGTGGCAGAGGGCGCAGGGATCATTCAGCTGAAACGCTGTTCCATGAACTGCTGCCAAAGAGCTCTGGCTGCAGGCTGTTGAGGGAGGAAATTGCTGAGGCCCAGGATATTATAATTCAGGCTCTATTGAGTGTGGATGTGAGCCGGAGGACTAAAGAGTGGCCAATGTGGTACCCATTCTTAAAAAAGGAGACAAAACTAATCTGGGTCATTAACGACCAGTTAGTAGTCTCCACAGGCAAACAGAGATCTGAAGATGACTCAAGACACTAAGTGAGTGGCAACGTCCTGTTCACATTTCCACACAGCAACCATTACAGCGATAAGGTGGAAACCTAATATAGAAAGACTGCAGCACCTTGTGTGTTCAGTGTTTTACTGGTACAAATGTGTACATTACGTCATTTCAAATACAATTGACTTGGATCATTAACATGCATTTCTGTTTGCACTGTCATCTTCAGCATAACATTTCAAGGAAGGTATATAGCATTCAAATATAAATTACTTCCCATCCCTATAAGAATAAATACTGTAGAATGATCACCTACCTGGTAGGACACAGCCTTAATTTCAATCTATTTCAGTTCCTTAAATACCTAGCATTTCCATTCTGTAACAGATACAGGCGCATTAGAGAGAGAACCAATTGCAGAGAATCCTGGAGATTGGCCTGGAAAGTTCCAGCTTTGATTCCCCATCTGCATGTAGTTGACTGATCTCAAACAGGGTTCCTGATCCTGATTACTATCCAATGACCACTATTGGAAAGCGCAAGTGTTTGGTCATTAAGTGCAGAGAAGATCAGGCTCGACTGTGATGTCCTAAAGTCAGAATGACTGGTGCCATTTATTGGAGTTAGACATGGAGAATGGCCATTTGTACAAGCTACCAGAGAGTTGCCAGCACCCTAGGACCCATACCCCACCAAGAATCAGCACCTCTTGCTAGGGTATGGTCCCAAGTGCACTGGAAACCCTCTTATACCTTGGGGCTTGGAGGGGGAAATGAAAATAAATCACTCTGCTTAGCACCATTTTATGAGGCACTCTGAGGTTTACACAGGCAACTACAAATAAAGAAATTGGTTTTATATTTACAGTACCAGAACAGTGCAAGACATCTTCAAATTGTCAGAAGTATGACATTTACACTGGCGCAGCTCCAATACAGGAGTTAATTAATAAGTCGGCATTAAACAGACTGCTTAGATGAATAATTAAAGGATTAACATTTATGAAGAGGATAAAACAGGGACAATAATTGGTTGTGTTATGTGTACTGACTAGCTAAATCATACTACCCAGAAAAGACCTAACTGAAATTAATGGGGGTGGGATATTTGCTGGTTGCATAAAATCAAATATTAGGTGCAGAAATTCCCTCCAAATTAACTGCAAATTAATCCATGGTAAACATGCTATATCGTAACCTATGGATGCCACACAGTGTTTTCAGCTGCCAGCTTACCTCACAAACTCAGACTGGAGAATAAAGCAGTGTCTTAGTAAGGATTACTATCCAGTATAGACTTTTTACAAATTAGAAACGACAAAGAGTAATTTAATGTAATTTGCCAGTTTGGGCAATGATGAATTGCTCTCAGTTTCAGACATCTAAATCTCTGGATTAGATTTAAAAGGGAAAAAACTGCAACTGCTGGAAAACTGAGATTAAAAAACAGAAATGTCAGAGATGCACAGGAGGTCCATCAGCATCTGTGGCAAGGAGAGAGGTTAATGTTTATCTCTTTACGGATGTTGACAGACCTGCTTTCAGCATTTTCTCCAGTCCTTGCTATCTAGTATTCTAAATGCAAACGATACTTAAAAGGGAAAAGCAAACCCATATGAAAATGGTAAATCATTTCCCTTACCTCAGTTTACTTATTGGGAGTCTATGCAGCAACCTCCCCTTAAAATCTTTTAATACTCTCATAACAGAGAATGTTACTGTTGGTCATGTTATATGCCTGACTGCAGTTGTTTTATTTATATCCTGCTCTATTGCTGTGTGCAGAGTGAAGCCGTTGCACTGTGTTGTTAGCCTGAGGCTGTGTTCTAACAAACTGCTTTTATCATTCAATTGTGTCCAGTGCTCCATTTGATGAGAAGTTGGTCCATTTAGAATCTAGAGATTCAAGCAGTGAAACTGTGACCTCAGATCCAAGAGTAATGACAGCATATTAAAAGAAGTTAGGGAAGAGATAGCAGAGGCACTATTACATACATATAAAAATTCATTAGAAAAGGGAATAGTGCCAGAGGACAGGTGGACATCTAACGTTATTCCTATATTTAAAAAGGGAGATAGAACAAGTCCACAGAACTATAGACTAGTTAGCTTAATGTCGATGTTCCAAAAATAATGAAATCTTTACTCAAAGATTTAATAGAAAGACATATAGAAAATGAAAATAATAGTCAGCACGGATTTCAGAAGGAAAAGTCGTGCTTGACCAACCTTACTGAATTCTTTGAAGAAGTAACAAAGTGTAGACAAGGGTAATGCAGTAGATGTAATACATTTGAATTTTCAAAAGGCCTTCGATAAGGTACCACATAGTAAACTCATGACTAAGGTCAGAGCATGTGGAGTCAGGGGACAGGTAGCAGAATGGATAGCAAGCAAGCTACAAAATAGAAAACAGAGTAGGGGTTAAGGGCAGCTACTCAGACTGGCAAAAGGTGAGAAGTGGTGTTCCACAGGGATCGGTGCTGGGACGAATGTCGTTCACAATTTACATCAATGATTTGCACATGGGAATTGGAAGTACAATTTCAAAATTTGCGGATGACACGAAATTGGGAGGTGTAGTTAATAGAAAGGAAGTATGCATTAAAATGCAAGACATTAATAAACTTGCAGAATGGGCGTGTAATTGGCAAATAAATTTCAATATAGGTAAGTGTGAAGTGGTACATTTTGGTAAGAAGAATAAGGAGGTCACATTTGGTTGGATAATAAGAATCTAAATGGGGTATAGGAGCAAAGGGATCTCGGGGACCGATACACAAATCATTAAAAGGAGCGACGCAGGTTAATAACGCCATAAAAAATGCTGACCAAGCACTGGGGTTCATTTCTAGGAGAGTACTGAAAAAGCAGAGAAGTTATGTTAAACTTATATAGAACCTTGGTTAGACCACACTTGGAGTACTGTGCACAGTTCTGGTCTCCGTATTATAAAAAGGATATAGAGGCATTGGAGAAGGTGCAAAAGAGATTCACAAGGATGATACCAGAACTGAGAGGATATACCTATCAGGAAAGACCGAACAGGCGGGGGTTCTTTTCTCTAGAAAAGAGAAGGCTGAGGGGTGACCTGATAGAGGTCTTCAAGATAATGAAAGAGTTTGATAGGGTAGACATAGGGAAAATGTTTCCATTTGTGGGGGAGTCCAAAACTAGAGGTCATAAATATAAGATAGTCACTAATAAATCCAATAGGGAATTCAGGAGAAACTTTTCTCCCCCCAAAGAGTGGTAAGAATGTGGAACGCACTACCACAAGTAGTAGTTGAGGCAAATAGCATAGATGCATTTAAGGGGAAGGTAGATTAGCATACGAAAGAGAAAGGAATAGAAGGTTATGCTGATTGAGGGAGATGAAAAAGGGAGAGAGGAGGCTCAAGTGGAGCATAAACACTGGCATAGACCTGTTGGGCCGAATGACCTGTTTCTGTGCTGTAGACTTGATGTAAATGTACTGCACAATGAGTGCAAAAGAACAGATGTGCTAAATAGAGAAAACAATCATATCCTATATAAAAGTAAAGTACAGAATAATGTCATTTTCATAAAGTGCAGGGGGTTTGTAGCCCTGGGCTAGGTTAGAAATTGATTGCAGGTAAAAGGTCAAGAATACTGGGATGTTCAGAAACACACCACTTCAAATTCAAGTATGGGTCATGTCTGCATTAACACCAGAGTGCATAATAAAGTGGCAGATCACCAGAGCATGAAGGAAAGTGACCCCTGTGAAAAATTCATGGAATATTTTATTTTTAACTGGCACCAAACAGCTGTCAAAACATTACCGTCCCTCTTTGCCTTTACAGGATGAACACGAATCCAGCACAGCATATACATATGTATGAAGAAAGCATTAAGTTATTTGTCAAGCTAATAATAATTCCCATCAACAGTAGGACCCGCCCTGACGCTGATCTGGTACAACCACTCAACTGACCCCCAATTCGGAAGATTGATCCAAATAACGTCACCTTGGCAGAACTCTCATCTCTGGGTTAGAAGGTTTTAGGTGTAAAGCCCATACCCGTGCTCCAATTTATGATCCACATCAGCACTCCAGGTCTGCACCGACAGAAGTGCCAGTTACAGTTCAGGCTTCCTCCCTGAACACTTCATCTTATTTTCACAGCAAAAAGATGGTTTCCAGAAATATACCGAGTCTCCTATAAACTGAAACCTGTTCCCGTATAAACTTGCTGCAACGGAGGCAGCATATTCAGGATTAACAATTACTCTTTTATTGTGGAATTGAATTTTGACGATCAAGTGAGTTGTCCAAGTTCTCTGGTCTTTTCCAAAAGCAGTAAGTATCATACTGTTGGACCAATGTGTACAAGAAAAACTAAGAGATTTATTTACCAGTGGATTAATACACAGAAGCAGTAAGGCACAGCAAGATACTAAAAATACAATACGTAAAACAATAAAGATAAAAACAGCCTACGAGGCTTTAAAATACCCTTTTTAGAACATAGAGAGTCATAGAGTCATACAGCACGGATAGAGGCCCTTCGGCCCATCGTGTCCGCGCCGGCCATCAGCCCTGTCTACTCTAATCCCATATTCCAGCATTTGGTCCGTAGCCTTGTATGCTATGGCGTTTCAAGTGCTCATCCAAATGCTTCTTGAATGTTGTGAGGGTTCCTGCCTCCACAACCCTTTCAGGCAGTGAGTTCCAGACTCCAACCACCCTCTGGGTGAAAAAGTTCTTTCTCAAATCCCCTCTAAACCTCCCGCCTTTTACCTTGAATCTATGTCCCCTTGTTATAGAACCCTCAACGAAGGGAAAAAGCTCCTTAGTATCCATCCTATCTGTGCCCCTCATAATTTTGTACACCTCAATCATGTCCCCCCTCAGCCTCCTCTGCTCCAAGGAAAACAAACCCAATCTTCCCAGTCTCTCTTCATAGCTGAAGCGCTCCAGCCCTGGTAACATCCTGGTGAATCTCCTCTGCACCCTCTCCAAAGCGATCACATCCTTCCTGTAGTGTGGCGACCAGAACTGCACACAGTACTCCAGCTGTGGCCTAACCAGTGTTTTATACAGCTCCATCATAACCTCCTTGCTCTTATATTCTATGCCTCGGCTAATAAAGGCAAGTATCCCATATGCCTTCTTTACCACCTTATCTACCTGTTCCGCTGCCTTCAGGGATCTGTGAACTTGCACACCAAGATCCCTCTGACCCTCTGTCTTGCCTAGGGTCCTCCCATTCATTGTGTATTCCCTTGCCTTGTTAGTCCCTCCAAAGTGCATCACCTCGCACTTTTCCGGGTTAAATTCCATTTGCCACTGTTCCGTCCATCTGACCAACCCATCTATATCGTCCTGCAGACTGAGGCTATCCTCCTCACTATTTACCACCCTACCAATCTTTGTATCATCAGCGAACTTACTGATCATACCTTTTACATTCATATCCAAGTCGTTAATGTAGACCACAAACAGCAAGGGACCCAGCACCGATCCCTGTGGTACCCCACTGGCCACAGGCTTCCAGTCACAAAAACAACCTTCGACCATCACCCTCTGCCTTCTGCCACTAAGCCAGTTTTGTATCCAAAGTGCCAAGGCACCCTGGATTCCATGGGCTCGTACCTTCTTGACCAGTCTCCTGTGGGGGACTTTATCGAAGGCCTTACTGAAATCCATGTATACCACATCCACTGCGTTACCCTCATCCACACGCCTAGTCACCCCCTCACAAAATTCAATCAAATTAGTCAGACATGATCTTCCCTTGACCAAGCCATGTTGACTATCCCTGATTAATCCTTGCTTCTCCAAGTGGAGACTAATTTTGTCCTTCAGAATTTTTTCCAATAATTTTCCTACCACTGATGTTAGGCTCACTGGCCTGCAGTTCCCCGGTTTTTCCCAACTCCCCTTCTTGAATAATGGTATTACATTAGCGGTTCTCCAGTCCTCTGGCACATCCCCTGTGGCCAGAGAGGTTCTGAATATATGTGTCAGAGCCCCCGCAATCTCCTCCTTTGCCTCACACAGTAGCCTGGGATACATTTCGTCCGGGCCTGGGGATTTATCCATTTTTAGGCCTGCTAAAACCGCCAATACCTCCTCCCGCTCGATGTTAATATGTTCGAGTATATCACAGTCCCCCTGCCGTATTTCTATGTCTACATCGTCCTTCTCCATAGTGAAAACAGATGCAAAAAATTCATTTAGAACCCCTCCTACATCTGCCGGCTCCACACACAGATTGCCATTTTTGTCCCTAATGGGCCCTATTTTTTCCCTAGTCATCCTCTTACCCTTAATATACTTATAAAACATCTTAGGATTTTCCTTTATTTTGCTCGCCAGTGTTATTTCATGGCCCCTCCTTGATCTCCTAATTTCTTTTTTAAGTATCCCCCTGCACTTTTTGTACTCCTCTCGGGCTTCCTCCATCTTTAGCCTTTTGTATCTGCCAAAAGCCCTCCTTTTTTTCCTAATCCATTCTCGTATATCCCCTGACATCCAAGGTTCCCTGGAGTTCTTGGAACCACCCTTGACCTTTACGGGAACATGTTGCCATTGTATGGTCTCAATCTCCCTTCTGAAAGACTCCCATTGCTCCGATGCGGATTTTCCTACAAGCAGCTGATCCCAGTCCATTTTGGCCAGATCCTGCCTTATCCTATTAAAATCGGCCTTCCCCCAATTTAGAACCTTTATTTCCGGCCCCTCCCTGTCCTTTTCCATGACCACCTTAAATCTCACCGAATTATGGTCACTGTCACCAAAGTGCTCACCTACTAGCACTTCTTCCACTTGGCTGGCCACATTCCCTAGAATTAGGTCCAGTACCGCCCCCTCTCTTGTAGGACTTTCTACATGCTGGCATATCTCTTGCACAGTTTGATAAGTGTTACGACTCTTGGATGAAACAGTCTTTTGCAGACCTTCCCACTTGAATGTTGTAAGTTGATGATGTGGAAATGCATAAAGAGATACCTGACCATATTAACTCTCTCTAATACACTTAACTCACGAATGTAGAAATGCATGATGGATATTTGACCATATTAACTGACCAGCTAATTCAATTTAAAGCTCACATAATAATTTCTCACGAAAACACATAGAAGTACAATTGTGTAATTACGTTTTAGCCTTGGTATGTTGATAATTAAGTTAGCTGAGCAGGTGCTTAGTACCATCTGGCCCCCCGTAGCAGATAAGGGTATTGCTGACTACAAAAAATATAATGAGAATACAGTTTCTTGAATGGCCATGTGGCCTTGAGACTGACTTCAGCCCCACTGATAACCAGGACAGAAATGTGGGGAGGATGAGAATGATCAGGCATACGTGCCAAAGTAATAAAGGGCTATGGACGTTCGGGGGGGGCAGGCTCACTACTTGATTGACGAACTACCTGAACCAATAAAGAATGTACGTGTACGCCCATATTCTATGTCGTTACTGAACTGTATAAACGTGAGCTGTTTCTTGAACTCAGCGAAGAAGTAGCCTCAACCATTGTTTGAGGCACTCTTCCACTTGTACAAGTTTCTTAATAAATTCTCGCTTGTCCGAATTAAGTGTTTGGGGGTTAATGCATTGTATAGAATAAGTAATATTAAGTTTAAGTTTTCGACAATGATTCAAATCAATCCATAGATTTCAGATCTCTAAACAGAACTAAGATGCTGAGAGAAGTTTTTAAGTATATATTTCAGGCCTAGGAACAGAGCTATAATTCAGCTGGGATCAAGGACACAATGGTACACACTACTGACCAGCAGGTGTTCATATTATTTGTTGTCCCAAGACCTGATAATGCTTCAACTAAGTACAACTTAATTAGCATCCAAGACAAAGCATCTGTATCATGACAAATTTACTTGACTATTTTGAACCTCAGGTCAGGAAAGACAGCTCTTATTTTAACACTGGCGACTTTTTAAAACCTCTATTTGGTGCAGGGCAAAAGCTCTGATTCACCAGTGTCATTCTTCAAATGGGTGTTTATACCAAGGTTGTGTAAAAGCAGAGTTCTCCCAGTATCCTAACCTTCCTCCCTCAGTCACGAAAAGCTGATTTGCTGGCCATTCATCTCACTGTGGTTTGTGGAAGCTGCTGGTCAGAATGTCTGCTCCTTTGGCTGCATAATGTTCACTGCACTTCATAAGTAATTCATTGTGTGAATTGCTTTGAGATTTAAAAAAAAAATTTGTTCTTGGGATGTGGGTTTCGCTGGCAAGGCCAGCATTTATCGGCCATCCCTAATTGCCCTTGAGAAGGTGGTGGTGAGCCGCCCTCTTGAACCGCTGCAGTCTGTGTGGTGAAGGTTCTCCCGCAGTGCTGTTAGGGAATTCCAAGATTTTGATCCAACGACGATGAAGGAACGGCGACATATTTCCAAGTCGGGATAGTGTGTGACTTGGAGGGGAATGTGCAGGTGGTGTTGTTCCCATGTGCCTGCTGCCCTTGTCCTTGTCCTTCCAGGTGGTAGAGGTCGCCGGTTAGGGAGGTGCTGTCGAAGAAGCCTTGGCGAGTTGCTGCAGTGCATCCTGTGGATGATACACACTACAGCCACTCTGTGCCGGTAGTGGAGGGAGTGAATGTTTAGGTTGGTGGATGGGGTGCCAATCAAGCGGGCTGCTTTGTCCTGGATGGTGTCGAGCTTCTTGAGTGTTGTTGGAGCTGCACTCATCCAGGCAAGTGGAGAGTATTCCATCACACTCTTGACTTGTGCCTTGGAGATGGTGGAAAGGCTTTGGGGAGTCAGGAGGTGAGTCACTCGCCACACAACACCCAGCCTCTGACCTGCTCTTGTAGCCACAGTATTTATGTGGCTGGTCCAGTTAAGTTTCTGGTCTATGGTGACCCCCAGGATGTTGATGGTGGGGGATTCGGTGATGGTAATGCCGTTGAATGTCAAGGGGAGGTGGTTAGATTCTCTCTTGTTGGTCATTGTTTGGCACGAATGTTACTTGACACTTATCAGCCCAAGCCTGGATGTTGTCCAGGTCTTGCTGCACACGGGCACGGTCTGCTTCATTATCTGAGGGGTTGTGAATGGAACCGAACACTGTGCAATCATAAGCAAACATCCCCATTTCTGACCTTATGATGGAGAGAAGGTCATTGATGAAGCAGCTGAAGATGGTTGGGCCTCAGACACTATGACACAAGGACATTATGTTTCAACATAATGAGGCGTTACATGAACACAAGTATTATCAGGGCGACAAAGCTGCTCGAAGGTGAGAACTCTCCTCTCTGAAGTACCTGATGACAAGAGAAGCAGCAACCAGACTTTCAGATGACATGCCATCCAATAATACCATTATTCTCAGATGCTTGTATTTAGGGGTCATCCAACACAAAAAAGATTCTTTGCATTAGCACTCCTGGAAGACCATACCGGCAATCTGGAAGAAAACTCATCAATAAGGATGACTATTCTGGCCAACTGTTAACGTTGGATGAAACATCTGTTCTTTAATTCTTGCAGCAGTGCTAAACTATCATAGCTCCCTCACAGGGTAAATGGAATCACGTACTTTCTTACCAATGATCCCTTACCAAAGTAGAAGTGTTTTAACATTATTTAAATATTATGTCCAGTTTGGGCTTTGTCAGCTGTGAGATGAGATCCATAATGTATGGATAAGAACTAATGCAGAGGACTTGGATTTGGGTATGCAGGGTATAATTTCAAAGTTTTCAGATAACATGAAACTCGGAAATGTGGTAAACAATGTGGAGGGTAGTAACAGACCTCAGGAGGACAGAGACAGACTGGTGAAATGGGCAGACACATGGCAGATGAAATTTAACGCTGAGGAGTGTGAAGTGATACATTTTGGTAGAAGAATGGGGAGAGGCAATATAAACTAAATCTGGGGGTGTACGTACACAAATCTTTAAAGGTGGCATGGCAAGTTGAGAAGGCTGTTAAAAAAGCATATAGGATCCTGGGTTTTATTAATAGAGATGTACAGTACAAAAGCAGGGAAGTTATGCTGAACCTTTATAAAACATTGGTTAGGCCTCAGCTCGAGTACTGTGTTCAATTCTGGCCATCACACATTAGGAAAGATGTCAAGGCCTTAGAGAGGGTGCAGAAGAGTTACTAGAATGGTGCCAGGGATGAGGGACTTCAGTTATGTGGCGAGACTGGAGAAGCTGGGGTTGTTCTCTTTAGAGCAGAGAAGGTTAAGGGGGGATTTGATAGGGGTGCTCAAAATCATGAATGCTTTTGATACAGTAAATGAGAAACTGATTCCAGTGGCAGAAGGGTCGGGAACCAGAGGACACAGATTTAAGGTGATTGGCAGAAGAACCTGAGATGACACGTGGAAGCAATTTTAAATGAGAGTCGTTATGATCTGGAATGCACTGCCTGCAAGGGTGGTGGAAGCAGATTCAATAATAACTTTCGAAAGGGAATTGGATAAATACTTGAAGGGAAAACATTTACAGGGCTATGGGGAAAAAGCAGGGGAGTGGACTAATTGGATAGCTATACCAAAGAGCCGGCAGAGGCACGATGGGCCGAAAGGCCTCCTGTGTTGTATCCTAGTATGATATGTGGCAGTCCTGCCACATCCAGTCGTGATGGAGGTGGACAATTAAACAACTAACGGGAGGAGGAGGCTCTGTGAACATCCCCATCCTCAATGATGGCAGGGTCCAGGAGGTGAGTGCAAAAGACAAGGCTGAAGCATTTGCAACCATCTTCAGCCAGATGTGCCAAGTCAATGATCCATCTCAGCCTCCTCCCGATAGCCCCACCATCACAGAAGCCAGTCTTCAGCCAATTCGATTCACTCCACATGATATTAAGAAACGGCTGAGTGCACTGGATACAACAAAGGCTATGGGCCCTGACAACATCCGAGTAGTGCTGAAGACTTGTACTCCAGAACTTGCCGCGCCTCTGGCCAAACTGTTCCAGTACAGCTACAACACTGGAATCTACCTGACAATGTGGAAAATTGCCCAGGTATGCCTGGTCCACAAAAAGCAGGACAAATCCAATCCGGCCAATAACCGCCCCATCAGTCTACTCTCAATCATCAGCAAAGTGATGGAAGGTGTCGTTGACAATGCTAACAAGCGGCACTTACTCACCAATAACCTGCTCACCGATGCTCAGTTTGGGTTCCGCCAGGACCACTCGGCTCCAGACCTCATTACAGCCTTGGTCCAAACATGGACAAGAGAGCTGAATTCCAGAGGTGAGGCGAGAGTGACTGCCCTTGACATCAAGGCAGCATTTAACCGAGTGTGGCACCAAGGAGCCCTTGTAAAATTGATGTCAAAGGGAATCGGGGGAAAACTCTCCAGTGGCTGGAGTCATAGCTAGCACAAAGGAAGATGGTAGTGGTTGTTGGAGGTTAATCATCTCAGCCCCAGAACGTTGCTGCAGGAGTTCCTCAGGGCAGTGTCCTAGGCCCAACCATCTTCAGCTGCTTCATCAATGACCTTCCCTCCATCATAAGGTCAGAAATGGGAATGTTCGCTGATGATTGCACAGTATTCAGTTCCATTTGCAACCCCACAGATAATGAAGCAGTTCGTACCCGCATGCAGCAAGGCCTGGACAACATCCAGGGTTTGGGCTGATATGTGGCAAGTAACAAACGCGCCAGACAAGTGCCAGGCAATGACCATCTCCAACAAGAGAGAGTCTGACCACCTCCCCTTGACATTGAACGGGATTACCATCACCGAATCCCCCACCATCAACATCCTGGGGGTCACCATTGACCAGAAACTTAACTGAACCAGCCACATAAATACTGTGGCTACAAGAGCAGGTCAGAGGCTGGGTATTCTGTGGTGAGTGACTCACCTCCTGACTACCCAAAGCCTTTCCACCATCTACAAGGCACAAGTCAGGAGTGTGATGGAATACTCTCCACTTGCCTGGATGAGCGCAGCTCCAACAACGCTCAAGAAGCTCGACACCATCCAGGACAAAGCAGCCCACTTGATTGACACCCCATCCACCACCCTAAATATCCACTCCCTTTACCACCAGTGCACCGAGGCTACAGCATTTTCCATCTACAGGATGCACTGTAGCAACTCGCCAAGGCTTCTTTGACAGCACCCCCCCCCAAACCAGTGGCCTCGACCACCTAGAAGGACAAGGGCAGGAGGCACATGGGAACACCACCTGCACGTTCCCCTCCAAGTCACACACCATCCTGTCTTGGAAATATATCGTCGTTCCTTCATCGTCGCTGGGTCAAAATCCTGGAACTCCGACCTAACAGCACTGTGGGAAAACCTTCACCACACGGACTGCAGCGGTTCAAGGCGGCGGCTCACCACCACCTTCTCAAGGGCAATTAGGGATTGGCAATAAATGCTGGCCTTGCTGGAGACGCCCACATCCCATGAACTAATTTTTTAAAAATGAGAAATAAAAATCATGCCATTCTATATTTTCCAGATGATGTATCACAATAGATTAAGTGTCGTAGATTGTCATCCTTCGGTGATATCATCTTGGTCATTCTTTCCACAATACCTTCGCCAGCCTGTCCATTCAGTCCCAATCTCCTGCTCTGCTGCAACACTGCTTTGAATAATCTCACGTGCTCAATTCATCTCAATTGGGAGAACAACCTGAAAGTCCCTGTTATACAGTATAATCCCAGGCCAGTCAATGATCCCTTATATTTTGAGGGATTTATCTTTGATGGTTGTCTCTCTGATGAGGTCCTCTGCACATGTAATCTGCCAGAGCTGTTTGTCGAGGCAGCCCCTGGCAGCAGAACTGCCCAATACCCAATGGCTACGATACACTTCCTGGTCACGTTGAAGGGAATGATCTACCTCTGTTTACAGGCCCGGGGAATAATGGTTTGGAGATGCCATAAAATTTTATTAGTACAAATGAAATAATTAGGGTATAACTTGAACAGTTGGTCTCATTCTTCAACTGGTAGAGACAATATTATAACTTGCATTTAAAGAGTACCTCACACATTGTCAAACACAAGAACATAAGAAATAGGAGGAGTAGGCCATGCAGCCCCTCGAGCCTGCTCCGCCATTCAATAAAATCATGGCTGATCTTCAACCTGAACTCCATTTTCCCACCCGATCCCCATATTTTTTTATATTCGTTCATGGGATGTGGGCGTCGCTGGTGAGGCCGGCATTTATTGCCCATCCCTAATTGCCCTTGAGAAGGTGGTGGTGAGCCGCCGCCTTGAACCGCTGCAGTCCGTGTGGTGACGGTTCTCCCACAGTGCTGTTAGGAAGGGAGTTCCAGGATTTTGAGCCAGCAACGATGAAGGAACGGCGATATATTTCCAAGTCGGGATGGTGTGTGACTTGGAGGGGAACGTGCAGGTGATGTTGTTCCCATGTGCCAGCTGCTCTTCTCCTTCTTGGTGGTAGAGGTCGCGGGTTTGGGAGGTGCTGTCGAAGAAGCCTTGGCGAGTTGCTGCAGTGCATCCTGTGGATGGTACACACTGCAGCCACGGTGCGCTGGTGGTGAAGGGAGTGAATGTTTAGGGTGGTGGATGGGGTGCCAATCAAACATGCTGCTTTGTCCTGGATGGTGTCGAGCTTCTTGAGTGTTGTTGGAGCTGCATTCATCCAAGCAAGTGGAGAGTATTCCATCACACTCCTGACTTGTGCCTTGTAGATGGTGGAAAGGCTTTGGGGAGTCAGGAGGTGAGTCACTCGCCGCAGAATACCCAGCCTCTGACCTGCTCTCGTAGCCACAGTATTTATATGGCTGGTCCAGTTAAGTTTCTGGTCAATGGTGACCCCCAGGATGTTGATGGTGGGGGATTCGGCGATGGTAATGCCGTTGAAAGTCAAGGGGAGGTGGTTGGACTCTCTCTTGTTGGAGATGGTCATTGCCTGGCACTTTTCTGGCACGAATGTTACTTGCCACTTAGAGTCATAGAGTCATAGAGTTATACAGCACGGATAGAGGCCCTTCGGCCCATCGTGTCCGCGCCGGCCATCAGCCCTGTCTACTCTAATCCCATATTCCAGCATTTGGTCCGTAGCCTTGTATGCTATGGCATTTCAAGTGCTCATCCAAATGCTTCTTGAATGTTGTGAGGGTTCCTGCCTCCACAACCCTTTCAGGCAGTGAGTTCCAGACTCCAACCACCCTCTGGGTGAAAAAGTTCTTTCTCAAATCCCCTCCAAACCTCCCGCCTTTTACCTTGAATCTATGTCCCCTTGTTATAGAACCCTCAACGAAGGGAAAAAGCTCCTTAGTATCCATCCCATCTGTGCCCCTCATAATTTTGTACACCTCAATCATGTCCCCCCTCAGCCTCCTCTGCTCCAAGGAAAACAAACCCAATCTTCCCAGTCTCTCTTCATAGCTGAAGCGCTCCAGCCCTGGTAACATCCTGGTGAATCTCCTCTGCACCCTCTCCAAAGCGATCACATCCTTCCTGTAGTGTGGCGACCAGAACTGCACACAGTACTCCAGCTGTGGCCTAACCAGTGTGCAATCATCAGCGAACATCCCCATTTCTGACCTTATGATGGGGGGGAAGGTCATTGATGAAGCAGCTGAAGATGATTGGGCCTTGGACACTGCCCTGAGGAACTCCTGCAGCAATGCCCTGGGGCTGAGATGATTGGCCTCCAACAACCACTACCATCTTCCTTTGTGCTAGGTATGACTCCAGCCACTGGAGAGTTTTCCCCCTGATTTCCATTGACTTCAATTTTACAAGGGCTCCTTGGTGCCACACTCGGTTAAATGCTGCCTTGATGTCAAGGGCAGTCACTCTCACCTCACCTCTGGAATTCAGCTCTCTTGTCCATGTTTGGACCAAGGCTGTAACGAGGTCTGGAGCCGAGTGGTCCTGGCGGAACCCAAACTGAGCATCAGTGAGGAGGTTATTGGTGAGTAAGTGCCACTTGATAGCACTGTCGACGACACCTTCCATCACTTTGCTGATGATTGAGAGTAGACTGATGGGGCGGTAATTGGCCGGATTGGATTTGTCCTGCTTTTGGGGACAGGACATACCTGGGCAATTTTCCACATTGTCGGGTAGATGCCAGTCTTGTAGCTGTACTGGAACAGCTTGGCTAGAGGCGCAGCTAGTTCTGGAGCACAAGTCCTCAGCACTACAGCTGGGATATTGTCGGGGCCCATAGCCTTTGCTGTGTCCAGTGCACTCAGCCGTTTCTTGATATCACGTGGAGTGAATCGAATTGGCTGAAGACTGGCTTCTGTGATGGTGGGGATATCGGGAGGAGGCAGAGATGGATCATCCACTCGGCACTCCTGGCTGAAGATGGCTGCAAACGATTCAGACTTGTCTTTTGCACTCACGTGCTAAACTCCGCCATCATTGAGGATGGGGTTGTTTGCAGAGCCTCCTCTTCCCGTTAGTTGTTTAATTGTCCACCACCATTCACGACTGGATGTGGCAGGACTGCAGAGCTTTGATCTGATCCGTTGGTTGTGGAATCACTTAGCTCTGTCTATAGCATGTTGCTTCTGCTTTTCAGCATGCATGTAGTCCTGAGTTGTAGCTTCACCAGGTTGGCACCTCATTTTTAGGTACGCCTGGTGCTGCTCCTGGCATGCTCTTCTACACTCTTGAACCAGGGTTGATCCCCTGGCTTGTTGGTAATGGTAGAGTGAGGATTATGCCAGGCCATGAGGTTACAGATTATGCTGGAATACAATTCTGCTGCTGATGGCCCACCGTGCCTCATGGATGCCCAGTTTTGAGCTGCTAGATCTGTTCTGAATCTATCCCATTTAGCACGGTGGTAGTGCCACACAACACGTTGGATGGTGTCCTCAGTGCGAAAACGGGACTTCGTCTCCACGAGGACTGTGCGGTGGTCACTCCTACCAATACCGTCATGGACAGATGCATTTGCGACAGGTAGATTGGTGAGGACGAGGTCAAGTAAGTTTTTCCCTCGTGTTGGTTCGCTCACCACCTGCCACAGGCCCAGTCTCGCAGCTATGTCCTTCAGGACTTGGCCAGCTCGGTCAGTAGTGGTGCTACCGAGCCACTCTTGGTGATGGACATTGAAGTCCCCCACCCAGAGTACATTCTGTGCCCTGGCTATCCTCAGTGCTTCCTCCAAGTGGTGCTCAACATGGAGGAGGACTGATTCATCAGCTGAGGGAGGACGGTAGGTGGTAATCAGCAGGAGGTTTCCTTGCCCATGTTTGACCTGATGCTATGAGATTTCATGGGGTCCAGAGCCAATGTTGAGGACTCCCAGGGCCACTCCCTCCTGACTTTATTTCACTGTACCACCACCTCTGGTCGGTCTGTCCTGTCGGTGGGACAGGACATACCCAGGGATGGGGATGGAAGAGTCTGGGATGTTGGCTGAAAGGTATGATTCTGTGAGTATGGCAATGTCAGGCTGTTGCTTGACTAGCCTATGGGACAGCTCTCCAAATTTTGGCACAAGTCCCCAGATGTTAGTGAGGAGGACTTTGCAGGGTCGACTGGGCTTGGTTTGCCGTTGTCGTGTCCGGTGCCTAGTGGTCCGATGCCGGGTGCCCCGTCCGGTTTTATTCTTATTATGACTTTTCGTAGCGCGATTGTACAACTGAGTGGCTTGCTAGGCCATTTCAGAGGGCAATTAAGAATCAACCACATTGCTGTGGGTCTGGAGTCACATTTTGGCCAGGCCGGGTCAGGACGGCAGGTTTCCTTCCCTAAAAGGACATTAGTGAACCAGATGGGTTTTTACGACAATCCGGTAGTTTCATGGCACCCATTACTGATACTAGTATTTTTAATTGCAGATTTTTATTTATTTAATTGAATTTAATTAATTGAATTTAAATTCATCAGCTGCAGTGGCGGGATTTGAACTCATGACTCCGGATTATTAGTCCAGGCCTCTGGATTACTAGTCCAGTAACAGAACCACTATGCTACCGTACAGAGTCCAAAAATCTATCGATCTCAGTCTTTAATATACTCCACAACTGAGCAGCCACAGTCCTCTGGGGTAGAGAATTCCAAAGATTCACAACCCTCAGTGAAAAATTTCTCCTCATCTCAGTCCTAAATGGCCGACCCCCTATTCTGAGACTCTGGCCCCCTAGTTCTGGATTCTCCAGCCAGAGGAAACAGCCTCACAGCATCTACCCTGTCAAGCCCTCCCAGAGCCTTATATGTTTCAATGAGATCACCTCTCATTCTTCTAAACTCCAGACAGTATAAGAGTATAAGCCCATTCGACTCAATCTCTTGTCATAGTACAACCCTCTCATCCCAGGAATCAATCTAGCAAACTTTCGTTGCACCGCCTCTTCGGCAAGTATATCCTTCCTTAGGTAAGGGGACCAAAACTGTATGCAGTGCTCTAGGTGTAGTCTCACCAAAGCCCTGTACAATTGCAGCAAGACTTCCTCACTCTTATACTCCAATCCACTTGCAATTAAGGCCAACATACTACCATTTGCCTTCCTCATTGCTTGCTATATCTGCATGTTAACCACCTGTGTTTTTTGTGCAAGGACACCTAAATTCCTCTGAATATTAATATTTAATAGTTTCTCACCATTTAAAAAATATTCAGTTTTCATGTTCTTCCTACCAAAGTGAATAACCTCACATTTCCCCACATTATACTCTACCTGCCACCTTCTTGCCCACTTAACCTGTTGATATCCCTTTGCAGACACTTTGTGTCCTCCTCACAGCTTACTTTCCCACCTAGCTTTGCATCGTCAGCAAACTTAGGTACATTGCACTCAGTCCCTTCATCGAAGTCATGAATATAGATTGTAAATAGCTGATGCCCAAGCACCGATCCTTGCGGCACCCCACTAGTTACAGCCTGCCAACCTGAAAATGACCTGTTTATTCCTACTCTGTTTTCTGTCCATTAACCAAACCTCTAAACATACTAATATATTACCCCCCCACCCCATGAGCCCTTATCTTGTGTAACAACCTTTTATGTGGCACCTTATCGAATGCCTTTTGAAAATCCAAAATATACTACATCCACCAGTTCCCCTTTATCTACCCTGCTAGTTACATCCTCAAAAAACTCTAATAAATTTGTCAAACACGATTTCCCTTTCATAAAATCATGTTGACTATGCCTAATCATATTATGATTTTCTAAGTGCCTTGTTACCACATCCTTAATAATGGATTCCAGCATTTTCCTGATGACTGGTGTCAGGCTAACTGGCCTGCAGTTCCCTGTTTTCTTCCTTCCTTCTGTTTCTTGAATAGCGGTGTTACATTTGCAACCTTCCAATCCGCTGGGAACATTCTAGAATCTAAGGAATTTTAGAAGATCACAACCAATGCATCCACCATCTCTGCAGCCACCTCTTTTACAGCCCTAGAATGTAGGCCATCAGGTCCAAGGGACTTGTCGGCTTTTAGTCCCATTAATTTCTCCAGTACTTTTTCTTTACTAATATTAATTACTTTAAGTTGCTCACTCTCATTGGACTTTTGGTTCTCCACTATTTCTGGTATGTTTTTTGTGTCTTCTACTGTGGAGAGATACAAAATATTTATTTAACATCTCCGCCATTTTCTTATTCCCTATTATAATTTTTTCTGTCTCAGTCGCTATGGGACCCATGTTTACTTTTGCTACTCTCTTCCTTTCTACATACTTGTAGAAACTCTTACAATCTGTTTTTATATTTCTTACTAGTTTACTGTCATATGCTATTTTCTCCCTTACCATCAATTTTTTGGACATCCTTTGCTGGTTTCTCAAACTCTCCCAATCCTCAGGCTTACAACTCTTCTTCTAATCTAATACTATCCTTAACTTCTTTAGTTAGCCAGGGATGGATCATTTTCCCCTGGAGTTTCTATTCCTCAATGGAAGGTATGTTCCTTGAGAATTACGGAATATTTCTTTAAATGTTCACCATTGCTTATCTACCGTCATATCTTTTAATCTAATTTCCCAATGAACTTTAGCCAATTCGCCCCTCATACCTATGTAATTGGCTTTGTTTAAGTTTAAGACTCTAGTTTCAGACTTAAGTATGTCACTCTCAAACTCAATATGAAATTCCATCATATTATGATCACTCTTCCCCAAAGGATCCCTGATTATGAGATTACCAATTAACACTGTCTCATTACACAAGACAAGGTCTAAAACAGCCTGTTCCCTGGTTGGTTCCACAATGCATTGTTCTAGAAAACTGTCTCGAATGCATTTCAAAACACTTCACCAATGAATCATACAAATATCAACAATAACGTACATTCAAATAGCACCTTTAATGAAAAGAACATGCCAAGATGCTTCACAGATGGGCGCAAGAAAAATAGAACCTAAGCCAGTAAGGCAGAGGTTAGGAGGGGTAACCATTTTAAAAGGATAACAGGGAGGTGGAGAGGCAGAGGGGTTTAGGGATGGAATTCCAGAAAGTAGGACCTAAACAACTGAAGGCTTTGCTGGTTATGTCTTTTTCCTGCCCTATTTATCAGCCTATTCCTTTTCTTTCCTGGTGCAACCAGAATCAGGGTCATTGATTTTGGCGACTGAGTAAGTCAAATTCCTGTTATATTAGATTTCAGGATTTTTACCAGTGTATTGGGGATTGAGTTCACAATTCTGTCCATTTTCCCCACAAAAACTTTAAACCAGAGCACCTGATCATAATCTATCCTTGAAGGCTAACAAACTGGATCAGAAATCACAGTGATTTTGCTGGTTATAAAGTCCAGTAGCATCAATGGAGTCCACACAATCTCTCCACGAGAAGAAACATATTTAGAAAGATCAAAACAAACCATTCCCTTCAAGGTGGGATTGCGATTGAAGTCATTCACTCAATCAAAGAAAACTCCTCTTAAACGGTTGAGAAATATGCCTGAGCATGTTTGTTCATGAGGTGAACTCTGCTTGGAAGACAATCAAGATTCAGTGATAAAAGGGAAGTTCAATAAAAGCCCCACTGGGATGTGTAAACTATTTTTTTAAAAAGAGGATCCTGATGGTCTTAAATAAAATGTGAAACTTAAGAGTTACGATGCTGTACCGAACAAAATGGCTGTTTTTTGCAACTACAATTTTAATCTGTTGTAGCTACTGATGTCAAACGCTGCTTTCTGTTTTTTTATTCCCTCAGTACAACCTGAATGTGGAGCACCAAGGGATCTGCAGACTTGACATTACATCCAGCTTCTTTCTGTACCTGGGATGTTCCTGGACAGAGATGTTTATAACTCATGCACGAAACCATTCTGCTGCCTTTGTGAATCACACAAAGGATGGTCAACACAAAGATAAGTACCGATGAGGAAGGCCATTCAGCCATTGCCGTATACAAATTTAGCATTACCTTTTTTGCTTTTGTACTTTCTGCCCTTATTTATAAAACCAAATAACAATAAATAACCAAATAATCTGGATGATCATTCCAGCTCATCACAGCATCGTAACTGCCTTTTGAATCAATCCAGAATTTTTTCTCCATTACCCTATTCAAGGTATTGATTACTCTTTGGGTGACGAAAAGCTTCCTGACATCAGTCCTTAGCTCGCACTCATTTTATCTAGTCTTGCAGAAATGCTTCAACAAGTCGACCTCCAGATTAACCTTTTCTATTCCACTTACTACCTGATATATCTGTATTAGGTACACTCTTATTTCCCTCATTTGAAGGCTGAAGAGTTCAGTTTCTCGACTCCTTCCTCATAACTCAGTCCGCTAAGGCTAGGGATCAGTCATGTGACCCTCCTCTGCACCAAATCCAGGGCTCGTACCTCGGTGACCAGAACTGACTGCAATATTCAAAATGCACCCTAACAAAAGCCTTACACAACTTCAACATACACTGAGATTTATACTCCACTCCTTTGGCAATCTAGTGTAATATTCAATTTGCTTTACTGACTGCTGCTCCACATTGAGTCAACCATCACTCCCAGATCTCTTTCTGACATTTTTCATGTAAGTTCAACACCATTCATTTAGCATTTTTTTTCCAACGTAAAAGACTTCGTACTTACATGGAATGAATTTCATCCGTGTAGTTCTGCCCACTTTCAACTATTGTTTAGGTTCTTTTGTCCTTAGTTCCTTCATCAGACTCGACACGACCCCGACCCAATGGAGTATCATCTGAGAATTTGACCAATTTACAGTCCTAATCTTACTTATCCCCTTGGGTATATTCAATGATTGAGCCCTTTCAGCCTTTCTCGAACCTTAATCTCAAGTTAAACATTTGGTCTGGCTGTGTCAACCAGCAGCAAATTATGGTTAGTTGGTGGCTATTTTTATGAATGGCTTTTGAACAAGGACATTTCAAATATTGTAGGAAGACAAATGATACCACAAATCAAGAACAATTACAGGAACAATAGATCAGAGGGACCAACAAATACTGTGCCTGCCAGATGATTTCCCTGGTTAGGCCACAGCTTTTTACTTACCCAGGCTACCTGCCCACTTACTAACTGCACAGTCTTCCCTTGTCCCTAACTTTTAAAAGAAAATGGCCCTCTCTCCTCAGGCTGCACAAATGAATAACAATTTTGCACAGCTGATCATATAAATGGTTTAATTATCAAAACTGATAGCAATTGCATTTGCCAGCGCTATTTAAACGTGTCCACAATTTCCAGGCTGATTATTCCCCTGCGCATCTGGGTGCTACCATCAGGAACAGACTCAGAAGCAGTTAACTTCATTCACCAGCAGGTGCATATATTGAAATCACATTCTGTGTTATCATCAATCAGCACAAATTCAGAGACGTACTCTTCTTATCAGAAAAGCTTCATCTGCACAGCAATCAAGATTTCTCCTTTTACAAAATAACCATTTCAAAAATTTTTGTAAAAGCTTTTGCTACTTGTTTCTCTTTTCTCCTCTTGAAGCGACTGCAAGTTGCCGTAGAGTATTTCTGAATTGGGTAACAATCCAGCCCACCGCCCTGCTCCAAGCAACCTCCGACTTTTCACCCCAAAAAATACCAATTCAAAGAATGGGAATACACATGAACAAGAAAACACAACGCCCCCTCTGCAAACTCAACATTGCTTATATATTCTTATTCCTTCTGAATGGAGGATACCAGGAACGTCTCTCATCGCAACCAAATCAATCAATCAATAAATACAGAGAGAGAGAGTTTGGTTTCTTTTTCTTGATTTTTTTTTGGTTTGTGCATCCATTAAACACATACATTTATCGAAAGAATGGTTTTGGACTCCATGGCCTTTTCTCATTCAACACTACTGTACTTTCTTCTCTATACAGCAATCCCACCTTGACCCCAGTGCTTTTAAAAAACAACTCATTCATCATTCTACCTTTAAAGAGATGAAGACTTTGACATAAGAAAGGTCGCACTGTGTAACGTCAAGACACATTGTTTAAGGACTCAGCCTCAGTGCCAAAAATGCTGTGTAATAATTTACGGATATTGGCAGCAGTCATTACACACATCAGCAAACTATGCCTCTCCTTCATGTTCCACCTCTGTGGTGATGCTCTTGTGTATTTCCACTTCTTCCCATCCTAACTCAGCTGGCAAATCTACAATAGCTTCTCCTCCCATTCATGCAGTGACCTTGGGAATCCTCCAAGATTCTATCCTTAGCCGCCACATATTTCCAGTCATTATGCTGTCCATCAGCCACATCATTTATAGGCATGGAATCAACCTCCATGTGCACACTAGTAGCATTTGCTTCTACCTCTCCATCACCATCCTTGACTCCAAGACACTGCACTATTGGAAATACAACCCCATCTCCTTTTCATCACTAAAACAGACTATTTCCACCTATTTAAGAAGACTACCAGATTACAAGATTACAAGATTGCACCCTTTAAAGGGGTTCCTGGCAGTAAAAAGTAAATTCCATGATTTCACATCTAGCAGCTCAAAACTGGGCATCCATGAGGCGCTGTGGGCCATCAGCAGCAGCAGAATTGTATTCCAGCACAATCTGTAACCTCATGGCCCGGCATATTCCTCATTCTATCATTACCAACAAGCCAGGGGATCAATCCTGTTTCAATGAGGAGTGTAGAAGGGCATGTCAGGAGCAGCACCAGGCATACCTAATAATAAGGGGCCAACCTGGTGAAGCTACAACGCAGGACTACATGCATGCTAAACTGCGGAAGCAACATGCTATGGACAGAGCTAAGCGATTCCACAACCAACGGATCAGAACCAAGTTCTGGAGTCCTGCCACATCCAGTCGTGAATGGTGGTGGACAATTAAACAACTAACGGGAGGCGGAGGCTCTGTCAACATCCCCATCCTCAATGATGGCAGCCAGAAGTGCCGAGTCAATGATCCATCTCGGTCTCCTCCCAATATCCCCACCATCACAGAAGCCAGTCTTCAGCCAATTTGATTCACTCCATGTGATATCAAGGAACAGCTGAGTGTACTGGATACAGCAAAGGCTATGGGCCACGACAACATCCCGGCAGTAGTGCTGAAGACTTGTGCTTCATAACTAGCCGTGCCTCTAGCCAAGATATTCCACGGCAGCTACACACTGGCATCTACCCGACAATGGGATAATTGCCCAGGCATGTCCTGTCCACAAAAAGCAGAACAAATCCAATCCGACCAACTACCGCCCCAACAGTCTACTCTCAATCATCAGCAAAGTGATGGAAGGTGTCGTCGACAGAGCTATCAAGCAGTACTTACTCACCATTTACCTGCTCACCGATGCTCAATTTGGGTTCTGCCAGGACCACTCAGCTCCAGACCTCATTACAGCCTTGGTCCAAATGTGGACAAAAGAGCTCAATTCCTGAGGTCAGGTGAGAGTGACTACCCTTGACATCAAGGCAGCATTTGACCGAGTGTGGCTCCAAGGAGCCCTAGTAAAATTGAAGTCAATAGGAATCGGGGGAAAACTCTCCAATGGCTGGAGTCATAGCTAGCACAAAGGAAGATGGTAGTGGTTATTGGAGGCCAATCATCTCAGCCCCAGGACATTGCTGCAGGAGTTCCTCAGGGCAGTGTCCTTGGCCCAACCATCTTCAGCCGCTTCATCAATGACCTTTCCTCCATCGTAAGGTCAGAAATGGGGATGTTCGCTGATGATTGCACAGTGTTCAGTTCCATTCGCAACCCCTCAGATAATGAAGCAGTCCGTGCCCGCATGCAGCAAGACCTGGACAACATCCAGGCTTGGGCTCATAAGTGGTAAGTAATGCAATGTAAGGCAATGACCATCTCCAACAAGGGAGTGTCTAACCACCTCCCCTTGACATTCAAAGGCATTACCATCACCGATTCCCTCACCATCAACATCCTGGGGGTCACCATTGACCAGAAACTTAACTGGACCAGCCACATAAATACTGTGGCTACAAGAGCAGGTTAGAGGTTGGGTATTCTGCGGCAAGTGACTCACCTCCTGACTCCCCAAAGCTTTTCCACCATCTACTAGGCACAAGTCAGGAGTGTGATGGAATACTCTCCACTTGCCTGGATGAGTGCAGCTCCAACACTCAAGAAGCTCGACACCATCCTGGACAAAGCAGCCCCCTTGGTTGCTGCCCCATCCACCACTCTAAACATTCACTCCCTTCACCACCAGCGCACTGTGGCTGCAGTGTGTACCATCTACAGGATGTACTGCAGCAACTCGCCACGGCTTCTTCGATAGCACCTCCCAAACCCGCGACCTCTACCACCTAGAAGGACAAGGGCAGCAGACACATGGGAACACCACCACCTGCACATTTCCCTCCAAGTCACACATCATCCCGACTTGTAAGTATATCATCGTTGGGTCAAAATCCTACCTAAAAGCACTGTGGGAGAACCTTCACCACACGGACTGCAGCAATTCAAGAAGGTGGCTCACCACCACCTTCTCAATGGCAATTAGGCTTGGGCAATAAATGCTGGCCTTGCCAGCGATGCCCACATCCCATGAATGAATAAAAAAAAACATGCCCATCGGAGAGCCATGCTCTAAGGAAGCATGAATCAGATAATTGGCAATGGTCTTGTAGCTCTGTTTCTGACTATATTTTAATTGGACACTAGTTATAGCCAGGTGAGATATTTCAAACAAGATATTTAAAGAGCAATGTGCGGCTCCCATAAGGGCATACAATCAATTAACAAAAAAAAAACACGATCTAGACTGACACAGTTATGATAATGAAGTTATATCACTGAATAAATATAAAATTCATACTTCATTATGTTAATAGTCTATTTCTGTTTAACAATTAAAATGCTAATTATGGAAAAGGTACAATAAACTCTGATTCATCACACTGAAATATATGTTAATTATACAACATGTCAACATTTTAATTATTCAGATTACCAATGCAGGCATTTTTTAATATACAATGGACAAAATCATTGATACAGAGTGCAGTTCTGCAAGGGTCAATTAAAAAACGTACTAGTGCAGGGATACCATTATAAGTTGTATCTTTAAAACAATCACATTTTCAAAATATCTCCTTTGAGATTTAACATCTAAAATCTATGGAAGCTGAAAAGAGTAGCTTGGACTAGATAAATGTTTCGTACCCATTGCCATGAATGGCTGACCTTGCAAAGGGCTGTTGTCATAGACAAATAAACTTCAATTTAACCATTTATGAGCTCCAAATTAAATACATGACACACTTACATTGGTCTACCCAAATAACATCCTGGGGGTCACCACTGACCAGAAACTTAACTGGACCAGCCACATAAATACTGTGGCTGCAAGAGCAGGTCAGAGGCTGGGTATTCTGCGGCGAGTGACTCACCTCCTGACTCCCCAAAGCCTTTCCACCATCTACAAGGCACAAGTCAGGAGTATGATGGAATACTCTCCACTTGCCTGGATGAGTGCAGCTCCAACAACATTCAAGAAGCTCGACACCATCCAGGACAAACAACCCACTTGATTGGCACCCCATCCACCACCCTAAACATTCACTCCCTTCACCACTGGCGCACTGTGACTGCAGTGTGTACCATCCGCAGGATGCATTGCAGCAACTCGCCAAGGCTTTTTCGACAGCACCTCCCAAACCTGGGACCTCTACCACCGAGAAGGACAAGGGCAGCAAACACATGGGAACAACACCACCTGCACGTTCCCCTCCAAGTCACACACCATCCCAACTTGGAAATATATCGCCGTTCCTTCATAGTCGCTGGGTCAAAATCCTGGAACTCCCTTCCTAACAGCACATTGGAAGAACCTTCACCACACGGACAGCAGCGGTTCAAGGCGGCGGCTCACCACCACCTTCTCAACGGCAATTAGGGATGGGCAATAAATGCAGGCCTCGCCAGCGACGCCCACATCCCATGAACGAATAAAAAAAAACAAATGCTAGATAATGCAGCCGTAAGCAAACATATATATTTAATAAAACAGCAGCGATTATTGGTATTTTAGTTATGAACCTATAGCTGTGAATTTTCGGGCCAATTTGTGCTATTGCATTCTGTTACAAAAACCAGAAACTGTGGTCTTCCATAAAGACTTTGCCACAGAATCAGGTTTTACCACAGACTGGTAATAAATTAGAGAGTACGCTGTTCTATAAGGACAGGAATATTACACCATGTAACATGCAAATTGTTATTTTGCTTAGGTGGTTCTGTGTGTTAAATGGCCCATCCCTTTAAGGCCGACAGGTCCAACATCCCGAGCAGACCAACTGCTGTAAATACATCCCGAGCAGACTGACTGCTGCAAATACATCCCGAGCAGATGAGCTGATGTAAATACATCCTGAGCAGGCTAACTGCTGTAAATACATCCAAGAAGACTAACTGCTGTAAATACATCCCGAGCAAACCAATTGCTGTAAGCACATCCTCAGCAGACCAATTGCTGTAAATACGTCCTAAGCAGACCAATTGCTGTAAATACATCCTGAGCAAAGTAATTGCTGTAAATACGCCCCGAGCAGACCAATTGCTATAAATACGTCCTGAGCAGACCAATTGCTGTAAATACGTCCTGAGCAAAGTAACTGCTGTAAATACATCCCAGGCAGACTAAATGCTGTTAGGCAGATCCTGGGGTCGAGTGCAACGTATTTTCCATTGGGATAGTTTCTCTTTAGATTGGCAGCTGTTCGTAAACCCCAGGCCTCTGTCCAAGGTCACAAGAAACAAGCAGGAAAAGACTGGCTTCCTCTGATTTTCTTTTTTTTTGATTAAGTGTGACATAGAAATTTGTGTAATGAAGTGCAATGCTGGATTTGTTATGGATGTCTCAAAATATTTATTCTCTGCATAGATTCTGGTGTGAATAACACAGGTTCTTTATCAAAGATGAACTCAGGCTGTCCAAACAAAATAAATGGAAATCAATGAAGTGTTAATCTCTTCAAAAATCATATCAGCATGATAACAATAAAATGTGAAACTAGATTTCCAGTGAATAAAGGGTGATGCATTGAACATCTTGATATCTCAAAAGTAGTGAGGAATATATTGGACAGTAGATAGTGTTTTCTTCTTTTAGCTTGCCAGTGAGTGACAAATGTTGAGAGTCAGGACAGAACTGAAAGAATAAAGAGCCAGAAAGACAGACAAAGGAAGGAAATACCAGCAATGAGTTAGCATGGCAATGGGGTGCTTACTGAATACCAGTATAAAAAGATATTTCCGGTTTCCAAGTTAGTCTAACAAATTACACTTAAAAAATGTAATTATGACAAGCAAAGAATAAATTCCACTGGTCATGGTAATTTACAGAGAACTAATTACACATCCCACAGAAACAATATCTTTGTCGCTGGCATCTATGGTTCCTTTTAGTATTCTTTTAAAATCAATAAGTTCAGTCTATTCGGAGATGCTCCTGTAAGCAAGGGAAGCAATTTGTGGCGAGTGTCATTTCATGAAGCGAACAATGAAGCTAATATAAAATGGTCTGGTCCCATCAATCCATCCCAGCTGCCTTCACTTTACTTGCAAGGGAAGCGGGGGTGGGCGGGGCAGGATGAGAGTAATCATGCTGACTTCCATAAAGCATCTCCAATATAGCATGGCCATATGGTCTAATTAAAATCTGTCACAGCCACTCAACAAAAAAATGTAATTGAACCATCAATTGTTACGGATTAACAGAACATCAATGTTCACCACATGTTGGCATGCACTCTCTCAGGGGTTAAACTTCGGCACATTACTCAATACACAATGAGTCACATGTAGCATTAAAGGCCAAGTGGACACACGGTATCTGTCTAACATGATGAGCAACTACATTGGATCAGAGGGCCCGACATAATTCCATTGCCCTAAGTTAAGAACTTACATGCAAGCTCCTCAAGCCCTGTATGTATGCCACAGGGTATGTTTCAGAATTAGAACATTAGTTTTAATTTAGATTCCACGTTGGTGGGCTCATGTGTGGGGCTCGAAGTCGTCGATTTTAACCCAGTTGTATAATGCAGGCCTGATTTCAGCTGGAAGAAAACTGCCCATCGCTGTTTGAGAGTTCAAGTTTATTAAAAAGATGACAAAGCAACTTTATGTATTTCAACTTGTCCATATGGAGTTTTATTGTATGTTGTATATTCTCCCAGTACTCACCCAGACATACATAACAGTCAGTGCATTCCAAATGTAATTCATTGTGTGAAGCACTTTGAGACATTTTGTCAACATGATAAGGCGCTACATAAATGCAAGTATTTTCTCCAACTTATTTTATTCTTACGGGCGGACAAGTCAACTGACTTCATCCCAATTCAAGTAATCAGTGAGACAGCAACAGTACTGACGCAGAGCACGGAAGCCTTAATGAGAAGAAATTCGTCATTTTCCGGCCGTGATATAGTGAGAAAAGTCCGGAGTGTGCAGGAACCAGAATAAATGACTCTTGGGACCATGCATGTGCTACACTGCATGCAGATGAAGAGTCTCATCTGAAAGGTTAACTTGTCCTCTTCAAGGTGCTGACTGATGTGTATTTCAGATTTCCAGCATTGATGGTTTTTCTCTCAATCTACAAGTAACCTTGTAGTGAGATAATGAGGGATTTTGGCATTAGGCGGCTTTGTATTAAGGCAGTAGCACTTTGATCTGAGTTAGAAGGTCATAGGTTCAAGTCCTACTCCAAAGTCTGGAACGTATAATCTAGGCTGACACTCCGGTGCAGTGCTGAGGGAGCGCTGCACTGTCAGATCTGTTGCATTTCTGATGAGATGTTAATCCGAGGCCTGTCTGCTGTCTCAGATCCCGTGGCACTATTCAAAGAACATAGGAGTTCTCCCACTGTCTTGGATAACATTTATCCCTCAACCAACATCACTAAAAACAGATTATCTGATCATTCATCTCATTGCTGTTTGTGCACAAATTGGCTGCTGAATTTCCCTACATTACAACAGTGACTACACTTCATTGGTTGTAGAGCTCTTTGGGACATCCTGAGGTTGTGAAAGATGCTATATAATTGCAAGTTCTTTCTTTATATTACATTGCTAACTTGTGCACACATGGCTGAATTCAACAATAATGCATTGAACACATAGTGACTTTAAAGAACACAAGGTAAAAATCTACAGACAAGGGCAGGTTCACTTTGTTGTAATCTTTGCCCACAACACTAGCTGAGTGACCCTGGGCAGCCAATGGTAGAGCTTTCAGAAAGTATAGGATCAAGAAATACAGCCTGACAGATGGTAATAACTATTGCACAAAACTGCTTAGAAAAAGCTTCCTGATATACAATGTATTCTTTAAAAAGACCAAAAATTTTTAAGAGTTGGACAGAAATCATTTTATATTTGAAATCCAGTTTGAAAACATTGACAAGCTGCTCACCATTATTGCCTGGGTCCATTTATTGCCGACCCTTTTGCAACAGCTTCCTCTCAAGTGCTCTCCCCTGTGCCGCACCCTCCCCTGTGCCAGTAAGAGATAAGACATCATTTGCAAACTTGCAGCTAGTGCCAGGCACAGTTACAGGAATTAAACTGTACCAAAATTTCACTTTCCTCCCTAAACTAAAGCACACAGACAATCTTTAAAAGTTTGAACTAAGGACCTTCTGACTGACTATCACTTCACACTGCTACATGTTCCCCTGTTCATTCACTTGTCTCAGTCTCAAAATGTGATTCAATACAGAGCTGTTGTGTGGAGCACTGCATTCAGTTTTGGGCACCACACCACAAGAAGGGTATACTGGCCTTGAAGGGGGTACAGCACTGATACAATAAAATTATAATTTGAAGAACATAAGAAATAGGAGCAGGAGTCAGCTACATGGCCCCTCAAGCCTGCTTCGCCATTCAATCAGATCATGGTTGATCTTTGACCTCAACTCCACTTTCCTGCCCATCCCCATGTCCCTTGATTCCCCTGGAGTAAAGGAATCTGCCAATTTCAGCCTTGAATATATTCAATGACTCAGCATCCACAGCCCTCTGGAGTACAGAATTCCAAAGATTCACAACCCAGAGTGAAGAAATTCCTCCTCATCTCAGTCTGAAATGGCCGACCTCTTATCCTGAGACTATGCCCCCAAGTTCTAGACTCTCCAGCCATGGGAAACAAACTCTCAGCATCTAACCTGTCAAGCCCCCTCATAATCTTATACTTTTCAATGAGATCACCTCTCATTCTTCTACACGCCCATTCCACTCAACATCTCCCCATAGGACAACCCACTCACCCCAGGAATGAATCTAGTGAAACTTTACTGCACTACCTCTAAGGCAAGTATATCCTTCCTTAGATAAGGACACCAAAACTGTACGCAGTACTACAGGTGAGGTCTCACCAAAACCCTGTACAACTGTAGTAAGACTTGCTTACTTTTGCACTCCAACTCCCTTGCAATAAAGGCCAACATTCCATTTGCTTTCCTAATTGCTTGCTGTACCCTACATGCTAACTTTTTGTGTTTCTTGTATGAGGACACCGAAATCTCTCTGAACATCAACATTTAATAGTTCCTCACCATTTAAAAAATATTCTGTTTTTCTATTCTTCCGACCAAAGTGAATAACCTCACATTTCCCCACATTATACTCCATCTGCCACCTTCTTGCCCACTCACTTAACCTGTCTATATCCCATTTCTTATGTTCTAGGTTGTATAAACTTGGCTTGTATTCCCTTGAGTTTAGACGGTTGTGGGGTGATCCAATCGAGGTCTTTAAACTGATTGAGTAGATACAGAGAAACTATTTCCTCTGGTGGGGGAATCCAGAACAAGGAGACATAATCTTAAAATTAGAGCTAGGACATTCAGGAGTGAAATCAGGAAGCACTTCTTCACATAAAGGGTAGTGGAAACCTGGAATTCTTTCCCCCAAAAGACTGTAGATGCTGGGTCAATTGAAATTTTCAGGATTGAGATTGATAGATTTTGTTAGGTGAGGGTATCAAGGGATATAGAGTAAAGATGGGTCGAGTTGAGGTACAGATCAGACATGGTCGAACTGAATGGTGGAACATGCTCGAGGGGCTGAATGACCTATCCCTGTTCCTATGTAAAACACCATGACCCTTCTCCCACCCCTGCCAAACATCAAAAAGCAATTCACGAAACACAACAACTAGATTCTATTCAGTCCTACCCTTCACCTGCCCATTTCTAAAGTGTGTCTGTCATTTTACTTGATCAATATGATTTTTAAAACATTTATACATACAAATACAGTACCTCCAAGCACTGGTGTGTGAAAAAGACAGCAGGAGGAGAGAAAATGCCAGCTAACATGACCTTTTCCTCATTACTGCATTCATGAATATTTGAATTCCATTCTCAATTGCAATTTCTGGACCTCCTCTGACCATTGGCATACACCAAACTGCAAGAAACATGCTATCAAAGGGTATTTTAACCTGTCTGGACCAATTCTATATTTATTGTTTTTAAGTTTTGCACTCTCAGTATATTGCCCTGTCTTATTGCTTCTGTGCATTATTCAACCTGTAAAGAATTTTATTTGTTTTAGCCTGTACATATTAGTTTGAAAGCATAGAATATTCTGCCTTTTGAAAGACCTGGGAAAAAGTGTTGGATATCCTATTTGCTCACTGCAGTTACAGGTTAATTGTTAATCCTGGGCACGTTATCCCACTCACAACCCAGGTTTCAGTTCATAGGAAACTTAGCTTGCTTACAGATTTGCTTCGAGTACAAACCAAAAGTGGTGTGAGAAAGCCGAAACCATAACACTCACTTCCTCTACCCCAACAAACTGTGGGGTGGGGAGCTGCAGACTTTCTCCACAGCCTATTGCCAATGCAAGCTGCGTTTCTGAGGTTCCAGTCTCGTCCATCACTCCAATCATCATTTAAAAATAGTTTCTAGCTTTTAGTTGCGCAATATCGATGGGGAAAGAGCAGGGGAGTGGGACTAATTGGATAGCTTTTTCAAGAGCCAGAACAGGCATGATGAGCTGAATGGCCTCCTTCTGTGCTGTAACATACTATGATAATAGACCCAACAATTAGAAGCATCTCGTTCCACAATACTTCAAAAGTAATTGCTGACTCATTTCCCTCGCTATTTCACAATAAGTTTGTGCTTTCTCGTTAGCATCTGGCTGTACCATTTTATTGTCCTTACCAAACGAAAAACATCCCTTTTTAAGATCTGTTTAATCTGCCTTCACAGTGGTGAACAACAACCTGATGAAAAATTAATTTCTGTCAATATCACTTCCTGGTGTTATTAGCACATTAGGAACTAATTTAATAAATTAGATTTATCATCAGCTACAAAGTGCTTTCTTTCCCCATACCATGAAATGCCCTTTACTAAAATGCCTTTTCTACCTGGAAGCTTTACATAAAATTTACAATTAATAGGCTCAAAATTCACAGGTTTGCCAATGAATTGATAGTTGAGAGTCTGGCTTTTTGGGGGTAACACTTTCACTCCCACTTTATATCTCCCCAAAGCCTGTGCTGTTTTTCAACCATTATGATAGACAGGTGTCCTCCATCGTTCAGCCAATGATGTTGTATAACTAAGTGCTGGGAGGTGCGGGAGAGTAGTTAGAGCTAACCAGGTCTCCAATGTTCCCTCCTACCACCTGTCAGGGGCGTGCTCATTTCAGCTGGATGGGTTTGGAATTCACTGTGCAAGGGTTTCAAAAGATCCCTTTCAACATGTTATTTTTATAAAAATCCCATCTGGGTCCATTGTCCAGTGAATTTGTATTAAAATTTAAGCTTCTCCCTTCTGACTTCAAACTCTGAATTCCACCAGATCAGAGTATAAACCGGGTACAAGTAAGGTCAAGCAACTGTCTCTCATTTTGGTGTGCTGTACTTGCTTCGCCTCCATGAATTGTTGCATCTGGATATCTGTACTGGTTGGATAAATGATAAATTACTAAAAAGCCAACAGTTATGTATTGATAGACAAGAATTTTGAATTCATATTAGAGGCAGCTCATTGAATACACTTTTGCCATCTGTACTGTGTGCAATCTACAGCAATCGTCGATCATTCTAGTTACAAAATATTCGAAGTGACCAGGTTTAAATGGTAAATTCTGCTTTCTTCTGTACACTGGGAAAGACACACACCTGCAACACTCAGCCAACTACCAGACATTTAGTACATTTCCTCACAGCACCAACAAATCAGGTGAAAACTTGTTACTGTCTGTGCGATCCTGAAGGCCACTGCACATTGTTTTTTATTAGCACATTTTACTGCCACAGAAGAGTTTAATGAGCTGCCAGCAATTACCACTTTTTCATCTGGGTGATCAAAATACACTCTTAATTAGAGCAGAGTGCAAGCTTAGAGAGACCTCGACAGAGACAGAGGAACGCAACAGATTTCTTGCATTGTGTACATTGTGCAAAGGGGATAGTAAAAGCCTGCACTGCTCAAGGTCATTCTTGTACTTTCTATCTGCAGCTCCTTCATACAAATAGAGATTAGGACAATGTGATTGGCAGTCAAATAAAGCATTTGAAAGCACTGCAGGTCAAACAGACGAACAATGTTTGGGAACACAACAAGCACTGCTAATGTTTCACTGAAAAGAATAAGTGACCAAACCAAAAGATTAAAAATCTTCTTACTCTATTTCCAGCCTCCACACTATTTCACATGCATCAAAAAGCACATCTTAAGCCTGCAAAAACTGATAATAGTAATGTCCTTATAAGATCTTAGGCTACAGTCCTTTTGAAGTTTTTTTTTTAAATCCCAAGAATAATTTAAGACGGCAGTGCTTGAGGCTGCAGGCTGTCAGATAGCAAACACACATTTGGTCTAAACACTTTTCAATGGAACAGAAACTATTTGGTCAGCAACTCCAAAATCCATAGAGCAACAGCGCGCACTCACACATTTTATATATATATATATATATATATATATATATATATAGATATATATATATAGATATATATATATATATATCTATATATATCTATATATATATATCTATATCTATATATTATAGTATATTAGGGTGGTTTATACATAGAATTTGTATGCCTGGGAGTGAGTTGGGATGGTTTCTATATAGAACAAGATAGCCGGTGTGAGTTACTGATTGGAATATAATGGAGGGGGTTTGGATGGTTTACATTTACAATAATAGACATTTGGGACCGAGTTGCAGGTTGTAATTCAACTTCGATATTATAATGTGACATAGAAGATGATTTATGATCAGCATAATTTGCCCTTCCTTCCCCCCGGCAAGGCAAAATTATGCTTTTAACACAGTCCCAAGTAGTTGGCGAAACGGGGCTACAGAAATTATTTTTCTTCTCTTCTTTAGGTTCGCTCACACTGCACCCTGAACAATATACAGTGCAAACCAATGGCCCTGGTTGATTCATCTTCTGTATAACGTAGTGCTTTGCACTGGCTCGAAGAACAACCAGGTGCCCATTCTAATCCCACCTTCCAGCACCCGGTCCGTAGCCCTGCAGCTTCCAGCACTTTAGGTGCAGGTCCAGGTACTTTTTTAAAGAGTTGAGCGTCCCTGCCTCTAACACCAATTCGGGCAGCAAATTCCATACATCCACTACCCTCTGGATAAAAAAATGTTTCCTCATGTCCCCTCTAATCCTTCCGACAATAAGCTTAAATCTACGTCCTCTAGTTCTTGAACTCTCCGCTAGGGGAAATAGGTACTTCCTGTCTACTCCATCTGGGCCCCTCATAATTTTGCACACCTCAATCAAGTCTCCCCTCAGCCTCCTCTGCTCCAAGGAAAACAACTCCAGCCTATCCAATCTCACCTCGTAGCTGCAATTTTCAAGCCCTGGCAACATTCTTGTAAATCTTCTCTGCATTCTCTCCAGAGCAATTACGTCCTTCCTGTAATGTGGTGACCAGAACTGTGCACAATACTCCAGCTGTGGCCTTACCAGCGTTTTATACAGTTCCATCATTACATCCCTGCTTTTGTATTCTATACCTCGGCTAATAATGGAGAGCATTCCGTATGCCTTCTTCACAAACTTATCTACCTGTACTGCCACCTTCAGGGACCTGTGCACTTGCACTCCAAGGTCTCTCACTTCCTCCACCCCTCTCAATATATTCCCGTTTACTGCGTATTCCCTCCCTAAGTGCATTACCTCACACTTCTCCAGGTTGAACTCCATTTGCCACTTTTCCGCCCACTCCACCAACCTAGTGATATCTTCTTGGAGTCTACAGCTATCCTCTTCACTATCAACTACACGGCCAATTTTTGTGTCGTCTGCAAATTTGCCAATCATGCCCCCTACATTCAAGTCCAAATCATTAATATATACCACAAACAGCAAAGGACCCAACACTGAGCCCTGTGGCACACCACCGGAAACGGATTTCCATTCGCAAAGACATCCATCGACTTTTACCCTTTGTTTCCCATTACTGAGCCAATTTTGGATCCAATTCGGCACATTTCCCTGTATCCCATGGGCTTTTACCTTTCTGACCAGTCTGCAATGTGGGACCTTGTCAAATGCCTCACTAAAATCCATGCAGACAACATCCACTGCACCACCCTCATCAATCCTCCTGGTCACTTCCTCAAAGAATTTAATCAGATTTGTAAGGCATGACCTTCCCTGAACAAATCCATGCTGACTATCCCTGATTAAACCATGCCTTTCCAAGTGACAGTTTATCCTATCTCAGTATTGATTCTAATAGTTTGCCCACCACCGAGATAGACTGACCGGCCTATAATTGTGCGGCCTTTCCCTTTTTAAACAATGGAACTATGTTTGTAGTCTTCCAGTCCTCCGGTACCTCCCCTGTATCTAGTGAGGATTGGAAAATGATCCTCGGAGCATCCGCTATTTCTTCCCTGGCTTCCTTCAATAGCCTAGGAAACAATCCATCCGGCCCTGGTGACTTATCAACTTTCAAGGATTCCAGTCCCTCTAGTACTTCCTCTCTCGTAATGTTTTTGTCCAATATTTCACACCTCTCCTCTTTAACTACCACGTCCGGATCATCCATTTCCTTTGGGAATACGGAGACAAAATATTCATTTAAAACACTACCCACAACCTCTGCTTCATCTCTGACCTCACCTTCAAAGGCCTGTTCACAATCAAGAACTTACCATGGGATGAATCATGGAAGTACACAAGGGATACAACCACCCCATGAAGAATCATCACGACCACCTACTGCCCTGTACTTAGTTTATGTACAATTTAACGTTTGTACTGTTACCATTATACGGTGTACACATGGATTGCAGTTATGAGGTTAAGATTAAGATGGCAATGTAACGTAAGAGAAAGTGTATTAAAAGCAGACTTTGATGGTTGCACTGAACGTTTATGGTGTTACGTGAAAACTGGTAGCTTGGGAGTATGTTAAATTCTTACCAGAATACAATCTCCTGCAACGCCTTACCAGCTGACTGACTAATTCCTATTCTGCATTTTACTTCCGTTTCCTGAATATAAGACGATATTCTGAGTGGCTCAGGCGAGTCATGGCAGTGTTTACACAAGTTCAAAGAACAGAGCTCACAAGCAAATGCACACAAGTCAAGTAACTCCAAGTGCTTCAGGCAGCAGGAGATAATCTCTAATTCAGTTAAAACTGGGCTCCTGCAGAGCAATAAGCTCCAGTTTTTGTTGAGATCGATTCAACTACTTCTAAAGGTATTTTTGTCCACTTCTTTCCTCAACCAAGAAGAGCAAGCACTTGACCTGTTTCCGGGACACCAGCAATACTGCTCTGAAAATGGTTGCTAAGCCGTTCACAGTGACAATCTTTCTGCTACTTTCTCTCTTTGCCTCATATTGGGATTATTTAGGAGATCACAAGTACAAAAGTGCTTCTTAATATTCTGCAGCTTAAGCTATCAATGTTCTTCTTGTTCTCAAATGCTGAGCATTATTTCACAGGTACAGTCTTGTGGGCACTGAAATTACAAGTTCTGATGTTGAATATAAATAACTTGACCTTCAGCTATATCCACAAATACGATCTGTATGCAGATGGTGTAAATAGTCTTTGAAAAGTAATGAACCCAACAAAAGTCTTCATCAATATAAAAAATAAATTATATTAAGTATTGATGTCATGCATTAGAATTCTACACCAAGGCACAGATCTGCACAGTGACTGCATCAAAAGGACCCACAGCAGGTTTTGGTTGCTCTGTGAAGCATAACTCAACTTACAATCAGCACTTCGTAAAATGGAATCTCGACTGCAGCACAAGACTGGCTGAATGCCCCAAGACCATAAAAGAGTACAAGAATTAAATCTGGATTTCAGAGGACTAAAAAGGTTCTTCAAAAGAGCAACAAAATGATCATCTTAAAAACAGAAGGGATCTGGGACAGAACCACACTGACCAGGTGCAACAGACATATTGGTTGACCGATTGGGCTCCCATTCATACATACATTCTTTGCAGTCTTGTTCTTTTAGATTAACAACAGCTCTAACACATTTAAATGAGTTTGAAATTGATCTCACTGTTTCTGAACATGTATCTCACTGCTAAGCAAAAGAACCATTCTTCTTGTCACTGCATAACGCACACACAGTTAGAACACTGAACATGCTGTTTATTTGGTAGGTGTATATTGTCAATCTTTGTTTTAATTATTATTGCTCCAGCAACAAACTGCACACATGAAGAATGGGTTACCTGGGAAGCCTTTGCAGGTGATGCTTGGAGTCTGCTGGAAAACACTGTAAAGTTTTGAATGGCTCGAGGGATGAATTCTGGGGCCAGGGGGTTGAGCACACAGCTTCTGCTGAGTTCCAGGTTATCTAGCTGCGTCCTGATCTCATGTATCGTGGCTCCGTGGAGGCTGCCATTCTTGTGACAAAGGAATATGAACCGTTCCCAAATTTTCCTACACAGAGAAAGAAAGAACAATCCCAGTAAGTGCTTCTTACGGAGCTCAAAGCTCAGCAATTCAAACCATGCACTTCTTTCTGAAACCAAATAGTGTGCATCAAACAGTTAGCATTTTAGCTTACAGCGAGTGTCATGTGTCGGTTGAACCCTAGTTATAAAAAGGACAATGTCTGTGTACTTTTGGTAAGGTTATGTTCCTGGCATGTTCTGGACACAGCGTTACATCGGCTGCAGAGGTAACCGAGCACAGCAGAAACCACTTTCCTTTACGGCCCAATTTTTTGTTCTCGTTTTTTTTTAAACTTAAACAATAGAATCAATAAATAGTGTTGATGCAAACTTAAAATCTGATGAAGTATTTGGCAAAACTCCTTAGCAAGAGTCCAACAATAGTCCGTTAAATCACAAAGCTTCAGCGCACAAATCAAGGTGCATGCATAATCAGTAGGAAAACAACACTATTCAAGAGTTAAGTTCACACAACACACCTATAAGACCATAGGAGATAGGAGCAGGAGTAGGCCATTCGCCCCCTTGAGCCTGCTCCGCCATTCAATGAGATCATGGCTGATCTGATTTCTACCTCAACTCCACTTTCCTGCCCTTTTCCCCATATCCTTTGACTCCCTTGCTCATCAAAAATTTGTCTAACTCAGTCTTCAATGTATTCAATGACTCAGCCTCCACAGCTTTTTGGGGTAAAGAATGCCAAAGATTCACGACCCTCTGGGAGAAGAAATTCCTCCTCATTTCCATCTTACGGGCAACCCCTTATTCTGAGACTGTGCCCCCTAGTTTTAGATTCCCCCATGAGGAGTAACATCCTCTCAGCATCTACCCTATCGAGTCCCCTGAGAATCTTGTATGTTTCAATAAGATCTCCTCTCATTTTTCTAAACTCCATTGAGTATAGACCCAACCTGTTCAATCTTTCCTCATAAGACAACCCTTCCATACCCGGAATCAATCTAGTGAACCTTCTCTGAACTGCCTCCAATGCAAGTATGTCCTTCCTTGAATAAGCGCACGAGAACTGTACGCAGTACTCCAGGTGTGGTCTCACCAGCACCCTGTACAGTTGTAGCATGACTTCCCTGCTTTTATACTCCATCCCCCGAGAAATAAAGGCCAATATTCTGTTTGCCTTCCAGATAACCTGCTGCACCTGTCTGTTGACTTTTTGTGTTTCATGGACGAGGACACCAAGATCCCTCTGTACCACAGCATTTTGTAGTATTTCTCCATTCAAATAATATTTTGCTTTTTTATTTTTCCTCCCAAAGTGGATGACTTCACATTTTCCCACATTATATTCCATCTGCCAAATTTCTGCCCATTCGTTTAACCTGTCAATATCCCTTTGCAGACACTTTGTGTCCTCATCACAACTTACTTTTCCACCTATCTTTGTATCAGCAGCAAATTTGGTCACAAGACACTCTGTTCCTTCATCCAAGTCATTGATATATATTGTAAATAGTTGAGGCCCCAGCACTGAGCCCTGAGGCACCCCACTAGTTACAGATTGCCATTTTGAAAATGACCATTTTATCCTGACTCGTTGTTTTCTGTTAGTTAGCCAATCCTCTATCCATGCCAGTATATTACCCCCAACATCATGAGCTCTTGTGCAGTAATCTTTTATGTGGCACCTTATCGAATGCCTTTTGGAAATCCAAATATACTGCATCCATTGATTCCCCTTGATCCACCCTGCCCGTTACTTCCTTAAAGAACTCAAATAAATTTGTCGGACATGATTTCCCCTTCATAAAATCATGTTGACTCTCCTTGATTGTATTATGAGTCTCCAAATGTCCTGCTACTACTTCCTTAATAATGGATTCTAGCATTTTCCCAATGACAGATGTTAGGCTAACTGGTCTATAGTTACCTGCTTTGTGTCTCACTCCCTTTTTGAATAGGGGTGTTTCGTTTGCAGTTTTCCAATCCACTGGGACCTTTCCAGAATCTAGTGAATTCTGGAAGATTACAACCAATGCATCCACTATCTCTGTAGGCACTTCCTTTAAGACCCTCGGATGCAAGCCATCAGGTCAGAAGATCAAGATGTCGAATCAATTGGGGTGGGGGTAAGAAATAGCAAGGGAAAGAAATCACTCAGAGTAGTATATAGGCCCCTTATACTAAGGAAGTAAAGGATGGTATCAGGTTAAAAGAAAAAGCATACAACATGGCAAAGATTACTGGTAAGCCCGAAGATTGGGAAAACTTTAAAAGTCAGCAAAGGATGACTAAAAGAATAATAAAGAGGGAGAAAATAAATTATGCGAGTAAACTAGCGAGAAATATAAAAACTGACAGTCTATTGTCGGCCTTTAGACCCATTAGTTTACCTAGTACTTTTTCTCTAGTGATCATGATTGTTTTTAGTTCCTCCCTCCCCTTTGCCCCTTGATTTTCTACTTTTATTGGTATGTTATTAGTGTCTTCTACTGTGAAGACAGATACAAAATATCTGTTCAATTCCTCTGCCATTTCCTTGTTCTCCTATTATTTCCCCAGTCTCATCCTCCAAGGGACCAGTGTTTACTTCAGCTACCCATTTGCTTTTTATAAACTTGTAGAAGCTTTTACTGCCAGTTTTTATATTTCTTGCTAGTTTATTCTCATAATTTATTTTCTCCCTCTATTATTCTTTTAGCCATCCTTTGCTGGTTTTTAAAGTTTTCCCAATCTTCGGGCTTACCAGTAATCTTTGCCATGTTGTATGCTTTTTCTTTTAACCTGATACCATCCTTTACTTCCTTAGTTAGCCATGGTTGGTTCACCCTTTTTGTGAAGTCTTTCCTCCTCACAGTGATATATTTTTGTTGCGAGTCATAAAATATCTTTTTAAATATTTGCCACTGCTTATCCACCATCATACCATCTAATCTGTTTACCCAGTCCACTTTAGCCAATTCCGCCCTCATTCCTTTATAATTGCCCTTATTTAAGTTTAATACAGTAGTTTCAGACCCAAGATCCTTGCTCTCAAACTGGATGTGAAATTCTATCAGGTTATGATCACTGCTTCCCAAGGGATCCTTTACTTTGAGATCATTAATTAATCCTGTTTCGTTACCCATTATCAGATCCAAAATGGCCTGTTCCCTGGTTGGTTCCCCGACATATTGGTCTAAGAAACAATCCCTAATACACTCTGTGAACTCCTCCTCAGGGCTATTTTTGCCAATTTGATGTGTCCAATCTATGTGAAAGTTAAAATCGCCCATGATTATTGCATTACCTTTTTTACAAGCCCCCCTTATTTCCTGATTTCTATTTTGCCCTTCAGTGTAGCTACTGTTAGGGGGCCTATATTCTACTCCGAGTGATTTCTTTCCCTTGCTATTTCTTACCTCCACCCAAATTGATTCGACATCTTGATCTTCTGAGCCAAGATCATTTCTCACTATTATACCAAGTTCATCCTTTATTAACAGAACTACCCCACCACCTTTACCTTTTTTCCTATCCTTCCGAAATGTTAAATAACCCTGAATATTTAGCTCCCAACCTTGGTCACCTTGCAACCACGTCTCTGTAATGGCCACGAGATCATACCCATTTGTTTCCATTTGTGCCGTCAATTCGTCCATCTTATTACGAATGCTGCGTGCATTCAAATAAAGAACCTTTAATTTTATCTTTTTACCATTCTTTCCTACCCCGGCCCCATTTGCTAGTGCACGCTTATGTTTGTATGCTCTGTCCCTTCCTGACACACTCTGTTTATCATTACCCCCATCACTTTCCAGTACTGCTTCCTTGTCTTTTTTCTTTATCAATCTAAACTTTGCCCCACCTGAGCCCTCCCCCCTCTATTTAGTTTAAAGCCTTCTCTACTGCCCTAGTTATTCATGTTTGCCAGAACACTGGTCCCAGCATGGTTCAGTTGAAGCCCGTCCCAACGGAACAGCTCCCTCTTTCCCCAGTACTGGTGCCAGTGCCTCATGAATCGAAACCCACTTCTCCCACACCAATCTTTGAGCCACTCATTCATCTCTCTGATCTGATTTACCCAGTGTCAATTTGCTCGTGGCTCAGGAAATAATCCGGAGATTATCACCTTTGTGATTCTGCTTTTTAATTTAGTCTCTAGCTGCTCAAACTCCCTCAGCAGAACCTCTTTCTTAGTCCTACCTATGTCGTTGGTACCTACGTGGGCCACGACAACTGGATCCTCCCCATCCCACTCCAAGTTTCTCTCCAGCCCCGAGGAGATGTCCTTAACCCTGGCACCGGGTAAGCAACACAGCCTTCGGGACTCTCGCTCTTGGCTGCAGAGAACAGTGTCTACCCCTCTAACTATGGTGTCACCTACTACAACCACATTCCTTTTTACTCCCCCCACTTGAATAGCCCCCTGAACCACGGTGCCGTGGCCAGTTTGCTCATCCACCCTGCAGTCCCTGCACTCGTCCATAAGGGCTGCAAGAACCTCGTATCTATTGGACAAGTGCAGAGGCTGAGGCTCCTGCAATGCTACCTCCTGGATCCCCATACTTGCCTCACTCGCAGTCACACCCTCCTGTCCCTGACCACGTGCCAATTCTACAGTATTTAGTCGAAGGGGCGTAAGGGGCCTCCTGGATCAAAGTGTCCAGGTAACTTTCTCCCTCCCTGATGCCTCGCAATGTCTGCAGCTCGGATCCAGCTCCTCAACTCGGAGATACTTACCGCAGATGTAGTCGCCCGCGACTAAACTGTCCCGCAGCTCCCACATACTGCAACTGCAACACATCTCCTGCCCTGTCATAACTATTTTATTTACTTAATTGATTACTAGAATGCCAATCAAATTATTTTTAGGTTGAACCAATTACTGGCCTTGTTTAATTTATTAAATTAAGTTTAGTTTTTTTAAAATTATTTTTATGCTATAAGTTACTTAGCGCACAGTCCTAAGAAAGAAGAAAACTGAAGAGATACTCACCACCAACCACCTACCTGCCTGCCTTACCTGTGACATCACACTGCAATTTGCTTTTGTTGTTGCTGTGACCCGCTCTCGGTATGCTCCTCTCTGCTGTCTAAACAAATGCACCTCACCCCTTACTGCACCGAATCCCCTCACTCACCAAATTCCCAATTATAGACTCTGTCGATAGCTGCTACTCCGTGCTCCCTCACTCCAAGCATTAGCAAAACCCTTCCGAATTTATGGTAGCTAGAATGCCAATCACCTGAGTCAGCCCCAGCTGACAGTAGATTACCAGTTCTAACCGGTCAACTAATTAACTAGGTGACCAACTGCCACTTCAGGCTGCTTGTTTACCACTAACTGAAAACTGCAAGTTAAGATTTAATTTAAGTTAAATGCTTGATGCCAAACTTAGTCAAATTTTAGATAAAGATCAATCCTTAAAAATCCCCTCACTTGCCAAATTCCCAATTATAGACTCTGTCGAAACCAGACTCCATCGATAACTGCTACTCTGTGCTCCCTCACCTGACTGAAAACTATTCCATGCCACCACCACCCTCCAAAAAAAAACTTCATGGTCTATCAAACAAAAATACTGACATTTAATTTCTCTCCAATAAATTCTAACCTTCTTGTGCTGCAAAATGCACTCGAACCATGAGTCATTGATGCAGCTCGTCTACTCATCTCAAACTAAACAACTTCTCCAACACCAACTGTGTTTTTTTTCACTACAAAATACTCCAAGCCCACGAATAGTGCACCTTTTTTTTAAGCAAAGGTGCAACATACAAATGACTTTCATATTACACAAAAAAAATCAGAGAAAGAAACACAGATGAGAAGAACGTGAGAAAGGAAAAAATTCAAAAGAAAAAGTAGAAAGGGGGGGGGGAAAAGATAAAAGAGGACAAGAGAATACTTTAATGCTGCTTGGCCATTCCTTGTGTTCACTTAACAAGCAGTTCAGTACTTTTAACCAAGTCCTGCTCTCGGATATTGGCTCCACTACTGTGGCATAGAATCCAACTCAGTAAGTTTACATCAGCATATTTACAGGAGTTGTACACATGCAGTGTAGTAAAAGATGGATGTAAATTACTTGCTTGCAATTAGAATGCACTGGACATATGCAGCAGCTGATAATGGAAGAGTCAGCTTGGTTTGGTTGGTAGCACTCTTGCCTCTAGTTGTGCGAGTTCAAGCACCACTCTAAGGTCACAGATCATCTAGGTCGACAATCCAATGTAGTACTGAGGAAGTGTTACATTATCAGAGGTACTGTACTTCAGATGAAACGTTAAACTATCTGCCTGTTCCAGTGGGTCAGATGGACATTGAAGATCCCATAGCATTATTTGAAAGAGATTTCCTCGTGTCCTGTCCAACATTTCCACTTCAATTAACAACACGAAAAACAGATGAATGGTCATTCATCTCATGATTGGCAACATGGCTGCTGCACTTGTCCACTTAACAGTCACTGCAGTTCAAAGTAATTCATTATACGTGAAGCTTTGAGATGTTTGAGAGATGTGATAAGGCACTATATAAATGTCTTTACCAAACAGATGACATTTTAGGGAAAGAGTTACAAACTGTAATCTAATGGATGGGTTCAGCTGATCCAATAAATAATTAGTGAAGCTCACGGGCTGCAAAAAGCTCTAGTGACCCCAAGACTGCATACGAGGATTCTGTTTTTTGTTTGTTGGCGTTGGCACACAGAAGGCTTGCATTTCTGCATAATCATATATAGCCAACTCACTGATTATGAGACATGTGTCCAGGTCCCAGCTCCGAAGGTTGGATATCGCAGTGTTCAGGCATGGGCTTGCAGCTTCACTCAGTGTCATCATACTCTTACTGGATATTTGAAGGGTTCAAAATAAAGATCTATTTTTTTTTATTCATTCATGGGATGTGGGCGTCGCTGGCAAGGCCGGCATTTATTGCCCATCCCTAATTGCCCTTGAGAAGGTGGTGGTGAGCCGCCTTCTTGAACCGCTGCAGTCTGTGTGGTGACGGTTCACCCACAGTGCTGTTAGGAAGGGAGTTCCAGGATTTTGACCCAGCGATGATGAATGAACGTCGATATATTTCCAAGTCGGGATGGTGTGTGACTTGGAGGGGAACGTGCACGTGGTGTGGTTCCCATGTGCCTGCTGCCCTTGTCCTTCTAGGTGGTAGAGGTCGCGGGTTTGGGAGGTGCTGTCGAAGAAGCCTTGGCAAGTTGCTGCAGTGCATCCTGTGGATGGTACACACTGCAGCCACTGTCCGCCAGTGGTGAAGGGAGTGAATGTTTAGGGAGGTGGATGGTGGCCAATCAAGCGGGCTGCTTTGTCCTGGATGGTGTCGAGCTTCTTGAGTGTTGTTGGAGCTGCACTCATCCAAGCAAGTGGAGAGTATTCCATCACACTCCTGACTTGTGCCTTGTAGATGGTGGAAAGGCTTTGGGGAGTCAGGAGGTGAATCACTCGCCACACAATACCCAGCCTCTGACCTGCTCTTGTAGCCACAGTATTTATATGGCTGGTCCAGTTAAGTTTCTGGTCAATCGTGACCCCCAGGATGTTGATGGTGGGGGATTCGGTGATGGTAATGCCGTTGAATGTCAGGGGGAGGTGGTTAGACTCTCTCTTGTTGGAGATGGTCATTGCCTGGCACTTGTCTGGTGCGAATGTTACTTGCCACTTATGAGCCCAAGCCTGGATGTTGTCCAGGTCTTGCTGCATGCGAGCTCAGACTGCTTCATTATTTGAGGGGTTGCGAATGAATCTGAACACTGTACCACTGTACAGTCATCAGCGAACATCCCCATTTCTGACCTTTTGTTGCTAAAGGTGTGCCCTTCTCAGCCAAAATTCAATACTGACATTTCCAGAATCGAACCAGAATCCAAATCTACCCCATTCTGAAGTAGCAATGAGATAACAGAGCCAACAACATACCTATCATTTATATTATACTCTATATCTCCCATGGCATTGCACACAGAATTATGGTCAAGTGTAATCTTCATTCCAAGAGGGGTTGAAGAGTGAGGGATAATTGTACCAGGACCGCAGAAGTAATTCAGCTCCCACTTTAATGCCATACAGACTGTCCTTATTCTAATATTATCGATTTTATATTATTTCTCCATATGTACTTAATTTTTATCCATCAAGCCCACCACCGTGGAAATTTGCCCCCCGAAAAAAATCTCTCCCAAGGCGCTTACAGCTGCATTCTCAAACTCCGAATTGCCTAGCATTTGGCCCTCCATTTGTCATGATAACCCTTCAGTTGTTGATTTGCTCAACAATTGCTTCACGTCCATCTTAGATGCTCTCACTCTCGGCAAAATATTGAGTCTCTTGTCCTGAACATTGCCTCTGGTATCGCCCCCATTCTCGTCCCCTCACGTCCAGGGGGTGCAAATTTGAGTGTACCTGGCACACAACTGGCATAGCCATCCATCGCCAGATCTAGCTTGATCACATCAAGTCCGACTGGGTTTCATTCTCCACTGCCAAAGTGGCATCCTGGAGGGCAAAGATACTCTCCGGCTCCTTTCCTATACTATCAATTGCCTTCTTTAACCACTTTCCCCGTGTCCGCTCCATCCTTAGCTTTATCAACAAATGTGAGGGGCTCACGAATGAATTTGTCACTATCTGATCTCCAGCTCCTAGCAAACTATGCCACTGACAATAATAATGATAATATTTGCATTTATATAGATCAGTACATTTTCAGCAGGTCTCAAAGCGCTTCACACAATCAATTACTGTTACGTAAACAAATGTGGAAGTCATTCTGTGCCAGCAACACAAGTGCTGTGAGCACATAATTGTGCCGCATCACAATTTGTCATTGACAAACAGTGCAAACTGCTCATAATATTCTTGCTTGATCACTGAGGCATTGGATCACTGCTGTTTGATTCCACAGTCCTGCATAATTAAAATTACGCAGGTCTCTTATGATAGAAAGGGCATTCATTACTCATCAAAAGTTTAAACATCGTATTGGTAACAATATTAGAAATTTATCGAACATTATTCTCGCAGGTAGGAGGCAATTATATTTTAATAAGTGAAAATACATGAAACCAAGTCATCAATGGCAAGTTCTGCAGAAGAACCTCACCACAAGGACTAAAGATTATCTAATGAAGGATCACTTCATAGCAATCCAACCAGGTCCAACAATCAGACTTGATTGGGATTCCTATTCTCTGTCAGCAATTTCTGTCCTCATTCAAACTTTGTACACACTTCCAAGCAACTTTTGTTTTAAAATTCTGTTTGACCTTTTTGGTTCTTGTTCATCTGTTTTAACTTCCCATCTTCACTTACTGTTGATATATCTTCTTTTTCATGGCCATTCCTAGCTGCAGAGTTTTGTAGTACAGCTTCATGCTGTGTAACAGAAGAATTCTCTTAATGCTTTACCAGTGCTACAATAACACCAGGTTGTCCTGGACCATACTGCAGCTTAGGGGTCAGGCCACGTACCTGCTCCCTGTCAATAACACACTGTAGCCAGCCACGAGGGCAAACATACAACCTGACTCATCCTTCAGTATTCCCACCCTCCAGTGGCTGAGCATTAGGGCACTGCTTTGTGTCTCGGTTGAGAACATTGCTGAGATTGAGAAGTCATAAATAAGAAAGCGGGCATAAATGATTTTCACCAATTCCAGGAGACAGCATAGGATTAGGTTAGATTATTTCTGCACGTAATGCCAACACTGGATTCCAGCACTGCTGCATGGAATACCAAAACTGGGTTTAACACTCCTACATATTTTAGTTTAATATTTGAACATAACATTCTTGAGTGTGTTAGCGTGGATTTTGGACTTAAAACTGCATGTTGAATCTTTAAGTCTGACTCCGAGTGGTGATTTTTTCCCACAACAAGTGTAATGCTCATTTCTAATCCCATTTTTTTCTTCAGTCGGGACACTACAATAATTCACCGTAAAGCAGTATACTAAGCCCTTAGTTCTGCACAAGAGCAATAAAAATGAATCCCTTATTATACCCTCTTTTGGATTGAGTGCTATACTCCACAGACGATCTCACAATAGCCTCTTCGGTCTTCAATCAATGCACTTCAGCACGACTTGTAACTGTCATTAGTATGGTTTCATTTTATTGAGAACACTACCTATTTTTTCAAATTATGGCTAGCACAGAACAAGGAAAAACCTGTCATTGAATCAAGGGGCTGAAATGATCTCAATCAACAATTCAAGCACTATTCCCCTGACTTATGTCATTCAAACATCTTGATTATTACTGCTATAGTATGAAATTGGCCACTCACAATCTGAAAGCATATGAAGTGCACGATGATAATGGAGTCATGGTGCGCTTCAATGGAATTCAGGTAATTTTCCTACTAATTAAACCACTTCAGCTACATCAATACACTCTGTGTTACTTGCACATCCTTACTGCAACAGAAAACCAGCAACTCACCGGCATTTTCCAATGGAACAAAGAGCTACCGGGTCTCCAACCACTGCCACAAGAGATTGTGTCCTGGTGAGAATGGTATTCAGCATCCTATAACTAGACAAGAAACCGTACTCCAGGTCCTCTGTGGACTCCTCCAGCTGAGCATCTCTCCGTCTCACAGAAGTCGGCGGTTCTTTGTAAGTGTGCCGTGTCCTGACTGTGCTCAGAAACATCACTCGGAATTGTCTGTCTGTGAACAGCAGGAAAAACAATAGCTTTTGTGAATTTACTGCTCACGAATAGAATCTGAAATCATGACACACATGCTAGTTTTAAAAAATAACTTTTAAATGGACTTCATCCTCCAACATAAAATTCCCCCAAATCATGACATTAGAACTCACTCAGTACCATTTAAACCGTTTAAATTTATAATCTTAATTCCATAATTAAGGTGTATTAAGATCCCACATTAAGTTTAGCTTATTTTCTATGTAAGCAAAACATGTTTAATATTCAATTGGCATCAGCTGCTTGTAAAAATGAAGTCCTGGCCACCAGACAAATTCACATTTTTTTTTAAAAATCTGGTCACGGCTTGGTGTCCAGATACAAATGTTTGAAAATTCCCGCACTTCTGATCACATCTCTCAACCTACGATGAATTTAAAAGGGTTTGCACAACTGTGGCTCCAGCTACTTACCCACTTCTATAATCGTGGGATATTAACTTGTTTTTTTACTAAACAATGTCTTGACATGTGACACCCGTCGGCCTCTTATTGACTATCTCAGTCTTCAAGGGACGATCAGGGTGTTTACTGTGCCAGTGCACTGATGTCCCTGTTCCATACATAACTAGGAATGAGAGACTGACATTTGCTGCTGTATGAAGAACACAATCCTCAAAGCAAGGCCTAGGGATGATCCTGGTTACCAACTCTGGTTAGACGTATTCCTGGAAGTTTCATCACATGACCTCCCGCCTCCAACTGACCTGCCCAGTTAAACAGACTTTATTTTTTATGTCCTTCTCCAATATTTTTGTAACTAACAAACAAAAATGAAAAAGATACCTTTTTTTTTAATGCCCCTATGATTTTTCTCCCAGGTTGCTGGCAGCAGTGCCCTGGAGATGAATCTTAATTCCTGGAGACTCCAGGGCAATCTGGTAGGGTTGGCAACACTATCCTGGTCCCTTTAAAGTAATCCAAAGTGCACAGCGGTAGTTTCTTCTGCAGCCGAAAATTTCAAGACCAAAGATGCACAAGCATCGCAACAGCGACATCAGCATTGCACATACAGCATGCGACGTGCTTGCTGACGTCACGGATGGGACGCAGTGCATTTTCAAACCTGATATTTGGTAAGAAAACAAATGGGAAATTTCTGGGAGGTTTTTTCAAGTTCAGGAGAAATTTTTTAAAAAACAATTCACCCAAACCCGCCCCCACAAGTCTGAGAATTTATCAGTGAAAATCAGTAAAAACTGAATTTTTCATGATCCCTGAATATCAGTCACACGGGCACTTTTATTGTGCAATTCTAGTTTGATGTTGCAGTGCAGACTTTCACCTTTCTGCCGAAACAAACAGAAAAGTCCACTCAGCACAGGCTGTAATAATGAAGTTGCTTAACGTAGATTACTGAATAATTTAAATATTTTGCTGCAAAAATCAACTTTGAATTAACAGGAGCATAATGTAAAAGATATATATACTGTGATAATATATCACAATCCTGCAATTATAATGCTTTTGTTTCATCACAAAGAACATTGGATATGCACAAGGCACGTCAGCTTGGCCCATTTGATAGGTTTGAGAACGTTATACAGGCTGTCACTCCAGTGTAGTACTAAAAGAATGTTGCATCGTCAGCGGTGCTGTTGTTTATCCAAGACATAAGCCCAAGGTCCTGTCTGCCTGTTCTGCTGGATGTTATAACACTACAGCGCGAAGAGCAAAGAACTGCCTGGTGTCCTGGCCAACATCCCTCCATCAACCAGTTCGTGCAGCTCACTGCTGTTTGAGAGAGCTTGCTGTACTTAAATGGCTGCTGCTTTGGTTTCAATACCAAGTCAATGTTGTTCAAAAAGTAAGCCATTGTGTGATGTACTTCAAAATATTTGATGTAAAGATCTGTTTGGGGGAGGAGAAATTCTGCTGGAGTACAGGGCCTCAAAAATGGGAGGCTGTAGGACACACACATACACACTCAAGACTATTAAGATTTTTATCATTTGTGAATTGTTCTTATGAGCTTAACACGTGTTTCATTCCACTGATCAGTGGGGTAATATTTTCTTCTCTCTCCTGGCTATAAATGTCTCACAGGAGTAACATGTGACACTGAATCCATGACATATGACATACATGAAATCTGTAACAAGCACCAACACACATTGGGGGTGGGGGGGGCGCGGGGATAGAAAGAATGTCTGTGTGCTGTGCCTTTATGAAGAGCTGGTTTTCCAATGTTGTTGCACAGAGGAAATCATCCCTATTTGTTGGGGCACAATATAAGGAACCTGTCAACTTGGCTCAGTTAGCAGCAATCTCACCCTACTCCAGGACTTGGTCATATAACCTAGGCTGCCACTTGAACACACAAAATCACAAATTGATTGCTGTCCAAGAACAGAATGAATGATGGCTGCTTTTTAGCAATAGACACAACACTTCCATTAACATCTGAACAGATTGCATCTGATGCAGCTGTCGTCTCATCACCACTGTCAGCCCCATTATTAAATATTTATCTGTCCCTTCAGGCTCCTCTATCAGTAAAAATAATTTAAAGAGGATTTTACAAATGTGTGTTTACATTACAGTACATGACTGCACAACTGCAAAACAAACGGAATGTATAGGAGGCGCTTACCAAGACTCAAGAGCATTGCTTTGCGTTTAGGGTGTAAAAGGTGCACTCACGTGTACAATACATAAACAAGGGTACCAGCATTCGCACACACACACTGGTAGCATTTCAACTCTGGATGAGAAAGTTGTGGGTTTGAGCCCCACTCCAGGACTTGAGTGCATAAACTAGACTGACACTTAAGCTGCACTGCCAAAGTTGCCATCCTTTGGTAAGATGTTAAACTACAGCCTCATCTCCCTGTTCAGGTAAACATTAAAGATCTTGATACACAACTGTAAGTAGAGAGCCTCTCTGTTCCCTGACCAATATTCATCCCTCGACAAATACCACAAAGAAATGACGAACTGCTGATTTCTCTCATTGATTGTGGATTGTTGCTGATTCCACAATCACAGGCTACCCCTTTGGTACCTCGCCCAAGCGGCCATTCTTTGTGTGAGCGTAGACCATGAACAGCAACAGGCTTTTCAACTGTGAGAAGCCAAAACTGATTTTTCCCTCACCCAATGTCTACATAGGCATGCTTTCTATCAGCAAATAGCAATCAGGAGAGGGAACCCAAGCTTATCTTTCCCTCTTCCTAGCTCAGAAATCACTTTAGGTGGCAAAAATGGCACAAATAATGTAATTATGGCACTGTCAACGTGGCTTGAGAACGTTTGTGTGACTGAAGTTTTGACTTTGCTGACTGAAAATGGAGATTTGGTTTCCATTCAATAAATCTCAGCCTGCCTCAGGCTTGCTTCATGTAAATATCAACCATCTGGTTTGTATAAATGTTGCATCTGGATGGCTGTTGCCTTCAATCAGCTATCACAGCATTTGGCTACAGCCTTTTTTTCATATTTAATACTGACTGTCCCAAGCTGGTAACTGCTTGTTCATTACCTCATCATTGCATTTGAACACATCACTTCCACCATTCAAACCCAAGATTTATGAGGAAAAAAAACTAAACCTAATCTTCCTAAAAATGGAAGATGAATTCAATATTTTAACTCAAAAATTTGAAGTTCATTTTATCAATTAGGGATCACCTGGTTAAAAATTTTACTTCAAAAGCAAGGCCCTTTCTTGAAAACATAAAAACATTTTAATTTGCAATTTTGGAACTTGGAATCCAGTCTATTACTTCATTAGATGGGCAATTCCATTAAACAGTCAATGCTGGTTCAGTCAATTCTGGTTATATACATCCTTCTTTTTGATCATCCAAACCTATTTTGTAGATTTCATTTGAGTATCATTAGTGTAACTTAGGTATAATTTTCATCGAGGATAATTTGTGATAACCAAAATATCTGCAGACAGAATGTGCAATTTAGCATCTTGGAAGATCAAAATAAAATATTGTAATGAGCATCATCTCTGTAGTCTCAACACACTCTTATAAACTCATGCAAACCAGCTAATACAAAGCCTTTATAAACTAACATCAACTCAATATTTCATTTCCTGGTTCATTTTGACAGCAGAGTGAAGGGTGTAAGCAATGGCATGAGAAATAAACACAAACCCCAATTCTGCCTTTCCATCTTTATGCCAGAGTGATGAAGTACAAGGAAGCAAGCACACATCTCTCATAACACAACCACAAGTCAGCTGTACTATGGAGATGCATCAGTCATTACAGTTCATAACGTGCCTGTCCTAGTCCTGTGAACAGTGAGGGAGTCAATGTAAGCGATTGCCTCACACTGTGAATGTCACCAACACAAAAGGATAGATGTGAAAATACACAAGCACATTTTGCCAATTTTATTCATGATATTCAAAAAATACCATTGTTTCCTTCTGAAAAGGATGACCTCTTTTAAAGTAATAAATAACATGCAACACTTTTAATAATAAGAAATGTAGCTCCTGTGTCTGGCCTCCTAGAGTTTGAATGTGCAGTTTTTCAGAGGTTGGTGTAATGATCCAGTATGCGCATTTACAGATGTCTTTTTCTTCACCAAGTGTCAATGTCCAATATTGGTTTGAGTATTAATTTAGACACATTCACTTAACAATGGGTGTTTGACAATGCATCAGTTAGCAGCTGGGTTTGAGGCACACTGCTCCAGGCAGGTAACTGAAGGTGGTGTTCCATAAGTAAACACTAAGCTGCTGCAAATAATACTTTTGTAACCTTAAGAAAGTTATTCCATTTCAACATGGATTCAAGGAACTGTGAAACAGGATATAAAATATGATACAAGAACTTAATTGTTGGGGCACACACAAACAGGTGATGGGTTAGCTCCCAGCTTCGTGCATCCAGCCTGCCATGCCCCTCAGCCACTAAGAGACGAGTCCCAACAGGATAACTTCAAAATCTGTCAATTGAAACATATCTGGAAAATATTCTTCAAGAATCCCCAAGATGGAAGTTTCTCCAGTTATCTAATCATTCAGGAGCAATTTACAGAGGCAATTTTTGTACCTCACTCCAGGAGTACAGCAAATAATACAGGCTGACACCCCAGTCCAGTTCGAAAGGAGGGCTGCATTGCTGGAGGTAGGGATACCAACTCTCCAAATTGTCTTGGAGTCTCCAGGAATTTAGGATTCATCTCCCAGACACTGCTGTGAGCAACCCAGAAGAAAAATCATCAGGGTGTAAAAAATATTGAAGATAGGCTCTTTGACTTACAGTCAAGAATCATCCAATGGGAAGGTGGTGCACTGTGAGGATAGATGTGTCAGGCAACCAATGGCAGTTGGAGGTGGGAGGTCATGTGATGAAACCTCCCAGAAAATGTTCAGCCAAAGATGGCAACCCCAGTTGAAATGTTGTCCTTCAGATGAGAAATCAAACGGAGACCCTGTCTTCTAGTTTGTGTGGATCCCACAGCACTATTCAAAGAGAAGCAGTGAGTTCTCCAGGCCAACATTTCTCCCCCAACCAACACCACCAAAAACAGATTTAATCTCAATGCTGTTTGTGGGATCTTACTATGTGCAAAATGATTGCTGTGGATGCCTACATAAGTTATTGTACGTGAAATGTTTTAAGACTGTGGAAAAATTGATTTTTTTGCTCATATTGAATTTCTTTAACTTGTATTTTTGTATTGCTAGAATAACATACAAGGGGTTAAATCCCAAAGCCATGGAAAGTTTTCTCGTCATCGGATAGTTATGAGCTGAGGACAGACAGTTGTCTGGGAAAATGCTCAAGGTGTTTAGGCGCACACAATAGTGATCTGTAATGTTCTCTGCTTAATCATCCCAGGAGCTGTTATTTGCAATCCCAAATATTTTGTGCTATTGTCAAAGATGGCCCACATTGTTCCTCAGAAGTGCCATTGGGACACCTTGCTGCTTACGGTGTTGTTCCATTCAATTGGCCCAGTGTAGCACATAGTTAGCCAGATAACATGTGATCCTTGGTCACAGTTTAATAGGTAGGCCCCAACCTGAGGTAGTAACTTTGATTGACAGCTGTTGTTGAGACCAATAAGAGAGCAGGACCTTGACTGGGTGGAGCTCCCTATAATTGACAGCTCAATTGGCAGAGAATTCCCCTCCGAGATTTACATTGGCAGTCTTGGGTTGGTCAGAGAACCACCAGTGTTTATAACTTACGGGCAGCCTTTTGGCTATTGGCTGCATTTTAAAAGTCTGGACAGCTAAACTAGGGTGGTATTGCTCGAGAGTGTTTACAGTAAGTGGTTCTCTGTTTAAAGGTCCATATTTAGAGACAAATCAAGATGCATCTTTGCTGTTTTATATAACAAGTGCTGGGAGACATAAATCTCACTTTGTGCTGTTTGTTCATCTATCCTATGTGAATAAAAGCACTTATTAGATCCAAGCCCGTGACTCGATTCAGTAAAATTGTTTTTCTGGACCGCTGTTCATGGGGAGTGGTTGGTGATGCTTAACCCAAGAGAATATCTAATGTAATGACACAAATACATGATAATTGTTTGATAAACATGATAAAGTGCTATACAAACACGAGTCTGACTATATCTATAACATATTCACATTTTAGAATTAGGCTGTGACTTCAAGAAAAAAGCTCCTGGAAAATAATACAGAAAGCCTGGGAAACCACAGCAAGCCACTCAGCACCTGAAATACTTCTAAGATATTCAGCAACCAAGAACAGCTGGCACACTTGTCTGCTTATCATATTGTGTCACAGATTGTCCTGTGCATTTACACTGATTTAGAACTGAAGAATTTAATTTTAATAAAATATTTGTCTCGCCGTTCACCCCACCATTTCCTGTAACGTATAAATCACTAGAATGCATTTATTATTTTTGCATATTTATTAGCCTGTGCACGGAGAGCTGAAAATTCCTGAACCAATATAAACTTTAATAACTGGATGATGAATGTTTTGGCGGATTTACTAGCAGTTTGCTGAAAGCAATTTAACGCACAATCAAACTATCAAATAAATAGCAAGCCTGGCCTTTACAAACAGAGCAGATGTAATTGTTACAAAAGCACTGTGTATTGGGACCGGATTTGAAAAATCAAAGCATTTTTGGAAACAAATACACACAAAAGAAACACTAATAAGCAGAAATGAAAACAGGCAATGTGAAAGGTCTCATGTCCTGGACAGTCTTGAAATAGAGTAAACGACACAGGTCCTGGTGTAATAAATTTATAAAAGGTGCTTTTAAGATGTAAAACTGCAGCCAATGGCAGATGCTGCTGTTCTCTTGCCATTGGCTGCACTTGGAAATAAAAAAATGCTAAATTATCTTGTTCTTACAGCACCATTGAGACATTTTTCGTGGGTCTTGTGAACTGTTGCAGAATTTGTCAATCCGCTTTGGTACATTACAGTGCCGAGAGGCTGATAAAGCAATCCTCTGCTGAAATTAGCCCAGCAATGTCAATAAATACACCATATACAATCAATAGCAATGATCTCACAACAGAGTAACCCAAGAAATGTATTTCTTCAGTGGCCAATTAAGGTGAGCTCCTAATATCAATAGCCACAATCCGGGAAGCAGTGGCATATAGTGCAATGGAATGCACGGCAGCAGCTGCTCTTTCTGGGAGTTTGTTCCATGCACTTACTATTTTATGGGAGGAAAATTTCTTCCAATCCCAAGCCCTATCTGAAGTTTGTAAGCTTGTACTTGTGTCCTCTAGTCCACAATAATTTCCAGCTTGTCCTTCAGTGCTTCAAGGATTTGGCTTTGATTTGAACTATGCAAACCCAATGTCAGAGAAAGGTATGGAGGAGGCAGTACAGTGCTCCATTTCTCTGAGGCCGGGTTACATCGATTAGTCCCTGCACTACAAGTTCCTGACGTTAACCGAGCAGCTTGAGGAAGGAAAAAAAGCAACTGTGGAGGTAAGCACTTGCCTACAAAGATGGGAAAAACAATGAGGAAAAATGCATTAGTGCACACATCCCCATTAACTTGAAGAGTGACACACACTGGGAACAGTTCGCACACCTGCATGTTCTTTTTGGAAACGGTAGGTGGCAAATAACATTTCTGGAAATTTGTTCATATGCAATATCAAAACAAATGCCTAAATAAAATTAGCAAGTCAAGTTTCTTTATATAGTGTGTGTACAATACTGTCGATAAGAAAGCTGCTAGCCTCCCAAGTTCTACTGTACATCAGTTTCAACTCATCTAGAACACCTTTGCTCATATCCCATCTCACACTAAGTCTCTTACTTTTCACACTCTCCTTGTCAACTTCTATTGTCTCCCCACCCTCCATTGCATAAAATTTAAAAGTTTGTCCTTGTTTTTAGACCCTCACTCCACTCTACCTCAATTTTTTGCAGCCCATGTCCCGTGACTACCCTTTGCTCTTCCGACTCTGATCGACTATGTCTGACTTTCTCCCTCCACCATAGCCTCTCGCTCCCAACTTTGAAAAGTTTCAGTACTTACTGCTTTGATTGTGCCTTCAATTACCTCTCCTAACTTCTCTCCCATTTCCAGCATGTCCTGTTTCCTGTAATTCACCTTTGATCATTTGTTATGGGAAAGGCACAACGTAAGTCTAAGTTCTTGAGTTTTTGTTGAATAGAGCAATGTATAAATTGACATAAGTTAAAAAATAAAACAGAAATCAGACCGGACAATTACATTAAGTCTTCCAAGTTGCCAATTACAGCGTGTCACACAACAATGTTAAATTAATGTCCCCCCATCAAACAACATTTACCTTTGGATCAGGGAATTATCTTCCATTCCCCTCCCTGCAACCCAAAACCAATCTTCAAACCTTAACAGATGAAGTCAATTTTAATTTTTGAATGGTTACTCCAAGATGGCTTCAGGGGATTAGTAACATTTAGTTCCATTTCAGTCCCATCATGTACAAGCTCTTCCCTTTCATACTTTGCCAGCAGCCAATTTACTCAGCACAGCACAACATGCTGAGTTTAAGTTTTTTTATAATTGATAACAACAGTTTTAAAAAAATTGCTCACGGATTTGGTCAAAAATTTATATCCTGGAGATGTGTAAATTCTGCGGTTATTCAAAATGGAAAACAAACAGCAGCATGCAACTGTGCATCCTGGATTAAAAGCACTGATGTAGAACACTAATCATGGTGTACAGTCAAATCTCAATATATGTGTTACTGGCTCTTGACGACATAGTTATTCTGATCACAGCATAACAATGAACTGCAGATAAAAACAGTCAAGTTACAGGTCACGGCCCCACAGTCAGTTAGATCCCTCCCTTGGTGACTCAACTTAAAATGCAAATGATTTAAAGGGCATTGCTGCCTCCCAAAGCACCTCATCGTCAACCAATCATTCTGCTGTTAGATTATTTTTTTAAAAACACACAGAAATGTAATTCACACTATGCAGCACAAACCTCCATAACATAAGAACAGGAGTAGACCATTCAACCCCTCAAGCCATCGTCATGCAGGCAAACATGACTTCCACGACTGAACAGGCAGACAGGGCTTAAGTTTACCATCTCAACCAAAAGCCGGCACCTCTGATAAGGTAGTACTCCCTTAAAACTGCACTCAAGTATCATTAAAATAGGATCCCATTGCCACACAAGTCAAAATGGGCACAGATTGACCTCATCTGTAGTTGTGCACTGGCCCAAATAACAAATAGAGACACGCAAAAACATTATTCAAAGACAATATGGCCATCACCCTTCATATAAATGTATGCAAGGACACAACAGTCCACATCTGCTAAAACAAACTGGAGATGAATTCTCCAAATTTTATTTTATGCAAATTTCAGATTTAAAATATTAATTGATGTGTCTTTTCTATTAATTAATGTGTCTTTTCTACACTGCTCACTTAGACAACACCTGTGTTTAGCAACAGTTTTTTTGTGGCTGTTAGAAAGCAATCAACGATTATTCACCGAGAATGTATTAGTTATCTCAGTGGAAAGGTTGAAGAGGATTGCAGTTCATTTTTCCAAGTGAATTAAACTCAGCCGGAAGATACATTTGAATTATTAGATTTCTTCTGACTGCCCATGTCAATCACAGCGTAAAGACAGGAACCATCTGACAATCGGGAAAGAAGAGAAGGTGATGCCCGACAGCACAAATGAGCCTACAGATGGAACAGGGAGGCAGCTCACAGATGGAAATGCAGTGAGATAGGCAGCTCCTCATGGTCTGAAAAAGGGCCAAGAACAGTTGGATTTCCCCTCGACCCCTCTATCCCATAAAGCTGCTAAACCTTTATTCACATTCATACCAAATCTCATCAACTCACCAATACTGCTGCACTCCAAGACCACCCTCCTCAGTCGCCCTGGACCTCTCTCTCCTCACCACCACTCCCAGATCCCAAGACGCTCTCTCAGTTTTCCCAAACTGCACACTTAATGCTTCCAGAGCCCTGTATTATCCCCTATGTTCTGAGATCTCAGAACCTCTTTTCCCAATGCTCCCAGGAGTGCTCTATCAGCCATCCCAGAATTTCCAACTCACCATGAGCTACACAATGTATAGTACATTGCTATAGTATATAGTACAATACATATAATAGATGTAGTTTTCTTCAAAAAAAGAGTGACACCATGCACTAGTAGTTTTAAAACATTAGTCTTAGCCCAGACAAAATTGTTGAGGATGGTGAATGTTAATATTTCTTCCTGTGTGCATTCGTGAGGCTTCTTTCTAATGACAAGGAGCAACGTATCAGTGCCACACATCAGGATTTTGTTTTATGATTTGATCAGAAATTCCTAAGGTAGAACTGAGGGATAGCAGTTTGCTGCACTGGAGTTCAATTCTTGCATTTAATGTGGTCATTGACCAAATCAACACTCTGCACAATACAGTGTAAACTTGGGTTTCAGCACAGTCCCTAATCACATTGTAAGTTCACATCCTTTCCTACAATGTCCTTCAAGATGGTAGAGTTGGGGGATGGGGAAGAAGTGATTGACTCCGTATACCTTGCTTCCAAGCAAGTGGTTACACAGCATCATTGCTGGAAGGTTAGGAAACAGGTTTCTTGGGAGAGAAAATGCACGAGGGTCAAAGTAAAATGTCACATCCTTTTTCAGAAAAGGAACATTATATGCTGGTCAGGTATGTATTTATTTGGAACTAACTGTGTGCTATACACATCACACTGATCAAACCTTCCAGCCCCACCTGAGTGTGACATAAGGGATATTTCAAAAACCTGCTTGAAAAGGGCAAATCCTTGGTGAAGCCAAGGTTGGGAGTAATTTGTGCAAATGGAAATGAAGAGAGGGGATTTGGGAGGTTCCCTCTGGGATTTGGTTCATCGCTCTGAAATCATTCCAAGTGGGGACAAGTTAACATAAAGACTCTGGAGATGATTTTGTTCCCTACTCACACAGCCACATTGTATTTATTCCATGCTGTGCAAGTCAACTTGCTTGGACTCTACTCTGGCCTGAATTGTCCAGCTGTTACTGTAAAAGAGACCAACACATCACCATTGGAGCTACCAAGTCACTCAACCTGAAACCATCCTTGCTATGATTGTCTTGTGACCGATACTACCACTGTCCAATGTTTGATTTGGCATCAACACATGCAACACTGATGACTTTGCCTAATAGCGCTATTAAGTTCCAGGATTTCTTGTGATTCAGCAAAGTTACCTGGACATATGGCGTTCGAATGGAGACAGATCAGAGGCTGCCAAAATCAAAAAGGTACAATGTCTTGTAATTACCACACTGTACCCAACTGTTCGTAACTGACAATTTAATCAACCTCATTATAGATCTGGATTGCGTCAATGGCCAGCAATTAGCTTCAGGCCAGAACAAATGCTCATTAACCTATCATAACCTTGAAGAGACAGTTTGTTTAGAATTGATTTGGTATTTTTTTCCAGCACAAGGGATACACAAATCAAAACCAGGTGGTAACTGCTCCCTTCTAAATTGTCAAACAGTATTTTTGGGGGAACTATTACAACATGGATACAATTCTCTGCTTTTCAATTAGTGTCCAGTATCACAGCAATAAACTCACCCAGTAGGAACCATCACCCATTCATTTGCACAGATTAAAATGTCGTTTCCAGCTCTCTTAACGGTTCCCCGTCCCAATCTGACCTCTCTGCCCTCGGCCTCCTACACTGTTCCAATGAAGCTCAACGCAAGCTCGAAGAACAGCACCTCATCTTTCGTTTAGGCACTTTACAACCTTCTGGACTCAACATTGATTTCAATAGCTTCAGATCATAACCACTGCTCCCATTTTTTCGGACAGCGGGTGCTGGTAATGGTTCTGATGTTGCCATTCACAGCTCCTCCAGACCCATCTTTTGTTTCTTTACTTATCCCATTACAACCCTCCTTGCCTTGCACCATCATCCCTTTTGTCATTTAATCACTCCGGCCCTCCACCCGATCACAGACCTCCCCTTTTGTTCTTTCCTCCCCTCCTTTCCCTGGCTCTGTACTTGCTAAAAAACTGTTTAATCTTCAACTTCTTCCAGTTCTGACGAAGGGTCATCGACCTGAAACTTCAACTCTGCTTCTTTCTCTATAGGATGCCGCCTGACTTGCTGAGCATTTCCAGCATTTCTGTTTTTATTTCTCTTAATGGTTCATTTGATAAAGTTGTATAGCTCAGCTACATGAAGGTTCCAGTTATTGCCAGTCTGACCACATCATGCATATTACAATTTTCAGTTTCCCTAGGTTAGGATGGGCACAAAAATGAGGTGATTCAGCTTTTGATCAATATCCAGTAATCTGCTGGAAACTACATGCAAGAACATAACATAAGAAATAGGAGCAGGAGTAGGCCACATGGCCCCTCGAGCCTGCTCCATCATTCAATCAGATCATGGCTGATCTTCGACCTCAACTCCACTTTCCTGCCCGATCCCCATATCCCTTGATTCCCCTAGAGTCCAGAAACCTGTCTAACTCAGCCTTGAATATATTCAATGACTCAGCATCCACAGCCCTCTGGGATAGAGGATTCCAAAGATTCACAACCCTCTGCATGAAGAAATTCCTCCTCATCTCAGTCTTAAATGACTGACCCCTTATCCTGTGATTATGCCCCCTAGTTCTAGACTCTCCAGCCATGGGAAACAACCTCACAGCATCTGCCCTGTCAAGCCCCCTCATAATCTTCTATGTTTCAATTAGATCACCTCTCATTCTTCTAAACTCCAGAGAGTACAGGCCCATTCTACCCAGCCTCTCCTCATAGGACAACCCTCTCATGTATGTGCATGTGTGCACACTTCTGAGAGACAGAGACAGAGACAGAGAGACTTATACTTGGATGTGATACTTCCTACATTAGAACAAATGCTCACTGCCGAGGCTCATCCATGAAGAATGGTTGCTGTTTGGCCGAAGTACCAGAGAGTAACATGCTTCTGAAGCTCCCCCAACACCTTCAGAAGAGGGGAGAAAATGCGAGGGATTTTTAAAAAAATTATAAAAATGGCTCTCCATCTTCCATTCCACGCAGGCACCTATTCCCAGACCTCTTATATTGTATAGTCTAAACAGTTGTTCTGAAGTAATGAGTGCTTTGAGGCGATTCATCAAACAATTTTCCCTGCCTCCCTGTGGAGAAGACCCTGGCCTCGGCCTAATTCCTTATTCTCCGCTGAGAGAAGGAACTCAATGCAGATGGAATCAGAGTTCATGATTCCCTAATTTGCGACTAACCTTTTGAAAATGGCAGTTACTACTCAACACTGAAACAAATTAACTATTGGACGTTACTGTAAATTTAGGATCATTTCGCTGTGCCATGCAGTGTCCATGCCCACAATTTATCACACATTGAACATTCTTGTTTATAGACAAGCACACTGCATGGGATGCTTACTCATGTACATCTCTCCTCACAGCACTTCAAAAAGGTCTTTATAAACTCAACAATTAAATTCTATTCACAGACGACAGATGTAAAATATCAAAAAACAGATAGTCTCAACACATTTGGTGAAACACAATGATTGTTAGCCCTCTGAGGTTTCTTTGTACAAAGTTAATCTAACAGTAAATATTTGAGATAAAAAGAAAAACTGCAAATTTTAGAAATGTGAAATTAAACAGAAAATACTGCAATACACAGCAGATCTTTGAGCATCTGAGACCAGGCAAGCTAACAGTTCTGACAAAGGGTCGCCACCTGAAAAATTAAGCTTTCTGCTCTTTTCAGATACTGCCAGATCTTCTGTACTGGCAAGTTTTGTGAACGATGTTTAGGGCACTCACCTTGTATGTTCAGGACCTGTTCAACAGTGACATCATTAAGTTTCTTTTTCTGCATCTCTGCACGGATTCGCATGGCCTGATTGGCATATGGCGTCACAACTCCTATGCTATTTTCATCCAGCTTCCCCCAGGCCACGGGCCATCTCTTCTGCAATTCTTCCACTTGCTCAGCTACTTCCAAAACCTGAAACAGATTATATTTAAATAGCTTGTTCACTTTCCTCCAATAACTCCCTCCCACCCCAAACCAAACAGCTATGCATAAAATCCTCTTAAAAATGCTACTGCAAGAAGGCAAGGAAGCAACATTACTTGGCAGTGACCAACTTGCATGGATACTGAGAATATTTCCGGTTTCAACTTATTTAAAAGGGGCATAGATGCTTTAATGGTTAATTTGGACAGGCTCAGTTCCTAGATCGGCCTACTCTGAAGAGTATGCTGCTCAGCATGATAAATCTGCACCACAGACAACGCGATACTGACGACGTTGCAAGCTTTTCCAGTCAATACATGCTTTTTGAAAAGATAAAATTAATAGTGGCAGATGGATCTTGCACCATTTAATAACAAGGTAGGTGGTCATTAGGTGTCTCTCAGCCCTGGTGGTCCAAATAAAACACAACCAGTATATAGCCTGTTTAAAAGGAATCTATACATTAAGTGCAACTGCTTCCTCACTGTAGTGTCCATTAACTCCAGCTTTGGCACCATATCTGATTCAACAAAAATGCCTTTCACCAACCTCTGATGTATATGACCTGTGTTCCATTTTAAGAGGTTCAACTTGGCGTAGATTCTACGGAAAATGAGAAAGCTCAGTCACCTTGACCTTAGACTCAGCCTATCCTGCCAATGGAGATAGATGTAACCAATTAATATCCAATGAAGGCACCGGTTCATGACTGGTTACTAACCAAGGCTAGACAGTTCTGTCCCTAAAGAGGGACAAAGGGAGGTGTTTCCAAGGACCACGACATTCCTGACATTCATTCAAATGGAACTGTTGCCTACAATTCTGCCTGAACAGTACGCAATGCACTTCAAAAAGTAATTAATATCTGCTCCCATGCAAAACCATTTATCTCTTTTCCTGTAATGAGGTCTCTGCTCATCTCCTTGTCTCCAATTATTTCTGTTTATCTTCTGTCTTAGAATGGCTGACATGCTTGCGTATAAAACAGTTGCTGCACTTCAAAGTAATTCACTGCATGAATTGCTTTGAGACCTTTTGCTGACGTGATAAGGTGCCAAATAAATACTAGCATTTGTTTTCCCACACCATCTCCTGATTTCTCTCTCTATAGGCCCCTTAAATACTCCCTTTGTCTCTGGATTTCTATCTGATTTTAGTCACTCTTTGTGTTCCTCTCTTTCCCTTGGCCTCGCCTTTTCTCTGTCTCCCATTCACAATGGATGCTTCTCGCACACTTTACCTCCTCTCTCAAGGTCTTTTTACCCTCACTAAACTTCTCTCACTCTGTCTTCACAGCCTTTCCCTCTACATCTCAAACTTGATAACTTCCACCCACTGCAGGCCTAGCCCAAGTGCGTATACATAAAATCTTTTGTGTCAAATGCTCGTCCAGGGACACCTTGTCGTCGGGTTTTCCACCGTCCCTTTGGGTGAGGTGCAGTTACTGAGTGAAGTGGCTCAGAGGTCAATGTTTGAACCACCAGTTTCAAATTTACATTACAATACACATTGGTCAAATTTACAGAGGATACCAAACCAGGAAGGGCAGTCAGATCACAGGAGGTAGCTCAGAAAATACAAAATAAGTTGGACAGAATATCTAAGTGGGGAGAACAGTGGCAGTGAAATTTAATATGGACAAGTATAAAGTGCTGCACCAAAAATGGACAAATGCTCCATGAATGATGTTGAAATAATTAAGGATGGAGTTGAGAGACCTCAAAGTCTTAGACTCAACAAAGCCGATAGAATGAGCCAAAACAGATTACAAGTTAGAGGACGTCGTGATCAAAGTGTACAGTGCTCTGATCCAACTGCACCTTGAGCACTGTGTCTAATCCTGGTCACTGAGACACAAGGGAGACACTCATTGGAGGCAGTGAAGAGAAGAGCGACTCTACTGCCAGAGTTATGAGGAAAGATTGGAGAAACTTAGGCATTTTTAGTCTGAAAGGAGGCATCTGAGAGGCAATCTTCAGAGGCATATATGATAGTTGTAAGGAAAAGGCATATCCTGAAAATTACTTTAAGCTAAATCGTGAGAGTAGGACAAGGAGACAGGTTCAAACTAGCAACAAGGGAATTGATGAATAATATCAGGAAGTTCTTCACAGAGAGTGGTCAACACATTGAATGGAAGAGTGGTGGAGGTGAAAACCCTACATAACTTGAAAAAAAACAATTGGATGCTGGATTTCTGGCTGGATGAATCAGGGCCAAACATCCTTTCACTCACAAAATGATTACATTGCAAATTGCAAGATAAAATTATATATGTATATCTTAAACTCTATGTATATATCACACACTTGTACTGGAGTTGTACAGATAAGACAAGAGAGATCCCACAGACATGCCAATTACATGCTCAGAGAGGCAACATGAGTTACAGCTATAGACGTGCAACATTTGAGTGCCGCAGTTTACAGCAACTCCACCTGCTGGCAGGTCCCAGCATCCAGCTACACAATGGGGCTTTTAAACCAACAGCTCAAAAACAGTGCATCTCACCGAGTGAGAGATAGAATGGGGGTAGTGAGAGCTGGAGTCCAATATCAACTTATGAATAAATATCCAGGAGTGAGAGCCAGCACCTCAACGGGCTCAGGGTCACTCTCACACTTGGTGGGCAGAGAGTGAGCAACGCTGCTGCGAGATAGTGGCCAACCCGAGCATTTTGCTCGTATGCAGCCAGCCTGAAAGCAGCTGCACCCACCTGCCATTATTTAAGGCCCAGGCCTGCTGTGACTATTCATTATCTCTGTTTATCAGTAACTATTAAAATGATGCATCATCATCATCCAGAACCTCTCCATTGGAACTGGAACCTAAATTTAAACATTGGTGTCTAATTGATCTGACTGTAATATTACAGTCGCATGATTTCAAAAGACCAATCAGCTCTTCAAAATGGGACAAATATGGAAAAAGGATGGACAGTGGACACTTTTATGAAATAGTCTATGATTGGTACTTTAGAGCATTTCCAGGTCAGCCACAGCCCTAGAGTGGCTAGCACCCTCAAAGATGTGCTGGGTCACTACATTATTAAAATGCTTCCACTAAAAATCATGTATTATGAAGTTCTCCGAATATTCTGCTGTTGAATTATAGATGGCAAGTGTGTAAAAATACTTTCAACAGCAATACCCTTTCTAATTTGGAAAAGCAAAGCAAAATATTTGGAAGTCTCTAGCCTTATAGCAGAAATTTGCTCTCGGGATGCCTGCGACTTTGGGGCACAAGCTCGTCACGAATCTGCTCATTTGATATCGACTACAATGGCCCACGACAGTAAGCGGATCTACAGAATCCAGTGGTGATTAGCATCCTCGATGCCGATCAATAAGAAGAGAATGGAAAATTCAATTATGGCCAGGTATAGAGGGGTGTTCAACCCTTCTCCAAAAAAGATGGATTACCTTGCAGCACTTCTCTTACAGTTTCCATAGTTTAGCTTTAGGCATAATTAGTGCTTTTAAAATTTTGCATATATCAAAGAAAGAGTGGTTAATGGAAGAATGATAGTTTGCCACAGTAAGTTATGACTTCCTCAATCTTTGCAGATAGTTGAACTTCCATGTACAACTGAATATACAGTCATCCCAAACAGCAAGTAAGAAAGACATGGTCCTTTTGAGAGTTTGAATACCATGTCAGTCGTGGTCTTCCCACCAATACTTTGTAAATAGCCTCATACTGGAAGCAACCCTCACTTCCTTCAGGACACAAATAATAACAAGAAAGCTAAGCACACAAACAAAAAGTATGAGATCAGAGAATGGAGAATAAAAATGGAGGCTGAAATACATTCAAAGAATGAGGAAGACACACATCAACAAGAGGCAATAAGCATTTTGACTCAATGGGGGTAATTTTAACTTATATTGCTGGGCGAGAAAGAGATGATAGAATGGGTGTGGAAAAGAAAACTGGGCGAGGCGTAAAACGGACTGTCGATCTGCCATCACCTGTTTCTCACCGGCAATAAAACTTAAAATTATCCCCAATGAGTCACCATATGTTGGTGAGTTACAACAAAGTAATGCAGAAAAAAAAACAAGAGGTGGAGATTCTATGATTTAATGTGGAGACCAGCTAAACACTGGTCATCTCGAGTTGTCAGACCAGACAGTAATGGTTCGACAGTGACACAATTGGAATGAGCTTTCACTTTTCCTCAGGATATAGGGCAGGTAATCCAATCAGTCTAGGGATAACATAACAAAATGCATCCTGCAATCCATTTAGCTCAATGCTGCTTAATAATGGGCTTAATCTAATGTTTCGTTACCAAATGAAACAGTGCTTGTGTAAGCAGACGTCCTTGGCTCTATGTGCAAAGCTAACACTTTGATCGATAGGGACATTTCCCTTCAAGGAAAGTGTACAATGGGTGATAAAATTTCAACACTGTTAATTTCCTTGGGTAAATGAAACTCAGACACAATTGTAAGTAGGAATTTAGGATTTTGTATTGTGTCTTGCTGAATCACTTGCAGCAATTACATTCCTGGATTGGTTTTTGAAAGCATCCAAACTAGTTTTCCATTATCTGACCTCAGGGATCAATTTGGAGGAGTGCAGGGAAATTACTGTGACATACCACATTTTTACTGTAAAAGGGAAAATATATTCAAGTCAGGGGAGGTTGCCAAGCAGATACATAATGAAAAGTGCCATTCCACCCCCACTCACCCAAGGCAAAGGGAAGTATTCAAACATAAATCACTGAGTGAGTCAGAGAGCAACATAGGTGGAGATATGGAAGTAGTAAAGAAGTGGTGCAGAAAGGAAAATTAGAAAAAGAAAAGTTCAATGAAAAGGTGAATATATACTACACCAACTAGAGTGTGCGGATTCCAGATCATCGTATTGTTGGCAGCAAGGCTACAATGTATGGCTCCAGATCAAAACAGGTAAACAGAAACGGTATCATCGAAATCATTCCACACCTCAAAAGTGTAAACCACATTATAAAAATAAAACTAGGCTCCCCTGTAAAATCTGTATTTCAGAGAAATTATGCTAATTGGATCACATATATAAACACAAGGAGAATGACCGTTCCAACAGACAGCGAGAAATTACGGATTATCAGGCAAAGCAGCTGGAAGAGCCATAATCATTATGTAAAACAATAATCTTTCACAGTTCAAATCAAGATGTGGAGATGCCAGTGATGGACTGGGGTTGACAATTGTAAACAATTTTACAACACCAAGTTATAGTCCAGCAATTTTATTTTAAATTCACAAGCTTTCGGAGGCTACCTCCTTCCTCAGGTGAACGTTCACCTGAGGAAGGAGGTAGCCTCCGAAAGCTTGTGAATTTAAAATAAAATTGCTGGACTATAACTTGGTGTTGTAAAATAGTTCAAATCAAATGCAAGATAAACAGTCGTTTATAACATTTTTCATCACTGCCCAATGTAACTAATCTCATTAGACATCTCCGGACAAGATAAAAAATGAGCCTCCTCCATCTCTTGCTCAAATATATTAAATTAGTGTGGAACCAGCCAGTGCTAACCTCAGAACAGTTGTAATAGCTGGCGCTGTTTCTGTCTTGTACGTCTGCTCCCCAGGCCACGCAAAACGTGAGGGGATAAAAATCTTTGTGGGTTGGCTGTTTGCCGTTAGCTGTGAGGTTCTCTCTGTAAAACAGTTCTGATGCAAGACTAATGAAAGAACAGCAAAGAATGATTATATTAACAGACAGTTACAAAAAATACAGCACTGTTCATTTAACCCATGTGCTACATAACCTCACTCAATTAATGAATTCTAATGATTTCAGTTCTTGGATGTTTCATTATTTCTGACATTGTTGAGCATTTGCTAAGTAAGAAAAATTTCTATTTTAACGAATGAAGTCTCAAACTATTAATGCTCCAGCCACACATCCAAAAAACTGGACTTAATTTTTAGCAGCTAAGAATGGAAATAATTTATGATTGGGATGCGGGGAGAGCAGAGTGGAATGGCAAATGTCAAATATAAAAAAATGTGGATGTGAGTTTGCAGCTCTCATCCTCCCACATAAGTTCCCAATCTTATCTCAACAGGAGGTGTGGCGATGTTGGTCTCCAGGACACCACATGGTAGCAAAGGGGAAAGAGAAGAAAACAAAATGTACTGTGAATCTGTTGTGCTCTTTTTATGTCCTCTCGAAATAGGGGAGCAACTTATGAATCAGCATAATTTCACAGGATTCTCACAGTAAGAACAATCATAAAATAGCAGTGTGACTCACAGCACATTTTATGGCAGGTATGTAAAACCTTTGTGAAACCTTCTAGTTTAGAACTATGACTCTCTCAAGTTCCCAAACTCAACATCATTGAGAAGCACTGAGTAGAGGCGAGGCGCTTCCCCAGGGTGGAGGAGAAGAAAAAGTATTGTGGGACAGTCACGCCCAACAAAGGGAGTTGAGTGATGTTTGACACCTTTAAAAGGGAGCTGCGACATTATCGGTTGAGGGGGGAAATGAGGGTTAGAGATATTAATACCACTGCTTGGTTATTTTCAGAGGAACTGAAGAAAGAACTGTGGATTCTTGAAGTGCGAGACCAACAGGTGTTATGGGTGGGGAAGTCGACGATGGAATATTCAGACATGGAGTCTGGATGGAACAGGCTCAATGCCCAATGGCCTTCTTTCCCCACTCTGAACCTTATGTACACTGTGAATTACTCCTGCCTTGTTCTTGACTGCTGGTTTTAGAGCAGTACTGACAGACTTCAGAACTGTGTGGTTGGCCACCTGCCCTCAGATGACATAAGCAGCAATCAGACCAAAAAATATTGCAAATATCACCTTTTAAAACAGCAGTTCCTCTTGATCTCTTCGTGTATATTATGTAACTGAGCTATACGGAGTAAGAAGGTCTCATGTTTGATCCCTGATATGTGCTGGGTTGGCCACTCTCACATGAACAGTACGTGGGTGTTACAATCAACCCCTGCCTCCGTGGGCTAAAGTTCCCACTCCTGATCTCTATCCAGTCAGTAACCCTTCTGCACATTGGATGAGTATAAGAAAAGTCCAGGCTGTGATGCCCCCACAGTAGAATGGCCCACCAATTCTCAGACATGAATGAATGTCTTTAGAACTATACTTTAGGATAAGTCATTATCAGGAGGAGGAGATGGGGGAAGGGGAAGGGGTGGAGAAAGGAAGAAGGAGGCAGGGGCGAGTGAGGAGGAAGAAAATAGGGGAGGTGAAAGAGGAGAAAATTCCAGGAAATTGAGTGCATAAAATGCGATTATGCATAAATTCATATATCAGCATTCCAAAAAGAAATTAAAAGTAAATAAAGCTGCCCCATTTTAGACTACAGATTATGATGATGTCAGATGATACTGTTTTTGACAAAGTGCAGCTACAGTCAAGTAATAACAATGGTAACCAGATCTCATAAACCAGCTCAGAAACAATTCGATGTGGCACACTGTCGAACAGCATGACAAATTTACAAACTCAGACACATTACCATAATTAAAAGGCATATTCAGACTAAACATTAAATATACTGGCAGAAAGGTTTCAACAATACCTGATGATGGCTTCATGTGATCTGTACTGTTCTGATAATGATATATGACAGCAGAAGTCAGGTGGATACAGCTGTGACAAGCGCTTGATCAAAGAAATGTGGAGGTTTCGTTCTCGAGCAAATTCGCTGTATACGACAGGATTAAGCTGGAAGGCAAAATGGGAGTCGGTTTATAGATTTAAATCAAAACTCTTAATTGAAGCTACCAATTAAGACAGCAAAGTACAGATTATTTTGTGAAACAACCAACATGCGCTTTCCCCAATGGCTCAGCAAATAGGTGAGCCAAACAAACCAGGAACGTTCCAGGCTCAATTCCCCAGTCTATGCTAAGTTAGCTGATCTGAGCCAAATGAACCAGTACAGCATTCACACATTTCCTGAGTGCAGAGACATTGCAGCAGTTTACACCTCTGGTAAGGAATAGGAGGTAGTGTGAGGGAGGACAAACTACTAATAATGGAGAAAATGCACGTTAGAAATATTTTGTTATACCATAGGTAATAAGAATTCCATACACGAAGAAGGAGAAATGTTAAATCAATCAATAATAGATAAACTTTTATTTTAATGCATTTTCATCCCCTGTTTGCACTGTTGCATAGAGGATTAAATGGTGAGGCATTTCCACTGATGTTCTCGGCTGAATTTTTTTTTGTTGGGGGGGGGGGGGGTGGTGAGAGGAGAAGAAGTGATGACTTTCCTTTCCCCTCATTTTGACAAACCATATCCCAACTCGGTCCCATCAATCCATCGCATTTCAGCAACTAGGTGCTGCAATAAATGGCTACACACCAAAACCAGCCTCCCTTCCCCTTCTGTGGAGAATAATAGGAATAAAATCCTATTCTATCATTTAATGGCAGCGCGCCTTGCAGCTTCAGTGCACGACCATTGCCTCTTCGCATCCTAACCCAAACAATGCCTGATATAGCCAAAATCCTCTGCATGGGAAGTTGGCAGAATCTAGGAATGAGATGTTTCCATAGCTACCAGCAATGCTCTGCAATTGTCAGGCAGGAGGCATGATTCAGTAGGTTGAGTCAGTCTGTGTCATTTCTTCCTCTCCATCTACCTCCAAGATCGAGCTCCTCATATTTATGTGTTGACAATCAACAGAGATTGATTTGCTCAGTTTTCAAAATGATCCTCCCGCATACATCATGTCAGGACTGAAGCCGGCAAATTCTATGGGGCTGCAGGAAGAGGATGTCTCCCAGTGGCTGATGAGACACATATGAAGTGCCTCCACAAAGGGGAAAAGGCTGCCACCAAATGTTCTCAGAAGGCGAAGGCTGTCCCTTCACACCCCACAGAGGGGAACAGGTTGCTCCTTGTCCTCAGAGACAAAAAGGAGCTTCCATATGAAAAAAAATGAGGAGAAAGGGGGAATTGTCATATAGACATTTTCCCAAAGTGAATTTTGCTGAAATTTGGCAAGCTTTTATTTTTACACTGAGTTATTACTGAAGCCTCTGAATAGGCAACAACAGATTACAGTGCATTTGTGATCAGATTTACCTCTTATCTTTTCCACCGAATACTTAAAACCTGCTTCGGCAGTGTTTACATTATACGAGAGAAATGAGTGAAGAGGCTAATCCAAAGATAGAGAACAATTACCTGGAGGAAAATCCCCCGATAACCAATAAAATTGTGTGTATGTTATTACAGTATAACTGGCCAGGAACTTTTGCCTATGGTATTGAGCCAGTTAAGAGATTCACAGCTGAATCTTATTGTAGTCCAAAAGCAGTGCTTCAGTCGACGTTTTATTCAATTCTGCTAGGGAAATCAGATCAGGTTAGCGGCAGCTTTGAGCATTTCGAACAGCTGCCATTTACTGTAAAAACACTGCATTGTCTGAAGGTTCTCAATTTTTTTTAAAATGTATCTAATGAGAATAAGACATTTCAGTCAGACATTTCAAACTCTATTGCTTTCTTGCAGGACAGGCATAACCTAAATCAATGCATACAGTGAGTTAAAATCATTGAATAAATCTTAATTGGCCATTCCAATGCTCTCCTGGCTGGCCTCCTAACTTCCACCCTTCATAAGCTTGAGCTCATCCAAAACTCTGCTGCCCCTATCCTAACTCATACTAAGTCCCATTCACCCATCACTTCTGTGGTCATTGACCTACGTTGACTCCCGGTCCAGCAACGCCTTGGTTTTAAAATTCTCATCCTTGTTTTCAAATTCTTCCATGGCCTCGCCCCTCCCTATCTCTGTAACCTCCTCCAGTCCCACAAGCCTGAGACCCCTGCGCTCCTCCAATTCTGGCCTCTCACACATCCCCAATTTTAATCGCTTCACCATTGGCAGCAGTGCTTTCAGCTGCCTAGGCCCTAGGCTCTGGAATTCTACCTCTCTCTCCTCCTTTAAGATGCTCCCTAAAACCTACCTCTTTGACCAAGCTTTTGGTCACCTGTCCTAATATCGCCTAATGTGGTGCAGTGTCAAATTTTGTTTGATAATCACTCCTGTGAAAAGCCTTGGGACGTTTTACTACGTTAGAGGCACGATATCAATGCAAGTTGTTGTTGTTCATATTGAAGCATGATTCTCAAATCACAATATGCTTTATTTTAGGAATTATTTCAAGAGGTTGAAGACAACAGGGTCAAGTAGCTGAAGTTGAATTTTAACTGCCAGCCCATGCAATACGACTTTGGCTACAGCAATGTGACCATCTTGGCAGAGGACTTACGCCTCGAGTGGCAAGATTCAACCAGCAGCCATAGCAATGAGGAGGGAGGGACCTAATGGAGCCACCCACCTTATTTTCCTCCAGGCATGCTTACTTACACGCCACCCTTTTGGAGAGATACCTGAAGTTAGAAGCAGGTCTTGCACCACCATATTATGTGCTAGGGCTTCAAATGCCAGGTCAATACAGTGAAGATGATATAGGATACTTGGCCATGGTCGCTATATATACACACAGAGACAATGGAAGAGGGGAAACAAACACAGCTCCGGGTCTAAAATCAACACGCTACGAAACAAAGCCAAAATCTTAAACTTCTGATTTTAAAAAAGATCTGAAATGATTAAAAACGTGCTGTGAATTGGTGGGATAGATATGAAAAAGCTCTTTGTGCAAAACCAGTAAAGAACTAGATAATCAGCCAAAGGAACTTCAAACTGAACAAAAGAGAAAATGCTTTGCACTCAATTAACTGAAAGAACAAGTCTTTGCCATCACTCTTTTATTGCGGTTACATCTCATTGTACAGAAGAATAGATGTTGTTCCTTCAAGAGTTTACATGCTTGCAGGAGCTAAGCAAACCACATGGATTTCCTCAGCCTTCACAGCACATTTGCCTTGTTCTGGAATTGCACCTCAGTTCCTTTTCTCAAATAAGCAGCCATCTGCACAGCAGAAAAGGTTATCTTTCTGTTCCTCTGAAATCCCTCTATTTATCACCGAGATGTCATTTATCAAGATAACTGTCTTTCCTCAACTACCGTCTCTGACTCCCATTCCCCACCCCCAAAGCGCTCTCTACGTTTTGTTCCCACTCCCACACCAATCTGTCTCAGATACTCCACCCTCAAGTGTCTATTTGTATTCTTCCTGCCACCTGGTACAGCTCAGGTCTCTGTGGCTTGCTGCTGATGTTGCCAATGCCTGGATTCAGCATAGTTTAATGAGAATGCAATCAGAAATAAGCATTTAGCAGAATGAAAGGACTCAACCAATACTTCATGCAGCCAGAGATTGGCATAGACATAGTCTATGTCACTTGTGTGTGTTCCAAGTAAATACTAAATGCACCAATAGGTGTACAGCTTCAGAAATTACTTGTTTCTTTTAAATAATGTATTGCTACAAAATAATCAAACTATGCATTCAGGGCAACATGGAACAAAAGAGCCACGCAAAACAAACATTTGGATTCCGTCTCCTTCACCTTTACAATGGCCCTGAGCTCCCCTATGCCTTGTGGATAAAGACATTGCCCTTGTATAGGACAAGCCAGAAAATGCCATGTTTAATTCCCTTGGAAAACTTTGTGGTTTGAGCAATTTTTCTGATTATGAATGTCCCGGTTTTCAGAATATACAGCAAGCTCAGGAAAGCCCTGCACTGTAGCAAACAGCAAGGGGGTAAATAAAAATATGACGAACTCTTAGCAAATACCTAATTTTAGTAACATCTTCACACCACTGTGATGTAAAACTTAATTTTGATATGGCAAAAGATTATAAAAATTAAGAGATTTGTGTAACTGCTGAAGCTCTCTTCTGTAGTTGCTCCAGGGCAATGTTATCGATACCCTTTTTGCCGCGGTGTGCTAATTAAACATGCATCAGGATAATTTAGGTTAAGCAATTAATCTGCATTCGCGAGATAGGACAACATTCACCCAGCATGATGATTTTCTGACCAGAGGCAGTCATGGACTTCTATCTCCTGCCAACTGGAGGAGTCTCACTCCCAATGCAGGATTCATCCAGTTTTTAAGCCTCTCCCTCCACATATATCCAAACAATTACCATGCATGCATTAGAACAGTATTAGCTTTTAAACAGTTAGCAATTTAGATTTTTTTTCAAATAATGATTCTCATCAATTCTACATAGCCATCAACATTTTAATGAATTGTTTATTTTCATAAATACCTCATTTCCCATTCCATTTCCCAAATCTGGAGAAGCATGCTATCCTTTCTCCTTTCCCAGCTAAGCAGCTGGGAAAGGAGAAAGGAGAGCATGCTTCTCCAGATTTGGAATCATCTGGTATAAGGATGGACAAACGGCCTGGAGGGTGGGGGGGGGGGGCGGAGGGCGGAGAGAGGAAACGAGAACCTAGCAGAGATAAAAAAAAAGGCTGGAGAAGGTTGCAGAGGTAGAGTGGGCGAGACATGGTGGGATATGTAGTTGAGGATTTTAGATTTGGTCCTTTGGGCAACGAACAGCCAATATACGTCAATGAGAACACGGATGATGGGTAAACAGGGCTTAGAGCAGGATGCAGGAGGTGGAGTTTTGGACAATTTGAAGTTTATTGAGGGCACTGGAGAAGTCACATCTAAAGATCAACGTCATAAATAAGGGTTTCAGTGGCAGTGGGGGTAAGGTAGGAGCAATGTTGCCAAGGTGAAAGTAAGCATTTTCAATGACTGGTAGGAAAGGGGTCTGAAGCTCAGCTCTGGATCCAAGTGAACATCAAGGTTGTTTACAGCTTGGTCCAGCCTAAGTGAGCAGCTAGGGAAGAAGGGAGAGATAAAGGCGGCGGCAAGGCTGAGGAGCTTTTGCTGGGGGTTGAAAATGATGGCTTCAGTCTTCCCACGGTTCAACTGGATGAAATTCTGGCTGATCCACCATTTTCATTAGTAGGAACATAGGAACAGGAGTAGGCCATTCAGCCCCTCGTGCCTGCTCCGCCATTTGATAAGATCATGGCTGATCTGTGATCTAACTCCATATACCTGCCTTTGGCCCATATCCCTGAATACCTTTGGTTGCCAAAAAGCTATCTATCTCACATTTAAATTTAGCAATTGAGCTAGTATCAATTGCTGTTTGCGGAAGAGAGTTCCAAACTTCTACCACCCTTTGTGTGTAGAAATGTTTTCTAATGTCGCTCCTGAAAGGTCTGGCTCCTACTCCTAAAATCCCCAACCAGTAGAAATAGTTTCTCTCCATCCACCCTATCTGTTCCCCTTAATATCTTGTAAACTTCGATCAGATCACCCCTTAACCTTCGAAACTCTAGAGAATACAAACCCAATTTGTATAATCTCTCCCCGTAACTTAACCCTTGAAGTCCGGGTATCATTCTAGTAAACCTACGCTGCACTCCCTCCAAGGCCAATATGTCCTTCCGAAGGTGCGGTGCCCAGAACTGCTCACAGTACTCCAGGTGCGGTCCAACCAGGGTTTTGTATAGCTGCAGCATAACTTCTGCCCCCTTGTACTCTAGTCCTCAAGATATAAAGGCCAACATTCCATTAGCCTTATTGATTATTTTCTGCACCTGTTCATAACACTTCAATGATCTATATACCTGAACCCCGAAGTCCCTTTGGACATCCACTGTTTTTAACTTTTTACCATTTAGAAAGTACCCTGTTCTATCCTTTTTTGATCCAAAGTGGATGACCTCACATTTGTCTACATTGAATTCCATTTGCCACAGTTTTGCCCATTCACCTAATCTATCAATATCGCTTTGTAATTTTATGTTTTCATCTCCACTGCTTACAATGCCACCAATCTTTGTGTCATCGGCAAACTTAGATATGAGACTTTCTATGCCTTCATCTAAGACGTTAATAAATATTGTGAATAATTGAGGCCCCAAGACAGATCCCTGTTGGACTCCGCTAGTCACATCCTGCCAATGTGAGTACCTTCCCATTATCCCTACTCTCTGTCGCCTTTCGCTCAGCCAACTTCCTAACCAAGTCTGTACTTTTCCCTCGATTCCATGGGCTTCTATCTTAGCTAACAGTCTCTTATGTGGGACCTTATCAAATGCCTTCTGGAAGTCCATATAAATAACATCCATTGACATTCCCCTGTCCACTACTTTAGTCACCTCTTCAAAAAATTCAATCAGGTTTGTCAGGCACGAACTACCTTTCACAAATCCATGCTGGCTCTCTCTGATTAACTGAAAATTCTCGAGGTGTTCAGTCACCCTATCCTTAATTATAGACTCCAGCATTTTCCCCACAACAAATGTTAGGCTAACTGGTCTATAATTCCCCGGTTTTGCTCTCTCTCCTTTCTTAAGAAGCGGAGTGATATGTGCAAATTTCCAATCTAGAGGGACAGTTCCTGAATCTAGAGAACTTTGAAAGATTAGGTAAGGACGCGAATGGAACTGTTCTTAAATTCTCAGTTGACATGAAAATGTTCCAGAGGTGAATTATTTAGGCCAGATCAACAGGTCACAGGCCAATCGAGAAAGGTAAGGTCAACCGGCCCATTTGTGGCAGTTGTTTTTAAATGTGGACAAGTATAGCATTTGGGATCAAGAAACTTCAGGCATGTTCCCACCATGCAGGATTATCTGTTAAGGGTAACGGATCAAGAAAGAAACCTGGAGTAATTGTCACTAAATAGAAGTGCACAAGCAGTTTGAGGTGACTACAAGGAAAGCAAGTCGGGTTTCAGGTCACAGAGGATGAGAAGTTGTGTGGTGCAAAGGCTAAGGGAGGAAAGCGGAGAAGACGTCTCAGTGACAAATCATAGAATCACAGGCATTTACAGCACAGAAGATGGCTATTCATCCACTGTGTCTGTACCAGCTCTTTGCTAGAGCAATCCAAAACTAATCCCACTGCCTCGCTTGCTCCTCATAAGCTTGGCATCTTACTCTGCTTCAAATATTCACCCATTTTCCCTCAAAAGATGCATTGATCTCTCAACCACTCCGTATGGAAAGCATTCCATGCTCTAATAAATCTCTTGAAAGAAATGTCTCCTAGTCTCCGCCTCAATTTCAACAACAATTTTAAATTAATCGCCTTTTGTCATTGACTCACCAGAGGAAATAGTCTTTCCCTATTCAGCCTGTAAAAACACTTCATAATTTCCTTTTTTTTAAAAAAAGTTCATTCATGGGATGTGGGCATCGCCGGCAAGGCATTTATTGCCCATCCCTAATTGCCCTTGAGAAGCTGGTGGTGAGCCGTCTTCTTGAACCGCTGCAGTCCGTGTGTTAGGTAGGGAGGTCCAGGATTTTGACTCAGTGACGATGAAGGAACGGCGATATATTTCCAAGTCGGGATGGTGTGTGATTTGGAGGGGAATGTGCAGGTGGTGGTGTTCCCAAGTGCCTGCTGCCCTTGTCCTTCTAGGTGCTAGAGGTTGTGGGTTTGGGAGATGCTGTCAAAGAAGCATTGGTGAGTTGCTGCAGTGCATCTTGTAGAGGGTACACACTGCAGCAACGGTGCGCCAGTGGTGAAGGGAGTGAATGTTTAAGGTGATGGATGCGGTGCCAATCAAGTGGGCTGCTTTATCTTGAATGCTGTCGAGCTTCTTGAGTGTTGTTGGAGCTGCACTCCAACAACAGGCAAGTGGAGAGTATACCATCACACTCCTGACTTGTGCCTCAAGGAAAGGCTTTGGGGAGTCAGAAGGTGAGTCACTTGCTGCAGAATACCCAGCCTCTGACCTGCTCTTGTATCATAGCATCTGTCGCTGGCATTCCCAGAGTAGCAGCTCCAAGTCCCTTATTTTTTTTATTCGTTCACGGGATGTGGGCATGGCTGGCAAGGCCGGCATTTATTGCCCATCCCTAATTGCCCTCGAGAAGGTGGTGGTGAGCCGCCTTCTTGAACCGCTGCAGTCCGTGTGGTGACGGTTCTCCCACAGTGCTGTTAGGAAGGGAGTTCCAGGATTTTGACCCAGCGACAATGAAGGAACGGCGATATATTTCCAAGTCGGGATGGTGTGTGACTTGGAGGGGAACCTGCAGGTGGTGTTGTTCCCATGCGCCTGCAGCTCTTGTCCTTCTAGGTGGTAGAGGTCGCGGGTTTGGGAGGTGCTGTCGAAGAAGCCTTGGCGAGTTGCTGCAGTGCATCCTGTGGATGGTGCACACTGCAGCCACAGTGCGCCGGTGGTGAAGGGAGTGAATGTTTAGGGTGGTGGATGGGGTCCCAATCAAGCGGGCTGCTTTATCTTGGATGGTGTCGTGCTTCTTGAGTGTTGTTGGAGCTGCACTCATCCAGGCAAGTGGAGAGTATTCCATCACACTCCTGACTTGTGCCTTGCAGATGGTGGAAAGGCTTTGGGGAGTCAGGAGGTGAGTCACTCGCCGCAGAATACCCAGCCTCTGACCTGCTCTCGTAGCCACAGTATTTATATGGCTGGTCCAGTTAAGTTTCTGGTCAATGGTGACCCCCAGGATGTCGATGGTGGGGGATTCGGCGATGGTAATGCCGTTGAATGTCAAGGGGAGGTGGTTAGACTCTCTCTTGTTGGAGATGGTCATTGCCTGGCACTTATCTGGCGCGAATGTTACTTGCCACTTATGAGCCCAAGCCTGGATGTTGTCCAGGTCTTGCTGCATGCAGGCTCGGACTGCTTCATTATCTGAGGGGTTGCGAACGCTGTGCAGTCATCAGCGAACATCCCCATTTCTGACCTTATGATGGAGGGAAGGTCATTGATGAAGCAGCTGAAGATGGTTGGGCCTAGGACACTGCCCTGAGGAACTCCTGCAGCAATGCCCTGGGGCTGAGATGATTGGCCTCCAACAACCACTACCATCTTCCTTTGTGCTCGGTATGACTCCAGCCACTGGAGAGTTTTCCCCCTGATTCCCATTGACTTCAATTTTACTAGGTCTCCTTGGTGCCACACTCGGTCAAATGCTGCCTTGATGTCAAGGGCAGTCACTCTCACCACGGAATCCATTTAGCTGAAAGTAAAACGTGTGTGTGGGCCGAGACATGTCGGCAGTCACTTTTCTTAATAACATAAGGGCCAATTTAGGTTGGTGTGAGTGGGAGGGGTGATTAGTTTTTAAACAGTGGGTGGCAACTCCTAAATGAAAACCCCTATAGCAAATTCAGTCGTGCCAAGCGTACCGTCCTGGACAACGAGACAAAGGTTCCCCAGCTATCACAATGCTGTTTCTCAATTCTCCCATTGCAGACTTCACAGTTTGTTCACGCAGGATTAGTCCAAGCCAGGCAATTGAGCTTTTTACTTTGAAAGCAGCTCATTTTTATCAATTGCTTATATTGCATGTAAGTTGAGCCCAGTTAAGTTTCTGGTCAATGGTGACCCCCAGGATGTTGATGGTGGGGGATTCGGCAATGATAATGCCGTTGAGTGTCAAGTGGAGCTGGTTGGACTCTCTCTTGTTGGGGATGGTCATTGCCTGGTACTTGTCTGGCGTGAATGTTCCTTGCCACTTATCAGTCCAAGCCTGAATGTTGTCCAGGTCTTCCTGCATGTGGGCACAGGCTGCTTCATTATCTGAGGGGTTGCTGAACACTATGCAATCGTCAGCGAACATCCCCACTTCTGACCTTATGATGGAGAGAAGGTCATTGATGAAGCAGCTGAAGATGGTTGGGCCTTCTTATACTTTCTTAGCTCCAGTGGAAATTGCATTGTATCTCAAGTCTTTCCTCAAAGAAAGTTTTCCATCCTTGGCATCATCCTGATTAAAAGGAAGTTAAATTAGGATTTGAGAGCAGTAGATGAGAAGGACTTGAAATGAAAGGAGGGAGGGGTGGAAGAGGGTGAATGAATGAGGAATAGTGTCCAAGGAACAGCAACACAGTCTAAGGTGGGACTTGACGAAAGCCACACTGCTGCCATCATTTGGGTGAGACATGCGTAGTCATGCGGGGAGACGAGAGTGAGGGGGAAGAGTCGCTGGCCAAATGCCATGTTTCTAAGCCCTAGGATATCAATAGATTCACCCACAGTGAGGTCTTGGATGAAGGTGTTGTTTGCGAGGCAGCAAACATTTAATTTGGTCAGTGGTTGGTGAGCCACTGGTGGGTTGGGGAAGGGCTCAGCGGAAGGTGAAAGGGAGACAGAGAAGGTCAGTAAGGTTAACTGATGGGAAGCAGCTTTGGTGAGATGGTAATCAGCAGTGGGCAATAAGGGACTTGGAGCTGCTACTCTGGGAATGCCAGTGACAGATGCTATGATAGCCGAGGTGAAGGATATCAGTAGTGGAGCAGGAGCAGTTTGTGGGCTCATTAGGACTTGAAGGAAACAAAAATCCCTGCAATATCTCACTTTCTACCGGCAGTGAAGATGTGTTCTTTACAAAACTACATAATTTAAAACGGAATCCATTTAGCTGAAAGTAAAACGTGTGTGTGGGCCGAGACATGTCGGCAGTCACTTTTCTTAATAACATAAGGGCCAATTTAGGTTGGTGTGAGTGGGAGGGGTGATTAGTTTTTAAACAGTGGGTGGCAACTCCTAAATGAAAACCCCTATAGCAAATTCAGTCGTGCCAAGTGTACCGTCCTCGACAACGAGACAAAGGTTCCCCAGCTATCACAATGCTGTTTCTCAATTCTCCCATTGCAGACTTCACAGTTTGTTCACGCAGGATTAGTCTAAGCCAGGCAATTGAGCTTTTTACTTTGAAAGCAGCTCATTTTTATCAATTGCTTATATTGCATGTAAGCTGAGCCCAACAGTGTGAGGGAGCCGATAATCAGCAGAGATAGTCATTAACGCGGTGGGGGGTGGGGGGGGTGCGGTCATTGGAGCAGTAACCATGTCATTTCAACTGTGTGTGTTCATTCAGCTCCCTCACACTGTTGGGCTCAGTAACTGCTACCACAGTATCTCCACTGTGTCATCAACCTATTCCATACACAGGGGCAGTGCAAAAACATAAAAATTACTCTGTTGTAGTCCAGACCCTGCCTGAAAGTTTATTCAGGAAAAATCTATTTTATTGATCTGACCTCTTCCCTACATTGCCAGTTTCCAATCAGGACTCAAGTCGCTTTTTAAAATTTTTTAAATATGATTTACAAAATTGCTGAGAAATTGGATTCCAATGCTAGACTATGCGACAGCTACAGATCCCAGGGAACTGAAGCGCACAGCTCCCTAATTATATTTCTTTGTTACATTTTAAGAAGGAATGACCCCGCTCCAACATGGGCATTTCGAAAGGCAATAGAACAATTCACTTCTTAATCCATCAAGGAAAAAGTTACAATATCAATTGCAAAATTTTATATAATATGATCTCTGTTACACAATTAAAATATGGTGGCAGAGCTTTACCCAGTAAAAGCAGGTTACAACTAGGAATTACATCCCTAAGAATGAGGAGATAGTAATCGGGCAGGAAAAGAGGACCAAAAAGGAGCTGGATTGTTTAGTCCATTGACTCTGCTGGCTGAAGTTCCATGGTTGTCTGGCACTCTCCAATACCTCAAAAAAATGGCCAAGACTTTTGCATAAGATTTTTAATGAATGCGTAGACTATTTAGATGGAGTGGGAGTATAGAAAGAGGATCACAGCTGAATCCAATTCGCCCCTCACCCAACATCATCTTTTCCAGTAGGGTTTGCAGATGGCAGTCAGAAATAGGAAGGCTGGCCAACTTTACACTCCCCAATTCAAGCAAATTGACGCTAATTTGTCACACTACCATCACCAGCCAATGCCCAGCCCAACTTAGTTCAGCTAACCCAGCAAAGTCCAAAGATTAAACCTGGGACTCTGAGTCTTGAGGAGGGGGGGGGGGGGGTGGGGAGGTGTGGGGGGGGGGGGGGTGGGGACATAATCCCTTTCATGATGAACTGAGTACGTTCCAGTCAAGGACTTACTTCAGTGTAATGAAGTCTGTCAATATTAAAATAAAATATTTTGTAATATAATCTACCTGCATAGGATCTCCAGCCAGGACTATCCTAGTGGTTTTATCAGCCAACCCTAGAGCCATAATAGTTTCACACTCAATAGCTTGAGAAGCATCATCCAGTAAAATGTGCGTGAAGTAGCCTGTGGAGAGACAACATATTTAAAGCAAAAAAAAACTTTGCACAAATCCCAAATGTACAGTGCTCATCAGCAAACACTTCATCTTCAATGTTAGGTTACATATGGCTAACAATTGGGACGACTCACCTGCATCATTCCAGGTTATGCATGGCTAACAATGGGGACGACTCACCTGCATCATTCCAGGCTTCTCTATGGAGTCTGAATAGTCCTCATTCCAAATGCTCAACAATGAAATCAGATGCATCGTGCAACATAAGCTAAGGGATTCTCTCTTTTTCCCTCTGACGCTCCCCATCCCAGCATGTCTACTCCTTATTAAGATAATTTCTCAGTTTTAGTAAATAAATTGCAAGCACCATTAAATTAAAATAAGGGCTCATTATCAGTGTATAAGTCGAACAAATCATAACACAACAACAACTACTTGCATTTACATAGAGCAGTTAAGGTAGAAAAACATCTCAAGGGGCTTCACAAAGGCAGAATCAAAAAATTTGGATACCAAGCCAAAAGGAGAAGATATTAGCAGGGGTGACCAAAAGCTTGGTCAAAGAAGTGACTTTTAAGGAGGGTCTAAAAGGAGGAGCAGGAGGTACGGAGGTGGAGGGGCTTAGGGAGGAAATTCCAGAGCATGGGGCCGAGGCAACTGAAGGCGCGGCTGTCAATGGTGGAGAAAATGGAGGGCAGGATCCACAACATGTCAAAGTCAGAGGGATGGAGCATTTGGGAAACGGGGCGGGGGTGTGATGAGGGGTAACAGAGCTAGAGGGTGTTACAGAGATAGAGAGGGGAAGGAATTTAAACACAAGGACAGCGGTGATGGGTGAGCAGAACTTGGTGTGGGATAGAGTTTTAGATGAGCTGAAGTTTAAGGAGGGCACAAGATGGGAGGCCAGCCAGTACTGGAATAAGTTAAGTCTGGAGGTGACAAAGGCATTGATGAAGGTTTGTCTGGCAGCACTGACAACACAAAAGCTGTGGAATGGTCAAGGAGTGCTGGAGAGGTAGAGCATCATCAGCATACAGTGGAAGCTGACCCCCAGACACCTACTGTGGCAGCACAATGATACAACTTGCTGAAGTTCTAACATGCTGAGCTACTTCACAATAGGACATACCAAGGCTTGTTTCAAACCAGCAGTTACCTACAAGTAAAGCTTCATATCAGCCACTTCATCATGGAAGGAGCTGAGCAAAGGCCATGAGGTTCCACGATCATGGGAGAAGCAATGGCAGCAAAGAGAGAGATTCATCCATGCAACTCTTTGCAAATCGTTATACCAGCAGCATTCAACTAGCCAGAAGCAGGTCACCTATCCAGCCTTTTGGCAAGGATGAAGGAAAATAAAAATGATTCCTAAAATGAATCTTGGAGCTAACCACATACTGTTAAAGTTGATAACAGTGCTTGCACAGATCAAAAAGTTGCCTCTACTCCATATATCTATTACTTTTGTATTAACAGCTTCCCTCGTATTTCAGTAAAATCCTGAACCAAGCAGTTGTAAGGAGATTCAGCCCATGACATCAGTGAACAGTTCTTCAGAACCAGAGCGCATTACAAACTGAGTGATAACATTGAAAAGTTTGTATCCAAGTCTTTTGAATATTATAACTTCAACAAAGCACTCATTAATGGTCAGAATTTGATCGCTTTGTTTGAGGCACACCACTTGTATTTATTTCAACATCAAGAAATGCCAAATTAGTGACACTTGATTCAAGTAGTGAATAAGATTGCTCACAAACACCCAGAGTCATAAACAATAATGGCAATTGTCCCAAAAGACGTCCAGATGTAATGCAAGAGCAGAAATAATTCACCTCTCCGCAAGCAGAATGAATGCAAAGTAAGCAAATGGGATTATGTAACTGCCAGCTTCCCTTAACTAAGAGAGCAAAATTAGTCGAAGTGACAGGCAGACCTGGAATTCTCAACACAACTTCCTCAATGGGAATTGCGTCTGAGCTGCTGGATGGCTTTGTAAACTGAAGGCATCTTTATCAGCAGCATGAGCTCCCACTGTGGTTTCCTTTTACTCTCCATAATGCACAATGTTTTTTTAAAGCTTCAGCTGGTATCTGTTCTTAGAGATACAAACAGTTTATCCCTGAAGAAAATTCTAGTCAATATCTGATATCTGATTCAATTGTTATTGACTGACCATCTCCCATTATAGTGAAACTGATGCTCACTAACAGACATGACACCCATACCCCCAACATACATTGATCCAGAAAGAAAAACAAATTCAATAGTAACATCTTAGAAGTGGGACTTATTTTACTATCTTCTGAAATTATCCAACACATTTCACTCATTCACATGGACAAGCTACGAATCTTCTTGCAAGTTTGGATGGAAAGAAATGGAGTTGGATTACGAGTGGGAACGGGAAAGGGAAACCACCAAATGAAGGAGCAGAGTGCTGCAAACTGCCCACAGGCCTTGCAAAACTCAATGGGCTTCGCAAAGACCATCTGCAGCTGCCTCTGTGGAGAGCTCATTAATAAGAGAACTGATCCGTTCTGGCAACCCACATCTGTCAAATTGCATAATGACGTGAAGAAGCATCACATCACTGTCCATCTGAGTATTCTTACATTACACGCTGCATGGCAAGTGTATGGTTCTACTGCCTCATCCAGGGACTGAAGCCTCAAGGCATGCTCCAGAGTTTGCAAATATTGTGAAAGAGCCAACACCTCCTTTCAGGCTGACTGTACCCTTCTATTATGATACAACTAAGGGAAAGCCCTGTGGAGGATCCAATCACCAAAACATTCAGCAGCCCAGTCACCTGTCTGGATTCCAGATCCTCTTGACAGTTGCCCTTTTGGTAATTCAGCCAACATCTTCATAGGCTACACACAGATCTCAAGCTAAGGAATGTTTCATTCTGGCATGAAGCAGGTCAAACAAAGTTGAGCCAATACATTGTTAACGTCTCCTTAACTTGAGAGTAAATGGGCACGTTTCATAAGGATTACAAATTTAGAGTGCTGGGAGGACATGCTGCTGGCAGAACAGGCTCAAAGGACTGAATGGCCTCCTCCTGCTCCTATGGAGACAGAACCAAGATCTGCTGTTCTCATGGAAAAATCTAACAGGTGGCTTAATGTCAAATATTACAAGAGCCTGGTAGTTTTCATAATAAATTATTAAGTAAAATCATTATGAAATTAAGGCCATGGGTTGGCACTAGATGGTAGGATTACTATCCTAATCAATATCACCAAAAGCTAAGTAAATTTTTGATGAAAACATGGAAACAATTTCCACTGTGTGACACACAATTTTATTTAGATTGTGAAATTCTCAGCTCCTCCAAGTTATAAGAGGGAGATCCCAGCAAATAACTGCTTCTGTTTTCCAAACTAAAGACACAAGCTTCATCCAATGACAACTGCACATCAAGAAACAACAACATGCTGCACATATAATGCAATCAAATAACCTAAATCCATATTTCCCCACTTACTCCAAAGGTTGGCACAAGTGCAGCAGCTCCCACTGGGGACTGAATAAGTGGGGATGGAGGAGAGAGATGGGGTTCTGACTGTCACACACAATGAAGGTAAGCATCAGACTGGTCAATAATAAAAATGAGAAAATAAAAGACATAGACAGTTGCCAATTAAATGTTACAGTCACGAAGGGTGACCTGGTGTCTGAATTTCTGCCACTCTGTGCATGCTGGTATCTAATTGAACTGGGAGGGGGGGAAAAAAATCACTATTTCTATTTTTCTATCTGTCACCCACTGTAAACTGAATACAACGATCATAAAATCCCCAAATCAGTCGCAGAAGGGTGTCCCATCAACATTAATTTACAGGGTTAGTTACATGCCGTATTTACTTTATCATCTCTGTGATATGGGTTGTAGCCTACTACAAAAAACTGAACTGTTACTTCCTCTCCCCCCTCACCATTTGGCTAAATAAAAATCAAACTGTTTTACATCTTGAGTTACACAGCACTGACTGGTCAGATGCAAGACCCCTAAAAATCCTATCATCTCCCCTATCAGGAATTGTACAAATGCAACACCACTGAGAAGAGAGCTCCTCTCTTCTCTGCCTCAGCCTCCAGCAGGAACCACCCCTGCTCAGGCCTCAATCAGACCAGGGAGTAGGTCAAGTAGTTGCAGTCTAACAGAAGTTAATCACTTATCATGGTTATTATCATGCAAACAGTACTGGTTGCAGATACTTGCTGGCACTGTATATTTATCTTATAATTTTTTTTCAAGGTGTTCAGACGCATGGTGGTGCAGTATGTTAGAGCACTAAGGCAATGAACCAGAGTCGTGGTACGTGGATGTGTGCCCATGATCCTTCATATCCAAGTCACCAATTTCAACGGTCACTGGGAATATTCAGCAAATTAAGATCAAGTACCTTCCCACTAGGGAGGGGAGAAAACCCATTTCTTCAAAATTGTCAGAACTGGTCAAAAGAAACTCAATGTGTGAATTCAGAACTCTTCACTGCTTTACTCCAGCCTTCAGTCCTATAACTAAGTAAGAGAGCAGCACTAAGTGCTATTTCTTCTAGCCAAGCTGTGCAATGTACATACACCAAAAAAAACTTACAACAATAGCAGAAAAATCAAATTAGAACAACAAAACACAATAGGCAGAAAAATAGGAATTTTGCCTTTGGTTTTGGATAGTTTTACATGGTTAAATATGGCATCAGCTGTCTCACGGGACATCTGTGAAATATTCTTTCTTCTGTTGTAAAATTAGTCTGTGGTTGACTAATCCACGTGGTTGGCTGCAATGCGAAGAGTGTCCATGTTAGATTGATTAGGAACAATGTGTTAAATATTCATCTCAGACCTCTAATCGAATTCATCCTGGATCATGGGCCAGACTAAAGCTGCTTTTATATCGATGCTTGTTTAATTTGATTGAGGGAGAGCGACCTCCGTGCACCAGGATCTGCTAAAAGCGGCTCCTTTATCCCAGCAGCAGACCCATAAACATATTGGTCCACAATTATGCTACTGGGATGACAGTCTTGTGGTGTTGCAGGAAAGAAAGACAACGGTTACATGCTATTATCCCGTTGCTTATTAAGACGACTAAACATTTTGTTTCCTTGAATTCTTCAATTAGTCTACTCTCAATCATCAGCAAAGTGATGGAAGGTGTCGTCGACAGTGCTATCAAGCGGCACTTACTCACCAATAACCTGCTCACCGATGCTCAGTTTGGGTTCCGCCAGGACCATTCGGCTCTAGACCTCATTACAGCCTTGGTCCAAACATGGACAAAAGAGCTGAATTCCAGAGGTGAGGTGAGAGTGACTGCCCTTGACATCAAGGCAGCATTTGACCGAGTGTGGCACCAAGGAGCCCTTGTAAAATTGAAGTCAATGGGAATCAGGGGGAAAACTCTCCAGTGGCTGGAGTCATACCTAGCACAAAGGAAGATGGTAGTGGTTGTTGGAGGCCAATCATCTCAGCCCCAGGACACTGCTGCAGGAGTTCTTCAGGGCAGTGTCCTTGGCCCAACCACCTTCAGCTGCTTCATCAATGACCTTCCCTCCACCGTAAGGTCATAAATAGGGATGTTCGCTGATGATTGCACAGTATTCAGTTCCATTCGCAACCCCTCAGATAACGAAGTAGTCCGTGTCCGCATGCAGCAAGACCTGGACAACATCCAGGCTTCGGCTCGTAAGTGGCAAGTAACATTCACGGCAGGCAATGACCATCTCCAACAACAGAGAGTCTAACCACCTCCCCTTGACGTTCAACGGCATTACCATCACCGAATCCCCCATCAACATCCTGGGGGTCACCACTGACCAGAAACTTAACTGGACCAGCCACATAAATACCGTGGCTACAAGAGCAGGTCAGAGGCTGGGTATTCTGCAGCGAGTGACTCACCTCCTGTCGCCCCAAAGCCTTTCCACCATCGACAAGGCACAAGTCAGGAGTGTGATGGAATACTCTCCACTTGCCTGGATGAGTGCAGCTCCAACAACACTCAAGAAGCTCGACACCATCCAGGACAAAGCAGCCCGCTTGATTGGCACCCCATCCACCACCCTAAACATTCACTCCCTTCACCACCGGTGCACAGTGGCTGCAGTATGTACCATCCACAGGATGCACCATCCACAGGATGCACTGCAGCAACTCGCCAAGGCTTCTTCAACAGCACCTCCCAAACCCGCTACCTCTACCACCTAGAAGGATAAGAGCAGCAGGCACATGCGAACAACACACCTGCACATTCACCCCCAAGTCACACACCATCCCGACTTGGAAATATATCGCCGTTCCTTCATCGTCGCTGGGTCAAAATCCTGGAATTCCCTTCCTAACAGCACTGTGGGAGAACCTTCACCACACGGACTGCAGTGGTTCAAGAAGGCGGCTCACCACCACCTTCTCAAGGGCAATTAGGTATGGGCAACAAATGCTGGCCTTGCCAGCGACGCCCACATCCCATGAACGAATATAAAAAAACAAATCATGCTTTTACATCAAAGCAGGTCAGATTGTAAAAGTCCCAGAGCTGGTAGCTAGTTTTCAGTTCTGTTCATCATGCAGCTGTATGTATCGAAGTGTATCGTGCTCCAGAAACAGCACTTACATATTTAACAGGGGGACGGTAGCATAGTGATTATGTTACTGGACTAGTAATCCAGAGGCCAGGACTAAAATCCAGAGTCATGAGTTCAAATCCTGCCACGGCAGCTGGCGAATTTAAATTCAATTAATTAAATTTAATTAATTAAATAAAAATCTGGAATTAAAATACTAGTATCAGTAATGATGGCCATGAAACTACCGGATTGTCGTAAAAACCCATCTGGTTCACTAATGTCCTTTAGGGAAGGAAACCTGCCGTCCTTACCCGGTCTGGCCTAAATGTGACTCCAGACCCACAGCAATGTGGTTGATTCTTAATTGCCCTCTGAAATGGCCCAGCAAGCCACTCAGTTGTAAAATCTTGCTACGAAAAGTCATAATCAAAATCCTGGAACTCCCTTCTTAACAGCACTGTGGGAGAACCGTCACCACACGGACTGCAGCGGTTCAAGAAGGCGGCTCACCACCACCTTCTCAAGGGCAATTAGGGATGGGCAATAAATGCTGGCCTTGCCAGCGACGCCCACATCCCGTGAACGAATAAAAAAAAAACACAAAAGAATGTATTTTTTCCAAGAGTCTGGTGAGAGGGATTGATGGGACAGATTCTCCAATAGCCATCACAGTTGCATTTATTGTAAATTGCCAAGTGTGATGCATGGTATTTTGCCTTTGCTTCTGCTTCTCTGAATTATTTTTATTTGTAAAATCTGTACAATATTTTCCATTTTCTGATTAACACAAGACAGCGCTCATCCGCTGTACTCTACACAAAACAATTTATCATAGTCAGGATTCATTGTTGGACCAGTGCTACACTAACTCGGTGTACCAGAGATTAAAAGATGTAGGAAAGGTCATTGACCTGAAACATTAACTCTGTTCCTTTCTCCACAGATGCTGCCTGACTTGCTGAGTATTTCTAGCAGTTTCTGTTTTTATATTAAAAGATACAGGTTTCAGTTCTCTGCTTATGGAAACCATCACCAAGTCATTTTCATGAGAAAAAGAAATTGGAAAAAGCCTAAATCATCACAATTGTTGGATTACTATTGAAAACCTCAAACTTTACAGACAAGGACATTACCTGAACCTGTTCCAGTGCATTACAATCTTGCAACATACTCCCAGCCATCTGTACTCTTCACACGACATGTAGAGATTGAATTTACACTGTCAAAATGCAACATTTTTCCAGAAAACATTCACTATGAGTCACAACCCATTCTTGACATCAAAAGTACTACAATTCCTCCTCCAGTCACTTAATGAAAATTAACAGTCGGTCAAAATTGTGTAAAGTATTGCACACTTCCTTAACTTACAACAGGACAGGAGCCAAGTAAAATCTCTTCACTGTAAGATGGATTAACATACTTTAATAGGATAAATCTTAAGAGTTTCAGTCTGGGTTGTGCTTGATTTCTTTTGTTCACACAACTCTGGGATGAATTTAAATAAGGGCCAACTTAAATTTGCAACTAACAGAGTCACAATTTAGCTAGTTGAGAGTTAAACGGAGCATACCATACCAACATCCCACTAGTGACTTCTTAATTTGGATCCACTCTACAAAGCTCTGAAAAACATGATATTTGAACTTCAACTAGAATTATGGATGGTTGGTAGCAGCATGAATGATTTACAAGTCAGTATCAAAAAATGAAAAGAAGAGATGAGGTACTTCAACAAAGCTGTGTAACGCCCTTTCCCTATATCCTGTTTCATTAGACGGATTGACTGAGTTTTTGAAAAAAAAACAAGACTTCAGAAAGGGATATTTCAAACCAGACTGAGCAGATTTTCACAAATTGTTTTACAGATAAATTCAGAAAAATCTTCAATTGAGCAGCCACCTTTTCTAATAATTATAGCACTGCTGTGGTCACTTTGCAATATCCTGAAATTTTAAGGACACTGAACCAGCTGCAGTGTCAACTTCTTCAGTGTGACTTTCAGTTTCAATATATGAATAGATTTAAAAAGTAGCAGTGCCAAAGAGTGGTTGCACACAGCTTTGCACCTGAAATTCTCTACGTGGGATGTTTGTGATCATAACTGTGCCACTAAGAGCAGATGCAAAATGTAGACCAGATATCAAAGGAAGGGAGAGAAAAATCAGCAGCCAGTTATGCAAATCTCATCTTGCACTTTGTCTAACAGTCAGAAGAGAACATTGGTGCAGCAGAAGGTGTGTGTTTGGAGAGACTTATTTTGCACATGACATGGCTTTGAAGAGTGCGCCCATCATCTCATTTCCTGTATCCAGTTCAACAATAATTTCAATTCCATCAATTTATTAACATAAAAGCATTCAAACTCATCACTTCCACATCCACTAGGCACCAACATCTGCATTTATTCCTGCAGACTGTCCATCACCTCCCTGAAGAGTCATATAAACTGCAACTTCATCATCCCCTACATCTAAGTCATTTCAGAGTTTGCCTCAGAATCAATCAACCATCATTACATCTCTGTTTCTGTACTGGTTAGAAACAATCACACTGTTCACACCAGGTTATAACCACAGGATGTTCTCTATTAATCCATTTTACTCACCAGGCAACAATTGGTCAGCCTCAAGCAAAGATTGCTTTTCTTGTGTGACTGTGGTTGCTATGCTTGATCTCTGCTCCTCAGCTGTTTATTGGTACATTGCTACGGCTGCTACCATATCAACCAGCAGGTGCTGGACTGACACCAACTGTATCATTAGCAATTAAAAGTGTTACAGTCCTGTGCAAAGCAGCCATTGGTTCCAGAACCAGAGGCGCACAGTTGTACTCTCCGCTTGTTTTGCTATGGAGTAACGGATACCTGATGAAACACATGACCAGAGCAGTACCACATAACACTGACTGCACTTCAAAAGTAATTCACTGGCTACAAGGCACTGTGGAATGTCCTGAGGATGTGAAAAACGCAATACAAATGCAATATCTTTCTTTCTTAACAGCTTCTCCTATTGTGCATATATTTTCTACTGATTCAAGAATCAAAAGAATCCACTGGACAATCAGCTGTTTTCAAATCCATGCTGAACAGAGTGGCCACTTCATTGCTCCCGCACCAATTTTTATTCTGCCATCATGAGGGACGTTAGTGCTGGCGAACACTTGCCATTTCCGGCAGAGTGTCAATGTCAATTACTCCCAGGTCAGATATAGGATTATGACCTCCTATAATGTAAAAACAGCCCTCAAACGGAGTGCATCAGGGAGGGACAGTCACCTGCTGAAGGACAGAAGATTTTCTGATTTTTTTTTCTCAAAAACAATTAACTTGAATTTATATTGCTAACCATTCATGACGGCACAGCTTCGAGTTTGTATCTTTTGTTCGAGCTGGCAGCTGTGAGCAATGATTTGTTCTCACGAACTGCCCAATAAAACTCGTTACAGGGGTAGTCCAGAGTATGTCACAGAATTTTTATGACACAAGAGGAAAAACACACCAACACACAAGACGCCCCTGCTGTTATGGCATTCATTTCTCTGGAGTTTGGTAATGCTCACTACTGGTAGATGAGTTCATTACTCATTTTAGTTAACAGGATGACTGACTGCACTTCATTGCCAACCACTTCCTGCTCAAATCCTGTCAGTCTGGTTTCTGTCCTGCCAACAGCATTGACACTGCCCTAATCAAAGTCTCAGTGACATTCTCTAACTTTGACTCCAGTGCAATATCCCTCCTCGACCTCTGCAGCATTCAGCAGTCAACCACACATCGTCTTCCAGCGCCTCTCCCCTTGTCCACTTTCCTGTTACTGTCCTTGTATGCTTTCTACCTGTGTCGTAAGAGCTGGTATATCTCTTAGAATGGTTTCTCCTTCCATGCCTGCACGGTCACTTCTAGTGTACTTTACAACCTTCTGGGCGCAACACTGATTTCAATAACTTCAGATCATAACCACTGCTCCCATTTTTTCAGACTGCAAGTGCTGCTAATGGTTCAGATGTTGCCAGTTACAGCTCCTCTGGACCCATCTTTTGTTTCTTTACTTGTCCCATTACCACCCTCCTTGCCTTGCACCATCATCCCTTTTGTCATTTAATCACTCCTGCCCTCCACCCTATCACAGACCTTCCCATTTGTTATTTTCTCCCCTTCCTCCCCCACTCCTTTCCCTGGCTCTGTACTTGCTTAAAAACTGTTTACTCTTCAACTTCTTCCAGTTCTGACGAAAGGTCACCGACCTGAAACGTTAACTCTGCTTCTTTCTCCAAAGATGCAGCCTGACTTGCTGAGGATTCCCAGCATTTTCTGTTTTTATTTCAGATGGTGATGGACAATTAAACAACTAACAGGAGGAGGAGGCTCTGTAAACATCTCCATCCTCAATGATAGCAGAGTCCAGCACGTGAGTGCAAAAGACAAGGATGAAGCGTTTGCAACCATCTTCAGCCAGAAGTGTCTGAAGACTTGTGCTCCAGAACGAGCCGTGCCTCTAGCCAAACTGTTCCAGTACAGCTATAATACTGGCACCTACCCGACGATGTGGAAAATTGCCCAGGTATGTCCTGTCCACAAAAAGCAGGACAAAACCAATCCAGCCAATTACCGCCCCATCAGTTTACTCTCAATCATCAGCAAAGTGATGGAAGGTGTCGTCGACAGAACTATCAAGCAGCACTTACTCACCAATAACCTGCTCACCGATGCTCAGTTTGGGTTCTGCCTGGACCACTCGGCTCCAGACCTCATTACAGCCTTGGTCCAAACATAGACAAAAGAGCTGAAGTCCAGAGGTGAGGTGAGAGTGACTGCCCTTGACATCAAGACAGCATTTGACCGAGTGTGGCACCAAGGAGCCCTTGTAAAACTGAAGTCAATGGGAATCAGGGGGAAAACTCTCCAGTGGGTCAAGTCATACCTAGCACAAAGGAAGATGGTAGTGGTTGTTGGAAGCCAAACATCTCAGCCCCAGGACATTGCTGCAGGAGTTCCTCAGGGCAGTGTCTTCGGCCCAACCATCTTCAGCTGCTTCAGCAATGACCTTCCCTCCATCATAAGGTCCGAAATGGGGATGTTCGCTGATGATTGCACAGTATTCAGTTCCATTCGCAACCCCTCAGATAACGAAGCAGTCCGTTCCCGCATGCAGCAAGACCTGGACAACATCCAGGCTTGAGCTCATAAGTGGCAAGTAACATTCGCGGCAGGCAACGACCATCTCCAACAAGAGAGAGTCTAACCACCTCCCCTTGACATTCAACGGCATTACCATTGCCGAATCCCCCACCATCAACATCCTGGGGGTCACCATTGACCAGAAACTTAACTGGACCAGCCACATAAATACTGTAGCTACAAGAGCAGGTCAGAGGCTGGGTATTCTGTGGCGGGTGACTCACCTCCTGACTCCCCAAAGCCTTTCCACCATCTACAAGGCACAAGTCAGGAGTGTGATGGAATACTCTCCACTTGCCTGGATGAGTGCAGTTCCAACAACACTCAAGAAGTTCGACACCATCCAGGACAAAGCAACCCGCTTGACTGGCACCCCATCCACCACCCTAAACATTCACTCCCTTCACCACTGGCGCACTGTGGCTGCAGTGTATACCATCCACAGGATGCACTGCAGCAACTCGCCAAGGCTTCTTCGACAGCACCTCCCAAACCCTCGACCTCTACCACCTAGAAGGACAAGGGCAGCAGGCACATGGGAACAACACCATCTGCACGTTCCCCTTCAAGTCATACACCATCCCGACTTGGAAATATATCGCCATTCCTTCATCGTCGCTGGATCAAAATCCTGGAACTCCCGAACAGCACTTCACCACACGGACTGCAGTGGTTCAAGGCGGCAGCTCACCACCGCCTTCTCAAGGGCAATTAGGGATGGGCAATAAATGCTGGCCTTGCCAGCGTCGCCCACATCCCAAAGAACAAATTTTAAAAAAAATTTCCAGTGGCTACAGTATTTTGCTTCTCACTTCTAGTGTATTCCATCCTTGTTCCCCTCCTATTCTGCTGCTTATGGATAGCTCTCAATCGCATGTCGATGATACTCAGCTTCATCTCTGCATGTTTACAGTTGATTCTACAACTGTCACCATGCCGTCTGACTGCTTATCCCACATCAAGTCATGGATAAACCAGAACTTTCTGCAGATCAATACTGGCAAGACTTAAAGCCTATTCACCCCTCAAGAAACTCTCTATTCTAGCCCGATTCCTTCCCCCTCCCCCAATCTGGACGTCCATTCAAGCTCAACCTGACTTTGCGTATCCCCTATTTCCTGCTATATTCCGAACTTAGTTTCAAACCCCACATCCACTTCATCAACAGCACCAGCCCTGGTCATACAAATAGGGACTCCTGGTTTCAGATCAAAAGCTTTATCTGAAATCATCTGAAATGGTGAGTGGCAAAGTTTAAGGCAAAAGTGTTAGAAAACAAAGCTGTGACTAACACGGCACTGAACCCAAAGTAGTAGCTGTGCTGAATGATGCAAGTTGGCCAGTCTTAGTCTTTCACCAAGAATAATTTGAGTTGCAAGCTGAAAACTCCCAACAGAAGTCTCTCTCTTCCTCCCCCCACCCATCCCACCACCCCCCACCCCCCTGCCACCATCCACCCCCCCCAACCAGTGCCTGCTCTAGCACACATGCTCCCTCTCTCTTCCTGTGCTGAATCATTTGATTCAAGCAGTGCAAAGATCAATCTCATGCTCTGATTGCTCTCAAGAAAGAGAAATCAAAGTACAACATATCAAAACAGCAGCCAACTTCAATACAGATACCTTCAGCCTGCAATAAAACCTCACAGCAAGGCACTTCAGCTCAAACTAGGGAACAACCCTGCTGGTAATTAATCCTTACCAAAATAAAACTTACAGAAATAAGAATATAGGTTTTAGGTTTACTCCAAAAACTCGATGAATTCAAATCAGTGGCTCTGTATGCATCTTTAATGCTACATTAATTAAAAATTTGCACCGGCCAATTTTTGCAGGAATTTAAAATAAACTACAAGTTGGAAAGCTGCAGAAGTCTTGCAGAATCTGTAGTCTTTTGTAACCACAGTCTATTTCTCATATATGTTGTAAATTTTCCTCCAGAAGATCCTATCCAGTGTACGAGCTACAGATGCACTGCAGCAAGTCACCAAGGCTTCTTCAGCAGTACCTCCCAAACCTGCAACCTCCACCACCTAGAAGGACAAGGATAGCAGGTGCATGGGAACACCATCACCTCCAAGTTCCCCTCCCAGCCACACACCATTCTGATTTGGACATATGTCGGCCGTTCCTTCATCGTTGCTGGGTCAAAATCCAAGAACTCCCTACCTAACAGCACTGTGGGAGCACCTTCACCACACAGACTGCAGTGATTCAAGAAAAAGGCCCACCACCACTTTCTCAGGAGCACCAGGGATGGGCAATAAATGCTAGCCTTGCCAGCGATGCCCACATCCTGCAAATAAATAAACGAATTACTTTCTTAGACTGATTTTTCAGAAAAGTACTGAACTTGCACTTGATCCGAAAACAAACAGATGTTTCACCCTCCATCAGGCAAGCTCTCTGCTGCTACACTGAGGGAACAATACTGCATGAGTAAAGTCTGACCTCATGTAAAACACTAGCCGTGCTCTTTAGCATATGTTGTTCCTCAACATCACCCGGGGACAGCATCATTGGCAGGTAATCCCTCATTAGACACTTATGAATTTACCTCTTCAGCTTTTCAACAATAAAGCTGACAACTGAACTCTGTATCCAAATGGCAACAAAATCCTGTTCTACATGATAAGTTGCAACACAGAATATTCACTAATAACTAGAAGTTGGTTCTATTGGTGCAGAATGCAGCCAGCTGTAGCAGTGCATTAGTTATCGTGAAACAAGAGGTATTATGCAAAAACAGAAGAAAAAGTATCAGGCCCAACAACTCTTTTTTTTATGGTTCAACCGCGCCGAATATTTTCCTCCAGAAACATAACCAATTACCTCTTGAACCCATTTACAGTGTCTGCTTCAATGGCCTTACCTGGTAATTTATTCCATTACCTGATTAACCTTTGGGTGAAAACTTCTGCCTGACTTCAATTTCTATTTTAACATTTAAACTTGCGTCCTCTGGTATTCAAAATTCACAAAGGTGGATAATTTGCTTGGATCAACTTTAATTCTCTTCATAATTTTCAAAACATCAATTAGACATATTTTTAAACTTTGACCTTGTAACTGCTACCTCACTTCGGGCCATGTGAACCCCAAATAGTGAACACACCAACATAACAGTCCCATACCACATAACAGCTCATATGTCCTGTACTACATGTGTCTCACAAATATTGCAAACAGGGGGAACAAGAGACGTTCTCTGTTCAAAAGACATAACCAAGACATGTCTGAATCATACTCTGTTCCCCCATCCCATGCCCCAATTTAGTGTCGTAGTATACCATATATTGCCAGCACTGACACAGACTAGGTCTCACTCACTTTCCTAGGCAAAGGGGGCACTGAAGCCCTGGGGGGCAGCAATGGAGCAGTGAGGGACATTAAAAAAAAGTGCATAAAAATTTTTTTAAATCTGTACTGTTCATAATGAATACTGGTTGTTCAATTTTATTTTTTTTTAAGTTCACAGTCCTAAAATAGATAGTTGCTTTGTCTTTAAATAACACTAACACGTGCTATTAGCCTCTTCTTGTGCAAAGCCAACAATGCTGCTCATCCCCCCAAAGAGTAATCTAAAACAAGCATCGATTTGTGTAGCTTGATCAATCGTTATCAAGCTGACACTGCATCAGCCCTGCCAATCAACATGTCCTATTATCCTGAGGTCAAAAACATTTGGACTGCTCTACAAAAAAAAACAATTGATAACAGCCAAGGAAAGCCGCCCAAATTAATTTGGAAAATCAGAGGATGAAGCCCATTTACCAGATGGAAAACAATTCGCAACTCCTGCATAAAACCAACTTTTTGAATGCGTGCACAAACAGATCTGCAACATAAAGATGTTTGCTGAAAGTGCATAAACCTAAGTCTGAGATTAATCTTCAACTGCAAAAAGTACTCATTGCACTATTATATAGTGTACATATCATTAGAATTGCCAACTTGTAAAAGGGACGGTGACCTTGTATATGGAATGGTAGCTCTTGCAAAGCATTCGAAAGTCAGTAATTAGTTGAACCAATTCCTGATTCAGCAAATAACAGAGGGTATGATTTTTTGGGGGGTCTGGAAAGGAAGTAAATGAATTCAATCAGATCCGGTTCTGAAACTGGAGGTGGGCAAATGAACCAACTAAATGGTCCGAGTGAAGATTTCTTACTCTGCCTGTAATGCAGTGTTGTCCAATGGAAATAGACGACCAGCCACAGGTTACGGTGACACTGTTTTAGTCGCTTGCACTCATTTTAGTAGAAAATGCCTCACACACGACGTATTTCATGTGTATATTTACTTAATAAACATCTACCACCATTCAATACAAAACTTTGCAGATTTTCTCTTTCACCAAAGTCTGGAATTCTGGCATGGATTTATCAGACACAACACATCTTTGAGCAGCTTCTCGGTTTTTGTCCAGCAGTTACGAGCAGTACTTTGACTTCATCAGAGCAATCACTGAGAATGTTGACGCGCCGGGAGGCTCCAGGCCCCACTCTCCTTCCAGTACACAGCCGGATGCTGCTTACCATTTGCCATCATGTGCCTTATTGGAGCTGCTCATTATTGGTTGAGCTTGCTTTCTTCTGGTCTGGAGCAGTTATTCCGATTAGTCGAGCTGACCATGACACCTCCCCTTTCCATACAATGTTGTTGGTGTTTCCATCGTGCGTAAATCCAGTGTTTTTACACGTTTAACACACCATTTTAGCAGATAACTAATAAGCAGTAACCAAAGAAGTAAAGCGCACACAACGAGCAAAAAACACTTGCACACTGTGCTTTTCGTCTTACCATTTTACCAACAAACGCACAAAAAGTACACATGTATAAAATGGGCAAATGTGAATATTGAGTTCATATGCCCAACCACTGTGTCTTTTGTTCATTTTTTAATCTAATCAAAAATGAAATCAGCTGCATCTGAATTCTCAATTAGCCACATGGTAGGTGGCCAACATATTGGACAACACTGCTGTAATGGACCTACTATGATGTTCAATTGGTCAACTGTTGCTCGTCTGCACATTCATCAAGTGATAAAGGTACAACTGGTGACCCATTCCTGCGGAAATCAATAGCCATCTATGCCCCTCACAATAACTGTTACTGATCTCGCTCCAAAAACTCAAACTGAAGAATGCTGTCACAACAAACTCCACAGTATACACACTTATAAAAACACTTATAAAAATTCAAAGTGATAATCTCATCTGAAGTTTCAGTTGATGCTAATAAACAACTCAAGCTCCATTCCAAAAGGTAAAGGACATCATCTGACATCTCCTTAATGACATTACAGCCTTTAACTCACTTCATGGTTTCCACTATCCTATTTTAATTGTGGAAGGAGCAACTAAAGCAAAATAACTCTCCAGAAATAACCAGCCTTTGCTTCAGGAGAATTAAATAATGAAAAAATAGCAGTGTAGCCTGAACCTAGTGTAAAATAGGATGTAAACATTGAGAATTGAAATGTCCAAGTATGTCTACTTTCACAATAGGAATAGTCGTCAGATTAAATCAAGTTGTCAAAAGTGCTTTTGTTTCCTTGTCCTAGATTTCCTACCTTCCCTGCAAAACGTAGCATGAACAAAATCGAAGTATTAAATGGACATTGGAGCTTTTATCTCGAGTGGCTGAGGAGACAGGGGTGTATCTTGCTTTTAGAATGATCTGCTAACAATGAATAGTGCTTCAGCAAATGACACAAACCGATACTGAAAAGGGAGGTAAGATACACATTTGAGTTGGACAGCAGCTTGTTTATAACTTTTTATTAAGTATATGAAAAGTTCAAATATTAAGTTGATTACCTTAAGGGGAGAAGAAAATGATTTTGTGCAGCACAAGCTATTTATTTTCTGCAAATTCCCTTCCCACACAAATAAAGGAGTCTTTTTTTCTGTCAATGATTATCCTGTTCACTTAACTTTCCTTTATTTAATAAGACAACATCCAGGCTTGGGCTGATAAGTGGCAAGTAACATTCGCACCAGACAAGTGTCAGGCAACGACCATCTCCAACAAGAGAGAATCTAACCACCTCTCCTTGACATTCAACGGCATGACCATCGCCGAATCCCCAACTATCAACATCCTGGGGGTCACCATTGACCAGAAACTTAACTGGACCAGCCACATAAATACTGTGGCTACAAGAGCAGGTCAGAGGCTGGGTATTCTGCGGTGAGTGACTCACCTCCTGACTCCCCAAAGCCATCCACCATCTCCAAGGCACAAGTCAGGAGTGTGATGGAATACTCTCCACCTGCCTGGATGAGTGCAGCTCCAACAACACTCAAGAAGCTCGACACCATCCAGGACAAAGCAGCCCGCTTGATTGGCACCCCATCCATCACCCTAAACATTCACTCCCTCCATTACCGGCGCACAGTGGCTGCAGTGTGTACATTCCACAGGTCGTACTGCAGCAACTCGCCAAGACTTCTTCGAAAGCACCTCCCAAACCCGCGACCTCTCCTACCTAGAAGGACAAGGGCAGCAGGCACATCGGATCAACACCACCTGCACATTCCCCTCCAAGTCACACACCATCCCACGTGGAAATATATCACCATTCTTTCATCGTTGCTGGGTCAAAATCCTGGAACTCCCGACCTAACAGCACTGTGGGAGAACCTTCACCACACGGACTGCAGCGGTTCAAGAAGGCAGCTCACCACCACCTGCTTAAGGGCAATTAGGGATGGGCAATAAAAATGCTGGCCTTGCCAGTGATGCCCACATCCCATGAACAAATTTTTAAAAAGTTTTTGAATAAAACATTATTCTAAGTAGAACATCTGACTTTTAAAAAAATATATTTTAGGCACACAAATTTAGAGGGGGGCAGGAACAATACAATTTCTAATTCATTTCCAGCTTCAAATGACTTCCATAAGCTATTTGAACTTTGTTCCTGTGGCTTACGATGTTATCTATAACCCCTTAATCTAAATTCAGTTTTAGATGGCTCCCTACTCTTAATAACTCTGCACAAGTGATAGTACTGTGACTTTTATTGAGGGCCTCCAACAATATCATAAATTGCTAGATTAAAATGCAGCTTGCTTCTCACTTGCAATCAAATGTTCTACGATTCATTATAAACTATAAACTATAAACCATGCCACTGGCAATTAATTACAGTGCTACAATACACTTACTTAGGGCTATATTTTCAGCATGGATCAGTTGGTAGCACTCTCACCTGGGTTCAATCCCACAACAGGACTTCAGCACATAATCTGGGGTGACACTTTACTGCAGGATGTCAGAGATGCCATCTTTTGGATGTGATGTTAAACTGAGGCCCCATGCCTGTACAGGTGGACATAGAAGAACCCATGACACTACATGAAGGAGAGCACGGAATTCGACCAACACTTCCAAAATAGATTAATCGATCATTTATCTCACCAGCTGTTTGTGAAACCTTGCTGTTGGCAAATTGGCCGCCAAATTTATCTACATAACAAGTGACGGTACTTCAGACTAATTCACAGGATGTGAAGCACTGAAACATCCTGAGGACACAAGGCGCCAGATAAATGCAAGTCCATTCCTTCTTACGAAAGCCTAACATCATCACTGCACAATAACGCCACTGCAGAACACCAAGAATAACGGACACCTACGAGAGAGGTGCAAACTGTACTGTGATGCACACAGAGAGTCATAGAAAGTTATGGCACAGAAGGTGGCCATTCGGCCCATCGTGTCCATGCCGGCAGAAAAAGAGCTCTCCAGTTTAATCCCACTTCCCAGCACTTGGTCCATAGCCCAGTAGGTTACGGCACTTCAAGTGCACATCCAAGTACTTTTTCAATGAGTTGAGGGTTTTTGCCTCTACCACCCTTTCAGGCAGTGAGTTCCAGACCCCCACCACCCTCTGGGTGAAAATATTTCTCCTCAGCTCCCCTCTAATCCTTCTACCAATTACTTTGAATCGATGCCCCCTGGTCATTGACCCCTCTTCCAAGGGAAATAGGTCCTCCCTATCCATTCTATCTCGTCCCATCATAATTTTATACACTTCAATTAAATCTCCCCTCAGCCTCTTTTGTTCCTAAGAAAACAACACCAGCCTATCCAATCTATTCTCATAACTAAAATTCTCCAGCCTTGGCAACATTCTCATAAATCTCCTCTGTACCCTCTCTAGTGCAATCACATCTTTCCTGTAATGTGGTGACCAGAACTGTACACAGTATAACAAGCTGTGGCCTAACCAATGTTTTATACAGTTCTAGCATAACCTCCCTGCTGTTACATTCAATGCCTTGGCTAATAAAGGAAAGTATCCCGTACACCTTGACCATCTTATCTACCTGTCCTGCTACCTTCAGGGATCTGTGGACACGACCTCCAAGGTCCCGTTGTTTCTCTACACCTCTCAGTATCCTATCATTTATTGTGTACTCCCTTGCCTTGTTTACCCTCCCCAAATGCATTTCCTCACATTTCTCTGGATTGAATTCCATTTGCCACCTTTCTGCCCACCTGACCAGTCCACTGATATCTTCCTTCAGTCTACAGCTTTCCTCCTCACAATCAACCACACGGCCAATTTTTGTATCATCTGCAACTTCTTGATCAAGCCCCCAACATTCAAGTCCAAATCATTAATATATACCACAAAAAGCAAGGGACCTAGTACTGAGCCTTGCAGAACCCCACTGGAAACAGCCTTCCAGTCGCAAAAACACCCATCAATCATTACCATTTGTTCCTGCCACTAAGCCAATTTTGGATCCAACGGGTTTTTACGTTTTTGACCTTGTCAAAAGCCTTGCTAAAATCCATGTACACTACATGAAATGCACTACCCTCTTCAACCCTCCTTGATACCTCCTCAAAAAATTCAATCAAGTTAGTCCTTGATTAATCCATGCCTTTCTAAATGACCGTTCATTCTGTCTCTCGGAATTGATTCCAGTAATTTGCCCACCACCGAGGTTAGACTGACTGGCCTGTAATTACGAGGTCTATCCTTTTCTCCCTTTTTAAACAACGATGCAACATTAGCAGTCCTCCAATCCTCCAGCACCATGCCTGTCGCCAGGGAGGATCGGAAAATGATCGCCTTTAAACAGCCACCCAACCTCAAACAGACCATTGTTCGCAGCAAGTTACCCAGTTTTCAGGAGAACAGCGTCCACGACACCACACAACCCTGCCACGGCAACCTCTGCAAGACATGCCAGATCATCGACACGGATACCACCATCACACGAGAGGACACCACCCACCAGGTACATGGTTCATACTCCTGTGACTCGGCCAACGTTGTCTACCTCATACGTTGCAGGAGAGGATGCCCCGGAGCATGGTACATTGGCGAGACCATGCAGACGCTGCGACAACGGATGAACGGACACCGCGCAACAATCGCCAGACAGGAGGGTTCCCTCCCAGTCGGGGAACACTTTAGCAGTCAAGGACATTCAGCCACCGATCTTCGGGTAAGCGTTCTCCAAGGCGGCCTTCGAGACACACGACAACGCAAAATCGTCGAGCAGAAGTTGATAGCTAAGTTCCGCACCCATGAGGACGGCCTCAACCGGGATCTTGGGTTCATGTCACGCTACACGTAACCCCACCAGCAAAAAGGGGAAAAAAAATTATGTTTTTAATATTCCCTCTCTCTCTCTGCCATTTGGGTTTCTTTCTGTCTGTCTGTGTAATTGACACAATGTATATCCAGTGTACTGGGACGTGCTGTTGTCCGTGACTGGCCTGTTTGAATAACAACGACACCTTTTCATTGGTGTGATGCTGTCCCAGCCTTGTATAAGATATGCGATTTGAGAACCTTTTCACTCATTCACCTGACGAAGGGGATAATCTCCGAAAGCTTGTGATTTTAAAATAAATTTGTTGGACTATAACCTGGTGTTGTAAGATTCCTTACATTTATCTTTTTTGTGGTCCAAGTCTAGGAAAATGCTTGCTTTCTCATGGAACAGTATCTGTCGAGAAGAGCATCATGAGAGGCACTTGATCACCACTCACCACTGCCCTACAGTACCATGGTAGGCTTGGCACTCGGAACCGCGCACAAAATTAAACCTGCATTCCAGCACTGCCATGATACAGTGCACTGATGATCCAATGCATATACATACAGGCACACACAAACAAAGACACACACGCACACAAGTTCTTCAAGGATCTTTTTGCAAATAATTAAATATGGCTGTTAAAAGCAGGAATGCCTGACTTGCTAGACTCAACCAGTTTTTGCATCAGAAAAATCAATAGTAATACAAATAAGATTAGTCGAGTATGAACATTGTTCTTTTCAATTAATTTCTTCAATAAAAAAGCTGATGAATTCCTGAGAACAGAAGCTGACACTTGTACTTTGAAAGATAAGTGCAATACAAAAGATACCTTATAAGAACAAAATTAAATCAAGTATTAATTTTAACTTCTAAATCAACATGTTTATGTACTTGACACCTCACATCCCATGAATAGGTGGAAGAAGAATAAAGGGCTGAAGGGATATGGGAACAGGGTGGGTAAATATGATTGGAACTATTTCTTGCATGGAGGGTAAATGCTGACACAGACTGGGTGGGTCGAATGTCCCGCTTCGTATTATATCTTCTATGCAGCTTTGAAGCAAAAGGTTTAACTGCTGACCATAGGATACCATAAACAGTTACACTGAAGACTAGTTGTGACTTATATTGCAATTAGTAGCACTCCATGGTATTTTAACCTGAGGTCACCAAAACCAATGTCCTCAAAGGGAACTAAACCCAAGCAGCCAACATATTTCTAATTTTTCTCGAGAAATGTCTCTCAGTGACATGTTTCTTTTGTTCCTGTGACGAGAGCAGTCTGGTTGTTCTCCGCTTTATTCCTCCTGAGTTGCGATGACACTCATTTTTTTTAAAGTTATCTTTGTCACTAAGGACTAAATCTTCCTATGGAAAGCATTCCTCCCATGTTGTCTGACTTGATAATTTCATCAAGATAATTTTTGCAGCAGGAAGACTTTACACCAGAAAGAGTAAAATAAGAGGCTTCTGAGCAAGGGACGGAAGTCAAGGAGGCTCAGTCAAAAAAAAAGAGATCAATAGATTGGCAACAGGTCCAAGAAATAGCAGAGAAAACATCACAAGATAACCCTTAAAAGGAATGGGGAGTAAAGACTGAATTCACTTACTTAAGAATGGTTTCTACTTTTGTAAACAGAAGTTGACAATAAACTGAAATCAGAAGCACTTAGTAGATTCAGCTTGTAGATTCTAATCTATTTTGCCTTGCCGAAGAGTCAGCTGCTGAAACAGATACCAACATGCCAAATCCTATATAAACACCCAACTTTTAATGTGTTATTGGCAACTAGGGTCCCGATTTGAACATTTTTTTGATTTTGTTTATATGCCTCATGTAACCATTCAAAAAAATGTTGTTACCGTTGCACTTCACTGTGAAAGGAGATACTAGAAACAGACAGAAATCACAATTCCAGTTAGCACTGTACAGGCTGCAACTGGAATCAGATCAAAAATACCCTGAAAGGGATGTTTAATTATCAACCATGACGTCAAGTATGCGAAGGCTAACTCTGGGCTTCAAACAAATTATTTGGTAATTCTTAATTGTTCCTTGGTAGCATCATTATTCAAGAAGAAAGTGAAAAACTGGTTATACACCTCCGGATATAGAAGGTTTGAAAATGAAGCACTGTAACAACAAAAAAGGTAAAATCAAGGGAATGAAAAGGTAAAACTTGGCACTGACTGCCTGTAATTAGACTTACCTAGACAACAGCTTAAGGGTTTATTAATTTGCAATCCATTTCACCTAGATTAGCAGCCCTGCTTTTTGCTTCTGTTTAATGGCTTGGCGCAGTCATTTCTTTTGAAGTTGCTGCTTATAAGATCAGTGAAACATCAAGGTTTAGCTTTTCATTCTCTCATTTTCAAACATTCTACAATTTCTAGTGTAGAACGAGCTTTCAATGTCTCGAAAGCCACCTAATGCACAGGATATCCTGTGACAATTCATATTTATCATCTCATTAGCACAGGAAAAACAAGTTTTGAAGTTTAATCCTGGTATCCAACTGTTTGTGAATAAACTCTAACATCACATCTTCATTGAAAATGCTGGAAATAAATAGAGGAAAAAGAATGGCTGCACCTGAAACATGAACCTTTCATTGGTACTGATGAAGAGCCACACCTGAAACATTAACCTACGTTCTCTCTCTCTCTCTCAGATACTGGCTGATGTATTATATATTACCAATATTTTGTATTTTTATTTCAGATTTCCAACATTTGCAGTCTAATTTATAAGCCAACTCTAAATAAGTTACTCCTTAAGTTTAGCTTGCAATTTCACCCTCTGGCTCTTGAAACCTAATTTTGTGTAAAATCCTTCTCAAAATATCAATTTGCTTCATTATTTAAAAATTTGGATGGTGCTCTCTTCCCCTCCACCATCTTTAATGCCCTCACAGGAAGAGACTAGTTTTGTCAGCAACTCTTCGTAGCTCAATTAGCTAAATCTTTTTATCACCTTCAATGTCCTTCTTCACATTCATTCTTTTAAGTGTCAATTTGGCCCAATGGTAACACTTCTACTTGAGTCATAAGATTGTGGATTCAAGCCCCACTCCAGGGACTTAAGCATGTGATCTATGCTAACAATTCAGCACAGTACTGAGGGAGTTCTGCATTATTGGAGGGGCAGTCCTTCAGATGGGACATTAAACGAGGCCCTCTCTGCCAATTCAGGTGAACGTAAACTATTCAAACAAATACATGAAATTCTTCCAATGTCCTGGCCAATATCTGACCTCAACTAACACCACCAAAACAGATTAATTGGTCATTTATCTCATTGATGTTTGTGGGACCTTACAGTGTGCAAATTGCCTGCCACTTTTGCCTACATTACAACATTGACTTTTTTTTTCATTCGTTCATGGGATGTGGGCGTTGCATGCAAGGCCAACATTTATTGCCCATCCCTAATTATCCTCGAGAAGGCGGTGGTGAGACCCCTTCTTGAACCGCTGCAGTCCATGAGATGAAGGTTCTTCCACAGTGCTGTTAGGGAGAGAGTTCCAGGATTTTGACCCAGCGACGATGAAGGAACGGTGATATATTTCCAAGTCGGGATGGTGTGTGACTTGGAGGGGAACGTGCAGATGGTGTAGTTCCCACGTGCCTGCTGCCCTTGTCCTTCTAGGTGGTAGAGGTCGTGGGTTTGGGAGGTGCTGTCGAAGAAGTCTTGGCGAGTTGCTGCAGTACATCCTGTGAATGGTACACACTGCAGCCACGGTGCACCGGTGGTGAAGGGAGTGAATGTTTAGGGTGGTGGATGGGATGCCAATCAAGCGGGCTGCTTTGTCCTGGATGGTGTCGAGCTTCTTGAGTGTTGTTGGAGCTGCACTCATCCAGGCAAGTGGAGAGATGGTTGAAAAGTTTTGGGGAGTCAGGAGGTGAGTCATTCACCGCAGAATACCCAGCCTCTGACTGCTCGGGTAGCCACAGTATTTGTGTGGCTGGTCCAGTTAAGTTTCTGGTCAATGGTGACCCCCAGGATGTTGATGGTGGGGGATTCGGTGATGGTACTGCCGTTGAACATCATCAAGGGGAGGTGGTTAGACTCTCCTGTTGGAGATGGCCATTGCCTGGCACTTATCTGGCGCAAATGTTACTTGCCACTTATCAGCCCAAGCCTGGATGTCGTCCAGGTCTTGCTGCATGCGGGCACAGACTGCTTCATTATCTGAGGGGTTGCGAATGGAACTGAACACTGTGCAATCATCAGCGAACATCCCCATTTCTGACCTTATGATGGAGGGAAGGTCATTGATGAAGCAGCTGAAGGTGGTGGGGCCGAGGGCACTGCCCTGAGGAACTCTTGCAGCAATGTCCTGGGGCTGAGATGATTGGCCTCCAACAACCACTACCATCTTCCTTTGTGCTAGTTATGGCTCCAGCCACTGGAGAGTTTTCCCCCCGATTCCCATTGACTTTAATTTTACAAGGGCTCCTTGGTGCCACACTCAGTCAAATGCTGCCTTGATGTCAAGTGCAGTTATTCTCACCTCACCTCTGGAATTCAGCTTTTTTAATCCATGTTTGGACCAAGGCTGTAATGAGTTCTGGAGCCGAGTGGTCCTGGCAGAACCCAAACTGAGCATCGGTGAGCAGGTTATTGGTAAGTGCCGCTTGATAGCACTGTTGATGACCCTTCCATCACCTTGCTGATGATTGAGAGTAGACTGATGGGGCGGTAATTGGTCGGATTGGATTTCTCCTGCTTTTTGTGGACAGGACATACCTGGGCATTTTTCCACATTGTCAAGTAGATGCCAGTGTTGTAGCTGTACCGGAACAGTTTGGCTAGAGGCACGGCTACACTGAAAAATAATTAATTGATTCCGAAGTGCTTCAGGATGTCTTGAGGATGTGATAAGGTGCTACATACATGAAAGTTCTTCCTTCTTTATTGCACCTATATCTTTTTAAACATTCAAGAGTACTAATACTTCAGCTTCCTGTGAACACAATTCAGATATCGCAACTAAATTCAAGACAGTAACTATTAGATGCAAAACACAAATCTATATGACAAATCATTCTTGAGGCAGTTTCCTGCCTTGTGAGATTTGGATTTAGATTGAAGCTTACGGAAAATGCGTGAATTTAGAACAAATGGGAACAGTTTGATCTGATCAAATTCCAATCTTGAATCAGGTTGATCTTCAGAAAAAAAAATTCCCTTCTAACATTTTCTGTACTCTTCCAGTTTCTTTTGCACTATTCTCAGCTAGAATAATAAGCAAGTTGGTTTCAGACATTTGTAGAGAACCATTCTGTAATCAAACACTTGTTTTGCTTTCTCTCACTCTTTCCATTGGGAAGCTCCATGCCTCCCTTCATCTCCCCCAGAGAATCCAGCTAAGATTGGTATTTGATCAAGCAGGGAAACCATGCATGCCAGAACCACTCCTACTGCTCCAATACCACAGAGCGTTAGCAGTGTTTGTTTCACATATCCATTTATCTGCAACTCCACACATTACCAACAGATCAGCAAGAGTAGGCAATTCTCACGGTGCTGTTAATATTCATTCTGCTATGGTTTCCTGCTGCAGAGCACATAACATACAAAAGTTGTAAACGATATCTGTGCAAGTATAAAATTACAAAATACAACCCATTGCCATAATCATAATCATGCTCATCATTTCTATTGGAACATTTTCATGAGCTTCCATGAAATACTGCTTTTGTTACAATTTCATTACTCAACTGCTGCAAGATCAGGAAGCAGGTGAACAGCCCTGAATGCTTCTAACTTTTTATTATTTACTGAAAATACATTGTGATAAGTGCCACAAAAAGTCATGGGTAGGAAAGTGCTGAAAGTCCTTATTCTCACTTGTGGGAATGGCCTTCGAACTCACTTGAGTTGCTGGACCACTCTCACTATCGGGAAAGCGAACAGCATTTCCTGGTTCCCAGGGAGCAGCCTCTCTTCCTGATCTGCACAGTTCGAGCAGTTTCTTTTATTTTTATTTTAAAGCAGTGTTAGAAGGACCTCTAGTGGTGGGGAAATAAATGCATCAAAGATAAATTTGTGCAGACAAATAATGAAAGTTTTGAGCACGGTGTTAACGTACCATGTTGCAGGTCAGCACAACAGAGGTATTTTGATGAACTCACAGTTGTCACAACCACTTGGCACCTGAGTACGTCCTCTTTCCTCGGCAGCAAGAACGAAGACTGGTTCCGAGCAATTAGACAATAGCGCTGTACTGTGGGATGCACAGTTTTCACACACTTGTTCTTGTGATAAATTCTGGAAAAGAAGGTCGAGTTTCTTTTTTAAAAAATCGACAGCCCAAATACTTTTGAATTAATGGTAGAATTAGCTTCAGGGAATGCATTCAAATGTAAGCAAAATCTGACCCCAACCATTCTGCAGCAAGGTGACATTACGCACTAATCTATTACTACTTTTAGAAAAAGGGGTGCATTCTGTGCTTAAATGTAAACATTCCTTTCTATATCCCTGACATAATGGGTCAGCACATTTGGCCATTCAATTAAATATTAATGGATGAAGCCCACAGGCAGGGCCATCAGTGATATATATGCCTTGTAAATAAGAAATCATAGGATTTGCCGTGACTTTACAACTGAAAGTAAATAGATAAACACGATGAAAAAATCTTGAAGGTTTCAAGTGAAGAACAGAGAAATGAGAGCAGAGCAGGGAAATGAGATCAGAGTAGATGGCTCCTGTGGGAGAGCCAGCTACAATGTGACAAATGGTCTCCTTCTGTAGCAAAGTTTTCATGATTCTATCCCACCCACACTTATTCAACTAAGAAGTGGATATTTGGTGTCTCTTATGAAGACACAGCAAAGCTTTCCTCTTTCCCCTGCTCACAGGAGGGCAGCAATGTTGCCAATTCCTACTGAAAAGGTCACAAATCTATTAATTACTCGGTAGGGGGGGCTAAACGTGTAGGGATTTTTGCCAGGACTAGAAACTGGCAGCGTATTGCTGATGTTTTAGTGGATGCTGTCCTCACCTGAGAAGTCTAATATCACTGGCATCGTTCTCAAAAATAGGAGAGAGGTAGTCCTTTATGAAATTGTCTGCTGCAGTATCTGAATGTGTACAGAACAGAATCCTGAGACAGGAAGAAACACAAATGTGAGTCATTTGTAAAATGAAAATGTGACACATTATACCTCAAAATTTATTACAGCACACTTTGTGTTCACCGTCGCCATCTCCTCTTGCCCTCCGTCCTAAACGAAAACTGATTTCCTATACCATAGGACCTTTCCTCGCCAGGAAGATTCAGCTCCCAGAGGTTCTTTTTTTTAATCATTCATGGGATGTGGGCGTCGCTGGCAAGGCCAGCATTTATTGCCCATCCCTAATTGCCCACGAGAAGGTGATGGAGAGCCGCCTTCTCGAACCACAGCAGTCCATGTGGTGAAGGTTCCCCCACAGTGCTGTTAGGAAGGGAGTTCTAGGATTTTGACCCAGCGACGATGAAGGAACGGTGATATATTTCCAAGTCGGGATGGTATGTGACTTGGAGGGGAACGTGCAGGTGGTGTTGTTCCCACGGGCCTGCTGCCCTTGTCCTTCTAGGTGGTAGAGGTCGCGGGTTTGGGAGGTGCTGTCGAAGAAGCCTTGCAAGTTGCTGCAGTTCATCCTGTAGATGGTACACACTGCAGCCACGGTGCACCGGTGGTGAAGGGAGTGAATATTTAGGGTGGTGAATGGGGTGCCAATCACGCCAGCTGCTTTGTCTTGGATGGTGTCGAGCTTCTTGAGTGTTGTTGGAGCTGCACTCATCCAAGCAAGTGGAGAGTATTCCATCACACTCCTGACTTGTGCCTTGTAGATGGTGGAAAGGCTTTGGAGAGTCAGGAGGTGAGTCACTCGCCACAGAATACCCAGCCTCTGACATGCTCTTGTAGCCACAGTATTTATGTGGCTGGTCCAGTTAAGTTTCTGGTCAATGGTGACCCTAGAATGTTGACGGTGGGGGATTCGGTGATGGTAATGCCGTCCAATGTCAAGGGGAGGTGGTTAGACTCTCTCTTGTTGGAGATGGTCATTGCCTGGCACTTGTCTGGCGCAAATGTTACTTGCCACTTATCAGCCCAAGCCTGGATGTTGTCCAGGTCTTGCTGCATGCGGGCATGGACTGCTTCATTATTTGAGGGGTTGCGAATGGAACTGAATACTGTGCAATCATCAGCGAACATCCCCATTTCTGACCTTATGATGGAGGGAAGGTTATTAATGAAGCAGCTGAAGATGGTTGGGCTTAGGACACTACCCTGAGGAACTCTTGCAGCAATGTCCTGGGGCTGAGATGATTGGCCTCCAACAATCACTACCATCTTCCTTTGTGCTAGGTATGACTTCAGCCACTGGAGAGTTTTCCCCGATTCCCACTGACTTCAATATTACTCGGGCTCCTTGGTGCCACACTCAGTCAAATGCTGCCTTGACGTCAAAGGCAGTCACTCTCACCTCACCTCTGGAATTCAGCTCTTTTGTCCACGTTTGGACCAAGGCTGTAACGAGGACTGGAGTTGAGTGGTCCTGGCGGAATCCAAACTGAGCATCGGTGAGCAGTTTCTTGGTGAGTAAGTGCCGCTTGATAGCACTGTTGATAACACCTTCCATCACTTTGCTGATGATTGAGAGTAGACTGATGGAGCGGAAATTGGCCAGATTGGATTTCTCCTGCTTTTTGTGGACAGGATATACCTGGGCAATTTTCCACTTTGTTGGGTAGATGCCAGTATTGTAGCTGTACTGGAACAGCTTGGCTAGAGGCACAGCTAATTTTGGAGCACAAGTCTTCAGCACTACAGCCGGGATGTTGTCGGGGCCCATAGCCTTTGCTGTATTCAGTGCACTCAGTCATTTCTTGATATCACATGAAGTGAATCGAATCGGCTGAAGACCAGAAATGCCAATTATCGGTTTCTGTTGAGTTTGTTGGTCCCAGCTGGAATGTTAGCGAGGCCAAAGTTGGCTTTAGCACCGCATGGACAGGGAAGCAGGGGGAAGGAGAAAACATGCACACAGCCAGGATTCCCACTCGTCATTACTACTTGATGATCCCTGCCAGAAGTGTACACGCAGACGCTGCAATCCACTTCAGCACAGCCAAATAACCTGTCAACACTCAGTGTGTAGTTTCACAGATTTGAAGAAGATACTTGAGGTGAGGTTCCAGAAAACAGCTATTTCCCATATGCCTACATGAATCACCATCCGAAGAAATGGGCAAGGATAGAAAACGAGAGAAAATTGGTTAACAAGGCAAAATAACCTAGAAAGTATTCCCTTATCTGTTCATCAAGGAAACTAGCACAATTCTAAAACACTTCAACATTTGCCCGTTTGTGCATCACTCACGTCGAACCATCAACTTCACTCTACCTTTTGTCAGAGTCTTTCACCAATTGCTTGACTGACTGTGCCAAAGTGAACGTTTTCCCGGTACCGCACGGACCAGTCACGAGAATCGGTGGGAGACTGAACGACACGGGGGCTGTAGTAACGCCAGCTGCTTTCCTCTGTTTGGAGTTCAGCCTTGGATCCAGCTGCTTTTCCCAGTCTCTGAGACAAAAGGGAGACCATCATGATCAAAGTTAGATGTACATTTGTTTCACATCGACACCATTGTCTTATTTTTCCATAGCTACAAAAGAGGGAAAAAAGTCTATTTACTAGAAACAAAAAAAAAATTTAAGTACCAATTTCGAGATTCAGTACCATGCCAATCTTCCCACAACATACCACAACAACGTGCATTTATATAGTGCCTTTAACATAGAAAAACTTCACAAGGTGCTTCACAGGGGCGTAAGAAAAAAGAAATGCCTCGTCATAAGGTTTTAGCGTGTAGTTCAATCCGCACCCTTTCATTTCAGTGATACTGGCAAAACCCATCCATAACTGAAAAAATGCAACGCAAATACGATCTAAATCTTTCTCCAGAACATGCCCTTAAAATTGAAAAGTAAAGCTTATTTGACCTAGCAAGACTATCAGAGGCCATAGCCATGTTGTTTATACCCTACAACACAAGGCCACAGGGCTGATAGCAGCTGACCTTCAACAATTTTGTGAGGGAGGAAGAGGCAAGAGAAAAATCACCAACAGTTCAGGTCACCACAACCCAAAGTGGATGTAATTGCTGGGACTCAAGAACAGGAATTAGGCAGCATGTAAGAATGGGTTATTATTTCTCTAATATAGCTAATTCAACAAGATAATTAATTGTCTGCTCTCCGCTGTAAACGGACATCATTACAAGGCTTTTTATAAACTGTTGTTGCAAAGTATAACTAACAGAGTGATATGGAGGTACTTTCTGTCTAAGTATTGGTTCATTTTCATAGCGAAAGCAGAGCCATTCTTGCATTTTCTGAGGATATAGTATCAGTGTCGCCATTTCTGAAACAGCCTTAAATATTGCTGATTCAAGAACCATTATAATTTTGATTACCTTAGTTACGTTTCTCCTCTTCTCCTCCTCCTCCTCGACCTATCCCATCACTCAAAAATCAGAACTCATTCATGATACTTTAGTACTGGATACAAATAAGCTATTAAGGAAAGCACTGCATTTGGCAGCCACTGAAAAATACGCCAAAGGTGTTCTATACCTGTCTGGCAGATCAAGTGTCAGAAGAGATGAAATGTCTGGGGAGACCAAGCTACAGTCTTTAAGATTATCTAAAGCGAGGTGCATCTCACAGAGAGGCAAACGGTTCAACTGAAACTGCAGCTCCACCTGTTGGAAGAGCCAAGAGATCAATAAGCAATTCGAAAACATTTATAAAAAAAAGACAAAATAGATCTCCGAGAAAGCTCATACAAGCAATATCTATGAGTTTTATCTCAGTATCTCCCAGTTCCACAGTAAGCAAAAGGGGAGAAAAACCCTCTGTCTCCTGTTTTATTTTTTCAAAGCACAAGTAAGCTGGACAGTACTAGTGTCTCACCATTGCAATGTTCTTTTTTTGAGGGTCACAATGCAAGATGACCATTGAATACAGAGCCCACGCTCTCGATGGAGACAAATACTGAACTGAAATGTGTTATTTTTACAGCATAAAACCCCTGTTTGCCGTTTTACAGATTCAAAGCAGCAATATCTAATTTTATTTCTGCACAGCAGTCAATGACAGACATCCAACCCGCTGGTTTTATATCAGGTAAAGCAGCAGTGGAAATGGCAGATTTGTTCATAATACAAAACTTTTGGCAAAAGGGCTTGAGATTATTTGTGGAATATAGCAAATGCTGCAGAAAAACTGAGAAAGAACAGAATACTGAGCACATTATAAAACAACAGTGTGTACAAGTGTGCTACAAGCATCCTTATATTTTACAAAACCAAAAACATTACAGAATTTGATTTTTCCTCCAGACAGTAATATACTCATCAAAACAGCTTATTTACTGGCAATCCATAATGAGAGAGGGGGACTTGTAAAAATTGTCTTTTCCCCCTAAATTATTTTGCTCCCATCAACATTATGGGAATATCACAAACCAGGCATACATTTCAAGAGATAACAGCGACTTCGGAATTTATCTCCCAAACATTTTAAGAGTAAAACTCAAATATTTGTTAACCTTGGCCATCTTATGACTGAGCTCCCTTGGTTCGCTAGAAGACTCTTATTAAGTTGAAGACTTTAATTTCTAGCTTTACTGCCCTTCCATCAATGTGACATCATCACAGACCCATATCCTGCAAGTTTAGGCTTATGCCAGGTCTTAAAATCGCTAAGTGGATGACCAGCAGTAAATGGAATTCAATTTGCCTAGGTGCAAATGCTGCATATCAGAATTTTTTGTAACACTCTGCATGACCGTTGTCGAAAGAGCTAAGGACACAACTGAAGGAAATCTACTGGTGCTAATAGATTTAGTGCTTTACATAGCCAGTCAACATGAAATAGCGATCAACAAACTAAATGGAACAGAGTTAACACCAAATCAGTAGAGTACAAGTCAGAGGATATCATGCTAAAACTGTTCAAGCAGTTGAAGTGGCAGTCAGACCACATCTTGAGTGAAAGCATTCAGTTTTAGTCACTTAGACTAATGATTCAAAGATGATAACATCAAATAGGGCTGCTAACCACCTTTCTGAGAGTTGTAATGTAGCATGTTTTTAAATACACGTGAAATATAAATTACACGTGATTAGTTTTACAGATGAATGCTGAAGACAAGGCCTTTTAAAACCTTCAATGATGTTAACTTTACATTTGCTGCTGTGGCGTTTAATGGGTTGTGCGCGAGGCAAACATTTTTCAGCTTTAAGCATACAAATTTCATAAAAACTGACCTCTATATCTCTCTCCGGTCGAAGTTTCAAATCTTCACAGCACTCTTTGGAGAGCCTTAGCAGCATACACTCCCTGGACCTGTCTTCCACGAGTGCTTCGTACACTTTCTCCTTATTCCCCTGATTCAATCCAAGACCCTTTTTTTTGCTGAGGGGAATCAACAGAACACTGGTGACTTTTTCCATCACCAGTCTCCCAGCAGCAGTGTCTTTGGTTATCACAGTATCACTCAACAAAACACAAGCAAACAGTTGACCGTTCTGGACATGCCGAGCAGCACCATGATTGCCAGGAACCGCATAGGATGTCGTTATGTGCAAATTTGCTTTGATATTAAACCTAGGACAAAGAAGAAAAACTTTAAAATAACTGAAGAACAACACTTTTTTTTTAAATCAGCTACATAGTGATATTTCCCCCATCTTGTTGCCCTCCAAGGTGATCTACAGAATAATGGATGATTCTCGTACACAAAGTAGTAATCTAAATGTGGGATTTCAACATTGTCACAGAACACAACAGCAAAGCTCAAATGGCTGATAGCCATCTGAGCCTAAAAATTAGATAAGCCTTTATTTGAATCATTTCACCCCTTTCCCTCCTTCTCTGCTCAAGACCCTGACTCTTGCCAAGTTCCATGCATACTTTCCAGTAACTTGTTCAGTATAAATGATACCTGAAGGTAATTAAGTCAAACTCAATTTGTAGTTTTGTTGGAGTAACAGGAAGCAAGAACACAATGTGTAATTTAACACATCAAACTCTACTTCTGAACACTTGCATGCAAGAGTTCAAACAGCTTAGCCTCAGACACCCCTTTCTTCCTCCCCTCCAAAAAAATGGAACTCCAAAAAAGAAATGGGTTCCCAACAGAGGCCAATCTTCAAAACTGCATTCAAAAATCTATACACTCCTGGCACATTTTGTTGTAAATTTTAAATTTAGCTGTTGGAGGTCGCTGGATGCTGGCTCAGCGAGTTTATCCAGTGAGTCGCTGAGCCATACAGACAGAAAGGTTCTGGGTCTGTACACATGTAGCTGAAATCAGCAGGGCCAGTGGTAGACACACTGCAATTAGTGTCAGCACCCTGGGTTAAGGTCGTCAAAAAAAGTCAGGATTGCAAACATGATGTCAATGTGCATTTGTGGATAACAGCAGGCATGGCTGTGACAGATCGACAAGGTCAAATAGCCTGCCAACACTCACTATGCTCACACATGAGTTATGGGCACGGGTTGAGACACTAGGTGAACAGAGCCCAGGCCTTCAGGAGAGGAAGCAAGGGAAGAAAATTGGCAAAGGAAAATAGGTGAGGAAAATAAAATTAGGATAACCACTTTCCAGAATCATAGAATGGTTACATCAGGGAAGGAGGCCATTCCTGCCCGTTGAGTCCATGCTGGCTCTCTGCAAGAACATTCCAGCTAGTCCCACTCCGCCGCCCTTCAATTTTTTCCCTTCAAGTACTTATCCAATTCCATTTTGAAGGCCATTATTGAATCTGCCTCCACCACCCCCTCAGGCAATGCATTCCAGATCCTAGCCACTCGCTGTGTAAAAAAGTTTTTTCTCCTGTCGCCTTTGATTCTTTTGCCAATCACCTTAAATCTGTGTCCTCTGGTTCTTGACTCCTCCGCCAATGGGAACAGTTTCTCTCTGTCTACTCTGTCTAGACCCTTCATGATTTTGAATACCTCTATCAAATCTCTTCTCAACCTTCTCTGCTATAAGGAGAACAACCCCAGGTTCTCCAGTCTATCCACATAACTAAAGTCCCTCATCCCTGGAATCATTCTAGTAAATCTCTTCTGCACCCTCTCTAAGGCCTTCACATCCTTCTTAAAGTGCAGAGCACACAACTGGACACAATACTCCAGTTGTGGCCAAACCAGTGTTTTATAAAGGTTCATCATAACTTCCTTGCTTTTATGCTCTATGCCTCTATTTATAAACTGCTAACTGCTTTCTCAACCTGCCCTGCCACCTTCTACAATTTGTGCACATATATCCCGAGATCTCTCTGTTCCTGCACCCTTTAGTTTATATTACCTCTCCTCGTTCTTCCTACCGAAATGTATCATTTCACACTTTTCTGCGTTGACTTGACACCTATTCCACCAGCCTGTCTATGTCCTCTTGATTTCTATCATTATCCTCCTCACTGTTCACTATCCTTCCAAGTTTTGTGTCATCTGCAAATTTTGAAATTGTGCCCTGTACACCCAGGTCCAAGTCATTAATATATATCAAAAAAAGCAAAGGTCCCAGTACCGATCCCCGGGAAACACCACTTGTACACCTCCCTCCAGTCCGAAAAACAAACGTTCACCACTACTCTCTGTTTCCTATTATTTAGCCAATTTCTAATCCATGCTGCCCCTGCCCCTTTTATTCCATGGGCTTCAACTTCGCTGACAAGCCTATTATGCGGCACTTATCAAACGCCTTTTGGAAGTCCATATACACATTAATTGCATTGTCCTCATCGAACCTCTCTGTTACCTCATCAAAAAACTTATCAAGTTGGTTAAACATGATTTGTCTCTTACAAATCCACGCTGGCTTTCCTTAATCAATCCACATTTGTCCAAGTGACTGTTATTTTTGTCCCAGATTATCGTTTCTAAAAGTTTCCCCACTACAGAGATTAAACTGACTGGCCTGTACCTGCTGGGTTTATCCCTACACCCTTTATTAAACAAGGGAGTAAACATTCGCAATTCTCCAGTCCTCTGGCACCATCCCCGTATCTAAGGATGATTGGATGATTATGGCCAATACAATTTCCACCCGTACTTCCCTCAGCAGCCTTGGATGCATCCCTTTCACCTGGTGACTTATCTACTTGAAGTACAACTAGCCTTCTAGTACCTCCTCCATCAATTTTTAGCCCGTCTGGTATCTCAACTACCTCTTCACTTGGTGTGACTTTGGCTGCATCTTCTTCCTTGGTGAAGACAGATACAAAGTACTTATTTAGTATCTCAGCCATGCCCTCTGCCTCCATGCATAGGTCATCTTTTTGGTCCCTAATCCCCTAATCCATCCCACCCCTCCTCTCACTATCCGTTTACTGTTTACGTGCCTATAGAAGACTTTTGGATAACCTTTTATGTTAGCCACCAGTCTATTCTCATATTCTCTCTTTGCCCCTGTTATTTCCTTTTTTTGCCTCCCCTCTGAACTTTCTATATTCAGCCTGGTTCTCACTTGTATTATCAACCTGGCATGTCATATGCCCCTTTTTTCTGCTTCATCTTACTCTCTACCTCTTGTGTCATTCAGGGAGCTCTGGTTTTAGTTGCCCTACCTTTCTCCCTCGTGGGAATATATCTAGACTGTACCTGAACCATCTCCTCTTTAAAGGCTGCCCATTGTTGAATTACAGTTTTGCCTGCCAATCTTTGATTCCAATTTATCCGGGCCAGATCCGTTCTCATTCCATCTGGGGAAATCTTGAGCCCAGCCATCCCAGGATAAGGGATCAGATTGTATGTGACACACACAAGTTCTCAAAGTTTCATTAAAATCACCGAGCCTTCATGTTTCCCTTTGTGTGAAGCCCTTACTTGCTTATATCTTTATTTTGTGCATTTTCCTCTATGTAAAGAAGATCGTGGAAGCGAGAATGATAGTTGTGTCTGTTCAAGGCTTTGTCCAGGACTGACCGGGTGAACAATTGATCAGCAGCAGCAGGAATCTGATAGGTTACCAGCAGTGTCAGATCAAGATCAGACTGCTCCTGAGGTCGAAAATCAACCACTTGTTTACAGGTCGCATCCCAGCGCTGCGATGTTGTTAGGGATTGCTGCTGATGCTGTAGCAATGCCTCTGTACCTGTCAAAAAAAAAATCCATTTAAATACAACAATTAAATGGTTTCTCGTCTTCCTTTTCCATCTTGCCAAGGAACAGAGACTCAGAGCCTTCACAATACAATACATTTCTCCTTCATACAATAGCTACAAAATCATTTTCTACTGATTCTTATGATTGAAGTCAAACCAGGGAAAAGACCCAAGAATATAGGAGAAAGAAAAATGCGGTCAGTCAATCCATCTCACCCCATCACCCACTGGCAACAGGCCCTTCAGCTACCTTAACCTTGTTTGAAATTCCTTCCCCCAAAACCCTCTACTGTCTCACCATCTTACAAACCTTCTCGAAACCTCGCCCTTCGACCAAGCTTTCAGGCAACTCTCCTAACTCTCGCACCATGGGTCTCTGTCCATTCCTTTTATCTACTTCTTTCCTCCTCCCTTTTTTCTAAAAAGCTGGCATGTGTTCTGCAGTAAAGGTGACATACGAATGCAAGTTGTTGTTGTAGTATTACAGTCCTGGAACTAATGCGCTATGCAATACATCAATGACACAAACCAACATCCGACACTCCAGCTTGGGACCACTCCCCTATACTGCAGTCACAAACTTGAGGGTGCCACTTATGTACCTCATTTTGCAGAACTTCGAATACCTATATATTATTTCATGGTGTTGAAATCATGGCTAATCGCACCATCTCCTACTCAAACTCATTCTTTCCAGAACTTCAAAACTGTGGAGGTCCTAACCTCCTGTTTTCCCTTCCTCTTACAACCTTCAGGTTTTTAAAACCCAAGCTGTGCACCACCTAGTCACTGTTTCCCAATTTATCTTGTCTTCTACTTTATTCAAACTCGATTGTATCCAACAGTAGGAGTCATGGCCCTTCACCTTAGTTTCTTAGTTTTAAAAAAAGGCAAACTGTGAAAACCAACTAAATACCTTTATCTGACAGTGCAGACACAGTAACTGTCTGCATCAGCACCGGCTCTGATCCAAAGTCAAAAAATATGATTTGCTGAAAATTTCCGAAGACTTCTGAAGAAAATTTGACTACAATTTGGTAAACGTGTTCCTCAATCCTGTTCTGGCCGCTTGAATCTCGACTCCACTCTTGACATTTAGATGATATCGAATATGGATGGAGACTGTCAGAGTCACCAGCAGCAATGGAAGCAATGTGGAAGCATGGCGTGTAGGCATTACTCAGAAATGCAACCTGATGAAGCAACCGTGGAGGCTGTTGGAAAATAAACAAGGACTTTATTACAATAAATTTGCACAGTGCTATTCTTATAAAACAGGTACAAAGTATTCCAAACACTTTTGTCCAGTTTTAACGTTTTAAGTAGTGAACGCTGATGACATCGGAAAATGGGTTATGAACCCGAGAACGTCTATCTATAATGTATTAAAAATCTCATGTCTGCGCACACTAGCATACAAAATTTTACTTCCTTTTGTCAACTTTTTCCATTATAAACTCTTAGGCCCATGTTTATAATGAAAACTGCCTGTGCAAACTTTTCACAATGTAATTAATACTTCCTGCCAGTGTAACACTGTCATGCTTCATTTTTGCAACTCCCAATTCCTCAGCCTGCACTGCGGAGAACCACCTACACATCAACCAACTTTACTTGTCATCGTGTATGTTTTGCTCTATAACTATAAATTATATAAAATCTAAGTATATGAAATAAAAGGACAGAAAGTAGGACTTCAAAATAGGGTCTTAATTATGTCCGAGTGCCCTGGTCCAATTCTCCTTAGGACCCACAGCCTTTTGGTATCTCACTCCAGTAGCCAATCCAGACAGTAACCGATGGCAGGTTGCTCAACAATGGAGAGAACCACAGTTCATGTGATCCTGTTCTCACCCGATGTCCACACACAATTTTCAGCAGGCCGTCGTTGCCTGTGCAACAGTACCTCAACAAGGAGTCAGCACTTTCAAGAGGGAAGGAGAGAAATTTGGCAGGGGGGGGGATTATTACTGCTGGTGCTTACGTTCTTGATGTGAACTTACAGCAGTCTCAGTCCTTGGTGGTGGAACAGGGAGCAGTGAAGAATTCTGATCCCACCCTGCTCATGAGAACATTTCATTTTCTTTAACTCTGAAGACTGACTAAAAGCAGAAACACGGAGTGATTTTTCCTTTCTCTAGTTGGCCGTAAAGGCCAATTGTAGCCCCCAACGACTAGACCTGACCAAGATCCTTCATTCATGAGTCAGCCATCATTCCTTAGCCTAATTTTATAAAATATGTAGCAACATTGTAAGTATGCAAGTGAGCTGAAAATAACTTCAGTTTTTTTGAAAAGCCCCCTGATTGAACTTACATCACAAGTAAAAGCAAATGTCCACGCAAACTCATATTTTCTGCCATCAGAGACCTGATTCAGCTCATGACTGCATTCTACTCGCACACCGTCAACAGCCCCATTCACCTAGTGAAGAAAATCACAAACAAATAATCAAACAACATAGCAAATAGTTCGTACCCACTTTGGCCTCATGCTGACTTTGGAATGCAGAGATCACAATTCATGTCCATCTGTACATCATTGATTTTTAAACTGCAGTACCCAAACCCTAGAAAATTCTGAGATTATAAGATTTCTGTCAGTCACTTATCGGATTTCTTTGTTTGTTGACTAGCACATTATTTTTGTGTAAAAAAAACGTTTTCTGCAATAATAGCACTGTTCTCCTTTAGTTGGCTGAAACTGTCTTTTGGGAATTAGGTCTGGCGTACCCAGGAGGGTGGCAATATTAACAAGGGTTTCCTGCACATAGTTTTTAAAATACACTGCTGTACATCTACAGTACATACTGAAAATTAAGGTAAAATGTCACCCCAGTCTGGTACAGTGTGATTTGAGAGTCTCCTTGGCAGCTCCAGTACATGTACAGCACTGTACACATCGGGCAAAGGGAACAATTCACTGCCATCTGTTCTTGTACAATTTATGTGTGTTTCAGTATCAGCTCCTGTGCATATACAGTACACACTGGGTATTTTGTATGCCCACCATAGCAAAGAAACAGACATTTGGAAGAAGAAACTATGGTGGAAATACTGGAACCACAAGTTAAAAGTACTTTTTTCTGGGTTGCTGGGATACAAGGGAAAGCAATTTTTTTTTAAACAAAAAAATTAAACTAACAAGTTGGTTCTAAGACGGACAATGAGGACATCTGATTTGCTAACCTTGAATCTCCATCACTCATGTTTTCATTTTTTTTCCCTTGACCTAAAGCTTACTAAATTTATCTGTTCTTTTTAATTTTTGATAGATCACGTAGAATCTGGACACCACCATATGGTGGCAGTCGTGGTTTATTGAAAAAGCTCTATGCAATTCATAGTTACATTTTATCACAGCACCACTCAGTGGAAAGAATCTGGACTAGACATGTTTCCCACTGGTTAAGACAGGAAATATCAAATCCAAACCTTAGAACAATGAAGTTTGTTCTATCAGCTTCAGGACCACATCTATCTAGAGAAATCCTAACTTCCCCATTGTACCATCCAATTGCTTCTTAAATCTCCCCAGTGTCCATTAACTCCCTCAATGATTGTCGGTGTCTCCCAAATCTCTTCCCTCGTCTCTCTCCTATCATGGGCCTTAAGCAGACTTTCCAACAGAGAAGATCCCACCAACAGTTTTAGAGTTTGTGAATTATGAACACGTAAAGCTCTGTCCTGCTAACCTTTGCCAAGAAATCCATATCTAATTACCAACATACAAACATGACCGGCAAGAAAAGACCACCTGGTCCATCAAGCCTGCCCCACACAGTCGCAACCATGCCTGAAGCATTATGGTTAGACACCCCCTGCCCACCAGCAGCCATGGAATCTCCTGGAAGAAGCAAAAAAAATGGGAAAAAACTACATAGTGATTAAGTCCATAAGCTGCTAAACTAACAGGGGCTGTCTGCAGTTACAAAACCTTACCTTGAATATGAGCTTGTTACAGTAAACAAAACAAAATCTGACACTAGTACTGTGAGGGTTAATTGAGACAAGAGAATTATTTTTGGTCAGCCAGGTGTCCAACAGGCAAGGAAACCTATACATAAATGGTGGTAGAGATAGAGCTTCTGTTAAGATATGGAATGCACACTTTCTGGCTTTGGAGGTCATAACCAAGTTACCCAAATCCAGAAAATTTAGGCGAAAATTAGCAAAATTCAAAGCTTAGACACACCCACCACCCCCCACCCAATGTCTGCATAAAGTGACTGCTGGAGTTTCATGGACTAAATGCGCACAACTTACAAGCACAAACCACTAGTAAAGTCCATGCTGCTCGTCATGCTAGGATCATCTACCCAATAGGACATTGGCTTACAGAATTATATACAACTGTGCAGGAGAATCCCAGCCCCCGGTGACAAGTCTATCCTACCCCACCACCACATCCCGTCAATGACCGAGGCTGCCTGGTCAATCATCAACAGTGATGTGGAAAACTGTGGACCTGCCTGGCTCCATTGTGAGATGAGAGTTTGCCACAGAGGACAAATGCTGTTCCAATCTTCAATCATCTTGAGCCCATTTAAACCCCACAGAGTCCATGTACTATCTCCAAGCTTCCCCTCACACCCACTGCAGAGGGGACAGACAATAGCATAGGCAGAGAGATTACCGTTTCTGCAAATTGCATATTACATTTATCAGATAGCATGCAAAGAAATGTGCAATAGAAAATGATACAAGGCTGCACCAAAAGTGCTGTGCAAACAAAAGCATTTTATCTTACCACTCTGTCTGGACTCAGGCTATTAATCCATTTCTCGATCAATCTTTCACTATAATTGCAACCTTGCTGCTGCTGCTCCCTTTGCTGCTGATATTGAAGTCGTCTGTAAGCATGTCGTTCTCTCCATTCTACCAGCTCAGTGTCAGAATGAGCAAACACACAGAAGTCCTCAAAATGGCAGGCTCCACATTCCAAATATCTGTGCCAGAGTGAAATATTGAGAGCAGACAGACACATTAAGCCCAATCCAATAAACATATAATTGAATTACACTGAGTCAACAGCACAGAAACAAGCCACTCAGTCCAACTGGTCTATGCCAGCATTAATGCTCCACATGAGCCTCCTCCCTTCCTATTTCATCCAACCCTATCAGCATTCCCTTCTATTCCTTTCTCCCTCGTGTGCTTATCTGGCTTCCCCTTAAATACATCTACGCTATTTGCCTCAACTACTCCTTCTGGTAGCACATTCTTACCAAACTTTGGTTAAAGACGTTTCTCTTGAATTCCCTATTGGATTTATTAGTGACTACTTTATAATTATGACTCTAGTCTTGGACTCCCCCACAAGTGGAAACATTTTCTCTACAGTTACCCTATTAAACCCTTTCATTATCTTGAAGATCTCTAACAAGTCACCCCTCAACATTCTCTTTGCTGGAGAAAAGAGCTCCAGCCTGTTCAGCCTTTCCTGATAGTTCTGGTATCATTCTTGTGAATCTTTTTGCACCTTCTCCAGTGCCTCTACATCCTTTTTATAATATGGAGACCAGAACTGTTCACAGTACTCCAAGTGTGGTCTAACCAAGGTGCTATACAAGCTTAGTATAACTTCTCTGCTTTTCAATTCTATCCATCTAGAAATGAATCCCAGTGCTTAGTTTGCCTTTTTAAGGCCTTATTAACCTGCATCACTACTTTTAGTGATTTGTGTATCTGTACCCCGAAATCCCTTTGCTTCACTACTCCATTTAGACTCTTAGTATGTGGCCTCCTTATTCTTCCTACCAAAATGCACTACCTCACACTTATCTATATTGAAATTCATTTGCCAATTACACGCCCATTCTGCATTCATGACCTCTTGCATTTTGACGCATTCTTCCTTTGTATTAACTACAACCCCAATTTGGAGTTGTCCACAAATTTTGAAATTGTACTTCCGATTCCAGAGTAAAAATCATTAATATAAATTGTGAACAACAGTGGTCCCATAATCAAGTAGCTACCGTGATATATCATGAAGTGTGAGGTAACGCAGTTAAGGAGGGCAAACAGTAAAAGGGAATACGCAGTAAACAGGAATATATTTAGAGGGGCAGAGGAAGTGAGAGACCTTGGAGTGCATGTGCACAGGTCCCTGAAGGTGGCAGTACAGGTAGATAAGGTTGTGAAGAAGGCATACGGAATGCTCTCCGTTATTAGCCGAGGTATAGATTACAAAAGCAGGGATGTAATGATGGAGCTGTATAAAACGCTGTTAAGGCCACAGCTGGAGTATTGTGCACAGTTCTGGTCACCACATTACAGGAATGACGTAATTGCTCTGGAGAGAGTGCAGAGAAGATTTACAAGAATGTTGCCAGGGCTTGAAAATTGCAGCTACGAGGAGAGATTGGATAGGCTGGGGTTGTTTTCCTTGGAGCAGAGGAGGCTGAGGGGAGACTTGAATGAGGTGTACAAAATTATGAGGGGCCCAGATGGAGTAGACAGGAAGTACCTGTTTCCCTTAGCAGAGAGTTCAAGAACTAGAGGACATAGATTTAAGCTAATTGGTGGAAGGATTAGAGGGGACATGAGGAAAAACTTTTTTACCCATAGGGTGGTGGGTGTATGGGACTCACTGCCCGAATTGGTGGTATAGGCAGGGACCCTCAACTCTTTGAAAAAGTACCTGGACCTGCACCTAAACTGCTGTAAGCTGCATGGCTACAGACCGGGTGCTGGAAGGTGGGATTAGAATGGGCACCTGGTTGTTCTTCGAGCCGGCGCGGACACGATGGGCCGAATGGCCCCCTTCTGTGCTGTATCTTTCGTATGGTTCTATGATGTTCTCTCAGCAATGCCAGCATTATTCTCTGTAATCTCTATGAAGTGCCATGGGACATTTCTACAAAGCAGCACTATATAAATGCAAGTTGATGTATAAGCCAGCATGCTATTCTATAGTGATGTTACTTTAACTGTAACATCAACTTATTCCTGAAAACTTGCATGCTACCATAACTCTACACAAAATGGCTTTAAAATTGATTTTAAAATCCTAACAGTGTTTTATAACATTATATAACAGTGTCACTTATGCCAAGGAATAGGGGTAAGCGTTGCCATATTCCATTGTGCATCATACAGGACTGAAGCATGAACTGCAGACAGAAAAGCCAGGAAACCCTAGGAAAAGCTGATAGAAGGAGGATTAGAGTTATGTGACGTAAAGAGTGTTTTTACCCATTCGCCTTAAAGTTTGTGATACTGCTCCGTAAGGTTAAACAAACATTTGAGCTACACCGGTGTATCCTATGGGATTAAGTGAAAATTTCATCAATTATCAGGACAATACAATATTAACAGGGTAGGAATCATTAGAGTCCATAAAGTATTTAATCATCTCAGTCTATACATGCCCCTTTAACCTTCAATCCCATTTCCAATTGAGGTATTTAACTCTTTCAAATAAAAAGGACCCAAATAATCAGCCTAGCTTCAACTACTTTAACTGGGAATCTATTCCACATATTCACCAGAGAAAAAATAAGCCTTTTAGTCCGCAGCGAGACTTATTAATTTTTTTAAAGCTCTGCTCTCTGGTTCTACTCTAAGTTCAAGTCAAAAAGGCTGTTTACATCTACACCTCTCAGCATCTTAAAAATCAGCATCACATCCCCCTCAATTAACTTGTTTCTGAATTTGTTTGCATTGGAGACTAGGAGATATGCGAGAGCTTACATCCATTTGGTAAATTTCCCCGAAAGTACAGCTGAAATAATGACATCATCAAGTAAGAAATCTTGGTCACAAAACCAATATCCGAGCACTCCATGGAGCATCAGCACAAAACAGCTGATGAAGGCCTTTTCTTGTTCTATACTTCCTCGTATAAACAGAAGTCAATGTCTTCGAGTTGATGGTGAGTAAAGTGAACAATGCTCAAGTTGCAGTGGAAAAACAAACGTTCTTCCTTTTACTTCCAATCAAGAAAGTGTTTCGAACTTCAGTACAATCATTTGTGGCAACAATACTTTCTTTGGCTCCTGAAAGCAGTATAAATATAGCATAGTTCTAGTAACATCACTAGTGTATTGATCAGGCACATGTTAATAATCAGAAACTTACCGACAACACAAGGAATACTCATCAATTCCAATAACACCTCGTGGTGGCGGACGAAACTTCCATCGACAATCATTTTCTGAAAGACAATTGGAAACATCACTTTTCTGTATAACATCTTCGTAACACTCATTCACTGCCTTTCCAGGGAGCAAGCAGAAACTTGGTCCAGCTATCACTATTAATAGTCTATGAATGTCGTCATCCAGGGGAAAAAAAGTACACAACAGAACTCTAGAAGACTCTTCCCTTCTGGCCCCTTAAAAATTGAAAGTAGGGATATTGTCATTGACAATGGGGAAATGGCAGACATGTCGAATAATTACTTTGAGTCAGTATTTACAGTGGAAATCCCAAGAAAACTAATACTGAATCGGGGACAGGGTCTCAGTAAAATTAACACAAGTAAAGCAACAGTAATGAAGAAAATAATAGCACTAAAAAGAGATAGAAATCCCCAGGACCAGATGGTTTCCATCCCAGGGTTTTAAAGGAAGTAGGTGAGCACATTGCAGATGCTCAAACTATAATCTTTCAAAGTTCTCTAGATTCAGGAACTGTCTTTCTAGATTGGAAAATTGCACATGTCACTCCGCTTTTTAAGAGAGGAGGGAAACCAGGGAATTATAGACCAGTTAGCCTAACATCTGTTGTGGGGAAAATGCTGGAGTCTGTAACGGAGGATAGAGTGACTGAACACCTCGAAAGTTTTCAGTTAATCAGAGAGCCAGTATGGATTTGTGAAAGGTTGGTCGTGCCTGACAAACCTGATTGAATTTTTTGAAGAGGTGACTAAAGTAGTGGACAGGGGAATGTCAATGGATGTTATTTATATGGACTTCCAGAAGGCATTTGATAAAGTCTCACATAAGAGACTGTTAGCTAAAATAGAAGCCCGTGGAATAGAGGGAAAAGTACGGACTTGGTTCGGAAGTTGGCTGAGCGAAAGGCGACAGAGAGTAGGGATAATGGGTAGGTACTCACATTGGCAGGATGTGACTAATGGAGTCCCGCAGGGATCTGTCTTGGGGCCTCAATTATTCACAATATTTATTAACGACTTAGATGAAGGCATAGAAAGTCTCATATCTAAGTTTGCCGATGACACATAAATTGGTGGCATTGTAAGCAGTGCAGATGAAAACATAAAATTACAAAGGGATATTGATAGATTAGGTGAATGGGCAAAACTGTGGCAAATGGAATTCAATGTAGGCAAATGTGAGGTCATCCACTTTGGATCAAAAATGGATAGAACAGGGTACTTTCTAAATGGTAAAAAGTTAAAAACAGTGGATGTCCAAAGGGGTTCAGGTACATAGATCATTGAAGTGTCATGAACAGGTGCAGAAAATAATCAATAAGGCTAATGGAATGCTGGCCTTTATATCTAGAGGACGAGAGTACAATGGGGCAGAAGTTTTGCTGCAGCTATACAAAACCCTGGTTAGACCGCACCTGGAGTACTGTGAGCAGTTCTGGGCACCGCACCTTCAGAAGGACATATTGGCCTTTGAGGGAGTGCAGCGTAGGTTTACTAGAATGATACCCGGACTTCAAGGGTTAAGTTAAGAGGAGAGATTACACAAATTGGGGTTGTATTCTCTTGAGTTTAGAAGGTTAAGGGGTGATCAGATCGAAGTTGATAAGATATTAAGGGGAACAGATAGGGTGGATAGAGAGAAACTATTTCTACTGGTTGGGGATTCTAGGAGTAGGGGCCACAGTCTAAAAATTAGAGCCAGACCTTTCAGAAGTGAGATTAGAAAACAATTCTACACACAAAGGGTGGTAGAAGTTTGGAACTCTCTTCCACAAACGGCAATTGATGCTAGCTCAATTGCTAATTTTAAATCTGAAATAGATAGCTTTTTGCCAACCAAAGGTATTAAGGGTTATGGGCCAAAGGCAGGTATATGGAGTTAGATCACAGATCAGCCATGATCTTATCAAATGGCGGAGCGGGCTCGAGGGGCTGAATGGCCTACTCCTGTTCCTATGTTCCTTCTGATTTTCTTCACTTCACTTGAGGAAGTGCTTACTCCCACGTCCCCAAATGGCTCCAGCTGAAACCCAAATACTCTACGTGGGTAATGTCTGACAAACCACACTCCCATCTCTCCACAGTACAGTCATTCAATATGGTTAACCACAAGACTGCAATGCAGCCAAAAAACATTCCCCCCCATATTTTCCTGGTTCTTCTTCACCAAGATGCAAAATAGGCAGCGTACTCCCAGTGCTGGACTTCAAATCAGCTCTTAAGATCCTCACAAAAGCAAAACAAATCTGTTCTTCCTCCAACTTTCACCCTTGCTTCCAAATGAATCACCGACTTAAAACTCTTCTCGTATCAATCCATAATGCAGTATGCTGTTCCACAGGCCATCCTGCACACCAATTTTTAAGTAAAAAAACCACAGCAACTTCAAGTTTTATTTTAATTACAAATAATCAGTTCACTAAATGTAGGGAAAAACTAGGGAGCATATGATCTGATTAAAGGCATTTCTTGCCACACAATGTGGAAGGGAGGTGAAGTGGCTAACAGGAAAACAATGCGCATAAACATATAAATTAGAAACATTTTTAAAAATTCAATATAGTACTTTTAGTGATTCCTCTTCAATAAAGAAACTTGTACACAATCCTGTTGGACCCCAAGAACCCTTCCTCAAAACTTCCCCCCCCCACCCAGGTTCTAGGATCCAGGACCCCTTAGTGCTCAGAAACACTAGGTTGCACTCTCCCATCCCTGTACCGCTCCCTATGTTCCTTAATCCCAGGACCATGTACAATGCACCCAGACCTTGGAACCTCCTTCCCAAATGCTCCCATTCCTCTGCCAGTGATTCCAGATGCCCCCCTCTCCCGTACTCCTGGACCACAAGAACCTCCAGTCAGTGCAAGCAGATCTCGAGGCCCATGTTGAAGTGCAACTAGATCCTGAGACCCCCCACCCCCCCGCCAAACCACCCGTGCTCCCAGATTCCCTGCCCCCTTCCCAGTGCTCCCAGATCCCAGGGCCACCCCCAATGTTAATAAATCAGTGTCCCCAATAATAATACTTAGCATAATACCCCTGCTCTAACAACTCACTAAGAAAGTTTTGTTTTGTTCTATAAAGGGGCTTTCTTATATCCCAGTTTCCAGTTCTGAGGAAGGGTCCAAAACATCACCCTATTTTTCTCTTTATAAATGCTGCATATTTTCAGTACCCAGCAATGGGGCCCAGACCCCATACACTGACTACTGACGATTAAAGGAGTGCTGTAGGAACCATTCTCTACAGCCACCTCTAGGGAAGCTACTCAAACAGCATGCGAGGTGCATTATCAGGAGAAAGTTGTGCACACTTTATCAGGGAGGCACACCAATAAAAGGTTCTATTAGTAACAGTGAGGTGATACAGTCCATCTATTTAAAAGCAGAATCATTTGTTGCATGACTGTATTGAGCTTCACAATGTCAGCACACACCTTTGGCATCTTGCTCTGATGAAAAGAGAGCACCGTTAGTTGAAGCCTGCTAAAAATAAACACAAAGTTCACATAAATAATTCAAATCTTTCACATTTCTTTTGATCTTCTGCATCACTCCGTACCAATGTAACTAAGTATCTGCAACAAATTTATTAACATTGTACAAACCACTGTTAGTGAGTTACGTAACCATTCCCTCCCCAGGGACTATTTTGGTCCACTTTAATGAGGAGGGCATGACCCCCACCCTGAGTCCTACCTAGTACTGGAAATCTGAGCGTTCAGAATTCTCTGGTTATATTGTTGTGAGAAAGTCCAGAACATTCATAGTTAGCTGAATAGTGCGCAGAAGCTTCATACATTTTATCTTGTATATTAACCTGTGAGGTGACAGCAGACTTTTATTTTGCAGTAACAGCAAAAGCACTCCTATTTACTTCATATGTAAGAAATATTCCAGAGTAACTCATTTTAGGGACTTAGCCAGGAGGAATCTTTGATAATATAGCAGCATGCAAGATATCTGAAACTAATGATGGCACTACTACAGCAGCTTTCAAAATCAGTCATCTCACCTTTTGGCCCTTAAATCAATCTAGCCCAGATCGTCATCAGTCTCTACCAGATGCAGGGGTCCTAATTAAAAGAGCAGTTTTCCAGTAGCCATGAATCCACATACAAAATAGAATTCAGCATCTCATGGCATTCTCATCTTCGGGACAGGAGGAGGAGGAACTTAACCCCACATTTCACCCATTCTGTACCTAACTTGATAAATGCAACATATTCAAACTCCCCCCTCCCAAAAAAAAATGTACAGTACATTTATCTGTTTCTGCATTACTCGTTTGGAGAGAGGGAGACACATTTAGGTTCTGCATCCATACATTAACATCTTACCTGCGATTCCGCCAGCAAGTGCAGTAGTCGTCTCAGATGATTTAAGGACGCTCCATTCTGGAAGCATAAATCGACATGTGCTTTGTGTGCGCTATGAATTCTACTGAAATCGCATTAGTTATAAAACAAATCTCAATCGCCAAAACGCTGACCTACCATACAGTCTGCAGTCTTACAATCGCACAAAGCATCATAAACATCCTTCAGTTTTCCCTCTAGAACTAGTGATGCCAACACATCTCTTAATAGGTTTTCTCCCAGAACTTCATGGAAGCATAAGACTTGGGAACAGAACAGTTAATTTAACATGTAAACAATTCATCTACCACCAAAAATCACGCTATACATATGTAGGTTGTTTATTTCAATATTAAAACTCTTACTGAAGAACAATCCCTGAAAATACACCCTAACTGCATACATGACATTGTATTTCAACATTAAATTAAAATAAGCCATTTTAGGCAACTTACCACTTTTACAATCTTCTTCTGCATCTTTGTAATTCTTCTGTAAAGAAATCCAAAAGTGTTTACATTCATTCAGGTGCAAAATACTTACAACAAATAACATTTAATACTGCTCTCTGTGTTTCTTGATAAAATACATCAAATAAGGCACAATTTAAAAGTATAAAATTTTGGATGAGTTGGTGTTCACCTTATGACAATATTACTCATTACATTCAATGCACACCTCTGTAGTCTTCCTCCTCTCTGCCCCACTCCCCAAAAAAACTAAGGACACACCCACATCTGCCACAGTGCAGCACGTGCCTTGCCAATGAATTACAGAGGAAAGGCAGCAAATACACATTTAAAGATATAAACGGCATGTCAATTTTTATTTTTAAATGCATATATGCCACCTCCATTGTGAAATTAACTTCCTCTCCCCACATGCACAGAAGGGAGCGCCTAGGCAGCTGAAATATCTGCCAGCAATAGTGGGACAAAGGGAGGAGGAGATGAACAAAAGGCAGAGTAACAGCAACAGACAGTTTGTGGGTGAACAAGGTTGCAAAGATGGAGTGCGATAAGGCCATGAAGGAACTTAAAGATGCGGACAAGGATTTTACATTTAACACTTTGGAGGATGGGAAGCTGATGTACATCAGCGAGGAAATGGGTGATAGGAATAGGATATCTGTAGTAGAGTTTAGAACAAGCTGGAGTTTAAAGGATGGAGAGTGTTTAATGGTTAAATCTGAAGGTGACAAAGGCATGTAAAGGGTTTCAGTGGCATAGGGGTTGAGACAGGAGCAGAGGTGGGCAATTTTGCACAGGTGGAAGTAGGCAGTGTTTATTATAGAAAGGATAGAGTCTGAAGTTCAACTCAAGGTTAAACAAGATGCCAAGGGTGCAACTGGTCTGGTTCAGCCTGAGACAGTGGCCAAAAAGAGGGGATGAAATTAGTGGCAAAGGAGCAGAATTTGTAAGGGATCTTGAAGAGCTCGCACCAGCACAGTGACTGAATGGCCTCCTTCTCTACTGTAATTTCTATGATTCTATAAGGTTCTCCCTGTAGTCTTTTCATTGATGACATCTAGACATAAGACAGACTGTAAAAGCAATATTAACTCAAATTTAAAAGTAGATGCTGTCCCTTCCCAAAGTTTAAAATGAAGGGGCAAAGATAGTCTGTCTAACAGAATAGGCAGAGTCTCAAGAGTTAGTTCGGATAAAGGGTCTGTTTGATGAGGACACTTTGTTTAAAATGCTGATGAGACACTGCACTGTAAGTCAATTGTAGGTTGTACTTGTGAATTTCAAAAAGGTCCTTCAACTGTCTCCAGTGGTTAGTCCTTTTAACATTGTATTTCAGCCTCAGGTGAATCTTATGAGAATCTGTGTTGTAACACTGCAGAACAGCACTTGCACTGAGATATTCAATGTGCAAGCTCATCTTGAAAGCCTTCAGGCCTCATCACAACCATCACCCAGATATGGAGACGAGCTGAATATCAGAGAAGATGTGACAGCAGCTGCCATTAACATCAAGGCTGCATTCGACCAAATATAGCATAGGAGCCCTAGCAAAACTGAGGTCAATAGCTGTCAAAATGGAAATCCCTCTAATAGCTAGAGTCATGGTTGGCAGAAGTCAGTCATCACCGCCTCAGGACGCTGCTGCAGGTGTGCCTCAGAGCAGCATCCTTGGCCCATCCATCTTCAGCCGCTTCATCAATGACCTTCCCGCCATCATAAAGTCATGAGTGTGGCTGTGCGTCAACTATTTCCCAATTTTCAGCTCCATTCTCAACTATTTTAATAACAAAGAAGCCCATGCAAGCCGACAGCAGGACCTGGATAATACCCAGACTTCGGCTGACAAGTTACGGATAACATTCGCACTACCCAAGTGTCAGGAAATGACCATCTCCAACAAAAAAACCCAAGCACTTCCCGCTGAACTTGAATGGTACCACCATTGCAAGTGACCGATCAGCAACATCTTGACTAGAAGTTTAACTGGACCAGCCAAATCAACAACATGGCTACAAGAGCAGGGCAGAGGCTGGGTACTTGGATAAATGGCTCATCTCCTGACCTCGCCGCCATCTACTAGATTCAAGCCGAGTGTGAGATGGAATACTCCGCTTACCTGGTTGGGTGCAGCCGCAATGATACTCAAGAAACTCAACACTTTCCAGAACAGTGCAGTCTGCTTGATTGCTTGCTCTCAATATCGCCCCTCCACCACCAGTGCACTGTGGCTGCAGTATGTACTATGCACAGGATATATTGTGGCAACTCACCAAGCTTACATCAACAACACGTTCCAGCCATGCAACCTCTACCACGGAGGAGGCAAGAGCACCAATGTCATGGGAACACCATCACCTCCAAATTCTCCATCATCCTGACTTAGATATATGCTGCCCTTTCTTCATCAATGCTGGGTCAAAATCTTTGAATTCCTTACTTAACACCACGTTGGGAGCACCATCAGCATGAAGACTGCAGCAGTTCAAAGAGAAGGTGCACCACCATCTTCTCAGGACCACTAGGGATGGGCAATAAAATTGTAGCTTTTCCATTGTCAGCCACATCTTGCTAACAAATAAAAAGTCCTGTGTCCCAGTTCTTCAGCTTTCTGTCTCAGTCTGAGCATGACAGGAGGAAGCAGCTCTATAACAAAAGCTTACATTGTACTATTTTCAAGAAGGGAAACTTGATGGAATTAAAAGACATTGATGGCACAGAGTTTACTGGACTGTTTCTTTTTCTACATGAAAGTCTGAAGCTGGAAAAATGTGAAGTTAGCCCCTTGTGGAATATTTCTGGATCTTTTTAGATATATTTATTATGTTGTTTGCATGTGTCTTGTATCTATGCTTTTGTAAATTGTTTTGAAACAAAAACTCAAATAGTAGTTCCAGCCTGCACCAGTCAGGATCCAAATGTAATATTTTCCTTCTTTCAAGAGACGGGAAAAGTAATGGAAATCCAACATAGATTCTACTGTGGAGTATTATTGCTAATTAGAGTACTTAATAGGGAAAATCCAACCTTATTCTTAAGTTTAGGGAGACCAACAAAAATGTATTTGTAGCATTTACAGCATTAGGTCAGCACAAATGGGACTGAAAAACATCAGTAGAAAAAGTAGCACCACTCAGTGGAAAAGCTGAGACTGCATCCTGAACTCCATGAACCAGTCTTACAGGTGTAAATACCTTGTTTTTTAACCATTTGTTAGATGCCTCATGACATCAGTTTGAATCACCGAGCCCTTCAAATTTCTCTCTCATTCAAAAGAACATCTTGACTATCTTCACTCCCGTCACAGACAGTTCTGGACAAGGTCAGGAGTTAATTCCTACTGGCATTCTACATAGATTTTTCAAGTTCTATTTTTAAACTTTGTTTCTTTGACCAATTGCCACCATAATCAATTCCAACATTTTACTTTAACAACCAATACCTCATTAATAATGGAAAATGTAACTGTGTGACTTTATATGTTTAGCTGCAAGTGCAATCTGCAACTATTTGGACTCTGGAATCGGAAGAACAATTTCAAAATTTGCAGATGACACCAAATTGGGGGATGTAGTTAATAAAGGAAGAATGCGTCAAAATGCAAGAAGACATTAATAAATTTGCAGAATGGACGCATAATTGGCAAATGAATTTCAATATAGATAAGTGTGAGGTGGTGCACTTTGGTAGGAAGAATAAGGAGGCCACATACTGCTTGGATAATAAGTCTGAATGGAGCAGAGGAGCAAAGGGATCTCGGGGTACAGATCTGCAAATCACTAAAAGTAGCGACACAGGTTAATAAGGCCATAAAAAGGCAAACCAAGCACTTAGGTTCATTTCTAGAGGGATAGAATTGAAAAACAGAGAAGTTATGTTAAACTTGTATAGAACCTTAGTTAGACCACACTTGGAGTACTGTGAACAGTTCTGGCCTCCATATTATCAAAGAATATAGAGGTATTGGAGAAGGTGCAAAAGAGATTCACAAGGATGATACCAGAACTGAGAGGTTATAACTGTCAGGAAAGGTTGAATAGGCTGGGGCTCTTTTCTCTAGAAAAGAGAAGGCTGGAGGGTGACCTGATTTATGTCTTTAAGATAATGAAAGGGTAGGCGTGGAGAAAATGTTTCCACTTGTGAGTGAGTCCAAAACATAAGATAGCCACTAATAAATCTAATAGCAAATTCAGGAGACATTTCTTCACCCAAAGAGTAGTAAGAATGTGGAACGCGGTACCACAAGGAGTAGTTGAGACAAATAGCACAGATGCATTTAAAGGGCAGCTAGAAAAACACGAGGGAGAAAGGAATAGAAGGGCATGTTGAAGAAATAGGGAGGGAGGCGGCTCATGGAGCATAAATGCCATCATAGACCCGTTTTTGTGCTGTCGTCTCGATGTAATACCTTCTTCAAGGCCAACTGAAAGATCACCTCCCAAAATCTTGAAGACTACTTTAAGTAAGTCAACCAAGAACGAAGTTAGCCATATAAAAATTAGCCAGGGATCATTTGTATCTTCTCCCTCATTCTTATGCTGACCAGAATCCTGTATCGAACAATATTTTCTTGTTTTTCATCCCCTCATTTGAGTTTAACCCCACAAGTTTTCCTTTTTTGTTGTGCCAATTCACAAGTTAACTGTTGTATTTAAGTACGGTAATGGTTATGTTACTGGAATATTAATCTAAAAACCTGAATTGATAATTCAGAGAACACGAGCTCAAATCCCACCATGGCAGTTTGACATTATTAATTCAGTTGAAAAAAAATCTGGAAATAAAAAGCTGAATGCAGTAAAAGTGACCATGAAGCTTGTCATAAAAACCCAACTCGTTCACTAATGCCCTTAAGGGAAGGATACCTGCCGTCCTTATCCGGTCTGGCCTACATGGGACTCCAGTCCCACTCCAACATGGTTGACTCTTAACTTCCCTCTGAAGTGGCCGAGCAAGCCACTCAGTCGTATGAAACCACTACCAGCTGTTCAAGAAGGCAGCCCACACCTTCTCAACGCAACTAGGGATAGGCGATAAATGGCAACGATGCCCACATCGAGAGTGAATTTTAAAAAAGGCAACGCTGCAGATATGCCCTGTAAAGCACATTCTCTACCTCGCATGGATACAGTCTCCGAACTTACATCTACCCATCACAAATTTGCATAATATTTTCCTTTATTCAATCATCCTCCTCCCCTTTCTAACTTTAGAGACCAGCAACAATTCAATATTATTCAGAAAACACTCCGCCCTGTGCACGCCCCGGCCCATTCCATAAGCTGTTATTTATATAAATCATAGGTATTTAACTGGGATGTAAATCTGATATAGCATATCCATTCCAGTTATATTATTCATTGGCAGACATGACCATAATGATATTTTTGCATGCTTGAATGTAACCATCATCACTGTTGTCCTGAAAGGTGCCCCCCAATCACACCTATTCACTGCTCAAGTATATCACGAACAGAATTTAATTTAGCCTTCAACTCACAAAGTGAATAAATATAAATATGTGCTTAACTCAGCACTCCTATTAAATCATACAAGTTGTGCCTTTGAAAGCCTTGTGTAATTTTCATCCACTTAGCTATTAAAGTAAAAACATTACACTATACATTATGCACATGCATTTTTTAAGCACATACAAGGAATATTATTTGCCAATATCAACCCATCAACAACACTTGTCATTGCTCCAGTATAAGTCACCAATTGAATAAATGCATGATTCAGCTTCTTCGCAACTCAGCTCCGTGGTCTCCTGCATTTCCAAACAATTCATCAATCACAACTCAAATTCTTTCCATGCTGCCAACCATATCGATTTTTCTTCCTGGTGCATGGGATTCCTCGAACAGCGTCTTCCAAAATGTTACTTTTACAAATCCTTATTGAGAGAAAAAGTTCAAGTGCGTTTGAAATAACTCTCATGTTCTACAGTGCTTTGGATACCAACTACCAAAAGGCTAGCTAACTGGGTAACAAGCTTGCATACCCAATGAGAGGAGTGAGGCAAGGTTGTCCACTGTCTTCAGCAACAATGTTTTGGAATGATATTGTAAGGAATGGGCTTGAGACATTTTTGAAAGTATTGTGCTCCTTTTTGTAGATGATGGCGTGTTATTGGCAGACTCAGCTGGGGATGCAATGCACTCTACCCATCTTTGTACAGCCCAAGAAGGGATCTTGAAGGGATTTATAAGGGGTACGCAATTCGTGATTCATCGTGGAATCTCAGGATCCCTGTGTATGCCAACTTCAAGTTGGTCACAGTCCTTCAGGACCCGACTGAGATGAGCTCAAAAGGTACTGGCCCTTCTGCAGCGATAGCCACTTCCTAATCGAAGGTAAACATGCGGTGTACAAGACTTGTCCATTGTTACTAGGGCTTCATCTGGCTCAAAATCCGGAACCAAGCTGTGAGGTGAATTTGTGGCCTACATTGACCGGTCACTGTGTACCCTGGAGGGAGAGGCAATCTCACAGCAGGCACATCCTTGTGCAAAATGAGGACGACGATTAAGCAGTTGGTGATAAGCAAGCCTGGTACACAGCATTGTGGCTGACACAATGTACGGTGTGCTTTGTAGATCGTTCCACCACAATGAAGGCAGTTGCTGCTGAAGAAACCCAGACTTAAGATGTCGACTGCTGGAAGGCTTTACCTGGAGACCACGGATGAGAATATGTAAACATTATGTCCACGGTTCAGTATCCATCATGTTTGAGTTGTAGAAAAGGAGCTGCTACTGAACTTCTGTACCTCCAATTGGTGAAAGCACTGTTCCATGGGATATGATGCTCAGGAATATGGTGATAACGTTCTCATACATTTTATGGTGCCTACTGACCACCCAACAAAAACCCAAACCCACATTCGTCAGCTGGTAAATAACTGACTGGTAACACTTCTTGTGGGGAGAGAAGGTTCAAAACAGGGCAAGGTCTCTTTGGGTTTGAAAATTACATGCCTGGTGATAGAAGCTTGGGATTTAACCCTGTTTTGGTAATCCAATACTGGATCCAGACAAGTTTGCATTACTCCAAGTCATTGTTGACGATTGACCAGCTTGCCCGCCTCACTAATGAAAGCTGTAGAATGGACCGGTCACTGGAGGCTGGAATTCTTCACATTCAGCTCCAGCAAACCCAACAAGCCAACTTTCTAACAGGTAGGGCAATCCTAGCTGGACAAGCAGTAATTCTAGATGGTTAAACTCAAACCCAAACCCCTGCACAAAACTAGGGGCACTACACCATGTCTCTGTCAATCTGCACCTCAGAAAAGAGCAAACTTGCATTTATATAACACCTATTCTGCCTTCAGGATGTGCCAGGTGTTTCGCAACCAATGCTTTACTTTTGAAGTGCAGTCACTGTTATGTAGGTAAATGCAGCAACCGATATATGCTAGCAAGGTCCCAACGAGATAAGTGACCAGATAATCTATTTTAGTGATGTTGGTAGAGAGATAAATGTTAGCCGAGAGATAAATGTTAGCCAGGACACCAGGAAAACTCTCCTGCTCTTCTTCAGTGTCATGGGATCTTTTAGTCCATCTGAAAGGGTGTAAATGAACACTATTTAATTTGTTTCCGATGGCACCTTTGCAGCAATCTGACTGGGAATGTCACTTTAGCAGTGTATGAAGGGATCTTTCCCAAGATAGTGTTCTTGCTTCTGCTCCCTGTCCCCTCCCATTTGAATTGGCAGGGATTGATGAAACTCAACCAACTGTAGAGAAAATCCAGACTGTAATGTGTCCAACAAAACAGATTCAAATTTGGGTTTCCTGCTGGCAGTCCATATGACTCAGGGCACCTCCAGTTCTGGTTTTCTAACTAATGTCATACAAATTTACTCTCTGCAACAGTCAAAGTCATATTGATTAACCCCATCCTTTTTAAAAAAAGAAAATTCCGCTCATGTCGGAAACCATTTCCTGGAGGAGAATGTGAGCCGATACCTGTTCCCAAATGGGGGAAAGCAGGGTCCCTCAAATTTTCCCTCTTCCTCTTTCTGGAGAAATGTGCAGCAGGCAGGTTTCTTTCACACTAAACTAAATGCATTTGTGTTGAAAATGTTAAGCAATAATTACTTTTCAGAGGCAGCAACAGTAAACAACATCCAGCCATTCTGTTCTGTCAATCATTTTGTTTAGTGTACAGTTTCCATAATCCAACCAGCAACTCAAATTGTTCTACAATATGTAAATTACTTCCCAGGAAACAAAATTTTTGGACTCCCCAGAAAGAATGCTGCTTGAGAAAAATTAATAATCTTTAAATAACAAGCTCTGGGCATTGAAATAATAGTACACACACAAGATGGCTGATAGGAAGTTAAAGATGGAAATTCAACTGAGCAATATCTATATCAAACCACAAGAGTGAAACTCAAGCAGTTTAGCAACTTCAAGACATAATCAGTGTCAATTATGTACAGCCTACAGTTCTTTAAAAAGAATATACTTGTAATTTTTCCAAAATCAAAAAACAGCAGGTGTCCTGATCCATGCAGAGGGGCCATGACCTTCTTGAATCATTGACATCAAACTAGTTGACTGTATATTGCATTACACAACTAGGAAAATAGCACTCGATCTTAGTCCCCCAAGCAGAATGCAGGAAAAACATATGTACAATACTGCACACTATCTGTATTTCAACATGTACCCTACAACTACATAAGCTGATGGATCCAAGATACTAGCTGGTAATACAATGGATGGAGAGGTTTGAAACACATTGCCTGAACCTCAAGCCTGTATCAATATGTACTTTCCCATTTCCTACATTGCTCGGCCATGACTGGGTCAAAGAATCAATCTCCCTTTTGAATCAACTATAAGCACTGGACAGGATGCAAATCTTAGGAGACTCGAGATCAACTTCACTATCATCAGTTGAGCAAGACTCATTGGCTCCGCCTGATGCAAAAGGTCATGTGTCCAGAGGTGGGGCACAGGGCTCAAACTAAACACTTGCAACAGGCAGGATTTCTTTTTTTAAAATCTACACATTGGGAAATTAATTGAAAGCAAGATAATTCTTGTCTAACACTCAAGTGGATAGATATGTATAGCCATAAATAAATGTCATACATACACAATAGTATATGCAGTCGTTTGACTCAGTTGGCAGCAATCTCACCTCTTCAGTCAGAAGGTTGTGGGTTAAAGCACAATTTACTTGACACTCCACTGCAGCACTGAGCAAGTGTTGCATTGTTGGATGGGATGTAATTCAGATAAGACATTAAACCAAGACCCAGCCTGTTGTCTGCTGGTTCATTATGATGTTGAAGATTACCTGGCACTAGTCAAAGAAAAGAAGGGAGTTCTGTATATCCACCTTCAGCCACAGCAAAAAAAAATTAACTGACCATTCATCTCATGTGGGATCTTGTTGTGTGCAAAATGACTGCTACATTCATCTGCATAACCATGACTCTACTTTCAGTGCATGCAGGGCACTTTAGGAAGTTTGAGAAACATATGGCACTATTTTAATGCAAGTGTTTCTTTCTTCAATTTTCTTCCAAAAATCTAACACTAAGTACCCTTGCACGATGAACTCTCCAGGAAATTTAATATGCTTCTTCATGACTCTGCAGAGACACCACAGGGAATGGTTCCATGAAATCTTTTACAAATATGACTCTTACAGCTAAGCAGCAGTGATTGTACAGTGCTCTGAGGTACCAATACGCTATGTCACAGAGTGGAAGGACAGAAGTATGAGTTTATGGTTACTCACATACTGGAAGCACACAAAGGCCAAGTGTTTCTCCAGGGTCACTCTTGTGCATCACTTCGTAGCTAGTATGAACCCAGGGAGCAAGATGCCTGCTTGCCATTTCAGAGTTTGAAATGGGGCTCAGATGATCTACTTTGCTGCAACTCTACAATGGCTTTAATGAAGGCAAAAAGGGGGCAAAATCAGAATTATTACTGGGAGAAGGAACAGGGAAGTTAGAAGAATTTTTTTCACAGGAGGTTTTTTTTTTTTAAGATGAATTTGCTATCCCCAAGTAACCATTGAGACAGTGGCAAATACATCATTTAAAAAGGAAACTGGATAAGTATTTGAAAAGAGAAAATATAAATAATACAAGAAAAGGGCAGAGAAATTGGATTAGAACTGAATGCTCTGGTTGAAGGGCAAGCAATGGCACAGCTGCAATAGGCCAAATGGCCTCCTTGTGTACTCCAAAGTTTTAGGATTCCAGGAAACCAGAGAACGGATCACCAGAATGAAGTTTCCCGCTTCAAAGGTTTGAGAATGGAGTTCTTTCCCTACAATGACTCAACTGGGACTATTTGGGTAATGGAAACTAGGTAATTCCCTGGGTGGAAGCATGAAAAATAACTAAAAATGTTAATTAGCAGCCAGGTCAGACTACAAAGCTTTCTCATTGTTCAGTCGGTCACTGGGTCAAAAAAATAGTTTGACGAAGAACAGACACCAGCCCACTCTTATGGAGTAGAGCAGAGCATTGTTTCTGGGGGGAGGGAGCAGCAAAGTAGATCTTACAGAAAATGAAAAATACATAAGATGCATTAAATAAGTAGCTGCAGAAGTAGAAGCCATCAAAAACAGCATCTGGTAAGCAGAAGCTCAGGCTTAGTTTCTTATCTTAGAATGAACTGGATTACTTTCCAGAAAAGCATTTCTGCAGATTACAATTGATTTGCAGAAGATTCACTGTACCATATAATTTTTTTATCTAAGAAAAAACATATGTTTATCAGGCTATATAAAATATTGTAAAACCCTGGCATTCTTGCATGAACTGCATAAATTCTCAAAAGCTGAAATGAATCTCAATTAACAGAATGACATGCATAAATAAATGTGACAAATAATGGTATTTTTGTAAATCAAATTTATTAATGAACACAAAATTAAAAAACAAAGGGAAATTAATTTGATCACGTTGTCTAAATGACCTTACATGCAATTCCTGTATGTTATATATTCAACCTGCACAACCCACAATAAAAGTAAGTCCAATTAGTAACAAGCATGCCAGTATCTTCATGTGTTGTTGTTGCAACTATGTTCCAACAGCACAATTTTAGCACATAAATCTATTTCACCTTCTGTAGTTACAAACAGAAATGCTGCAAGTACTCGCACGGCTTCCCCAGCACCTTGATGTAAAGTAGGGCTTGTTCATTTACACATAGTAAAAGAAACATTGAAATCACTATGGGTTTTGGTTACTGAAATGAAGTTTCAACATAATGGAATAGACTAAATACATATCTACCAAATGAAACTTCAGCTTTTCAAAATGGTGGATGCAAATCAAAGACTGCATTTGATAACTCAGTATCAATGGCGTTACTCACTGCCTTGTTTTTAAAATTCCAGAATGTGTCAAAATGGGAAATCGTCTTAATTTCATTTTTAAAAAATGACCCAAGGTTTAAAATGGAGGCTGCTCTCTCCACTAAGGTTCACAATTGAAGACAGGAGACTGATAGTCTGCATGTAATGAAACAATGCCCTCTAGTCAAAAATCAATTAAGACAAGGGTTCTTTGATAGTTTACAAATACAGACTTAAGGGTAATTTTCAGTTTGCTGTCCAACATTAAAACAAGCAGACTATGCTGTGTCAAGAAATTAGTGAAAAGAAAGGTGCTTTGTTTGCTTCATTCTAGGTGCAGGCTTTACCAGGTACTTGGGATCCAGGCTGTGTTCAACTTTCCATGTTACCATTCTCATGTAGTGTGCCTTTGTTCATGAGTGCCCGTTGCCTTCTTTAAAGTACAGAAAGGGTACAACATATGCTTAGTTTTCAATGTTCTTCAATCCTGCCCTAAACATCCATGAACTCCATGGGCATTTGAAGCTCATGTATTCCATTTGCAACATCTCATCCCAAAAGAACTAGGAAACAGAAACCTAAGCTGTTTCATATACCTGCAAATAGACGATAAGAAGCAGTTTTCTGGAATAGGGTATATTAACTGGTTCTAATTCTCCATTACGTATTGCATAGAATAGTACTTGCCGATATTTGTTATTTTTATTTGTGACTAAAGCTTCACAAATAACTTCAGCTGTATGCAGTGGTCTAGTGGTGCTGCTTTTTGAGGGGACAGCAGAATGTGGTGACCATCTGACACATTCTCCGGTAAGCAATTCATCATGAGTCAGGTCTAATTGTTAAACTTGGGTTGCATTAACCGATATGTGGCAAATAATAAACACGTTTTGGTTCAGAAGAGAGCCAGTTTACTCATCGAAATAGTAGTGTGATCTAAACACAAGAATGCCATCAGGAAAAAGTCTGATTTGTAATTGCGGTTTTGAACTTTATTCCCATCTTAAGTATTCAGTCGTGTTGACATTTAAGATTCCTCTGTTGCTTTCGATAGGTTAATCAGAGCTTACCTGAAAGCAGGCATTATTCTCAGGGCATTACATCCAAGTATTTGTCCACTCCCCCACCCACCCACCATTTTCAAGGTTGCTGATTCGACCTCACGACATAATTATGTTCTAATCCCTCCCGTAGCTCAGTGCTGAATTTATGTCAAAATTTAAACCTGTAACTGCAAAGCCATTTAGGGACTACTTCCCCACAGCACCCAAGTTACCATTATCTTTCTACTTATTTTGTTGCAACATTAGACAACTCTGATTCAGCAAATGATTTGTACTTTGTGACTGAATTATCTTAGACCATGGAAGGAATACCATGCAACAGGGGAGTTGAAAATCCATAAAAGATTTGTGTTTTGAAGAAGTGAAATTTTATGGACATGACTTTTGTTCTTTTAAACCTCAATTTTTATACTTTTTTTTAAAAAAGCAAATTTTAAAAAAAATCAGATGTTGTTTGACCCAGTACAGCCCACGGTGCATCAACGAGAAATCACTCCTTGAAAAACAAGACTGCCATTTTTAAGTGGCATAAACATTTTGAATTAAGATATGAATAAATATTGTGGTTAAAATCAAGTATTTACCAGCCGTATGAGGCACAAGATTCTGTACAGTAATTCCTGAAGTCTAATAGCCTCGACTGATGCAGTAGGACAATCAGTGTGGCTGGTTACATCCAGCCCTTCCTTGCAGTTATACGCCAGCTTACACTTCTGCTGCCAAACCTGTTCATATGCTTGGTCACATGACTCTCCAGGCCTTCTTTCAGCCATGTTTCAGACCACAACCTGAAACAGATAGTTAAAAATTAATTGAAGAAACTTTTGTCCAATTACTTTGTTCTTTTTTTAAAAAAAATTTCATCCTCCCCTGCATCCAGAGGTACTTTTTTTTTACACCTCATGGGGACAATACACTACCTGTTTCCAGGCCTCAAAAACACTGCTCTCCAACTAATTGATGGTGCCTCATCTTCCAGTCTTTTTCCCCTTTCCCTCCCTGCACAGGGCACCTCAACTTCACTGAACTCATCATGTGGATAATCTGGGGCGAGGATGGGAAGACAGGAAAACACATCATACCCAAAAAATCTGAAAACTACTTAATTTAAACAACTTGTTCATTCAAGAAAGCAGCCATTCACTGTGATACCTATACAAAGACAGAAATAATGCGCAAGTAACTGAGGAGTGCGACAAATTAACAACTGCAAGAAACAAAAGCCCAATTGTTATTCCTCTCTTCTTTGGGTGGAGATGGAAAGGTGGTTTCAAAAAAAAGTGTGAAAAAAAAATCATCTTTTTGGTGAACAATTTTCGTGCTCATCAATACAAGGGATGTCAGTGCTAAGGAACTAAAGTGTTTTCACTTTTCATACTCCGCATCAACCACTCCTAGGTCAAGTAGTCAATGACAATACTAAAACTGAGTGACAACTTTTAGCTTACTTGGTTTGTTCAACATACTTAGCAAGCCTCAGCCTCTGGTATTTGAAACGGTAGGTTAACAACAGATTAAGTGTTACTATTAGAAAGCACACTTTCAGCATGGATGTTTGCTCCACAGTTTCAAACAATAAAAACAACTTCAATTCTACATGAGATAAATTAAGACTTCTAACTTCCTATCTGAAACCATTTTTTTTTACCTTAGTTGAAAATTAAATTCACAGGCTAAGACTTGAATACTGTTGTCATATCTGGTGATGCTCTCCCAGCACCCCTCACTCCTGAAAAAAGGATAAAAGCAACAATTTATCATTTGATAAGTAATTCTCCTCTCACCTCTAGCCTCCAACCTCTCACGTTCTTCTGTTTTCATCAATTATACTGGTCTCTGAACAGTCTTAATATATTTTTATTCATTTTCGGGGTGTGGGTATCACTGCCAAGGCCAGCATTTATTGCCCATCCCTAGTTGCTCTGAGAAGGTGGAGGTGGGCCTTCTTCTTGAGCGGTTTGAAAAAACTGAGTGGCTTGACTCCAATCAGCCACGTGGAACTGGAGTCACAAATAGGCCAGATTGGTGACAATGGCAGATTTCCTTCGCTAAAAAGGACATCAGTAAACCAGTTGGGTTTTTAAATGACAATCCCACAGCTTCATAGTCACTTGTCCTGACACGAGTCTTTTTTGTAAGTTTCCAGATTTGTTTTTAAACAGAATTCAAATTCTCAAACTGCCATGGTGGGATTTGAACTCATGTTCTCTGAATTATTAGTCCAGGCCTCTGGATTACTAGTCCAGTAACATAACCACTATGTTACCCTACACACTCTTCCTCTCCCTTCAACCTCACAGCATTTAAGTCGAGACACAGTTTTCTACTCCAAATCCCAGGATCTCAACTATGGAACTCTCACTCACCTCCCTCTCCGTCTGCAGCCTTTTAAAACTCAACTTTGGATTTACCGAGCCACAACTAATTCATTTACCTCATCTTCTATTATTTTTAACCTGTGTAGTGGTGTCCTGCATTTTAGGTCTTGGTCTTTCACTCAATTAAAAAAGTGAAATTCACTTAGGCTATTGGCAGACGGGAGTGTAGTAGTAGTGGATCCACAGCACAAAACTGACAATAGTTTAGAAATAACTAGTACTCAATTGACAGTGTCACTCAGAGGCCGAAGTAGTAGCTTACATAGGCAGTGGAAACCTGAGCTACTGCAATTGATGGGGGTGCCCTTTCGGATGAAATTCAAGTGGATAATTGGAACCAGAATAAGAGGAATGTTTAATTCTGCTCTCAGCCCATTCTATACTAGGCCTGGAAATACTTGATGTCACTGGGAACCAGAAGCATGAAATTACTTCCTCACCTTGATAATAACAAAAATATAGAATTGAATATAATAATCTAATTCTTTAACAGGCCCATATGATCCAATGCACCATCATAAATTCATTCTTCCTTCAATTTCTTCATTGGTGTTTTTAAACTCATCCCATGTGATATTTCTGAAACCAATTCAATTCAATTGATGGGAGGAATAAAGACAAGACAGCTTAGGACATACACTGTACAATTAAGTGCAGGCCCTTGTTGTGCTGATGCACTGCACCATAGAAGAATACAAACCACCATCTTCAATCCCCACGCAAGCTTCAATTTCTGATGGAGGGGGAGGGAGCAAAGGGTAATAGGAAAGAGAAAGGAGAATCAAATTGGGGGACTCCTTTGCATCTTTCAAAAGGACTGTGGAAAGCAGTTACAGGAAAGAAAACTAGAATCAGGCCATTAGTTGAGAACTCGCAGTCCAGAAATAGGTGGTGAAATTTTAAATGTTAGTTCACAAGCACTGCCCACTAGTTCCATTTTACTTTTGTAGCCCAAGAAGGACTCATTGTAACATGCCCGATCAGTCTTCCACTGTATCTGTAATTGTGTCAAAAAAGACATATCAAGAAATGAACTGACTTAAGAATTCTTCCCTTAACAACAGAATGAAAAATAAAATGTTCCTAACTGATGTCAATTTTTAGATAAAAAGTTTAAACCTGATGCAAAAGTTACTGCTTGGATAAAAGAATGCATCAAAATTGAAAGGTGACTCAAGGTTAGGAGATATGAAGCAATGAGCAAGAAAATGAAACTAAATTAAAAAACACGAACTTTTTTTGGCGTCGGGACAGGGAAGAAGGGAAATCACAAGTGAGACCCACAGAAATATAAATCTCATTCCATAAACCAAATTATTTGTCAGGACTGATTAGCAGAGAATTAGGTGGAAAAGAATTAATTAAAAAAAGGTACAAAATGCATCAGTAACCTTGGAAATAGGTAACATGATGGACAAGAGTTTTTTTTGAGGATGTAACTAGCAGGATAAAGAGGAACCAGTGGATGTAATATATTTGGATTTTCAAAAGGCATTCAATAAGGTGCCACACAAGAGGATGTTACACAAGATTAGGGCTCATGGGATTGGGGGTTATATATTAGCATGGATTGAGAATTGTTGACTGACAAAAGACAGAATAGGGATAAACGGGTCATTTCCGGGTTGGCAGGTTGTAACTAATGGGGTGCCGCAAGGGTCAGTGCTTGGGCCTCAGCTATTTACAATCTATATTAATGACTTAGATGAAGGGACCGAGTGCAATGTATCCAAGTTTGCTGACGATACAAAGCTAGATGGGAAAGTAAGCTGTGAGGACGCAAAGACTGCAAAGGAATATAGACAGGTTAAGTAAGTGGGCGAGAAGGTGGCAGATGGATTTTAATGTGGGGAAATGTGGAATTATCCACTTTGGTGCGAAGAATAGACGAGCAGAATATTTTTTTAAAAGGTGAGAGACGAGTAAATATTGGTATTCAGAGGGATTTGGGTGCCTTGTAAACGAATCACAGAAAGTTAACATGCAGATACAGCAAGCAATTAGGTAAGCAAATGGTATGTTTGCCTTTATTGCAAGGGGTCTGGAGTATAAAAGCAAGGAAGTCTTGCTGCAATTATATAGGACTTTGGTGAGACCACCCCTGGAGTACAGTGTACAGTTTTGGTCTCCTTATCTAATATATTTGCCTTAGAGACGGTGCAACGAAGGTTCACTGGATTGCTTCCTGGGATGAGAAGGTTGTCCTATGAGGAGAGATTGAGTAGAATGGGCCTATATTCTCTGAAGTTTAGAAGGACGAGAGGTGACCTCATTGAAACATATCAAATTCTTAGAGGGTTTGACAGGGTAGATGCTGAGAGGCTGTTTCCCCTGGCTGGAGGGTCATAATCTCAGGATAAGGGGGTTGGCCATTTAGGACTAAGATGAAGAAGAATTTCTTCACTCCGAGGGTTGTGAATCTTTGGAATTCTCTACCCCAGAAGGCTGTGAATGCTCAGTGGTTGATTATATTCAAAACTTAAATTGATAAGACTTTTGGACACCAAAGGAATCAAGGGACATAGGGATAGGGTGGGAAATTGGAATTGAGGTAGATCAGCCATGATCTTATTCAGTGACGGAGTAGGCTCGAGGTGCCATATGGACTACTCCTGTTCCTATTTCTTATGTTCTTACGAGATGCATTTTCTGAGTACAACGTGGGAGTCTGGACAATGGATGGCCAAAATAGAAGAGTCTGCCATTTCACAGCACCAATATCTTTCCTCAATTAAAACATGAAGCTTGGGTCACTAAAAATAAAAATCTTTCTGGATTAACAGATGCATGGAGGTGATCATAACGCAGTAATGTCACCATGGGGCACAGGTAAAGCTGTAAAACCATCGACTGAAACCCAAGATTATAGCCTTCAAATTATTTCTACACCAGTTGGGGTTTTTTTTGACAATAACCTAATATAGTTTCTTAAGAGCGGATTTATTCAGCATCTGCCTTTTTTTTGGGCTGGCAGCACACATCATAGTAAACAGATCCAGTTTGCTCTATCTTGACACAGAAGAATGCCCACATCGATTAATTTACAATTGTGATTTAATCACCACAGGCAATGGGTTCACCAAGCAACAATCTACAATTCAGGACACCATATATTAATTGTATTTCTCAATAAGCTTTTAATTTGTTAAATCCTATCTGAATTTCTTTTCTCCTCCCCAAACCCTTCCTGGGGGAAGAGGAGAGAGAACGAAGAGAACAACTGGGTTCAATATTCTGGGAGATGAGTGAGTGTTATGACCATACTCAAAATAAAATTTAAGATTAGAAGTTATGAACAAAAAAATGTCATAAATCTAGCACCACATGATGAAAGGCGGCTGCAGCACACATTGCAACAGGTGAGGCCACGGTTTGACTAACTCTTTCCTAACTCGTTTATTCCAACGGAAATCTTCAAATTGAGTCACCCTCCTTGCTAGGCTGTTCCAGTGATGTGACTAAGACCATCCTCCTGCATACCCACATGGTTCTGAAAACAAACAGAAGGAGGCACAAATTCAAACTAACTTACTGGCTGGGAATACAGATTTTCCCAGCCTGTGCTATAATTTCCCAAGGTTGTTCTGCTCCACAGAGATGCTTATGTAAGTTTGAAATCTCATAAGCCACTGTTTGCGATGAGCTGCATGGAAACTCAAGTATGCTATCTATAACTGATATCACTGGAGTGGCCCAAAGGCAAAAAGATTCTACTAAAGGATCTCCAACTTTAAAAAAGTTAAAAGAAAATAAATTTTCTGTATGACTTACTTTCTTCTATTAAAACAAAAGGGGTGGGGTACTTCAAACAAAAACACTCCTTCGACTTTGCCTTGCCTTCAAGTTTTGAGAATGCAATCTGTGTTGGCAATTGCAGCCTTTTTGTGCAATCATCCCCCACCACTCATGGGAGACACTTCACCACCCTCAGCCCTACTATCTGGAACTCCCTCCCGAAATCCCTGCACCACCTCTCCTCTCTCCCCAACTTCAAAAATCTATCTTATGAAACAATTCTTTTGGTCACCCCTTCTATTCTCTCTACATCCAATGCTTGGCATCTGTTCCCTTATCTAGTCCTATTATTTTTTCCCCTTTCTCCATCCCCCAATAAAGCAGCGAGATGTTTTTGACTTCAAATGCATTATAATCAATGAAAGCTGATGTTTTGATAAATGTTTCAATATTTATTTGGGAGATGCAAAAGCCTTAATGGTTGAATTCAGTCCTGGTTTAATCTTCAGGAGTCCTTCTTTCTCTAATAGATTACCAATATGCAACAACTTGAAAAGTTTAGTTGCTGCTTATCTTTGTACTCACTCCCATACACGACAGAACAGTTCTATATTGAAAGAAAAGTGGAATTCAACAGTGGAAAAGGCACTGATCCCTGTTGGCATGCACTCTGGAATGCTGAGAAAAGTCACAGCAAAAAAACTGAAGCTCTGGCCACAATCTTTCAGACATCCTTAGATATGAAAATTGTGCCAGAAGACTGGAGGATTACCAATCGAACATCCCTGGGCAAAAAGGGATAAACCAGGTAACTGTAGACCAGTCAACCTAACATCAAGCTTCCAGAGGTCATAATATGACATGAATTTAATACTGAACTGGAAAGATTTGTGTTAGTCAAAAAAAAACTTGCATTTATATAGCACCTTTAACGACCTCAGGACATCCCAATGCACTGAGGGTAGCAAGGGCACAAAATGTACTCTGGGTGGGGGACTTCAATGTCCATCACCAAGAGTGGCTCGGTAGCACCACCACTGACCGAGCTGGCCGAGTCCTGAAGGACACAGCTGCCAGACTGGGCCTGCGGCAGGTGGTGAGCGAACCAACACGAGGGAAAAACTTACTTGACCTCGTCCTCACCAATCTACCTGTCGCAAATGCATCTGTCCATGACAGTATTGGTAGGAGTGACCACCGCACAGTCCTCGTGGAGATGAAGTCCCGTCTTCGCACTGAGGAAACCATCCAACGTGTTGTGTGGCACAACCACCGTGCTAAATGGGATAGATTCAGAACAGATCTAGCAGCTCAAAACTGGGCATCCATGAGGCGCTGTGGGCCATCAGCAGCAGCAGAATTGTATTCCAGCACAATCTGTAACCTCATGGCCTGGCATATTCCTCACTCTACCATTACCATCAAGCCAGGGGATCAACCCTGGTTCAATGAAGAGTGTAGAAGAGCATGCCAGGAGCAGCACCAGGCGTAACTAAAAATGAGGTGCCAACCTGGTGAAGCTACAACTCAGGACTACATGCATGTTAAACAGCGGAAGCAACATGCTATTGACAGAGCTAAGCGATTCCACAACCAACGGATCAGATCAAAGCTCTGCAGTCCTGCCACATCCAGTCGTGAATGGTGGTGGACAATTAAACAACTAACGGGAGGAGGAGGCTCTGCAAACATCTCCATCCTCAATGATGGCGGAGTCCAGCACATGAGTGCAAAAGACAAGGCTGAAGCGTTTGCAACCATCTTCAGCCAGAAGTGCCGAGTGGATGATCCATCTCGGCCTCCTCCCGATAGCCCCACCATCACAGAAGCCAGTCTTCGGCCAATTCGATTCACTCCACGTGATATCAAGAAACGGCTGAGTGCACTGGATACAGCAAAGGCTATGGGCCCCGACAACATCCCAGCTGTAGTGCTGAAGTCTTGTACTCCAGAACTAGCTGCGCCTCTAGCCAAGCTGTTCCAGTACAGCTACAACACTGGCATCTACCCGACAATGTGGAAAATTGCCCAGGTATGTCCTGTCCACAAAAAGCAGGACAAATCCAATCCGGCCAATTACCGCCCCATCAGTCTACTCTCAATCATCAGCAAAGTGATGGAAGGTGTCGTCGACAGTGCTATCAAGCGGCACTTACTCACCAATAACCTGCTCACCGATGCTCAGTTTGGGTTCCGCCAGGACCACTCGGCTCCAGATCTCATTACAGCGTTGGTCCAAACATGGACAAAAGAGCTGAATTCCAGAGGTGAGGTGAGGGGAGAGTGACTGCCCTTGACATCAAGGCAGCATTTGACCAAGTGTGGCACCAAGGAGCCCTAGTAAAATTGAAGTCAATGGGAATCAGGGGGAAAACTCTCCAGTGGCTGGAGTCATACCTAGCACAAAGGAAGATGGTAGTGGTTGTTGGAGGCCAATCATCTCAGCCCCAGGACATTGCTGCAGGAGTTCCTCAGGGCAGTGTCCTTGGCCCAACCATCTTCAGCTGCTTCATCAATGACCTTCCCTCCATCATAAGGTCAGAAATGGGGATGTTCGCTGATGACTGCACAGTGTTCAGTTCCATTCGCAACCCCTCAAATAATGAAGTAGTCCGCGCCCGCATGCAGCAAGACCTGGACAACATCCAGGCTTGGGCTCATAAGTGGCAAGTAACATTCGCACCAGATAAGTGCCAGGCAATGACCATCTCCAACAAGAGAGAGTCTAACCACCTCCCCCTGACATTCAACGGCATTACCATCACTGAATCTCCCACCATCAACATCCTGGGGGTCACCATTGACCAGAAACTTAACTGGACCAGCCATATAAATACTGTGGCTACGAGAGCAGGTCAGAGGCTGGGTATTCTGCGATGAGTGACTCACCTCCTGGCTCCCCAAAGCCTTTCCACCACCTACAAGGCACAAGTCAGGAGTGTGATGGAATACTCTCCACTTGCCTGGATGAGTGCAGCTCCAACAACACTCAAGAAGCTCGACACCATCCAAGATAAAGCAGCCCGCTTGATTGGCACCCCATCCACCACACTAAACACTCCCTTAACCACCGGCGCACTGTGGCTGCAGTGTGTACTATCCACAGGATGCACTGCAGCAACTCGCCAAGGCTTCTTCGACAGCAGCTCCCAAACCCACGACCTCTACCACCTAGAAGGACAAGAGCAGCAGGCGCATGGGAACAACACCACCTGCAGGTTCCCCTCCAAGTCACACACCATCCCGACTTGGAAATATATCGCCGTTCCTTCATTGTCGCTGGGTCAAAATCCTGGAACTCCCTTCCTAACAGCACTGTGGGAGAACCATCACCACACGGACTGCAGCGGTTCAAGAAGGCGACTCACCACCACCTTCTCGAGGGCAATTAGGGATGAGCAATAAATGCTGGCCTCGCCAGCGACGCCCACATCCCATGAACGAATAAAAAAAAAAGCGCTTAAATAAAATAAAATTGAACAAAGTGCTTGAAAGATAACCAGCATGAATTTCTAAAAGGCAAGTTACGTCCGACAAATTTAATAGACTATTGCGATAAAGGAAATGAACTTCAATGTTGTGCATATGGTATGTCAAAAGGCCTTTGATAAGTTGCCATATAGGAAGCTTGCTGATAAAATTAGGGGACATGGCATTAAGGGGAATGTGACTGCATAGATAAGAAGTTGATCGTAGATTAAAAAAAAGTAATGGTTAATGGCTATGTTTCAGACTCCAGGAGTCATTGTTGGGACCATTACTGTTCTCAATAAATATAAGGGCTTGAATATAGGGGCACAATCTGAACACGTGCAAATGATACAAAAGTAATGAGTGCGGTCAACTGTGAAAAGAACTGTAAGCAACTTCAGGAGGACATAGACAAGTTAGCAGACTGGGTAAATAGATACCAGGTGAAATCTAATGCAGAGAAATGTGAGGTGATATGTCACAATAGGATAAACAGCAGCACATACATGACAAATAGTAAAGCTTTAAAAGAGCAGAGAGACTTGGCAGCATATACACATCTTTGCAACTTGCATTTATATCGTGCCTTTAATGTAGAAAAACATCCAAAAGCACTACACAGAGGAGGCATGACAAGAATATATGGACACTGAGCCAGGATGGGTCATCAAAAGCCTGGTCAGAGGTAGGATTTGAAGTGAGTTTTAAAGAAGGAGAGTGCGTTGGAGCAGCAATGGGGTTTAGTGAGAGAATTCAATAATGTCAGACCGAGACAGCTGAAGGCACAGCCACCAATTGGGATGCAGGAGGGTAATGCACAAGAAGCCAGCGTCAAAGGAACAGATAATTCAGGGGGGTGGGGGGCGGAGAAGAGGAGATAAGGAGGGGAGGTTGTAAGCTGGAGGAGGTTGCAGAAATAGGGACGGGCAAGGCTATGAAGGGATATAAACACAATGATGAGAATTTTAAATTTAAGACACTGGAGAACCAGGAGCCAATGAAGGTTTGCAAAGACAGGGGAGATGAGCAAGCAGTGGGTGGTAGAATACAGGCAGCAGTGTTTTGGACGAGCTGGTTTACAGAAGGTGGTGGATGAAAAGCCAACTAGAAAAGCACTGGAATGCTTGGATGAGGGTTTCAACTGTAAATGGGCTGAGGTGGGCAACGTTACAGAGGTGGAAGTAGGCGGTCTTTGTGATGGAAAGGACACGGGTTCAGAAGCTCAGATCAGGAACAAATTGGATGCCGAGGTTCCTAACAGTCTGGTTCAGCTTGGGAAAGTGGACGGGAAGTGGGGGTGAAGTCGCTGTCTAAGGTACAAAGTTTGTGGCAGGAGCAAAGATCATGGTTTTGAGTCTTCCCAAAGTTAACCTGCAAGAAATTGTGGCTCATCCAAGACTGAATGTCGGACAAGTGGTCAGACAACACAGACGCATTGGAGGGGTTAGGAAAGGTTGTGGGGAGGCTTGTCGCCAAAGGACAGCATATAAATGAGGAAGCCAAGGATAGATCCATGGGGACAAGCTATTTCTGGAGATGCTCTGACGACAATTGAATAGATACAAGTGGAACTAAGCAGTCCCACCAACCTGGACAATGGAGGGAAGGTTGATGTCATCAACAGCGTAAAAGGCTACAGAAGTCCAGGAGGAATATCACGCCATGGTCGCAGAGAATATTGTATGTGACTTGGATTGGGGCAGTTTTGGTGATGTGGAAGGGGTGGAAATCTGCTTGGAGAAATTCAGACAGGGAGTTGCAGGAGGGGGCACGAATTTCAGAGTTGACAACATGCTCAAGGACTTGGGAGAGAAAAGGGAGCATTAGCTTGCAAGAAATAAAAACAGAAAATGCTGGAAATACTCAGCAAGTCAGGCAGCATCTGTGGAGGAAAAAAAGTTAACATTTCAGATCGATGACCTTTCGCCAGTTATTTCCAGCATTTTCTGTTTTTATTTCAGATTTCCAGCATCCTCAGCATTTTGCTTTTGAATTAGCTTGCAGGGACAGACAATAGGGGGACAGACAACAGGAGGACATAGGATAACGCTATATATAAAAAAAAAGCATATGGGAGCTTAGGTTTTATAAACAGGAGTATAAGAGTACAAAAGCAAAGAGGCAGTGCTAAACCTATATAAGTCATTGGTTTGGCTACAGATATAATCTTGTTTCCAGTTTTGGGAACCCTACTTTAGGAAGGATGTCAATGCCATGGAGGTGGTGTAGAAGAGATTCACCTAGGATGAGAGGATTAGGTAATGAGCAGAGACTAGAGAAATTGAGATTCTACATTAAAACAAAGGAAGTTAAAAGCAGATCCAACAGTCGTGCTCAAAATTATAACAGGGTTTGTTACAATATTGTAAAACCAATTTCCATAGAACAGTGAGTCGGTAACGAGGGGATACAAATTTATCAAAAGAATGAAGGGAGAGGTTAGGAGTTTTCTCATAAAAAATGCAGTTAGGACATGAATGCACAGCAAAAGCAGTAATGGAAGCAAAATACATAATAGCTTTTAAAAGCAAAGTGGATAGATTTAAAATGAAGAACAAGGTACGAGGAAATAGCAGGAGAATGGGACGGAGTGCACAGCTCTTTCAGGGAGCTGGCACAGATGCAATGGGCCGAATGGTTCCCCATTCCCCTCTATGATATAAAGTTCTATGATTCTAGGACAGGAAGTTAGAAACCATTCTAGCATACAAAGCTTAAAAAAAAAATCAGCCCTTATAGACTTAAGCAGGCATCTCAACACACAATGAATAAGCCACATGTTCACAAGTGATTTTACAACCCACAAAACTGTGAAACTAATTGATACACTAATGTGATGTTTACATTTATTAAACAGTACCTCCAAACATTACATGGAATGATATTTATAAAAATGGTTATACCTAACTCCCAAAAGTCATAATGCTAAGCCATTTTCTTCAAATATGCATTTAAATTTTCACTATTCAAAACAATGTACAATGTTCTCTTCTCGTACCCACCCTTGATACGCACCACATTCCATCTCACTTTTTCTAAATGTGTTTAGGTTTGACAATTTAGGTTCTGTCATGGGAAACCAAAGTCTGTGCGCTAGCTACCTGTTTTTACATTGATACAACCAGGTACCAACGGTAGATTCATAAGCTCACATTTCAGTGGGTCTACAATGACTGCAGGATAAGGGAACTGGACTTGTTCGTACTATGGAGTGCAGGTGTCCCTCCATGTAAATAATAATATTGATACCCATATAGGTATACATTATGTGAAAAATGCTTTCATTAAATCAGGACCACGTAACCATACTTCACTGATAGTTCACACCCAAAACAAAAATCTATTCAGCTTGATAGTCAAACCTCAGCTCTCTCGATATTTTTTAATGCAGGTAACATTTTGCAGCAAGTAAACCAAGGAGCAGCAATTACGCTGTGCATCATTGTGGACTGAGAAGACAGAACTCTTTGTATGAGCACTAAAACTTATGCACAGGATGCTTCTTGCACGTTTCGAACCATGGTCAGTTTGAGAGAGCTAACACTCTGCTACCAAAAAGTATCTTTTTGAAATCAGCCTTTACACCATTTCTACTTTCACTAGCATTTCAGTAAAACAGAATGGTGGATGTGTGAAGTGTTCATAGTGTGTCCACCTGAGCTGTGGAAAAACACGCAGCACCACAATCGTAGGCTCTGTCCTTCCAAACTTGGGCTGTGTCTGCACCGATCATTGTGAGCTGTCTAACACTAGGATAAAGCACTAGTGGTTACAAGTCTATCACAAGTGACAGTAGCAAGAGAAGCAATTTGATGGGAAGCATTAAGAATATCACACAAAATTAAAGAATCTTGGTTGAAGTGTGATTTTCAACATAGTACATTGGAACCAATACAGTAAATGAGCCCAGTGACAACAGTTCATGTTGCCCATTTAGCATCAGCATTATAAGACTACTCAGTCAGACGGCCACATTTAACAAACAGCTTACCAGGTTAGGGCTGCATTACAATGCTTCAATCAATTTATTTAAAATGAATAACTGCAGCATAACAGATCATGATTGAAAGCAAAACTTTTGGGGGGTGTGTGGAAGGTAGAATTTACACTCCTGTTCCTGCACAGGTTTTAAAATAAACTATAACAGTTTTATTTGAAATACAAAAATGTGCCAGTGATTGGACATGACATGACAGGAGGATAGGTCAGCCCGTCCTGGGGGCACAGTATAAGCAGTTAACGGGCAGGGGGAGGGGGCGGGAGGGAGAAATCAATAAGGTGTCCCCTCTGGCGCGCGCGTTCATTATAACCCCAACCGCCTCTATATTAATATACAAAGATTATTTTTCAAAAAACAACTCAACTTATTCCTTCAGAATTTATGATAAAACAGATATTAAGGAATCAAACACCAAATACAAAATAGTTCTCTATACACCAATTGTCACTCTCCCCGTCAGATCTTACCGCTCTTTATTCGTTCTTGGCAAGGCGAAGAAAGCGATAAAATAACCATTTTTTTTTAAAGAGGCTGAAGAAAAATAACTTTTTACAAGGAGATACCCACCACCGTTCCAACAAGCGCCATCTTAAATCTGAGAGAGACGAAAAAGCTCGAGCGTCTACCTCACTCTCGCGGCTTTTTGGCGACGGTAGAGTTGGCGGTGTCAGTGAAAGAGGGAAGGGGAGAGAGGGAGAAAAGCGCGGTGATTGACAGGTGGTATACGTCACTTCCGCAGCGTGGATGCTCTCTCGCGGTGATTGTGACGTGAGCGTCCCTGCGCTTGGTTGTGGGAGACCCCTGGCGTTATTGCGTTGGAGACGCCATTGTTGTGGCGGAGAGGTGGTGTTGGTTTGAAAGTGCGGGACTTGCCTCAGACTTGACATTAATGCGCCGCCCCCGTGTAACAGTTTAATACTTGAATAGTTATTTATTTTTTAATGTGGACTGTAAGTGAGGTGTAGTGGTGAGTGAGAGGTAGGGGGCCGCAGTGCGAGGATGTGTCTGAGAGACGCTGACGGGCCTATCGCTTGGAGCTGAGCCTAGGAAGCTACCCGCCAGGAAGCCGGCCTTTCTACTGCGTGTGACATCTATTCGGAGCGCGGACTCTGCGTTCCGGCACCATCCCATTTCCCCCAACCACCCCTTATTCCCCATTTCTCCTCATTCTTTCCGATAAAAGGCCATGGATCCCACCTGTTCCTGAGAAATACTTCCAAGGAAAAGGAGGCGCAGCTGTGGTGGTGCTGGGGCCTTGTGTGTGTTGTGTGGCTGCTGCTGTTATGTATTTTTTGCTTCTTTTACTTTACCATTAATACGAGTGACTTTTGTAAAAAAAAATAACAAATCCGCCCCCTCCTCCCCATCCCATAAAAAGGAGAGGAGACACTCAGAGCTGCTCCTGAGGACAGTGTCTGTGGGTGAGGAACGAACCCCGACACAATCGTTGCGACTGGATTTTCCGAAGAAAGGAAACCAAGACACAAACGTGGTGGACCTGATTCTCTTAGATTTAAGAAAAACAAACTGCGCTGAGAAGTACTGCATTGCGGCTTTGTAATAAAAAGGAAGAGGGAAAATAAACTGAATAATTTTGAACTCTTTACCTTGGGAAATAAATCCTTTGGACTTCGTACAATTTCTTGGACATTTAAACTTTACCATTGACTTTTGAACTATCCAGTTTATTAGTGAGTAAAACAGCTAGTATTTAATTTTGTGCAATGTGCAGTTAAAAGGAAGCCAGTTATTTCCTGACTTTACGATCCAGTATAGTGTTTTTTTTATAAAATTGCTTTAATACAACAGAAAGTCTAAATACTTGAATTTCAGATATGGAAATTAAATTGTGAAAAAGAGGATTTTTTTGTTTTTGTGTTTTGCAGTGTTAAAAGGGTAAAACTTTTTTGTGGGTAAGGCTTGGTCCCATTCAAAAAAAACAAAAATGTCGTGTGTACATTACAAATTTTCCTCTAAACTGAACTATGACACGGTCACTTTCGATGGGCTTCATATTTCTTTGAGTGATCTAAAGAAGACCATCATGGCCAGAGAGAAGCTGAAGGCGGCAGACTGCGATTTACAGATCACCAACGCACAGACTAAAGAAGGTAAATGAACCACAGTGACTTCTCTCCATTTAAATCATGTACGTGTATCTGTCCTTTGTTTAACGTTGCTTCTAACTCATATATCCGATGGTAGACAAGATGGCGGACGTTTGCTGGATTTGTCCCTTTTCGTAAGGACATCTTGTTTGCACGTTGGGATGTGGCAAGTCCGAGCGCATAAAATATGTGTCGGGCGCCACGCTATAGCTTGTTATAACACGATCCATTTAATATTCACGGCAATTTTATCGCAGTTTTGTTATATCATTTCTCTTCACCGGCATCACCTGTTTTTTCCCTGTGCTTTTTTCGGAAGGAAATATCGTTCCTTCCCCTATTGTCATTCATAAACTGTTCTTCCGCCCTTCAGGGGTTTATTTTGAAAGCAACCGTAAGCTTGTAAATGGCCCCCGTAAGAGCTCGATCTCCTTGGAGGTCAACAAGCCGCCACCCCCCCCTCCCCCCGCGGAGAAAAACGCCCTTCAAACGATGATGGACTCGAAGAATTTGTTACATTTAAATGAAAGCAAGGATCTTGTGCGATTTGGAGGCATGTTTGAGGTTGTCGAACTCAGTTTGAATTCTCTTAAATGTATTGATTTTAAAAAACGGATTACTGCAATGTAACTTGGCTTTTAAGGTGAATTTTCGGGTGTAGTGTAGGTATTGTATACCATTACATCCTGAAGTGTTCGTTTTTAAATCACAATGACTGGTTTTAGAGTTTTCAAACATTGGTGTGGGGATTTTATATATCCAAAAATGCCATACATTTTGCCGAGTGGAGATTGGTAGGGTTGGTTGGTTTGTTGTTGGGCTGACTGTCTCAGAACGGAATGAAAATCCTATAATGTTGGAAGAAAAATTTGAGTCAAGGCATGCCCCATTGATCTAGGCCATTTTACAAGTTCATGTTAGTGAAGTTTAGATTTTTGAACTTATAATCTAATTGGAGAGTATAACAGGAGTATTTTGATGTTTGATCAGTACAATTTTAGTAGCTTGTGCTGCTGGTCAACAATGACATCCAATGTGACTGTGACCATGGTGCACGATCCCTTCTCGACCTGTCTGCAGAATTTGACATGGTTGACCACACCATCCTCCTCCAACGCCTCGGCTCCTCTGTTGTCCAGCCATGTTGGGAGTGCCCTTGCCTGGTTCCACTCTTACCTATCCAGAGAATCTTGTGCAATAGCTGCTCTTTCTGCTCCTGCACCGTTATCTCTGGAGTCCCCCAGGGATCTATCCTTGGCCCACTACTATTTCTCATTTACATGCTGCCCCACAACGACATCATCCGAAAACACATCAGGTTCCACATTTACGCTGACAACACCCAGCTCTACCTTACTACTATCTCTCTCGACCTTTCCCCTGCCTCTGAATTATCAAACTGCTTATCTGACATCCAGTCCCGAACGAGCTGAAATTTCCCCCAGTTATACATTGGGAAGATCAAAGCCATTGTCTTCAGTGTCCGCCACAAACTCCATTTCCATGCCACCGATTCCACGTCCTCTCCTGAATATTGTCTCAGGCTGAACCAGACTGTTCACAACTTCGGCGTCCTACTTGGCCATGAGCTGGGCTTCCAACCCCGTATCCTTCCCATCACAAAGAACATTGACTTCCACAACTCTGCCCCTACCTCAGTCCATCTGTTGAAACCCTCACCATGCTTTTGTTATCTCCAGACTCAACTATTCCTCTGCTCTGTTGGCTGGCCTCCCATCTCTCACCCTCCATAAATTTAAGCTCACCCTTTACTCTACTGCCTGTATCCGAACTCGCACCAAGTTTCGTTCACACAACACCTCTGTGCTTACTGACCTACATAGGCTCCCAGTCCAGCAATACCTCAATTTTAAAATACTGATCATGTTCAAATCCCTCCATGGCCTCGTCCCTCCCTATAGAATCGTAGAAAGGTTACAGCACGGAAGGAGGCCATTAGGCCCATCATATTCGCGCTGGCTCTATGCCAGAGCAATCCAGCTCCCCTACCCTGCAAATTTTTTCCTTTCAAGTGCTTATCCAGTTCCCTTTTGAAGGCCATGATTGAATTTGCCTCCACCATCCCCTGGGGCAATGCAAACCAAATCCTAACTACTCGCTGTGTTTAAAAAGAGTTTTTCCTCATGTTACCTTTGATTCTTTTGCCAATCACCTTAAATCTGTCTTTATAACTTCCTACAACCCTCTGACAACTGCGTTCCTCCAACTCTGGCCTCTTCTGCATCCTCCACTTCGTTCACCTACCATTGGCAGCCATGCCTTCAGCTGTCCAGCTCTGGAATTTCTTCCCTAAACCCCCCTCTCCTCCTTTAAGATATTCCTTAAAATCTGCGTCTTTGACCAAGCTTTTGGTCACCTGTCCTAATGTCTCCTCCTTTGACTCTGTATCAGTATTTGGCTGATCATACTGGTGCAGTGCCTTGGGATGTTTTACTACGTTAAAGGCACTGTATGAATGCAAGTGATGTGATAAGTCAGTCATTGCACATGCTCTCTTATTAAATCTTTTTGGTGTATGTGCAATGTCGTTAAAGTTATCTGTTTTTAGTATTGAATTCTGGAATTAGAAAATTAAATGGATTCTGTATCTCCTGGTTGATCTTGATTCAACGGAATAAGCTAGGATGCAGTACATTGGACCAGCTAGATATATTGGCTAATTTCCAAGAGAGCTGTGGTTGGTCTTTCAGACTTTGCACGTTGATCTTTTGTGATTTGAATTCAGCTTGGCTCTTGGGTTTCCTGTCATAAAATAAATTACAATTGAAGAATATTTCAAGATAGGCAAGCAATATTGTTTTGCATTGTGCAGTTTGAATCGGAGACAAACTAGTCATTGAGTCCCTTAATTTCCAGACTCGAGTCAGTGACCTGTATGATTGTAGTTTGATATGATGCGTATGTTGCATTAAATTCGATTTGAGTGTGATTTTTATTCTATCAAGTTATAAATGTGGGTGGTATTTCAATACTTTGTATAGCATTTGGCTCCACCGATTTTAATCCACCTCTTGGAAAGCCTATTGGTGGGAATTAGTTATAAATTGTGAGCAGACAAGCCCTTTTCTCTTCCGAGAACTGCCTCTTTCTTTGTTTTCCACTCTAATTTCTTTGCCTCCCATTTTGCTGTCTGTCCCTTTCTTTCTTTATGCCTCTTTCACATTCTTAGCATTGCCTAATTCTTCTCTAAATCTATTCTGTATTTCTTTCCTTCCCTTTGTCTTCTGTATGTCTGCCCTACTTAGTGGTTAGGCCACTTATCAACAGCATTGAGTATCAGTAGTAACATTCCTTCTGAGTTGCTTTAAAATTTGGTTCCATATAAACAGCCAATAGAAATTAAAACCAGCCATATTTTTCCCTTGGGTTGTTTTGGGACTGGAGTATAGTGAAATAATAGCTTACATAGCATACCAGGCTATTGCACTTCTATAGATCCAGAACCATCTTAGAGAGGAAAGGCCTGTCACTTAAAGCTGGGTGCTTTTGACCTGGAGTCAAAACTGATGAACACATCTCAATTTGCAAAGGTCTCTGCCAAAACAGCTATTAAATTCTGATTTTGTATTTTCTTAATTATACAATTTGTTGCCGCAAAGGAGCACAGCTCCAATTTAGCAGAATAATCTTAAATTTTATAACATCCATGTCCTTATAAAACAGCGCAACTTCTGATTTACCTTGAGCATCATCATGGGAATTCAACTAGTAAGTTGTGAAGATCAGCCCATTGAATAATACATTCTATTTGGCCTGTGGCCTCCTGTGAGTGTTGTAAAATGAAATCACACCAGTGTTGTGGTTATGTCATGAACGAGTAATCCAGAGACCTTAAATAATCCGTCAAATTAGTTCAAATCTCAACATGGCAGTTTGAGAATTTGAATTCAGTTTTAAAAATCTGCAAGTAAAAAAGCAGGTATCAGGAAAAGTGACCAAACATTTGCCAGATTGTTGTAAAAACCCAACTGGTTCACTAATGTCCATGAGGGAAGCAAACCTGCCACCCTTGCCCTGTCTGGCCTATGTGATTCCAGTCCCACAGCAATGTGGTCGACTCTTAACTGCCCTTTGAAGTAGCCTAGCAAGCCATTCAATTGTATTTTAAAAAATGCTATGACTGCAGCGGTTCAACAAGAGAGTCCCCACCACCACCTCTGGGCAACTAGGGATGGGTGTAAATGTGGCCTGGCCATGGCACCCATATCCCAAGAATGAAAAATAATAAATGTTTGCAGAACTAGTTTGACCCTCTATCTTTTAGGACAATTCTCATGTTTTTAGTTTAGCTGTTAAGATTTTTGAAGCATAATATAAATGTATGTAACTTCATATAGTTGCTTTGGAAAAAGAACAGTTTGTAAAATTTTGAATTTTCAGTCATACGGTCAATATTTTCCCCCTGTTCGTGCCATGAGGGATTCAGAGCCTTTGCTGTCTGCATATGGCTTTGATTGCTAAATGGGTAATGTTGACAACTATTGAGCTGTATGCAGTAGGGAAGTCAAAGCATGTGTTTGGTTAAATACATCTGAATTTATTTCAAGTTTTATTACATTTGTTGTTTGGCACAAATCAGAATTTGAAGCCTATCTATTAATAATTTTCTTCAAGTGTATAGCACATAAGCCAAATAGGGTTGAGGGAAATCTTGCTGTGAGGTTCAACCCATGAGTGATGAGGCTTTTCCCCACTGGCAGGCTAAGTGTTGTATTTCACTGTCCCCTTTTGCATGTTTAATGCTTCGTTATCACATGCTTCTATAGTATTAAAACTAGCAATCAGATAGAGCTGTGTTGAGTAATGAGATGGGCTCTTTTTTTCCTACAAATAATGTTGGAAGAATCAATACAGTGGTGAAAAGAAAAGATTTAACGCTGATGCGGTGGTTTCAGACCTCAGGTCTTTTACACACACAGGAATCCTGTAATGTTGGAAAGCTACTGTATGCTAAGATAAGTTGCACTGCTCAAACAATCATAATATTCCTTTGTGCTCATTCAAGACTAATCAGCACTCTACTTCCATCAAATAGAACATTCTAGTAAATTGCTTTAGGGATTTCTTGCCCAAACAATCTTTGAAGTGACAAGCTCTTTGCTTTAAGAACAAACAAATCTGGTCCACCAAATCGACCTTCTTTGAATATTTAATGAAACAAGTCCAATTAAATCAGTTGTATTTCTTTGGCTGTTATTGTAGCCATCTTCCAAATTTTCAAAAAAGCATGCTTTTTTGGTAATCTCCCACCGCATGACCAAAAATACCGTAACACCCTCTCCAAAAGCCATTCCAAGGATGAAATCGGTGTCTGATCTATGTAATTTCCAGATTATTAATAAAGGAATTGTGAAATAAACATGCACTCTGCAGTTGCATCAAATATTTCTGGGGAGTGAAAGTTATGCCTTGTATTGTAACACTTGTCGAATGACGGACTCTTAATTCTTTACAGAATACACGGACGATATTGCTCTAATCCCTAAGAATTCATCTGTTATAATAAAAAGAATTCCTATTGGAGGTGTGAAATCTGCTGGCAAAACATTTGTCATGTAAGTATCCACAATTTCTTTCGTACAAAAAAAAACCTATTGCATGTTTAAGGGGTGGCATCTTCAAACAACTTGAGAATGATGGGAGTCTTTCAGATCTAAAGGTCTTCCTGAATTGCATTTTAGTAATTAGCAGACTCGTGTACTTTTGTGGATGCTTGAGGGATGCAATTTCACATTCAAATGATCAATAGGGGTTTTACAGTGATTATGGTGAAAGTGGATTTAACTGGAAAAATAGTTTTTCATTTTTCCAGTTTAGATGTGGCCACAACGCATTGTGGTACCATATAGATCTGTAATGTATCCCTTGATCAATATTTTGATGAACAATGTGTGTGTGTATGTATGTATATGTATGTATATGGATATATATGATAACTGCAGCAATGAAGAATGGTGGTTGTTTGTTTCATTGTAAGTGCAAAGTCAATATCAAATGCACAAAAATATAGAAATGTAATTGACACATATTTCAGAATTGTTTTGGAAAGTTCAAGGATAAAGTGCCTGTGTGTAAAATAAAACTGTCTAAGGTTCCCACCTGGGAGAGACGAGGATGAACTCTCATCGCGTTGCTGGCCATTGTGCAGAGCCTCCCTTTTCTTTCTACCGTGCACTAAACAAACTTAGCCAATTGCAATCCAAGTCAAATATGATCCATCGGGCAGACCTTTTCCTCTACATGTGTTGAACAGTCATCCCAAGTCCACAGTTATAACAGAAGAAACATTGCCACTAATCTGACATCTCTGAACTTCAGCATTACTGCAACCAGATAGTGTCCAATATTTTTGTCTTCATATGCTGTTTAGGTCAACACTGTGGACCATATATAAAGTTTACTTTGATCCCATTAATTTGCATATACCTCACGTGGATTTTAAACTGATCTAGGTCTTTTGATTTAGGATTTATCCACCAACAAAGCAATCTTTTCGAAAAAGTATAATATGCAAATAGAACTGAGTTGCAAAGGCTCAGGGGCTAGTAATGGCCATGTTCTGTAAAGTGGCCTTCCTAATCTAACGACTTAATTTTTCTTTTGTTTTTGCCCTGACCACCACCATTAGTATGTACTTTCTATCAATTGTATAAGTTCTCAATTTGCCTCCTTCTGAACTTGGTTAAATAAATCTAGTCAAATATTTTCAAAATTAATCATTACGCTGTTGGGACTGTTATGTGAATCCTAAATCAACTTTCTGAAAGGGACCACTTGGCATAACGTTTAAAATTCCAGATCTGGGTAGGGGTATCTAAGTGTGATTTTTGGTTAGCCAGTATTACATTTAAGGATAGTGAGTACTTGATGGGGCCATTTCAAAGTGATTCAAGGGGATGCACTGGGAAGAATATGAAGGGAGTTGAGTCCATAAGGGTGATAGCAAATCAGAAGTAATAGGAAATGTGAGCTGCTCTCCTGTCTGCCTGCTCCAAAATGCCATTCTGTTCACACCAGGGGAAATGTGACATTTAACCCAAAAGAAACTCGTTCTGTCTCTGCTAGTTTGTATGATGAGAGGAGGTGCACAGCTCAAGTTCATGGAGTAAAAGTTTGGGTATCTTAAAATAGCACTGTTTAGCCATCAGAGTTTATCTTTAAGTTTTCCTGTTCCATTAATCTCCCTCCATGCAAATGCTAGTATAATTGTATCTTTTCAAATATAATTTTCACCCCCTTGCTTTATGGACAATGGTTTGAGAGTTGATAATGTAGGATCATGCTAATTCAAGGTCTGTTAATTCAGACCCCAGTATCAATGTTTTTCTGATGGTTGTAGAAGCTCCATGGAGCACCTTAAACTTTGGTTGCTTTCCCCTGCACAACAGTGACCATGTTGCAAAGTAATTACTTGTATGTGGAGTGTTTTGGGGCATTCCTGAGAGATGCAGTAGACACCGTGAGTTATTTTGGTGTGATTTATTTTGTTAGTCCTTGGGCTTGTGATTTGATTTAGTTGTAAATTAGCACGTCTTCACCTATGTCCCAAGAATGCTCAAATTGTAAAACCCTAAACTGAATAGAATTAACAAAAGGAAAGTGTGGAAGATATGAATTCTTCCAAATTTAAAACACAAAAGAAAAGGGGTAACGACTGATTTGTTGATTCCGGATTAATAAATCTAAGTACGTTTTCTTTAAACTAGGTAAGACATTCATAGAAATTGTCTAAATAAATTTTATTGTACTGCATCGAAATATTTTTCCAGTCTTCTGATAATTCAACCATTTTTTGCAATAAAAAAGTTACATCCAGTATTGAATTACGCGGAAATAACAAAGCAAAGTGGGAATTTAATGCTTAAGATGTGAATTCAGGTAATTTGAATTAGGAGACTTTGAATCAAGAGTAGACTATATACAAGGTGAATTTGAAAAAGAAAGACTTACATTTATACAGCATCACATCTCAAAGGCCCCAAGCGCTTCCAAGTACAACAAATTACTTTGAAGTGCAATAAGTGTTACATAGGGAGATGCTGCAGTCATTGTGTGCTCAGCAAGATCCCACAAACAGCAATGAGATGATTGACCACTGAAATATTGGCTGGGATAGTGGGAGAATTCCCTGCTCTACACACAGTCATGGGATTGTAAACATCCACTTGAACCATCGGAGGGTCAGCCTCAACTGCTCAAATTCTAGAATTTAGTTTAGTTAAAGCACACTGGGTTTAGTAATCTGTAGACCTGTTACTTGGGTCAGTGGAATTGTTGAGGTTGTTTCAGAACAGACAAGAATGTCAACCAGTTTTGTTATTTTGATATGTAGACATATAATTGTCAAGGTGAAGGATGTCCATGCTCATGTTAGTGACAGAAAATTAATCTATCAATCCACAGAAATGGTTTTAAATTCCTTGGGTTAACTGTCTGTTGTATTATAGATGGGTGTCTTGTTTGCTGACTTTAAGTGCTAAAATTTGCTGTAATATGTTTGACTTTACAAGTACAGATTCATAATCTGTTGTGTGTTTATCACATATAACCTGTCCATCATCTCACATGCCTTCAGTCATGAGGATAAGGCTAGCAGAATCACTTAGCTTTTTAGTCAGGAATGGGCTAACAGAAAGCCTTTCCTCATTGAGGATGAATCATGTATCCTTTTAACTGAGATTACAATTTATGGTAATTTTGAAACCCCATTTTGGTCATTCACCTTTTTTTTACCTTGAATAGTCCCTCAAGCTTTTTCTTTCAAAGCCCACTGCGGTAATATTGTTGATTTGAGAATTCCTAATAATCCAATGATTCTGTAATGCACTTTGTCAGAAAATGATTTTTTTTTACTCTTCACCGCCTTGCTATTTGTAGATATAATTTTTTTTTATCTATCTCATGTTTATCTTGAGAATGAAAAGCACATGACTGTAACATCTTTACAAATTGTCTTCTGCTTTCCAGAGATCGTACTGAACCAGCAAGTGGGACATCGAAAGCAGTATGTAAAACAAAAATACAATCTGAACCTTTCTTTTCTTTATTTGTTAAATCTAAGTTGCTATTTTTAAATGAATGATAACCATTAGACAATAATGTTAATTTAAAAAAAAATATTACTTTTCAAAGCAATGCACAAACTAAGTTTAACGTGATACATATCTGACCAGGGTATGTTTTGTATTGCCTACTAAAATGCATTCGTAGTATTTTAAAATACTGTTGGATAATATTTAGAAACAATTGCCCATATCTGCACATATTATCTGTATGTGTGACCTGATAATGGTGCATGGTAATGCACTGTATTTCACATTGAAAATGCTAGATAATTTCTGTATGACTCGATGTTGTACAGATCAGTGTATGATCATTTTCAGAGCTTGTGGTTCAACAGTTTGCTATGGTGAACATGAAAGTGTTCATGTGATGTCTGTCTTTATTTAGTATTACATGTGTATAGGCTATTATGTGCATTTTGTTTCTTCAAATAAAGAATGTTTGAAGTGTATTATCTTCCATTTCACATTGTATCACTCAACTTTTTATGGTTTGATAGGTATGATTTCTTGATGGTGAAACAGGTTGCTTTATACTATGATAAGGCACATGAAAAACCACATTAGACTCCAGTATCTAATGGACATAAAAGAAATGTTGAATTTGTGCAGTTTTAACACTTACTTCCTCCAAATCCTATTTTCATAACAGCACAAGTTTTTTTAAAACTTTGGAGCTCAAACAAACTAAAATTTGACCATTCTCACTAAATACCAGAAATATTCAATCCTTCCATTATTGTTTGATTTTCCTTTTCTGACCACAGAACTTTGCAAATAAATGGAAGTCAGTAGGCTTTTGTGGTGCTGTTTTAAGTTAAACTGGTGTATTTTTATGTCTGTATTGGTAACAAACTGATGTGTTTCATACCGTATGTACATGATTTTTCACTTGCACACCACAGAAATCCCCTGACTTGTCAATTTAAAGCTTAATTCTGGCTGTTTTGCCCTTCTATGTGATATCTGTGAAGTAAAAGTTGAATGCTTTTGTTTGAGCCTTTTTATAAAATATATATACATATACTAAAATAATAAACTTTCATCATGTTAAACTTCGTGCTAGTCAGGCACATTTAGAATTTTGTTGTCTACTTTATTAATAGATGTAACCAGTTACTTTTGCCACTAAATGTTTGGTTTGATTTTGAATCTCCACACATTTAGGAAAATTAACATAAAAGGTAGCTTGCAAACGTTTCTACTGAATTCTCTTAATGCACATAAAATTGCAATTGTGGACTTGTCGTTCTGCATTGTTGGGAGTTTCAACTTAACTGAATGGGACTGTTTAAAGGGGCCAGTGTCTGCCATGACTTTTGCATTGTTAAATCAGATGTTAGTGTAGTTTGCGTTAAATTTTTGTGCAGATTTTCCGTTACAGCCAAGGTAAATTCCGGGTTATGTAACGAAAGTGGTCGTTTCTGTCAGTGTGTTGCTTTGCTTTGAGCTAATGCACAAGATCTCAAAGAAGACCGTGTGGTTTCTTCGATCTTTGAATATTCTAGTAGATTTTTTAATGGATATTAAAGCACTGTCATGCTCCTGATTTTTTTTTAAAAGGCTTAGCTATGTGCTGTCCTTTTTAAAAGTACTTAGCACCTACTAATGGTTGCACTTCAAAAATGTATAAATAAATGTATCTTTATGTAAGTGTTAAGTACTTTTACAGCTAAGGGTCTTATAAATTCCACTTTGGGGGAGAAGAGTTGATGGGAGTTTCATAACCCTGGCACTGAGCTTTCTGAGCCTTGTGTTAATTTCAGTGTGTGAAGAGATTTTTAAGCATTGTGGTCACATCCCTGACCTTTACCATGGTACAGTGAAGCAATATTTTAATCCACCAAATTTGCTAGCCAAATTATGGTATTAACCAGGCTGATGAAAGCTATGGGTGCTGAACTTTCTTGTATATAAAAAAAGAAAACTGGGAGAGGTAGTTCAAGTACAAACAACACCTTTAGAAATGTCAACGTGGCAGAATCGGCTCCATTCAGATGCCTTCATGTGTTTATGCAGTCAGTGGATAATGGCCAGGTGTGAATAGAGGAATGTATTAGAATGTTAAATTCAGCGTTGCTGTGACTAACTGAATTTTTATCAAGCATCAACTTCCATATCCATAACATTTTAAACTGAGTTAATGACATACGTAGGAATACTTTAAAAAAAAATTCCATCATTGTTACTTTAGAGAAATTCTAATTAAAACAAATTGATGTTGCAAAACTTTGGAACTTACTTGGATCCTGTTTTTTTAAAGGGTAATAGAAGCCTATTGTTTTCTATTGATTAGCAGTTCTGAAGTATTAACCATGGTACTACCAACCTCCGTCTACTTGCAAAGTGTGTCGCTATAATTGATGATCCCTGTTTCAGTCAACTTTTTGGGGGTTTATTACCCATCCTCACACCCCCAGTATGCTGTTCTAATTTGAAACAAATTGCATCTTTTTCATTAGAATGAGCACTTGTAAAAGGCTCTCTGAAGTATTGTAGTGGGTTCCCCATATTCTCAGTCATCCCACCACAAAAAAAGTAATGCCCGTGACCTCATCAAAAGAAAAATTAATTAAAACGTCACAGAAATCAAATTGTGTGTATTATGTACACATTTATATAATGCCTTGTCATATCTGTAAGTGCTCCACACAGTGGTTTACTTCAAAGTGGAGTAACTATTGGGTAGGCAAGTGCAACAGCCATTTTACTACGGCAATGTCCCACAAACAGCAGTGAGCTGAATGACCAGTGTGGTGTTTTTATTGATGGTTGAAGGAGGAATGTTGACTGGGATCTGAGAGCTCCCCGCTCTTCTTTTGAATTGTGTCATGCAATCTTAAGCATTTGCCTCAACCACTTAAGCAGGCAATGGGACCTTGCTTTAATGTCTTATCCAAAGGACAAGATCTAAACACATAACTAAACATTGGGCTACCTCACTGAATGAAAGACCACCTGCTCAATTTCAACACCGCTAACGCAATGCACGAGGGTAAAAGGAGGAGTATTGAACGTAGTGTGTTACAGGTTGCCCTGGTATGTGGCTCAAGTGTTATCACTGGGACTGAGCTGATACTTGGATGTCTAACGACATTCATTCATTTGTTTGCATTATAATGTGACCAAAGCCGTCAGTGTGATCTTCAGTTCGGTACTTTGGTTCCAATTCGCCCTGACTATTGGTAACTCTCAGGATGGGGTAGGAAGGGAACAACTTTTAATCTTTCTGTACTTTCTTGTTTGACAGTGTGCTGGGTCCACACTGGTCCTCAAACACAGCAATAAGTATACAATTCACACGTGTTAATTTGGAAAAAAAAATTTGCACTAAAAATTTCCATTTATCCAATGCTTTGAATTAACCAACATAAATACAACACAGTGGAAATTTAGTGCTAAAAAAATTGATTAGATAATTTGAATGAAGGGTAGACTGTATTCAGATTGTTGCACTTTGTGACAATCTAAAAAAGACATCAGTAGTGTGTGTAGAAAGACATTGTGATTTCAAAAAAAGGACTGATCAGTGAGACTGAAGTTTACTGTGGGTGAACTCTTGTACTTAGCTTTTGTTAGCCTAGCATTTTAATCTGTGATGGTTTAAATCTTACAATGTAATCTATAAACTAATGTAATCCATCACCCACAAATTTCATGTGGACACTTGGCAATTAAAGCATTGCTTACAAATAAATATTGACTGCTAAACTACTTAGAGTGCTGTAATTCCTAAAGTGAGCCCCTCAGTGGTGATGAAATGTTAACCAGTAAATATCTGAGTTCTTGCTATTTTCTAGCAGTTGGGTATTGATGTAATTTGAGCTATTTCTCAAATGTTTCTCTGAGCTGAGTGCCTATCTTTAGTTATGGACATGTCAGGGCTTTCCCTGGCTTTTATATTTTTGTATTCGTAATGGTGGATGTTTGATACAGTAACATATTCAGTAACTTCCACTCAGCAATGTTTAACTCATTTGCCAGGTATTTGTGCCACTGTTTTTCCACTTGGTGTTTGTCTTGATCTGCTTCTCCATTTACATTTTCTACTGTTTTTGAATTCATAGTTTTCCTTCATTCTGTTTTGTCAAGTTTTATCCTTTTGCTCACGGAGGCAGCAGGGGAAGGCAAGAGAAAGAGGTGTCAGACCTAGTTGCCAGACTACAGGGAAAGCTGAGCGAGGTCAGTGTTTAGCAGTGGTAGTGGGACATACAAATATACCAAGTAGGATGAGTATGGCAGAAACATAAAAAGTAGACGGGGTTCCATTGGAAGAGAGAAGTTGTTTTCAAATCCCCAGTCAACACCTGAAAATACTGTATTTAAAAACCCAATTTGCTTTATACCATATCCATCTGGAAGCCCTTTTTTGTTACCTTTTTGTTCCCAATCCAGTACAGTTCCAAAACTGCTTCCTGCCAACTTCAAGCCTTGTACTTCCTGCACCTAAGAAATCATTAACATAAAAACATTTGTATTAAAAAAATTACTAGGAGTGTTACAAATGAGGTTCTGAAACTGGTGGAATTTGACTCTTCATCTGAAACCCTCCAGTATTTTGCCACCATGTAACCCACTCCAAGCCATTGTTCAGCTTATGCTATCTTGAATTGGCTGTAAGGAAGTACAAAAGAGGTACCAGGCCTCTGCTAAGTGGATCCTGATATATAGGACTTGTACAGCCGGCTGCAACCTGAAGGTGACCTTTTATGGATTTCTTAAAGCAGCAGCAGGAATATGGCTGTGACAGGCAAATCAGCAGAGTGGGGCCATTGCTGCGCAAAACCCACATCTCACCACTTGGTGCTCTGGCATACTATTGTATGCTAGTGCCATTATCATAAGTTAAATTGTTAGAAAAATCTAAAGATGCCCAAATATTGAAATGGCAATAGATTACTATCAGTTACTGTTACAAAGCAGTTGGTCAATATACAAAAACTCCTTAAACTCTAACCATTTAAGAATTTTTAAATAATTTCACAGTAAAGAAGAAAGAACTTGAATTTATTTATCCCCTTTCATGTTGTCGGGAAGCCTCACCCAATGACTTACTTTTGAAGTGCAATCACTGATGTGTAGGCAAATGCAAGATCCAATTTGCTCACAGCAGGGACCTACAAAATGCTGATTAAGGAGTGACAAAATAATCTGGTATTGGTGGTATTGATTGAGGGAGAAATGTTGGCCAGAACACTGGGAAAACACCCTGCTTCTCTTTTGAATAGTACCATGGGATATATTACATACATCTGAACAAGATTACTGGGATTACATCTCATCTGAAGGATAGCACCTCTGAAAATGCAGCACTTCCTAACTACTTTACTGGAGTGTTGGGCTAAGTTATGTGCTCACGTCCTGGGATGGGGCTTGGCACGGCACTGTGTCTGCCCAAACTAATTTCATTTTAGGACCCTTATAACTGATATTGAGATAGGACTTGTTGTTCCATCCATCTGGGCTGGATTTGAACCTAAGTCTGAGATGAAAGGACAGTATAACAACCACTGGTACCTAATTCCCCACAAGGTCTTATTTCTGGGCACCAAAAAATTGATGCAGTAGTCTGCTTGTAAGACACAGTGTAAGATTTTAACTTCAAATTCCAAATTGTTTGTAATCAATGTGAACATCCTGTATGTACTCTGTGCAGGCAGGATCATGGAATCTTTGTTCATCTCAAAACCTTGATTTGATCCTTTAAGGATGTTGGTTTTAATAGGGTAGTAGGTCCCTTGTGCTATCAATTGTTCTGTATTAAGATTACATTGGTGAGGTCTGAATCCATATTTTTCAAGTTATAAGATATGCAATACATTGAATATTCACCCACTGAATTGGGGAAAACTTCCTCTTTCTATCACAGTGTTATCCTAGAGACTGTGCAGCTGGCAAAGTTAGTCCATATCACTTTTTGTGGCTGGGTGGGAGTTAGATGGCTGGCTGATTTGGAGTAGTTTTTAAGACAGGATGTGAGATGAGGTACCTGGGAACAAACTGCCGACTGCAATCTCAAGGCTTCAAAATGGGTATCAAATCCCAGAGTGCTAAATTTGAGATGTCTTAACTGCTAATCTTGGAGTTCACACCTTGATGACACTCCTTTTAGTGTTGTACTTATCGCTTCACAATCTTTCTTATATGGAGCTGGTGTTTAACTGGTTTGTACTAGCAGCAGATGTTAGCGTGGATGTTCCTTTGCCGTTGCATTCCATATCCTTCAATATGATATTGAAATAAGAGGATTAACTATTGTACTGCCATTACTGCAGATTTCTACTCAATTACCAGGAAATTCCATGTTCAGTGTAAAGTTGAAGGCAATAATAAAAAAAAAGTTGAGCTTTGCACATTGTGGTATACGATTGCAGTTATGTTGCAGCCTTTAACTGTTCTCCAAGCCACTCACTGCTCCGATAATCAGCATTGTGATTAGTTTGGAAGTCTTGAGCACTGGTAGAAATGAGACTGCATTCCAGGTACAGCATTAAAGGTTTAAAGTAGTTCAGCAAGACTTTGGGATACTGAAATTGTTGGCTTGCTCTGTAACGGAAAAGTGATGGAAGACAGTCTTGAATAGTAAGTAGAAATATCAATATTCTCGCACATCTGACTAAAAATGATCTGCTGCAGACTAGATTGGTCTCATTGTAACGTTTTGCATTTCTGTAGGCTCCAGCAGCGATAGTGTAACTGCCTCCATTTTGATGAACCCACCCAAGGAATTAAATGCAAATTTGGCAGAAGGAATGTTTGAAATGGATCACCGGCTGCAATATGACTTTTTTGCATTTTGCTTGAGTCACTGGTGCTGAGTCTACTTGCCACTATTTTGTACTGTGATTTTTTGCTGATTGCCTTAATCTGACTCCACAGTCTCTCTGGGCTTTAAACTGAGGTTTGGTGACTAATGTAGCTTGCTCAGCGAACAGTTCTGAAAACCTGTAAGTAATTTTTATCCGAAACTGCCCCAATGTGTGAATTTGTGGCTCTGAGCAATGCATATCTGAGAAAGTAGCCGACCCACTGCTCACCCACAGCAGAAAACCAATAGAGCAACCAAATATTTAAAAGAGCAGCCATCATAAGGAAGTCATGATGAACCTTTATAAAACACTGGTTTGGCCACAACTGGTGTATTGTGTCCAATCCTGGGCACCACACTTTAGGAAGGATGTGAAGGCCTTAGGGTGCAGAAGAGATTTACTGGAGGGATAAAGGACTTCATTTACTTGGATAGACTGGAGAAGCTGGGGTTGTTCTCCTTAAAGCAGAGATGGTTGAGAGGAGATTTAATGGAGGTGTTCAAAATCATGAAGGGTCTAGATAGAGTCGATAGAGAGAAACTGTTCCCATTGGCAGAAGGGTCGAGAACCAGAGGACATAGATTTAAGGTGATTGGCAAAAGAACCAAAGGCGACATGAGGAAAAACTTTTACGCAGTGAGTGGTTATGGTATGGAATGCACTGCCTAAGGGGGTGGTGGAGGCAGATTCAATCATCCCTTTCAAAAGGGAATTGGTAAGTATTTGAAGGGAAAAAATTTGCAGGGTTGGGGAGTGGGACAAGCTGGATTGCTCTTGCAGGGAGCCAGCACTGGCTCGACGGGCCGAATGGCTGCCTCCCATGCTGTAACCATTCTATGATTCTATCTTTCTGGACAATGTGTAACTCATTGTGTGGAGGTGTGGGCAGATTCATGCAGTTTGCTCTGGATGGCCAGTCAGTGTCTATAAAGATAACTGTTTTGCAAAAAGCATCACATCAACCTTGTTCCCTATAACAGCTGTTTCTGGGCTGCTTTGGCAGAGGCCTGGGAGATCATTGAACTGGCATTGTAAGCATGGTTCTAAAAGCAGCTGTTGTGCACGACAAATGAGTTGGAGCACAAGCTAGTTTTGAAGTTAATTCAAAATTATACATTCTGTTTTGTGCTCAGTGAGAATACCACTTCTGGCCAATGCAACAGTTTTTGTATTTGTTGATATTGAACCCTTCCAGGTCAGTGACCTTATGATTTAAATGTAGGGTTAAGATCCCTGTTGCTCAATTCACCTAAATAAGTCCCTTTTTTAAAAAATTACAATTTGTCACTGACTTTTTTAACTACATGCAAAGGCTGTCATTGTTCCTCTTCAAGGGTGTACTTAGCTCCTAATTCCCGAATACCCTCCACTGCAGCTGTGACCTTTCTGTTTCCCTGCATCAGCCATCCTTGCTCCCTTTCAGAAAGAGATTGCTGGAATTGTACTGTGGGCTCGTGCCTGCTATGTACTGTTAAATTTGGGAACTTGGCTACGGTCAGATTTCCATGTATAATTTTGAACTAACTTCTAAACTGGCTTATGCACCAACTCATTTTGTCATTTATGAGAGCTGCTTTTATAAGCATGCTTACAATGCAGGTTCCCAACACGTAGATTTTTATGCAGCTGGCTACAACCTGTGGGTAAACATGTTGGGATTGACTAAGGCAGACCATCGCGAAGACTTGTTTCTGTCAGATCTTCCTGCTGCTGCTTTAGAAAATCCCAAAAAGCTCACCTCCATGTCGCAACCAGCTACATAAGACTTGTATATCCGGATCCAGCAGTACTAGCATGGGGTTGCGCATTGTATGAAAGTAGCTCAAGTAAATCCCTTTGCTGAAAAAGGTAATCTCTTAGTAATCCGTTACTTTATATGAAAGCCATGCCATTGTTCTTTCAATTGAATATCAGATTTTTTTTTATTATTCATTCATGGGATGTGGGTGTCACTGGCAAGGCCAGCATTTATTGCCCATCCCTAATTGCCCTTGAGAAGGTGGTGGTGAGCTGCCTTCTTGAACCACTGCAGTCCATGTGGTGAAGGTTCTCCCCCAGTGCAGGTATAAATCTAGCGGGTCACCGTTAAGATGAGTTTTGATTGCTGAATCTATGGAAATATTAGACAGCAATACAGCTTGTTATGGAGTTCAGCAATGCTCTTTAAATGTTAACTATATATGTGGTTCCAATGGAGAGTTTTAAAAGTGCTGATCAACAGTTTAATGCATTGTTACTAATGCTGGATAAGAGCACTAGCCAGAGATATATGGAATTTTTCTGGTAATATTAGAACATAAATAGGAGCAGGAGTAGGCCATACGGCCCCTCGAGCCTGCTCCGCCATTCAATAAGGTCATTGCTCATCTTCGGCCTCGACTCCACTTTCCCGCCCGATCCCCATATCGCTTGATTCCCTTAAGAGTCTAAAAATCTACCTATCTCAACCTTGAGTATATTCAATGACTCAGCATCCACAGCCCCCTGGGTAGAGAATTCCAAAGATTCACAACTCAGTGAAGAAATTCCTCCTCATCTCAGTCTTAAATGGCCCAGCCCTTATCCTGAGACTGTGCCCCCTAGTTCTAGACACTCCATCGAGGGGAGACAACCTCTCAGCATCTACCCTGTCAGGCCTCCTCAGAATTTTATGTTTCAATTAAATCACCTCTCATTCTTCTAAACTTCAGAGAATGTAGGCCCGTTCTACTCAATCACTCCTCATCGGACAACCCTCTCATCCCAGGAATCAATCTAGTGAACCTTCGATGCACCACCTCCAAGGCAAGTATATCCTTCCTTAGATAAGGAGACCAAAACTGTACACTGCACCCCAGGTGAGGTCTCACCAAAGCCCTGTGCAATCACTCTGTGCTGTCCCTGAAAGATACCCAGTGCTGCTGTTACATCTGTGAGCCCTTAGTACTGACTTGCTGTGTATCTCTGTTAATCTTGGAGAATCACCACATATGGTGTTAGGTATCAGGAAATGGTGGTGCTCAAATTTGGAGTAAGTGTTGAGGATATGTGGCCCCTATTACTGGGACAGTGCAAGTTGATCCTTACTAAAGTGTCATTGGCCAATCTGAGGAGTGACAATAGATAAATATATTTACACTGCTTGTGGAGACACCAAGTGGACTTCAGAGCACTTTAGACTCGAGTTAATGTAACACTGCATTGCAAACACTCGGGAGCATTAGCAGATCTGTGCTCGACTTTTATCCTCGCGTATCGTGAATGTAACACTAAATCAAGCATAATAAGAGAAATATCCTGAACCCAATAAAACATGCTTGCGTACTTATGAGTATAAAGCCTGCTTTAGTCTATCCAAGGGAGAAAGGCTTTCATCTGGAATTCCTGCCCATTCTTCCTTAATTACTCGTCAGTCTCTGTTGGAATTGCGTACGGGGAGTCATGTCTTATGAATAACAGGGTCCAGTGGTCAGTTATCAACGCTCACTGTTCCTCTGAGTAACTGAATTAGAATTGTACAGAAGAGGAATCTAAAACGCCTTATACTACATTTGCATCGATGCATCTGAAATTGCTTTGTAATGTGCAAGTGGCAGGATAAATCAAAAGCCAGGCTGAGGAGCTCCCCTCTTCCCCCAGCCCCGGCCAGTGCTCTAAAGCTAGTTGACAGCCCCCCCCCCCCCCCCAATGAGTGGTCTCGAATCAATTGGGCTTTGCACCGTGTAGTAACGGTGGTCTAAGACGGGCTGCTTGAAACGTAATATAAAGAGTCACTTGATCGGGAATAAAACATTCGCTTCATCCCTCCACTGGTTTTATCCACTAGGAATTCTGGAGCAGAAAATGTGTATTTTGAAAGTGGGAAATAATTGGTTTTGCCAGTAATATAAACTTCAGTTAGGTTTATTCAAAGTCCAGTTTCTTTAACAAAGAATCATAGAATTTTGCAGCACAGAAGCAAGCCATTCAGCCCATTTTTCTCCACTTGAGCCACCTAGCCCAATCCTACTCTCCTCAGTCTCCATATCTTTTAATATTTCTTTCAAGAAACTACCTAAATCCCTTTTAAGAGAATTTATAGACTTAGTTGCAACAATGGTTGATGGCAGAGAATTCTACATTCTATCTACCTTACATGTAAACAAATGTTTCTAATTTCCTCTTTTTATTTGAAGTTTGTTCCCTCTCATTGTTATCTCTGACACATGGAAACAATTTCTCTCTATTTACTTATAACCCTTCATAATTTTGAAGTACTCGACTAGGTCATTCCCTAAACTTGAGGTGCAGTGAAAAAAGCTATTAGCCTCTCCAGTGTCTCCACGCAACTGTGAACCCTTACCTGGGTGACATCCTCGTGAATCTACGCTTCACCCTTTCCATTGTATCTGTATCCTTCCTACAATAAGGCACGCAATACTCCAATTGTGGCTTAATTAAGGTCCAGTATATGTTTAATGTTACCTCCTTGCTTTTCTGTTCTGTGCCTCCGGATACAAAACCCAGGATGCCATTTGTCTTTTTAGGGCCTTACCTATTTGTGCTGCCTCCTTTAACTACCACCGTGTCTGTACACTAACGTTTCTCTGATCCTCTACTCCGCTTAATACCTTACCATTTAATGTAAATTTCATTGCCCTATTCCAAAATGTATTATTTAATTTTTATTTCTGCATTGAACTACATCGGCCACCATCCTGCTAGCTTAACCATATTCTGTTGCAGACCTTTCTGCATACCATAAATTTGTGATACCCAGAATCATCATTATTGCTGTCTAACGTGCAAAACTATTTTCCTGTGAGATGGGGTCTGAAATGCAGCAACAATAGAAGTTGTTTTTTATTTGTTCTTTGTCGCTCTGCTAATACGATGGGCCGAAGGGCCTCTATCCATGCTGTATAACTCTGACGACAGTCCCTTATTTGAAGCATTGGCATGTGCTGGAGTGCAAATAATTCTTCTATTTTCTGTGAGTAACGTACATCAGAAAGAGGGTATAATTAATCCGCATTTGAGGTGGAAGGTAAATTGTTTCATCCCTTGGGTACTTCGTATGGGGGCGTTCTAAGTAAATGGCTGAATCTGTCTTGTTGTCTGGAAGTAGGAGATACACAGTCTCTTAAACAGTTGATCATTTGATATCAATGATAATCTGTCTGATAAGTAGCCAACTTAGGCTTTCAACACTTGAAACTAAGTAACCCAGCTGATACTCTGATATCATGGATTCACTGGCCTCCTGTTACATTTCTTTTGCTGGCTTGTTCTTTAATTCCGTTGCTGGGTGGGGGATGCGAAGGACTGTTCTTGGCCCCCTTGTCTCTTGGGTAGATAAATCCTAATTAAGAATGCCAAGATTCCTTAGTTTCACCAGCTTGAGATGTATGCAAATTAATGGGACCCTGGATTGAAGTTTATTATGACTCCTGGTGCTTTGTGCTATGTACCTATGTGGCTCACAGACCAAAAGCTTGGACACCCCTGCTCCAGGGATTAGCGAGGTATTTAAAATCCCAATTAGATCAAAAATGATTATGGTTTAAGTCCAACTTTTAATTTGTGCAAATAAAGTTCACTTTTAAATGCTGGAATTGAAAAGTTTTTTTTTCCTTCCTTATTCCCTCTTAGTCCATTGATGCGATCCTTAAGTGGCAATTTTATTTGCAAACACTTTTTGCTAAATGTTGGAGATGGATTATAATGAGGAAAGCACAGACTGTAGTGTGTCTAATCAGGAAGTAACTGATTCTTGCGTATTTGTGTTTGCCAAATGCAGGCTAAAACGTGTTTTTCCCTGTTGCATGTCTGATGAGCTAAAGTCAGTGTGCGTGCACTCCTGAACCACTGCCTAAAGTCCCAAAATGCTTAACTGTACAGTGCTGTATCATCTGTTTTTTTTAAAGTTGGTGTCTCTCTGAGCCATCCATGTGACCTTCCAATTGACTGCTTTTTAATAATCTCATTGACTGTAAGCAATCACATGCCTCACTCAGTGCTCCGTGTTCGATAGACATGGTTCTGACTCGTGTCAGTAAATGTAAGCCTTGCAGACACGGGGATTTGACAGGTTCCGATTTAGTCTCTGGGAGCCATGTGATAGCTTCCTTGGTACTGTGGCTAGTTTTTTTTTTGAAGTGCCTTGATTGAGAACAATATGACTGCAAAATCTCTTGGTTCCTGGTAACTATACGACCTTAATAAAGGATGATATAGAAACATTAGGCAGAGGAGGAGGCCATTCAGCCCCTTGAGGCTACTCCGCCATTCATTTAGATCATGGCTGATCTGTACCTCAACTCCATTTACCCACCTTCGCTCCATATCCCTCGATACCTTTACCCTATCGATCTCACTCTTGAAAATTTCAATTGACCCAGCATCCACAGCCTTTTTGGGGGTGGGGGTTAGTGAAAAGAGTTCCAGATTTCTGCTACCCTTTGTGTAAAAGAAGTGCTTCTTGCTTTTGTTCCTGAATGACTGAGCTCGAATTTTGTTCTTCATTTCCCCCACCAGAAGAAATAGTTTCTCTGTACCTTGCATATCAAATCCTTTTAACATTTTAAACACCTCAGACTTCTATACTCAATGGGATACAAGCCAAATTTACGCAACCTGTCTTCATAATTTAAACCTCTAAGCCCTGGTATCATTCAGGTGAATGAATCTGCACTGCACCCCCTCCAAGGCCAATATATCCTTCCTGGGGTGTGGTGCCCAAAATTGAACACAGTATTCATAATGTCATTGACATAATAATGGAGCAGCTCTGATTTTTCTGCCTAAATAAATAAATAAATAAATATTATATATAGAGATATCGGCTGAGATGGATAGATTTTTGGACATCAAGGGACATGGGGATCAGGCAGGAAAATGGAGTAGAGGTCGAAGATCAGCCATGATCTGATTGAATGGCGAAGCAGGCTCGAGCGGCCGTATGGCCTACTCCTGCTCCTATTTCTTATGTTAAATCTGCTTCAAAAATGTTCCCAGGGTCATAAATGAAATGTAAATTTGGAGAATGGGTTAAACATTTCCTTCCCATAATAAATACATGTATATCTTCCATATGTGCACATGTCCTGTCAACTTGTACATTTATGGATTTAATATTTCTGTATTTACAGTATAAACTGCATATCTCAACTTGTCATACTATAATTGCACTTTCCTGCCAGTAGTGACACTGTAGCGCCTTCGTTTTGTGCCTTCCCAGCTCCTCAGCCTATACTGCAAATGCTCCAACCAACACTGCTTTGCAAATGGTGCTAAGCTTTTCTACATAAATAACGTAAAATCAAAATATTTATAAAATTAAGAATAGAAGGTATGACTTCAAAATGGGAACTGAATTTCATCTGTCTCCTGGTCCAATTATCCTCGCCCTCTAAACACGGAAGACTACACAGTTTTGACTTCCTGTTAACTTTTCCCATCATAAATGCCTACATCCACATTTATAATGGGAGCTGACCATGTAAGCTTGTCACGCTGTAATTACACTTTTCTGCCAGTGGGGCTACTACAGCACCTCGGTTTTATACCTCCTAGGTCCTCAGCCTGTGCTGCAGCCAATTCTACTCTAATTTACAAATTGCCCTAAGTTTTGCTATTTAATTGTACATCATATCAAATCAAAGTACTAATAAATAAGGACAGAGCTTATGATTTTAAAATGGGGGTGAATTACATCCATGCGACCTGGTCCAATTACCTCCCACCCTCTAACTCCACTTTACCTGAAGATTTTACACTTGGCCTTGGCTTCCCGTTTGCAGTGCCATGGGAGATCAGCCTAATACTGAAAATCTGAGTTCATAATGCTGTCACACCCCCAATCCATTGAAATCGATAGGTAATACTGTAACAACTCCTGTCTTGCCCCCGAGGTTATGCTGCCACCTCTAAAGGAACACGATTACAAAAATACATATTACTACCTGTTCCAGAGAAGGCACTTTAGACTCTTATTCTGTTACAACAAACACAGTTAAAGGAAATGCCACTTCCTCAGATCATCTGAGCATAGCCACAGGACATTGACTAGTCTAGTTTAAGATTAGTAATGCATAGTACAAGGATGGAGTAGCAGAAAAACATACACTTGCAGGACAATACGTGTAGTGAATATTTTTTACTGTGTTCAGAGATCAACTAGTATAGTTTTATTTTTCACATTAAGTACAGTATGACATGATAAAAACAGTTTCACTATTTGAAATGTGGCAAGTAGGGAGTAGGTGTCGCTACTAGTCTATTTCATGAAGTGCATCCAGAGCTCCTGCCGTACTGGGCAGGCAGTATTCTTGCACACCATTTCGCCCTGTTAATAAAGGCTTGTCGGGGGGAGGGATCTAAAGGCATTTGGTTTCTCATGCCAACCAAGATGTCTTGTTCTTGTTTCAGCCTCACTTTTGTGATCTGTCTTAAATGTGAAGAAAACAGAACTCATATGTATGTACTTGCTGATTCTGTAAGTTAGACTTGATGTCCTCAGAACACACTCGAGAATAAACTAACTGGAAGCTGTCTGGGTGAAAGTCATGACCTTAATACTTTTAATCTTGGGATTGCAGTTTGGTATCTTACTACCACTTTACAATACTCTTCAGTGCAACCCCATGGTCATCACCACATCCTTACCTGCTCAACACGTGGAGCTGATGCTTAGCCCCCCGTACTTTAATGGACCGAAAACTAACCTTGGTACTAGATTCTCATTCTCTCTCTCTCGCACCGATTCCATATGCCTTTTTTGCAAAACATTTAAATCCTTTTGTCAGTCCTGTTCTATGTTGCGGTGGCAACTGTATACAAAGTCACTCACTGCTTTAGTGTTGTGCCTTCAGAGTTCAGCTCATACTGTGATATTTGGCACTCCTGTTCATCTATTAAAGCACAGTCTTAATCCAAAAGTTGTATTTAAGAGCGTTTCATTGTATTCTGAATTTTTTTCTTATTTCCTCTCCTTTCCCCCCCCCACCACCACTAACTTCCCTGCACATATACAATACATGTACACTAACTATGCACAGTATAAAAGAATGCTTATACAGGTGAGTTTGTAACTGTGAAATGTAAGACATTAATGACCAGACTGTCTATTTGGGTTTGAAATATGTGCCTTATCATGGTTTAAATGTGAATGTCTGTATTTAATTCTTCCATTAACAGATTGATGACTCTGGAACATCTATCTCTCTGGCCCAGCTTACAAAGGTAGAAAATGTTTTTTTTTTGCTGTTAGTGGTGATTTTTTTCCTGCAAATTCAATTCATTGCAAAGTTTAATTGTATTAAATGTTGCACTAATCTGTAATTGTCCCATACATTATCCAGCACAAATTTACATTAATGCATTGTATATTATTTTGCATAATGTTTCATATATTCAAATGCATTTATATTGTCATTAAAAGGTATTGTAATTGATGTGTAAATGTTAGTAAACTGGAACATTAATATATACTGAATATCCTGTAAAGAGTGAGTGATATGGGGATGATGGAAGGGGAGTCCCTCGACAGCCTCACCTAGCTACCATAATGCTCGCCTACCTCAGTCAGCCTTGAAAATGCAGCAAGATAAAACCTTAACTTAATGTCTTTTTTTAAATCTGGGATGTGGTGAATGCTAAATCGGTTATTTCACCTCTGTTGGCTTTGAACACCTCGCCAGTAAAGAAGGCGGTAGAAGAATGAAAAAGCCCAGATCACTGGATACGGTGATTGGTATGAAGGTTCTCGCCTTTAGCACTGTCAAATCCATATATGGCTGTAAACAAAAGGACTGTTATCTCAGCAATACAGCCAAGAATTGAAAGCTTCTTGATGTTATTAAAAGTATAAATCTTGTGTGTAAATTTTATTGAATTTTATAGCAATGTCTATACACTCAAATGACCATGAATTGATTAAGTGTATGCCAATCCACTATATTGTATTGACCCATGCATAGCCTAGCTTTGACCATGTAAATGTAAATCACTAAATACAATAAACTATGTTCTCTTTTAAGACCAGATGTTGGAAAGGATGTATATGGGTGATCATTTGTTTGAACACAGACTGTAAACCTATGTGAAATCTGTTTATTTTGTTTGTTGCTGCGTCTTTATGTAGCTGATCTATAGGGAGAGACCAGTATTAGTCATGTTAGTGGATGCTTGTGGCATGGGGAGAAAAAGATGCGGATACCAGTTACCGTTCAGTGTATTTACATTGCTCAAAGTACCGTACTTACCCACCTGGTTTGTACATCTCTCTGGATAATCTGAATTGAAACCCAATGTTACTATGTGCGCAGTAAACACATCCTCATTCTAGGGGGGAAGATTTGTACACCTGCAGAATCTCACATGCATGCACTGGTATCTGCAGTTGATCATTTCTAGCCTATGTTTTTTTAATAAAGTAAAATGCTGTTTGGGTTCAAACAAATCTGTTTTGTGTGAGTGGTACAGTCAAACCTTGATAGGATCAGTCTCCATTTGCTGCATTATGGAATTAAAGCTAAATTACTAAATAACTCATAGAGAATGGGTGAGCAGTGAGGTTTTTTTCATCTGTGGGGCTCTTGATTTGTGAGCCTCACAGCATTGAGTAATGAAGTGTTCCATTGGGCATTTAGTTGAATGAATCTCGGTGCTTGAATACCATTCGTTGAAATCATGAGTGGTTTCTTTGTGTAGCATACTGTTTTTCCATTGATTTGACCCTAATCATTTGAGTTACATTTAAATACTGTTTGTGACTTCTTGCTGAAATGCAGAGGTTGCTCATGAACATTTCATTCATTTTCAGCATCACAAGTTAAGTGGTCTAATGGGGCAAATCAATAACATGTAGCCTCCCTCCTCTTTGCTTTATATATCAGCATCCCATGTGGATATCTTATTTTTTTATCCATCTGCTTGGGTTGCATTTGTATTGCCTCGAAGAATAAGAACATTTCCTCTTCACCAATAGTAGTGCTGCTTTGGCCTGTTCCAGACCCTGGCTTGAAAATCTGCTGCAACTACAAAGGAGGCGTTTCCTTGCTGTGGCCATAGCTTTGCCTAACCTCCCTTCGTACAGGTACTGTCAAATTCAAAGGAACGTGTGAAAAGAGGAGGTTCCGTGGTGATCAGTATCTCCCATGAGCTGTCATCTTGCTAATAGGGAAATCATCCCAGAAACTTCAGCACTGATGCATCACGTGCAAATACTCCGATGTAAGTGCCACAAGGAAGGAAGGAACCTGTTCTCAATCCAGATCGCTTCCAGCTGACTGAATTGGGTGGTATCAGGGAATGTGGCTTTGATATGTTCGTGACTATGCTAATACTGAAGTGATGGTCAGGGCTGGGCTGCTCTGTGACTGCATTCAGGGAGCACTAAAGCATAATAATTTGGTATCTCAACTGTGCGTGAAATACATAAAATCCAGTTTACAAAAATATAAAATCTGCTGCACAACAGTCTAAAAGCTTGCTTCCATGAAGGTAAGTGCTGCAGTATATCAGCATCCCAGGGTACAGCTTCAGTCATCCAACAACTGGAAAACTAGATTCCCCAAGTGAAGCATGGACTGAATCTGAAATACACAGGCTGATCTACTCGAACAACCTGTGGCTTCATGTAGTATCAAGTTCCACACACTGGCTGTTTGAGCCAGAGAGAGGCTGAGATAATTGCATACCTTAGTCACTCTACCTCATCTGCCATGTGGACAGACCACAGTACTTGAACCTTGTCTGAAATTCCTGAACAAAGTGATACCTGAATTCTATCCAGATCGACATTTTCCTACCACTCTTCAATTTGAAAGCGACCCTGTTTCAGTCATGAGGCTTTGAGAAGACCGGATTACCACTTAGGGCACTAACTATTTCATTGTATTGAAATTAGGGTCAGCCAATGATGCCTCTTCTAATTTCCTCTCTTTATTGATGAGGAACCTATGTTCTACAGTGCTACTAACTAGCAAGCAAAGTTCATGTTTTTTCCCCTCCAAAATTAGCTATTTATGGTTAATAAATGTAATTATTCATCTTTAGGTCTGTTGTGTTCCTTATTCTTCCTTCATATTCCAAATTGCCGCCCTCCTTCCCTTTGGAGTGACTACCACCCTCTGGGTTTGATTTCTGTGTTGTACTCTGTACAGGCAATTTTTCCATGGCTGGGACAGAAATTGTGATCAACATTGACCATCTTTTGAGTAGATTGGAGTCCTTGCTTAATGTTATGGTTTTTAACTTCCTTTGGTATGACAAAAAAAAGTAACCATGGAAGTGCTACCTGAAGAGGATGGATGGTGTAGGGCTGAAAATCTCATGACTGGTTTAGTTTAAAATCTGACTTACCTATGTGGAATCACTGATGGATGAGAAATACTTCAGCTAAAGGTGAGAGCCCTGGAACAAGCCGCTTGGGACCAGCAGAAAAATACAGATCCACTTCCTGGTAACCATGACTTGTAGAGAGAAATGGAGAATATTTCACCATGAAACTGAAGTTGTTTTGTCTGCAAGACCCAGCAAAATAAGGCTATTGTGATTAGTGTAACAGTAATACACTGCTATTTGGTGCAGTATTGTGTTAACTACACATTACTGTCCAATATTTTAAAAATATGATGTTTAATCATTCTGTGCTTGTGGTATGGTGCGTTACTGGAACTTGGGACATGGGATGTAGAGCTTTACAAGTTGTTTGCCAAAATCTGTTGGCGTTAGAGTTGCCCAACTTACAGGGATGGTTATCTAGGGGATGTGAGGGAGGTACCCAGGATTTCGTCATGGATATTTGATTTATAATGGGAGATTGAGAGGGTCATCCAGGTAATATGAGTGGTTATCTACGTTATAATGGGGCGAATGGGGCATTCTCCAGGCTGTAGCGGGGAATTATCCATTCTGGTGTGGAAGTTATCCAGGTTATAGTAAGGGTGTTATTAGAGTTTATAGTAATGTGTTATGGGGAGATTATCAGAGTTATAGTTGGGTAATTATCTGAATTATTGTTGGGGGTGGAGCTTACCCCTGTTATAATGACTGCTTACTTCAGTTATGGGGGAGGGCGACTTACCTGTATTACCGTGCGGGAGGGGTTATCTATTATCATGGATGGTGAGTTATCTGTTAGTGAGGGGGCATTCCAAGCTATAGCTGTGAGAGGCCATGTTATAGTGAGGGGCTATCTGAGCTAATGTGGATTATCCATGTTAGTGACTGGATTGTTAACAGTAAGAGAAATGCTGCCAAGTTGCCACTTCTTGCAGTGCGGATGATTTTTGCTTCGGGCAGAAGGTTTCACGTGTGAACATTCTGAATATTTTGGAAATTACACCATGCTTTTAATAATCTCGGTGCAGCACCTGATCGGGACAGAGTGATTTTTGCTTGTGTGCTGCTTTCGTTGCTATGAAATCCCACTGGAAAAGACTCAAATAATCTCGAATAACCAATAACGATGAGAGAACCTCAGAATTTGCTGCTCTGTGTTATCCTATTTATGTTGCCATAGGAATAAATACTACCCCTTTTTAGATTTTTCCAGGATTCTCTGTGTCGCCCTTGAACTGGATGATTGCAGGTCTACAGGACTGGCCTGCATCAACTCCTCTGTCTAATGTCATCATTTTTGCCCAACCCATTGGAAATTGCAATGTTTCCCCTGATGGTACAACCATAATTGGGGGCTCACTGTATGGAGAGCTGTAGGCGCTACCCAAAATCTTCCCTCCCTGTATTGTGTAACGTGCTATTACATTGCAGCTTATTTTAATGGCTGATTTTACAACCTGGCCACTTATTATAAATCCTATTAACTTGATGTATGCTGGCCTTGAAAAAGTAACATCTCACAATGTATAATGTCTTTAAGTTGTGAGTTTTAATAGTTGAACTCTTTCCTAATCAATTGAATGCCCAATGAAAACATAGACTGAGAAACTGGTAAGTAATCAACCCCACAAGCAGAATTTACAGGGATGTACATGTGTGAATTTCCAATGAAATGTCAGCAGAGCTGATCTTACCAAGGGTTTTACTGTACATGTGTGTTTGTGCTGATAGTGTTTGAAGTGGCGCCAAAGGCTGAGTGAGTAGAAGCTGTGTGGATTAAAGAACCCGAATGGCTAAATGTGGCTGTGTGGGAACATCGAAGAACTCTGTTACATTACATCGCCCATGCTTGGTCTGTCAGCACAGCGAGAGGTTTTAATTAAATTACTATAACGTAGTGGAGGGGAAGATACTGACACCAGGTCACATCCCCTAACCAAAAACAGCTGCTGTTTTTGTTTTGTGCAAGTTTTCATTTTGCCTCCCTTTTAATTCAAAACAATACATAAATTTCTGAGTGCTTCTCCTGCACTTGCATGATTTTTTTTAACTTAATTTTTAAATGAACTGGATTTTTAAACTTGTTACACCGAGGCTGCAGCATTGATCCAGAAGTGAGTGGTCTTCATCCAGCTCATTCCGTCATGGACCCAGCTTTCATCGTTGGCTTTGTCTTTTCACTGAAACAAATGCCAGATTCCGTGAAGCATGTACACCGTTCTGATTAGCCAACAGCCCCCCCCCAGATAATCTGCTTCAATAAAAATTCTTCCCAGATCTTGTTTATATTTTTACAAAAGACTGTTTCTGCTTTAATCACTTTTTTTGCAGAAGGATTTTCCCCTCTTATTTTTTTTTTTAAAAAGTAATTTTTTTTTATTTAGGATTGTTTTGGTCTTTGCAGAATTCCAAATAGTCACATCAAACTCAGGGACCCTCCTTACTGAGGTTATGACATGGCACTGAAGATTTCAGTGGGTTCCCTGGAACATTAAGTTGAATCTTGTATAATGCCTTCGACCTCCTAAAGGTATTATAATTTGCTGCAGGTAGCAGGCTTGAGGAACTCCCCCCAGATCATCGACAAGCTGGATGGAAGGTGGTATATATAAGTGGAATTACTGGTAGTATAATAGCAATAGGGACAGGGCTTCCTGCTACTCTTTACAGGATGTGGACGGGAGTGTGCAGTAAATTCTGGGTAACAACTTTTTTTGTAACACACGCCTATCAAACAGACGGCCAATCTGGCTGAAGCTAACGCCTCAGAGGAAGATAAAATTAAGGCAATGATGACTCAATCTGGTCAAGAATATGATCCAATCAAGTAAGTTGGAAAGAAGATGCATTTAAAATTTCAATATTAGTTGATACCCCACAGATAGCAATTGACAGTATGTATTAATGTTTTTTGTAAATTTTCTTTCCTAGTTACATGAAGAAACCCTTGGGTCCTCCTCCTCCAACATATACTTGTTTTCGTTGTGGAAAACCTGGCCATTACATTAAAAATTGCCCAACAAATGGGGTGGGTAAATATTGGTTCAACCTTTTTTGTAGTAACAATACTGTGTTGCTCTTGAAGTGGGATTCTGAAACTAGCTGGCTTCTGTGGCCAATATGCAGCAATGTTCAAACTGGAGGAACTAGTTGGTCCAGTCTGGAATGCTTCAGAAATGTATTTAAGATCTGTGTTGGTGGCAGAACAACATTGCTGCAGGCTGTACTTTTATTGTATTCTAGTGTTATGTAGAATGGAGCCTTTGATCCTTGCCTTTGTGATGTCCCCTTGAAGTACTGGTCATCTGCTGGACATGTGGCCAAATCCAACAGTGTTAGGCAACTTCACTCAATCATCCATTGTTCGCTGCCAAGGTGGATGGATTTCCTTTTAACCTTTTGGTAGAGTTGGAACATAGCAAGTTATAACATTAAGACAATTCAAGATGTGTTTTGTCCAGGCATTGGAGTGAGCCTCTGGTTTGCCAGGCAAAATGGAACCGTGTTCTATACAGATGTTAAGAACGGGAAATTGATTCAACGATTGCCTTTAATGTGCCCTCACTCCTCCACGATACAGCTGCACAACTGGGTCTTCGTAATTATAGACGAGCTTTGAAGTCAAGGTGGTGGCTCTGGGATGTATGCTAGTTCAGCACTAAACTCCCATAGCACTAGCGACTGCAGAAGATTACTAATGTATGGGCACTGCTATATTGTCTGGACAAGACAATTACGTAGTTTAAAAATAAATGCTTCTTCAATTTTGTTGCGAAAATTCAGGACAAAAACTTTGAAGCTGTGCCAAGGATTAAGAAGAGCACGGGGATTCCCCGCAGTTTTATGGTAGAAGTTGATGACCCAAACATGAAGGGTGCAATGCTCACCAACACGGGGAAATATGCCATACCCACAATTGATGCGTAAGTACTTTAACTTCTGTTAACTACAATACTGAGCAGCTAGTCTGGTAGATGGTCAGTCTTAGTTTAAAAATCCCAAATATATATATATATATATATATATATATATATAAAAAATATATAGGACTAACATGATGAAGGGATTTAAGCTCCACACAACTGTGCAATTCTCCTGTTAAAATTTTCCACACTATCTTAATTGTCTTTGTGGGCAGTTAGTCCCCATGTTGAGCAACCTCTGCATGAAGTAGTTAACCCTAAACTGTGTAGTTTTTAAGGGAATAGATCAATTGAACCCTAATATGTTTGAGATTGCCACAATTTCTAAGCCGAAGAATTTGTGGCAATCTGAAACATATTAGTGTTCAATTTATCTAATCCCTTAAAAATTTTGAATACTTAAGTAATAGCTCCGCTGAGCCGTCTCTTCAAAGTATGCAGTCCCAAGCTGTTCATCCTCTCCTCGTAGTTCAAATTCCTTAAGCTGGGTATTGGTTTGGTTGACTTTTTCTGCACTGCCTCCAGTGAAAAGAGAAAAAACAGGTCAACATTTTGAGTAGAGATTCTGCCCATTCTGATGTAGGGTGTGTACCCAAAACATTAGACTATCTTTTAACTGGCCAGTCCGGCTCTGTATTTTCAGAATTGTTGTTTCTCTTTCAGATTTTGAGCGTTTGTGGCTTTTTTAGTCTCTGCTGCAGGTTCAGTACCTAATTATTAAATGTTTTGTATTTTAGAGAAGCATATGCACAGGGCAAGAAGGAAAAGCCACCATTCTTGCCAGAGGAGCCCTCCTCATCATCTGAAGAGGAAGATCCAATCCCTGATGAACTGTTGTGCCTTATCTGCAAGGATCTTATGATGGATGCTGTTGTCATACCATGCTGTGGAAACAGTTACTGTGATGATTGTAAGTGACCTTCTGGGGAATGTATTATAGAATCATAGAAAGGTTACAGCACGGAAGGAGGCCATTCAGCCCACCGAGTCCATGCTGGCTCGATGCAAGAGCAGTCCAGCTAGTCCCACTCCCCTGCCCTATCCTATAGCCCTGCAATTTTTTTCCTTTCAAGTACTTATCCAGTTCCCTTTTGAAAACCACAATTACTATTCAAACAATGCCCTAAGCAGTCAGCCACTGTGGGATTGCTCTATTCACCAATGTATCTCGTGCAATGATCTGAGTAAGTACTGTTGTTTTTAGTCTTAACGGTAATTTGTTCTTTCCCTCCTATTGCTGTGTGCAGGTATCAGAACATCACTACTGGAGTCGGAGGAACACACCTGCCCAACATGCCACCAGACGGATGTTTCTCCGGATGCTCTGATTGCGAACAAATTTTTAAGACAGGTATTGCACCTAACGTACAATTCAAAAGTTTCAGTGTCTGCATAGCATTTTAATTCAAAATCTAATAGCCTCTATCTTAAACTTGCATGTATATAAAATAAAATGGATCTGTCAGGTGATTACATTATCATTCTAAATCTAATGTATTAACATGATGTAATCCCTGTACCGTTCTGGTTTGGCAGCAACAAGTTATAGTTCAGTTTATATCAGATCTGTCTGGTATGAACTGCTGTTTGAGTAAAATTCTAGAAACTTGAGTACAAATGGAAGAACAATTTATTGAGGTGTTTGGGAATAGAATGGGATGGAATTTCAGAATTTATTCTCAGTCATAGAATTCTTTTATTTGTAGGCTGTGAACAACTTCAAAAATGAGACTGGTTACACAAAAAGAACTCGCAAGCAACAGACCCAGCAACAGCAACAGCAACGACAAGCTCCGTCCCATCAAATGCACAGTCAGCAATCCAGTCTAAGGTCTTTACCCCAGCTCAACCCTCAGCCCGTTCTCCCTGTAAGCAGAACAACCATCTCGAAGCCACCAGATGTACCAGTCACTGCTGCTACTCCGGCTGGCCACACTTCCGCCCCAGCCTCCCTTACAAGTTCAGCTCCTGCCCCAGTGCGTGCCCCTTCTCCTGTGAAAACTGGTAGAGTTTCATCCACTGCCAATGTCCCTGCTCCAGAGGTGTCAACAGCAGCAGTTCACGTTCATCAGCTACCTCCAAAGCATGAGGACGGGGACGTTCTGTAAGCTTCATTCTTGTTGAAACCTTTTAAGGACTGTAGTAGCATCTTACTGTCAGCTTTACAAGAAAATTATTTAATTGGTCACCGAGAATCGCAGGGATTTCTGTATAAAAGGAGGCCATTCAGCCTATCGTTCCTGTGCCAATGCTGCACGTTAAATACACGTTCTGTGATTCTGTACATTTCTACCATTACCGTCAATATTTCACTGTTTTCTTTCTCCTTTTAATCTAGACTTCTTGATTAGATTCCAGTATTTAACTCAGTCCTGGATATCTGTTAAGTTAGATATAAACCATCTAAGCCCTTTGATAAGATCACAAACATGAGTACAAATGAGGGAAGCCATTCAGCCAATCTCGCTTATCCTTCCTTAGAAGCCTCCATCACAGTATCCAGCTGCCTCTTGAAAATTCCAAAATTTTGCCTCCACTATGCTATCCAGATCACCGCTCTAGGTATTAATCACTCCTTGCATGAAGTGCTTCCTGATAGCAGTCCTAGTAAAGATTCCAGCCTGTAATTTACTCCTGGGTGTTAGTTGCAGACTCCTCGATTCGATTCCAAGCTGTAACTTGTTCCTGGATATCAGTTCCAAATTCCTCGATTTGATTCCAGCCTCTAACTGTATACTTTTCATCCAGTTCTTGTGATATTAGATAAGCTGGATGACTTAAATAGATTCAAACTTCTTAAAAGTCATTAGCATCGTCAGAACTTTCCAACTGTGCTTGCATGATTGCTAACTACTCCTTCCTCTCCCCCTCCCCAAGAAATCTGTTAACTGGCTCTTAACATTTGAAAATATCAAGTCTACATTAACAGTTAAATATTTATTGATGCTTGTTTCAGGTGGGAGGGAGAGGAGCGTTGTTCAAGGCAGTGAAAGGTGACTCCAGTTTTTAAAACTAAGGAAGGTGTATCTCAGTTTATTATTCAGAGTATGGACTGCTGTGTCCCACCCCTTTCCTCTGCTCTATTGGTGGCAAAACCTTCAGCTATCACCGCAAACTTTGCAATTTTCTTCCAAAACCCCTCTGCCTTGCTGCATTTCTCCCCACTTTCCAAAGCCTCTTCAAAACCTGCCTCTTCCACTACGCCTTCAGTCACCTCCCCTAATTGTCATCTTATTTCCACTTGTTGTGAAGCTTTACTTTTACATCAATGTAAGCTGTTTATTCTGTGCAGCTGTTATATGGTGGAAATGGAGGGAGCTGGATACAATATTAACATTAGATTGAGACTGTAATGGCAGTCAGCTGAAGAAGCTGGAACTCCTGTATCAGTGTTCTATAGCATATGCATTTGTGGTAGAGTTAATATTCTGCTTTTATTGTGGCAGAATATGTTTGTGATTGGGCTGAGTGTGTGGTAAATGGTGTATAATCTGAACAGAATATCATTCAAATTATTATAGATTTAGTTTGAGAAAACGAATTCAAATGGATGCTGCATCACACCTTCCCACAATTAGTAAACAGGAAATGAATCTTGAAGTTAAACCTCGATTGTATGTAAAAGCAGGGTGTTTTATTCTTATTTCGCTTTCAGTGAACTCAGCAAAACGGTTGTAGTCACTGCCACCACTGGAATAACCCCTGCCAATCCATCTATGCCCACGAGCAGTACATCTGCACTGAAGGTAAGCACAATGTCGTTTGTCATGTGTCTGTTGTACAATTATATGTTGCCTTGTGTGATGCACTAACACACACAGGGTAATTTGCACCCACCTTTTAAAGAGGATCCTCATCCCCCAACATCTCACAGCAGGCCACATGAGCAGAGTGCGCCCTACAGCAAGCATGGATCTAAATTGTTGGTTGGAGCTGCAGAAGTGTACTTCGAATGTGAGGTACCCTTGAAGTCTAGCCCACTGATAAATTATACTATCTCCATTGAAATTCTGTTCTATGGGGCAAGATGTTTGGTCCATTCGCATTGTGTGCAATGGAGTGAATGGAGAGGCGTTTTGTCTATTGGAATCCTTATACATTGGGAAGAAGTTTGAAACACTGGGATTCTGTTCATGTGGGAATGATTGGGAAGGACCTCGTTTCATCGGCCTGCACTTGGTTCAAGCTGTGAATTAACTTGTATCTTTCCAGCCATTGATGTACCATTTTTGCAGTTGGTTTGAATGTCTGTGTGCTCTATTTTCAGGGTTATCAGGTTCCTGTTCTTGGTCATCCTGCTTCACACGGACAGTCCATACCCACAACAGGTTTGTTATTGAGGAAATGGTTTTCATATTTACTTTTAGTTATAAAAACAGAATCAAAGCATTAAATTCTATTAACTTTGTTTAGGTCAGCCAATGAGGACCAGTGGTGTTCGACCACCAGGAAACAGGCCTGGCTGGGAAGTGTAAGTAGGAACCATATTAACTGAGTTACTGCTTCTCAGCAATTGTACCTTCCTGGCTAGTTTTCAATTTTACAGAAACATGAAAACTCTCTTTCCGTTCTGCTGAATTTGTGCTCTGTAATATTATTGGGAATGGAACTCTTTCCCACTTTTTAGCACAACTGGCGAGCAATCCTAGGGTCAGGAATGACATGGGTTAGATGCTGATTAGAACTCCTTTCACACTGACCCATCAAACACTCCCAGGTTCGGTATAACACAGAATAAGTGTAGCATAAAGCCCCAAATTTAGAGAGGCACCCTTTTTGCACCAGTGTAGCATTTCCATTTCCCCACAGCTGTCGTCATTGTGGCTTCTCTACATGCACTTGATTTTTTGAATTGTGAGCACTTCTGTACTGTCGACTTGCACCCACAAGATCCTGGGGTGAGACGAGCCCCAGACTCATTTTTTGTGGTAATTTTTCCAGCCCATGTAGAGGAGAGACGGTCGTCCCATTGGTCTGGGCTAAATTCAAAGCCAGGTCACAGCAGTAGGACTGTGCTGAAGTACAGGTAGTTGATGGTGAACACTTTTAAGATGTTTTAATGTGATAAAACCCAATATAAATGAAAGTTATATTAATACCTCCCCTCCCCCATTCAATTCAAGCTAATTACCAAAATAAAGCCATTACATAAAAAATAGGAGCAGGAGTAGGCCAATCGGCCCCTCGAGCCTGCTCCGCCATTCAATAAGATCATGGCTGATCTGATCCTAACCTCAAATTTAAATTCATGTCCAATTTCCTGCCCGTTCCCCGTAACCCCTAATTCCCTTTACTTCTAGGAAACTGTCTATTTCTGTTTTAAATTAATTTATTTAATGATGTAGCTTCCACAGCTTCCTGGGGCAGCAAATTCCACAGACCTGCTACCCTCTGAGTGAAGAAGTTTCTCCTCATCTCAGTTTTGAAAGAGCAGCCCCTTATTCTAAGATTATGCCCCCTAGTTCTAGTTTCACCCATCCTTGGGAATATTCTTACCGCATCCACCCGATCAAGCCCCTTCACAATCTTATATGTTTCAATAAGATCGCCTCTCATTCTTCTGAACTCCAATGAGTAGAGTCCTAATCTACTCAACCTCTCCTCATATGTCCGCCCCCTCATCCCCGGGATTAACCGAGTGAACCTTCTTTGTACTGCCTCGAGAGCAAGTATGTCTTTTCTTAAGTGTGGACACCAAAACTGTATGCAGTATTCCAGGGGCGGTCTCACCAATACCTTATATAACTGCAGCAATACCTCACTGTTTTTATATTCTATCCCCCTAGCAATAAAAGCCAACATTCCGTTGGCCTTCTTGATCACCTGCTGCACCTGCATACTAACTTTTTGATTTTCTTGCACGAGGACCCCCAGATCCCTTTGTACTGCAGTACTTTCCAGTTTCTCGCCATTAAGATAATAACTTGCTCTCTGATTTTTTCCTGCCAAAGTGCATAACCTCACATTTTCCAATATTGTATTGCATCTGCCAAATCTCCGCCCACTCACCCAGCCTGTCTATATCCCCTTGTAGGTTTTTTATGTCCTCCTCACTCTCTACTTTCCCTCCCATCTTTGTATCATCCGCAAACTTTGATATGTTACACTCGGTCCCCTCCTCCAAATCGTTAATATAGATTGTAAAGAGTTGGGGACCCAGCACTGATCCTGCGGAACACCACTGGCTACTGGTTGCCAGTCCGAGAATGAACCATTTATCCCAACTCTCTGCTTCCTGTTAGATAACCAATCCTCCACCCATGCCAGAATATTACCCCCAATCCAGTGATTCTTTATCTTGAGCAATAATCTTTTATGTGGCACCTTGTCGAATGCCTTCTGGAAGTCTAAATACACTACGTCCACTGGTTCCCCTTTATCCACCCTGTACGTTATGTCCTCAAAGAACTCAAGCAAATTTGTCAGACATGACTTCCCCTTCATAAAGCCATGCTGACTTTGTCCTATTAAATTATGTTTATCCAAATGTTCCGCTACTGTCTCCTTAATAATAGACTCCAAAATTTTACCCACCACATATGTTAGGCTAACTGGTCTATAATTTCCAGCCTTCTGCCGACTACCCTTTTTAAATAAGGGTGTTACATTCGCAGTTTTCCAATCTGCCGGGACCTTTGCCGAGTCCAGAGAATTTTGGAAAATTATTACCAAAGCGTCCACAATCCCTACTGCCACTTCCCTCAAGACCCTAGGATGTAAGCCATCAGGTCCAGGGGATTTATCCGCCTTGAGTCCCATTAATTTACTGAGTACCAATTCCTTAGTGATTTTAATCGTATTTAGCTCCTCCCCCCTAGAGCCCCCTGTTTATCCAGTGTTGGGATATTCTTAGTGTCCTCTACCGTAAAGACTGAAACAAAATATTTGTTCAGCATTTTTGCCATCTCCATGTTTCCCACCATTAATTTCCCGGTCTCATCCTCTAAGGGACCTATGTTTGCCTTAGCCACCCTTTTTCTTTTTATATAACTGTAGAAACTTGCTATCTGTTTTTATATTTTTTGCTAATTTATTTTCATAATCTATCTTCCCTTTCTTAATCAATCCTTTAGTTACTTTTTGCTGTCTTTTGAAGACTTCCCAATCTTCTATCCTCCAACTAAGTTTGGCTACCTTATGTCCTTGTCTTTAGTCGGATACTATCCTTAATTTCTTTACTTTGCCACGGATGGCTGTCATTTCTTTTACACCCTTTTTTCCTCAGTGGAATATATATTTTTTGACAGTTGTAAAATAACTCCTTAAATGAACACCACTGCTCATGTACCGTCTTACCATTTAATCTACTTTCCCAGTCCACTTTAATCAATTCCGCTCTCATACCATGATAGTCTCCTTTATTCAAGCTCAGTACGCTTGTTTGAGAACCAACCTTCTCACCCTCTAATTGGATATGGAATGTAACCGTGTTATGGTCACTCATTCCAAGGGGATCCTTAACTAGGACATTATTAATTAATCCTGGCTCATTACACAGGACCAGGTCCAAGGTTGCCTGCCCCCTTGTAGGATCAGTTCCATACTGCTCAAGAAATCCATCCCGAATACACTCAATAAACTCTTCCTCAAGGCTGCCCTGCCCAATTTGATTTGTCCAGTTAATATGATAGTTAAAATCCCCCATAATTATAGCTGTTTCCTTATTACATGCCCCGACTATTTCCTGATTAATACTACTTCCAGCAGAGTTGCAACTATTAGGAGGCCTGTATACTATGCCCACTAGTGTTATTTTCCCCTTATTATTCCTTATCTCTACCCAAACTGTTTCATTGTCCTGATCCTTTGTCCCAATATAATTTCTCTGTATTACAGTGATTCCTTCCTTTATTAACATAGCCACCCCACCTCTCCTTCCTTCCTGCCTGTCCTTCCTGATTGTTAAATACCCTGGCATATTTAATTCCCAGTCGTTGTCACCCTGCAGCCATGTTTCTGTAATGGCCACAAGATGATACCCATACGTAGTTATTTGTGCCGTTAACTCGTCCATTTTGTTACGAATGCCATGTGCATTCAGATAAAGAACTTTCAAATATGTTTTGTGACACTTAGTTCCTGCTTTTTCCTTTTTTAACACTTCACCTTTTACTCCATACCTTCTGTCCCTTCCTGACACGCTTTCCTCTGTCTCCCTGCTCAGGTTCCCAACCCCCTGCCACAGCTTTGATGCTGGGTTAATCGCCTTACGCCTTCTAGTTTTTATTTTATCTGTCGTGCCTAAAGTACACGTTCTTTCCGCTGCTCTACGCTTTTCCCTTTCACTTGTTCTTGAACAACTGTTTGTACTATTTGTATTGTAGATTTCCCCTGGGTCTTCCCCTCTCTTGCTGCTCTCAACTTTATTCTCTTCTGACTCCCCGCTCAGGTTCCCATCCCCCTGCCACTCTAGTTTAAGCCTTCCCCAACAGCACTAGCAAACACCCCCGCGAGGACATTGGTCCCGGTCCTGCTCGGATGTAACCCGTCACGCTTGTACAGGTCCCACGTTCCCCAGAACTGGTCCCAATGTCCCAGGAATCTAAATCCCTCCCTCCTACACCATCCCTGCAGCCACGCATTCATCCTGTCTATTCTCCTGTTCCTATTCTCACTAGCATGTGGCACCGGTCGTAATCCTGAGATCACTACCTTTGAAGTCCTGCTTTTTAATTTATCTCCGAACTCCTTAAATTCACCTCGCAGGACCTCATCCCTTTTTTTGTCTATGTCGTTGGTACCAATATGGACCACGACTACTGGCTGTTCACCCTCCCCCTCCAGAATGCCCTGCAGCCGCTCCGTGACATCCTTGACCCTAGCACCAGGGAGGCAACATACCATCCTGGAGTCACGTTTGCGGCCGCAGAAACGCCTATCTGTTCCCCTTACAATTGAATCCCCTATCACTATAGCCCTGCCACTCTTCTTCCTCCCCTCCTGTGCAGCAGAGCCACCCATGGTGCCCCGAACTTGGCTCTTGCTGCTTTCCCCTGATAAGCCATCTCCCCCAACAGTATCTGAAGCAGAATATCTGTTTGAAAGGGAGATGTCCCCAGGGGACTCCTGCTCTACCTGCCCAGTCCTTTTACTCTGCCTGGCGGTCACCCATTTCCTTTCTGCCTGCGTAATCTTTACCTACGGTGTGATCGCCTCACTGAACGTGCTATCCACGATAGTCTCAGCATCGCGGATGCTCCACAGTGAATCCACCCGCAGCTCCAGCTCCGAAAGACGGTTAGCCAGCAGCTGCAGCTGGATACTATTGTATAGCTTATGAGTGCAATTAGATTCAGCTGATTTCTAATTTTATTCTACAGAAATCATTGTATTTCAAATGGCATTGACTCTTTTGGGCATTCATGACTATTTCATACAAATCTTTATATTTACATTTTTCAATAAATCTTCCTTCCATTTAATTTTTTTTTTCATCATGACAGGTTGTAGTGAGTGCAATTTTGACTGGCTCTGTAGTTTTTCAGAGGGAAGTGTGAATTACGAGTGATATGATTTGAGGTTCAATTTTTGGTAAAGCAGCCCACAAGGATCCCCAGGAGCTCGTATTGCTCCTGGCATCTTGGCTTCCGGATTTCCCACAGGACAGTGAAGCATTTACCTTGAAGTACCATTTTGAGAATATCCACTCGTGCATCTCTTTTAATGGAAAGTGCTGAGAGTGGGCATCCCATCAGAAACATTAACCTTTCTTTTTCAGGTGCTTACTGCTCCTGTTCCAGCAACTCAGTTTTTCTTTTTATCACTGTGTTTCTAAATTTGTTCCACTAGGCCATCCACCAGAGGGCATCAACAGAGTGATCGAGTTCCAAGAAGTCGAACGCAAGCAATTACAAACCCCCCGCCAGTGTACGTCCCCCCCCCAGCCCTGTATCCTCCTCCACCTCACCCAGTTCCTCTTCCTCCAGGAGTGCCTCCCCCTCAGTTTCCTCCACAGTTTCCACCTGGCCAACCCCCACCCACGGGATTTAGCGTCCCTCCTCCAGGATTTCCTCCAGCTCCAGCCACGATATCAGCCCCATGGGTACCTCCTGCCACCCCAACGGCTCCTGCCAGTGTAATACCAACAGTTTCGCAAGCACCTCCCCTGTCGCGAGAAGAGTTCTACAGGGAGCAGCGACGGCTAAAAGAGGAGTAAGTAAATAAGTTGGTGGGAAAGTCTCAGTGCAATTTCTGTCATCAGTAGATAGTATATATAAGGGGTTCTTCCTTTGGGAAGCTGGCTGCAGTTGAAAGCTCATCAGATGTATTATTTGCACCATAACTGCTGAATATCTGAAATAAAAACAAAATGCAGAGAGCACACAGCGAGTCATTCAGCATGCACGAGAAAGAACGGTTAATATTTCAGGTGTAGCCCTTCGTCGGAACTGTTCTGATCATGTCCGACCTCAAACATTAAAACTCTTAGTCTTTCAAATGCTGACTGATCTGCTGTACAAGTTCAGCATTTTCTAGCAGTAACTGCATTATTTCCAATTAAAGGTCAGGCGATAATCTCCTGAGAGTCAGGCCAAGAGTTACTGTGTGGCTCACGTATCTTTTTCCAATTGTATTTCATAAGCTCTGTTTCAGCTGCTAATGACCTGTGTGTATAATGCACCTCATGTTTCTGTGCAGTCCTGGTGTAAGCATATAAAAAGCTGTTTGTTTAAAGAGTTTACCTTGTTAACCCTTGTCTGCAGGGCAGGAGCCAGACACTCCACGGTACTTGCAAAAAAAAAAAAAGTTTTTAAAGTAAATCGGTCTGTAAAGACCAGTATTTTGTTCAGTGTGCTCCTGTTAAGTCACATGCAGCCTAAGAACACACATTGAATCAAATGTTGTTTAGTAATGACATAAGTACTGGGCTGTATTTTAACAAAATCACTACTGAGAAGAATTTGACTGTTCTCAGACTGCATGTGACTTAACGGATTCATGTGGAGTAAATTAAAATGATGCAGCACCACTATTATTTTTGGTTGCCAGACTTTCCCCAATGAATGAGGATGCTAGCTGTAGGCCAACAAGAGAAAGGCCACATTACATGCCTGCTCAAGTGGGCTGAACACTCTCCAGTTGTGTTTTTATTTTTCCTTGGTCCAGCATTGCCTCTGGAGGCTTCAACAAAATCAGCCATTGTCCAACTGTCCCATCACCTGTCCTGCTGGTCAGTTTTGGACTAATACTAATAGCAGCTGCAAAGTAGTCAACAGCCTTGACTGTCCTGCCACAGAATGCATGCAATAGCTAATGCTCTGCAGAGGAGGAAACCAACAGAGAGATGTTTCAAATAATTTTCCATCTGTGGTATTTAATAATCTCGCTGCACTTCAGCTTTTCCAAATACCATAAAAGTCCTTTGTGCAAGTTGGATCTATGCTTTTCTTTAGTGCCCTCTAAGTATAGGGGAGCAGCCTGTGTGGCTATGTAAATTGAGCATTTTAATGGGTACACACTGCCTGTGACAGAAAGCTGTTGTGTAACCAGCAGCCTTGGGCTGTATTGCAGAACCACTTCAAGAAACGGTTTGGCAGTGAGCAGCAGGCTGCAGGGCCATGACTTTATCTCCAATGGAGCAACTTGTAATGAGATTTGATTCGATATTCATGTGTATAAAAGTGGGAAAGTTAAAACTGCTGCAGCGATTTGTTATGAAAGCTTACATAGAAGTGATTGCTGTGTTAAATATTTAAAGGCCTGCACTCTTTGATTTAATAAGTTTTGTTCTTTCTCGTATTTTTCCACCCTCCACCCCCCCCCCCCCCCCCCCAAACATTTTAGGGAGAAGAAAAAGTCGAAGCTTGATGAGTTCACCAATGATTTTGCTAAAGAGTTAATGGAGTACAGAAAAATCCAGAAGGAACGCAGACGCTCCTACTCCAGGTAATCAGCTTGTAGTGAAATTTGATCGTAAGCAGACCTGAGTCAGTCCTGCAGAAAATAGATGGTGAAGGCTGATTTGTGATATTATTTTCTGGGAATTGCTGGAATGGTCACAACTTAGTGTTTGAAGGAGCAGAATATACATCTGGATACTTATCTGATCTTAAATTATATAAAATAAGATTCACCCACTTGCTGTCTTTTTCTGCCCTTCTGCCTGCGTTTCACATTCTGGGAGGAAACATATATTGTCTCATCTCTCCCTTTCACCAAGATCCAAGCCCCCTTTGGTGGCTTTGCGTGTTGGAAATGGCACCTCAGCACTCCGTCCCTAAAATGGTATCACAGAGAGGAATCGGTGCTGTCATCCAGATAAATACTGTTTTTCAAGAATGTTTCCATGACTCAGTTGTCTGTGGTTCTCAAAGCTTGCATTTGAGGTTTCATCCCTGGGATTTTATACTTGCTGCTACTCTAAGTGTAATACCCGACATGTCTTCAAAATAATGGAAACCCATCGAATCATAAGGTTACCGCACTGAAGGAGGCCATTCAGCCCATCGAGTCCGCGCCAGCTCTATGCAAGAGCAATCCAGCTAGTTCCACTCCCCTGCCCTATCCCCGTAGCCCTGCAAATTTTTTCCTTTCAAGTACTTATCTAGTTCCCTTTTGAAGGCCATGATTGAATCTGCCTCCACCATCCCCTCATGCAGTGCATTCCAGATCCTAACCACTTGCTGTGTTAAAAAAAAAAAAAAGTTTTTCCTCATGTCACCTTTGATTCTTTTACCAGTCACCTTAAATCTGTGTCCTCTGGCTCTTGACTCTTCCGCCAATGGGAACGGTTTCTCTCTATCTTCTCTGTCTGGACCCTTCATGATTTTGAATACCTCTATCAAATCTCCGCTCAACCGTCTCTGTTTCAAGGAGAACAGTCCAATCTTCTCCAGTCTATCCACGTAACTAAAGTCCCTCATCCCTGGAATAATTCTAGTAAATCTTTTCTACACCCTCTCGAAGGCCTTCACATCTTTTCTAAAATGCGGTGCCCAGAACTGGACACATTACTCCAGTTGTGGCCAAACCAGTAATTTATAAAAGTTCACGATGACTTCCATACTTTTGTACTCTATGCCTCTATTTATTTATTTATTTATTTATTTTTTATTATTCGTTCACGGGATGTGGGCGTCGCTGGCAAGGCTGGCATTTATTGCCCATCCCTAATTGCCCTCGAGAAGGTGGTGGTGAGCCGCCTTCTTGAACCGCTGCAGTCCGTGTGGTGACGGTTCTCCCACTGTGCTGTTAGGAAGGGAGTTCCAGGATTTTGACCCAGCGACAGTGAAGGAACGGCGATATATTTCCAAGTCGGGATGGTGTGTGACTTGGAGGGGAACGTGCAGGTGGTGTTGTTCCCATGCGCCTGCTGCCCTTGTCCTTCTAGGTGGTAGAGGTCGTGGGTTTGGGAGGTGCTGTCGAAGAAGCCTTGGCGAGTTGCTGCAGTGCATCCTGTGGATGGTGCACACTGCAGCCACAGTGCGCCGGTGGTGAAGGGAGTGAATGTTTAGGGTGGTGGATGGGGTGCCAATCAAGCGGGCTGCTTTATCTTGGATGGTGTCGAGCTTCTTGAGTGTTGTTGGAGCTGCACTCATCCAGGCAAGTGGAGAGTATTCCATCACACTCCTGACTTGTGCCTTGTAGATGGTGGAAAGGCTTTGGGGAGTCAGGAGGTGAGTCACTCGCCGCAGAATACCCAGCCTCTGACCTGCTCTCGTAGCCACAGTATTTATATGGCTGGTCCAGTTAAGTTTCTGGTCAATGGTGACCCCCAGGATGTTGATGGTGGGGGATTCGGCGATGGTAATGCCGTTGAATGTCAAGGGGAGGTGGTTAGACTCTCTCTTGTTGGAGATGGTCATTGCCTGGCACTTATCTGGCGCGAATGTTACTTGCCACTTATGAGCCCAAGCCTGGATGTTGTCCAGGTCTTGCTGCATGCAGGCTCGGACTGCTTCATTATCTGAGGGGTTGCGAATGGAACTGAACACTGTGCAGTCATCAGCGAACATCCCCATTTCTGACCTTATGATGGAGGGAAGGTCATTGATGAAGCAGCTGAAGATGGTTGGGCCTAGGACATTGCCCTGAGGAACTCCTGCAGCAATGCCCTGGGGCTGAGATGATTGGCCTCCAACAACCACTACCATCTTCCTTTGTGCTAGGTATGACTCCAGCCACTGGAGAGTTTTCCCCCTGATTCCCATTGACTTCAATTTTACAAGGGCTCCTTGGTGCCACACTCGGTCAAATGCTGCCTTGATGTCAAGGGCAGTCACTCTCACCTCACCTCTGGAATTCAGCTCTTTTGTCCATGTTTGGACCAAGGCTGTAATGAGGTCTGGAGCCGAGTGGTCCTGGCGGAACCCAAACTGAGCATCGGTGAGCAGGTTATTGGTGAGTAAGTGCCGCTTGATAGCACTGTCGACGACACCTTCCATTACTTTGCTGATGATTGAGAGTAGACTGATGGGGCGGTAATTGGCCGGATTGGATTTGTCCTGCTTTTTGTGGACAGGACATAACTGGGCAATTTTCCACATTGTCGGGTGGATGCCAGTGTTGTAGCTGTACTGGAACAGCTTGGCTAGAGGCGCAGCTAGTTCTGGAGCACAAGTCTTCAGCACTACAGCTGGGATGTTGTCGGGGCCCATAGCCTTTGCTGTATCCAGTGTACTCAGCCGTTTCTTGATATCACGTGGAGTGAATCGAATTGGCCGAAGACTGGCTTCCGTGATGGTGGGGATATCGGGAGGAGGCTGAGATGGATTATCCACTCGGCACTTCTGGCTGAAGATGGTTGCAAACGCTTCAGCCTTGTCTTTTGCACTCACGTGCTGGACTCTGCCATCATTGAGAATGGGGATGTTTGCAGAGCCTCCTCCTCCCGTTAGTTGTTTAATTGTCCACCACCATTCACGACTGGATGTGGCAGGACTGCAGAGCTTTGATCTGATCCGTTGGTTGTGGAATCGCTTAGCTCTGTCTATAGCATGTTGCTTCCGCTGTTTAGCATGCATGTCGTCCTGAGTTGTAGCTTCACCAGGTTGGCACCTCATTTTTCGGTACGCCTGGTGCTGCTCCTGGCATGTTCTTCTACACTCCTCATTGAACCAGGGTTGATCCCCTGGCTTGTTGGTAATGGTAGAGTGAGGAATATGCCGGGCCATGAGGTTACAGATTGTGCTGGAATACAATTCTGCTGCTGCTGATGGCCCACAGCGCCTCATGGATGCCCAGTTTTGAGCTGCTAGATCTGTTCTGAATCTATCCCATTTAGCACGGTGGTAGTGCCACACAACACGTTGGATGGTGTCCTCAGTGCGAAGATGGGATTTCATCTCCACAAGGACTGTGCGGTGGTCACTCCTACCAATACTGTCATGGACAGATGCATTTGCGACAGGTAGATTGGTGAGGACGAGGTCAAGTAAGTTTTTCCCTCGTGTTGGTTCGCTCACCACCTGCCGCAGGCCCAGTCTGGCAGCTGTGTCCTTCAGGACTCGGCCAGCTCGGTCAGTAGTGGTGCTACCGAGCCACTCTTGGTGATGGACATTGAAGTCCCCCACCCAGAGTACATTTTGTGCCCTTGCTACCCTCAGTGCTTCCTCCAAGTGGTGCTCAACATGGAGGAGGACTGATTCATCAGCTGAGGGAGGACGGTAGGTGGTAATCAGCAGGAGGTTTCCTTGCCCATGTTTGACCTGATGCCATAAGATTTCATGGGGTCCAGAGTCAATGTTGAGGACTCCCAGGGCCACTCCCTTCTGACTGTATATCACTGTACCGCCACCTCTGGTGGGTCTGTCCTGCCGGTGGGACAGGACATACCCAGGGATGGTGATGGAAGAGTCTGGGACGTTGGCTGAAAGATATGATTCTGTGAGTATGGCTATGTCTGGCTGTTGCTTGACTAGTCTGTGGGACAGCTCTCCCAATTTTGGCACAAGTCCCCAGATGTTAGTAAGGAGGACCTTGCAGGGTCGACTGGGCTTGGTGTTATGCCGTTGTCGTGTCCGGTGCCTAGTGGTCCGATGCCGGGTGGTCCGTCCGGTTTTATTCTTATTATGACTTTTCGTAGCGAGATTTTACAACTGAGTGGCTTGCTAGGCCATTTCAGAGGGCAATTAAGAATCAACCACATTGCTGTGGGTCTGGAGTCACATATAGGCCAGACCAGGTCAGGACGGCAGGCTTCCTTCCCTAAAGGACATTAGTGAACCAGATGGGTTTTTACGACAATCCGGTAGTTTCATGGCCATCGTTACTGATACTAGTATTTTAATTCCAGATTTTATTTTTTAATTAATTGAATTTAATTAATTAATTGAATTTAAATTCGCCAGCTGCCGTGGCAGGATTTGAACTCATGACTCTGGATTTAGTCCAGGCCTCTGGATTACTAGCCCAGTAACATAACCACTATGCTACCGTACCCTATAAAATCCAGGATCCCGTATGCTTTTTTAACTGCTTTCTCAAGCTGCCCTGCCACCTTCAATGATTTGTGCACATATACCCCCAGATCTCTCTGTTCCTGTACCCCTTTTAGAGTTGTGCCCTTTATTTTAAAGTGCCTCTCCTTGTTTTTCCCACCGAAATGTATCACTTCACATTTTTCTGCGTTAAATTTCATCTGCCTATGCCACCAGCCTATCTATATCCTCTTGGTCTATCACTATCCTCCTCACTGTTTACTACCCTTCCAAGTTTTGTGTCATCTGCAAATGTGGAAATTGTTGCCTGTACACCCAAGTCCAAATCATCAATATATATCAAGAAAAGCAGTGGTCCTAGAACCGACCCCTGGGGAACACCACTGTACACTTCCCTCCAGTCCAAAAAACAACCATTCACCACTACTCTCTGTTTCCTGTCCCTCAGCCAATTCTGCATCCATGTTACTTCTGCACCCTTTATTCCATGGGCCGCAATCTTAAATGATATGCCCACCATGCGGCACATTATCTAACGCCTTTTGAAAGTCCATATACACCACATCAACTGCATTGCCCTCATCGACCCTCTCTGTAACCTCATCAAAAAACTCTATCAGGTTAGTTAAACACAATTTACCTTCAACAAATCCGTGCTGGCTTTCCCTAATCATTCCACGCTCGTCCAAGTGACTCTTAATTTTGTCCCAGATTATCGTTTCTAAAAATTTCCCCACCACTGAGGTTAAACTGGCCGATAGTTGCTGGGTTTATCCTTACACCTTTTTTGAATAAGGGTGTAACATTTGCAATTCACCTGGGTGCTACTGTCTGGTTTTGGAGCAGTTGAAATCTGGAGGCACCAGACAGGGCAGCGAGAAAGTGGTCAGATATGGCCAGAAACCTAGCTGCTCCCATGCAGGCTGACTGCCTGATGCCCTTCTAGTACCTGCTCTCGCCTCCCCAACTGGTGCTGTCACCTAATATTGTGGATCCTGTGGTGCTGCCTCTGTTGAGTTGAAAAGATGTGAAGAGAATTTTTTTAATTGAAGTTCTGTGCATGTTGCTTTTATGTACAATGGCTTGTGTATACAAGAGAAGCCATCTTACTGTGAAGTGGCAGTAAAGCAGCTGCACTTGCCAGTACTGCAGAGAGAGAAAAGACAGCAGGAGATCTTCAGGTAATTGAGCTCATTGCAGCCAAGTTTATTGATCACTGCTTCCACTTTCCTGATAAACTGCTCTGCACTATCAGCGAGGTGGTTTTATCAAGACACACCCCTACTCACACCCCTACTGTGCAAAGCTGCTTTTAGGAGGATCACAGGAATTTCAGCACAGAAAGAGACCACTTAGCCCATTGTGCCTGTGCTTTTTTATCTGTACCCTGCCTGTTTATCTAATTAACTCTTAAAATAGTTAATTGCTTTCTCTTCACTTCCTGCTCAGGTCCCGATCACGTTCATACAGTGGATCATCTTTCAGTGGAAGCTCTTACTCCTATTCCAAGTCCAGATCTCATTCCTCACGATCTTACTCTCGGTCAGTCAGTCGATCGCCAAGTCGGTCCTACTCAAGGTCTCCTTCGTATCGAAGAGGTAGTGGGAAGAGTCGAGGTTATCGATCCAGATCCAGGTCCCGTGGGTTTCACAGGTCGAGATCCAGGTCACCATCCTACAGAGGATATCGCTCCCGTTCCCGATCTCCAAATTACAAACCCCATTCTCCTTACAAACGAAGTGCCCCACAGGGTGAAAACGATCGGGAGTATTATGATCGTTACAGAGAACCACCGCCATACGACTACAAAGAATTTTATGATAGACCTCGTGATCCAAGAGACTCTTACGAAAGGGAACGGTACAGAGAGTGGGAGAGGCGATGCAGAGCATGGTACGAATATTATAAAGGATATAGCAGCGGTAATCAGCCACGGCCTCGGTCTCCCGCAAATAAGGACCACTTCTCTCCAGAACGATTCGGCCCAGCTGGCACCAGACGCGACAATTCTCCTCATGGTCGGGGCCGTAGGGATGACTATCAAGCCGAGCAAGCCTCCCGGGGACGGAACGTGGGTGGCGCCAGTAATTATCCAGAGAAGTACTCTTACAGAGAGAGTCACACTGTGAAAGAACCAAGGGGGTCAAAGGAAAAGGAAGCGCAGAGCCTTCGCACCGACTCGAAAGGAACGAAGCACAAAAAACATAGGAAAAAGAAAAAAGACGAAACTGAGCTAGTCACTAACCCAGAGTCTTCTCGGGATGGGAAGAAGGCTGGGGAGACTGCTGGTGATGAAGGGAAAGGGTCCTCCTTGTTTCTGCCTCCTAGCAGAGACGATGCAACACCTGTGAGAGATGAGCCCATGGAAGGAGACTCAGTCCCTTACAAAACAGTGTCCGACAAGGACAGAAAGGAAAAGTCAAAAGCAAAAGGCGAAAAACCGAAACGGAAAGCAGAGAGTGGCACGCCGAAGAAGGAATCGTCTGGGAAAACAGCAAAAGCACTTCAGGAAAAACCCATGGAGAAAGAGCGGGATAAATCCCCTCACAGCGAGCCCAACACGAAGAAGACAAGGGAGGAATGTCCTCCAAAGGCTGAGGGGATGAAAATCCATCCGCTGCCAAAAAGTGAGAAGTTCTTTCTGCCCAGGAAGGTGCAGCTCAAAATGGGGCGTGAATACCAAGAGACGAAGATTGCAAAAGAGGAAAAGCAAAGGAAAGATTATCCCAGGGAGGAGACTAAACACGAGAAGCATGAAAAAGCAGTCAGTCGGGAGGACAAATCGAAAAAGGCAGTCAAAGCAGATGATAAACCAAGTAAAGCGGAGGTAAAAGCTGACAAGCGTAAAAGGAAAACCGACGAAAAAGTGACAGAGAGAGAGCTTGGAACACCTCCAACTAAATCATCAAAAATAGAAGCACCAGAGGCAGCAAAACCTTCAGTAAAAGGGAAATCCAACTCTGGTACTGAGAAAGCAATAGAAAAACCCATGGAAACTCCTCCCGACAAGGAGAAGGCCACTCCAGCAAACATGCCGGCGAGGAAGATCAAAATAAATCGGGAAAGCGGTAAAAAGATTGTGACTGGGGAGTCCCCGGCTGCAACGGAAGAGCCAGCGGAGTTATCAGAAGTGAACGGTGGGAAGTCCAAACCTGAGAAAGTGAGACCCAAGACGAGGAGAAAAGTGGCTGGGGGCGACGCGGCAGGTTCAACCCTGGTAGATTACACAAGGTTAGCGTGCTTCAGATCTTATCTTTTTATGTTGGGAATGGTTAACATCAGAGGGTCTGGTTTCTGGGAGTGGGGGCGGAGTGTGACATTGGTGCTTTATATTTTGTTCTACGTGTTGTTAAGGAGCCCGATTCATGTTCCAGTGGTATGAGTTCTGTCACCACAGCCAAGTTTTGGCAGTCCCTGGTTCCAGATATATTAATAGCCAAAGCCACAAAATTCCAGTGCCAACATTAGCGGTGTTCAAAGATTTTTTATAACCTCCCCACCGCACCCCCCCCCAAAAACGAAAAACTGGATGGTAAGCCATAGTATTGCAGTTGTAAAGCCAGTTGTTGGAGAGGGGAGAGAATATAACCTTCTGGGTCTTCTCCCTATAAGCACAAGTTTGTGTGATTCCTCCCATTTATATTTCCTGTTGTGATCTGATTCTTTACTGCAGCAACTATAAAACGTTCTGTTCAGCTGGAATCAGATACACTTCAAAAAATCAAGCCCGTCTTTACAGTGTAAGAGCGCAACACTATTTCTCACCCATCATTGCATACAAGATACACTGACCTCTCAAAGCGTTCGACATCACCACACCACAACACAATTGAACAATGGGAGGCCTTCAAGGAGGAGATGGTTCAGGTACAGAGTGGACACATTCCTACACGGAGGAAAGGAAGGACATCCAAAGTTACAGCTCCCTGAATGACTAATGGTATAGAGACTAAAATGAAACAGAAAAAGAAGGCTTAGGACAATTTTAAGGTTCATAATACTGTAGAGAATCAGGCTAAATACAGAGAGTACAGAAGAGATCTAAAAAAGGGAATGAGGGGCAAAGAGAGAGTATGAGAATAGATTAGCGGCTAACATAAAAGGGAACCCAAAGTCTCACATAAACATAAATAGTAAAAGGGTAGTCAAAGGAAGGGTGGGGCCGATTAGGGACAAAAAAGATCATCTTGTGGAGGCAGAGGGTATGGCTGAGGTACTAAATGCATACTTCGTGTCGATCTTCACTAAAGAGGATCCTGCCAATGTAGCAGTAAAGGAGGTAGGAGCAATATTGGATAGGAGAAAAATAAATAAAGAGGAGGTACTTAAAAGGTTGGCAGTACTCAAAGTGGAAAAGTCACCAGTTCCAGGTGGGATGCATCTTTGATTACTGAGGGAAGTCAGGGTCAAAATTGCGGAGGCTCTGGCTACAATCTTCTTTCGATATGGGGATGGTGCCAGAGTATTGGAGGATTGCTAATATTACACCCCTGGTTTTTTTGAAAAGGGAAGAGGGATAAATCCGGCAATTTCAGGCCAGTCAGCCTAACATCGGTGGTGGGGAAACTTTGAGACAATAATCCGGAACAAAATTAACTGCCACTTGAAAAACTATGGGCTAATAAATGAAAGTCAGCGCGGATTTGTTAAAGGAAAATCGTGTTTGACTAACTTGAGTTCTTTGAAGTAACGGAAAGGGTTGATGAGGGTAGTGCGGTTGATGTGTATGTGGACTTTCAAAAGCCAGTTGATGAAGTACCTTTAATAGACTTGTAAGCAAAGTTAAAGCCCATGGGATTAAAGAGACAGCAGCAGCGTGGATACAAAATTGGCTAGGAGACAGAAAGCAGAGTAGTAGTGGTGAACGGTTGTTTTTCAGACTGGAGGGAAGTATACAGCGGTGTTCCCCAGTGGTCAGTATTAGGACTATTGCTCTTTTTGATATATATTAACAACCTGGACTTGGGTATATAGGCTATAATTTCAAAGTTTGCAGATAACATGAAACACGGGAATATAGTAAACAATGTGGAGGATAGTAACAGACTTCAGGAGGACACAGACAGACTGGTGAAATTTAAAGCAGAGAAATGTAAAGTGATACATTTGGGTAGGAAGAATGAGGAGAGTCAATATAAACTAAATGGTACAATTTTAAAGGGGATACAGGAACAGAGAGACCTGGGGGTATATGTACAAAGGTCATTGAAGGTGGCAGGACAGGTTAAGAAAGCAAAAGGGATCCTGGGCTTTATAAATAGAGGCATAGAGTACAAAAGCGAGGATGTTATGATGAGCCTTTATAAAACACAGGTTCGGCCACAATTGGAGTATTGTGTCCAATTCTGGGCACCGCACATCAGGAAGGATGTGAAGGCCTTAGAGAGGGTGCAGAAGAGATTTACTGGACTGGTTCCAGGGATGAGGTCCCTCAGTTACGTGGATAGACTGGGAAAGCTGGGATTGTTTTCCTTAGAGCAGAGAAGGGTGCGAGGAGATTTGATAGAGGTATTCAAAATCATGAAGGGGCTGGACAAAGTAAATGAAGAAAAACTGTTCCCACTGATGGAAGGGCCGAGAACCAGAGGACACAGGTTTAAGATGATTGGCAAAAGAACCAAAGGCGACATGAGGAAAAGCTTTTTTATGCAGCAATTACTTAGGATCTGGAATGCACTGCCCGAAACGTTGATGGAATTGTGGCTTTCAAAAAGGAATTAGATAGGTACCTGAAGGAGAAAAATTTGCAGGGCTACGGGGAAAGTGCACGCAAATGGGACGAGCTGGATTGCCCTTGCAGAGAGCCGGCGCAGGCTCAATGGGCTGAGTGGCCTCCTTCTGTGCCGTAACCGTTCTATGAGTCTATGTGATGAATGTGTGGAAACAGTGCCTGGGGGTTGATGGATAGTGTCATCAAATTGAAGAGGGAGATGGAGAGTTTTTTGGGAAGTGTTTGAGGAGAGTGAGAGTGTAGAACTTGTGACTGACCAGATGGACCACAGTGGTCGTTTTCTGGTTCTGTACATCCCCATGTTTCTGCAGTAAGTTGTGATGATTCAAATTCCTGGGTTTACTCTCCCACCCCCCCCCCCCCAAATCATGCAACAACTGCACCCAGGAGGTGAGGTTACGGTGGGTGGGTGGATGCCTTTTTGCTGGTGCACGAGACCACCCTGCTGACACTTGCTCTCGTTTCCTCTCCATGTCGGTAAGTATTTTCCTACAACAGCTGAGATGGAGTAGGTGGGGCAAGTTGTGGGTGTTGTACCCTGTGCTATCTCAGGTCAGCACTGCAGTGCGTGCTGCATTAGATGAGCCTTTTGTATATGAGCTTAATTGGGAATTCTAGCTATTGAAGTGGGGGAGGGAGAGCTGGCAATAAAGCTGGTGTAATTGTACTCATATTTTTCCACCCCCAGTACCAGTTCTGCTGGAGGGAGCCCCATTAGGAAAGCTGAAGAGAAGTTGGACGCAAAGAAGACAGTGATCAAGACTATGGAGGAGTATAACAGTGACACCAGACCCCCAGCTGAAGATGAAATTGTCATTGTCCAAGTCCCTCGATCCAAGTGGGAGAAAGAGGACTACGAGACTGATGAAGACGAAGGAAAGACAGCAGCAGCTGCATTAAATGTTGGGAAACCTGCCATCTCTGGGCCAAGCGTTAAGACTGCAAACCCAACTAAGCAAACCGATAAAGAGGCTACCCCTGCCGAGAAAGCCCCAAAAACTGCTACTAAAGAACCAAACCTGGATGAAGCTCTGCAGGAGTCCAAAGCACCAGCAAAAAGCTCAACTCTGAGTGAGAAAGGTTTGAAGACCAAAGATAAGGAGCATGGTGCATCAGACAAAGAGACTTCGGACAAGAAGAAAGCTCCGGTTCAGCCCGACAAGCCGGCAGTTACAGAGCGTGATAGCGAGCCAGCAAACAGCAAGAATCCCTCACAGCCTGCAAAAGACCGACCGGCTGAAAAGTCAGAGCTTGGCAGTCGAGGGGCCTCAAACAAAGACACGGTTCCTTGTGTCGACGGGAAGGTGGAAAGCGTCGACAGACAGATCCCAGCCACCAAACGCAGAGAGGAGCGAAGCCGAGAAATCAGGAGGCGAGATTCTCCCAGTAAGAGTGAGGAGCCGGCCCATGGCCAAAAAGGAAAGGAACAACACATGGATAGCAGAAAAGGCAGCACAGAGCCCAGGAAAAATGACCACAGTCCTGGAAAGGACAGGAAGCCGCAGGCGGACCACAGAAGTGGGTCCGAGTCCAGAAGTGTCACAGAAGAACCAAAATCAGCTACTTCCAGTCGTGAGAAGGAAAAACACGTGTTGGAAATGAGGAACAGTAAGGACAGGCAAGTGAGTGGGAATAAGGTGTCTCACCCTGAAGTGTTGGCTGAAAAGAATGACCAAGAGCATTCTGTCGGGCGGGGTGAGAAAGAACACAGTCGTGGCAGGCCCCCAGGACCAGTCAATCGCTCTGCCCGGCATTCTCGCCATTCCCTGGACCTGGCCAGAGAAACTGACGAGGCCGCTTTCGAACCTGACTACAGTGAGAGTGACAGTGAGAGTGAGGAGGAACACGCACTGAAGGATGGAAGGGAGCCGAAAGAGGTCTTGGACCAAATGAGAGAGGTCAAGGGGTTGTCTGTGGACTCCAGGAACAGTGCCACTAAAAGTCACACCCAAAGCAGCCCGAGCCCCAGCTGCAGTCGAAGCCACAGCCCAAGCGAGAGCCAGACTCGGAGCCGCAGCAGCAGTGTTAGCTCAGAGGACACTCAGGACAGCAAGAAGAAAAAGAAAAAGAAGGAGAAAAAGAAGCACAAAAAGCACAAGAAGCACAAAAAGCACAAGAAACACTTGGGCATCGAATCTGAACTGGACAAAACACAGAAACACAAACACAAAAAGAAAAAGTCCAAAAAAAGCAAAGACAAAGATAAGGACAAGGACAGTGACCAAAAAGTTCGATCTTCGGTCATCGTACGAACGGCAGAAACTGATTAGACTGGTGGCTGGAATGTTTGATCAGATCCTGTAATAAATACATTAGAAGCTTTGTAAATATTCACTGGGACATTGCTATTCTGCGCTGAGTCTACTGCAACTTCGAAGATTTTGTTTTCTGTAATATTGAGGGTTTATAAATTAGCAGTTTTTGTACAGAATTATGTTTGACCATGGGTATGGGCAGATTATGCTGCAGCATTTTTAAGTGAACTATCAGACTACACTGGGAACTACTGTGAAAATTTTTCACTAAACTTTTTTTTATAGCTGTGTATACGAGCTGACAGTGTAATTAATGTAAATGTTTTGCCTGATGATTTGCAGTATAAAGTAAAGCCTCACTGTGTCATCTTTTGACTGAATAAATTTTCATTGAATTCATTATAGTCAGTGCAAATACTTAAGTGTCACTGTGCTCTTCCTCACTCCCCAGTAACACCACCAATAAAAACACTCAACAGCGCAAGAGCTTTTCACTTCCACAGTATTGAGGTTTATTTTTGGGTAATAACATCAAGGCTTACATATACTTGCTGGTTCCTCATGAGTGGGGTAGTATTAGAGGGGGGGGGGGTTCTCTCTCTACTCCAGGTTGACCGTTCACTTCCTGGTTTTCTGTAAGCAAAGGGCACTGATGATACAAGAAAGAGTTTCCAACTCAGACAATATAAGGGAGCTGGAACAACTTTGTTTAAAGATACAGGGTACATTAACAGATGTTTAGCATCAGTGCAAAGCTTTTTCAGCTTTGCACGGATGCTGAAGTTGTGTAGGTCCAGGCGCAGAGTTTGAGCAGAGCACAGCTGGAGGGTAATTCTTGAACCACTTTGGTTTGATAGCACATGGGGTGTAACTCCCAATACAGGGCGTAGAAAATTTCCAGTAGATCCTCTTGACCTCCTGAGCACTTGGCAAACCTACCTGCAATTAATTGTAATGTTCAGACAAAGCCCATATATTGTACAAAAGTGTGCTGAACACCTGTCTCATTGCAAGCTTGACTAAGCACAGAGTGGGGGGTCAGAAGGTCAAGGATTTGAATCCAACTTGGGATCACTGAGCCTTTCATCCTTGCGAGGTGGATACAATGAGCTGCATATCTTAGGATGAGGATAGGAAACAGGAGGCTGTTGGGACCTGGCACAGCTTGTCACACTGTTGGCAATGTAATGTAACAGAGATCAGTGCTGGACGCAAAGCATAATTACAGCCTGACTTCTGTGGTAATCTCTGGTCTGTGCTGTGGGCCACTCTATGGAAAGCAAGTTTAAATTCCAGGCTTTTAACTCCCTTTATTCTGTATGGATTAATGCCATTGGGTTAACCTTGGGATAGATATTGGTAAAACCATCTGAATTTTCTCATGCTGTTTCAGTGAAATTCTGTAGCACCAGGTGTCACTTTTCTCCCTGCATCTATGTAAGCCAACACTGAGACAGCCTGTTCCCAGGCACGGGTGTGAGGCTATCTTCCCCCTCCAATTTGGGGTTGCACTTGGCCTTGGCCTGTTGCTTCCTCACCCCGTCGAGACTAGCTGTATCTTAACCATTCTATGATCCAACAGCATCAACCTAATAGAGATCTTCAAAATTATGAAGGTATTCAATAGGGTCGATGTAGAGAAGATGTTTCCACTTGTGGGTGAGTCCAAAACCACAGGCCATAAATATAAGATAACCAGTAATAAATCCAATAGGGAATTCCCCCAGAGGGTGGTGAGAATGTGGAACTCGCTACCACAGGGAGTGGTTGAGGCCAATAGCATAGATACATTTAAGGGGATACTAGATAAACACAAGGGAGAAAGTAATGGAAGGATATGCTGATGGGGTTAGATGAAGGTTGGAGGAGGCTCATATGGAGCATAAACACCGGCATAGACCAGTTGGGCCAAGTGGCCTGTTTCTGTGCTGTAAATTCTATATAATTGTATATAACCTCGCTTTGTCCTTCTGGGGGGGGGAGTGTAATTGATCGCTCTGTTCACAGCTCAACAAAAGGTTCCTTACAGCTCAGTGCACAAAGTTACCAAGTAGATATAGAGAAGCGCTGTGTCTAAAAGTTGGCTCTAGCTGATTGTACTTAACAAAGTACGTGGGTAACCTTTCTTTCGCAGCTTCATGGAACATAACTACCGCAGAACACAATAATATACCAATATTATTTGCAGAAAGCGAGGTGCACTGTTTGAGTTACTGCATTCAGGGTTTCTCAAGTGATTGGCTGAGGTTTCGAGACATGTCATCACTCACCTGATCTTCAGAACCTAATAGATTATCCTGCTGGGTTTTTTGCAGAATATTACTTCAAGTCTGAGAATTGACACCCAGTGGCTGCATCAATTAGTGAAAAGTAAATTTAGAACATATGAGGGCAAATTCCTTTACTCAGAGTGAGAAATGTTTAGAATAATCCACCAGGAATTGTAGCAGGCAAATCCAATTGAATGACATTGATTCAGTATGGGGAGGTCCTGCTTCATGAAGCTATGTGAATTTTTGGGGGGAATTCGGGATAAAGTAGATGGTGACATTCCCTGCGATATAGTTTATTTGAAGTTTCAGAAAACTTTTGACAAAGTTCGACATGAAAGACTTCCAGTGAGATTAGAACATGGGTCCGAATGAGAAACTGTTTAAAGACTGGGAAGCAGCAGGTTAATGTACTGGAAGGTTATGATTCTTTGGATGTGAAGTACTTTGGGATGTTCTAAGGATGTGATAAGAAGCTATAGAATGCATGTTCTTTATTTTTACTTCCACAAGCTTGTCTTTGCTGAGCACTTCACAAAGACTGGGGCCCTCTAATGAAGGTAGCTGCTGTTGAGATGGTTTGTTTCTCTATATTTCTCAGTATATTCTGTGCTGTTTCCCATCCTTTCCATCATCCTTTGAGATACTGGGCCCAGAGGTTGTTCAAATGGTAAATGAGCCCAGGAGATACCATTCAGGTTAGGTGTCAGCTGTGGCTCAGTGGGCAACACTCTCACCTCTCAGTCAGAAGGTGGTGGGTTCAAGTCCTACTCCAGAGACTTGAGCACATAATCCAAGCTGATGCTCCCAATGCAGTATTGAGGGAATGCTGCACTGTCGGAGGTGCTGTCTTTCGGACAAGAAATCTAACCAAAACCCCATCTGTTCTCTGAGGTGGATGTAAAAGATCCCATGGCACTATTTCGAAGAGCAGTGGAGTTTTCCCTGGTGTCCTGGCCAATATTTATCCCTCAACCAGTATCACTTTAAAAAAACAGATTATCTGGTCATTATCACATTGCTGTTAGTGGGATCTTGCTGTGCGCAAATTGGCTGCCGCGTTTCCTACATTACAACAGTGACTACACTTCAAAAAATACTTCACTGGCTGCGAAATGCTTTGGGATGTCCTCAGGTCGTGAAAGGCGTGAAATAAATGCAAGATCTTCTTTCTCCAGTTCTCATCGGCATAACAGTGATGGCCACTAGATGGCAGTGCAACCAAAACACTGGTCGTTTCAGTGCACCTGCTGAAGGATTTCCAATTCAGTGTTAACAGAAAATCAAGAGAAACGAGATTGTCTTCTTTTATCGACATGACTTTGCAACATTTTAACATCGTTTGTGGTGAGGTTCCCTATTTGTATTGGCACCTCATTGGCTCATTTGTTAAATCTGCCATTCAGACAACAAGTGATCGAATTCAACCCCTGCTCTGTGGGGATGTAGCTGGTCTCAGGCAGGGCAATTTAAAATTGCTTCGGTGTCACTGGGCTAGAGGAGGCTACTCCTGATAATTATCCAGTAAAATTTACTGTCTGGTTTCACACATTAATAATTAACACTTTGGTGAGGGACTGATCGGTTCAGGGTGATCATGGAATTGAACCACAGCAACTGTCAATGCCTTCAGCACAGGGAGGATCAGGGTAATTGTTAAAAAGGGAATTCTGTTCATCATATAGAAGTATAATATACTCCCTATTCTGTACTGTACTGGGGCAGTGTAAGCAGGACTAAAGAGATAGAAACTCCTTATTGTGTACTGTATACAGGGGAAGTGTTATTGGGGTAAAGGGATATTATACATCTTCATTCCAAAAACACACTGTATTCAACAGTGGATTTAAACCTTGTATAGGACAGTGACTTTAACACAATGTACGGGAGAGTGAATTCAACTCAATCTATGGGACAGTGATTTCAACACAATTTATGGAATAATGAATTCAACACAATGCGTGCGACAGTGAATTCAAAACAATGTATGGGATTGAATTCAACACAATGTATGGGATTGAATTCAACACAGTGTATGGGATTGAATTCAACACAATGTATGGGATTGAATTCAACACAATGTATGGGATTGAATTCAACACAATGTATGGGACGGTGACTTCACAATGTATGGGACAGTAAATTCAACTCAGTGTTTGGGACAATTAATTCAACACAATGTATGCGACAGTGAATTCCATACAATGTATGGGACAGTGAATTCAACTCATGTACGGGACAGTGAATTCTATCAGGAAGTTATCTTATATTTAGAGCCCCTAGTTTTGGAGCCCCCACAAGTGGAAACATCCTCTCCATGTCTACCCGATGAAACCCCTTCAGAAGTTTAAAGATCTCCATCAGGTCACCTCTCCATCTTTTTTCTTGATAAAAGGACGTGTGCATGTTCATGTCTGTGTGTGACCCTCTGCCCCCCCCTCCCCTCAGACAGTTATGTGCCTCAGAGCTGTGGTCTGGTGTACTGATGTTCAGCAGCAGTCCAAGGCCCTCGGCCAAGTCTCCATAACCCAGATTAACTCTGTGCAGATTGGCTTTGTTTAAAACTCATGACAGCTGAAAACAATTCCAGTATTGTTGATTGGTGGAAGAAAGTCGCAGGAGAATTCTCCACAATTTTCTCTGCTGGCCTGAAATTCCTGGCCCTCGCATCCTAGGTTTAAAAAAAAAATTCAGACAAATCCAACTCAGCTATTTTAAGGAGTCATTTGTTTGGAAACTAAACTATGGGAATGGACAGGATTAAGTGAGATTCATTCAAATGTTTTCAGAACATTTTGGTTCTGGTGCGATCGGGAGCCAGTCTGTGCTATGGCGGGGCTGATGCAACTGTGCGATGGTTGTTGATGGCTGGGAGGAGCTCAGTGAATGCATTCAGTGTTTTAGCTCATCTTCAGTATCAGACGCTGGAAACGTTAGAAGAAGGAAAGAACTTGCATTTCTATAGCGCCTTTCACCACGTCAGGACGCTCCAAAGCACTTGACAGCCAATGAAGTACCTTTGAAGGGTAGTTGCTGTTGTAATGTAGGATACATGGCAGCCAATTTGCGCACAGCAAGACTCCACAAACAGCAATGCGATAATAACTAGATAATCTGTTTTAGTGATGTTAATTGAGGGATAAATAATTGACCAGGACACTGGGGAGAACTCCCTGCTCTTCAAGTAGTGCCGTGGGATCTTTTACATCCAACAGGCCGACGGGGCCTCGATTTAATATCTCATCCAAAAGACAGCACCTCTGACAGTACCGCACTTGCTCAGTGCTGCACTGGAGTGTCAGCCTGGATTATACATTTAAATCTCTGAAGTGGGACTTGAACCCAAGATCTTCTGACAGAGGTGAGAGTGCTACCACTGAGCCATGGCTGACACTGTGGAATGAGCCAAGGCCACCTGAGTGTTTCCTGGCATCTCCATTTGTCTGGTAGTCAAGGCCAAGTTCAGATTAGCTGAGTATTTCTCATGTGAGCCAAAAGCTTCAATACATGTATCGAAGCTCTTGGCTCACATGAGAAGCCAAGTGCACTGCAAGACGGGCCCTGGCAATCCTCCAAATGCCTGGGCTTTGAGGAGTTGCTCACTTAAAAAAAAAAGAGGAAGATTATTTATCAATCTGCCTGACGCAGAGTTTCAAACAATGGCGCAGTTCAGAAAGCAGAATCAACGAGTGAATTAAAAACTAAATGCGATGAATTGGCTGCAAAGTAGCGACAGTACATGGGCTCACAGTGAGAACCTTTGAATGATATCAGTCAGTCAATGTCTGAGGAGAGCAGGACACTCAGGAGTGCAGGCTGGAGGTGGGGCTGATATTGTAGACCCTGTTGTTGCTTTTCCTTTGATACGTTACATCAGAATCCAGTGCCTAGAATAAAGAATGGCTAAGGGTGTCCTTAACTAAATGGATACTCAGAGCACGATTTATTTTCACGTGTTCAAAAGCAAAATACTGTGGATGCTGGAAATCTGAAATAAAAACAGAAAATGCTGGAGAAGCTCAGCAAGTGAGGCAGCATCTGTGGAGAAAGAAACAGAGTTAACGTTTCAGGTCAAAATCCTTTCGTCAGAACCTATATGTGCCCGTATATGTCTCAGTGTCAGCAGTTCTGACAAAAGGTCTTCGACCTGAAACGTTAACTCTGTTTTTCCACAGATGCTGCCTCACTTCTGAGATTCTCCAGCATTTTCTGTTTTTATTTCATTATTTTCACATGCATTGTCTGACTTCACCTATCTTCTAACAGGCTGTAGTCAAGGATTTGCTGGCATAGTTCCTGTGTTGTGCTCTTCTGTTTGATAGTTCCATGCCTTGTGTTACGTACTATTCATTGCAAACAGCCAAAATGAATAGAGAAGAGCCAGGAAAACACAGCTCTATAGAAACGCTTGCTTCAAGCTGATGTTTGTATTGTGAGCTACATTTGGGTCAATGCACTGGCATCGTCCAGAAGGCAATGTGCCTCAGCACAGAATAGGTAACAGAAAAGGTTGTTGAACCAATGTTCCCACCTCATTCTCCAAGAAGATAAAGTATCTTCACCACAGCTCATTTCAACTGTAATTCATATAATTTACACAGAATGGGTACGGTATAGTGGTTATGTTAGCCTGGACTAATAATCCAGAGTCATGAGTTCAAATCCCGCCACAGCAGCTAGGGAATTTAAATTCAATTAATTAAATAAAAATCTGGAATTATAAAAACTAGTGTCAGTAATGATGGCCATGAAACTACCAGATTGTCGTAAAAACCTATCTGGTTCACTAATGCCCTTCAGGGAAGGAAACCTGCCGTCCTTACCTGGTCTAGCCTAAATGTGACTCCAGACCCACAGCAATGTGCTTGATTCTTAATTGCCCTCTGAAATGACCTAGCAAGCCACTCAGTTGTAAAATCTCGCTAAAAAAAGTCATAATAAGAATAAAACCGGACAGACCACCCGGCATCGGACCACTAGGCACCGGACATGACAAAGGCAAATCCAAGCCCAGTCGACCCTGCAAAGTCCTCCTCACTAACATCTGGGGACTTGTGCCAAAATTGGGAGAGCTGTCCCACAGACTAGTCAAGCAACAGCCTGACATGGCCACACTCACAGAATCATACCTTTGAGCCAACATCCCTGCGTGTGTCCTGTCCCACCGGCAGGACAGACCCACCAGAGGTGGCAGTACAGTCATATACAGTCAGGAGGGAGTAGCCCTGGGAGTCCTCAACAATGGCATCAGGTCAAACATGGGCAAGGAAACCTCCTGCTGATTATCACCTACAGTCCTCCTCACGTTGAGCACCACTTGGAGGAAGCACTGAGGGTAGCAAGGGCACAGAAGGTACTCTGGGTGGGGGACTTCAATGTCCATCACCAAGAGTGGCTCGGTAGCACCACTACTGACTGAGCTGGCCAAGTTCTGAAGGACATAGCTGCCAGACTGGGCCTGCAGCAAGTGGTGAGCGAACCAACACGAGTGAAAAACCTACTTGACTTCGTCCTCACCAATCTACCTGTCGCAGATGCATCTGTCCATGACAGTATTGGTAGGAGTGACCGCCGCACAGTCCTCGTGGAGACGAAGTCCCGTCTTCGCACTGAGGACACCATCCAATGTGTTGTGAGGCATTATCACCGTGCTAAATGGGATAGATTCAGAACAGATCTAGCAGCTCAAAACTGGGCATCCATGAGGTACTGTGGGCCATCAGCAGCAGCAGAATTGTATTCCAGCACAATCAGTAACCTCATGGCCCGGCATATTCCTCACTCTACCATTACCAACAAGCCAGGGGATCAACCCTGGTTCAATGAGGAATGTAGAAGAGCATGCCAGGAGCAGCACCAGGCATACCTCAAAATGAGGTGCCAACCTGGTGAAGCTACAACTCAGGACTATATGCATGCTAAACAGTGGAAGCAACATGCTTTAGACAGACCTAAGTGATTCCACAACCAACGGATCAGATAAAAGCTCTGCAATCCTGCCACATCCAGTTGTGAATGGTGGTGGACAATTAAACAACTAACAGGAGGAGGAGGCTCTGTAAACATCCCCATCCTCAATGATGGCGGAGTCCAGCACGTGGGTGCAAAAGACAAGGCTGAAACGTTTGCAACCATCTTCAGCCAGAAGTGCCGAGTGCATGATCCATCTCAGCCTCCTCCCGATATCCCCACCATCACAGAAGCCAGTCTTCAGCCAATACGATTCACTCCACGTGATATCAAGAAACGGCTGAGTGCACTGGATACAGCAAAAGCTATGGGCCCCGACAACATCCTGGCTGTAGTGCTGAAGACTTGTGCTCCAGAACTAGCCGTGCCTCTAGCCAAACTGTTCCAGTACAGCTACAACACTACCCGACAATGTGGAAAATTGCCCAGGTATGTCCTGTCCACAAAAAGCAGGACAAATCAAATCCGGTCAATTACCGCCCCATCAGTCTACTCTCAATCATCAGCAAAGTGATGGAAGGTGTCGTCGACAGTGCTATCAAGCGGCACTTACTCACCAAGAAACTGCTCACTGATGCTCAGTTTGGGTTCCGCCAGGACCACTCGGCTCCAGACCTCATTACAGCCTTGGTCCAAACATGGACAAAAGAGCTGAATTCCAGAGGTGAGGTGAGAGTGACTCCCTTGACATCAAGGCAGCATTTGACCGAGTGTAGCACCAAGGAGCCCTTGTAAAATTGAAGTCAATGGGAATCAGGGGGAAAACTCTCCAGTGGCTGGAGTCATACATAGCACAAAGGAAGATGGTAGTGGTTGTTGGAGGCCAATCATCTCAGCCCCAGGACATTGCTGCAGGAGTTCCTCAGGGCAGTGTCCTAGGCCCAACCATCTTCAGCTGCTTCATCAATGACTTTCCCTCCATCATAAGGTCAGAAATGGGGATGTTTGCTGATGATTGCGCAGTGTTCAGTTCCATCCGCAACCCCTCAGATAATGAAGCAGTCCGTGCTCGCATGCAGCAAGACCTGGACAACATCCAGGCTTGGGCTGATAAGTGGCAAGTAACATTCACGCCAGACAAGTGCCAGGCAATGACCATCTCCAACAAGAGAGAGTCTCCCCTTGACATTCAACGGCATTACCATCACCGAATCCCCCACCATCAACATCCTGGGGGTCACCATTGACCAGAAACTTAACTGGACCAGCCATATAAATACTGTGGCTACAAGAGCAGGTCAGAGGCTGGGTATTGTGTGGCGAGTGACTCACCTCCTAACTCCCCAAAGCCTTTCCACCATCTACAAGCCACAAGTCAGGAGTGTGATGGAATACTCTCCACTTGCCTGGATGAATGCAGCTCCAACAACACTCAAGAAGCTCGACACCATCCAGGACAAAGCAGCCCGCTTGATTGGCCACCACCCTAAACATTCACTCCCTTCGCCACCAGTGCACAGTGGCTGCAGTGTGTACCATCCACAGGATGCACTGCAGCAATTCGCCAAGGCTTCTTCGACAGCACCTCCCAAACCCGCGACCTCTACCACCTAGAAGGACAAAGGCAGCAGGCACATGGGAACAAAACCACCTGCACGTTCCCCTCCAAGTCACACACCATCCTGACTTGGAAATATATCGCCGTTCCTTCATCGTCACTGGGTCAAAATCCTGGAACTCCCTTCCTAACAGCACTGTGGGAGAACCTTCGCCACACGGACTGCAGCGTTTCAAGAAGGTGGCTCACCACCACCTTCTCAAGGGCAATTAGGGATGGGCAATAAATGCCGGCCTCGCCAGCGACGCCCACATCCCATAAACAATTTTTTTTTAATCCAGTGCTGTGACAGTCATTCCTGTTATCGACACAGTCAGTGCTAGGACAGTCTTGTTATACACACAGTCAGTGCTGGGACAGTCCTGTCATACACACAGTCAGTGCTGGGACACTCAGTCCTGTTATACACACACAGTCAGTGCTGGGACAGTCCTGTTATACACACAGTCAGTGCTGGGACACTCAGTCCTGTTATACACACACAGTCAGTGCTGGGACAGTCCTGTTTTACACACAGTCAGTGCTAGGACACTCAGTCCTGTTATACACACACAGTCAGTGCTGGGACAGTCCTGTTTTACACACAGTCAGTGCTGGGACACTCAGTCCTGTAATACACACACAGTCAGTGCTGGGACAGTCCTGTTATACACACAGTCAGTGCTGGGACACTCAGTCCTGTTATACACACACAGTCAGTGCTGGGACAGTCCTGTTTTACACACAGTCAGTGCTAGGACACTCAGTCCTGTTATACACACACAGTCAGTGCTGGGACAGTCCTGTTTTACACATGGTCAGTGCTGGGACACTCAGTCCTGTAATACAGTCAGTGCTGGGACAGTATTATAGATATGTTTGGACATATTGTAGATATGTTTGAATATATTGTAGGAGATACTATAGATATGTTTGGATATATTATAATATGGATATGTTTGGATATGTTATAATATAGATATGTTTGGATATATCGTGGCTATGTTTGGATACAATGTAGATATGTTTGTTTGGATATATTGTAACAAGTTGATACCAATCCAGGACCCAGTGATAGGTGTTACTTTCCAGTTTACCTCTTATCCCTCCCAGTTCCCTCCTCTCCCCCAACGCAACATATCCTAGCCTTTTATTCTTACAGGCTGGGAGTCATTAAAAGCAATTAAGGTTAACGATTTCTTAAACGATACCACCTTTTATATAACTTCTTAAAGTTATATCCCTATCTCAGATACAGAGCTCTCAACATCCCATGGCTTACATATCGTCCCTCTCTCACTCTGTTACATATCCCACCACCACCCCTCCCCCCACCCCACCCCAGAAAAGAGACAGGGGCAGCGATTCCTGTTGTCAGGCAAGACATTCGAGAGAGGGCATCCGCATTCCCATTTGCCGACCTGGCTCCATGCTGAATTGTTGTATCTTGTTGAGCTTCCATTTGCATAGGCATTCTGCACCACTGCTATCTGCAAGTCCAAATCTGCCTTGGCAAGAAGCTTCTTTAGAAATGTAGTAAGTACAGTTGCAATCTTCTGTCCCTCCAGAAGGGGGAAGCATTCGGTTTTGTCGATATAATAGTTTATGATTCTGTCTGCATCACTGGTAAATGAGCAGCTGCATTCAATTGCCTTCATGTCTAAGCCTCGAGGTGGCTTCTGCTGAACCTTTACAAACTCTGCTCTGCAGAGGTTGTTGAGTTTGCCCCTTGTACTCTCATTATGTACCTTTAATAGCTGCTTCCTCTCGAGGTAAGGCTCATTTGTATACAGTGTAGATATGTTTGTGAGTTGATTACATTGTAAATATGTTTGGATATACTGTGGAAAGTTCTGGGACTGTGGCAGTGATGGGGAGGGTCCTAGGGTGTGGCACGGACCCTGGGAACATTCAGCTCTGTATGACTCAGTGCCACGCTGGGCAGTGCACTCCTTCTCTGTATGACTCGGTGCCACACTGGGCAGTGCACTCCTTCTCTGTATGACTCAGTAGCACGCTGGGCAGTGCACTCCTTCTCTGTATGACTCAGTAGCACACTGGGCAGTGCACTCCTTCTCTGTATGACTCAGTAGCACGCTGGGCAGTGCACTCCTTCTCTGTATGACTCAGTAGCACACTGGGCAGTGCACTCCTTCTCTGTATGACTCAGTAGCACACTGGGCAGTGCACTCCTTCTCTGTATGACTCGGTGCCACACTGGGCAGTGCACTCCTTCTCTGTATGACTCAGTAGCACGCTGGGCAGTGCACTCCTTCTCTGTATGACTCAGTAGCACACTGGGCAGTGCACTCCTTCTCTGTATGACTCAGTAGCACACTGGGCAGTGCACTCCTTCTCTGTATGACTCAGTAGCACGCTGGGCAGTGCACTCCTTCTCTGTATGACTCGGTGCCACGCTGGGCAGTGCACTCCTTCTCTGTATGACTCGGTGCCACGCTGGGCAGTGCACTCCTTCTCTGTATGACTCGGTGCCACGCTGGGCAGTGCACTCCTTCTCTGTATGACTCGGTGCCACACTGGGCAGTGCACTCCTTCTCTGTATGACTCAGTAGCACACTGGGCAGTGCACTCCTTCTCTGTATGACTCAGTAGCACACTGGGCAGTGCACTCCTTCTCTGTATGACTCAGTAGCACACTGGGCAGTGCACTCCTTCTCTGTATGACTCAGTAGCACGCTGGGCAGTGCACTCCTTCTCTGTATGACTCGGTGCCACGCTGGGCAGTGCACTCCTTCTCTGTATGACTCGGTGCCACGCTGGGCAGTGCACTCCTTCTCTGTATGACTCGGTGCCACGCTGGGCAGTGCACTCCTTCTCTGTATGACTCGGTGCCACGCTGGGCAGTGCACTCCTTCTCTGTATGACTCGGTGCCACGCTGGGCAGTGCACTCCTTCTCTGTATGACTCGGTGCCACGCTGGGCAGTGCACTCCTTCTCTGTATGACTCGGTGCCACTGGCATGATACAAGCACAACCACTACCACATCAGCAATAAGGAAATGAAAGGGCTTGGACCATTGGAATGCTATACAATGGGAATGAATAGCAAGAGGTTAGGAAGGAATGTACAATGGGAATGAATGGGATGGGATTTGGTGCATTGTAATTCTATACAATGGAAGGGAATAGGCAGAGGGTTGGTCAATTGGAACTCTGTACAATGGGAATGCATTGGTATGGTTTGGTATTTGGAATCTGTACAATGGGGGTGATTGGGAAGGTGCTTGGTCCATTTAAATTCTATCTCATTGGATGGAGGAATGCCAGGATTAGGTATGGGTTGGTCTCTGTATAGAAACTCATTCCCAAATCCTTGAGTCCAAAGCATTTTCAGTTGCACATGTGCAGAGACTGATTGACTGTAGCGATTACACCCACACATCTGAAACCCTTTATGGAATTACATTGGACTATTGACCCAACTCTCACACAATCACCTTGACTCAGTAACTTATATCATAAACTCTATTACCAGCTCTCGGACAGCATTATATTTTTATTAACTTCGAATTGCTATGTAGAGGCCCAGTGATTTAATATACTGCCTGCACTAGCTGTGTAACACAGTATTAAGACACATATCAATGAGATGACAGGCAGCTCATCCTTCCTCATTAATAAACACCATCTCCTTCCTTCTCTCAGTTAGAGTAAGAAACCTTAAGAATATCTCTTCCCCAGTTCTCATTTCTCAACAGTTAACATTGAAAATATATTATGGTGTGTGTATGAGTGTATGTGCGTGTGTATATACACATACATCTATCACAATGGGCTCGATATTAGCAGGGCGGCGGGTTCTCAGCGGGGGGGTCGACTGGGCGCGTGGGTAATGTGCCCGGTGAAATCAGTGTGCTCCGCACGCAATTACAGGCTAATTGGAGCCACTTACCTGTGCTTCCGGGTTTCCCGCTGGTAAGCTGCGCGGCGGGCGGACTGCGCATGCGCAGTAAGGTCTGTCAGCTGGAGGAGCCCTATTTAAAGGGGCAGTCCATCAATGCTTCTCCTGCAGCAAACAACCAATGCTGAACCATGGAGCAGGCCAGAGGGAAGGCTGCCCCGAGATTTTCAGACTCCTCACTCCAGCTGCTGCTGGATGGGATGAGGAGGAGGAGGGAAATCTATTTCCAGTCTGATGGGAGGAAGTGCCTTCCCTCCACCACGAAGAAGGCCTGGCTGAAGGTGGCCGAGGAGGTCACCAGCTGCGGCAATGTGCCACGAATCTGGGTCCAGTGCAGGAAGAGATTTAATGACCTAACCAGGTCAGGCAAAGTGAGTATACTTACGCATTCTCCCACACTCCGTCTTCCACATCACCTCCACCACCGCACAATTCCTTCTGCACTGCCACCACAATGCTCTCGCATCACTCCTCACATCCACTCAACTATCATTCTCACCTTGCCTGCACGTACTCACTGCCCCTGTCCCCATTCGAACACTACCACTCAACCCAATCCTCATACAATATCATGGCTATGTTGCACACGCACCCTCCCATGCATCTCCCTCACGCTCAACCCCACTCACACCAATGCATGCAGCGGCTCACCATGCAACCATCACTCAATCACGCCTCTGTGTTTTGCCTTGATAGGAGAAGAGATGCCAGAACGCCCGGGAGAGGGCACGGACCGGAGGGGGCACGGACCGGAGGGGGCACGGACCGGAGGGAGCCCGCCACACCAGGTGGTCCTAACGGACGCGGAGCAGCAGGCAATGGAACTAAGCCGGACACTGGAGTGCCTGTCCGTGGCGGATGCCGAGGCTGGGATTGCACAAATGGCCGGTGACAGAAAGCTAACACTCAGCACTCATGATAGCGAATGATCTTAGCATCACTTGGCATCTGCAGCACCTCAACATCTGTCCACATGCCTAATATTGCTTTCTGTTCTCTTGCAGGGTCATCTGCGAGTGCCGTGACCATGGAGGGCGATTCCTCAGAGGACCTGCCAGCCTCTGAGGGTCCATCATCACATCTGAGCCATGCGTCCACCAGTGCAGATACATACACCTCGGTGGGTCCCCGTCCTCACTTAGTTGGGCTTACACATGATGAGTCACCACGCACAAGTGAGCACGAGCAGACCCTGGTGGCAGGGGCAGCCATGGAGAGTCCACGTCGGTGGGAACACTCTTCTCCAGGTTCTGCTCAGCTGCACACAGATGCTGAACCCTGGGGGTCAGCCGTGAAAAGAAGAGTCGTCGAGGGGCAGCAGCACATTTGCGAGGTGCTGGAACAGGTGCCACGCGCACTCTCCACAATCGCGCAGAGGATGGAGGAGTCCAACTCCTGCATGAGGGGAATGGTGGCACAGGTACAGGAGGGTATCTCCGAGATAGTGTCGCAGGGATGTGAGGGCATCTCTGAGATAGTGCCGTGGGTAGATGTGGGAATGTCTGCGATGGAGGAAAGGCAAGCCTCCCTTGAGCGTCAAGCACGGCTCAACAATGAGTCCATTCAGGCCCTGACAACGGCCCTTCGGATTCAGGGTGAGCAACATTCTGCCGCCTTGAACAGGCTGACAGATACTTTACAAGTGGCCTTTCAAGGCCTCACACAAGTCCTCCAAACTGCCGTCCAGCAGGGTGGAAGGAGTGATGTGGGCCTGGGCCACGAGAGGGGTGATGGTGAAAGGGGGCATGGAAGTGGGAACGCCACTCAAAGCGCTCCCACGTCTCACCCGTTGCCCCCTCTCAACCAGTACCTGCAATGCTGCCCCCTCTCCAGGTGGCCGAGTCTGCCCCTGCATAGGTGCAGGTGGAGCAGTCTTTGGAGAAGCCCTCACAGGCACCCAAACCCAGAGGACGTTGGCCCAAAGCATCTCATCGGTCAGGGCATGGACAAGAGCAACCTGCCACTACCTCTGCTGAAGCCACAGGGGTAGCACCACGTAGGGGTTCCCGGAAACGCAAGGCGAAGGTTTTGTGAACGCAAAGGGAATGCACAGGGGTGTCTGATGATTTATCATGTTTTTTATTTATATTTGTTTTATTTCACATGCACAATAAATCTTATTATTATCACCACTACTGCCATGTCTTGCCCATTCTTGACTGGCTTGTGGAATAGATCCCTTTCATGGGGTTCACCATGAACACGCACACTTGATGCCACCCATTGTGTCACTGCAGAGTGGGTGTAGGTGTATTGCAGGGCTCTTTTGTGCAGACGACTGAGAGACGTCGGTGATGTCCCCGGTGGCACCCTGGAAGGATGCGGAGGAGAAGTTGTTGAGGGCAGTGGTGACTTTGACAGCGACAGGTAAGAAGATGGTGCTTGGGCCAGCCGGGAGCAGCTCGGCATGAAGGAGGCTGCAGATGTCCACGACTACATGTCGAGTGACTCTGAGCCTTCATGTGCACTGCTGCTCTGAGAGGTCCAGGAAGCTGAGCCTCGGTCTGTAGACCCTGTGGTGAGGGTAGTACCCTCTGCGACGTATCTCTCTCTGCGGTTGCCCTCCCTCCTGCTGTGCAGGTGGATGTGTCACAGCACTGTGTTGTGGAGCTCCATGTGTCAGAGGTGGACAGCGAGGCTGGTGATGCTGTTCGCCCTCCAAGGAGGTCATGACTGCAGCTACGGCGGCCCCCATCCAGAAGTTTGAGGGGGTCCACAAGGTAGGTACATGTGCCTGGACACCGGGGTAAGTGTGCAAATTTGTGCATTTGATTGTTAGGAGGAGGGTGGTGGAGGCCAAACTTTGTCCAAAGTTATGGAAAGCTCCGAAAGCTTGTGATTCCAATAAAGCTGTTGGACTATAACCTGGTGTTGTAAGACTCCTTACATTTGTCCAAAGTGACAGAGTGGCCTCCTGCAATGAGTGAGGGTCTCCCCCGGTTGGAGCCGGGCTCCAGACCTGCCCCGGGAATCCCGGATTTTCACAGCCCCCCCGCCACGAACGCACCCGATCGCGGGTGCGAAAATCGAGCCTAATGTCTCCCTGACATTGCTTTGTGAGGATTAGTCTTGTTTCTGTTCTGGTTGAGATAGATACCAGTTATTATTTCTGGGTTCATGCCTCAGTAGAGAGGATTTGTCTGGATTAATTTGTAAAAATTTCCCCCTATTTCTCCCCTCCGGTCTCCCATAATTAGTTTTACAGCGGAGGGGTAAACTGCCGAAGTATACCAGCTGCCAGAAAGGGAGTGAGAGTTGCTCAGGGATGACTCCTTCCCATTATCCCCTGGGTTATTGGCTGTTACCCCCAATATTGTGACTGAGATTGGTCACTCAACAGGTTTAGGAATAGTGCCAACATCCCACTGCTCCATAATGTTGAACTGGTGCCTCACTCCCAGTGCAATGGAGCATCTCAATGGGCCAGATTTTGCTGTAAAAATAACAATAAGACTAACAGCGCTCACTGTTGTTCCTGTGCAAATCGAACAGTAACTTCCGGCGACTGCACATCTGCAGTTAAACGCAGAAATCGGGAAGTTGCTGCCCGAGATACCTGATCCTCCAAAAGCTGCATGAAAATGGCTCCTCGCCGGCTGGCTCCCATTGAACAGTGTGAGGTTCCTGCACTGACGTTGTAGATACGGACTAATCACGCCAAAAACCTTAGAGCTTGTCCATTCCAAAGTTAGTACCCTTTTAACAGCATGGTAAGTCTTAATTACTGCCAAACCACCTCTCCGGCACTGAAAATTAACTTTTACAAGTGTAGAGTCTCATTCCTTCAGCTTTTAATTATTGTTGGACATTTAAAAAATAATTTAAGTAACATTTTTTTTTCTGACTTTTTCTCTCTGTCTCTTTTTTATTTCCGTCTTTACTCTAATATTTCTTTCCCTCTATTTTGTTTACTGTACCTGATTTGACATTGAATTCATGATTCTAACTTACGCTTCCTGGTTCAGACTCTGTGCTGCTTATTATCGATTCTTCAATCTGATTGGTTAAGGAAACACACAGTTGCTTGCCCTGTTCACACAGGTCCCAGATGCCCTGTGAGGGTGCCACGCCAAATGGATCTCGAACTTACAGTAACTTGCCGTGCAGAACCCCACAGAGAGTCTATGGGCAAGTGCAAGTCTAATGAATGGCTAGTGCTGTTCATTCGCCGCTGACAGCAAAATCTGGCCCATTATATTTAACACCGACATTGGAGAACCACACAGCATTCGCAATCTGGGACAGGGCCAGTCAGGGAGAGTCTCGGTTCATTTTTATATCTCAGCTGAATTTAGGTGAATAGAGAGCAGGGCAAGACTGAAAGGACAACAGCAACTAAACTCAGCTTACTGCAGAGGGATTGGGGCAAGAGGGGAGTGTGGTCCTGTGTATTTCAAGCAGTGTAGCACTGGGTCACTCACTGTCCTGTGTATATCATGCAGTGTAGCACTGGGACACTCACTGTCCTGTGTATATCATGCAGTGTAGCACTGGGACACTCACTGTCCTGTGTATATCATGCAGTGTAGCACTGGGACACTCACTGTCCTGTGTATATCATGCAGTGTAGCACTGGGACACTCACTGTCCTGTGTATATCATGCAGTGTAGCACTGGGACACTCACTGTCCTGTGTATATCATGCAGTGTAGCACTGGGACACTCACTGTCCTGTGTCAAGCGACAGAACGTGAGAGGCACTCTGAGGGAAGGAGGGTATCCGTGTATAGGGAGTTACAGGATTATGGGGAGAGAACAGGGCAGTGGGATTAGGTTTGGATTGATCCAACACAGTATTGACCAATAGAAATCACTGACTAGCCACAGATGTGGCTACAGCAACACCATTGTAGCCACATGCACTAATTTTAGTAGAAAATGCCTTCCACACAATACAGATAAATGTACTTCACACGTGGATATTTACCTAAACATCTACCGCCATTCAGTAACCAAGGAAGTAAATCATTCACAACGATCAAAAAACACTCTCAAACTCTGCCTTTCATCTTCCCACTTTACAAACAAACACAAACAATTAAAGTTCACATGGATAAGCCATACGAATATAAATATTGAGATCACATGCCCAATGACTGTGTCTATTACTCAATTTTTATTTACTAATCAGAATTGCAATTAACCATAACTGGATTCCCAATTAGCCACATTTGGCTTGCAGCTAATGTATTGTACAGCACTGCTCTAGCAAAGAGCTGACACAGACATGATGGGCCGAATGATCTCCAGAGATGGGCTTTGGGGCATTTCTGAGAGATGTGATAAGATGCTGAATAAGTGAAAGTATGTTTGCCTTGCTCTGTCTGATTTTTATTTCTTATTCTGACTGTGGCTCTTACAAGCCACTAGAAGCAGAGGGTGTAAGGAGCTGACACAGTATTGAGGTGAGGAGGAATGGGAGTGAGAGGTAGGGGAGTTCAAAGTCTTGCATTCCAACATTACAGGATCTCAATCTTAGTTGTGCCAGGGGAGAAGGGGGCACAGACAACTCAGCTTAAAGCTCCTCCTAGATCTCGACCCCTCTCTATCCCCCTACCCGACGCCCCCCCCCATCCCCCCCGCCCTCGTGTCTGTCTCCGTCTAGACCTTTGCTCACCAGGTATAATTCTTGCGATGACTATTGGTGAATCTGTTTCTCTGTGCTTGCTGATGAATGGTTTTACCTCTCCTATTAATAATTGAACAGATGATTAGAACCATGATTTGTTCAGAGTAATTGTTAGTTCCATCCTGTGTAACATATTTAATTATGATTCCTAATGAATTGCTTTAAAGCCACTCGTGGTGTCAATTTGTTGTTAATTGTGTATAAACTGCTGAATGTCACAATCTGTTTGAGAGCAGAAACAGAGTGTTGTTCAACAGAATTTATTTTAATTTAATATTTAATCCTCAATGACATTTATATTTAAAGGAACAGAAGATGGGAGCATGGATGGAAGAAAGATTGTCCATTATTTATTATATCTTTTGTTCAAAAATTACATTAATTCTCTATTCACTTAAACACTCCCAGGTTAGGTACAACATGGGTTAGGCACAGTAAAGCTCCCTCTCCACTGTCCCATCAAATACTCCCAGGGCAGGTACAGCACGGGTTAGATGCAGAATAAAGCTCCCTCTCCACTGTCCCATCAAATACTCCCAGGGCAGGTACAGCACGGGTTAGATACAGAGTAAAGCTCCCTCTACACTGTCCCATCAAACACTCCCAGGGCAGGTACAGCACGGGTTAGATACAGAGTAAAGCTCCCTCTACACTGTCCCATCAAATACTCCCAGGGTAGGTACAGCATGGGTTAGATACAGAGTAAAGCTCCCTCTACACTGTCCCATCAAATACTCCCAGGGCAGGTACAGCACGGGTTAGGTACAGAGTAAAGCTCCCTCTGAAAGTTTCCAACAATGTGTCTCTATCACAGTGTACAGTGTAACAATTCCATTTCTCATATTTTCATCCTTGTGAACTTCCAGAGTGATTTTTAAAAATATTCTCAGGGTATGGGCAACATTGGCAAGGCTGCATTCATTGCCCACCCCTAGTTGCCCTGAGAAGATGATGGGCCTTCTTCTGGAAACAGTTGTTTTTACAACTGATTGGCTTGTGAGAGGTGATAGTCTCAGCTGGAGTCACAATCCCTGAAGGACTTTGTGCACCAGTTGGGTTTTTTACTAAAATGTTTGTTCTGAAGCCACAAATTACCACCCTTATTGACTCCAATTTCATGTCTTGTCATGATGGGATTTGAACTTATGCTATCTGGATAGCTGGTCCATTGCTATATCCACTGCACCATATGTCCTATACAATCTGCCCCTTCGCTCTCATTTTGGACAGTTCTACCATTGACCTGCACCAATTAAGAGCTGAGTTAAATCTGTCCCAATGCTCATTTCAAATAGAAACCTTACATCCAGTGACAGACAAGACTTTCATCTGCTCTATCTGGTTGAGTTGGTATCCGGTTCCCCGAGGTGAATCCGGTTCCCCGAGGTGAATCCGGTTCCTTGTGTTTGTCCCACTGTGACTCCCAGAGTGTTTCTCAGTGCTCATGCTGCTTTCTTTGTCCTGCTCTTACTTCAGGCCTTCACTGTGATACTGTTGTGTTTCAGTATTTACTTTGAAGAACCTTCAGGTGCCAAGAAGATACAGCAGGGAAGCCCCTGACTTGCCACTAAATGTAACTTGTGAGAGTGAGTGGAATTATTCTAATCTTACATTGTAGACTGTCTGGTGTGGGAGCTGCTTCTGTCGCTGAGTGTGGTGATATTGGAAATGTATTCATGAGAATTCCCTTCCCTTTTCCAGAAATACTAACTAGTAGAAGTCTTCCCAGATATGTTTCGGAGATCATTGCATGTATTGATGGGTATCAATCGTGGCTCAGTGGGTAGCACTCTCACCTCCTGAATTAGAAATTCATGGGTTCAAGCCTCGCTCTGAGACTTGAGCACACAATCCAGGCTGACACTCTAGTGCAGTACTGAGGGAGTGCTGCACTGTCGGAGGTGCCATCTTTCGGGTGAGATGTTAAACTGAGGCCCTGTCTGCCCTCTCAAGTGGGCGCAAAAGATCCCACTGCACCATTGGACGAAGAGCTGGGATGTTCACCCCAGTGTCCTGTCTAATATTTAACCCTCAACCAATATCATTAAAACAGATTATCTGGTGATTATCACATTGCTATTTGTGGGACCTTGCTGTGTGCAAATTGGCTGCCACATTTCCTACATTACAATAGTGACCACACTTCAAAAAGTACTTCATTGGCTATAAAGTGCTTTGGGATGTTCAAAGACTTTCCAATCCAGCATTCAGTGTGAGAAAGCCCAGCTGCCTGGCATTCCCTGGTCAGTTGTGTGCAATTTCTGATTTGAGATTTGAGATCTCCGGTATATTCAACAGCAGCTCCAGCCTCGGTGTGTCTGATACCAGCAGAGAACAGGGTGGTCAAAAGCTGCTTGTAATAGCAGAGCAGAATTGAAAATTCATCAAGTGATAATGAATAGAAGTCTTGCTTTTAGTGCATTCATTGTAACTGCAGATAGCACTTAATTAATTCATCTGGTCCTCCAGAGCAGGGTTGTGTGGTATGAATTTAATGAACAAAAAAGGCAGCGAGAGGCACCTGCTTCACTGCATGGTTTTTATGGCACAGTTAACGCAGGGCCGAGAATCAAGAAGCAATGTGAAATAAAATCAGTGGAGTATTTAAATCGGGCCAGAAAGAAGGGCCAAATGTGGAGAAGGCTCTGCCACCAATGGTGGGGAGGGAAGGTGTGAATATGTCAGGACAGCTGAGGGTGATGGTGGGGGGGTGATTGACAACTAGGGGGAGGGGAGAAATTATTTTCCAAGTGTCCAGTAGAAAAGAATGAAGGAGAAAAAGATACCCATCAGCATTTTGGACAAAACTTTCCAAAAGGGCAACACAGACAGTCCAATGGCAGAAAATGAAGATTCCCCCGAATCTCACGGTTAATTATCACCAGGAGCTGAGGATTCCACCATTGATCCCTGGAAGGTAGGGAGGTGCAACCTTTAGCAGAAAATGTTGAGCATTTAGAAATCTAGAGTTTACAGAGCAGGAGCTGGGAGCTTGGCTGGAGGAGTCGGTGGGCAAAAGTTCAATCTTTGGGGCTATTGGAGAATTCAGAAGTTAAGAGACGAGAAAGGGATAAACGGGAACAGGTAAGTGCAGGGTTGAAAAGGAAACCTGCCAGGACTGCGAGAAATAGTTCAAAGAAACTACCGTCAACTTTTTGTCGAAGGCAAGTTTTCTTGACTTGCCATCAACCAATGCACTCATCCAGGAACTGGGCGAGGATTTTAGACTTGTAACCATAAGTGACCCATTGACCCTGTGCAGGTGCTAGTTCCAACCGAAGCTACCGACCCTAATCCCATTTCCCTGTATTCTTCTTTTTCAAATACTGATGCAATTCCTCTTTAAATGATGATCTAGTCTCCAGCTCAAAAGTTCCCTTGTGGTAAACTATTCCAAGTTCTAATAACTCTGTGTGAAAACATTTCCTCTAAATTCCTAATAATAACAGAAAATGCTGGAAATACTCAACAGGTCAGGCAGCATCTGTGGTAGAGAAACAGAGTTAACGTTTCAGGTCCATGACTTTTCATCAGAACTGGAAGAAGTTCGAGATTGAACAATTTATAAGCAAGTACAGAGGGTGGGAAAGAAGTGGGGTGGAGGAGGGAAGGAAAGAACAAAAGGGAAGGTTTCTGATAGGGTGGAGGGCAGGAGTGATTAAATGACAGAAGGGATGATGGTGCAAGGCAAGGAGGGTGGTAATAGGACAAGTAAAGAAACAAAAGATGGGTCTAGAGGAGCTGTAAATGGCAACAGCAGAACCATTACCAGCACCTGCTGTCCGAAAAAATGGGAGCAGTGGTTATGATCTGAAGTTATTGAAATCAGTGTTGAGTCCGGAAGGTTGTAAAGTGCCTAATTGAAAGATGAGGTGCTGTTCCTCGAGCTTCCGTTGAGCTTCATTGGAACAGTGTAAGAGGCCGAGAACAGAGAGTTCAGAGTGGGAGTGGGACGGGGAATTAAAATGGCAAGCGACCGGCAGGTCAGGGTCACGCTTGCGGACAGAGCGGAGGTGTTCAGCAAAGCGATCACCCAATCTGCGTTTGGTCTCCCCGGTGTAGAGGAGACCGCATTGTGAGCAGTGGATACAGTATAACTAAATTGAAAGAAGTACAAATAAATCGCTGTTTCACCTGGAAGGAGTGTTTGGGGCCCTGGACGGTGGGAAAGGAGGAGGTGATGGGGCAGGTGTTGCATCTCCTGCACTCGCACGGGGAGGTGCCGTGGGGAGGAGAGCGGGTGTTGGGGTGATGAAAGAGTGGACCAGGGTGTCGCGGAGGGAACGGTCCCTTCAGAATGTTGAAAGGGGAGGGGAGGGGAAGATCGATTTAATGGTGACATCGCACTGGAGGTGGTGGAAATGGCAGAGGATGATACGTTGAATGTGGAGGCTGGTGGTGTGGAAGGTGAGGACAAGGGGGTCCCTATCATGGCTCTGGGAGGGAGGGGATGGGGTGAGGGCAGAAGTGCAGGAAATGGGACGGACACGGTCGAGGGTCCTGTCAACTACGGTGGAGGGGAATCCTCGGTTGAGGGAAAAGGAAGACATATCAGAAGCACTGGTACGGAAGGTGGTATCGTCAGAACAGATGTGACGAGGACAGAGAAACTGGGAGAAGGGAATAGAGTCCTTACAGGAAGCTGGGTGGGAGGAAGTGTAATCAAAGTAGCTGTAGGAGTCGGTGGGCTTATAATAGATATTGGTTGACAGCCTATCCTCAGATTTCCTCTAAATTCCTTATTCATTCTTCGAGTGATAATGCTGAGTCTATGCTCCTTGTTACTGATTCACCACTCAAAACCTTTCACAATGTTGAAACCCTCTGCCAGATCTCCCCATAACCTTCTCTGTTTCAGTGAAAAAGCCCCAGTTTTTTAATACCCTTTTTAAAGGAAAGACGTTTTCTTGAAGAAGAAAAGGACGAGGACCTGCTGTTTGACTAATGTCACTGAGGGGCTTTGCTTGCCTGATATTCATTGAGGTAGTAAGGATTTTGAGCTTGACAAATATTAACACCTGTGAGGTATTCGTATATTTGTTATTTTTAATGTAAGATGTTTGACCTTAAAGGAAACGTCTTTTAATTTCCTTTCAGGTCTTATTCCTGGAATTAGTCCACTGAATCTCTGCTGTCCCCACTCCATGTCTCTTCCTTGTAACTGAGAAACCAGAACTGCAAACAACACTGTAGCCTAACCATTGCTCAGTACAAATTGTTTTTGACTGGGTGTTATTGTATTTATCTGTGCAAATATGGAGGTTTTGCAAGTGGGCAATACCTTCTGAACTTAATTATCTTCTATACACACTGATGATGTACTTGACCTGGGAGTGTTTGATGGGACAGTGTAGAGGGAGCTTTACTCTGTATCTAACCCATTCTGTACCTGCCCTGGGAGTGTTTGATGGGACAGTGTAGAGGGAGCTTTACTCTGTATCTAACCCATTCTGTACCTGCCCTGGGAGTGTTTGATGGGACAGTGTAGAGGGAGCTTTACTCTGTATCTAACCCATTCTGTACCTGTCCTGGGAGTGTTTGATGGGACAGTGTAGAGGGAGCTTTACTCTGTATCTAACCCATGCTGTACCTGCCCTGGGAGTGTTTGATGGGACAGTGTAGAGGGAGCTTTACTCTGTATCTAACCCATGCTGTACCTGCCCTGGGAGTGTTTGATGGGACAGTGTAGAGGGAGCTTTACTCTGTATCTAACCCATGCTGTACCTGCCCTGGGAGTGTTTGATGGGACAGTGTAGAGGGAGCTTTACTCTGTATCTAACCCATGCTGTACCTGCCCTGGGAGTGTTTGATGGGACAGTGTAAAGGGAGCTTTACTCTGTATCTAACCCGTGCTGTACCTGCCCTGGGAGTGTTTGATGGGATAGTGTAGAGGGAGCTTTACTCTGTATCTAACCCGTGCTGTACCTGCCCTGGGAGTGTTTGATGGGACAGTGTAGAGGGAGCTTTACTCTGTATCTAACCCGTGCTGTACCTGCCCTGGGAGTGTTTGATGGGACAGTGTAGAGGGAGCTTTACTCTGTATCTAACCCGTGCTGTACCTGCCCTGGGAGTGTTTGATGGGACAGTGTAGAGGGAGCTTTACTCTGTATCTAACCCGTGCTGTACCTGCCCTGGGAGTGTTTGATGGGACAGTGTAGAGGGAGCTTTACTCTGTATCTAACCCGTGCTGTACCTGCCCTGGGAGTGTTTGATGGGACAGTGTAGAGGGAGCTTTACTCTGTATCTAACCCATGCTGTACCTGCCCTGGGAGTGTTTGATGGGACAGTGTAGAGGGAGCTTTACTCTGTATCTAACCCGTGCTGTACCTGCCCTGGGAGTGTTTGATGGGACAGTGTAGAGGGAGCTTTACTCTGTATCTAACCCGTGCTGTACCTGCCCTGGGAGTGTTTGATGGGACAGTGTAGAGGGAGCTTTACTCTGTATCTAACCTGTGCTGTACCTGCCCTGGGAGTGTTTGATGGGACAGTGTAGAGGGAGCTTTACTCTGTATCTAACCCGTGCTGTACCTGCCCTGGGACTGTTTGATGGGACAGTGTAGAGGGAGCTTTACTCTGTATCTAACCCGTGCTGTACCTGCCCTGGGAGTGTTTGATGGGACAGTGTAGAGGGAGCTTTACTCTGTATCTAACCCGTGCTGTACCTGCCCTGGGACTGTTCTGAACAGTGTAGAGGGAGCATAACTTTGTATCTAACTACGAAAGAGAAAAGTATAAATCTTAAATGTCCAGGGCTACTGCATTATTTCAGTAACTCGTTATTTTAATGAAATATTTGTTGGAACTTGAGAAAAAGAAAAGATTTGAATACAAGTCATGAGAAAAATCAGTCTAAATTCGACAGAAAAAATGCTCAATAACAATGGAGCTTTTGATTAGTGTAATAACTGGGCAGAATTGTAATGCAAGCCCTCAGAGAGTTGCGACTTTAATCAGCGATAGTGTTGCCTCTCCCAACAGTGAGGTGTCGGGAAGGCTGTGCTTTAATTAAGCTGCATGGCTGTGTATTAATATTCTCACTGTCCAGACTTTCTGAAGAGCTTCAGACAGTTCAGTGTTTGGTGATGAGCTGAGTTGCAAGCTATTTTATTTTTAATAAATGCCCTTTGCTCGAAAAAGACCCTGCCTGCCCCAGGCCTAGCAAGTGAACTGAACCTGGCCTCTGGTCACCAGCAGGGCCGGACTGACCCCCCCAAAAGAGCGTGGGATTCTCATGGAAAATGGGCTCCTTGGAACCATTCATGTGGCACTTGGGATATCGCTCGACTGTCCCCTATGTCTAATCTGCTCCTGGTCACCAAATGGTTAAAAACCCTTCACCGTGACCACACCATCCAGCCTGGGCAGGACCAACCTCTGCATATCTCCCATTGGCATCACTCCTATTGGTAGATGGAACTCTGGAGTTGTTCCCTCCGTTCCTTCTCGTCCTTTATTTGTTCTCGGGATGTGAGTCGTGTGACGCTTCTGAATCTGCCTTTATTACCCCAAGAAGGTGGTGGGACCGTGAGTAATGATTGCACAACTGAGTGACTCCCTCAGCCACTTCAGAGGGCATTTGGAATGATGTGGGACTGGAGTCCCCTGTAGGCCAGGCCGTGGAAAGGGCCATTGATGAATATGTTGGGTTTATTTGACAATCTGGCAGTTTTCACGGCACCAACCCACATATTACCAAATGTATCAACTTTACAATTTACCAGGGTGAGATTTGAACTCGTGACCCCTGGGGGAGGGGAGGATGGTGGGTGGGTGGAAGAGGTGGTGGGGAGAATGGTGGGTGGGTGGGAGGAAGAGGGGGAGGGGAGGATGGTGGGTGGGTGGGAGGAAGAGGGGGAGGGGAGGATGGTGGGTGGGTGGGAGGAAGAGGGGGAGGGGAGTATGGTGGGTGGCAGAAAGAGGGGGAGGGGAGGACGGTGGGTGGGTGGTGGTTGGGAGGGGAGGATGATGGTTGGGAGCAAGAGGGGGAGGTTGCGTTGGACGGTGGGGAGTAGGAGGTTGGGTCGGAGGGTGGGCGGAAGGAGAGGAGGTCTCGATCTTAGCGATGAAAAATCCATCAGTTCTTGGTATTTGGTGTTTGAGGTGAGTGTGGAGGAGTTCGGGAAGAGGGTTTTAAGGAGGCAGTTGGTGGCAGTGAAAAAAGGAGCCTGGGATTGTCCAGCGGTGTTTTCTGGACATGAAACCACCTCAAAAATGGTGTTCAGAGTCTTTGAAAACATTTCCACGCCTTGTTTATACCAGGGACGTGTGTCCTATGTCCTGCAACAGCAATAACTAAACGGGTCACCAGATCAATTAATGAGACGGTGAAACTGCTGAAATGCACTGAGAAGCAGCCAGCTCGGTCTCTGATCGCACTGTCCTCCAGCTCCTTCTCCCTGAATATAGCGGGACGTTCGCAAGCAGCAGTTGCTGGGAGACCGTGCGCTGCGGGCTTGTTCAGACACAGAGTATTTCCACAGTCTCTCAAACTCTTCCAGTTTGTGGGGTCACCTCTGACCTCGACTGACGGGCACCGCCCTGTGTTGGGAACCGGATTCAGCAGAACCTCCGACCTAACCCTTACCAGGGGGTACAGGGGTGGAATAGTCTTGGACAGGGAAATATTGGGGCGGGGGGGGGGGGGGGAGATTCTATGAGAGTAGATGGTTCTGGAAGGAAGTGGGTAGTTCCTGTGTGGCGTAAATCGAGCTCCAAGCTGAGCCTTTCATTATCCTGGTGCTGCATTGTAGACACACTGTCAGGGACTGCCCTGTGCAAAGAATTTAAATGAATGTCGGGCCAGTAAGCGCATTTCATTTTAGGAGATAACTTTATTTTCAAATGAAATTTTAATCTGAATATTGGCATATGAGTCCCTGATTCTAAATCCATCATATCACAAATGCAAATGGAGAAAGCAATAAAATTATTAATTATTAGGGTTGCCTGTGACACTGAGGTTCTCGGCTGTCAGTGTGTGTATATATGTATGTGTATACACACACACTCACACTCATGAAACACAAACACGTTTTATATTTTAAACTACTATTTTAGGAAAGTACATTCAAATTTCATTAATGTATTTTTTAAAATTCTCGAGTAAGAGTGTAGGAGAGAATCTTGGGAAACTACAATCAGTTAAACTCATGTCATTTGCATATATTAAATCGGTATTCCTACTGAGACAGAAATAAAGACAGAGAGGGAACAAAGAGAGACAGAGAAAGAGAGAGAGAATGAGGAAGGGACAGATGGAGAGAAAGCGAAATGGTGCGGTACAGTGAAATTGAGAAGAGTAAAAAGCAGAATCAAAGCAAAGGCGATAGACGGTAATTTTGATGCAAACAATACAAAAAAATCGCAGTGGGTTGAGATGTTTAGAAAAACTGCACAAACACACAGTACAGGGCACCTCCGTATACGGAGTACACACACCTCAACGAATGTATTATGGGGCACCTTAATGTAGGCTTACACGGCACTTCAATATACATATACAGTACCGTGACATATACATTACACAGCACTTTGACGTATGCAGCTCATGGCATTTAAGCATACCCAGCACACACACTTCAGGAGTATGTATACAGTACACAGCACCTTGATGTACACAACACACACACCTCTGAATACGCAGTGCATGGCACCTTGACGTACGCAATACACTGCACCCCAGCATATATGATACACACACTTCAGCATATGCAATACACGGCACCTCAATGTACACAGTATACACTTCGATATACACAGTACATGGCTCCTTAATGTACACAATATGGAACATCTCAGTGTGCACAGTACACAACACCTTGATGTATGCAGTACACAGCACTCCATTGTACGCACTACAGGACACCTTGATGCACACAGTAGGCAAGTTACCTCTGTACGCAGTACAGAACGCCTCAGTGTACACAGTACACAGCCCCTCAATACATAGTCCATGGCATCTCATTGTACACAGTACACAGCAGACTGCAGTGCTGGAGCTGGGAGGACAGGAGAGAAGCAGATTCAGATGTTAACAAAAGAGAATATTGAAATGAAGTTGGCAGCCGTCCAACTAACAGGAGCTTGTAAAGTGGGAGGGAGAGGGAGGAGGAAGGACACATCAATTATACATGAAAATGTAACCGCCTTGGCATTTTTACTGCACTCTGGCTCTTTGCGGAAAAAGCATTTGATCCCGCCGCCCGCGGTGCCTCTTCAGTCGATGCCCATTGCCCATTGCCCAGACTGTGAGCCGGGCACCGGACACCGTCTCCCCGGCTATCGGTGCAATGACACTTACTCGGCTCTTGTCATCATGTGACTTGTGACCTTAGTCATGTGACCAGGTGGACCGCTACTAGCGAGCAACATGTGACCCCCTGATGTTACCTGAGCCCCTCGGAAATTTAAACAGGAAAAATATAAAGCCGCTTATTCTGCATCTTCGCGGTGACAGCCCAGCCCTGCCTCCCCGGAGCTCAGCACAGAGACACCCCTCCACAGGGAGACGAGCTGAACATCCCAGCCTCACTCGGCGACAGCACTGGTGATTCGGTAAGTTAACAGTTACTTTCACTAATTAATTTGTGGGTTTACCCAGAGCAACTCATTAGCATGCATGGCGCGGCGCCGGGTGTAAATAGGCGGGCAATTTCATCAGGGGAAATTACACAGGCGCAGCATCAATAGCCGTTACTGTCGAGCTCGCTGTGAGCAGATCTCCCCCTCTCCGTGTACAGATCTCTCCCTGTGTGTGCGTGTACAGATCTCTCCCTGTGTGTGTGTGTGTGTGTGTGTGCGTGTACAGATCTCTCCCTGTGTGTGTATGTGCGTGTACAGATCTCTCCCTGTGTGTGTGTGTGTGTGCGTGTACAGATCTCTCCCTGTGTGTGTGTGAAGATCTCTCCCTCTGTGTGTGTGTGTGTACAGATCTCCCTGTGTGTGTACAGATCTCCCTGTGTGTGTGTGCATGTACAGATCTCTCCCTGTGTGTGCGTGTACAGATCTCTCCCTGTGTGTGCGTGTACAGATCTCTCCCTGTGTGTGCATGTACAGATCTCTCCCTCTGTGTGTGCGTGTATAGATCTCTCCCTGTGTATGCGTGTACAGATTTCTCCGTGTGTGTGCGTGTACAGATCTCTCCCTATGTGTGTGCGTGTACAGATCTCTCCCTGTGTGTGCATGAGCAGATCTCTCCCTCTGTGTGTGCGTGTACAGATCTCTCCCTGTGTGTGCGTGTACAGATCTCTCCCTGTGTGTGTGCGTGTACAGATCTCTCCCTGTGTGTGTGCATGTACAGATCTCTCCCTGTGTGAGTGCACGTACAGATCTCTCCCTGTGTGTGTGCGTGTACAGATCTCTCCATGTGTTTGTGCATGTACAGATCTCTCCCTGTGTGTGTGCATGTACAGATCTCTCCGTGTGTGTGCATGTACAGATCTCTCCCTGTGTGTGTGCGTGTACAGATCTCTGTGTGTGTGTGTACAGATCTCTCCCTGTGTGTGTGTGTGTACAGATCTCCCCGTGTGTGTGTACAGATCTCCCTGTGTGTGTGTGTACAGATCTCCCTGTGTGTGTGTACAGATCTTGTGTGTGTACAGATCTTGTGTGTGTACAGATCTTCTTGTGTGTGTGTGTGTACAGATCTTCTTGTGTGTGTGTGTGTGTACAGATCTCTCCCTGTGTGTGTGTACAGATCTCCCCGTGTGTGTGTGTACAGATCTCTCCCTGTGTGTGTGTGCGTGTACAGATCTCCCTGTGTGTATAGATCTCCCTGTGTGTGTGTGTACAGATCTCCCTGTGTGTATAGATCTCCCTGTGTGTGTGTGTACAGATCTCCCTGTGTGTGTACAGATCTCCCTGTGTGTGTACAGATCTCCCTGTGTGTGTACAGATCTTCTTGTGTGTGTACAGATCTTCTTGTGTGTGTGTGTGTACAGATCTCTCCCTGTGTGTGTGTACAGATCTCTCCCTGTGTGTGTGTGTGTGTGTGTACAGATCTCCCTGTGTGTATAGATCTCCCTGTGTGTGTGTGTACAGATCTCCCCGTGTGTGTGTGTACAGATCTCCCTGTGTGTGTGTACAGATCTCCCTGTGTGTGTGTGTACAGATCTTTTTGTGTGTGTGTGTGTACAGATCTCTCCCTGTGTGTGTGTACAGATCTCTCCCTGTGTGTGTGTACGTGTACAGATCTCCCTGTGTGTGTGTGTACAGATCTCCCTGTGTGTGTGTACAGATCTCCCTGTGTGTGTGTACAGATCTCCCTGTCTGTGCGTGTACAGATCTCCCTGTCTGTGCGTGTACAGATCTCCCTGTGTGTGTGTACAGATCTCCCTGTCTGTGTGTACAGATCTCCCTGTCTGTGCGTGTACAGATCTCCCTGTGTGTGTACAGATCTCCCTCTGTGTGTACAGATCTCCCTCTGTGTGTACAGATCTCCCTGTGTGTGTGTGTACAGATCTCCCTGTGTGTGTGTGTATAGATCTCCCCGTGTGTGTGTGTACAGATCTCCCCGTGTGTGTGCGTACAGATCTCCCTGTGTGTGTGTACAGATCTCTCCCTGTGTGTGTGCGTGTACAGATCTGTGTGTGTGTGTGTGTGTACAGATCTCTCCCTGTGTGTGTGTGTGTGTACAGATCTCCCTGTGTGTGTGTACAGATCTCCCTGTGTGTGTGTGTACAGATCTCCCTGTGTGTGTGTGTACAGATCTCCCTGTGTGTGTGTGTACAGATCTTCTTGTGTGTGTACAGATCTCTCCCTGTGTGTGTGTACAGATCTCTCCCTGTGTGTGTGTGCGTGTACAGATCTCCCTGTGTGTACAGATCTCCCTGTGTGTGTGTGTATAGATCTCCCTGTGTGTGTGTGTACAGATCTCCCTGTGTGCGTGTACAGATCTCCCTCTGTGTGTACAGATCTCCCTGTGTGTGTACAGATCTCCCTGTGTGTGTGTGTACAGATCTCCCTGTGTGTGTGTGTGTACAGATCTCCCTGTGTGTGTGTGTATAGATCTCCCTGTGTGTGTGTGTACAGATCTCCCTCTGTGTGTACAGATCTCCCTGTGTGTACAGATCTACCTTTGTGTGTGTGTGTGCGTGTACAGATCTCCCTGTGTGTGTACAGATCTCCCTGTGTGTGTGTGTGTGTGTGTGTGTACAGGTCTCCCCCTGTGTGTGCGCGCGCCCGTGTGTGTGTACAGATCTCCCTCTGTGTGTACAGATCTCCCTGTGTGTGTACAGGTCTCCCCCTGTGTGTGCGCGCGCCCGTGTGTGTGTACAGGTCTCCCGCTCGGTGTGTACTCGCATTCCTGGAATTGTCAACAATCCAACATGGCTTTTTATTTGATTTGATTTGCGCGCTCTCTCTCCTGGTATTATTATTAAATCTCTATGTCTTGCCAGACTCTAACATTCTTCATATAAAACCATCAGACAATCCAGCGAACATATTGTGCTTTTGTTGGCTGCTTGCTCCCTAATAAAGACTCTCGGCAGCCCGGTTAATGACGATTATATTTTTTATACGGTTGTAAACCAAAAAAGAGAGAGGACATTGTTGCCCTGGCAGTAAGAGGGTTTCGTGCTGGAATGTGAAGTTGCTGTTTTAAGTTCTAGGTTAATGCAATTTTAAAAAAACATTTACGTTGAAGCAGCCGGGAAGATTTCGGGTCCAAATGATGTACAAAGCAGCAAGTGGATTGATGTGGTTGATGACTGTGCTTGTTGGGAGTGTTAATTTCATCCGCTGTATTTCTGGTGTGAAATGAACCAGGGGTTGAGTTTCGTTTAATTCTGGAGAGGCCGTTTTCTGCTCTGTCAGGGGTCGAGTTTAAAAGCTGTACCGAGGGAGCAAGGTCAGGACGGAGCGCCAACTCCGGCTCATTGAGATTCAGCCCCATTGCCCATCTCCCCGGAGACCGGGGAAAGGGGGACGCAGTCTGGAAGGGCGGGCAGCCGCTGAAAGGTGCTGTTTTTTTGTCTACGGATCGTTATCACAGAGAGAGGGGGCAATCGGTCAGGACAATTAATGGATTCAACGCAGTCCGAGTTGGTGGGAATATCCCTGCTGATTCGGACAGGGGGCAATTTTAACCTAACCAGCCCGTCGGGAAACTGACGGAACCGGGGCCACCTGGTTTCAGACACCGCCCAATTTACCTTTCCATTGACGCCAAATGAGAGTAATAACGGGCGGGAACCCAGGACCATCATTTGGGTTGAGCTGTGTAATCTGGTCCAGTACAGTCTGAGTGGGTGTGTAATCTGGTCCAGTACAGTCAATGCCGTGTGTAATCTGCTCCAGTACAGTCAGTGCCGTGTGTAATCTGGTCCAGTAGTCAGTGCCATGTGTAATCTGGTCCAGTACAGTCAGTGCTGTGTGTAATCTGGTCCGGTACAGTCAGTGCCGTGTGTAATCTGGTCCAGTACAGTCTGAATGGGTGTGTAATCTGCTCCTGTACAGTCAGTGCCGTGTGTAATCTGCTCCAGTACAGTCAGTGCCGTGTGTAATCTGCTCCTGTACAGTCAGTGCCGTGTGTAATCTGCTCCAGTACAGTCAGTGCCGTGTGTAATCTGCTCCAGTACAGTCAGTGCCATGTGTAATCTGCTGCAGTACAGTCAGTGCCGTGTGTAATCTGCTCCAGTACAGTCTGAGTGGGTGTGCACGCTGGTCCAGCACAGCCAGTAATGGGATTATATCTTCAGACAGATATTAACCCTATGTTGGCGTAGTTCCAAAAGTGAAAAGCACAGAAAAGAGAGAGATAGAGACAGTCGAAGAGCGCGAGACAACGAGAATTCAGGGGGTGGGGGTGGGGTCCCAGGGCTCAGTAGATGAATGTACAGCTCTGTGTGGTACTGAGCCACAAACCCAGAAAGCCTGAGGAACAATCTGTGGTTTGTGCTGAGTCAGCTGATGTAATCCCTCCATCGTAACCAGTGTTAGGCAGGATAATGATGGAGGGATTACAGCTGACCTCTTGGGATCCCTCTGGTCTAGGTAGGGGAAGAAATTAGCCTCCTCTTCCTCCTCCTGATCATTACCCTGTGCCCCCGAGGGTCCCATTTCTGTGTGTTTGATACAGTCTCAGGGCTCCACAGTTTACAGTCTGGGTAATTGATGACACCCAATCACAAGATCAGGATTGGTTGCAGGAAGATCATCCTGTGATACCAGATCACCAGATCACCACTCCTTCTCTCCTCCCATGACAGAATCCTGTTCTTTCCCACATGTAACCTCGTTACCTCTCCTCATAACTATCATTTCCCACCTTGGTGTATCTACACTGTACACTCTCTAGCTTTAATACCCTTTCTATAATAGGGTGCTCAAAACTGCACACAATCTCTAACTCGCGCCTTGTACAAATTTATTATTACTTCTATCCAATTGGCGTGATGTCATGTGGCCCTGGGGTTGGTATTCTATTGATACACTGTCATGTTGTGTTTCCTCGGTCGTTATTTATTGCCCATCCCTAGTTGTCCTGAGAAGGTGGTGATAGGCCGCCTTCTTGAACATACAACTGAGCTGTTAACTGCCCTCTGAAGTGGCTGAGCAAAGAGACAACCATGTTGGTGTAGGACTGGAGTCACATATCGGCCCAGACTGGGTAAGGACGGCAGGTTTCCTTCCCTAAAGGACATTAGTGAACCAGTTGGGTTTTTACGACAATCCGACAGCTTCATGGTCACTGTTACTGAGACCAGCTTTTTATTTCCAGATTTTTCAAAACTGAATTTAAATTCTCAAACTGGTAGGATTTGAATTCATGATCTTGCAGATTACTGGTCCAATCTCAGAACCATTGCGCTAATGTAGCTTTTAGGCAAATACTAATTTAACACAATCCAAACCGGGCAAATCCAGATTGGGAACTGACCTCTGGACCATGACCTTCTGACACTCAGTGATTTGGACACACTAATAGTGAGCAGCACTGACACACACTGATCACAAGGACTGATTGGTCCCTGTCACCAGTCAATTGTATGGAATTAGCTGCTGTTGACAGTGATGAAAGTTGTCGATAATCAGTGTGTGAGCAGCGGGAAGGGCTGAACATTCTGCTTTAATCTCTTCTAAATGAGTTTAATATGAAAGCCCTCTTGAAAATGACAAATGACTGACATCATTAAGTTAATTTTGCAGATGAAGTGCAGGAGCCTCTTAAAGAACAGGTATCGCCTGAGGCTGTGATAGGACAATTATCAGACAGAGAGATAAAAGTACATCTTCCTGTAACATCAGCTCTCCAACACATTGTCATAATGCTGAGCACTGATAGATGAGGGGCATTAACAGAGCGAGCGGACCCAGCTCTCTGAACACTGCTCCTTTGTTTCCAGAGCCCACTCCTGTCCCGCAGGCCTTGACTTTCACAGAGTGCGGTTCTGCAGAGCGTTCGTCTTCCTGTGGCGTTTGGCAGATATTCCATCATGAAGGGCGTCACAGACGAGGCCTGGGCCTGGGCCTGGGCCTGACCCCGTTGCTGTACTTCCTGGCAGGGGTCACGAGCCCAATTATTTCTTGGCGCCTTTTGAATTGCGCCTGAATGACCAATCCACGGCCCTCCTTTCCATCAGAATCCCATTAGCCCTGAAGCCTCGGTCTATTGGAGTCGCCCTGTGCTGGAGATTGCCTGTCGAGCTAGTCTTTCGCCGTGCGCTCTCGGTTGATGGTTTTGACTTGTGTTTTCTTGTGCAGGGAGCAGGAGGTGAGGCTTCTCTCCGGTGCCGGGAAGCGATTCAGTTAAACCACTGCTGCCGGGAGCAAGTGGCGACTGGGCCTTTCCTCTCAAGGGTGTACGGAGTCCAAATTCAGAAAGAAGAGAAAAAGAACTTGTATTTATATAGCACTTTTCACGACCTCAGGATGACCCAAAGCCCTTTACAGCCAATGAAGTACTTTTGAAGTGTAGTCATTGTTGTAATGTAGGAAATACAGCAGCCAATTAGTGCACAGCAAGATCCCACAAACAGCAATGAGATAATGACCAGATAATCTATTTTTTAGTGATGTTGGTTGAGGGATAAATATTGGCCGGGGCACTGGGAGAACTCCCCTTGCTCTTCTTCGAAATAATAGGGTCCTGGCTTCAGAACAAACATTTTAGTAAAAAACCCAACTGGTGCACAAAGTCCTTCAGGGATTGTGACTCCAGCCGAGACTATCACCTCTCACAAGCCAATCAGTTGTAAAAACAACTGTTTCCAGAAGAAGGCCCATCATCTTCTCAGGGCAACTAGGGGTGGGCAATGAATGCAGCCTTGCCAATGTTGCCCATATCCTGAGAATATTTTTAAAAATCACTCTGGAAGTTCACAAGAATGAAAATATGAAAATATGAAAACTGGAATTGTTACACTGTACACTGTGATAGAGACACATTGTTGGAAACTTTCAGAGGGAGCTTTACTCTGTACCTAACCCGTGCTGTACCTGCCCTGGGAGTGTTTGATGGGACAGTGTAGAAATCATAGAAATTTACTGCACAGAAGGAGGCCATTCGGCCCATCGTGTCTGTGCTGGCCGAAAAAGAGCTATCCAGCCTAATCCCACTTCCCAGCGCTTGGTCCGTAGCCCTGTAGATTACAGCACTTCAAGTGCACATCCATGTACTTTTTAAATGAGTTGAGGGTTTCTGCCTCCACCACCATTTCAGGCAGTGAGTTCCAGACCCCCACCACCCTCCAGGTGAAAATATTTCTCCTCAACTCCCCTCTAATCCTTCTACCAATCACTTTAAATCTATGCCCCCTGGTTATTGATCTCTCTGCTAAGGGAAATAGGTCCTTCCTATCCACTCTATCTAGGCCCCTCATAATTTTATACACCTCAATTAAATCTCCCCCCAGCCTCCTCTGTTTCAAAGAAAACAACCCCAGTCTATCCACTCTTTCTGTGTATACCCTCTACACCGTCCCATCAAATACTCCCAGGGCAGGTGCTCCCTGGGAGTGTTTGATGGGACAGTGTAGAGGGAGCTTTACTCTGTATCTAACCTGTGCTGTACCTGCCCGGGGAATGTTGGATCCTGACACTTGGTACTTGGGTATGTTTTGTAGTTGAGAAAAGCTTTTAGACATCAGCAGCTCAGCCAAAGGAAGGCCTATTACAGGATTATCAGCTCAGCAACAGGCCTGGGATCAGAGCAGCTTGTTTTCATTTTCTAATTACAAAAGCCCTGTGTCTAATCCCAGGAGCCCACAGACAGTAAACTGCTCCCAATAACTCACAGGCGTTGTGAGAGTAAGTGATGAGCTCAGCGTGTTATAAAATAGATGGATCAGCAGGACTGGACTTGGGTTTGTTGGAGTTGAATTAGTTAGGTTGGTGAATTGTCATTGACTCCTCAGTCTTCTCCAAAACCTGTCTTAGAATTACATCGAATCTACAGCACAGAAACTGGCCCATGCCTGTGTTTATACCCCACCTGAGACTCCCCCCACTCTCAGGAGTTGAGTGGGGAGGTGGATCGAGGGAGCAGGAAGTGGGCCTCTAATGGTGGTGGGCCTGATGGGAGGGGCTGAGGGGGGAGGGGCTGAGGGTGTTGGAGATGAGTGGGGAGGTGCTGCGGGGGAGAGTGGCTGAGGGTGTTGGGGAAGAGGGGGAGGGGCTGAGGGTGTCAGGGAGGGGCTGAGGGTGTCGGAGATGGGCTGAGGCTGTCGGAGATGAGGGGTGGGGCTGAGGGCGTTGGGGCTGCAGGGGAGGGGCAGAGGGTGTTGGGGATAATGACGTCAGGACACGGATGGGAGACCATAAGTGACTTGGTGGGACAAGGATGGCAAAGTCTATTTTGAAGAAATGCTCTGATGAAGATAGCGCCCCTTTCTGAACTGTACATGTAATTGGCAGTTGCCCTGCTGCCATCTTGGATATCCCACCCAACCCCCTCTCCAACTGTCTCCCCCTCCCCCTTCCCCCTCAACTGTCTTTAAATAAATAAAATACTACTGGATTCTGTTGCTGCCTCCATGATGATGGTCATGACGGATTTATTCTTAGTGTGTCGTAAAAATTCTCATTACCAACATCTCACTTCATTATAACCCAGGCAGTGAGCCTCAGTGGGGCTGTCTCTTGTGCTGAATCATTCCTTTATATTGTACACATCTGATTTAAATGCTGCCAACCTATTCCAGTTGTTGATAGATTGAGACCATCAATCATCACAAGTCGTCAGCTTTCGCATTCACCCCCTTTACGGCCACGACCTCTTTACCAGCGACTGGTGAATTTTATAACCTTGTTTTCAAATCCCTCCATGGCCTCACCCTCCCTATCTCTGTGACCTCCTCCAGCCCTACAACCCTCCGAGATCTCTGCCTTCCTCCAATTCTTGCGCATCCCCAATTTCCTTCACCCCACCATTGGCGGCCGTGCCTTCAGCTGCTTAGGCCCTAAGCTCTGGAATTCCCCCCTAAATCTCTCCGCCTCTCTACCTCTCTCTCCTCCTTTAAGACGCTCCTTAAAACCTACCTCTTTGACCAAGCTTTTGGTTACCTGTCCTAATATCTCCTTATGTGGCTCAGTGCCAAATTTAGTTTGATAATCGCTCCTGTGAAGCGCCTTGGGACGTTTTACTACGTTAAAGGCACTATATAAATACAAGTCGTTGTTGCTGTTGACTCTGTGTCTGTATCTGTCTCTGTGCCTGTTATTCTTGGGTTGAGGGCAACACTAGTAAGGCCACATTTATTGCCCATGTCTGGGGGCCCTAAGGTCATAAAATCAACCACCTAGTGTGGGACTAGAGTCATGTAAAGGGCTGGAGGAGGCAGATTCCCTCCCCTGAAGGGCGTTCGAGACCTAGTTGGTTTGTTACTACGACCCAGTGGCTTTTCATGGTGATGTTTCCCCTGACACAGCCTGCAGATTACCAGATTTATTGAATTAACTTTCACAGCTTGCCCATGGTGGTATTTGTATATGAGTGTGTTAGTGTATATGTCAGTGTGAGTGTGTGTGTATGTCAGTGTGTGTACCAGTGTGTGTCAGCGTGTATGTGTGTTTACCAGTGTGTCAGCGTGTATGTGTGTGTACCAGTGTGTGTGTCAGCGTGTATATGTGCATGTCAGCGTGTGTGTATATGTGTGTGTGTGTGTCAATGAGTATACTACCTCTTCCATTACCTCAGCAACCTTTGATTCTGATCTCTGTTCTACTCTCCATTTCTCCTGCTAATCTAATCGAGTCAAATCTGCTGTTTGCAGCAGCCAGAGGGACATAAGCAGCTCATTAAAATGTCAGGACAGTCTGAGTACAATTGCTGCTGAGCGACCGACTGGTGTCTGCGGAATCCTCGCAAGCGATGATCATTGTTACCATTAAAAGCAAAAAATGAACCTTACTCACCTGAAACCAACGAGATCTGAAGCTGTTGGCAGATTAAATATTAACTTTAGTGAGAAGCAAGGTGGCTGAGGGAATCCTGGGCATTATCCACACGCAGCATCATGACCAGCAGCAATTACACTATTATTTAGGCCGCGCTCATTCAGATAGCTGTGGAAAAGAATTTGTCGGAGTGTGATAATGAGCAAGTGTGGTTTAAAACTGTGTAATTGGGGGAGGGAAGCTGAGAGGAGATGGAATCAAAAAGGTGGTTAATTGTGTTGATGGAAGGTGTTAGAAGAAACATCCTCTCCTCACACCCAGCCGATTTATAAGAACATAAGAAATAGGAGCAGGAGTAGGCCATTCGACCCCTCAAACCTGCTCCGCCATTCAATCAGATCATGGCTGATCTTTGACCTCAATACCATTTTCCTGCACCATCCCCATATCCCTTGATGCCTTTAATATCTGGAAATCTATCGATCTCTTTTGTGAATATACTCAATGACTGAGCCTCCACAGCCCTCTGGGGTAAAGAATTCCAAAGATTCACCACCCACTGAGTATCTGCCTCTGACTGTGTTATTTTTCGAATGCCAAGGATGGGTGAGGCATTCTATCAACTAACTGTTATGTTTTCCGAATAGCTCATTGGGTAAATCCAGTGCCCGGTGTGGGGCTGACCTGCCCACACCAGGAGCTCCCTGGTTCCATCCCCACTCTGTGCAGAGTTCGCTGATTCAGGCAGAGCAGCAAAACGAATGCTTCGATCGGCCTTAGCGCTGGATAGAGGAAAATCAACCGGGGTTCCCGCCCGCTAAATAACAAATCCTCGCGCAAGGTGCATTTGAGTTGAGTTTTGTTAGTTTTATTTTGTTATGACTAGTTTGGATGAGCTGTTCCTCCCTGGAATGGCCCCCCGTGAGGGGAGACATTTACCGCATCCTGGTAAGATTAGGCTTGTCTGGCTCACCACTTTCACTGGCCTCAGGAAAACACGGCGCTGGAATCATTTAATAAATAGTCGACAGCACCTTCCGAACCCGCGACCTCCATCACCTAGAAGGACAGGGGAAGCAGGCACGTGGGAACAACAACACCTGCACGTTCCCCTCTGAGTCACACACTATCCCGACTTGGAAATATATTGGCCGTTCCTTCATCGTCGCTGGGTCAAAATCCTGGAACTTGCATTTATATAGCACCTTTCACGACCTCAGGTCACCCCCAAACTGCTTTACAACCAACGAAGTACTTTTGAAGTGTAGTCACTGTTGTAATGTAGGAAACGCGGCAGTCAATTTGTGCACAGCAAGATCCCACAAACAGCAATGAGATAAATGACCAGATAGTTTGTTTTAGTGATGTTGGTTGAGGGATAAATATTTGCCAGGACACCAGGGAGACTTCCTCAAAATAGTGCCGTGGGATCTTTTACGCCATCTGAGAGGGTTAATATCTGGCACCTCCAACAGTGCTGCACTCCCTCAGTACTGCCCCTCCGACAGTGCGGCGCTCCCTCAGTACTGACCCTCCGACAGTGCGGCCCTCCGACAGTGCGGCGCTCCCTCAGTACTGACCCTCCGACAGTGCAGCGCTCCCTTAGTACTGCCCCTCTGACAGTGCGGCGCTCCCTCAGTACTGACCCTCCAACAGTGCAGCACTCCCTCAGTACTGGCCCTCCGACAGTGCGGCCCTCCCTCAGTACTGACCCTCTGACAGTGCGGCGCTCCCTCAGTACTGACCCTCTGACAGTGCGGCCCTCCCTCAGTACTGACCCTCTGACAGTGCGGCGCTCCCTCAGTACTGACCCTCTGACAGTGCAGCCTCCCTCAGTACTGCCCCTCCAACAGTGCAGCGGTCCCTTAGTGCTGCACTGAAGTGTCAGCCTGGATTAAGGGCTCAAGTCTCTGAAGTGGGGCTTGAACCCATGAGCTTCTGACTCAGAGGCAAGATTGCAACCACTAAGCTACGGCAGATACAGCACTGCGAGAGAATCTTCACCACACGGACTGCAGCGGTTCAAGAAGGCGGCTCACCACCACCTTCTCAAGGGCAATTAGGGATGGGCAATAAATGCCGGCCTTGCCAGCGACGCCCACATTCCGAGAATGATAAGAAATGATGGGAGGGGGCTGTCAGGCCGCTCTGGATGGATGAGCTGGGATGGGTGGAATTGCCTTGCTCGCCTACATTTATCTTGCGGCCTTGTGAATGAACAAGGAACTGAGAGGGAGGAGAGACTGAGAGGAAGAGAGCGGGGTCATGCCTTGTTAAAGCTCTGTACAGTCTGAACCTGTGCCACCTATATCCTGGGTTAATAACCTCCATTCTCTGATTATGTAAACATGAGGCCCTGGTTTATACACTCCAAAGCCGGGAGAGAGGCCCTTCACTGCCTTGTCACTGAAGTACAAAGGGAAGACAATGGAATATTAGATGATGCCTGCTCCTGTGAGCTGGAACATTATAATCAGGCACTCTGACTGCTGACTGTGAGTGGTGTCTGTCTGACGTGTTTAATCACACTCGCTCCTACACTGGTAATTTTACTGCAATTAATTATTAGAATTTGAATAGCAATAGAGGGTTACACTGAGTAAGCAATCAGTGAGAATCAAAGCAGGGAGGAGCCCACTAATGAGCTGTGAGCTCTGATACAAGAAGGCGGCCTCACGTTTAACAGGGAAGGGATGGAGCTGTGCTGGAGAAATAGGGGAGGAGGGATCGTACCAAGAGTTTCCGGGCTCGCCGCTTGCTCAGCCCCCCCCCCCGATGCCCCTCACAATGTACCCGCGACCTCTGCCACCTAGAAGGACAAGGGCAGCAGGCGCATGGGAACAACACCACCTGCACGATCCCCTCCAAGTCACACACCATCCCAACTTGGAAATATATCGCCGTTCCTTCATCGTCATTGGGTCAAAATCCTGGAACTCCCTTCCTAACAGCACTGTGGGAGAACCTTCACCATACGGACTGCAGCGGTTCAAGAAGGCGGCTCACCACCACCTTCTCGAGGGCAATTAGGGATGGGTAATAAATGCCGGCCTCGCCAGCGATGACCACATCCCATGAACGAATAAAAAAAGTGGTGTCTGATCAGCACATGGTGTGGCTGGGGCAGTGCCAGTGTATTATCGACCCCCAGCTCCAGGCTGGAGGAAACTGACCGATGGGTGGCTGTTTTACCCCCCCTCCCCACCCCCTCTCCTCTTCCTCCTCCATCTCCCCTCCCCACCTGTCCCATCCCCCTCCTCTGCTCCCCTCCCCCTCCCCCTCCCCACCCACTCTCCCTTTCAAGACTGAAACGATAGATTTTTGTTGAGTATGTTATCAAGGGATATGGAGCAAAGGTGGGTAAATGGAGTTGAGGTCCAGATCAGCCATGATCTAATTGATTGGTGGAACAGGCTCAAGGGGCTGAATGGACTCCTCCTGTTCCTGTGCATCCTGATATCTTCCCTTTAGCCTTTTGAATTTATGTCCATGTGTCCAGTATAACCTCATGTCAAAACCAGGTCCCAGGAATCTGCACCCAGCCCCTGCCTGCTGATTCTGCAGACTAGGGGAAATCAATATTTGCTCAAATAATTACTTCTTAATTGGTTTCCAAAGATAACCTTGATTTTCGAATGTCTGCACCAGTCAGAGCCTCTGATTAGTTGTACAATGTCAGAGTTTATTGGTTTTAATTATTTAACAATAGCAGGATGTCTGGGGCTCAGGCACTGATCAAAGACACAGTTTCGGTTTCTTTCTCTAGACAACATTTTGCAGCATAAATGTAAAAATGTTACCTTTTAAATTTTTGGCCAATGTAGTTGGAGATAGACTGATGTCCAATTAAGAGAGGGTCGGACTCAGTTCTGATGCTCCCCATTGTTGAATAGCTGTCTAGGATCACACACAGAGTCTACTGGGACAGTGTTCTGTAGGATAACCGGTACTTGTGGAATTGAACCTCAGCTAGATTCAGGGAATCAGGAAAACAGTGAGAAAAGGGGAGAGTGGGGGGGTGACCATCTCTCTCTCTCTCCGTGCGGTGACCACCTCTCTCTCTCTCTATGTGGTGACCACCTCTCTCTCTCTCTATGTGGTGACCACCTCTCTCTCTCTATGTGGTCATGATGTGGAGATGCCGGTGATGGACTGGGGTTGACAATTGTAAACAATTTTACAACACCAAGTTATAGTCCAGCAATTTTATTTTAAATTCACAAGCTTTCGGAGACTTCCTCCTTCCTCAGGTAAATGTTTCAGGAGCTCCTTGAAGCCTACGCATTTATACATATAGAACAATACATGGTGTTTACAGACTGCCCCTGCAACTGCCCGTTGCCAAGGCAATCACCGTGTTCAGACAGAGAGGTGTCACCTGCAGAACCCCCGAATACACATTCAACAAAAAAACAAACAGGGAAAAAAAAACAGAGAAAAAAAACAGAGAGAGGCAGAAACATCCGGAAGGCAGAGAGAGCCAGCAAATGACCCATTATATTAAAAACAGATAACATTTGTTCGCTGGTGGGGTAACGTGTAGCGTGACATGAACCCAAGATCCCGGTTGAGGCCATCCTCATGGGTGCGGAACTTGGCTATCAATTTCTGCTCGACGATTTTGCGTTGTCGTGTGTCTCGAAGGCCGCCTTGGAGTACGCTTACCCGAAGGTCGGTGGATGAATGTCCATGACTGCTGAAGTGTTCCCCGACTGGGAGGGAACCCTCCTGTTTGGCGATTGTTGCGCGGTGTCCGTTCATCCGTTGTCGCAGCGTCTGCATGGTCTCGCCAATGTACCATGCTCTGGGGCATCCTTTCCTGCAACGTATGAGGTAGACAACGTTGGCCGAGTCACAGGAGTATGAACCATGCACCTGGTGGGTGGTGTCCTCTCGTGTGATGGTGGTATCTGTGTCGATGATCTGGCATGTCTTGCAGAGGTTACCGTGGCAGGGTTGTGTGGCGTCGTGGACGCTGTTCTCTTGAAAGCTAGGTAATTTGCTGCGAACAATGGTCTGTTTGAGGTTGGGTGGCTGTTTAAAGGCGAGTAGTGGAGGTGTGGGGATGGCCATAGCGAGGTGTTTGTCCTCATTGATGACATGTTGAAGGCTGCGGAGAACATGGCGTAGTTTCTCCGCTCCGGGGAAGTACTGGACGACAAAGGGTACTCTGTTGGTTGCGTCCCGTGTTAGTCTCCTGAGGAGGTCTATGCGATTTTTTGCTGTGGCCCGTCGGAACTGTCGATCGATGAGTCGAGCGTCATATCCCGTTCTTACTAGGGCGTCTTTCAGCGTCTGTAGGTGTCCATCGCGTTCCTCCTCGTCTGAGCAGACCCTGTGTATTCGCAGGGCCTGTCCATAGGGGATGGCCTCTTTGACGTGGTTAGGGTGGAAGCTGGAAAAGTGGAGCATCGTGAGGTTGTCTGTGGGCTTGCGGTAGAGTGAGGTGCTGAGGTGCCCGTCTTTGATGGAGATTCGTGTGTCCAAGAAAGAAACTGATTCTGAGGAGTAGTCCATGGTGAGCTTGATGGTGGGATGGAACTTGTTGATGTTATCGTGTAGTCTCTTTAGTGATTCCTTGCCGTGGGTCCATAGAAAGAAAATGTCGTCGATGTATCTGGTGTATAGTGTTGGTTGGAGGTCTTGTGCAGTGAAGAAGTCCTGCTCGAACTTGTGCATGAAAATGTTGGCGTATTGGGGTGCGAATTTGGTCCCCATGGCTGTTCCGTGTGTTTGGGTAAAGAACTGGTTATCGAAGGTGAAGACATTGTGATCCAGGATGAAGCGGATGAGTTGTAGGATGGCTTCCGGAGATTGGCTGTTGTTGGTGTTGAGTATTGATGCTGTCGCAGCGATGCCGTCATCGTGGGGGATACTGGTGTATAGTGCCGAGATGTCCATCGTGGTGAGAAGTGTTCCTGGTTCAACTGGTCCGTGGGTACTGAGTTTTTGTAGGAAGTCTGTAGTGTCGCGACAGAAGCTGGGGGTTCCCTGTACGATGGGTTTCAGGATGCCCTCGATGTATCCAGAGAGGTTCTCACACAGGGTTCCGTTGCCTGATACGATGGGACGTCCGGGTGTGTTGGCTTTGTGTATCTTTGGGAGGCAGTAGAAGTCTCCCACGCGGGGATTACGTGGGATGAGATTGCGTAGGATGCTTTGAAGGTCTGGATCGAAGGTCTTGATCAGTTTGTTGAGCTGGTGGGTGTGTTCTTTGGTCGGATCTGCGGGTAACCGTCTGTAGTGTTCCTGGTTGTCCAGTTGTGGTGACCACCTCTCTCTCTCTATGTGGTGACCACCTCTATATCTCTCTCTCTGTGGTGACCACCTCGGTCTCTCTCTGTGGTGACCATCTCCCTCTATCTCTCTGTAGTGACCATCCCTCTCTGTGATGCACTCCAGGAGGAAACTCGGCCAAATAGTGTAAGATTCAGCTGCCCCGTGTACTGACAGGTGGCGCCGCCATGTGGCAGTGCATCGGAGTGCAGTACTAATTCAGGAGGCCCAGAGTTATTGGAAGAGGCAGTGTCAGGGATGTGGGCCATCCTAAGAAGGGTCAGGAAGGGCAAGTCAGAGGAGAGGACATGGGGATGTTGACTGGAATTCATAACTAATAATACTGGATAAGCCCATGATTGTAATCCACTATCCCCCTCCTACCACCCCCCATAACCTTAGTCAGGCCATGAGGGACGTGAAGGGCTCCAGAACCAGGCACTTGCCCTGAGGGAGAGATGGTGAGTTGCCTGGTCACAGACCTCTAGAACAGGACAATGCTGCCAGGGAGGGAGGGCATAGCTAATCCAGAATAAAAACTACAGATTCCAGACCTAGGGAATTCAGAAATCAGTAAAATATCTTAAAAGACACAAATTTTAAAAAAATTAGCATTAACCATGGACATTAAAAAATCAATTACAAAAATGAAAGAATAAGCAGAGCTCTAACATGAGAGCGGTGAGAGGGGACGGAATCCGGACCCGGTGTAGGCTGAGCTCGGAGCCTGGCATGGGTGCAGCTCATTCACTTGATACAGGCTGAGCCCTGAGCTAATGAAACATTCATGGCGTCTGTGTGTGTTTAAGGTGTTAGTTGGTTCTTGTGTCTTTGTGCATAAATCTCAATGTGAGGGAACTCGATTACTGCACAAATACTCTCCCATCAGTGACCCTCTTACTGCCTTTGTCTCGATGCTTTTCATTCACTGCAGAGAAATTTGCATTTGCTGCAACAACACACAGCGCAGGCTGCTGTCAGTGTCTCGTCCTATCAAGTGTAAAAAGTAGATCCGCCCCCAGACTGCAGGTACCGTTGTGATATTTTGGATGGGGGAGCGGCAGTCCACGAAACCAGCACTCCAAAAACAGGCACCTCATCACAAGCTTCAGAGAGTGTCTCCCTGCCCCCACCATCACACTGCAGGATCTAGTACCATGTCCTGGGCTCAGAGAGGAAGGGGCTCGGGTGTGTCTCTGCTGAATCCCAGCTCACTCAAAGCACTGTGCACATTCTCAGCATTCACAATGAATCTGCAGCTCCGATCCGCCACATCAGTTATACAGGTCCTGCTCTGTTTTACTGGTCAGTTCATTACATTATTATACAATGAAAGATTACACAGTCTCTGGGAATTTTTTTTCATATTGGAAGCATTCAGACGGTTTCTTTAATGAATTGCCTCTCTACCACGCCCCTTGGAGTCTGTGTCACAGCTGCCGGTCTGTTCCATGGTCTTGCTCCCATTCACAGTCCCACCCACTGCACAACTGCAGCTGAGAGCTCGTCCCCTTTTCCTCCAACTCTCTTCCATGCAAATGAAAATAACTTTGCATTTCTATAGCGCTTTTCACGGCCTCAGGATGTCCCAAAGCGCTTTACATTACAGCCAATGAAGTAGTTTTGAAGTGCAGTCACTGTTGTAATGTAGGAAACGTGGCAGCCAATTTGTGCACAGCAAGATCCCACAAACAACAATGTGATAATGACCAGATAATCTGTTTTAGTGATGTTGGTTGAGGGATAAATACTGGGCAAGACACTCGGGAGAACTCCCCTGCTCTTCTTCGAAATAGTGCCGGGGATCTTTTACGTCCACTTGAGAGGGCAGACAGGGCCTCGGTTTAACGCCTCATCTGAAAGACGTACTGAGGATCATCGATCAGCCCTCAGGAATGTTCTTGGCTTCCAGATTTTCCTATAGAAAGTCGATCTGCTGGAGATTGGAGACACCTCCTTCAATCATCCCTCCCCAAGTTCATGCCGTTTGACCTCAGTGAAGCTGGAGTCGGCCGAGCCTGGTTATAAACGTCCCTGGAATTGTTGTTTTTCTCTGCCTGTCCGAGACATTGGCCCTGAAATTCCTGGAGGAGGGTGGGGAGCAGAGCACAACTTTCACCCTTCACTGACAATGTCCTGCAGCCTGCGGGTACTTTAAATATTTTGGGTGGGTTCTGCCTGACCTGAGAGGGAGGAATTTTACTGCAAGAGTTCCCCCTCCACCTTCTTCCCCCGCCCTCACAGCCTGAGAAATGCCAAATGTTGGAGCTTCTTCACTTGGATTATAATCCACCTGCCCATGGGCACCCCCCAAAAGTGCCGCGATTTCTGACAGGATCAAAATGGGGTGAAACCCTGCCGCACCCGAGCTCCAGACCGATTTCAACACCCCCCCCCACAACGATTGCTGCTGCGTCTTAGAACCCCCTCCCCAGAAACCCATCAAATCCCCCCCCCCGAGAAACCCATCAAATCCCCACTCCCCAGAAACCCATCAAAACCCATCAAATCCCCCCCCCGAGAAACCCATGAAATCCCCCTCCCCAGAAACCCATCAAATCCCCCTCCCCAGAAACCCACCAAATCCCCCTCCCCAGAAATCCACCAAATCCGCCCTCCCCAGAAATCCACCAAATCCCCCCTCCCCACAAACCCATCAAATCCTCCTCCCCAGAAACCCACCAAATCCCCCCCCAGAAACCCATCAAATCCCCCTCCCCAGAAACCCACCAAATCCCCCTCCCCAGAAACCCACCAAATCCTCCTCCCCAGAAACCCACCAAATCCCCTCCCAGAAACCCACCAAATCCCCCCCCAGAAACCCATCAAATCCCCCTCCCCAGAAACCCAGCAAATCCTCCCCCAGAAACCCACCAAATCCCCCCCCAGAAACCCATCAAATCCCCCCCAGAAACCCATCAAATTCGCCTCCCCCAGAAACCCACCAAATTCCCCTCCCCAGAAACCCACCAAATGCCCCTCCCCAGAAACCCACCAAATCCCCCCCCCAGAAACCCATCAAATCCACCCCAGAAACCCACCAAATTCCTCCCCCCCCAGAAACCCACCAAGTCCCCCTCCCCAGAAACCCACCAAATCCCCCCCCGCAGAAACCCAACAAACTCCCCCCCCCAGAAACCCACCAAATCCCCCCCCAGAAACCCACCAAATCCCCCCCCAGAAACCCACCAAATCCCCCCCCCAAGAAACCCATCAAATCCCCCTCCCCAGAAACCCACCAAATCCCCCTCCCCAGAAACCCATCACCCCCTCAAGCAAGACAGGTGTTGAGCTCTGCTATGAGCTGTAGGTGGGGGAGGGGGGGTCATGGAGGAGGGGATGTGAATGTGTGAGTAGCTGCCGGCTGCTCCATGCCTGTCAGAATGTGAACCGCCACTGGCTGGGGGTAAATTCCAGCCAGATGTTCTCTGTTATGTTTGATGTCATGTGGTGAGAGGGAGAGGGGCAAGAGGAGGGGAGGAGAGAGGGAGGGAGTGCAGGGGGAGGGGTTGCAGGAGGAGGGCTGCAGGGGCAGGGGGAGAGAGTGCACGGGGAAGGGGAAGGGAAGGTGAGGGGGTGCAGGGGAATGGGATGGCGTGGGTGCAGGGGGAGTGGGTCCAGGGGGAGTGGGTCCAGGGGGAGGGGGACCAGGGGAGGGGGTCCAGAGTAACAAAAACAGACATTGATGCTGTCAGAGACACAGCCTGAGGAGTAAATGAAGCAGAGACTGGGTCTGGAGTAAAGGTTTATTTGGCCCCAGCACAGCGTGAAACTAAGGTCCCCATTTCCATCATCCTTATCTTCAATTCATAACTCGGGTAACCGTCTTCACCAGTACAGTGAACTCTTGTAATAATTGGGAATCATAGTATGTTATAGCACAGAAGGAGGCCATTCAGCCCATCGTACCTGTGATGGCTCTTTGAAAATTTATCCAATTAGTCCCATTCCCCCGCTCTTTCCCCACAGCCCTGCAAATTCTTCCTTTTCAAGTATTTATCCAATTCCCTTTTGAAAGTTATTATTGAATCTGCTTCCACCACCCTTTCAGGCAGCACATTCCAGATCATAACAACTCACTGCGTAAAAAACATTTCTCCTCATCTCCCCTCTGGTTCTTTTGCCAATTACATTAATTCTGTGTCCTCTGGTTACTGACCCTCCTGCCACTGGGAACAGTTTCTCCTTATTCAAACTATAAAACCCTTCATGATTTTGAACACCTCTATCAAATCTCCCCTTAACCTTCTCTGCTCCAAGGAGAACAATCCCAGATTCTCCAGTCTCTCCACATAACTGAAGTCCCTCATCCCTGGTACCATTCTGGTAAATCTCTGCACCCTCTCCTACGCCTTGATATCCTTCCTAAAGTGTAGTGCCCAAAATTGAACACAATACTCCAGCTGAGGCACAGATTTTTAAAGGTTTAGCATAACTTCCTTGATTTTATACTCTATGCCTCTGTTTATAAAGCCAAGGATCCCATATGCTTTTTAACAGCCCTATCAACTTGTCCTGCCACCTTCAAAGATTTGTGTACACACATCCCCAGGTCTCTCTGTTCCTGCTGGGTTCAGTAGCCTTAATGCCGTGTTAACAGCGATGATGCGACCAGCGCCATTCTGAAAGGGGCCAAGCACCAGGTGTCCAAAGTGCCCGCCTGTTTCAAGTAAGAGGCCCCTTTTAATATGGATATCGGGGTCCTATGACATAGATAAGACCCCAATTGCCATTTTAGGTCGGAAGTGATCTGAACTGAAGTCCCTCCTCCCAGGAGACTCCGACCAGTGGCAGCCATTACCCAAGTACCCAATATGCCACTGTGGTGTGTCAGTCGCCTGCCTGTTATTCAACTGTGGGGGGCAGCAGCTCCCCAGCATTTCATTAACTTCTCTCCGTGTGATCTCACCTTTCATTTTCTACCCAGAGATGGAAGCAGGAAACAGACGGAAGTTCTGAGCTCACAGGTGAGTTACACTGTGGCCCCTGTTATTATTGACACTCTTGTCAGGAAGCTCATTATCGACACTCTTGTCAGGAAGCTCATTATCGACACAGGCTGAGGCTGTTGACTTGCTGTCATCGTTCAACTCGATTTATTGACAATATTTTTCCCCAATTTTTTGAGAGGGGAAAGAAACCCTTGCTGATTGATGGCCCCTAAATGTGCAAAGTTCATACCTGGGGGCTTTCCCACAGAGCCTCAGTGCAGCCGTATGCTGTGTGAAGGAGAGGGATATGGGGCTGCAGCAGGAATGCACCGCCCTGGATTAATCCCAGCACAGGCGCTCTGCTGACGGCTCAGTGTACTTTGCCTTGCCAGACAAGCCAGGACCCAGGTTTTATCCCTGGTCTGTGCCGAGTTGGCCGATCTTGGCCATGACAGCAGCGGTGACCCCCCACCTCCTCCGCCCCGCCTCCACCGCCAGATGGTCTGTAGTTCAGTTGAGGATGGGGTCAAGTTTGGCTCTACCACCTTCTATGGTTGATTAGCCCTGGTCTAGGTACAGATTAAAATCATCCTGCTCCTGATTGAGATTGAGTAGAATGGGCCTATATTCTCTGGAGTGTAGAAGAATGAGAGGTGATCTCATTGAAACATATAAAATTCTTAGAGGGCTTAACAGGGTAGATGCTGAGAGGCTGTTTCCCCTGGCTGGACAGCCTAGAACTAGGGGTCATAGTCTCAGGATAAGGGGTCGGCCATTTAGGACCAAGATGAGGAAAAATTTCTTCTCTCAGAGGGTTGTGAATCTTTGGAATTGTCTACCCCAGAGGCCAGTGGATGCTCAGTCGTTGAGTTTATTCAAGATTGAGATCGATAGATTTTTGGACACTAAGGGAATCAAGGGATATGGGGATAGGGCAGGAAAGTGGAGTTGAGGTCGATGATCGACCATGATCTGATTGAATGGCGGAGCAGGCTCGAGGGGCTGTATGGCCAAATGCTGCTCCTATTTCTTATGTTCTTAAATGGGATAGAGAGAGAGATGGGTACATTTCCGTATTCAGTGCCTAACATGGGGCTTTGTGAGCTGGGAGCGAGTGTTGGGATTACAGGCTCGCTCTCGGAATGATTCACCCCATGAAAATTGGGAGGGAAATGAACTGAATTGGCGATACGTAGACCAGGCACCAGGAGCACTGAAATACCGAAGGAGAGGATGGACTTTGAGTGAGGAGAGATGGTTCAAAAACTGAGGGTGGGGGGAAATAACAGCAGCAAAAATCAAAGCTGGAAGCAGCAGCATTTAGCCGGAGATTTGATCAGTAATATTTGACTTGTGATTGCCTTCATTGGGTGCGATGTACCCACGAGGCGTTAGGACCCCGTGGACCCGTGCAATAGCAGGGGTCTGGGGCCGGGTCAGGGGAGGGGAGCCGGCCCTGTCCATGTAGTGAATTACCGAGCACAATTGGGGGCTGCCCATTGGTCGGCTCCTCGCATTGCAGCTACAGCTTCGGAGCTCCATAGGCCGCGACTTCATGACGTTGTGTTGGAATATTGGAGTATGCCAGAATCAGTTCACTGTCAGTCTGGTTCCCTTATTCAAGGAAGGACTTACTTACTTGCATTGGAGGCAGTTCAGAGAAGGTTCACTGGGTTGATTCTGGGTATGGAAGGGTTGTCTTATGAGGAAAGATTGAACAGGTTGGGTCTGTACTCATTGGAGTTTAGAAGAATGAGAGGAGATCTTATTGAAACATACAAGATTCTGAGGGGACTCGATAGGGTAGATGCTGAGAGGATGTTACCCCTCATGAGGGAATCTAAAACTAGGGGCCATAGTCTCAGAATAAGGGGTCGCCCGTTTAAGACGGAAATGAGGAGGAATGTCTTCTCCCAGACGGTGGTGAATCTTTGGAATTCTTTACCCCAAAAAGCTGTGGAGGCTGAGTCATTGAATACATTCAAGGCTGAGTTAGACAAATTTTTGATCAGCAAGGGAGTCAAAGTTTATGGGGAAAGGGCGGGAAAGTGGAGTTGAGGTAAAAATCAGATCAGCCATGATCTCATTAAATGGCGGAGCAGGCTCGAGGGGCCGAATGGTCTCCTCCTGCTCCTATCTCTTATGGTCTTATGGTCTTATAGTTTACAGGGGGTCCAAGGGCTGGGTCTGGGGTCCGGGTCCCGGGGGCTGGGTCCGGGTCCCGGGGGCTAGGTCCGGGGTCCAGATCCTGGGTCTGGGGGCTCGGTCTGGGAGCCGGGGGCTGGGTCCAGGGTCCCGGGGGCTGGATCTGGGGGCTCGATCCGGGTCCCGGGGGCTGGGTCTGGGGCTGGGGCTGGGTCTGGGGTCTGTGTCCCGGGAGCTGGGTCTGGGGGCTGGGTCTGGGTCCCAGGGGCTGGGTCCGGGGTCTGGGTCCCGGGGGCTGGGGCTGGGTCCCGGGGTCTGGGTCCGGGATCCAGGTCCTGGGTCTGGGGGCTCGGTCCAGGGTCCGGGTCCCGGGGGCTGGGGCTGGGTCCAGGGTCTGAGTCCGGGATCCAGGTCCTGGGTCTGGGGGCTCGGTCCAGGGTCCGGGTCCCGGGGGCTGGGGCTGGGGCCAGGGTTTGAGTCCCGGGGGCTGGGTCTGGGGGCTGGGTCTGGGTCCCGGGGTCTGGGTCCGGGATCCAGGTCCTGGGTCTGGGGGCTGGGTCTGGGTCCAGGGGCTGGGTCTGGGGACTGGGTCTGGGTCCCGGGGTCTGGGTCCGGGATCCAGGTCCTGGGTCTGGGGGCTGGGTCTGGGTCCCGGGGTCTGGGTCCGGGATCCAGGTCCTGGGTCTGGGGGTTGGGTCTGGGTCCCGGGGTCTGGGTCCAGGGTCCAGGTCCTGGGTCTGGGGGCTCGGTCTGGGTCCCAGGGGCTGGGGCCAGGGGCCTGGCTCCCCACGCACCGTATCCTGGCTCTGAGCAGCTCCACTGAGGGCAACGCAGCCGCTTCCAGTTCTGTAATAGTTTAAATAACGGATACATTGTATAGAAAAAGCTACTGTCACCACGGCAACAGAGGCGGAGTCAGTTTCATTCATTCCTTTCTCTTTTAGCAATTGTAACAGCAGCACCCCCCAAATCCACGACCTCCACCACCTGGAAGGGCAGCAGGTGCCAGGGAACGCCATCACTTCCAAGTTTCCCTCGCAGTCACACACCATCCTGACTTGGAAATAAATCACGGCTCCTTCATCATCACTGGGTCAAAATCCTGGAACTCCCCACCTCAGAGTATCCTCACCACACGGACTGCAGCGGTTCAAGTAACCACCACCTTCTCGAGGGCATCTGGGGATGGGCAATAAATGCCAGTCTTGCCAGGGATGCCCACATCCCCAGAATGAGTAGTATTTAGTATTATTGTCTAGTAAAATGTAGGGGCCTCAAAACAGAACCATAGCATGGGCCCCCACCCACACCCCCCACACAAGGCAAACGCTGTCTTTTTGTACCTGTGCCGTTAACATTCTACCAGCTATTTAACTCTCTCTCAATTGCCTTTTCCCTGCACACAAGTTGCACAAATTCCTCCATAAGAAGGTGAACTTATTCACCGTAAGTCAGTCCCACCCTGCAGCACAGACTCACTCTGCATGTTCATTAACCCGTAGACCCAGGAACCCCAGTGCTTAAGCCTACTTACAGTGCCTTGGTTTGTGTGCCCCCACCCCCTGTAAGTCTGCCTGTACCACAGACCATTCCTCGGCCAGGGAAGTGGACAGGCAGCCTGTCCCTGGGTGCCTGCTGGCGCCGGCCTCCCACGGAAGGAGGTGCCTTGCAAGCCAGTCCTCCCTCCTTGTGTTGAGGGTGGAGGGCATTCCCTGCCTATGTGGTATCTCCTGCAGCTGAGAACAAGAGCACACTTGGGTCAGGGGGAGGGAATCAGGGGAGTGCAAAACCGCTCTCTGGTCCGATGAGCTGATACACCAGCACCGGGAAAAAAAATATCGGCAACAAATCAGCACCCAGGAAACAGCAAGGGGTTGAAGTTGGCCTGTGCAATATCAGTCACACACCAGAGGAGTGCAGGTTAAGAGGGAAGCCTGGATGGGCACTTACAGCAGGGTTTGTGATGTCCATGAGCGGTTGAATTAATTATTCCCTTTCCACACTGTGTCACAGTCTCTCTCTCTCTGTGGCGCTGAGTGTCTGTGATCGACTCAATGTTCTGATTCCCAGCTCCTGTGAAAATCTGTTTGAACAGAAGCCAGAACGGGTTGTACACAAAGGCCTTCTTAATCACCACGGCAACGCATTAAGCAAGACTGATTAATTTAAAGCCACATATAATTAGGCTTGGCAGCATTTTAGTCATTTTTTCCCCACAGAGAAAAGAAGTAACAATTTCTAATATTAATATTCAATTTACAAACAGACACCAATCTATTATCACAATTCTACATTTAATGATATTTAACCCTCATAAGTACTTAATCTGCCTTAATGGCTGGTGCAGAACACACAGACACAAATAACATTCCAAAATGTTCCAAAGAGCTTTACAGCCAATGAAGTACTTTTGAAGTGTCGTCACAATGCAGAGAAACATCTCCTGCTTCCTGTACCTTTGTCATAAGGGGTACTGTCCAGCAGTTAGTAGTTACACATGGAGGTATATGTGACATCTTAGGGCAGAGTTCAATGGTTTAATAAAAGTGTTCTTTAGACGTTACCAGTGGTTTAGTGTGGAATTCACCCGTGTAAAGTAAGTTTGTTAAATTATCTGATAATGTCTGCAGCAGTGACAGGGGTGCACATAGTCCCTGGGCTACAGAGGGGAACGATCAGCCATCTATGCAGCAACCTCTACACGATTGGGCTGAGCTGTGATGCGTCTAACAATCGAATAGTGTATCACAGTCACTATCAAAGCTTAAAAAAGGAAGAATGGGCACTTGGCAAAACACTGATGGGAGCTCAGCACTGGATCTTTACCCACTGTTTCCAAATGCAAATCCTCTATGTCCCACTACTCCCAGCGCGTATCCTCTATATCCCACTGTTCCGTGTCGATCCTCTATATCCCACTGTTCCCCAGTCTCTATCCTCTATATCCCACTGTTCCCAGTGTCTATCCTCTATATCCCACTGTTCCCAGTGTCTATCCTCTATATCCCACTGTTCCCCAGTCTCTATCCTCTATATCCCACTGTTCCCAGTGTCTATCCTCTATATCCCACTGTTCCCAGCGTCTATCCTCTATATCCCACTGTTCCCAGTCTCTATCCTCTATATCCCACTGTTCCCAGTCTCTATCCTCTATATCCCACTGTTCCCAGTCTCTATCCTCTATATCCCACTGTTCCCAGTGTCTATCCTCTATATCCCACTGTTCCCAGTGTCTATCCTCTATATCCCACTGTTCCCAGTGTCTATCCTCTATATCCCACTGTTCCCCAGTCTCTATCCTCTATATCCCACTGTTCCCAGTGTCTATCCTCTATATCCCACTGTTCCCAGTGTCTATCCTCTATATCCCACTGTTCCCAGTGTCTATCCTCTATATCCCACTGTTCCCCAGTCTCTATCCTCTATATCCCACTGTTCCCAGTGTCTATCCTCTATATCCCACTGTTCCCAGCGTCTATCCTCTATATCCCACTGTTCCCAGTCTCTATCCTCTATATCCCACTGTTCCCAGTCTCTATCCTCTATATCCCACTGTTCCCAGTCTCTATCCTCTATATCCCACTGTTCCCAGTGTCTATCCTCTATATCCCACTGTTCCCAGTGTCTATCCTCTATATCCCACTGTTCCCAGTGTCTATCCTCTATATCCCACTGTTCCCCAGTCTCTATCCTCTATATCCCACTGTTCCCAGTGTCTATCCTCTATATCCCACTGTTCCCAGCGTCTATCCTCTATATCCCACTGTTCCCAGTCTCTATCCTCTATATCCCACTGTTCCCAGTCTCTATCCTCTATATCCCACTGTTCCCAGTCTCTATCCTCTATATCCCACTGTTCCCAGTCTCTATCCTCTATATCCCACAGTCCCCAGTGTCGATCCTCTATATCCCACTGTTCCCAGTCTCTATCCTCTATATCCCACTGTTCCCAGTGTATATTCTCTATATCCCACTGTCCCCACTGTCAATCCTCTATATCTCACTGTCCCCAGTGTCGATCCTCTATATCCCACTGTTCCCAGTGTCGATCCTCTATATCCCACTGTTCCCAGTGTCTATCCTCTATATCCCACTGTTCCCAGTGTCTATCCTCTATATCCCACTGTTCCCAGCGTCTATCCTCTATATCCCACTGTTCCCAGTGTCTATCCTCTATATCCCACTGTTCCCAGTGTCTATCCCCTATATCCCACTGTTCCCAGCGTCTATCCTCTATATCCCACTGTTCCCAGCGTCTATCCTCTATATCCCACTGTTCCCAGCGTCTATCCTCTATATCCCACTGTTCCCAGTGTCTATCCTCTATATCCCACTGTTCCCAGTGTCTATCCTCTATATCCCACTGTTCCCAGTGTCTATCCTCTATATCCTACTGTTCCCAGTGTCTATCCTCTATATCTCACTGTTCCCAGTCTCTATCCTCTATATCCCACTGTTCCCAGTGTCTATCCTCTATATCCCACTGTTCCCAGTGTCTATCCTCTATATCCCACTGTTCCCAGTGTCGATCCTCTATATCCCACTGTTCCCAGTCTCTATCCTCTATATCCCACTGTTCCCAGTGTCTATCCTCTATATCCTACTGTTCCCAGTGTCGATCCTCTATATCCCACTGTTCCCAGTGTCTATCCTCTATATCCCACTGTTCCCAGTGTCTATCCTCTATATCCCACTGTTCCCAGTGTCTATCCTCTATATCCCACTGTTCCCAGTGTCGATCCTCTATATCCCACTGTCCCCAGTGTCGATGCTCTATATCCTACTGTTCCCAGTGTCTATCCTCTATATCCCACTGTCCCCAGTGTCGATGCTCTATATCCTACTGTTCCCAGTGTCTATCCTCTATATCCCACTGTCCCCAGTGTCGATGCTCTATATCCTACTGTTCCCAGTGTCTATCCTCTATATCCCACTGTTCCCAGTGTCTATCCTCTATATCCCACTGTTCCCAGTGTCTATCCTCTATATCCCACAGTCCCCAGTGTCTATCCTCTATATCCTACTGTTCCCAGTGTCTATCCTCTATATCCCACTGTTCCCAGTGTCTATCCTCTATATCCCACAGTCCCCAGTGTCTATCCTCTATATCCCACTGTTCCCTTTATCTAAGCCAGTAAGTAGATGGTTGCCTAGCTACGCACCGTATGTTGCTGTAAATTGGTGAGGACGTATGTCATCCATTATTGATCAGTGTAATTAAATACCAGAAATAAGCAGTTAATCCGGGGAATGTCAATCAGCCAAATGGGATTTGAAATGCAGGCGAGGCCATAAATCTGGCGACATCCAGGAATCCTCTCTCTTTCTGTGTTCTTTTTATATATTGTTTTATTTTCTACTGTGCCCCCACCCCCCAGTGAATTTTCTGGGATGTTAGTGATGGAAAATGGAACAGGTACAGCACGGGTTAGATACAGTGTTAAGCTCCCTCTACACTGTCCCATCAAACATCCTTATACTGAGGCTGGGATATAATAATTGTAAACAATTTTACAACACCAAGTTATAGTCCAGCAATTTTATTTTAAATTCACAAGCTTTCGGAGATTTTCTCCTTCCTCAGGCAAATGTTTCAAGATCTCCTTGAAGCCTACGCATTTATACATATTGAACAATAATACATGGTGTTTACAGACTGCCCCTGCAACTGCCCGTTGCCAAGGCAATCACCGTGTTCAGACAGAGAGGTGTTACCTGCAGAACCTCCGAATACACATTCAACAAAAAAACAAACAGGGAAAAAAAACAGAGAAAAAAAAAACAGAGAGAGGCAGAAACATCCGGAAGGCAGAGAGAGCCAGCAAATGACCCATTATATTAAAAACAGATAACATTTGTGGGATATAATAGAGTGTTATAACTAAGAGTCTTATACTGAGGCTGGGATGTAAGTAGACTGGAGCCAGGAGATTCCCTGGGAGACTGAACTCTGGTTCCTGCTGTTATCCACACATGATACATGGCCCTGGTGGGAACCTAACTTTAAAACTTAGACAAAACATTGAAAGTCAATCCATTGTATGAGGAAATTCTGGGCTGCCGGAGTCTCGCCGGGGCCAGAGGAGTGGGGAGTCATTTTATTCCGTTTCAGCCGGGGTCAGTTTATAAATCACAGGGATTGCTGGGTGCTTGTTACCTTCGTGAACCTGTCACCCCCACGTGATGTATAGAGACATCGGCAGAAAGAAACGAGTTAATTAGACTGTACCGTGACTCACAGGCCCGGCTCTGTGTCAGGCTCTTGACCTGCGACAGATTGATTGCTGCCATCTGGTTTTCCTATGAGCAAAGCAGCTGGGAACGCAGCAGCGAGTGTGCAGGGCCTCCCAGCACCAATTAACCAATGGCTCGGCTAGCTCTATCAACAGGCTTCAAAAGACAGTTAACTGGCAGAGCAGCTAGTTGGAATCGAGGGTCCCTGTTTCATATGGCGGGGGTCTCTGACACATTGACCAGGCAATGCTGCCAATAAGCCATCACCACCACCCCTTTACTCCCTGGCTTGTCCTAATTTAGCTAATTCTGAATGCACCAATACTTGGTTGAGAGGACCTACATGTGACCTTCTCTCGGGCCCATCTCCACTCTGTAACTGGGCCGCAGCCAGCTCTAGGCTCAGCTTGACAGATCTTCCCCCTCCCCCAGCCCCTGACAGACCTGGGATGCCAGGCGGGGCCTGCAACTTGCTGCTCCCATGCCAGAAGTGGAGCTTTTGCCTTTGAGGGGTCTGTACTGTTTTTGTATTCTACCAAAAACTTCTTTGCATACTTCCCACTGTTTGTCTGTAGGTTTACCCATTAAAAGTCCCACACCAACATGCTTGAAGCTTAACAGCCCCCTGAAGTGGCCTTGCAAGCCATTCAGTTGTACAATCATCTTTCCAGGGCAACTAGGGATGGGCAACAAATGCCAGCCTTGCCAGTGATGCCCACATCCCAAGAATGATTTTTTAAAAAACTCCTCTTTCTGCCATCCCAAGGGTTCTGAGTGAAATTAGATTTTATGTTTAAACTGGATACCCGGTTGATAAAATGAATAAAGGTTGGTGCAATGCTGCTGTTCCGCCACTAGATGTCACAATTGTACATGGTAAAGGCCGCCTCCGGCCCTGTATACCGAGTGTGCTGGAGACACCTAGGGCCAGATCACAATTACTGCAACATGTTTTGCTCCACTTCAATTCCTTTAGTACAATTTTGGACTCCTGCAAATTCCTGGAAGTTGACCAAGTAAATCTGAATGGCCTCCTAGCTTCAGAATCCTGCTTCAGACAGTGCTGAATACATTAACCGTACCATGGGATCGGGGGCAGGTATGAGGCTCCTGTTTGAGTCCTCAGACTGTGTTTTTCAGACATATACACACATATAAATAGACATACACACATATGCACAGTCATCCATATATACCAACATACATGCCTCATATACACAGATGCACACAAGCAGACACATGCATTCGTAGCAGTACGGCTGATTTTGTGATGTGGCATTAAAGAGAAGAACAGAGCCTCCAAAATCCTAATATTAATTTTGTGATACTTTGATATTCTCATAGTTTACTGTTAGGGTTAAACTCCACCCGACCTCTTCCCTCTGATCTATGAGTAAGCTAGGGCATGTACACACAGACAGACACACATACACACACGCAGATACACACAGACACACACACATACAGACACACACACACAGATACACAGACACACACACACACAGATAGACACACACACATAGATACACAGACACAAACACACAAATACACACAGACAGACACACACACACACACAGATAGACACACAGACATACACACATATACACACAGACACACACACACAGACACACACACATACACACAGACAGACACACATACACACACACATACATACAGACACACACACACAGATAGACACACACACATAGATACACAGACACAAACACACAAATACACACAGACAGACACACACACACAGATAGACACACAGACACACACACATATACACACAGACACACACACACAGACACACACACATACACACAGACAGACACACATACACACACACATACATACAGACACACACACACAGACATTGGTCATCCCTTGTTCTCACACTGACCAGGTGGGAGGAGTGTAATTCAATCCACATTCCTGTGATTCCCCACAGAATCCCATGAAGACCTTTCACCCCACATGCATCAGTCTAAAGGAATTTCCAACGTATTAGGAAGAGCATTTGAGATAATTGAAAGCCTTTTGACGCAGGCTAAAATTTTATTGCCTGCATACAGATGCGGGGGAGCCTTAGGGGCAAGTCTGCAGAGTTAAAGAGAGAGTGAGATGTGCTCGGCCCACAACTATCCTTTGAAGTAATGGTGGACACTTCAGATCAAGACAGGTCATTCAGAGTAAAAGCTCCTGAGAGTCTATCTCACCTGAACCCAGGGCTTCCACGTCACTCATACAAGCATATCCTCTGTTTAAGGTGGGGGCAAGTTACCCTCGGGTCAGTGCTTAGCCCCGTTTCTGTCGTGTTGGTCACGTTCAGTTTGAAATAGCTATTTGTTTTGTAAACATTCCCGTTTATTCTGTGGGTATTACAGGCTGTCTGAGGTACCAATGATGAAACCGTTCCCTGCAGGTGTCACCAATGGTATTTTGTTCTCAGGTGTGGACAGTGCATTTATTCAATTAAAAAAAAATTCATTCTCTAGATGTGGGCGTCGCTGGCAAGGCCGGCATGTATTGCCTAACTGTAGTTGCCCTGAGAAGGTGGTTACGGGCTGCCTTCTTGAACCGTTGCATTCTGCGTGGTCTAGCAGTTTGATACAACGGAACGGTTTGCGAGGCCACTTCAGATGGCAGTTAAGAGTCAACCATGTTGGTGTGGGACTGGAGTCACTTATAGGCCCAGACCGGGTAAGGACGGCAGGTTTCCTTCCCTAAAGGATATTAGTGAACAAGTTGGGTTTTTACGTTTCATGGTCACTTTCATCGAAACCAGCAGTGCGGAAGGTTCAATGCGGGCGTACAGTGGGGGGGGGGGGGGTGTACAGTGCGGGGGTACGGTGCGGGGGGATATGGTGGGGTGGGGTAATTGTGTGGGGGGATAAAGTGCTGGGGGATATGGCGGGGGGGGTACGGTGCAGGGGGTACAGTGGGGGATACAGTGCGGGGGGGGTACGGTGCAGGGGGTACAGTGGGGGATACAGTGCGGGGGGGGATACGGTTGGGGGGTAAGTGGTGGGGGGTGTAGTGCGGGGAGTACGTGCATGGGGTAAGGTGCGGGGGAATCGTGGGGGGGTACGGTAGGGGGGTGTATATAGAAGCATCTTCACTTACAGCACCTGTGAGGTGACCTTGTCCTGCTCAAATCCTGCATCTTTCTATAGTCTCTCCTTGCAGAAATGCCTGGTTGGGGATTAACAATTACTTTACTTGCAGTAATCTCCTTACATAGTCTCATGTTACATCACCACATTCACTACGGTCTGTAGGCTTTCCAGACCACAACAAACTTCTAAGGTGGGTGTTGCTCACTGCAGTATCTGGGAGATTAATCTTTAATTCCTGGAGACTCCAGGACAATCCTGGAGAGTTGGCAACCCTACGTCAGGAGGGAAGAATTTCCAGGAATTCTCTACATGGGAAATGGCAGACACAAGCTCATTCTGTCCTTCCCCCTCCCCCTCTCTCTGCTTGCTGATTGTGCCAATTCATCTCCTGCCCTGGCCGTGGATAGTCTGGCAGCCGTTCCTACTGCGCCAGGGTCACTGCAGCTGAGAGTCTAAGTGACTCCATTTTGCAGCTCCCCTGCGCGCACACACTCTGCTCATCCTGACCAGCCAGCTTGCCTGGACTTAAAACAGTGGCAAAAGGTCCTTCTTCCATAATTCTCGGTAATTTAAAGGCTGGGATTGAATTCTGGCATTAATAACTTCAGTGCCTGTTCTCTGGGCTGTGAGAGCTCGGCGTGCTGTAATAATACTCCAAATGGAATTGAAGCCTGGAGGCAAGGCAGTGAATCTTCGAGCCCAGAACTAATGGCTGCTTATTACCATGGGGATGTGAGAGGCAGCAGCTGTTTAATCATGTATGACCATGTGACAGAGCTCTGTGTCGTCCATGTGCCTCAGCAGCTCCGAGGAAAACATCAGCCTTTTACACGTCACAGGTGTAACCAGCTGCTTTACCCTAATTTTTAATTAGGTTGCTTTAGTTAAAACCTGATAAACACATAACCAGTGGCTTTCCTTATGGTCTTGTGGGCAAAAGCTGCACCCAGGGTAGCACTAAGACTTATGTACTTGTAGGTCCCAGGTTCAATTCCCAGGGCAGCATTTAGACCACTAAAACTGAGAGAAATCAGCCAGGGTTTCTGCTCCTGATCACTATATAATGACCCATGCTCCAAACTAGGCATGTATGGATATTGGGTAAGGATAAGATTGGAGTGATGCCCCTGTGGTGGAATAGCCCACAGGCACTTACTGTCTAGACTCACATGTAAGGGTTGATTCTGTGATCCGGTGCTGGCAGCAGGGAGCTGTGCTGCAAGAAGCATCAGTCAGAGATGTGCTTGCTGACCTACATTGGCTCTCGGTCCAGCAACACGCTTGAATTTTAAAATTCTCATCATTGTGTTCAAATCCCTCCCTATCTCTGTAACCTCCTCCAGCCTTACAACCCTCCGAGATCTCTGCGTTCCTCCAACTCTGGCCTCTTGAACACCCCCAACTTCCTTTGACCCTTCATTGGCGGCCGTGCCTTCGTGTCTTGGCCCTATGCTCTGGAATTCCCTCACTAAACCTCTCTACCTCTCTCTTCTCCTTTAAGTGGCTCCTTAAAACCTAACTCTTTGACCAAGCTTTTTTTGGTCACCTGTCCTAATATCTCTTTATGTGGCTTGGTGTCAAATTTTGATGATAATCGCTCCTGTGAACGCCTTGGGACATTCTACTACATTAAAGGCGCTGTATAAATGCTTGTTGTTGTTGTTGTTTTGAGCATGGCTCCCCACTGGAGGTGAGGGGTCAAGGAATTACCCCCTGAGTGAGGTACAGGACAGTTGTTGGCTCCCATGGGACTGTCCCATAGCAAGAGTCATCACCTTCAAGAGAGAAAGGAGGAAAATTGCATAACTCACTTGCTAAGAAATGCTGTGGTGTATTATCCCTCCTCGAACTCTCTGCAGCCTTTGACACAGTTGACCACACCAATCTTCCTCCAACGCCTTTAGTCCATTGCCCCGCTCAGTGGGACTGCTCTTACCTATCCATTCATAACCAGAGCATCTCCAGCAATGGGTTCTCTTCCCAACCTCTGCATCGTTACCTCTGGAGTCCTCCTTGGCCCCCTCCTCTTCCTCATCTTCATGCTGCCCCTTGATAATATCATCCATAGACATGGGGTCAGCTTTCATATGTACACTGACGACACCCAGCTCCACCTCCCCATCACCCCTCAACCCTTCCACTGCTTCTGTGCTGTCGGACTGCTTGTCTGACATCCAGTCTTGGATGGGGGTGGACTGGCTCCCCCAAAAGGTTGTGGAATTCTTCAGGGTTCTCATGGAAAAAGAGGGGCTGTGGATAATACAGCATTATGGAACCATTCACGGGGAACTCAGGAAATCTCCCCATTTCCCATATTGCCAGTCCGCCCCTGATCTTGGGTGAGCTGCAATTTCCTCCAGCTCAATATCGTGAGGACCAAAGCTATCATCTTCAGTCGCCGCCCATACCCTCGTCACTGATTCTATCCCCCTCCCGGTTCATTGTCAGGCTGAACCAGACTGTTCGCAGCCGTAACCCTGAGCTGAGCTTCTGACCCGATCTCTTCTCCATCACAAAGACTGCCTACTTCCACTTCTGTAACATCACTTACCTCTGTCCCTACCTCAGCACATCTGCTGAAACCATCATCTGTGCCTTTGATCAATTCCAGACTTGACTATTCTGATGCTGTACCGGTTCTGATGAAATTCCCAACCCTGGTGTTTGACAGCACAGTGGGTTAATGCAGTGAAGTCCATTTCATACTCCAGACATGGAGAATGGCCATTCGAATTGCCAATCAGCCATGGTACTGCACCCCACAGTGAGTCAGTACCTCAAGAGTGGAGGGGGGATTAAAGAAAGGGGTCCTGCTGGTGAGAGGATCCCTCTAAAAGGGGTCATATCGGTGAGACGACAGGGGTGAAATTGGTCTGGGTCAGTAGTGCACATCGGGTGATAGTGAACAGGGCACCCGTTTGATACCCTGCCCAATTTCCGATGGTGTGTGTAAAACGGGCTGCAATTCACTATCCAATTGCACCCCCAATCACTCTCTATATAAAAAAAGACCTGATGACGAGACCGTCCCTTTAATAAGTGGTCCTGACAGCGAGACCTGTCCAGCTTTATATCAGACTTCCCTGAGGATACAGAAATGACATTTGTCTGGCTCCAGTGCTCAAATGTGCCTGTAATGTGGCATCCAGAGAACAGCCAGAGAGTTTATGAAGCATTTCAAATATCAACGTTCTTTACAGTGTTCATATACAGAATCAATTACATTTAATCTAAAAGCCGGGACTGTCGGTGTTATTGATGTGCATCACTCCACTGCTTTAGATACAGAACCCTGGGACTTTTATGGGCCCTGTAACCTTGGCAGCAGACAGGCTGCAGTGTGTGGGAACGTGGGATTATTTACTATCCAGCCGTATCCTTCACCCGTCAAACAAACAAAAGCCCCACACAAAATGGATCGTGCAAGAACGATCTGAGAGAGAAAACTAATAACTGATAATAAACGGTGCAGTGTTTGTGTCACAATTTCAGAGAGATAAGTTAAACACAATGACTTTTCAGATCTAATTACAGTGACAGTCTAGTCTACTCAGGAGCTCTGTAGCTATTTATAGCACCAGACGGTGAGTATCTGAAGGCAGATCTGCTCTGCATTAATACGCAGAAATAAAGCAGTAATCTGGATCAAATTCATGGTGTGAACACGGTGGGGTGAATTTCCTCACGGTGTATAAACGGTGCAGGGTTTTTTCTATGGCAGCAGCCACTTCCACCCGATTTCTGATATTAAATCACTCCCTCCCCGACCCGGTTTTCTCGTGCTCTTTTGCCCTTCTGCCTGCCCGTTGAGATCTCATTAACATATATTATATTATAATGAGGGCCAGTGGCACTGCAGCACCCAGTTTCCTGCATTTATGCACCCTAACGAGCTCTGGGTAACAGACTGAGATTGATAAGGTGCAGCAGCTGCCGGGAGCAGCATCAGTCGGGGGTTTGTGAGGCAGAAGAGTCTCGGGAGTTTCAAGAGCGATTTCTGCAGCTGGGAAACACTTTTTAAAACCTTTTTTTTATTTTACCTTTCTGCTTACTTGCTTCTCACTGCATCTAACAGGGTCAGACCACTAGCACCCCACTCCCCCCTCGTCCCCTACCTGCAGTGCAGGATTCTCAGGAGCAGGTATGGTGCTCCCTATGGGCAGGCCCTTTTATGCCATTGTCATGGCGGAGGAGCAGCATAGAATGGAGACTCAGGCAGCATTTAAGTAGGATGCAAGCCCTCCCTTCCCAGAGAACATACTGGCAGCGCTGATTATATGAGGACCTTAGTGAGGAGATGTAAGGTGATCAGCAAAAGAGTCAGAGACAACATGAGGAAACATTTTTTTACCCAGCAAGTTGTTATGATCTGCAATGCGCTGCCTGAAAGGGTGGTGGAAGCATATTCAATAGTAACTTTCAAAAGGGAATTGGATAAATACTTGAAGTGAAAAAATTTACAGGGCAATAGGGAAAGAGCAGGGGAATGGGACTAATTGGGTAGCTCTTTCAAAGAGCCGGCAAAGGCACGATGGGCTGAATGGCCTCCTTCTGTGCTGTCCCTACTATGGCACTATGTACATGAGAGTGCGCTACATCAAAATGACAATTGGGCAGCCGTGCCACCTACTGCATGAGAACTTGCAGCCACAGTCTACTGCCTGCACTGTTCACTCTGTGGCCTTGAACGTGTGCAGTGAGCTCATTTCAAGCAGCCACAGGCAATCGCTGTAATATCAGCCGGGGTGCGGTGCAGGTGTGCGTTCATCAGGTTACTGATGCCCTTTACTGGCAAATTCATGACCTGTGGCATCACAGCAAGGCTGCAGCGTGATGGATGGGTCCACTTTATGAGCTCGCTGGCTTCCCCAGGGTACAGGGTGTAATCCATGGCACCCAAGTTGCTTGGCGGGCCCCTCAACAGGAAGGGCTTCCACTCCCTCAATGTGCAGTTTGTGTGTGACAACATGCAGAGGATCCTACATGTCAACACCAGATAGGCTGGAAATTGTCACAGTGTCTACATCCTTCAGAATTTGGCTCCCCCCGCCTCCTTTAAGGCTGAAAATCAGGCCAACAGATGGCTTCTGGGCGTCTAAATCTATCCTTGTTCCTGTGGCCAATAACCGCAGTAAGAGTGGCCTGAACAGCCGCAGAGGAGCACTACAACAAGGCATGTGCTTCTATAAGACCGGTCATGGAAAGGACCATCAAGGTGTTAGAGGCACGCCCTCACTGCCTGGGCAGGATGAGGAGGGGCTCTGCAGTGGGCTTCAGATTGTGTGTCACGAATAGTTCCAGCCTGCCATGCTCTTCACAACTTTGATATTGCTGGCGAGGAGGCCTCGGCTCCTTTGGAGCCAGAACCAAATGGAGGAGAGCGTCACAGTTACCTGCATTCTGAGTGCAGGTAAAGTTCTGTGTTCTTCTCTTGCTTGGTGCCATGCCCTGCTGTGGACATTCTACAAAGGTACGTTGAAAAGACTGATGTAGTGAAGTTATCTGGAAGTCAAGTGAGAGGGCCAAGCACTGCTCTGTCTTTACCTGGTTGTGCCACGGTCTGCTGCTGCAGTGCGCAGGCTGAACTGTTTTTAAAAGCTGCATCCCAGTTTCCATGCAGTCCAGCTAATTACACCCATTTTATACAGTATTTACTCCATTCACTATTCCAATGGGTATGCAAATGAACCAACCCAGGAAACCCTTGTATAAATACCTCTTCAGATCACCGGTGGGTGCAAATCTTTTCTCATTGGCGTAACAGAGGCGCAGCTCACAATGTGGACATTCTAGGGCAATGTCTCATTGCATTGCCCTCTCGCAGAATATCATTTGGAGGTACAGAAGGTCGTGTGCCAGTGTGGACAACATGTAAGGATTGGATCGGCTCAGATCTGATGCCCCCTGTTGTTAAACAGCTGGCACTCACTATCTAGGCTCACATGTGAAGAAGTCTGCTCAGCTGCATTACAAGTGTTCCGTACCCCAGCAAGAGGTATACGGAAGTGAGAGGGCACAAATTTAAGAGAATCACAATAAGGATTAAAGGGGAGGTTAGAAAAGAGTGTTTACACAGAGGGTGGGTAGATTGCAGAATCTTCTGACAGGGTTCATAACTTATTTAAAAAAATAAATAGCTGTTTGAAAAAACAATATTATAGGGTATGGGGAGTGGGATTATACTGGGTGGCTCATTAGAAGGAAAGCACTACGACAGATTTGAATGGCCTGTTTCTGTGCGGTAACTAGCCAACACTTTCAAGAGAGGAAGGGAGAAAAATTGAGAGGGGGAACTTATTTAATAAATAATGAGCTGTATCAGTGCTGCTGTAACCCTGTCACATTTCATCAGGGAGGAATTGAAGTCTTTCTTTCTAGAATTTCTAACTTTGATCCCTGGATTTTCAAGATAGTTGAAGATTGGTGAAAGGCACTTCACACCAAGATATGGTTTGCCTTAGTGCAAACTCAAACCTCATCCCTCACTAAAGCTAATACTTGATGATAAGGTGTTGAATGTGGAATTCTTCATACTTGTAATCAGGACCCGTATGTTTCACTATTGCCATTTCACAGTGCACCGCACCCACAGGGATACGATTGGCCTTCAGTGGCTCAACCAGTATCCTCTCCTCATGTGGACTTGCCTCTGTCACAGACAATAGGAGAGATTGGTCAAGGTGGCTATGGTGGAATCTCACAGGAACTGCAAACTAATGGAAAGTTCAGTGAGAAAACCTTTAAAGCATTGTTTGTTCCATGTCATGCCAGAGTGTTCTTATCAAATCATTTGGTGTTCCATACCAGGTGCTGAGTTGTTCTCATACCCAATTACACCATTACTGAACCCTCAATTTGAGCATTGTTCTCTTCAGTTAATTTCCATCAGAGCCTCGGGATTTACCATGTATCCAGTACTTACAATGCAAAGTTAACTGCGGTCTCTCACTGTTCACTGTTACATTATAAACCGCCCTAATATTACTTATATTAATAAGACCATAAGAGAAAGGAGCAGGAGTAGGCCATTCGGCCCCTCGAGCCTGCTCCGCCATTTAATGAGGTAATGGCTGATCTGATTTTTACCTCAACTCCACTTTCCCGCCCTTTCCCCATATCCTTTGACTCCTTGCAGATCAAAAAATATTATTACTATCGGAATATTCGTAAATTGATCACGGTCAATTGATGAATAAAAATATTTTTTTATATGAAAGATGGCGTGAGAGTTGGGAGAAAGAATCCCTGCACAGAGCCACCCAGTGGTCAGAGCCTGTAATTGTGACAGTTGACATAGCAATTTGCAATGGTAAATGCTGACAGGAAAACGAGACCAAAATCGTGACGACAGAAAGTAAGGTTTGTGGATGTGAAGTGTGCAGCCTATGCAGGATTTTTAACAGAAAATAAATATATAATAGAAATTAACCTAAAATTAAAAATACTTATTTTGACCTAATATTTTACAGAGACTTTTTCTCTCTCATAGAAATTACAGCACCATTTAGTCCACCATTGGGCCCTGCTCTTTCCCCCTATCCTTTTATTTTTCCTTATTGATTGATAACGCTCTCTTTTCCATTCTTTCCCTGTTTGGGGAAATGTTCCCCACATTTGATGCAAATTTCTCATTGAGGTGGGGCTCAGTAAATAGTGGTTTATTTCTTCAAATTTTTGAACTGATTTTTTACCTGAAGTGGTTCCAGGTTAAGAACAGCAGAGATACATGCTCCCTCAGAGTTCAAAACCTGGCAGGGTTCGGTATCTAGTGACTCTCTGGCCAGGCCAATATTTATCCCTCAACCAACATCATTAAAACAGATTATCACATTGCTGCTGTGGGACCTTGCTATGCACAAATTGGCTGCCGCGTTTCTTACATTACAACAGTGACTACAATTCAAAAAATACTTCATTGGTTGTAAAGCAGCTTGGGACGTCCTGAGGTCGTGAAAGGCGCTGTATAAATGTAATTCTGTTTTCTTTTTCCGTGGACACTGCGTTGAGGACAGGATTGGGCTCAGCTGTGATACCCAGACAACACCCTGCCGACACACACTGTGCAAGCCCACACCTGAACAATGGCCATTTGAACAAGGTACTAGAGGGCTGCTGCACCCATGGAACTGAATCTCACAGGCATTTTGGGAGGGAAGAACTTTGGAGGGGAAATCTTCAGAAAGGAAAAACATTCTTGCAAACCTGCACAGACATCAACTACATTCTGCAAAATGAACCTTGCCGAGGCCCCGTTTGCCTGATCCGGTCCCGAGACACTACTGAAGAAGAGCAAGATGTTTTCCCAGTGAGCATTCCTCTCAATCTACACCGCCAAAAATCAGATTAACGGGTTAATTATTTAATTTCTGTTTGTAAGACGTCATGAGTAAAATCGCTCCCTTTCACTGCCATTGTGTAGACTCCCAATGGACCAAACCCCTTCCCATTCACTCCCAATGTACAGAATCCCAACGGACCAAACCCCTTCCCATTCACTCCCATTGTACAGAATCCCAACGGACCAAACCCCTTCCCATTCACTCCCATTGTACAGAATCTCAATGGACCAAATGTCTTCCCATTTCCTTTCATTGTATACAATCCCAATGGACCGAACCCCTTCCCATTCACCTCCATTGTAAAAAATCCCAATGGACCAAACACCTTCCCATTCACTCCCATTGTGTAGAATCCCAATAGACTAAAACCCTTCCCATTCACTCCCATTGTATAGAATACTAATGGACCAAATATCTTCCCATTCCCTTTCATTGTATAGAATCCCAGGGGACCAAACCCTTTTCCATTCGTTCCCATTGTGCAGAACTCCATTCTTAAGAGTTATGTAGCTTTTAACACAGTGATTCTGCAGTCAAGTTTAAACTTGATGTTTTATTTTTGTCTCTTGCATGAAATCTCTTCATGTTTATTCTGTTGTTTATTTCTGAATGAATGAATTGTTAAACAGGCTGTGGGACAAGGATTTGTTGTTTTATTATTTGCAGTTTATTGAAATCCTGACCCAAGCACGGCATTCCTTGGCAGAGTTACTCTGTGTTACTCAGGAATCAGCTGTGTAGTAATCCACCTAAAGTCTAGCTTGCATGGTACATTCAGGAGCTGTGTTATTATCAGTGGACTGTCAAATCATTACAATAGTGCTGGGCCCCATTATTGGACTATGTTAGAGGATCCTTGCTTTTTTTCTCCCTTTTCATCCCTCCTGTCATGAAGGCCCTGACATATCCTGGGCTTCAGTTCAACAGACACCAAGCGTCTCCAGTAACTTTAACCCAATGCCCAGTCTTCATGTGCTAAGCTGGATAGTGAGGGTGACCAAGAGACCCAGTATAGCTCAGTAGTACACTGTATTGATCCACTGAATCATTGTGGGCACTGAGCTTCTTCAGAGAGATCAACTGTACCTAAATAAGCACAGAGCTTGCAGAATATCCAGTTACTGGGGTTGTGGCAGGTAGCAGGCTCCAGGAATGTTGGGCAAATCCAACATAAATTAAAAAGATTAAAGTTGCCCTTTTTTTTGACCTTATCAAATAAACCTCCCTCACACTGAGCCAGACCTGGTGAGTATTGTAAAGTGTCACTCAGACTCAACAAACATTTCTGGCTGCAAAGTACACTCAGTTGACAAAGGAATATTGTCAATAAACGAGTGACATTCCTTACTCACTCACAGCTGACATTTCAAACACATTATGTCCTTCCAATCATCAAGCCATGGATTTATTGAGTTATACAGTTCACCTCTTTATGTTTAAAGGGAAAAAACTGTATAACCATACACATCATCATTTATCAGCTATCCACAGTGTACCTTTGAAATAACTCTTTTTCAACCTGCAGGATAAGTGGCACTTTGTTGTGCATATTTTAATGGCCACAATATAGGTATGTGATATATCCATAGCATTTTATTGTGCTTTACAATTATACTTGGCGCCGTCAAGATTTTGCCAATTTGCCAGGGAAAATTGGAGAGAAACCTTAAGACAGATTGCAACCTGCTGAAACAATGACACCTGTGTTCACACACAAAACAGCTTCTGTCCCTTTAAGAGTTCCTTCATGCATGGAGTTCCTGGAACTCGTTTTTTGATTGCCTTTGGTGGTCAGAGAGGAATTTCCCACAATCCTTCTTTCCCGGAATTGGCCTAGGGCTTTATTTTATCTTGTTTGTTTATCTTTGCCTCTCCCACTCTGCCAGGAGATTACACGGCTGCTTGTGGGTGGGGGATACTGTGCGTCATGTTGCCCCCAGTTGCTGAATGGGACAGAATCGATGGACCAGCTGGTCTTTCTCGGTCAGTCTTCTTCGTATGTTTTTACTATGAGGAGAGGGAGAGAGAAAATGAAGGAAACAGAGGGAGAGACAGAATCTTTTTATCTCACAAAATAAGTGAGTTTTGGGTGAGTGACATAGATCTGACTATATATTCAAGTCTGTGGGGAGTTAGCTAGCCTCAGCTGGGTGCGACATTTGGACTTAGTACTCCTGGGTTAGGGAGGGGAAAATTAGCTGGGGACCTTGCCCCTGCTCACTGTCCCGTGACCCCTGAAGGAGGGTGTGCATTGTGGATGTCGGGTGAGGGCAAGATGAGGCTCAATTGTGGTGTCCTCTCCATGTGTGAATATTCTGCCAGCTATCACTGTCGATGCTCATACAGGAAGAATGGCGAATTGGTGGGCAGGTGACACCCATGGAACTGTACCAGAGCAAGGAGCTGATGCCTTCAGGAGAGGAGCAGAGAAGAAAATTTGGCAAGAGAAATAAAAATGAAGTCTATATGCTTACAGTGCCCAAGACATCACTGCACACTACTCCAGTCCATTTATATCTTTGCACTCATACCTCTTGGCCTATGATAACAAACAGTTGTGGACTGGACTGAAACCACAGGAGGGAATCGTTCTGAATCATAGCTACTGGTCCCTGCCGGCGCTGGTACCACCATCCGTTGGGATCAGTCAGATATTTCATACGGCTGGGTGAATCGTTTGTTTATAGTTGAATTCTCTTGCTAAGTATCACCTTGGGTCAGTTGGTAGCACACTCAAATCTGCTTTCAGTAGGACTGTGGATTCCCAAGCGGGGCTCGGTGGTGATGTCAAAGTAAGCTTCGTGAGTTGCTGCATAGCATCCTGTGGATCATACATACTGCAACCACAGTGCACCGGTGGTGGATATTCAGTTCAATGGAGGAGCATCAATCAAGCGCACTTCTCTGTCCTGGATGGTGTTGAGTGTTGTTGTAGCTGCACCCATCCAAGTGAGTGGTGAGTATTCCATCATACTCCTGACTTTAGCCATGTAGCTGGTGGAGAGGCTTTGAGGGATCAGGAGGTGAGCCACTCATCACAGCGTACACTTCTGTCCTGCTCCTGTAGAGTGTTCATAAGGATGGTTCAGTTGAGCTTCTGGTCAGTGGTGACTCCCAAGATATTGCTGGTGGAGGTCTTGGTGCTAATGGCGCTGTTGAAGGTCAAGGACGGGTGATTGGGCTTTTTTTTGTTGGAGATGGGAATTGTTTGCCACTGGTGTTACCTGCTACTTTCCAGCCCAAGTCTGGTGTTGTGCTGGCCTCAGGTGAGACATGTTAGCAGGTTATTTGATGATGCATCACAACCAAGTCCGATCCTGTCCTCACCCAGTGTGCTAGCAGGGCCATTGGATAGTAACCAGGATTGGGAACACTGGCTAAAACTCAGCAGGAGAAAGTAAAATTGCCAAGGTCAGAATATTCTATGAGAACAACATTGTATAGAACAACATTCTTTTGAGAACATTGGATAAAATGGATCTACCCAGTAACATAAACAGACATATATTTTTATTTATGCATTTTCTTTATGGAAGGATATACTAATAAGCCCACCCCCACCCAAAAAAATGAAATCAGGGAACTTCAGTGAAAATAAGTGAAATTTGTGAGCTTTGAAAAACAAATAAATTGGAGTTGATTGCCCCAAAATAATGGAGAAGGACAACGGAGAGAATTTAATTTTTCTAACGAGTTCAAGAGAACGTTAAGGGTGTGAAAAGAATGAAGAGATTGCAAACACTAATTAGAAATAATGTATGGAGTGGGAAGCGGGTAATGGGAGTCTTTTGGTGCATGCAGGCCAGAAGGTTCTGTGCTGTTAGATGATCTCAGCCTGGGCAACGGCTGGGGAGCTGCAGTTGGCCTCGACGCTCCTGGGGTTGGAAAGCCCACATGTGTGATCGCCAGGTGAGGACTGTGCTGTGATGCCTTCCCCAGTCGAATATCCCACAGACACTCCATGAAGAATGGGCGAGGGTGGCCAGCACCTCGTGTAATTGCAGCCCTGTTCTGAGTCAGCACCTGCAGGGGAAAAAACTGGGGTGGAAATATTGAGCTGTATTTACTTCCTTCCCCCAGAGTGAGACACATAGAATCATACATCACAGAAGGAGGCCATTTGGTCTGTCGTGCCTGTACCGGCTCTTTGAAAGAACAGAGATGGTTGCAATAGAGGTATTCAAAATCATGAAGGGTCCAGACAGAATAGGTAGAGAGAAACTGTTCCCATTGGCGGAAGGGTCAAGAACCAGAGGACATAGATTTAAGGTGATTGGCAAAAGAACCAAAGGTGACATGGGGAAAATCTTTTTTACGCAGCGAATGGTTATGATCTGGAATGCACAGCCTGAGGGGGTGGAGGAGGCAGATTCAATCATGGCCTTCAAATCGGAACTGGATAAGTACTTGAAAGGAAAAAAATTGCAGGGCTACGGGGATAGGGCGGGGGAGTGGGGTTAGCTGGATTGCTCTTAGCTGGATTGCTCTTGCATAGAGCCGGCGTGGACTCGATGGGCCGAATGGCCTCCTTCAGTACGGTAACCTTTCTATGATTCTACACAATTAGTCCCGCTCCCCCTGCTCTTTCCCCAATTCCAATACATTTTCATTTATTGCTATCTGTACCTCTCGGTCCTCGCTGTCAACCCGCAGCCTGCGCTCCCTCCTGTGCTTGTCACTCCCCAGACCTGGTTGCCATGGCATCCTCCTCTCTTTCCCCCCCCCCCCCCCCCGGTTGCCATGGCTTCCTTCTTCCCGGTTGCCATGGCTTCCTTCTCTCGTTCCCCCCCCCGTGGTTGCCATGGCTTCCTTCTCCTGCCCCCCCCCCCCCCGGTTGCCATGCGATCAGCCATTTGCGGCGGACCGGAAGTGCCCTGCCGCGCGCTCCTGAGCCAGTTCCTGTCAGTTAGAAGAAGATGGCGGCTGTGGAGAGGGAGCGCTGTGCTTGGCGCCGCGGCCACTCGCACACTCACTGTTAAAGCCTTACTCGCATGTTTAGCTTTCGAATTTCTCACTGCTGCACTTTACATTAATGAGGTGAGTGGAGCTCCCGGGGATGGGGTCTCACAGTCTTGCCGGCCGTTTTGTTTGATGCCGTGCAGCCGCTAACTGGGGGCCCCCGGGGGGGTAAGAAGGAGGGAGGTAGGGCAACTGGGCCCCTGGGCTGCTGCAGCCGCCAGGACTGGGCCTGTGTGCAAACCCCGCAATGCAGTGCTCTCATCCCGTGGCCTTTTACAGTGGTTCTGCTTTAAAAGGTATATAATGCCTCTCTGATTCTAGTCTGTTTAATTGCAGAGGATTGGAGGCTAACGCTACCAAAGAAGCTCAAGAGAAACAAAACAGGTAAGATTTGATTTTAATTTATTTTTGGGGTTAAATATTATATTCAAGTTGATTTGGGGAGGAAAACGTGTGACCTTCACTGCCCACTAGCTAAAGGCAAATTAAGCCCCTGATCTCCCCCATCCTGCTCAGTTGAATCTGGCTGTGGAGAAACATCATATGAATAAAAACTAAAAATTGCAAATGTTGGAAATAATGAACTAAAATAAATATTGGAAATAGATAGGATCTGTTAGTATATGGAAGGGAAAAGACACATTGCAGGAGAAAGGGTGTAAAAATAGACTGGAGAAAGAGGTGGTCTCTGCTGACTTCAAAATAATTCAACAGAGGTTTTCAAGTGTGATTAACCTTTCTTTCATCTAGCTGCTTAATTAGTCTTATGTAATTGATTACATTAGTTATTACAGGGTGGCTGAAAATAGACTGCTGTTAAAATTACTCGAGATGGCTTTAACAAAATGTGTGCAGTGTCATGCTGGAAATATTTCTTTTCTCTTTCTCCCCCCACCCCCCCCCCAAAAAAAAAAACCCTCATGAGTTGTTGGAGGGTGGTAGGGCTGGAGGAGTAGAGAGATGGGGAGGGGTGAGACCATGGAGGGATTTGAACACAAGGATGAGAATTTTAAAATGGAGGTATTGGGGGACTGGGAGCCAATGTGTGTCAGTGAGCGCAGGTGAATGGGACTGGTGCAAGTTAGGATCCTGGCAGCAGCATTTTGGATGAGCTCAAGTTTATGGAAGATGTGGGGCTGGCCAGCAGAGCATTGGAATAGCTGTGTCAGGATATTAGCCCATTCAACAATGAGATGACTACTGTTTGTGTCTCATGTTCACATGTGTGCACTTGATAGTGATGAGGAATGGGGACCCAGCTGAATATTCTCTCTCTCCTGCCCCATGGATCGAGAGCTGCAGTGTCCTCTTCCCCCCCCCCCCCCCGGTAAATGGTTCCCCTAACTGAGATCAGCTAAGTTCCAACATGGGCTTTCCTTGGCTACATGATTGAGTAGCATACCATGCTGTACTTTTCCCCACAAAGCTGAGTGGGGAAGAAGAGGGAGAATCCTCATTTTTATCTTTTATAGTATTTACAACATCAACATTCATTTATATAGTGTCTTTAAATATAGTGAAATATCCCAAGATGCTTCAGAGGCAAAAATGGACTTTAGGAGAGGATCTTAGGAGAGATGTTAAGAAAACACAGCCAAAGGGATAGTTTCTGAGGAGGTGGAGAGGCAGAGGGGGTTCAGGGTGGATGTTCCAGAGAATGAGCCCCAAGTGACCGTGCCGGCGGTGTGATGGGAGGAGAGGTGCATATGAGGAACGGAGAATTCGGGAGGGATGTTGTAGGGCTGGAGGAGGTTATGGAGATGGGGAGAGAAGAAATCACGGAGGGAATTATCAGAAGGATAAGAATTTTAAATTTGAGGTGATCGGACATATAGGTCACTGAGGATAGAGGTGATGTGTAAATGTGACTCGGTGTGTGATAGGGTGCAAACAGGAAAGTTTTAATTGAACTGAAGTTTAAGGAGGGTGGAGGCTGGGAGGCTGGCCAGGAGAGCATTGGAATAGTCAAGACTGGAGATGACAAAGCCATGGCTGTGGTTTTTGGCAGAAGGGCTGAGGTGAGGGCAGAGGCAGAAGTAGGTGGTCTTTGTGATGGAGAGGACATAGGGTTGAAAGCTCAGCTTGGGGTCAGATAGGATGCTGAGGTTGCAAACAAATCTGAATTAAAAGAAAGTTGCTTTTGTGGTCAGCACAGCCATGTACCAACATATGTCTGCACTTGCACTTCCTTAAGGGTTGAAGGAGAAAAGTGCTTCCTGTAGGTGAGAGGTTAGATGTGGGTTTGTATCCATGTTTTCACCATATGCTGAATTTCTGAGGTATCACATTGAAGGAGGCAATAAGTAAAAGTTGGAGTTTGAATCCACTGGCTCAGAGTTCTCTCTCCACTTCCAGGGGTTGGCTCGGGAGTTGCATTGAAAGAAGCAAAGGAGCAATTTTAATGCTGGGAGCTGGGCATTTGGGGATTTTTTTGAACCTTTACTCCCCCTCCAGTTTTACTGCCTTTTCTGTTCCCTTGCCCTCTGAAGACTGACTGACTTACTGGGGAACTGTTCTATGGCCCGAGACATCCAAGTGATCCTTGATCATCTGAAAGTCTTAACAGTGTGTAATAACGGGTGTCACAGCTGAGCCCAATCCTGGGAGCTACTGGATAGTGATCAAGAGCAGGGATTCTGGTCAACTCTTTTTCCTCCTTAACCAACTGTAGCACCTTTTCTGTTGTTGTGGCTAAGATCAGCTAAATCAGCACAGGCCCAGCATCAAACCTGAGACTTTGAATGAACCACAGCTGAGACAGTTTTGGGGGTATGTACTTTGTGTACTTATGCCATTGACATTTGTTCGCTACTGGTCCAGCAGGGAAGAGCAGAAGTCAGCAATTGTGTACTTGAGATCAGCTTCGGCTAGGAAAATTAGGATGATACTGGAAAGCTTCCTTTGCTCCTTTACGTTGGAGTCCCCAATTAATCAAGGTTGAACTTGATAAACTTTGATTTATACTGAGATTTCAGTATAAAGAGATTTAACATTCAAGCTGCTTTCCTAGTACCTTGGGAGGGTAACTGAAATTTGAACCAGCTGATTCTGATGCACGCTGCTGATGACTGAAGTCTTACACACCTTGCTCATTCTGCGGACCAATAAGCCCGATATTGCGACGTGAGCAATAACTGTACAGTGGAAAATGTAAACTGCAACCAAAGAAAACCTTGAAGTTTTACTTTTGAGGGACTAGGACAACACAATATATTCAAGGTATTTGATATAGGAAGGCTCCACTATTTGTCGTAAAGGTTATTTTGCAACTAATGTGAAGTCCTGCTGCTTCAAGGGTGGTGTATACAGCCATGTGGTTGTAATTGTGTTCCTAACTTTTAATTGCATATGTTTTTCCTACTTGTTTAAAGTTACTGTAAATTACATCATCAATTGTAGGAAGCAGCTGTCAGTATTTGAAAATACTTTAAAGTTTGTGTTTGACGAAAATGGAAGTGCGTTTATCAGTGGCTGTGAATCCAGAGCTGCAGTAAACCAAGACTGAGTCATGCTGAAGGTATCCCATGTATAGGAAGGCAAATGATCATTATCATGCAGAAGACTCGGTGACTGAGTGGTGACCTTTCATTTCTCATTGTGTTGTTAGCATGAATTACAAGCCCTCTGACTCCCTGGTTGTTTCTGGTTTGTGGAAAGTACATGCTCCACACTCCAGAAGTTTCCCTGTATTTGTTTCTCACATGGATTGCTTTTCCAATTAGTGCTAGACACACACTGCTCTTGTTGTACAAACAAAGCTGGGTTTATTGGAACACCTAGAATAGTTCAGTGGCTGAGCCTGCTAGGACTCCAGCCAACATTTTTATATCTAGTAGGTAAGCTTTGTTTTTTTTTAAAAAAAGACATCTTACCAATGATAAGGAGCATTGTGTATTTTGGCAGCACTGGTTTGAGAGTTGTTAATATTGAGATTCTGATGCCAAATGCAAAGTCTAAAATGTAAAACTGCACTTGCAGCCTTGCCTAGCAACTATTTTGCACACGGGAGAGTTGAGCAAACTGTATTTATACATTCAGCTTCCTCGGGTACTGAATGTTATGATGGTGAATATTAACATGTGCCACCCTATTTCTCCAGCTCACCTGAAGGGAAACAGGATGCATTTGTTTAAAGTATCAATTCCATAATATTCTAATGTAAAAGAAATAGCTACACCCATGAGTGATGCATTGAACTTGTACTTGAATAGAAATTTAAATATTTTAAAGTGGTAAGCATGTTTTGAAGTTGTGGCCTGCCCTGTCGTTTAATTCAAGGTGGCTGGGAGGTACTTTGTAATCCCTATATGTGAGTGGGATGGATCCAGAGAAATTCCCTGCACAGAACTGGAGAACACAATTATATCACGAGGAAATTTTGAGATACTGAGCAGTAACTACATACATGTGGGTTCAAATTATGCCAATCAATATTAGCAAAAACTGTTCAATACCAGTATTGCATAATAAAAATCTACTATAAATCTAATTGTTACTTTGCTCCTTATTTTTAGTCTTTTGAACAATGTCAAATTTAAGGAAAGTCTTCAGTCTTCCAGTGTTTAATTTTATTTAAACATTTTAGCTAGAGGTTACTTTTAGGGAACAGTTCATTGGTTTTTCTTTCTTTATCACCAAGTCTCCCTTTTTTGATAGTAAGTCCTTTATTAATCTGTAGTATAGCAACTCAAAGCCATGTAACAGGAAATTGAAAGCAACATAGTTTTTTAATTAGTTCACTTATTCAGAGCCCTTGGTTACATGAAAGGAAAAGCTGGAAGGAATGATTTTTCCTACTTGTCCTCCTCTGCATGCTGCACCTCCTGCCATATGATGGTCTCTACCTTAATTTAGTGCCAAGGCCACTGAAAAATTGCAGGTGATTGTGGCAAAAATTCCCTAATTTCTGGCAGAAGAGTTGTGAATGGGTATTGATACTTACATAGAATGCACAGCACAGAATCAGGCCATTCGGCCCAACGGGTTCATGCCAGTGTTTATGCTCCACACAAGCCTCCTCCCTCCCTACTTCATCTAACCCCATTAACATATCCTTCTATTCCTTTCTCCCTCATGTATATCTAGCTTCCCCTTAAATGCATCTATGCTAGTCGCCTCAACTACTCATGGTAGCGAGTTCCACATCCTAACCACTCTCTGGGTAAAGAAATTTCTCTTGAATTCCCTATTGGATTTATTAGTGACTATCTTTTATTTATGGTCCCTTGTTCTGATCTCCTCTTCCCCCCCCCCCCCCACACCTCAAGTGGAAACATCTTCTCTACGTCTACCCTATCAAACCCCCAAATAATCTTATAGACCTTTATCAGGTTACCTCAGTCTTCTCTTTTCTAGAGAAAAGAGCCCCAGCCTGTTCAATCTTTCCTGATAGGTATAACCTCTGTGTTGGTATCAACCTAGTAAATCTTTTTTGCACTGCCTCCAGTGCCTCTATATCCTTTTTATAATATGGAGACTAGAACTCCGTGTGTTCTAACCAAGGTTCTATACAAGTTTAATATAACTTCTCTGCTTTTCAATTCTACCCTCTAGAAATGAACCCCAGTGCTTGGTTTGTGTTTTTTATGGCCTTATTGTTCTGTGTTGCTACTTTTAGTGATTTGTGCATCTGTACCCCCAGATCCCTCTGCTCCTCTACCCCATTTGGACTCTTTATTTTCCAAGCTGTATGTGGCTTCCTTATTCTTCCTGCCGAAATGTACCACCTCACACTTACCTATATTGAAATTCGTTTGCCAATTACATGCCCATTCTGCAAGTTTATTAATGTCTTCCTGTATTTTGTCGCAGTCCTCCTCAGTATTAACTGTACGCCCAACTTGTTGTCCACAATTTTTGAAATTGTACTTCTGATTCCCAAGTCCAAATCGTTAATGTAAATGGTGAACAGTGGCCCTAGCATCAATCCTTGCAGAACACTTGCTAAATTTGATAAATTGTATTAAAGCAATTTAACTCTTCACTGGCCCCTGTTGTGGTAGATGGTTACTGTTCATATCACTTTCCCTACCTGGAGATCACTGCCCCCGTCCATTTCAGAGTTGTTAATATGGTTGTTTCCGCTAGTCCCCTTTACAGAGGTACTCTTCTGCTATCCTCCCAGTTCATGGAGGTGCTCCTCTTCAATTCTCCCTTTCATAGAGATACTATCCTCTTTCCTCCCCCCCCCCCCCCCCCCCCCAACTTCAGAGGCATTAGTGCTCCTCAAAGAAAAACTTTTCATATTGCTGTTCAGCTGTGGATAGAGCACTTCATTGTTTATGGTGCCTTGGTATCCCCTAGCTACAGTACTGACTACAGAGGATGTAACTATTTTTGTTGTTGCTGTATTCTTTCCTTTAATGCAAACAGGCACAGAAACCATTTCAATTTAACACTTTATATTTTTATTATCATGGTTCTGAAGCTTTAGGAGTGGTATGGTGTTTTTAAATGTAATTTTAAGGATATTGTGTTCCATTCATTTAGTGCTCTGCCAATATAGCTAGTGTCCCCCTGTCCAGTGGCAGAAGGGATAATGAGCTTATCACATCTTTTCATATACCACTTACTGCTTGGAAAATGAGAAGACCATTCAGGAAATATCAACTGGTCATTTATCTAATTTGCTGTTTGTGGGATCTTGCTGTGTACAAATTAGCTGCCATGTTTGCCTGCATAAGTATCTGCACTTCGAAAGTCAGGCTTTGGCTGTGAAGTGTGTGTGACGTCCTGAGCATGCAAAAGGTGCCATATAATCACACATTCTTGCTTGATTGGGTTTAGAAGATTTATCTGCTGATGTTTTGAAAGTGTTCCTTGGGCGTGTTCAAGGAGGGGCGATGGAAGGAAGGGAATAGAGTGTGAGATTGCGTGCTTTTCAACAGATGGTCCAGTGCTGGCTCAATTAATTGGTGTCAGTTTGACTCAGTTGGTAGCACTCTAGTCTGTGACAGAAAGTTATGGATTCAAGTCCCACTCCAGGTCTTAAGCACATAATCCAGGTTGCACTCCAGGGCAGTACTGAGTAAGTGCTGCATTGTTGGAGGTGTCATTTCTTGTATTGAAACATTAAAGCGAAGCCGTGGTTGCTTGTTGAGTTTGATGTAAAAATTGCCATGGCACAGCAATGACAGCATTTCATAAGTAATTCATTGGTTATAAAGCACTTTGACCATAACTTGTGCAGTAATAAGGTGCTATATAAATGCAAGATCACCTGATAATTACAGAAGGGGAAGGCATTTAGCTGTCCGTTCATCTACCTAGAAAAACCCCATAGTTTATCTCTTTCTCTCTCCTCCCCCTTCCCCACCCCCCAATATCTGGAAATCCTAAATCTTCCTCTTCCTAGTTTGAACCTGATACCCTTGACCTACTCTTGTAAATATACCTTTTTCAAACCATTTGCAATCTTACAGTAAATTGCCTGTGTTGCCAAATGTCAGTTAATCAGTGTAAGATTTTTTTTAATATACAGGACGGCAACAGAGTTGGGAGCGAGGCTTCAGAAACACCCTGCACTTCATTGTAAGAGATGACATAATAAACTAAATGGGCAGTCTTAACGTCGCAAATTACAATGGTAAATATTAACAAAAAAGCATGACCAAAAATTGTGACAACAGGCAGTCGGGTTTGTGGACGGGAAGTGTGCACCCGACGCAAATTTTCTTTGACAATTTACAGATATGCCTCAAGTTTTTGTTTAAATGCTCGAATGTTGTGGGCGATTGTGAGTTTAGGAGACGATGGGAATTATTTTAAACAGCAGCTCAAACTTTAGACAGGCAGGTGGGAATTGGGTACCTGGCTAGGATTTTGTCAGACTTAATCTAAACTGAGCTCCTTGTTTTATTTCATTAAATCAGTGATGAAAACATCAGTACATGAGAGAAAAAAATGTTCTTAAAGCTGAAGAATATTTACTCCTGTTAGCTTGCATAGCAGTTGATGTATGTGAAGCTTTGAGATGTTCTGAGATGTAATGAGGTGCTATAGCAATACAAGTATTTCAAACATATGTGTGCTTTTCAAGTGTTCTGCCCCCCTGCCCTGAACTCCTGTGGTGAGCGTTTTGGTGCTAACCTGTTATTTGCAATTGTTTTTCACAGTGTTTCCAAAATTTGAAAGCTGTTTCCAGTAATTATTCTCAGCAATAATTATGGGTGATTTTGATGAGCCTTGTTTTTAATTCATTATCTGTGATGTAACTGCATTACTACACAAGGGAAAATGTGTCCTTAAAGCTGAAGAATATTTACTCAGAATGAAGTTGCAGCCAAAATGAATAACATGTAATTAAGAGGATGAGGATGAAAGGGAGCAGGAAGCACAGTGATAATTTCAGCTTGTGGATCGTGGTTCCTAATCAGATTCACAAAGTTGTGAGGTACAGGAGTATATTTTGCATATAACTTACCAAGTTCTAACTTCCCTGGCTCAGTAACCATGGAGAATGCTTCAAAATCAAGAAGACTGGACAGATGATGGAACTGGCTTAGGATCGGATGATGCTTGCCATTAAACCTCTGGATCAGCAATGGTACCTCAAAAGAACTGATGAATTGACAAAACTCCTATTGCATCTTTCCCTTCCTTTACCTGCTACCGTTGAAGTATAAAGCTGTATGAGACTTAAATAGATGTGCACAAACTTGAGGGTGAAACTCGCATCCATTGCCTCCGTACATTGTGCACCATCTCCAACCAAGTGGACTAGGAATCTGTTCCCACTGTGATGCTGTGAAATCACCACTAAGAAATATCAGTGCCCGTATGACACTCTTTTCTGTCCCCACCACCTGGCCTGTGTTCAGATTCTCCCCTTGGTGCCATAGAAACCGAGTGTGCAGATGAAGAGTGTGCCCTGCTACTGTACAATTGTGCAGATTTCTTTCTCCATTTTTCTCCCCACCCTATCTAACCTGAAGAGAGCCTCCATGTTGGGGAATGGTTCCCTTAGAATTGCGTGCGCTCTGGTACCTCGTCCAACTTGCCATTATTCAGTATGAGCCTTGACTTGTCAGTATTGGCAGGTTGTTAGATTGGTCATCACCTGATGTTCACGCCCATGCACCTCCAAAAGAGGGTGCTGATGATCAGGAGTAGTAACCCTGGATGGCCCTCCCCATGCCTTGTTAACTCAAGGCACAAGACCAATTGTGATGCCCCTGTTGCTGCCCTGGATGAGATCAGTAAACTCAGCACAAACCCAGATGCATCTCTCCGCTCATAGGATGAAGTCAGAGCCATTGGGGGAGTCTCTGGATTGTTAAATATCACAGGCCCAACAGCATGGATTTTCATTTTAGGCTGGATTTCAGTATGAGAGAGAATTTAATTTGTAAATGCTGCACATTCATGATTCAGTGGAAACTATGATACATTTGTCTAGCAACTTTTATGGCACCCAGAAAAGTTAGATTTGTGTATACCAGCCTGATTGCAACTTGTAACTGTTGTTCCTTTGGCATATTTTTACAGTGCCTGGTTATCAGTGATAGGCCTATACAACCAGAGTTGGTGTACAAAGTGCACTTTCACAAATGCATTTTTGAACTTGCTGAAATCTCTGTTCTTTTTTGTCAGGTTTTGTGGATGAACCCTGCTTTGTTTTAATGTGTTCTTCAGGTTTTCTGCAGGGGCTGTCTAAGGTGCAGGAGAGAGTTTCAAACAGTGTCAAAATGGGGCCATAACTTCCAACGTAGCTTGTGTTCAGAAAAATATTTGGAATCTAAGCTACTGTAGCAGCTCTACAAAGATCAAAGGGGGGTTTGTTTTAATTGAGTGCTTTGGTGGCACAATGGATCAGTGTTTTAGTCCTTTGACAGAGCGACAGGCTGCAGGTTTGTGTCTGTGATTCTACTTGTGCAGAGTTCCTGACCTTGGCTGACGGTCCCTCCAAATTGAGAGATGTATATTGAAGGCTCGGCGTGTACACTAGAAGGTAACATCAGAAGATGAAGCTGCTCTTGTGCTCCTTCTGATCATAAGCCTGGAAGCCAGTTCTGGATTTGGGATTGGGTGATGCCATGCATGTGCAGTCTTTCTGTCTTGTATCTCTGGTTTAGATTGGCACTGACCTGTCAGACTTGGAGCAACATGTTCAGTAATGTCCTGCTGACAGTAGAGGGTATGACTGACTAGTTGATTGGTCCATTCTGTAATGCAGACTTTGTGCTTCAGTTAACCAGAAGCTTCTTTTGGAGTCTTTTTTGCAAACTGCCAACAAATCCTCATGCGCTACAGTAAGTGCAGGCTTTGGTTTCTGATGGGTTGTCAGAGTGTTTGTTTCTATGGCAAACCAGTCACCATCTGTCACCAACTGTACTGTTTGCTGATGTTGTGGACGGTGTTTTGTCCCCTGGTATATTACCACTTCCAGATAGCTGACTGTGGTTTATGCAATGACTGTTGCATGGTGTAACATTTGTTCAGAGCTCATAGCCTTACTGTGGTTTCTAAAAGTGAAGAGAAAGTGACTAAGATGTAAATGGGTTACAGGCAGGTTTACCTTCAGCTTCCCAAGGTAATTGGTTAAATTCAGCTCTTGACCTTTGGTGAGGGGTGGCAGTGGCCGTTCCATTATTTATGTTCTATATCTGGGGTGCGGACCAAAAAAAGGAAGTGACTGGGAACCACTATAGAAGCTTTCCACAGTGATGTTTTGGGAGGATTTTACTCCCCACTGCCACTTCTTTCAGAAGCAGCCCAATAATCAAGACGGCAGGCTAAGGAGCCACAGGGCTCAAATTCATTGCTATGATTTTCCCCACATTGCAAGTTTGTGATTTGGCGAGGTACATATTAGTCAGCTGGTTCTACATCAGCAAGCGATATCACGAGGGAAGTCAGCTCCATTCAAACCTAGCGATCAGTGGAGGCCTGTGCAGAGATGTTTGCCCTCTTGATTAGGGAATAGCTGGAGGTTGGGGGGGGGCGCGTGGAGAGGAGGTGCAGGGAAATAGTGCCATTGTAATGAGTAGCAGCAGATACCAATATGCACCTCTTTAGACTACCCAAAGTACGTGAAAAATGAGCGTCATTATTACGAGCCCTTTGACAAATCAGGCTAAACAGGTCTGTTAGACCAGTGGCTTTGATGTGACACTGACTGTATGACTTGCACAGAGTTCACACTGAACAAGTACCTTGTGTAGAGAACTAGTTTAGAAACTGGCTGGTAGTTGTATGTCAAGTGTTCATTTTAGTTTGGTAATGTTTGTGGGCCAGTGCATTTTGCTGCAGATCTGAAACTGCTTTGCCAGCTTAGTGAGGTGTAAGTTAATGGGAGCACAAGCTAGTAAATGGGATGGGCATGGCTGTTGACTGCTAGTTGGGAATGAACAAATAAATCAGACTTACTGAGATTGCTTCAGGATTGATCCAGTTGGTTAAACAAATGCACTGATCAAAAAGCCACATCAGGGACTCTCTTCTGCCACCATCACCCTGGCTCTGGTGGAGAATGTAAATATTACCTCTAGGTTCCTTTTGTTCACCAGTTTGATTTTTTTTCTTGAAAGGTTTTGACAAGATTTGTATGGAAATACATTTATTTATCAGCATTACTTGACATTCCCTCAGTGGCCTGGAGCTATTGCAGTAGACCGAGTTTAACAGCACGGGATGTGCTGGGGATTCAAACTGACCGTGTATGTTTAGAAATGAATCACCTGTCTTCTGCCTGACTTTCTTAGAAAGATGGCCACCTATATTTTTTTAAATGGTTTGATTTCTGACAAGCTTGCTCCTATCCACCCCTCAGTTGGTTCATCTTGTGGCCTTAAGTGACTCGATCCCCTCTTCTGCCTTGCCTTGTGGGAACGGCAACCATCTGCTTGCTGTACCTGCAGTTGGCACATCCACCAATGGGATTTGCCACATCTGACCACTTTATGGCAAGCTAAAAAAGGACTGAATAAAGTGGTACTGTCCTGACTGTTTGACCAGACTCCTGGGCAACAGAAATGAACCCAATATATTTCAAATAGCACAGTATATTGACAGCTGACTTTTCATAGTATTGTGGGATAATTTGGGAGGGGGCTGATATCCCAATCTCTCTTCTTTGTCATGAAGCACAGAATTTTGTTTGAAATATGTGTGGGTTTCTGAAAGCCGGGGGGGGTGGGGGCGCGGTAATTTGAAAATTCCTGCAGAGCATCAGAAATGTTGAAAAGCAGGATGGAATGAGAGCATCTGGCAGTGAACTATAGCATTGAATCAATGTGTCTGAAAGCAGATTGGGAAATTCAAGAGCCTTGAGAGAGCGAGAAAAATATAATTGTGTATTTTTCTCTGATCTCATTTCAAGTAACGTCACATGAAGTGGGGTGAGAATGTGACTGTGTGCCTGTCCATGGCGGCTGCAAATGATTTCAAGGCCGAGCAGTTTCTTCCGCTACCCGTCCCCTCGGACAGGTGAAACTACAAGAGAAGTGTTGCAGAGGATGCAAAATCGATGACCTTGCATGCTTTGTGGCAGCCAATCTGAGAGCAGCATTGGAAGAACCCTGCGATTAGATTGCACGCCTGCCTTCTGCTCTGGGAATAGTGGACGGATGGAGGGGAGGAATATCTGAAGGTGGAGATGAGCACTTAAAAGTTATTAATTTTTTTTTAGAGTGGACAGGATGGAACCCCTGTATTAACTAGCTTCCAGAGAGCTTTTGGGTGTAGCCATGCAGACTGCAATGACTTAAAGCTGGAGAGTTTGTAATTCTCTCCAACTGGACTGTTTTCCAGAGCATCTGCTCTTTAGTGGATTGTGATGGCAGCAAAGCTGGTGAGAAGCTGGCACATTCTGCGATCCACTCTGGTGGGAGCCCTAGAAAGCCAGCTATGAATGAAGGTGTTGGCAATGTTAGTCATGGTCTTAACTTTCTTCATGCAAATTGCTTTTATTTTAATCTGCAATAGAGGGGGGAAAAACTCAAGTTATTGTATAGTACTGATTCAAATCCAGCTTGAATTCTGATCCTGTTCTGTGTATAGATAAACAATGTAAAACATTCAGTAGTCAGCCTTTTGAACTGCACAGATATACATGGGAAGTGGTCTGGTCAGTTAGGCTGTTCTGCATTGTTGTAATGCTGAGTTGTCATATCAGCATTGATTCATAAAATATCCCTTGGAAGTTTTAGCTACATCAATGCAGTCTATACTACAAGGAATTGGGGATAGTAATGGTGAGCAAATTGCAGTGAAATTTAAATACGGTGGATCGATTTTGTCAGCCTACCAGTTGTGCTGATGTCAGCCTTCAGCTTACCAGCTGGGCAATTGACGTTTTATTTCTGGCCAAATTCCTCCCGCTCCTCAAAATGATTGACCCCTTGATGGGATACAGCTACATGGGCATTGTTTACTCTTCATTACCTCACCTTGGTGGCTGTTACTCATATGTGATCACTGACAGTGAGTTTTGGCCAGCCATTCAACTGTGCGAGGCACCACATCTAAGCCTGTGCTGTTCTCCTGATCGGGCACAGATCGGCAAACAGTGCGAGCTGATTTCCCCCCCACCACAATTTCCTAAGGTACTAAGCGTGAATGTAGTGCCCCCATCACTACCCTGGCAGGTATTGGCTAAACAACAGATTAAGGATTGAAACTGGGAATTTCCTTGTCTGTACAGTTCAGCTACTCACTGGATAAGTTTGGTGAGCCATGAGGGTTAATCCTACGTGATTTGTGTAATGTAAACCAAATGAGGACAGTGTGGTATGGAGTATCAGGGCACATCTTCACATCTGTGACGGCTCCATGTTATTCCAAATTGTGCTGCGCCATTTGCGGGGAGCTATATAGTGGGTGACGTTGATATAGAATGACCTTGGTCGATGCATGAGATTGGGTCCCCTCCCCTCTTCCCCACCATTTAAGAATGTGCATGCTAGAAGAAGATAGAGAAGCAGAAGGTGCCTTATTTTGAAAAAATCCTTCATCTCATCTGTGTCCTATCTTAGTTGATGAGAATAAAACTGAAAGACACAGAAGGAGGTTCCATGAAGGGGTCTGACTTACATAGTGTTAATGGTGCACATTGAAATGACCAGTTCAGACCAGATTGAAAAGCTGTACTGTCCACCCTGGTACGTATTTGACTCTGTGTAAATGAGGGGGAATTGGGCAAATGTCCTTTATCCCAGCCTAATGAAATGCATTTCACACCACATACAGCAACTGCATTTCGCATAGGCTTGACAGATTGTTGCTGTTGTAGGTGGGTTTTTTTTAATCCTGTAGGCCTATACTTGCAGACAGTTTATTGCAAGCCCCTTCTGTCAGTGTATGCCCTTTAAAAAGAGACGTCAGGTTTAGTAATAAGGGATGTACTTTGCAGCGGGTGGTAGTGGCTGTGAATGTTTGTGTAAGGCTGTCTGGAGTGGAACAATTGCCCCATTGTAGCTACAGAGCCAACTGCTGGCCAGCAGGAGAAAAGGCTGTTATTAAAGGGCACTGTTAAACTGTCTCCCAAACATGAGGGGATGAAGGGCCACATTCAAGTGCAAATGAGCTAAACATTGATTGTTAAATGATTGTACATTTCTCTTCAGGTTGTTGGTTTAAAATGCACTTGTAAGGAATCTTACAACACCAGGTTATAGTCCAACAGTTTTATTTGAAAATCTCAAGCTTTCGGAGGCTTTCTTCTTCGTCAGGTGACTCACCTGACGAAGGAGAAAGCCTCCAAAAGCTTGTGATTTTCAAATAAAACTGTTGGACTATAACCTGGTGTTGTAAGATTCCTTACATTTGTCCACCCCAGTCCATCACCGGCATCTCCATAAAATGCACTTGATTTGTTCAGTCCTCCCACCTTTAATGTGCTTTGAAATAGCAAAACTGGGTTTTGAGGGGATTGAGATTATTTCTATATGCTAAACTGTATGAAGGTGGAGTGTGTATTTAGAATTGAGCTTTTGTTTAGGAAAGAATGTGGGGAATTTTTTGGTGGCTTTGATCAGTTAGATGATAAATGGATTGGAAGTGTTCCCCTCATCATTTCCTTCTCTACATTATTGCCTCTTCTCCCAGCTGTGTGCATTATACTGAGCCCATGTTGATTCTGCTTTTGTATAACTCGAGTTGCTTTTATACTGAGACCTGTGCTTGCACCAGCAGTTTCCGGTGCATGGATCTCGCATGGCATGCTGAATCCTGAAGGTAAATCTGCCAAGGTTCGCTGAGGCCTTGGTGACATTCAGCAGGTTTTACCTTCAAGTTGCTACCAGCTCCGTGAGACCCATGAGAACTGGCAGTGGTGGTATGGGGGTCTCCTAGTATAAAAGTATCCTGACTCAATTCAGTTGCAACCAAAACTATTTGTATTGTGGGGGAAGATTTGGCAATATTGGATAGACTGCACACATGCGGATAGTTCAAATTTATATTAAAGACTTTGGTTTGGATGGTTCTTTCCTTGATATTGAAAGAAGATATACTCCAGTCAGGAAGAATGAATGCATATAGTTGATGTGCGTCACTAGCTTGTACTGGAAACCCAGAGATATGCTGTGTCAGGGCTTAAACTGGGAGATCTAAGGGCTGCTGGCAGGATTTCTAATGAAGATGCTTTTTTCTAAGGATTTTGCTAACACCATGAAGTCCTTTATGCCAGGGAACCCTGTGGCATAAAGTTGTATTCTGGAAACATATTACTTCTATTTTTCCAGTAGTGGTCACTGGATAGTAATCAGGATTAAGGGTCCTGTTCCTGTTTCCCCTCCATATTGAGATTGTTGAGGCTGATTGTACCACTCGTGATTCGACTGACATGGCACAGACAAATGGAGACAACCTGGAAATCACCTTTTGTTTAATTCATGGCCTAGCAAAAGCAATATAAACGAATTTGGGGGAGAGGGGGTTGTCCAGAGGTTAATTTTTTTTAAAAAGTCTGAAATGGGTAGATGAATCAACACGAATCGATGTCAGCTTCTTACAGTTGAATTTGTATTTGTGGGGATGAAACCACAATAGAACAGAATTTCGAAATATGCCACTGACCTTTTGCTGAATCGAAATAATAAGCTGAGTTTTTTGTGAATCTTTCCTCAGTGCAACAATCTTGGGGTAAGACCTATTTCAGTTCTCTGGTTGACTTGTTTCTTTTAACTCAATTATTGTAGTACAAGATGAATTGTTTGTATGTCTAGTATTTTTAGCAGCAATCCATGTTGCTAGGAGGGCTGATTGTAAGCTAGCCTCAGTAGTTGGTGCCAATTAGTTTGATGTTTGTCCCTGGGGTGACTCGTGTATGCTCACTGGGTGCGGTGGAGATGGACAGGAGAACACGAAAAGTTTATTGCAATTGTTTCTCCCTGGCACCTGTTCATGCCACGGTGGATGGGAGAAGAGATTTCACACCACATTGAGTGACCTACATTATGAAGTTTGTTTCCAAAATGGGCTCCACTCTGCTGATGGAATAACTGATCTGCCTCAACTTTGTTCTGAAATTACTCCAAGGTTGCTGGATGTTTGGTTTGTGTTTTGTCTTCTCAAGAACATAGCAAGAAATAGGAGCAGGAGTAGGCCATATGGCCCCTCGAACCTGCTCTGCCATTCAGTAAGATCATGGTTGGTTTTTCTACCTCAACATCACTTTCCTGCCCTATCCCCATATCCCTTGATTCCCTTAGAGTCCAAAAATCTATGGATCTCAGTCTTCAATATATTCATCGACTGAGCATCCACTGCCCTCTGGGGTAGAGAATTCCAAAGAGTCACAACCCTCTGAGTGAAGATATTTTTCTTCATCTCAGTCCTAAATGGCCAACCTCTTATCTTGAGACTATAACCCCTAGTTCTCGACTCTCCAGCCAGGGGAAACAGCCTCTCAGCATTGACCGTCAAGTCCTCTCAGAATTTTATACGTTTCAATGAGATCACCTCTCATTCTTCTAAACTCCAGAGAATATAGGCCTATTTTACTCAATCTCTTGTCGGACAACCCTCTTATCCCAGGAATCAATCTTACCTCTGAGTTTAATTGCCATAATATCCAAGGGTAGGGCATCGTAAAATATGTGCATTGCAGTAGAATCTGATTTGAGTTGGGCATTTTGTGCTCTTCGATTTTTAACTGGGGATGTTCATCAAGTGTGACATTTTTAGGCTTCAGTATTTGTGGTTTTCTCCAAGTTCAAAACTTTGGGATAGTTAACAGTTGGGTAGCTGACGTTTTTTAACTTGCATTGTGGTCTCTTGTATACTTCCCACTTGCCTCATTTGTACTTATGCAATAACCAGCCTCAAAAATGGGTGGCTATTCAGAGCCTAGATTTATATGGAAGTTGAAGTAGTAAACAATGAGCTGCTACCTGCTTGACTTAGCCAGATGGTCAGTTCATGGCCAGGGCCTCTGCTGTGTGATGACCAAAAATGTTCAGGATTACCAGGATTTTCCTGTGTTTTGGGGGTCAAATTCTGCATTTCTGTCAGCTTGTATTCATTGCCATTGGTTTATGGCAGTGAAAAAAATCAAACTTTGTTCTTATTACATGCAACTCTGTAATCTAGGATTTTTGCCACTATTTGGATGCTGCATGACTTGATTCCATCCATTTTCTTATGAAAACCATAAACCCCTGGCCTTGTTCCACTAATTTAATGTCAGTGCTTTACTCAGCTTCCTGAAGTGAAGGTGCACTAACAGCTTGGATAGAGGTCCAAAGCGCAAAACCTTAGATCCTGTCGTGAGAGCAATCTCTGTGCATTGCTGTCTCTCTTACACTCCACTGTAAAGATACTGCTGTACAGTAAGGAGACCAAGTGCAAACACACAGGTCCAATCCCCCAAGTTTATTGATGCTGCAGCCTGAACCTGACTTTTCCTGGGTCTATGATGATGTCAAAATGCAGCCAATGGAGAGTTATGCGTTTGGTGTCAATTACATCTCTACCCTAAGAGTTCCTGTTTCAAGTAGTTGAATGCTAGTTGAGGCCTCTCATTGCAGATATTGAGATGCTCTGAACTATGTTCTGTTACAGCTATGGTGAGGGGTGGAGTTTACTGCCTTTTAACCAATAAATTCACCAGTTAGTATTCTCTAAGAAGTGAAATCAATATTGTAACAGGGTCCTTCCTGCATCTTGACTTGTAAAAGCAACTTACGCTCTCCTATCCTACCACCCATGACCATTTCTCTCCCCCCCCCCCCCCCCCCTCTCCCCCCTCATCTTCCACTGCCGTTCCCTCCCTGGTTGCAGATCAGATTTATGAATTCTGAAATGCGTGCCCAGGTTGAAGTCTCTGAAATGGGATGCATGATGCAACGTTGCACAATGCAGTGACTGTAAGTTGCTTAACAGGTCAGCAGTTTGTTAGTGATTGTAGGGCTCCAGCAGTAAAATATTCATCAATTCATTAAACCAGCAAAAATAGCCATTACACAAATTATAGTGTAGTGCTGTCTGAAGATAATTATGGGCAATATTGTATTTAAAAAAAAAGCCTTCCCATAATCTGGACTGATGTCTTGATCGCAGTGTGAGAATGAGGAGGCAGTGAGCCTTACTGCAGTTTATTTTACAGCAGATTGGGGTTGCAGGAAGATTGCATTTGTCTGAGACAAAACTGAAGTTGGATGATTTTTTTTTCATTAGCTTACTCAGACTTGGGGAGGAGTTTCCTGCAATTCAGTATGGAAATATTTTGGAATTCTTGGTTTTCTGTAGCTCAAATACATTTTCACCTTATCCTGGTTAAATCCCGATCTTCTCCCTTCCGTCCGTCCGTCCTGGTCTTGTGCATAACCAGCGTGGCATGGCATAACTGCCATTGTTGAGGTCCGCAGTAATCAACTATGACCATGCTATACTACTACTGATGTGGAGATGCCGGTGATGGACTGGGGTTGACAATTGTAAACAATTTTACAACACCCAAGTTATAGTACAACAATTTTATTTGAAATTCACAAGCTTTCGGAGGCTTCCTCCTTACTACTGGGGAGTATGATTGATGAACTGATGCTCATTTACAATTCAATGTGCGGGTTAACACTTGCTGCAGTACAGAGGGAGTGCAACATTGTCAGTGATGCCATCCTTTAAATGAGACATTCAACCCATACCACTATTCAAAGAAGTTTAGGGAGTTCTGGTGTCCTAACTAACATGACCAATAACAGATTAAGTGGTCCCCCATCTCATTGCTCTTTGTGGGATCTTGCTGTGCGCACAAGGGTTGTTAGAGGTTTAGACTTTTGAGAGAAGTGATGAATGCAATTTTTAAAGTGCGTTTTTATGCACTGAGTAGGCAGGGGTATGTCAGAAAACATGGCAGCCATTACAAACCACCCCATTCAACGTGTATCAGGTAGGTTGAGAAGGAAAGGTTTTGTTTGTCCGCACAACAGATATTTGTGCAAGATAGAAATCTCGCAAGCTGATCTGTTTTTCAGGAGCTCTGATTTTTGATCTATTTTCCCCACTCCTAAATTTAATTCCTAATATTTTATTCATAAAATAGTTTCTCTTAATTAATTTGAAAGTGCTTGAGTAATTGAGATCCCGTATTGAAATTTTAAAAAGCAAACTTTTTTTAAAAAAAAGTCTCCCATTTCCTATCCCTGCAGGAACACCTGGAAAAACTGGAAAAACATTGACACAAGTGTGTGCAAGTCTCATGCTCACATTTAGAATTCATAAAATTGTGGGTAAAACTGCACATTACAGCTGGTACCTTTATACTGAGATCTAGGGTCACAGTGACCAGCTGTTGGAGGTAATGATTGACAGTTGTATAAGTGAGGTTAGAGATTCAGTGTCATTAATGGGTTGGCAGAGGCACTTCAAAGCTGGCTGGATTTTTCCTGACTTGGTATCAATCAAACCTGTATTCATCTATTCACTCTCTCTGTTCCTCAGTCTAGATGTGTAGTGTTAGCTTTGCGGTGCATGTTTGTATTGTGTCCAGTGAATGTTTTGCTCTCATCAGTACACATGAGTACACAACATCATAAAATAAAAAAGGAAAAGACTGAATGCTGGTAATCTGAAATAAGAAAACATGCTGGAAATACACATCAGGTCAGTCAGCATCTGTAAAGAGAAAAAACAGGTTATGATGTTTCACGTGTGTAACCCTCATTAGAACTGTTTTGATGAAAGGTACACCCCAAAACATCCATAACCTGTCTTTTCTCTTCACACACTATTTCCAGCATTTTCTATCAATACAAAACATTCTCACTGTTTGACATTTGGTGTCACCAACCACCATCCATCAGTTAATGAGGGTGATCCAAATTAGAAACCTTTTTGTAAAACATGATGAATTCAAGTTTTGCAATTTTTGTTTGAGATTTGGCTGCTGTCTGTATCATTCTCTAATGTGTGTGGATTTAGCAGGAAAGGTTCAGGCATCAAGGCTTACGCATAGTGAACACTAAAATGCCTGACCCAGATTCCCTTGCAAGGCATATCTATAAAAGCTATTCGGTGTGAACTATAACAAGATTACTGTAGGACAAAACAATCTCACTAACTCTTTGTTTACTATTCATAAGTTATGACTGTTTCTGTGTTCAGATGGCTTGTTTTGAATGAGGAGAGGAATTGAGTTCAGCATATGCTGAGTCAACAGCTCTCAATGCCCAGTTGCCTTACGTAGTTCATTTATACCAGCTTTATCAGCTAGCTGAGGTCTCTGATGAGGTGACCCTGGTGAATCAAATTTTCTGTGAGGGGCTCATTGTCATGACCAAGCCAAGTCTACCGTTGCAAAAGTATAGCTAATGAACTGGAAGATTTGAGTTGGGAGGGGAGAGGAGGTGGCAATGGTTGAATGTTACTTGATTCTGTTGGTCACGTGAACAAGATTCCACACAGCTCAGAAGATGCCCTAACCAGATGTAGGATCAGATGTTTTCTAGATTACAAATAGTTACGGAGTTGGTTGGTTATGGATTTGTATTCATGGTTGGGGGGGGGGGGAAAGCATGAAGATTTCTTCTGTTGGGAATGGTGATTTGGGCATTATCTATTAATTCAAGTGCTTTTGATACACTCACTGATCCACGTCGGGTGTCCAAACCCACGGACCATGTGCGGCCTGGAAGTACGGACCATGAAACCCAGCAACCAAGTTCTGTTTGTAATTATATTTCTTACTGGTTTGACTTGTTCGAATTTCATGTAACTGGAGGTCTGGAAAGGGCAATTCTTAGCTTTGTTGTCCCATTGGTGGGTAAAAGCAAAATCAGCACATGAAGGTCTGTTTGTATTGGCAGCATGTGATCTGTACAGATCAATGGGAACATTGACTTGAATCTTGTATGTGGCCTACATATCCAAGTGATCCCCTGTTACTGGATTCTTTCACTACTGTCGCAGCAAAAGAGTTGTTAATCCTTCAACAATAACTTTGGCGTGATACAGGGCATGAGTGGTTATTAAACAACAAGCTTTAATCTATATTGACTCACAACAGTAATGCAACCTGGTTCCTGCGGATCCAAGATGATCAGATTTGGGCTGCCTTTGGCTACGTACTATGGACTTCCGACTGTCCTCTCGAGAGCTCTAACTTTTGGGAGGGCACATGCCCTATCTTTATACTGTTCGGCTGCTGTGTTCTGTGTGTAAGCATCTCTGGGCTTATCTTCGAGTCATAAGTCATCCCACTGTGCTGATGCCACGTTAGCAACTCACAATTAGGTTATATAAAACTAGTTATCTTCAACCTTCATCTATAATTACATGCTGTTTGTTCCTCTGAGGAATGGGTAGGTCCTTGGTTACCACATCTCTTCTATTGGTACAAACCACCTTCTGGTGTCAGTGTTATCTATTCTATGGAATGTTGGCCTCATTCTCCCTGATGTTCTGGTGTGTAAGCTGTCCTTGTTTTCAGAGATGCTGAACCATGCCCCCCTCAAGATCGCCCTCTTGCTAAATGTCTGGGCTGCCATGCGAGATGGGATACTGGACTATTCCGAGTTTTAAACCATAGTATAACGTCCCCAAAGGCAAAAGGTTTGGACTCCTGGGCTATGTGGTATTATAATTCAGCTATACTAAATTTCTGCCAGTAGAGGCCTCCAGTGAACTTTGAGTACCAGTGTGCTCTCTAATGGAAGAAAACTGTATGTGGAACATTTCAGTGTACTCCATAGGTCCAGCAATCATTTCACTGGTCACATCTACAATATTAAACTTGTGCAGTTTTAGATGGCAAAAGGTTTTGTTCTGTTTCATGACTAGGTTCTAGGAAGAGCTTAATAAACTAACATTCTTCCACCATGCAGTTGGTTTTAATTTATTAATTTCAAAATGTTTCTTGCTTTGAGTGTGTTTTGATAGTGAGCATGCATTTCCTTAATCTCCACTTCACTCAAATCTAACATTTAACTGGTGTTTTCTTAATGTGCATGATAGAGTTTCAGTGCTCATTGCAAGTTTCCCTGTACCTGGGTTCAGTCCTAATGTTGGGATGAGGAAAGAGCATAGATGAAATCCCCCACCACCCATTATTCTGAAATATGCACCTTTCAATTCGCAGCTTGGGGTGGAAGTGAATTTTATCAAAAGGGCTTTGCATGGGCCTTGATATGCATTGCACCAAAGTCCAATAACATGATGCCTCAGCTTTCCTATTCTTTTATCACTAATTTTTTTTCCCCCTTACTATGCCTTACTGGCTGCCTGTTTGTATTTCCTATAATATTTGTGATCTAGAGTCATGCTTATGGGAAAAGGCTCCTCTTCCCATACAACTGATTTGACAATTACTTTCATGCTATATGTAACATTTTTGCTGCATTTTCAAACTTGCTACTACTTGCTGCAATTTTTGAATTGTGTGGTATGTATTCCCAGTTAAAGCACATGACTTTCAAAAAGATTGCTCTGGTATTGAGTAGTTGGTTCTCAGTCAGGATCCTGGTGGTTTGACTAAGTACATTTATACTACAACTGTAGCTTTGGTTCCAAGTGGTTTTATTTCATACTAATGCTACAGTTAGTGTAAATGCAGCCTGATAGACCAACTTGACAATGGAGGGAGTCTTACTTGTTTCACTCCTGATGGTGTTTAACTGTAGATTTATGGTAGAGCTTTGCAGTTGACATGAAGCGAAAACTGTTTTTGCACAGACACTAATCAGTGGTGTAAGTGCACCTGGGGGTTGCAGTGATTTGAAGTGTGCATAGTGTAATTAAGGAATGGCATTGCAACAAATGTGTGTGTGAAAGGATGTTTGTGGTTACATATTTAAGCTATCACATGCCTAGATATTGGATGTTGGGAAGGCTATTTAGCCATGGGAGTTACCACTTCTGGCCCCAATCATGTCCTCAGCGGACACTCACATGCCCATCCTATCCTTAGAGCAGATTATTGAGGTCGACAGTGCACCCACAAGTGCAGGGTGCCACGGGATAGTGACCTGAAGTGGGAATCCTAGCTGAGTCTCCCTTCCTGGGAGACTGGGGCCAGTGGTATTTATCCGACCAACACCCAGTTGAAAAATCATAGTTTTTTTTTATATTTGTTCATGGGATGTGGGCATTGCTGGCAAGGCCAGCATTTAATGCCCATCCCCAATTGCCTTTGAGAAGATGGTGATGAGCCGCTTTCTTGAACCGCTGCAGTCCGTGTGGTGAAGGTTCTCCCACAGTGCTGTGAAGTCGGGAGTTCCAGGATTTTGACCCAGTGACGATGAAGGAAAGGCGATATATTTCCAAGTCGGGATGGTGTGTGACTTGGAGGGGAACGTGCAGGTGGTAGTGTTCCCATGTGCCTGCTGCCCTTGTCCTTCTAGGTGTAGAGGTCGCGGGTTTGGGAGGTGCTGTCGAAGAAGTGTTGGCGAGTTAGTGCACGCTGCAGCCACGGTGCGCCAGTGGTGAAGGGAGTGAATGTTTAGGGTGGTGGATGGGGTGCCAACAAGCGGGCTGCTTTGTCCTGGATGGTATCGAGCTTCTTGAGTGTTGTTGGAACTGCACTCATCCAGGCAAGTGGAGAGTATTCCATCACACTCCTGACTTGTGCCTTGTAGATGGTGGAAAGGCTTTGGGGAGTCAGGAGGTGAGAAACTCGCTGCAGAATACCCAGCCTCTGACCTGCTCTTGTAGCCACAGTATTTGGCTTGTTCAGTTAAGTTTTTGGTAAATGGTGACCCCCAGGATGTTGTTAGTAGGGAATTCGGTGATGGTAATGCCGTTGAATGTCAAGGGGAGGTGGTTAGACTCTCTTGTTGGAGATGGTCATTGCGCGAATGTTACTTGCCACTTATCAGCCCAATCCTGGATGTTGACCAGGTCTTGCTGCATGCGGGCACAGATTGCTTCATTATCTGAGGGGTTGCAAATGGAACTGAACACTGCAATCATCAGCGAACATCCCCATTTCTGACCTTATGATGGAGGGAAGGTAATTGATGAAGCAGCTGAAGGTGGTTGGGCCTAGGACACTGCCCTGAGGAACTCCTGCAGCACTGACCTGGGGTTGAGATGATTGGCCTCCAACAACCACTACCATCTTCCTTTGTGCTAGGTATGACTCCATCCACTGGAGAGTTTTCCCCCTGATTCCCATTGATTTCAATTTTACTAGGGCTCCTTGGTGCCATACTTGGTCAAATGCTGCCTTGATGTCAAGGGCAGTCACTCTCACCTCACCTCTGGAATTCAGCTCTTTTGTCCATGTTTGGACCAAGGCTGTAATGAGGTCTGGAGTCGAGTGGTCCTGGCGGAACCCAAACTGAGCATCGGTGAGCAGTTTCTTGGTGAGAAAGAGCACTGTCGACGACACCTTCCATCACTTTGCTGATGATTGAGAGTAGACTGATGGGGCGGTAATTGGCCGGATTGGATTTATCCTGCTTTTTGTGGACAGGACATATCTGGGCAATTTTCCACATTGTCGGGTAGAGCCAGTGTTGTAGCTGTACTGGAACAGTTTGGCTAGAGGCACGGCTAGTTCTGGAGCAGTAGTCTTCAGCACTGCAGCCGGGATGTTGGGGCCCATAGCCTTTGCTGTATCCAGTGCACTCAGCCGTTTCTTGATATCACGTGGAGTGAATCGAATTGGCTGAAGACTGGCTTATGTGATGGTGGGGATATCGGGCGGAGGCCGAGATGGATCGTCTACTCGGCACTTCTGGCTGAAGATGGTTGCAAACACTTCAGCCTTGTCTTTTACTCACGTGCTGGACTCCACCATCTTTGAGGATGGGGATGTTTACAGAGACTCCTCCTCCCGTTAGTTTAACTGCCCACCACCATTCACGACTGGATGTGGCAGGACTGCAGACTTTGATCTGATCCGTTGGTTGTGGAATCGCTTAATTCTGTCTATAGCATGTTGCTTCCGCTGTTTAGCATGCATGTAGTCCTGAGTTGTAGCTTCACCAGGTTGGCACCTCATTTTTAGGTATGCCTGGTGCTGCTCCTGGCATGCTCTTCTACACTCCTCATTGAACCAGGGTTGATCCCGTGGTTAGTTGTTAATGCTAGAGTGAAGAATATGCCGGGCCATGAGGTTACAGATTGTGCGGAATACAATTCTGCTGCTGATGGCCCACAGTGCCTCATGGATGCCCAGTTTTGAGCTGCCGGATCTGTTCTGAATCTATCCCATTTAATACGGTGATAGTGCCACACAACACGTTAGATGGTGTCCTCAGTGCGAAGACGGGTCCTTGTCTCGACGAGGACTTGCGGTGGTCACTCCTACCAATACCGTCATGGACAGATGCGTCTGCGACAGGTAGATTGGTGAGGACGCGTTCAAGTAGGTTTTTCCCTCGTGTTGGTTCGCTCACCACCTGCCGCAGGCCCACTCTGGCAGCTGTGTCCTTCAGGACTTGGCCAGCTCGGTCAGTAGTGGTGCTACTGAGCCACTCTTGGTGATGGACATTGAAGTCCCCCACCCAGAGTACATTTTGTGCCCTTGCTACGTTCAGTGCTTCCTCCAAGTGGTGCTCAACATGGAGGAGGACTGATTCATCAGGTGAGGGAGGACGGTAGGTGGTAATCAGCAGGAAGTTTCCTTGCCCATGTTTGACCTGATGCCATGAGGTTTCATGGGGTCCAGAGTCAATGTTGAGGACTCCCAGGGCCACTCCCTCCTGACTGTATATCACTGTACCGCCACCTCTGGTGGGTCTGTCCTGCCGGTGGGACAGGACATACCCAGGGATGGTGATGGAAGAGTCTGGGATGTTGGCTGAAAGGTATGATTCTGTGAGTATGGCAATGTCAGGCTGTTGCTTGACTAGTCTGTGGGACAGCTCTCCGAATTTTGGCACAAGTTCCCAGATGTTAGTGAGGAGGGCTTTGCAGGGTCGACTGGGCTTGGTTTGCCTTTGTCGTGTCCAATGCCAGGTGGTCCATCCAGTTTTATTCTTATGACTTTTTTTAGCGAGACTGTACAACTGAGTGGCTTGCTCGGCCATTTCAGAGGGCAATTAAGAATCAACCACATTGTTGTGGGTCTGGAGTCACATATAGGCCAGACCGGGTAAGGACGGCAGGTTTTCTTCCCAAAAGGACATTCGTGAACCAGATGGGTTTTTACGACAATCCGGTAGTTTCATGGCCACCATTACTGATACTAGTTTTTTTAATTCCAGATTTTATTTAATTGAATTTAAATTCCCCAGCTGCCGTGGTGGGATTTGAACTCATGAAATCATAGATTGTGTATAAAACTGTCTGATTTGCAGGTCTCCTGAACAAATTAAGCTTTGAAGAGCCATAACTATAGAAATCATTGCACCTGGATGAGATAGAAGTAATGACAGGGGCAGCATATTCTGCTGAACTGCCTCATAATCTTAAATACTAGACAGAAAGATCTTGAATTTATATAGTGTTTATCACATCCTCTTGACATCCAAAGCACTTTGCAGCCATTGAATTTTGCAGTGCCATCACTGTTTTGTAGGCAAACACAGCAGCCAATATACACACAGCAAGGAGCCACAACTGAATGAATGAGCAGATAATCTGTTTTTGGCAGTGTTGGTTGAGGTCGGAATGCTGGTCAGAAGACTGAGAACTCCCTGCTTTTCCTTGAGAAATTCCAGAATTTGTTGGACAAAGTATGTAAATGGCAGAATGTAATAGATGGAATTTAGCATAGGCAAGTATTAAGTGTTGCACATAAGAAGGAAAAATAGGCGAGACGGTGCTCCGTAATTTGTGTTGAATTAGGTAAGGATGGCGGCAAACCTCTGAGTTTTGGTTATTGAGTCTGCCCAATACAGGACAGTAATCAACAAAGCGAGTAGATGTTGAACTACGTCGCCAAAGAAGTAGAATGCAAGTCATGATCAAATTGTATCGTGGTCTGGTCAGACTGCACCTTGAATACTTCATCCAGTTCTAGTCTCCAAGAAAAAGGAGACATTCAAGCACAGCGCAGAGAATGGCCTCAAAGATCATCCCTGGATATAGAGTTTTCAGGCAGGATAGAGTGGGTGATAAAAAAGGAGGGGGATAGCATTATTGGTTAAAGAATCAATTACAGTTGTGAGAAGGGATGATATGCTAAATGGATCAATCGAGACCATATGGGTTAAGCTAAGTAATAAAAAAGGGGTAGTCACACTACTCGGAGTGTACTATAGATCCCCGAATAGCGAAAGGGAGACAGAAGAACAAATATGTAGGCAAATTTCTGAATACAAAAATAAGAGGGCAATAATAGTAGGGGACTTCAACTACCCTAACATTAACTGGGATTCGCACAGAGGGAGCAAAATTCTTGATTGGTGTCTAGGAGAACTTTTTAGCCAGTACGTGACAAGCCCAACAAGAGGGGATGCAATTCTAGATTTAGTCCTGGGAAATGAAGATGGGGCAAGCTGGTGAAGTGACAGTGGGTGACCATATTGGGGATAGTGACCACAGTTCAGTTAGTTTTAGCATTATTATGGAAAAGGACAGAGTTAAATCAGGAGTAAATGTTTTAAATTGGGGGAAGGCAAATTTTACAGAACTAAGAGGTGATTTGGCAGACGTGGACTGGACACAACTACTTGAGGAGAAATCAGTGGCAAGCCAATGGGAGCCACTAAAAAGTGAAATTCTACAGGTACAATGCAGACACGCCCCCTCAGAAAAAGGGTGGCACTGCCAAATTTAGAGCCCCCTGGTTGTCTAGAAGTATACAGGGCAAGATAAAGCAGAAAAAGAAAGCTTATGACTGTCACAGAAAACTAAATACTGCAGAAAGCCTAGAGGAGTATAGAAAGTACAGGGATGACGTAAAAAAGGAAATAAGGAAAGCAAAGAGAGGGCATGAAAAAATACTAGCTAGCAAGATTATAGAAAACCCAAAGATGTGTTATCAGTACATTAAGAATAAGAGGATAGCTAAGGAAAAGGTGGAACCTATCAGGGATGATAAGGGTAACTTTTGTGTCGAAGCAGAGGATGAATATTTTGTCTCCGTATTCACAAAGGAAAGGGATGATCCGGACATAGTAGTTCAAGAGGAGAGGTGTGAAATATTGGATAAGGTAAACAAAATGAGGGAGGAAGTACTGGAGGGCCTGGAATCCTTGAAAGTTGATAAGTCACCAGGGCCGGATGGATTGTTTCCTAGGCTATTGAAGGAAGCCAGGGAGGAAATAGCGGATGCTCTGAGGATCATTTTCCAATCCTCACTAATACAGGGGAGGTACCAGAGGACTGGAAGATTGTAAACGTAGTACTATTGTTTAAAAAGGGTACGAGGGAAAGGCCAAACAATTATAGGCCGGTCAGTCTTACCTCGGTGGTGGGCAAACTCTTAGAATCAATACTGAGCGATAGGATAAACTGTCACTTGGAAAGGCATGGTTTAATCAGGGATGATGTGGAGATGCCAGTCGGATGGACTGGGGTTGACAATTGTAAACAATTTTACAACACCAAGTTATAGTCCAGCAATTTTATTTTAAATTCACAAGCTTTCGGAGGCTTCCTCCTTCCTCAGGTGAACGTTGTTGGAAAACAACGTTGATTTTCCAACAACGTTCACGTGAGGAAGGAGGAAGCCTCCGAAAGCTTGTGAATTTAAAATAAAATTGCTGGACTATAACTTGGTGTTGTAAAATTGTTTACAATTAATCAGGGATAGTCAGCATGGATTTGTTCAGGGAAGGTCATGCCTTACAAATCTGATTGAATTCTTTGAGGAAGTGACAAGGAGGATTGATGAGGGTAGTGCAGTGGATGTTATCTACATGGATTTTAGTAAGGCATTTGACAAGGCCTCACATGGCAGACTGGTCAGAAAGGTAAAAGCCCATGGAATACAGGGAAATGCGCCGAATTGGATCCAAAATTGGTTCAGTAACTGGAAACAAAGGGTAAAAGTCGATGGATGTCTTTGCGAATGGAAATCCGTTTCCAGTGGTGTGCCACAGGGCTCAGTGTTTGGTCCCTTGCTGTTTGTGGTATATATTAATGATTTGGACCTGAATGTAGGGGGCATGATTGGCAAATTTGCAGATGACACAAAAATTGGCCGTGTAGTTGATAGTGAAGAGGATAACTGTAGACTCCAAGAAGATATCACTGGGTTGGTGGAGTGGGTGGAAAAGTAGCAAATGGAGTTCAACCCGGAGAAGTGTGAAGTAATGCACTTAGGGAGGGCAAAAAGTAAAAGGGAATACTCACTAAACGGGAATATATTGAGAGGGGTTGAGGAAGTGAGAGACCTTGGAGTGCATGTGCACAGGTCCCTGAAGGTGGCAGTACAGGTGGATAAAGTTGTGAAGAAGGCATATGGAATGCTCTCCGTTATTAGCCGAGGTATAGAATACAAAAGCAGGGATGTAATGATGGAACTGTATAAACGCTGGTAAGGCCACAGCTGGAGTATTGTGCGCAGTTCTGGTCACCATATGACAGGAGGAAGTAATTGCTCTGGAGAGAGTACAGAGAAGATTTACAAGAATGTTTCCAGGGCTTGAAAATTGCAGCTACGAGGAGAGATTGGATAGGCTGGGGTTGTTTTCCTTGGAGCATAGGAGGCTGAAGGGAGACTTGATTGAGGTGTACAAAATTATGAGGGGCCTAGATAGAGTAGACAGGAAGTACCTGTTTCCCCTAGTGGAGAGTTCAAGAACTAGAGGACATAGATTTAAGCTGATTGGCGGAAGGATTAGAGGGGACATGAGGAAAATTTTTTTATCCAGAGGATGGTGGGTGTATGGAATTTGCTGTCCGAATTGGTGGTAGAAGCAAGGACTCTCAACTCTTTAAAAAGTAGCTGGACCTGCACCTGAAGTGCTGTAAGCTGCAGGGCTACGGACCGGGTGCTAGAAGATGGGATTGGAATGGGCATCTGGTTGTTCTTTAAGCCGGTGTGGACATGATGTGCCGAATGGTCCCCTTCTGTGCTGTATCTTTTCTATGGTTCTATAGTAACCAAGGCAAAAACCTTGGAATCATTGAAGGGACAATTGGATATTGCAGCGCGGGAGCTTTAGGATCTTTCTGGATGGATTAAAATGGCTCGAATGGCTTTCCTCAGCTGTAATTATCTTGACCAGTGCCATGGGATTTTTTTATGTCCACCTATGCTGCCTGAACTCAGTTTAACATCTGACAATTCAGTACTGCAGTGCAGTGTCAGCCCACTTAATTTGCTCAAGTCCTGGAGTAGGACTGGAACCCACAACCTTTGTGAAAGTGCTACCAACTGAGCCAACCTGACACTACAAGGAAATACCTCTGCACATTCACTGGTGTGTCTGTCATCTCCTGTTGTCCTCATTTTATGCTTCAAGGCAGCAGGAAGCTGACATTTTATGTGGAATTTCCCTTTCCCTGCAGTGACATGAATGAAGATTGTTGGTCACAGTCCTCTGTTTCCAATCATGATGCTAGAGTGGAACTTGAAGATATCACAGTGGGGGGACATGTGGTGGGAGGAGTAGTTCCTAAATGACTCTTTCAAAATTGCTTCAAACCAGCAGTTTGGAGCACTGTACACAGCAAGTGTGGAAGTATCCATCTCCCTTAAACACATTTAATAATAAGGTGCAATTCAATAACCTTCCTTCAAACGCTATAAACTTATGGATTAATATCTCCTGTTTTATAGAAGTATTTTTGGGCTGTTTAATATAGTCTGAAACCTTCTAATGGAATGTGTACTTTACTGTACAATTTTGGCACTGACCTGCACCATGGGCCTTTTTTCTTCACCTAGATTTCACAAAGCACTTTTATGTTTCAGTGGTTTTGGAGGGTAATTGGACTCATGGTGCCACTCCTTTGTTTCAATAGCTGCCTGGCACTATTCTGCATGCACCATGCAAAGGTGGTGGTGGCAAATCCAGTGGCAGCTCTTATGACCCATGAAAAAGGGGTTTCTGCTACAGATGGGACGAGGGGAATTGGCAGGCATATATTAGCTACAGACAATGGCAAGACAACTGTACATCTACTATTGGCAAAAAAAAATTAGGATATTTGGTGGGTCCTAAAAGCTTGGAACACGTTAGTCTGAACAAGATCTGTTTTAGAACGGTGGAGTAAAATCAAGTTGTAACTCTCAAGTCTAAGAAGCGTGCAGGTACAAGCGTTCCCAGTCCAGGTAATTGTGCTGGTGGGTTTGGTCTCCCACACCCCAGTGATTAATAATTGTAAATGTGACCCTTACTGCAATGGTACAGTCATTAGTTAGGCTATTTTATTTTGTGACACTAAAACCAAACACTGCCGTAGCCTGCAGTGTGTGCCCTTCTGCACATACAGACTAGGTAAGAGCTATTTGGTTAGACATGCACATGTTGGTGTCGACTTTTCCAAATTGCTCCATTCTAATGACCTGGGAGATTCAGAAGCACTTTGTAAAAATAAAGTGCTTTGAACAACTTGTTTTTAACAAGTGGGTTGAAGTGGAGGCGACAGCCACAGGGCTAAAGCCTCCTGCCCTGTTGCAAATAGACGCAGCTTTTTTAAGAGTTAGTAATTGAAAGGTTAAAATAAGGGTAATCCTGTAAGTAGATTACACAGAGCTTTTCCTATTTTCCAGTTATGTCGGATTAAGTCTGTCGTTTCCGGCAGTAAACAGAAACTGTATCTTGGTAGAGACCGTGTGTCCTGAATCCTGTTGTTTTTGTTTAAGGGATAGAGTGCAAGAAAAGGAAGAACAGTTGATGGAAGAAAGGAAAAAGAGAAAAGACGACAAGAAGAAAAAGGAAGCCGCTCTGAAGAAGGTATTTACTGTCTGCTACTCCCGGAGGAGCAACTAATCAAATGATATTATTCCTTTGTTTAGAACACATTCAAGACTATACAAAAAAAAGTATTTAAATGTGGGGACGGTAGTGAAGGATGCAGCTGCCTGCCTTGGAGTAAGCTCTTTATTGGAAAACTTTGAAGTTTTGCACATTTCGTACTTCTCAAATGCTATTTTGAGTTGTAGAATAATTACCATGCTTTCTCAGGTAATGGTTGAAGATGGAGTAACAGAATACACACTATTTTGTAGGTTACATAGTACTTGCCTCTTGACAAGAAAAGACCCAAACCCCACCAATTAATAACCCATCCAAGTCTCAATGTATTCAGTACCTTTAAAGGAAAATGATTTACAGGAAACAAAGGATTCTTGTGCATGCAGCTGAAAGACTTTTTTATTAAAACCTATTGCAGTGCATTTTAAGGGCTGATCTTCCAAATGATCTGTTTACCTGAGCAAGGTGTGCCACAAATTATAGATGTCACTTTACCAAAACATCCTGTACCATGCCACATATCCATACAAGCACCACTAGCCCACTCCCATTTGAGGTGCTTTTATTTATTTTTACTGTCCCTGTTAGATACGTTCGTGAGACAAGCTTGGAGCCGCTGTCTCTATGCCAGGAATGAGGTCCAGGCACAGGGACTTTCGCTCCTAGATTTATTAGAGGAAACAATACTTGCAAACAACTCACGTGAAGGCTGCGGACAATCTCACGTTAGTCACTGAGCTCGTTAGTGGGATGGCCAACTGTCAATCTTCTCCAACTTTGCGTTATGTTTGTACGGTTATTATATCCAGCTCTGGATCATTACATCATACCTCTTCCATCACCTTTACCCTTAGTTTACATTAACGACCATTAGCTCAGCATTCAAAAGATTTGCTGTCTCGGTATCAGTGGGTGAAAGCTCCATGGCCATCACTCATCTAGGTCTATGGTAGGCTTCAAGACGTAGCGTAAGTTGTCTGTTTCCTTACATCTATATGAAAGGGTAGAAGCACTCCTTGTATGGTAGTTGACAGATTTATCTACTAGAAGGTCAGAACTACAGAAGAGCAGACAGCTATCTTTTGACTCTAGCTTGTACCATCCATGAAGTGGGCCTTGAAGGTCTGAGCTGATTTTGGACATGTTCCAGACACTGCCTGTTTCAGCATTTTCTCCAGAACCAGTCTTTTAACCACAAAATGCAGTACTCAGTACAAGATGGAACCTGAGCACAGTCTCTCGTAGCATCTCTAACAGTTGCTCTCTAAAGAGAGTAATCTCCGTGCATCATTCACCTTTTACTTGGTTGGCTGCCAGTTGAGCTGGGTTCTGTTGTGGAATTAGGAGACCTAGTTGCTCTCAGTGGAAACATGAGTGACTGGTTCCCCACCTTTTACTGTCTCTCCCTTAATTCAGGACATTCATAGATCCACATTTGTGTAGTGTCATCAGCTCTCCAATTTATATGGGGAGGGAGCAGGAATGCATCTGATGGCGAGACCTGCCTACGTCCGGTTGACTGCCCTTCTGTAATATTAAACACCTCTGCTGTTGCTGAAAATGTGTTATTGTGAAACCCTGTTTCTGTAATTGTTCCGATGAACCAGCTGGTTATGGTGCGTAGATTTTTGTAGCGCAGTGTCCTTTTCCCTGATTTTTGAAATTTAATAGGATGTTCTGCAATAGGGCGTAAACCATTTAAGCAGCTGCTTTTGCGATTTTAGGTGTAAGCTTTCCTCCCCTCAAACTGACGCACTTTTTTTTTGTTTCAGGCAATTGAACAAAAAAACAAAGGTAAGACGATGTCTGTTGGTCAGTTACTGTATGTTGTGGTTTTTTACTCTCTCTCCCTGGTTTTATTGTCATGTAACTTAGATTTCTGACTAAATAGGGGTAACAAATGCGATGTGTCTGCATCGCTATGTAATACTTTCACTTCGTAGTATTACGATTCACAACAAATTTCAAAGTGCTGGTTCCATGTTTGCTGTCAGTGTTAGGAGAGGGAATGGGGAGAGGACAGAGAATGAATGGTAGAGAACCAGAATAGGAGATTGGAGGCCAGTGTTTTATCTTTAAAACTCTGTGACTGCTCTAGTTTGATTTTTAAGTGATCAATCAGTATAATCTACTGGTGGCAACATCTTCACTACATCAACTTTTAACTGCAACTAGACTTAAAAAAAAATTCCGGAGACACTACTCATAATCTGTACATGGAACCTGCTGTCTCCAAGTGAGAAGACTGCAGAATGTGTTCGTTTTAGTTATTTCTCTGTGCAGTGTGCTCAGCACTAAGCAGCAATTTGGTTTATTTCCTTCATTGAGCAGCATGCTGGTGAAGGACTTCAGTTCGTTATTTTTTAATAACTTGTTCCAATAACTTTTTGTTCAAAGTATCCCTCCCCCTCTCATTGTGTATTCAGGGACGACAAATTCTGCCAGAACATTTTCTTAAATATCAAACCATTACGTTGGCAGAGACCCTTTAAGTTGGCTGTGCTTGTCTTCGGGATGCTGCAGAGGTTTCTCTGACATGGAGGAGCCATGTGTGTGTTTCAGTGATTCCATTGATTACAGTTTGGGTCATGAATGACCTGCTAGCCAATCTGGAGCCAGCTGATCCTGGGAAAACACACTATTGGCTGCCCTTCATTCGTGAACGGAGACAGTGAACATGGGCTGCTTCACTGCAAGTCGATCACAGCTATGTCTTATTCTATCTTTGCTTGGCACCCGCGCATACAGTTCTATAGATCAGTAGTGGGACTCTTCCCCTTGCACCTTGGGCAGATGATACTGAAGCCATATGTGTTCCACTGCAACTCAGGGTGGATCAGGTAACTCAGTACTGGCTGGGGATCAAATTTGGGATCATCTGATCACTGTGGCTCCTGGACATGTGGTGTGGCCATTGGAAAACCAGTCGAATCATTGAAGTTCACCCCTCTGGTACCCTAACTCTCCCATTACAATATCCAACTATATTTTGAACCTAATTTTTTATCTCTATTACCCTACCTGACAGGTTATCCCAAACATGTACCACCCTTGTGAACAAAGAAATTCTCCTGGCTGGTGATTTTAAATGTGCTTTTTGTTCATTTAAATTTGTCTTATTAGTCCTATTTGCCTGGCTTACTTTGAAGCTCGAGTCTGTGTCTGCAGGGATCCGGATAGTGAATGAATTGCTCATGTAGAGCAACTATAAATGAGTTTTCAGAAATTTAGTTTCAAAATATCTAGCTAGGAAGATGCAAGTGCTTTTTATAAAAGCAATCTTGATAGAACTGGATGGCAGAGAGCATGGCGAGTGTGGTATACCTGATTGATCCCTATAGATATGCAGTGTGGGTGTTGATTAGAATATGATCTTCAGTGGAAGTCATTATGACACGGTGCTTCATACTGGCTTTCTGTAGACGCTAGCAGTGTTTTATTAGTTCACTTTCAATTGCAAAAATGTACAACAGCCAAGCTACTGTACACATTTGATTTATTGAGTATGTCCTTTCGTTCTGAAGGTGGGCGAGTTCAGGCAATAATGAAACACACTCCAATGTATTTTTAGTCTTCCACTTATTAGCTGAGCAATTGACGTGGGTATTGGCAGAAAAATGTAATCATAGCATACATTTAAGCAGGAAATTGTATCTGCTCAATGTTTGCTTCACTACTTCAATACCATATTTCACTGCGGCTCATCTGATTTCATGGCCCTTGTGCAGATAATAGTCTCTGAGTGCAGCTTCCACTGAGGGGGAATCCATGATATTAAAGATTTTTATCTGCCTTGCAGGTTGATTTTAAAACCACCTTCCCACTGACTGACTACCTACATAAGCTTTCCCTTTAATCAAATCCCCCGCACCTTTTGTGGCTGCTCAGCATTAACTTGCTGGTTGAAATGTAACTGAACAGTGCGTCAACAATGGCTTTGTGTCATAAACCCTGTGAGATATTGAACCATGCAGACCCCAAAATTTCCAGGTTTGATTCCCTCTCTGCTGGGTCAGCCAATCTCAGCCGAGTCCGCAGTTAGTGCTGCAACTGGCTTCAGCCCACCTGGGCTCGGGAGGGAAAAGTTAGCCAGTGTTCCTGTTCCTAATAGTTATTCAGTGATACCATCCCAAATGGGAATTCTCTATGGATAGGTTTCAGAGACTAGGTTAGGCTCTGCTGTAATATGTTCCTCCTCCTCCCACTCTCTTGCCCCCCCGCCCCCGCTTCCCCACTTTCCGAACCAAATCAAATAACCTTAATATTCATTGCCCCAGCTCACACAATTGTAACCATGTTTTTGGATGGTGTTCCAATAGCTGCCCTCTGCTAAAGGACTTTTTTTAAAAAACATAGATATTTCCCTCCTGTGTTTATGCTCACCGCCTGGCCCCTCCCCTGTTTTGAACTAATTCAGTACAAAAGACTGGACGATGGCGCAGGGCGACTCTTGTGCATTTTTGCTGCCTCCTCTGCTCAGCATCTTGGAGAAATTTGTTATTCCTTGTGAAATCCTTTGCACTAACTGATGTTTGAGAAGATGTGACCAGTGTTTCCTCCAGAGGATGGTGGAGGGAGGCAAGGGAAGTGAGTATCGTTCACTGTGGGTGTCCCATGTGGAGGGGGTGTGCACTTGAAGCAGTTGGTCTTTTCTTTTTCCCCGTAAGGGGGAAGGGAAAACTGAAAACAAACAAATTTGGACTACGGTTTTTCTCAGTGCAAGAATGATACTAGTTAGGCAAGCTGGGTTGTGCAGTCCATGGTCACGAGCTGCTTATCCTTTCAGTTTAACTTGCATCTCTTTAAGCATTTAAAAATATTGCGCTCAAGTTATGCGCAGGCCTTCCCTAAGATGCAATGCTGATGTTCCTCTTTATAACTTGTGCATAGTGGTGCAGGCTGATGTCCCTCTTTTCCCCCTCCCCTCCTTTTCCTGAAGCTCTGATCTCTGGTTCTTTTTGGGGTATTAGAGCCATTAACGTTGTCAGAAGCTCTTTAAAAGATCATGTGGTAAGAACAAGAGTTCTTTCCAGTTCAGTGACCATTATGTGCTGCTAGGAGAGCCCTATAGAATTAAGGGCTTGACTGTTAGAATTCCAGTGGTTTTGGTGGCAGCTGGACTGAGGGAGCTGTTGGACAAATAGTTGCACTGCCTACTGTGGCGGTTATTGACTGCTAGATTTATTTTACATGGTGTACTGAACTGACGCGTGTGTCACAGCGACGGGTAATGCAGTTGGCTCTTGTTTTTTGCTTTCATGTTCTGGTTAGGTTGGGACAGATGGTGTCTCAACAGGAAATTAACAGAACTAAATGCAGAGCATGCAGAACACATCTGTGTGTATAACACCTACAGAAAAAGAGGGCAAGCCTTCATACTGTTTCTGGCAACAGCCTTCAATGCTGCACTAGGCTTCCCTAATATGTAATGCTGGCATCCGTTTTTATGACTTGTGCATAATGGAGCACGGTGGTGGTCTTCCTCTTCTCGCCCTCCTTTAATCCATTTCATCGTCTAAATCTTTTTTAATGGAATTTTGATTTACTTCAGTTGTATAAGTCTAGTAATTATAGAGAATGCATGGTGTGTTCTGAGGGGTTGGAATTTGAATGAGCCATGTATGCTTTTCCTCCCACATTCCTCCCCCCCCCCCCCCCCCCTCCCGACGGTGTTGACTCATGCTAGGTATGGTTCTGTGGATGCTGCCAACCCTCCGGCATCTCACCGTCACCATTTATCATGTGCAAGTCCAGACAGTAAGTGTTGGGAGGCTATTCATTCATGGAGGGCATTGCAGTGGTGTTCAATCTTGACCTCATCAGATATCCACCAGCAGCACACAGGTCAGTGGCAAGTTATCAGAAGCTAGGAACCTCGCTGATTTCCTTTCCCCCTAACCCAGGGTGGCCGAGGCCCTTTGCTTAGCTCCAGCTTATCCTGCCTGAGATCAGTCATTTCAGATTAGGAACTGAGTACAAGTTTCACTGCAAGCTATTCCTACCTGAGGGGGTGGGCAGTTGACATGCTTCCCAGGGCTTTGGCAGCGCAACTCCTAAACTGCTAGATAGGTAGCCTGACTATTTGCTCTCTGATGCTTATCTTCTACCCATTCTTTTTTTTTTAAAAAAAACAATGATTAAAGACAGCATTGCCATGATTTATGATTTGGTCTAAAGGCCTACACTGTGTTTATGCCCAAGAGCTAGACAAGTTTATGTTGTACACTTACGCATTAAGTTGTGCCGCTTTGACTTCCAACCAGCTTGGTATTTTATGCTGGAAAGCATTCATATCTAGGTAGAAGAGTGCTTGGCTACTGCAGAATGATAGAAAGATAAAACTACTTTTAATGGCTGGTCAATTAGAGTGTTTTGGGGGAATGACCTCGGAAGGAAATGTTTTGCTTGCTAGAGTTCTCAGTACAGCAGTACCTCAGTGTCTTAGAATATGTGGTGTGACCACAAAGGGTTCACTGTTAATGGTGGTGTAATATAGCACCAAGTGCGTGGCCTCTTGTTTTGTTGCCGAGAACAATTTATTTTAAATTGGCGATGGGCACCCAAAGATCCTGCTAGGTTTTTAAAGAGGTTAAATCCAAGGACTTGAGGCTTTTCTGAAAGTTTTCCCTCATGATTTTAATACCCAGTAAAAATGTTTGTTATGCAACCATTTCAGTTTCCTTCGTTCTGTGGTTTTAATGTTTTGCATAATTTCCCTTTATCAGATACATCCTGAGTTCCTTTTTTATTTTGTTGCATTTGTCATTACTCTTTAAAGGTTATTGCTGTAGGAAGGCTTTGTAAGACCCTCCATTGTGACATTGACAGGGGTGGGGTAGATTGAAATGTTGCAATCGGTGTCACTATCTCCAGTCATGTCTAATGCTACCAATTGTTTTAATCTTTTTGCATACCCCATTGCAAAAGCATATAACTGCAGAAAGTTCAGCACTTGGAATACTCTGAGCATAGGTTTGCTGGACCAAGATTGGTACTTGTAACAGCGCACGGTGGCAATGAGATTGAGCTGACAGGCTAGTGATGGAATTACAGCTCTAACTGGTCCCAAACACAATTGAAGATTCAGGTTTTTAACATCTTCGGTACTGGTGTACCAGTGGTTTTAAAGAGTGGGCTATTGATTCTTGCAGGTCGCTGGGCCTAGCTCTGCAGCCTTCATCTTGCGTTTCATCTTGTAGAGGTATCATGGTAACACAACTCTGTTCTTAGGGTTGGCTGCCTTGGGAACTGAGTCTTCCTGAAAAACTTTCAATATGGTAACAGATTTCTTTAGTAGGGAGTTTAGATCAACTTTTGTGAAGCTGGGCTGTCCATCCTCATGTTTCCGTATCCCCATCTTCATTTGTTCCTGAGCCGACATCTTCGTTACTGTGTGGTTTGAGAACTGTCGGGTGAATGTTGTATTACACCACAACTTGGACGATTGCCTGATCCTGCTGGTTCTAATCTTGAGAACTTGATTGGTGTTTCCCAGCGAATCACAAGCTGCTTTCGTGTGCTGCCTGTTTGAGATTTTGATTGATGGTCGCCAGTGCTGGGTTTCTATTAAGTACTTTCGATTGAATTATTTTTAATACAAACTCTGCTGCCTAATACAAGCACAAGGCTCCTTGGAACCAGCAATGACAATTGAATAAGTTTTAGAGTGCTTTGTAAAGGTGGTGAGCTAAGAAAGGGGATGGTGCAGTTTTCAAATGGGAAGGTCATCCTTGACCAATCTTACTGAATTCTTTGAAGAAGTAACAAAGTGTTGACAAGGGCAATGCAGTAGATGTAATATATTTGGATTTTCAAAAGGCCTTCGATAAGGTACCGCGTAGTAGATTCATGACTAAGGTCACAGGATGTGGAGTCGGGACAAGTATCAATGGATAGCAAGCAAGCTACAAAACAGAAAACAGAGTAGGGGTTAAAGGTAGTTACTCAAACTGGCAAAAGATGGGAAGTGGTGTTCCACAAGGATTGGTGTTGGGACCACAGTTGTTCACCGTTTACATAAACGATTTGGAGTCGGGAATCGGAAGTACAATTTCAAAATTTGTGGATGACACCAAATTGGGGGGTATAGTTAACGCTGAGGAGGGCTGTGACAAAATACATGAAGACTTAAATAAACTTGCAGAATGGGCGTGTAATTGGCAAATGAATTTCAATATAGATAAGTGAGAGATTACATTTTGGTAGAATTAATGAGGCCACATACTCCATGGAAAATAAGAGTCTAAACTAGGTACAGGAGCTAAGAGATTTAGGTACAGATACACATCACTAAAAGTAGTGACCCAGGTTAATAAGACCATTTTGAAAAAAGCAAACCAAGCACTGGGGTTCATTTCTAGAGGGATAGAATGGAAAAGCAGAGAAGTTATGCTAAACTTGTTCAGAACCTTGGATAGACCACACTTGGAGTACCGCGAACCGTTCTAGTCCTCACATCATAAAAAGGATGTAGAGGGACTGGAGAAGGTGCAAAAAAGATTTACTGGGATGATACCAGAACTGAGCAGTTATACCTATCAGGAAAGATTGAACAGGCTGGGGCTCTTTTCTCTAGAAAAGAGACGACTGTGGGGTGACCTGATAGAGGTCTTTAAGATTATGAAAGGGTTTGATAGGGCAGATGTAGAGAAGGTATTTCCACGTTCAGAGGAGACCAGAACTAGTTGTCATAAATATAAGATAGTCACTAATAAATCCAATAGGGAATTCAGGAGAAACTTATTTACCGAGGGTGGTAAGAATGAGGAACCTGCTACCACAAGGAGCAATTGAGGCGAATAGCATAGGTGCACTTAAGGGGAAGCTAGATGAACAATGAGAAGGGAAGGGAATAGAAGGATATGTTAATAGGGTGAGATGAAGGAGGCTCACGTGGAGCATAAACACTGACATGGAACTATTCAGCCGAATGGCCTATCTCTGTGCTGTACATTTTTTGTAATTCTTTGCAGTGACTGAGCTACAGCATTAAATTGATCGCTGAAGATCACCTATATGGCAGTGTATTAGAATGTTGCTCCAAGTGGTTTTTGATAGCAGACATACTTGTTGGAGAAGGGCTGCAGGAGCTTGCATTACACTCAGCATTGTCAGAAATCAGATTTTAGTCGGATTCTATATAAGCTGCTCCAAAGTGGGTTTAATTAATAGTTCATCTAGTTATATCAACTGAAACTTGAACCTCTATCAGCCCAGCTGTGTTAGGTAGGTGCTGGTGACCACTACAAAGGGAAAAGTTGGAAACTTCTCTTTGCAAACCCTGACATCTGTGACTGAAAACAGACAGGCACAGCATCCCTCGCTAATGCTCAAGATTAGTGGGTGGGAGTGTAGGTCAACCTGGAGAATGAAGAAATAAAACCACTGAAATGTGAAAGACTGACAGATGTAATGGAGGATAATGCACAGGATAAATAAACTTGGCAGTTAAATTACATAACTCGCCCTTCTCTATAAAACATTAATACAATGTTGTTTCTGGCTCTCTCCAAGTTCTTTTACAGTGAAATACCCCATCAGGGTCGTCATCTGATACTCAAAAGAATCTTGTAGATAAACTCCATGTTTTAAATACAGCTACCCATGATCCAACTTTCTTAAGAAAATTGCAGGGTTAGTTTGGCTCAGTTGGAGGGTACACACTTGGGTCATAAGGTTATAAGTTCAAGCCCCATACCAGCCCTTGAATGTATAAACTTTCAGTGGAGTGCTTCCTTGTCCAAGGTGCCATCCTTCATGAGATGTCAACCTGAGGCCCTATCTGTTTAAATGGACATGAAAGATCCTATAGCATTATTGGAAGAAGAGTAGGGTTTCTCCCAGTTTCCTGGCCAACATTCCTCCTTCAACCAACACCACTAAAACTTGTCCTTCGTCTCTGCTGTTTACGGGAACTTGCTGTGCACAAAATGACTGCCGACCTACAAAAGTCACTATTGCAAAGTAGCTCACTTTGTGAAGCAGGTTTAGTGTGCATTGTAATGACATTGTTCAGAGCTCCAGTTTCGTAGTTTATGATGTTGTGAAATGTGTAGTTTACCAACTATATTTTATTTTTTCCCTCTGTCTGGTACTATTTACATAGGCTGATGACTGAATGTTGCAGGGAGCTACCACTGTGGACATGAAGCTCGAAGGTGTGGTTAAATCCCTAAGCATTGTAAAGTTGGATTGATGCAAGGTTTATGGAGGCCAAGGAGACAATATTTAAGAAATAGGCAAGAAAGATTGTGGAAACAATGTTATCACTTCATGTCGTGTTATTTAAAACCAGTGTCCTGTTTCTATCAAACTCTTGTGCTGTTCTATGCCAGACGGATGAAGTTGACTTTGTACCTGTATTCAGTGGTTAGTTTTATTGTATTCTTGATATTTGTGTTTGGCACTGGTTAGGTTGATTGCTGCTGATTGCCGTGAAATTGATTTTGAGCCTGTGTCAAGGTTTCTATTCAGGGAAGTGATTTGTAGCTCAGAATTCAGTGAGAATTGATTCTTGGTATGGATCAGTAGTCTGATCTCTGAATATCTAACTATGTTTTATGCGATGTATACTAATGTACTATAAACAGCATCTCTGCAGGAATAGCACTTCATAATGCATTAAACCCAGGTGTTTCAGGCTGTTTTGGTGTGGCTTAACGCTGTGATGCCTAACAATATGTTGTAGGTGTAAAACCTTTGGATTGGTTTTCTGTCCAATCCCTCCCCCTCAAACCTTTGAGAAACTCACTGCAAAAATTGCTGGGGAAATTAAATGGGGCATTTAACCTAGAAAAATGTTATGCCTCATTACATTAGTAGTGAGTGGCTGCCCCAATGACCAACAGTTTATCCAGTGAGTAGTTGAGTCACTCACACAAGGAAGGTCCCAGGTTTAGTTCTTGCTCAGTGTTGAATTAGCTGATCTTGGTTGGGGTGATAGCAGGGGCATTACAATGACCTAGGCGTCCCCGAGTTTGGGGAAGGAAAATCCTCTAGGGTTTTTGCTCCTGTTACAGTGTTGGGTGAGGATAGTTTTTGGCTTGGTTATGATTGCCACCATAGTGGAAAAGCCTGTTGTGGGTCATGCGTAAGTAATTGCCAGTTCGGGCAGGTTACAGCAGGCAGTTGGTGCTCGTGGAACTGTATCTCCACAGAGTCAGCATCTTGAGATGAGAACAAGTTGCAGAGGAAAAACAAATGGTGCTAGGGTGTTTTTCTTCCCCTTCCGATCTTCTGGCTTTCTAAGATGCCGACTGTTGTTGGGTAGGGTTCCAGCACTCACTGTTAATCTTGAACATTTGGAAGAGCTCACGGTACTGAAAGTAGAGATGCTGAAGGACCTGGTGGGAGTGCGATGGCTCCCGCCGTCTTCTCCATCCACCCTGTCTGGGTGGTTGTAGCTCTGGGAACTGTGGCAGAGTCTGTAATGAGACTTCTGTAACTTGTAAAACAGCTTGTGGGGCAGACCCAGCTGGAATAAACTTTGTTTCTGTTGGAGGGGCAAAACACAACTCAACTGCTTTTCTTGTGAGATGGGGATACTTTTTGGTTGCGGGGGAGGGGGGGGGGGTTTGAAGAATAATTGTATTCCTGTTGCATCATGATGAGTTTTTGGTAACCGTTCCTTGAGGAACATATTATATCGTTCTCTGGCAAACTCTATTACTGTAGTGCCGGTTATGTGATCCCATTTTCCTTCACTCGTACAAAACCATCCACTTGCCATTTCACTGTCATGCTGGGTGCATTGTTTTCTCAAAGCTATATAGACTCTCATAAATAACAATTGCTTCAGTTTCTAGGTTTTGCTGACCTTAACAAGCCACTTTGTGTTTGATGCCATCTTGATCAGTTTGAATTGTTGCCTTGTGATCTATTCTGTGTGGTATACGTCCAAATTAATGGGATCCTGTGGTGCTGATGATGTCTTGAACCCCATTCTATGCTGTGTGAACACTCTTCCTGACGTAGAAAGCCGGGAGGGAGTGTTGAGTTCAATAGTGCTATGTGTGGACTCTGTCGCTGTGATTTCAGTGCTGTATAGGCAATACTCCCCTGAGAGCAGCTCACTTTTCAACCATCCTGGCTGCTTTTGTTTTTAGGGGTGGGGGGGTGGGAGGACAGGTGAGTGAAATGCCTTTTTTTCAGAGTAAAGGCCATTGTTTAAAAATGTTCTTCCCTTCTCCATTTTTTGACTTCTCCACTATTGAGCATCTTTGGCTGAGAGGTTAGCCAAACTATTCCTCAGTCGCTCCCAGTGGTGCTTTGAAACTGGCATCTTTGGACAGGCATGAGCAAGGCATGGGGTGACTCCTTCTCATTTTTCCTCCTCCCTACTTCAAGGAAGTGCTGGCTTCTGCTTGGTTCCTCACCGATACGATAGTTTGGAACTCAGTTGTATGGTATCTTGGGTACAAACCCCAAACATCCAGCTGGGAATGTGTTTTCGAAGTATTAATGTTTTGCGCCTGTGGATAAGTCATTTGCAGTGGTATTCTGGTCAGGACTGGTGTGTCTGTGGGGGAGGACAGAGTAAAAACAAACTTTCTTGCAAGTCGTTAGAATCTTTTAAGGAAGTTGAGGTCTGATTAGTTCCCACCCAGATATATTTTCATTGGTTTGGTGGAGCACGGCCAAGTCTTTTATAAATGGGGCCTTTGTGAAGGTGATGTACAACCACAGAATCTCATAAGAAATATTAACAGTTCCGTCGAACATTATGGGGGATGAATCTTGGCTGTTTAGTAAATTATTGTAACCTCCTTTTGACCCCAGTATAGTGACTTCAACTCTGCTTATGTTTCGTGCATTTTATGCAGATAATGAAAACCAACAAAGCTTGCTGCATTAGAAGTAAACGTGGCAGTTTAGAGTTCTAGTAATTTGGAAGTTGTGCTTAGTGTAGTACAAGTGATTGCCTGTTCAGTGTAGGAAATGAATCCCACTTGAGGTGTAATTTTGCCTTTATGGAATTAGAACAGCACAAGTACAAGGCGATTGCAAATGTTCTCTGACATGGCATCAGAAATTGGGGTGTGGTTTTCCAAGTCAGTTTCTTACAGAATTGTGCAGAAGTCCTGGTTGCTCACGATGTAGGATGTGTTTTCCTTTTTTTTTTAAAAAAAGAATCCCAGTAATGGTGGTTGTGTCAAGTGGGTGAAATTGTGGCTTTTCCCTGGTTTTTGAACCTGATACTCTGGTCATTATTGGGATAGCTGAGTACTCCTTCATTGTTAATTATCTCTAGCCCTATGTCCCAGTTTCATGCATTCTGCTCTAATGTCTCTGGGCGACAGTGACTCACTCCCCTTCCCCACAAACAAAGCCACGGATTTCTCATAAGCTGGTGGTGATCGGTTTCGGCTGGATCTATGAACTTTAGCGTCCAGTAACACAAATTGGGCTTTATCTTAAGGTTCTTGCTCGTTTCTTGGATTTCATTTTTGTTTTACAAAGTTATTCTGTCTCTGCTTGCAAGTCTGAAATGCCACTTTCTGCTGTGGTGCACAAGGTTGTCAGTGTGTGGACTGAATTAAATGGTTCAGAAAATCCATTCAATTATTTGTCCTTTGGAAATGAGATCTCAAGAAACCTGTGGCCATGTTCACTGCTGCTGACAAATGGCAGGGAGCGAGCTGGGAAAGTTTAAGACCATTCAAGTGCTGAAGACCTAAAATGGACATCTTTTTAAGTCGGTTGGTTTAGAACTCGTATCTGGGGAGACTGCTTAAAATGAACAAGTTTGGAGTAAGAAGGAAATTCAGATGGAAACTTTTCACCCAAAGGGTAAGTGGAATAAGTTGAAAGGGAGGATCGTTGATATGGACACTGTGGGTTCAACGGGCAATTAGATCTGTTTCCAGAGGGGATTGAGAGGTATGGTGAGAAGGTAGCTAAGTGGGGCCAAAAAAGGCTTGTTGGACCTAATGGCTATTTTATGTTCATAAAATTCTTATGTTCCAAATTCATTGGGTTAGTCTTCCCACTCAAACATTATTATAAAATCATAGGTTACAGCACGAAGGAGGCCATTTGGCCCATCGAGTCTATGCCGGCTCTATGCAAGAGCAATCCAGCTAGTCCTACTCTCCCACCCTATCCCCATAGCCCTGCAAATATTTTCCTTTCAAGTACTTATCCAGTTCCCTTTTGAAGGCCATGATTGAATCCGCCTCCACCACCCCCTCAGCACATTCCAGATCCTAACCACTCGTTGTGTAAAAAAGCTTTTCCTCGTGTCACCTTTGGTTCTTTTGCCAATCACCTTAAATCTACGTCCTCTGGTTCTTGACCCTTCCACCAATGGGAATAATTTCTCTCTCTCTCTATTCTGCCTAGACCCTTCATGATTTTAAACACCTATCAAATCTCCTCTCAACCTTCTCTGTTCCAAGGAGAACAACCCCAGCTTCTCCAGTCTATCCACGTAACTGAAGTCCCTCATCCTTGGAGTCATTCCAGTAAATCTTTTCTGCACCATCTCTAAGGCCTTCACATCTTTCCTGTAGTGCGGTGCCCAGAACTAGACATACTACTCCAGTTGTGGTTGGACCAGTGTTTTATGAAGGTTCATCATGACTTTCTTGCTTTTGTCCTCTATGCCGCTCTTGACATTTACCTGAGGAAGGAGGAAGCCTCCGAAAGCTTATAGATTTCAAATAAAAATTGTTGGACTATAACTTGGTGTTGTAAAATTGTTTACACAAGTCTCTTTATAAAGCCCAGGATCCCGTATGCTTTTTTAACCGCTTTTTCAACCTGCTCTGCCACCTTTAGTGATTTTTTAAAATTCGTTCATAGGATGTGGGTGTCGCTGGCAAGGCCAGCATTTATTGCCCATCCCTAATTGCCCTCGAAGGTGGTGGTGAGCCGCCTTCTTGAACTACTGCAGTCCGTGTGAAGGTTCTCCTCCAGTGCTGTTGGGAAGGGAGTTCCAGGATTTTGACCCAGCGACGATGAAGGAACGGCGATATATTTCCAAGTCGGGATGGTGTGTGACTTGGAGGGGAATGTGCAGGTGGTGTTGTTCCCATGCGCCTGCTGCTCTTGTCCTTCTAGGTGGTAGAGGTCGTGGGCTTGGAAGGTGCTGTTGAAAAAGCCTTGGTGAGTTGCTGCAGTGCATCCTGTGGATGGTACACACTGCAGCCACTGTGCACCAGTGGTGAAGGGAGTGAATGTTTAGGGTGGTGGATGGGGTGCCAATCAAGCGGGCTGCTTTGTCCTGGATGGTGTCGAGCTTCTTGAGTGTTGTTGGAGCTGCATTTACCCAGGCAAGTGGAGAGTATTCCATCACACTCCTGACTTGTGCCTTGTAGATGGTGGAGAGGCTTTAGGGAGTCAGGAGGTGAGTCACTCATCGCAGAATACCCAGCCTCTTACCTGCTCTTGTAGCCACAGTATTTATATGTTAAGTTTCTGGTCAATGGTGACCCCCAGGATGCTGATGGTGGGGGATTCGTCAATGGTAATGCCGTTGAATGTCAAGGGGAGGTGGTTCGATTCTCTCTTGTTGGAGATGGTCATTGCCTGGCACTTGTCTAGCTCGAATGTTACTTGCCACTTATGAGCGCAAGCCTGGATGTTGTCCAGATCTTGCTGCATGCGGGCTCGGACTGCTTCATTATTTGAGGGGTTGCGAATGGAACTGAACACTGTGCAATCATCAGCGAACATCCCCATTTCTGACCTATGGAGGGAAGGTCATTGATGAAGCAGCTGAAGATGGTTGGGCCTGGGACACTGCCCTGAGGAACTCCTGCAACAATGTCCTGGGGCTGAGATGATTGGCCTCCAACAACCACTACCATCTTCCTTTGTGCTAGGTATGACTTGAGCCACTGGAGAGTTTTCCCCCTGATTCCCATTGACTTCAATTTTACAAGGGCTCCATGGAGCCACACTGTCAAATGCTGCCATGATGTCAAGGGCAGTCACTCTCACATATACCCCCAGATCTCTCTGTTCCTGTACCCCTTTTAGAATTGTGCCCTCTAGTTTATATTGCCTCTCCTCGTTCTTCCTACCAAAATGTATCACTTCTCACTTCTCTGCATTAAATTTCATCTGCCACATGTCCGCCCATTCCACCAGCCTGTCTATGTCCCCTTGAAGTCTATCACTATCCTCCTCACTGTTTCCTACACTTCCAAGTTTTGTGTCATCTGCAAATTTTGAAATTGTGCCCTGTACACCCAAGTCATTAATATATATCAAGCAAAGCAGTGGTTCTAGTACCTACCCCTGGGGAACACCACTGTACACCTCCCTCCAGTCTGAAAAACAACCATTCACCGCTACTCTCTGCTTCCTGTTACTTAGCCAATTTTGTATCCATGCTGCTACTGCTCCCTTTAGTCCATGGGCTTCAGTCTTGATGACAAGCCTATTATGTGTCACTTTATCAAACGCCTTTTGAAGGTGCCATTATTCCAGTGACGATAACTGAGCTTGTGTAGTTTTACGTTTATGTTGTAGTTTTCATGCCCTTGGGATGTCCAAAGTGTTTCACAGCCATTGAATTGCTTTTATCGTGTAGTCACTGCTATATAAGCAAACACAGCAGCCAAATTGCTCACAGAAAGATCCCATAACCAGTTCACCCTTTTTGGTGATTTTGACGGATGGAGGAATGTTGGCCAGGATTTTGCTTAGGTTCCCAATCCTTCATCCTAAACTTTGGAGTTTTAGCCATTGACATGCTAACATAGGAGAGAATAAATGAATGAGTGAGTGGAGATAGATGACTTAATTTATTTGAAGTAGCTGCCTTCAGTCTTCCAAAAGAATTTCCCAGTGTTAACTCCCCAATCTTGAGGGCTGGTTCGGGGGGAAACACACTTGGAGTGCACTCTTCAGACACTGGAACCTTGTCACATGGAGAACCCACACCCAACAATTCAGGACAGCCCATACCGAAGCTGCAAACCAGTCTATTTAAGACTCCTTAATGGCACCATATCAAATCTCTTAGCTCGGATTTTTAATTTTTCCAGTTGCAGTCTTGTTACCTTCCTCTGTCGCCCTTCCCCAACCCCTCCATCTACAGGTTGCTATTCTGGATAGTGTTTCACGTTTGCTGAGCTCCAACAGGCACCGAAGCCAAAAATGACACTTCCTCATTGATAGGTTAAATATTTATCATTAAAAGATACTACACCAATCTCACTAGTTAAGAGATTCTTTGGTGCCAGCCATGGCTCATTGGTAGCCCTCTTGTCTCTGAGCCAGAAGTTTGAGTGCAAACCCCACTCCAGAGATTTGAGCACATAACATATGCTGACAGTTCAGTGCAGTTACAAAGAATTACATGGAATTTACAGTACAGAAACAGGCCGTTTGGCTCAACTCATCTATGCCGGTGTTTATGCTCCTGCATAGATGAGTGCTAAGGGAGTGCTGCACTGTTGGAGGTGCCCTCTTTCGGATGAGATATTAACCAATTTGAAGAAGAGCAGCAAGTTCTCTCGGTGTCCTGGCCCATATTTATCCCTCAATCAACATCACTAAGACAGATTATCTGGTCATTATCTCATTGCTGTTTGTGGGACCTTGCTGTGCGCAAATCGGTTGCTGCATTTCTCTATTACCACAACACCTTCAAATAAAAATGCTGCATTGGCTGTAAAGTGCTTTGGGACTTTGAGGTCATGAAAAGTGCTTTATAAATGCAAGCTTGTTCGTTTTCCTTTCTTTTTTGGCGTGGATTAAAAGATAATCAGGAAAAATGTGGGTGGATTTTACTTCACCCAGTTGAAATCAGACAGGATGTTAATAAATATGCTTGTAAATTAATGTTGCTGTGTTGAATGATGTGCAGTTTTGTGGGATGCTACTTGCCGTTGAGATATTAACTGGTTAGCTTGTATGCAGATGCAGTTGCTTTCTCTTCTCCCCCCCCCACCCCCACTTGCCAATTTCCAGCACTGCAACATACGTGTGTTAGCTTGAAAGACAGATTTCCCTTTGCTTGGCCCTCGACATTCCTGAGCTGACTTCTCCTTGGGGCATGACAAGTATGGGAAATGTACAGTAAAGGCTGCAGGAGGGAGGAGGGGAGAAACCTGTCTGGCTGCAGGTCTGCATACTGAAAACATATTTGCCTATGGTTGCGGCTGTTATTCTCAGTTTCAGGGTTGTGTTGCTAAGTTATATTGATTCTGGTTGGCTAAAGTTGTGTTCCATCTGCCTTTGATTTACTCTGACTGCGTAGGAAGTTGCTAGACTTCTCTTAACTTAACCCAGCTTTGCGTTGGGCCCCTACTACTGGAGGAGTTGGCAAACAGTACTCTTTTATAGCAGTAAAATGACACCATGCTTCTCCTCCATTTTCTAATGAAGTCTGCAGAGTGGGAAAGCAACAGAAGTTGGAAAAGACTACCGCCAGAACCTCTCAAACTGTCGTGTCATATTTTTACCCCCCCTCCCCAAATTGTGGCTTCTGTTCAGGTTAGTTGTAGGTTGGGCACTTACCAGGTTCTTCGTTTTCTGAAAGTGTGTGTTATTGACTGCATTTGTCAGTAGAATGTGTAAAGGCTAGCCCTTAAAACGCAGCTGAATTTCATCTCCGGAGGCACCTAAAATATTGCTTGGGGGTGGGTGGGGGGAGGAGAGGAGAGGGGAGAATCTGCACTAACAGCTGCTTAATTGGTGAGATCTTTTGAAATGATTTGTAACTTGTATGTTGAGTAATTGAGGTTTAAGCCGTGTTTTTTAAAGGAGCTGGGGGAGGTGCTCTGTAAAAGCATGTAGAGAAGTAGCTGCAAATGGAGGCTCCTGAAAAAAATTTCTTCCTCCCGGCAGATGTACCTGATTTGAACTATTGCAGATGTAAAAATGAGTGACAATAGTGAAGCTTTATTCACTGCAAAAGTGCTGTATTCGGTTGGTTATTTCATAGTATTGAATGAGATCTGATAGCTTAAATAGCTGTTAAATTTGAGTAATCGTTTGAGATGTTCTTTGACAATGCACAAATATGTAAGGGCTTTTCTGTTTGCCCTCAAAGGGTTTAGTTGTTAACAGTAGCAGTTGAAGAACTAGAGTGGAAATGGAATAGTGTTTGAGATTATCAAACCAGACTTAATGGTGGCATTTTCTGCCCACTATCCCAGGAGCATGATCTCCTGTGTTCTCTTTTTTTACTTTTACATCAGGTGTTGGGCTCCGCAATGGAATGTGGAGATCTAGTTGCTTTATTCGTGGAAATGTAGTGACCGATCCCCTCAATGGGTATTGGCAAATCGCTCACGTCTCCCATAGGTTGGACTCCAATAACATAAAAGTGTTTTAGATTACTCCGGCACAGCTTTAAATAAAGCAGCCTGAGCCGCTTTTACCATGTTCCTTTAATTTGGTATATGTGCTGGCTCGTGATCATGCTCTTAATGCAATTTCCTGTAGTCTGTTGGCAGGCTCGTGGACTTGGTGTTAACCTGGATGAACAGGTCTGTCTCCAGGCTACAAAAGACTGATTGAACAGTATGAAGTCCGGGAGCTGGCTCATGAATGCCTTATTAAAAGAATAGTGTAAAAACAGCTAGAGTGCATATTTTTTAGAGGAAAGCAATTTGGGTGGTGAGGGGGGAGTTGTGAAGTGACATTTGGGAGGGATTTCTGGAGCATGGGTTTGCAATGAGGAGTGGGGGTTATTTTTCACTCCCATTTATAGGTCCTCCAATTTCCTTTTGGATTTTTTCCTTCCTCCAGGTGGTGATTCGTGCTGCAGTGCACAGACAAAAATGTCATTTCTGTACTTTATACAGATGACCTCTTGTATGTCCATACAGTCATGGTTGATAGGATATTTGACATAGGGGCATCACAATCATGCCCAACCTTTATCGTACCTGATATATGCAAGTACATCGCTACAAAGTTCACTGGAGATTGATTGGGAGTGGGGGCCTTGGCTAAAGGTCTGGTCTGTCAATTCCCCTTCCTCCCCCTACACCCCCATGTGCTTCAGTCTGTTGCAGCCCCAGTAACCACCCAACTTGAGATCGGCAAACGTGATCAAACCTGCGACTGTCCTGGGTACCACACGTCCAGTACACTTACCCAATGAGCTGTCTAGGGAACTGTGCAGGAGGTTAATAGAGAAGTTGTTTGTGGGCGATGGGCTAGGAAGGTTGTCTGAAGTTTTTTGTTTGCCTGGTTCTAGTGTGATTGTTCTCTAATTGGTCTGCGTCCCCTTAACTCACACCTTGGTGTTATGTTTCTGTTTGTTGGGAAGGCTACCTTGTGCAACACAACCAACATTGCTGCGGAGTTGGCTTCTTGTTGCCACATTTTTCCTGATTCTCCAGATTTCTTCTTGCTTTCTGCCAGTGATGCTCAGTGTTTGGGCTGCATCGGGTGTGATGAGGGTGGAACGAAATAATTGAGGCCACCTCTGACTTCAAGCCTTGCATCCAGTTTTTATAATGGGGGGAGGTTTTTTAAACTTGATCTTCTTGCAGGATTTGGTGAAGCTAAGCTTTCATTTGTTAAACTTAAAATAAAACAGGAGTGACAGAAGAATGAGGTTCACCAGTTGAAAAGCAGAACCAGAAGCTGAGTACTACAGTTCACTAAACTGTCAATCCATACAAATATTTCTATCAGACTTCAATGCTGCAAGGAAAATGAAACTAAGATTATGAAGGGCTATATGTAACTTGAGTAGCAACTACTTTAAACTTGGTTAACTTGTGGAATCGATTGCACGCAACTGTGGCAATTTAGTTAAATCATTTCCCGATTCAACAGGGATGGGGGAGGGGAGATAAGGACTCTGTGCAAGACAGGAAGGAGTTGAAAGTGCTCAATGTATTCCGATATAGATGTTTACTCCTGTAAGGCAGAATCAGAGGGAATAACAGAACATAGACAGCACCCTGGATGATATGAATACTGTTTCCTCATTCCTGTGTTCTGCACCAACCCTTTGAAGGACAATCACATTGAATCATTTTATAGAAGGATGCTGTTTTTACTTCTAACTGGGGGGTGGGGGGTATTTAAGTGTGAAGCACAGCCCATCTAGCATGGCTTGCCTCCATTGTCATGAACAAAAATGACGGTTCACCTGTGAGTAAATATTTGTAACTGGGCAGGGATTTACAGATAATAGCATTGCACTTGCCCATTTTACCCCAGAGAGAAATCATGTCTCAAGCAGCGGCCTGTGTTTTAAAATCTAATTTCTTGAGACCTGGATAAGATGTGTGCAGATAAAATTCTGATGGTCAGCAAAAAAGGGGCACTCCTCTGTTGGTGCAGTAGAAAGGACACATTTGAGTTTTGCTGATTTACTTTCTATAATTGGTGCTTTTGTCAGCATCCTTCTCCTTTGTATGTGCTAACATTTCTTTGACCAAACATTTTGTCTAGTACAAAATACCACAACTAGGAGATGATGGCTTTTATAGCCTTTTTATGGTTACAAGGGCTGGCTCTGTGGGCAGCAGTTCCTATTCTTACTGACTGCTTAACTTTCTACAGAATGTTGTCGGACACAATGCTCCTGGCACAGAATATTCCAACCTGATTGCATAATTTGTTGGAACGTTTAGCTGGTTGTATATTAAACTAGTTGATCTTCCATGACGTTGCTCATGGTGGGGTAACATTGCAGTGGGAGGAGGGGGGCAGAGAGTGACTAGCAGAATGGGCTGGAAGGTGGGAGAGCTTGGGGGTGAGAGGGTTGTGTTGTGCAGTGCAGGAGTGGGGGATATTAAATGTGTGGTCCCAAGAAAGTGGTCAAATGGAGACCGAAGACTCTGCTCCTTTCTCTTTGGTGCTGCTGCTCCTGAAAAAAAAATCTCACTGTTAGGTCAATGAAGCCTCAAGGCCAATGAAAATGTGAATATCTGGCACCACTGGGACTGTGAAGGCTGTCAGCTTTATATTTGAGTCATGTCAATGACAGTCAAATATACAACTGCGTCAGTGGCACATCTTTAATATAAAACTGCCGAGAGTGTCAGCTAACCCAAGGCATCATCCCCCTGTTAAAGATCTCATGGCAACCGTTTGATGAGTAAGAAGTTCCCCCTCGGTTTCCTGCCAACAATTCTCCCTCAACCCCCATTGCCAGTAACAGATTAACTGGTCATTCTACTGTTTTGTGGGATCTTAGTGTGTGCAAAATAGATGCAACATTTGCCTGCTTAATGATCACAACACTTTGAGGTTCCTGTTCCTGCTTTGTGGATATTATGTTTGTGCAAAGTGCAACAGCCAGTACAGACCTCACCTGTTCACTGTGATTTCCTAGATTCAAACTGGTTTGAGACTGGTGTCTCCTCTCCATCCCCCAAAATTTCCCCTTTTCTCCTATCTTCTCCCATTTCCTTCTGAAGCTACTGACTAAGGCTGGGATATGGTTTCATGGGTACTTGCAACCCTCTGGTCGGGAGGAGGCATTCACGTATGAAGTTCAGCGGTGAGTGTTGTCCATGTGACCATGGAGGAGGTCACACTCGAAACCCGATTCTGCCATGGAATGCTTACAGCACAGAAGGAGGCCACGCGCCCCATCGAGCCCGTGCCGGCTCTTTGTAAGAGCAATCCAGTTAGTCCCATTCCTTTGCTCTTTCCCCATAGCCCTGCAATTTTTTTCCCTTCAAGTATTTATCCAATTCCTTTTTGAAAGCCATGATTGAATCTGCTTCCACCACACCTTCAGGCAGTGCATTCCAGATCATAACTACTCGCTGCGTAAAAAAGTTTGTCCTTACCCCCGATGTGCCCAAACATGCATTTCCGTCGGACAGCAGTCAGCATTAGGAGTACCGCTTCCCTCATCTCAAACCTGGGGTTGTTGTGGTCAATAAATGTTTACGTTTGGAGTTTGAGGAAGACAATACAAATATTTGGTTTTCCAGACCCCAAAAATTCAAGGAAATTGTGAAGTAAAGGAAGAACTTGCACTTACATTTGCCACCTTATTATGTCCTTAGAACATGTCAAAGTGCATCACTCCAATGAATTGCTTTTGAGGTGCGGTGAGTTGTTACGTAGACAAATACAGCAGGATCTTGTACACTGCAGAGTCCCACAAAAAGCAGATCAGGTAAATATTCAGGCAGTTAGTCTTTTTCAGTGAAGTGGTTGAGGAAGGAATGTTAGCTGGAACAGCAGGAGAATTCCCTCCGTCTCTTCGAATAGAGCCGTGGAATCTTCTACGTTCACCTGAAGAAGCAGATGGGGCCTTGGCTTGATGTCTCATCTGAAAGACCGAGCCTCTACCAATACAGCGCTCTCCCTCAGTACTGCACTAGAGTGTCAGCCTACATTATGTGCTCTGGAACTGAGCTGGTTCTCTCTTGCCCAATCTATGATTAAAAGTTGATGGGGTTTTGTTTAAAGGAAATCCAAGAAGCCAAAGTTAATTAACATCGATGCAGGTGATTGTATTGATTTAGTTGTAAGTCCAATGCAAAATGGATTGCTTTTGGGTATTGGCAATTGCTGTGATTTTAAGTCACTTTTGTTTACCTCTTCTTCCCCCTCAGCTCTTCTGCATGTTTCCCCCACCCCTGACCTCCCTCATGAAGATGTTAACTTCATCACTTGGACAAGATATTCTGGAGTGTTTCACCCGAATCGCCATTTTTTGCGTGTATGCCGACACTAACTCATAAAATGGCTATCCAACTGTGGAGGGTATGAAGGCCAAGCCCCATCTTGTCCTTGCCTGACTTCCACAAGTGATTTGCAGTAGGCATTGCTGCAAAGTGATCTGGAGTGGGACTCTTGGCTGACTTTACCCTTCCCTAACTCGGGTGCAATGGCCAACTGCAGTGCCTCTATCACTTCCCAAACTCTGGTTTGCTAACTCGGCACAAACAGGAGACTAAACATGGGACTGTGAAAGTAATCCTTCAATTTGTAAATTTTATATTAAAAACTTGGCAGGACAGTCGCTATTTTACTTCTGTAGTCGAGTTGCAACACCTGTATGCAGTTTCCATTGCAAGCAATGTGTTATGAGCATATCGTGCCGTGACTCATCCCATCTGTACTTCAATCATTGAAAATTGGTTTGGTGTAAGTGTTCAGATTTGTGCTGGCTGTCCTGTTTAATAATGTAAAAATAGGAAACTGAACTGTATAAAATTGTTTGCTAGAAGACCACAAAGGTAGTGGTGTTTATTAAAAATTTGCTCCAGCTCCTTTAAGTGAAGCAGGATAGACCCTGTGATCCTCTATAAATGGCACAGGGTAGATCTTGTGATATTGTTTTGCTGTGCACGGATAATGTACAGCCTCAAGGACAGAAATGGGGTTACCTTTTGATGCCTTGAAAAGTTTACTAAATGAACAGATATAGAATATTGTGTTCAGTTTATTTTAATAGTGCCATGAATGGGATGAAGGAATAATGATACTGTTCTTTCATACAATGAAAATTGGGTCTAGGCACAGACTTTGCTAGATATTAAAATCCTTCAGTCGTTCTATGGTCCTGCTATTGGATTATTTTCATGTGAAAGATTGCTTTCCTTTTGCTCCCCCTTGTTTTTGCTGTACCAGGTGTTTTTCTTCCTCCTCCTTCCTCTCCTGGTGACATTGACTCCTTCCTGGGTAGTTACATGGGCTCTTTCCCAAGTGGCCTTTCTTCATGTGTCAGGCAATTCAACCATTGAGGGAAATCACAGCTGCCCATCAAGGGCCACTGAGTAATGATCAGAAGCTGAGTCTCTTCCCCCTGCTCTCCAAAAGCATGCACCTCAACCACTGACCTGGCTGAGATCAGCGAGCTCAGCAGAAACTGGTGCTCAAACCTGGGACTTTTCCATTTACTCAGTGGACAAACGCACTGAGCCCCTCTCCTGCTCCCATTCCGCTCCTCTTGTACTGCGTATGTTCCTTCACTAGGCAGTGACGCACTCAGACTCTTCAGTTGGGCTTTTTGAAGGTGGAGGGAATGGTACTTGGACACTATAATTCTGCTCAGACTTTTGATTATTAAGGGAAATTGAAATGAGTGGTTGTTACTTGGGTCTAATTTATTATAGTCTGAATTGAGTAGATACAGCAAAGCAGAGATGTGAACATTGTTATAAAGGTGCCAAGGCAAGGTTTCAAACTCCAGTTATGCTCTCAATAAATGTGCATAAACCTCATCTGACTAAACGATTCAGCAATGCAACTGATAATCTAACATCGGGTAATAGTGGCTCCCATTGTCCTCGGGTTCTTCTGAGATTTGACTATCTATAATTGTGAGAGTGTTTATTGCTCAAATCCTGGTCCGTGTTTAGTTACCTGAAGTCAGCCAGGACAACATTCCCCTCTCAACCAACACCACTAAAACCACTTAGTTAATTGTTTGCGGGATCTTGCTGTGTGCATAATGGCTGTTGCATTTGTCTACATGAGTCACTGCACTTCAAGGTAATTCACTGTGATGTGCTTTGAGACATTTCTGAGATGTGATGCCGCTGTATAGAATGCAAGGTCTTTCTTTGTATTTAGAAAATAGCATAAAGCTTTACTCAAAGATTACACATCACCGTATAACTGCATCATCTTGGGTTATGCCTGTTTAGCTGTATTGGTGATAGTTAATAATTGATCTCTGTATCCTAGTAACCGTTGTGCTGAATCTATATTACTTGTCTGCAGCAACTGAATTGTCTGTTCCATTTTAATATTTAAAGGATTGATTGACAGCTGACCTAGATGCCTTCTGAAAACTAGTTGCTGTGAAATTCAGTCTTAAGATATTACCAAGAATTTATTGATGTACAGAATTAATTTTTTTTAAAATAAGCACCTGAAGTCGATGCATCCCCTTGGTTTAATAAAGGTGCGTTCGACCCTAGTGGAGCCTTCAGATCCCTGAGCTATTGTGGCTGTTAGCTGGCGTGCACAGTTGATTGTTTGCGCAGTAACGTATAGAACACATGTGAAGCATTAATGTTCAGATCTGTAGCAATCACTCTGACACTGATCTTCAGAGTTTGCAATCAAGAATGGAACAGAAAGCGAGTGTCTGCAGTGCAGGGAAGGTGTGTCTTCCTGGCCTCTTCCAGACAAACACCTTCCTGCCCTTCTAATTTATAAATGTACAGTATAACCGATGAGCTAAGAGAGCTATGTAATTGAGTACATGAGCCCACATTATATTCCACACTAACCGTTATCACAGACGCTCCGCTCACAAATTCAATTAGAACAATTGAGAGCTCAGATAACCAAGAGGATGCGGTTTAGAATTTTTGGGAGGGAGAGCGCGGAAAAGGTGTATTGTTTGGGGGGAATCCAGCAGTTTGCTTCAGTAGAATTCAGGTAATCAGAAGTGTGCAGAATCGTGACCATCCACTGAGCTGTCTGCTTCAACCGTGGTGTGCCTGGACAGCTCTTCTGCCTGCCTCTTGTCAGTATTCACTCAGCTGTGAAATAGCAGAAAATTAGGTCAGTGCTGTGCCAGTCTTGCTTTGGGTTGTGGGGAGGGGGTAGGGGGAGGAGGAGAAGGTTGGTTTGCTATGCACTGGAATAAATACCTATTTTCTGTGTCCTTGAAAGTAATGCTGAGGTTTATAGCTGTTTCTCATTTGCATTGAACCCTAAAGATGTGAAGATTTAAAGTACGACAACCATAGCACTCCAATATGTCTCTGTACTGGAGGCTTGTAACAAGTTTGTCTCCATCTGCAGTATCTTGCGTTGCAGGGGGTAGTGTATACAGAGGAAGGATTTATTCACCTTTTTATATAAGGAGGTTGGAGACAACGGAATAAGATGGAGCCTTCCAATGATTTCAGTAGTTTAGCGTGGGTAATGCTGACCATACGGGGTGGGGTGCAGACATTACAGATCAATGCTAAGTTTGGCTTTGCCTTTTTGTACTTCAGGTGGATCCAAGAGCAGCGTTGAACTGGATTTAAATTTTTACTGTGGTCAGAAGTTTGTCTTTGGTTTACTTTGTTGCGTACAGTTTTTGTGTAGCATTCTACACATAGGGCATGCAGAGCAATGCAAAATGCTGCATGGGTGCAGCCTCCATTTATATGCTACATGAAGTACACTTTCTAGCCACGCATTTTGGGTTGAATAACACACCATGCTCTCTAGGTTAAATTCCAACCTTGAAAATGTTATCAGGGACTCTTCGGCGGTGCTTGATTTGGCATATAACCTCTTAAAGGCATTTAAGGTGAAATGGTGAACCTGATTTGGAATCTGCAGAGATGTATCCAATAAAAATACTTTGGCAAGTGTTTTCCTGTGTGTTGCACTTTGAAGGAGCATTAAACCAACTGTGAGATTGCATATTGCAGGAGAGACTTGGTGTGCTTGCCAGCAAGTTGGAGGTGGAGAGTTTCTGTTGTGGCTTCTCTTCATCCATTACATTTGGGTATTTGCTCTTTAAGCAACCTTGCAACAAAATTTTGCATTAATTTTGCATGAGCTCCCACGTGGGGCTCCAAGTTATCCAGCTGTAGTTGGGCTAGTCTGGTTTGAGTTTTCTTGTAAATAATGTTAGAATTCTTTAAGCTGCTGAAGATTTCAGTTTGCATTCATGCAGCCCATTCTTTCCCCGACGTCACCATTCCTTTCGTGACGAGGGAGAGAAAAAGTGGGTAACTCATAAAGCTCTTCAGTAAAAGGAAGCTCTGGATTTTTGTTATCCATTGCTAGTATTTTTCAGAAATTTGGATGTGAAATTAACCAATGCAAAATATTTCATTGGGAACGAGTTCACTCCTTCCCCCATTCTGGTTAGCCGGTGCTCATTGATGCAGCGAATGTTCAGTAAGCTGTCCATGCAGTAGGTGCTAACTTATTTTTTTTTTCTCAAGTGCCAGAATCAACCAAGACCAGTCAAAGCCAGCCTCAGCCTGCCAACCCTAACAGCGGCACTTCCACAACTACCAGCAACAATAGCAATGCCAAGCGGGTCCCAGTCAACACTCAGCAGCAAGCCTTGTCTCGATATCCACCTCGTGAAGTACCACCACGCTTTCGTCACCAGGAGCAAAAGCAACTGCTGAAAAGGGGCCAGCAGCTACCATCGGCAGCTGGGACCGCAACACCAGTACTGACCAGCCAGTCTGGAGGCAGTGCTGTTACTGTGCAGCCAGTGACCAACGGACAGCTGCATTACAGCAGCAAAACTCAGACAGGTAACCAATTCTGCAGTGCGCAAATAACACAAAGCAATACCTTCCCCTTCAGCCTTCTAAGTAAAGGCACTGCTTAAACATCTGACAAAACTGTATTACACCAAATCTGCTCGGTTGCAGCAGCTCAACTTTATCTGCTGTCATTACTGCTACAACACTCGTGCTAGGCGATCACTATACTGTGGATAATGGCAGTGACTAGAGTATTGGGTTTAGTTAAGTGCTTGATTCCACCATTCCAGGAAAGAATCAATTAATTGTGCATGTAAAACTGTTCTTTTGAATGTTTTGGGGAATGAATTTGCAGCCTGTTGAAGCGGAATTCCTGCTGTCTTCAGATGGGAATTCTGTTTAACATGGTCTGTTGCTCAGTTGTCTAGATTCCCCGAAGGCCTAGCGTAGCGGTCTTTTGCTAACATCTGGAAACTTCACCTGCAGAGACTAGTGGTTGTAATGCTAGACTCTGGCACTAATTTAACTACAGATGCACGAAGTAATTATGCAGATGCATCCTAAATTACATAGGGCTCTGGAAAATAATTTTCCAGAATATTCAAAACTGTTGTCCGTTTCTAGCTTGCTCCTACTCTGGCACAGTACAGTGGAGTATCAGTACATTGTGCTGCTGTGTATTCCACTCTCTATTCTTTCATTCTTGTACTCCCTCCCCAGCTACAGGATGTGTTGTTCCTGGCCAGATAACACAAAAGAAATTATTTCAGGAGTGTTTTTTAATGGACATTTGGCAAACTTCTTATCTGTGAATTTTAGAAAATACTTTAATGTATGATTGATGCCAGTCTAGGCCTCTCTCTGTGAGATACATGAGTAAAAGATGGCTGAGAAGACTTGCACAGTTATATTTCAGTACCAGCTGTGTGTCCCAGTGCTAGAAAGTGCCCTGCTTATATTGTGGGGCAGATTCTACAGCAGCTGAAACATCAAAAACTGCACATGCCCACTTCTAACTCTAACCTGTGACAATATAGCTGACCACTGTACTTTGTCCAGTGACTCGAAGGTCTATAAAGGCCACTGAGTGTAAAACCCTTCTGGCCTGTGGGTGGACTGAGCCATTCAGTGCAACCAGAAAACATGGCTGCCTCCAAAAGACATAATTCTGTTAATGTTGCTATCGGGTGCCCACAAAAAACAGCTCTTGTGATGCATGTCCTTTCTGAAGGTGGTGAGTGAACTTTTTGCCATTGCCGGCAAGCTGGCAGCTTTTTTCATGAACTTTCTTTTGCTAGTTCATAATTGGAGATGATTATTTCCCCTAACCCTGTTACTGCAGTTTACACAACTTTAATGAAGATGGTGCCTCTAGGGTTAGATGTGTTGCTTGTTTTCTTTTCCATTTTGGGAAGGATGGGATAGATCAGATTGAAAAAGTTCAACTGAAGTTTTAGAAAGAGCGGATAGGGAATGGGAAAGAAAGGGATGGATTGGGGTGGCAAAGTGAGGGCTAACACTGGCATCAAGGACCTCCTCGTACCCCAGCACGTGGGCTGATAACGATCAAAACAAGTTGATGTAAGAAGGCAGGAATCTTCCTGGAGCCTTTGGCAATCTATGGGTTAAGTTCTCCATTTGCTGAGTGAAGAGGTGAGGCAGGTGTGCTGCACTAAAGATTCTCTATGGAGCATCACCCACCTGCATTGCTAGCACTGACACCTTTGGGTACTTTTCACACCAATTGGCAACTATCCTTTTCTCGGCCAAATTTTTCCCTCTATTGTATTAAAGCCTTAGTGGGGAGGGACAGTTCAGTAGAGTTGCACAACCCATGAAGGGATCACTGAAGTTGATGTCATGTACTGGATTTTAAAACTGAACCTTTTGCATTGCTGTGTTGATATTGTGACTGCTCAAGGTGTTGACTAAGGGGTTTTCTGTTTATTGCTGAATCGTCTGGCGGTCCATTTCGTTAAAACTTCCCATCAGGCTCCTGCGATATTAACATGCATGTCTAATATGCTTTTATATTGGCCCATGTGCTTTGTGACCATGGCCCACTGCACACCAAATTAGAGGAAAAAAACAAATTTGCATTAATGTAGCAACTTTTACGGTCTCAGGATGTCCCAAAGTGTTTTACAGTCAATGAAGTACTTTTGAAGTGTAGTTACTGTTGTAATGTAGGAAAGACAGCAGACTATTTGTGCACTGCAAGGTCCCACAAACAGCAATGAAATAAATCACCAGATCATCTGTCTTTTAGATGTTGGTGGAGGGATAAATGTAGGCCAGAACACTGGGAGCACGCTCCTGCTCTTCGAATAATACCATGGGAACTTCTCCATCCATCGGAGAGGGCAGATGGGGCCTCGGTTTAATGCCTCATCTGAAAGACGGCACCTCCGACAGTCTTCATAAGCAAACCTAGCCCAGTGGCTCACCAGCCTTCTCGCTTGCTAAAACCACTTGCAATGCTGAAGCAGAGCCTCACCATCACACCCCACTCGCACCTCTTCATTTTTTGGTTTTCCTTTCCATCCAGGAGGCCATGTTGTATCAAACCTCTGTCATTGAATAATGTCTGATTCTCGTGATTTGGGCTGCCTTTGGTGAGTTTATTCCTGATAGACATTGTTGCAGTTAAACGCTGTTAAATGAGTCCGTTTTGCTGCAGTATAATCTGATTGAGAGCAGCTGGCCAGTACACTATGTCCTGGGACAGCTTCAGTTTAAAAAACACACAATTAAAACTAAGGGTGACTGATAAACTGCTCGATAACATTTTGGAAAGATGCTGGTGTTTTATAATTGTTTTAATCGCGATGAGGGAGAGCTCAGTTTTATTCTTTGATCATAAGCGAGCTGAGAATATATTGAACCCTGACACCTTTTATGGTTCTCTTGCTTTTTCTTAGGCATGCCTCCCATTCGGCATTTGGTCAGCCACTCCCCTAACCAGTCAGGTGACTAAAGCTTTATATTTTCTCTCCCTCCTTCTGCCTTCCTTTCTCTGTTTTTCCTTCTGACTTCCCTTCCGTTTCCTTCCCTTCTGTCACTATCTCAGTGTGGCTTGTTTTTGCACTTCCTGAAAAATGAGGGTTGTGGCAGTGGCTGCTTACATGATACCTGCTGGGTGTGCTTGTGGTTGCTGACTGGGAAATTTGGTTGGGTTCAGCCAGCTTGCTTTGCTTCCTGGTGTGTCTGTCGTGTTCTTTTACGTTTGATGCAGCAACAAGAAACCTGCATGTTTCTCTGAAGTGTCTTGTCTGATGTGGCTCAGGCACAGCTTAAAAGCTTTTCCTGTTGTACGTGAACCTAATGAGTAATATTAGACCTCATGTAGACTTGACTCCCAGGAATCTTCAGCTAACAGCTGTACAGGAATGGCATTGTTATTTTTTAACACTCAAGTGTATCTGCATTACAGTCTGGACTGGGAACAGTGCTCAGTTTTCTCTTAACGTGGCATCTCATTGAATGCTAATATTGTGATCAGACCTCAGCTTCACTGTTAAATGACATACATGACATTTTGAAGCCATTTTTGGGGTTGGGCTGAGATGCTCTCTGCTCTCCCTGTGCCACAGGCCATTCACAGCCAGGATGGTGGGCAGGTACCAGCTCCCATGCCTTTGCCATAATTACTCTCAATCAGACTGTTAGAGCGCTGGAGTTGTCGAGGGTGACAGTCTTCTTGAATCTCTCTTAATTTCTATTCCCAATTGCCTCTCCTTGTTATCTGGACTGAGTCCAGGAAATCACAATGATGAGAATCACTGGCAAAATCCACAGCCCTCGGTAGAATTGTCTGTGCTTTTAATCTGTATGTCGTGGTGACTTGGGGAGGGAGCACACACAAAAATTTAAATCAGTGTTCCCATTAATCTGCAGATATCTCAAATTGCTGATACTAACAGATCTTAGGGTTCTGATTTGGGATTTATCCAAAAATGAGGCACCAGCACTAACATACCTTTCAGGACCTCCAGCCTACAAAATTAAAATAAGGCAGCACCGAGGAGCGGCGGGAATGAGAAATTTAAGTGCGTATAGAGCTGAGTTGTCTGGGCTTCAAGGACCAGATTGATGGGGAGAGAGAGGTTGGCTGCAGTTTGGACATTGAGCTGTACTACACGACCCAGCACATATTGAATTAACTCACGGCCCCCAGTTTTCTTTTTGGAAAAGGTGCAATGAACTTTCTGTGATCGGAGTGAATTTAGTTTTTGATTTTACTTCCACCCTGAAAAACCTTTAAGATTCGTGTCCATTTTTGGGAAGGCATTTAATACTCATCATGAGCCTTTTCCATGTAATCCTTAAGCAGATTAATTTATAGTTTTTCTGTAATCATAATTCCAGGTTGTTTCTGGGGGAACTGTTCGGAAAACTTTAGCCTGCGTCATTCTCTCACTAGATGAAATCTCCATTTAAGAGAAAACTGCAAAATGCTGGAACCATGCAGTATCCGCTGGTCGTGGTTCCGATTAACCTGTGCACTTCCAGATTTCCAGTCGTCACTCCTTCCCTCTGATTCTGTAATTGAGTCACTGCTGGAGCAATCAGTAAGCAGAGAGGGATCGAACAGTCATATAGTTACAAAACTTATGTGGATAATTTCATAGAATTATAAATTAGCGGTCCAACCTCATTTGTTCAGATATACAAATACAACCTATTTGATCTTCACTCTGCCAGTGACATATACTCAACCTCTTGATTGAATTAGTATGTTGTAATTTTCTGAAGCGTATTCATTTATCCTCTTGTCAGTGCTTTGATTTCTGTGTTGAAGGGGGCTATTAATCTCTGTGTGGGAGGATGTAGCCGGTGTATTGTAGTGAGGTTCCTGTAAGTATATTCAGTGTTTTGCAAACATCCATGTGGATTTTGCAAGAACAAATATTCCCACCTGTAAAGGGGATTTCAGTGTGTGTGAACATGCCAGTCATTGAACAATTTAAAATGACACCATTTGTGGAACTTCCTGATGGCCCAGTATGTGTTGTGCTGCTTCATAGCAACACGTGGTCTGGATGCTCACTTAGTAGATTAGCAATGGTCAGCCTGCTCAGTGCAGCAGTGTTCTTGAGAGAGACTGTGAGGGAATGTTATTTACTGTATTTATTCATCCTATTTATGTAACGCAAATGTCATACCCTTGTTCAAAAAAGGATGTAAGGATAAACCCAGCAACTATAGGCCAGTCAGTTTAACCTTGGTGGTGGGGAAACTTTTAGAAACGATAATCCGGGACAGAATTAACAGTCATTGGACGAGTGTGGATTGAGTAGAGAAAGCCAGCACGGATTTGTTAAAGGCAAATTGTGTTTAACGAACCTGAGAGTTTTTTGATGAGGTAACAGAGGGTAGATGAGGGCAATGCAGTTGATGTGTATATGGACTTTCAAAAAGCTTTTGATAAAGTGCCACATGGTAGGCTTGTCATTAAGATTGCGGCCCATGGAATGAAGGGGGCAGTAGCAACACGGACACAGAATTGACTAAGTGACAGGAAACAGTGTAGTGGTGATTGGTTTTTCGGACTGAAGGGAGGTGTACCGTGGTGTTCCCCAGGGTTCGGTATTAGGACCACTGCTTTGCTTGATATATATTAATGACATGGACTTGGGTGTCCAGGGCACAATTTTAAAAATTGCATGTGACACAAAACTTGGAAGGGTAGTGAACAGTGAGGAGGATAGTGATAGATTTCAAGAGGATATAGACAGGCTGGTGGCATCAGCAGACACATGGCAGATGAAATTTAATGCAGAAAAATGCAGTGATACATTTCGATAGGAAGAAGGAGGAGAGGCAATATAAACTGGAGGGTACAATTCTAAAAGGGGAACAGGAACAGAGATCTGGGGGTATACGTGCACAAATCATTGAAAGTGGCAGGGCAGGTTGAGAAAGCGGTTTTAAAAAAAATACGGGATCCTGGGCTTTTTAAATAGAGACATAGAGTACAAAAGCAAGGAAGTTATGTTGAACCTTTATAAAACACTGCTTCGGCCACAACTGGAGTATTGTGTCCAGTTCTGGGCACCGCACTTTAGGAAAGATGTGAAGGCCTTAGAAAGGGTGCGGAAGAGATTTACTAGAATGATTCCAGGGATAAGGGACTTTAGTTACGTGGATAGACTGGAGAAACTGGGGTGGTTCTCCTTGGAGCAGAGAAGGTTGTGAGGAGATTTGTTAGAGGTATTCAAAATCATGAAGGGTCCACACAGAGTAGATATTGGTGGAAGGGTCAAGAACCAGAGGACATAGATTTAAGGTTATTGGCAAAGGAATCAAAGGTGACATGAGGAAAAACTTTTTTATACAGCGAGTGGTTAGGAACTGGAATGCACTGCCGAGGGGGTGGTGGAGGCAGATTCAATCGTGATCTTCAAAAGGGAACTGGATAAGTACTTGAAAGGAAAAAATTTGTAGGGCTACGGGGATAGGGCGAGGGAGTAGGACTGGCTGGATTGCTCTTATATAGAGCCGGCGCGGATTCGATGGGCCGAATGGCCGCCTTCCGTGTTGTAACCTTTCTATGATTCTAACGTGTGTATGTGTTTTTTCTTGAATAATACTGCACCGTAATAATTATCTCCAGGATAGATAGTGTACTTAATCTGACTTTCCTGTGAGGCTTTGACGGTTTGGGGCAGGGGGGATGGAATTAGAGCAATTTTGTGTTAGCACATGGCTAAAGCCATGGGAATTTGTCCCAAGTAACCACCAATAAACCTTCTGCAGCCGCTCGACAAACAACACAAGCTCAGCTATGCAGCCGATGCACTGAGCATCCTCACCCTGCAACCACCCTATCACCATGATGAGGAAAAAAAAAACCAAACGTCTCGCTAAAAGGCAGCAAAGTTCTTAACAAAATTATATAAATCTCGAGTATCTGTATAGAGTACTGAATAGGAACATTGAATGCAGTGTTTGCCAACTTAAGGAGGTTCTACAGCTTCAGAGTTACTCCACTGAGTCATTCTCCTTGACTGTGGAGTAAACCAGATGGCCTCCTTCCAGGAGTTTTATCCCCTTTTCCTGAACTTCTGTAGTATTTGTAATTGTGGCAGCACCGTGATGAACTTGAAGTTCTAGTGAGTGACTAGTAGTGTGTGGGTTTTCAGCCGTCATTCCCTACTCACATGGTTCCTGATCTCAGATGGCAAGCAGAGGTCAGCCACTTCCCAGAAGGGAGGCATAGAAATCCACAGGCGAGATATTGCCAGTGACCTTCTTGTGGACAGTTACACAAGATTAACGGAGGGTTGGGGAGGGAGGAGGTGGAGGAGGAGGATGACTTAAAACTGGTCTGGATGCCTCTGGGTTATTGCAGTTTGGAAAATACCACCTTTTCAAAATACATAGAGATTCACAAAGTGCAGAAACCTTCAACATTGTTTTGCATGGTGGTATTTGTGGTTGGGGGGAAGACAAGGAAAGAGATAAAATAGCATGGATACTAAGTGGAATCCAGTTGAAATGCTCCAACTTTCAATTCGCTGTGGTGTGTGGATTGTCTTTCACAAGCCTGCTGTGAATGTGCAACTTTAAATGCAATGAATAGGAAATCTCATCCTGGTTAGTTATAACGCTACCCAGCATCAACATAAAGGAACCCAATAATTCAAGCCAGCAGAGTCCTGTAAAGATGAGAATTGGAGGCTTTTATACAGCCATATTGTGCAATGATCAGTAAGTGGCAAACTCTGAGATCCTTTCATTATAATCATAGTCTGTATTTTCTCAGTTTTCAGTGGGATACTGAGTTGTGTTTTTTTTTCTTTTTTTTTATTCGTTCATGGGATGTGGGCGTCGCTGGCAAGGCCGGCATTTATTGCCCATCCCTAATTGCCCTCGAGAAGGTGGTGGTGAGCCGCCTTCTTGAACCGCTGCAGTCCGTGTGGTGACGGTTCTCCCACAGTGCTGTTAGGAAGGGAGTTCCAGGATTTTGACACAGCGACAATGAAGGAACGGCGATATATTTCCAAGTCGGGATGGTGTGTGACTTGGAGGGGAACGTGCAGGTGGTGTTGTTCCCATGCGCCTGCTGCCCTTGTCCTTCTAGGTGGTAGAGGTCGCGGGTTTGGGAGGTGCTGTCGAAGAAGCCTTGACGAGTTGCTGCAGTGCATCCTGTGGATGGTGCACACTGCAGCCACAGTGCGCCGGTGGTGAAGGGAGTGAATGTTTAGGGTGGTGGATGGGGTGCCAATCAAGCGGGCTGCTTTATCTTGGATGGTGTCGAGCTTCTTGAGTGTTGTTGGAGCTGCACTCATCCAAGCAAGTGGAGAGTATTCCATCACACTCCTGACTTGTGCCTTGTAGATGGTGGAAAGGCATTGGGGAGTCAGGAGGTGAGTCACTCGCCGCAGAATACCCAGCCTCTGACCTGCTCTTGTAGCCATAGTATTTATATGGCTGGTCCAGTTAAGTTTCTGGTCAATGGTGACCCCCAGGATGTTGATGGTGGGGGATTCGGTGATGGTAATGCCGTTGAATGTCAAGGGGAGGTGGTTAGACTCTCTCTCGTTGGAGATGGTCATTGCCTGGCACTTATCTGGCGCGAATGTTACTTGCCACTTATGAGCCCAAGCCTGGATGTTGTCCAGGTCTTGCTGCATGCGGGCTCGGACTGCTTCATTATCTGAGGGGTTGCGAATGGAACTGAACACTGTGCAGTCATCAGCGAACATCCCCATTTCTGACCTTATGATGGAGGGAAGGTCATTGATGAAGCAGCTGAAGATGGTTGGGCCTAGGACACTGCCCTGAGGAACTCCTGCAGCAATGCCCTGGGGCTGAGATGATTGGCCTCCAACAACTACTACCATCTTCCTTTGTGCTAGGTATGACTCCAGCCACTGGAGAGTTTTCCCCCTGATTCCCATTGACTTCAATTTTACTGGGGCTCCTTGGTGCCACACTCGGTCAAATGCTGCCTTGATGTCAAGGGCAGTCACTCTCACCTCACCTCTGGAATTCAGCTCTTTTGTCCATGTTTGGACCAACGCTGTAATGAGGTCTGGAGCCGAGTGGTCCTGGCGGAACCCAAACTGAGCATCGGTGAGCAGGTTATTGGTGAGTAAGTGCCGCTTGATAGCACTGTCGACGACACCTTCCATTACTTTGCTGATGATCGAGAGTAGACTGATGGGGCGGTAATTGGCCGGATTGGATTTGTCCTTTTTGTGGACAGGACATACCTGGGCAATTTTCCACATTGTCGGGTGGATGCCAGTGTTGTAGCTGTACTGGAACAGCTTGGCTAGAGGCGCAGCTAGTTCTGGAGCACAAGTCTTCAGCACTACAGCTGGGATGTTGTCGGGATATCCAGTGCACTCAGCCGTTTCTTGATATCACGTGGAGTGAATCGAATTGGCCGAAGACTGGCTTCCGTGATGGTGGGGATATCGGGAGGAGGCTGAGATGGATTATCCACTCGGCACTTCTGGCTGAAGATGGTTGCAAACGCTTCAGCCTTGTCTTTTGCACTCACGTGCTGGACTCCGCCATCATTGAGAATGGGGATGTTTGCAGAGCCTCCTCCTCCCGTTAGTTGTTTAATTGTCCACCACCATTCACGACTGGATGTGGCAGGACTGCAGAGCTTTGATCTGATCCGTTGGTTGTGGAATCGCTTAGCTCTGTCTATAGCATGTTGCTTCTGCTGTTTAGCATGCATGTAGTCCTGAGTTGTAGCTTCACCAGGTTGGCACCTCATTTTTAGGTACGCCTGGTGCTGCTCCTGGCATGCTCTTCTACACTCCTCATTGAACCAGGGTTGATCCCCTGGCTTGTTGGTAATGGTAGAGTGAGGAATATGCCGGGCCATGAGGTTACAGATTGTGCTGCAATACAATTCTGCTGCTGCTGATGGCCCACAGCGGCTCATGGATGCCCAGTTTTGAGCTGCTAGATCTGTTCTGAATCTATCCCATTTAGCACGGTGGTAGTGCCACACAACACGTTGGATGGTGTCCTCGGTGCGAAGACGGGATTTCATCTCCACGAGGACTGTGCGGTGGTCACTCCTACCAATACTGTCATGGACAGATGCATTTGCGACAGGTAGATTGGTGAGGACGAGGTCAAGTAAGTTTTTCCCTCATGTTGGTTCGCTCACCACCTGCCGCAGGCCCAGTCTAGCAGCTATGTCCTTCAGGACTCGGCCAGCTCGGTCAGTAGTGGTGCTACCGAGCCACTCTTGGTGATGGACATTGAAGTCCCCCACCCAGAGTACATTTTGTGCCCTTGCTACCCTCAGTGCTTCCTCCAAGTGGTGTTCAACATGGAGGAGGACTGATTCATCAGCTGAGGGAGGGCGGTAGGTGGTAATCAGCAGGAGGTTTCCTTGCCCATGTTTGACCTGATGCCATGAGATTTCATGGGGTCCAGAGTCTATGTTGAGGACTCCCAGGGCCACTCCCTCCTGACTGTATATCACTGTACCGCCACCTCTGGTGGGTCAGTCCTGCCGGTGGGACAGGACATACCCAGGGATGGTGATGGAAGAGTCTGGGACGTTGGCTGAAAGATATGATTCTGTGAGTATGGCTATGTCAGGCTGTTGCTTGACTAGTCTGTGGGACAGCTCTCCCAATTTTGGCACAAGTCCCCAGATGTTAGTAAGGAGGACCTTGCAGGGTCGACTGGGCTTGGTGTTTTGCCGTTGTCGTGTCCGGTGCCTAGTGGTCCGATGCCGGGTGGTCCGTCCGGTTTTATTCTTATTATGACTTTTCGTAGCGAGATTTTACAACTGAGTGGCTTGCTCGGCCATTTCAGAGGGCAATTAAGAATCAACCACATTGCTGTGGGTCTGGAGTCACATATAGGCCAGACCGGGTAAGGGCGGCAGGCTTCCTTCCCTAAAGGACATTAGTAAACCAGATGGGTTTTTACGACAATCCGGTAGTTTCATGGCCATCATTACTGATACTAGTATTTTAATTCCAGATTTTATTTTAATTAATTGAATTTAATTAATTAATTGAATTTAAATTCGCCAGCTGCCGTGGCGGGATTTGAACTCATGACTCTGGATTTTAGTCCAGGCCTCTGGATTACTAGCCCAGTAACATAATCACTATGCTACCGTAACATAACCACTATGTTGACCCCACCCCCTTCCCCAGTTGATTTCCTGTGTGTACTGTGCTGTCTTGCGGGTTCACTGTTTGGGAGTTAAACTTGGAAGGAAGAAAAGATAATCTCTCACTTGCTGCAGCGAAAGATCCTGGAACCCAGTATCAGATTTCTTAATCCAGCTTCGAGAGAAATTATGTTTGGCAAGGCAAAACCTGACTAGTGTCCATGGAGATGCTGGAGATTGCCAGCAATTCATTCTGATTCTTATTGTTTACTCTGCATATAATTAACCTATTCGGGGCCGGCAGCAGCATTCCTGCACCAAAATCCAACGTTAACTGGTTTATACCCAGAAGCGGGTAAATCAAACTCTGTGCACTTTTCTTTTTTATTCATTCATGGGATGTGGGCATCGCTGGCATTTATTGCCCTTGAGAAAATGGTGGTGAGGTGTCTACTTGAACCGCTGCAATCCATATGGTGAAGGTACTCCCACACTGCTGTTAGGTAGGGAGTTCCAGGATTTTGACCCAGTGACGAAGAAGGAGCGGCGATATATTTCCAAGTCAGGATGTTGTGTAACTTGGAGGAGAAAGTGCAGGTGGTGGTGTTCCCATGTGCCTGCTGCCCTTGTCCTTCCAGCTGGTAGAGCTCGTGGGTTTGGGAGGTGCTGTTGAAGAAGCCTTAGCGAGTTGCTGCAGTGCATCTTGTAGATGGTACACACTGCTGCCACTGTGTGCCGGTGGTGGAGAGAGTGAATGTTTAACTTGGTGGATGGGGTGCCAATCAAGTGGGCTGCTTTGTCCTGGATGGTGTCGAGCTTCTTGAGTATTGTTCTAGCTGCACTCATCCAGGCAAGTGGAGAGTATTCCATCACACTCCTGACTTGTGCCTTGTAGATGGTGGAAAGGCTTTGGGAGTCAGGTGAGTCACTGACTGCGGAATACCCAGTCTCTGACTTGCTCTTGTAGCCACAGTATTTATGTGGCTGGTCCAGTTAAGTTTCTGGTCAAAGGTGACCCCCAGGACGTTGGTGGGGGATTCGATGATGGTAATGCCATTGAATGTCATGGGGAAGTGGTTAGACTCTCTCTTGTTGGAGATGGTTATTGCCTGGCCCTTGTCTGGCATGAATATTACTTGCCACTTATTAGCCCAAGTCTGAATATTGTTCAGATCTTGCTGCATGCGGGCAAGGACTGCTTCATCATCTGAGGGGTTGCGAATGGAACTGAAAAACTGCAATCATCAGTGAATATCCACAATTCAGCCCCATCAGAATGCACAGAACAGTTATTACAGTTCTTTCAAAGTTGTGTATTTAATGCTGAAAGATACCCTACATATGTTCTGTCTTCTGTGAGCAGATTGGATTCTGCGAACTACAAGGTCCTTCTGTAGAGTTACATAGTACATTTTTGAAAACTGTTTCAAAGGTACAGTCCATCTTTGTGTATTTTTCTTGGGGTGAAAAGGGGGGGGAGCAATTGGGATGTTTTACAATGTCCCTAAAGTAGCAACTTGTACCTAGAGACAATTGAGATGCTGAGCTGTTTGAAAATTTTGATAATATTTTGCAGAATTTGAAGATTTTTAATGCAAGAAGGCTTTACAATCAGAAGCTTGTAATTACAAAAAAAATGATTGGGTATTGAAATCTAAACCACCCATTGAGATGGCTGGAAGATGGTATCCCTGGTGAATGGTAGAGGTGTTGCAGGTTATGTTGCGACACTCCTCCTGCAGTGAATGGCCATTACCCTGCTGAATAAACAGGAACTCTAGAGTTACACTGCAATTAACCATTACCCCATTGAATGTACTGTACACTTGCACAGTGTGTAACCTTAACCCTGTTGAATAAACAGTAGCTTCATAGAAAAATTGGCAGTTTAAACAAAGTATTTCACACAAATGATTAGAATACAGAACCCATTACGAGGAGCTAATGAAACGGAATCAATGACAGCATTTAAGAAGGAATTCGGTAAATACTTGTACAGGAAAAATATTAAAGGGTTTGGGAAAGAACATGGAAATAGGATTAGAGAGAGAACAAGCTTGTGCTCAGTGGGCCAGTGGCCACTTTGTGATAAAATTTCGATGAGCTGAGAAGAAAGTGTTAATTGGTGAGCATTGAACAGCTTTTCAAATAGAAACAGGCTGTCCAAGTTGCTGGGTGACTTCAGTAACTAGGTTAACTGCGCTCCATGACTTTCGTTGGTTTCTTTGGTTCACTTGTGCTATCTGTTTGAAATGATTGGCATTTATGTAATCCTAAAAAACTTTCAGCATGTTGACAGTATTTTGATAAACTCCAGTTGTGATTGTGTTTTTACTGGGCTATACACTGTATTAAGCACAAAACAGCTAATAAGGTTTGTATTAAATATTAGTTTTACAGAGTGCCTTGCTATATATATATATATATATATATATATATAGCAATGCACTCATTGGGTCTCGCGTTACACTTGACTACAGCCTGTGTGATAGGAACACTACCCTAGCAACTCACAGGCAGCTTGCTTCACTTAATCTCATGGCAGACAAACAGCCTCAATTGTCCTTGATTTCTCCTTGGTAGCCAATTTCCACACTGCTCTCAGCCCACTTGCATGAAAACAATAAAAACGCGAAGCATTGTCACTGGACATTTCTGCTCTGCTCTGATTATGCAAACTAATTCAACAAACATTAATAGCTATTTTTTCTTGTGGTTTTTCAAACCAAAAAAAATGACCCAACTTAAGATACCAGTGTAACAATGGTTTTTTTTTGGAGACGAGAAGGTGCATCGTCCCCACCCTGTCTGGAGCTCTGTGATGCTGGGGCCGTGTGTTTGTGTGATTTGGTTTCTGGCTGCATTCTCCCCGGCAGCCATTTCTTGAATGTTTGCAGCAAAGCTTGCGCAGTATTGCTCTGTTACTGTGGCTGTTGCTGTGCTTCTGTTGGCTGCATTTCAATATTGACTAATGTGCACTGATGGCAGGAGCTGCTGTTCACCTCCCAGTAAAAAGGGATTTGCCAAATTGTCACAAGGACAGCGCTAGACTGCATGATATTAGCTGTGCCTTGTTAATCGTTCGGTATTACTGTTAAACTAAGATTTAGGTTTTAAAATGTTGCTGCTTGAGTAGAGCATGATTTTTGTTTTGCGTGTGGCACGAGAGACTGCTGAGACTAACCTTGGCAGAGGGACAAAATCAGCTCCAGGAGAGGCTTTGGCAGCCATGTTGTAGCGCAACTTGAAGCCGTACAGTCCAGCTGAGGGAGAAATGAGCTTTAATTCAGCATTGCTGTCAGGGGGGAACAGGATCTAAGAGCAAGGTGTTTCTAGAAGCGAATTTGTGCTTTAATCTCTTGTGGATGTCCATGTATTGTCAGCTAAGCATATGGGGATATATTCTGATGATTCCTCCTTTACATATCTGCAGAATGGCAACAGCTGGATCATGTGTCCTGCCGAATGCATCCTATCGAAGGCATGTTTTCTTTAATATTCTACACATGCACTTTCATTGTCAGAAGGGGCTGCACCGTTGGCATTACTGGCAACCTCTTCTTAGTATGAATGGCTGGCCATAGTGGTATTAAAAGATCAGCTGAGTATCTTGTAGGCTAACGTTACAGAAAGCTGCTTTGCTGGTTAAACTTCATAAAATTCAAAAGGGGGTAGATAAGTTGATTTTTCAGTAGCTGTCTGACTTTAATGACTAGTCTATACGTTGCTGACAGACATCTGGTGTTGGACAGACATTCATCAGTTAGATGCTTAATCAGATACTTGGACAAGGATACAGCGTGAAATTGTGAGATTCTCCACACCTACACACAGTGTGATACACATGTTCAGTAATTTGTTTAATGACCAGCAGATGGTTTTGATTAGTGTGTACTGGCTAGAGATGGTACCTTTGCCACAGAGGAGAGGGAACAGCAACAAGTTCAAAATCAGGAATGCAAAACACCTGGCTTGTTAGCAATTACTTGCATTGCATAAGGAGGGAGTGATCGGAAAGATGATTTCAAGTGTGCCACCTTGTACCAAGTAAAAGTTCGCTTTCCACAAACTGTTAATTCAGTTTTTTACTCGGTGTATGGTTTTTCCATAAATTTAACCCTTGTACTGATTTGAGAACTCATGCACACCTTTCATCCAAACATGCTGTGCTGTGCACATTTTTGCTCCCTCCCTGAGAGGGTGCGATTTTACTCTCCCCACGTTTTTCCCTGCTTCTGAAGTTGTTGACTATTGCTGAGCCATGGTTCCAACAGTGCTCAGGTGGCCGATTTTCACATGTAAGCCTAGTCAGTGAATGCTAGTGGACCATTTGAGCATGCGGAGCCAATCACAATGGAGCTGGTACCTGCCTGCACGCATACATTTTCCAATGCTGATTACTGGTCAGGGGACTGATACCCTGATTTACTTTATTTTCTCTCTTCCTCCCCCCAGCTCTCCCTTAGCCTGAGACAATTAAGACCAGTTTTACTGGCCTCGTCTATGGCCTGGGACAGATCTACTAACTCAGCAGTCCAAGAATTAAGTAAATTCTATTGAGGCTATCTGAAACTGATGCAGCACTGAAACTTTATGCTAAATGAAATTTGCATTGGGGCTAGTGGGTTAGACATTTCATCTGTATGACCTGGGTTTGAATCTCATGTGGTTACAAAGCTGCCAGGTCAGTGCCTGGCATACTTTCATGCTAATCATGTTATCAAACTTGATGTCTTTCTTTCTGGTAGAGGTGCCATAGATACAAATACTTGAGATATTATTGTACCTTGCAATGTGTGTACTGGTCACAGTTCAGTATTGACCACTGTCCTTTTAAAAAGGGCCAGCCAGACCGCCTCCTGGTGGGATGACCGCCGCCTCTCTGCCTGTAAGGATCCTATTATTGGGCAGTGTCAACCCAGTTAGTGGGAACTGTGCGTGCATAACTCAAACTGTCCATAATTCAGTGTCAAACTGGCAGCCTATGGATGGCGGGTGTCGGAAACGCAAATGGTCCCCAATTTTTATTTGTCTTGCCAAGCCTGCGTTCATTAATCACATTTGCAAAACAATCTTTTAGAAAGAGAAAGAAAACCAACCATTGACCTGCAGACTGAAATTTACAAGCAATTACAATTGCCCTCAAATTGTCCCCAGCTGTTTACAAACTGAACTTGTCAGCAGCAAATTTTCTCACAGCAGCCTTAATGGGACACACTGGGTTAGCAGCTACCTGTCCCAGTTTGTGTGCAAGTAGCGTCATGGGAAGTCCACCTGTGTTTTCACAAGGTTATAGAATAAATACAGATAAGAGAGGCCAATTGACCCATCTATATTCATCCTTGTTAAGTGAGCGAGCTACAATTCCCTTTCCCCTTCCTCATCTAACTATCTTGGACAAAGGTTTTCACTGCCATTACTCTATCTGAAGACCACTTTGTTTTCATCACTTTGTGTTGAGAAATGACATTGATTAAATCTGGTGCAAAGACAATTTAAGACCAATGTCCCTTGTTGTAGGGTCTTCTCATTCCCTGAAGAAGTGCTTCACATTGACCTTTATCTGTCCCATATAATTCCTAGTAAACTTATATAAATTTCAAGATTACACAGCCCAAGTTTCTCCAGCCATTGCTCATAACTCAAGTCCTTTGATACCAGTGTTCAGCCTGGTGGCTTTTCTCTGTACCTGCTCCATGGCTTGAATATTTCCTTTGTATCTTAGTGATCAAAACTGAATAGTAATTGAGGTGCAGTGTGACTCGGACACTTGTACAGTTTTAGTGTGACCTTTTCCAAAGTGTACTCAACTGATCGAGCAATATAATTCAGTATTCCATTTGCTTTATAAAAGGACATGTTTGTACATTTGCTGCTGTAATTCCCTTATTAACCTTATGTTGATTAGAGGTAGCCCAGAGTAGGATTTTTTTATATAGAACTTCTGTGCTATTGCTGCTCTTCGATATTGCTCCAGTGGCTCATGAGTTGGAAGGTGGGGTGGTGGGGGGTACTCCATTCAGCTGACTGTTGCCTCATCCTGTAATAATATATAGCAATTCAGTAGAAAGTACCCTTTTAAGACCAATTTTTTGGGCCGAACAGGAAGGATCATTTTCCTTTGGGTTGGATGCACTATGGGTTCACTTTTTTTTCTTCCAAGTGCAACCCAAGAATCTGTACAAAAGTCTTTTTTCAGGCAAAATGGTTGTTTTTTTTACCATTAGGAAAGTTTCTGCCGCACAAGCCTGCCACTAGATGTAGATATTTGCATGGTATGGTGGCTGCACTCAGTCTGAGGTTTGCACCATTGTCAAGCAGGGGACCTGAAATTGTTTGATACTGCCCCAACAACTGAATTAGAAAACAGTGGAATTCAGTGAGAATATAAATATGTTTGAATGATTGAACCCATTGATAACTTGGTTCTGTGCTGTTGCTGAGTGAACCAAATGTAAACCTGAGATTCCTGTTTGTGTTTTTACAGATTTAAACCATAGTGGTTTGGGATCGCATTATGAAAATTCTCACTGGGGACCTGTCTCTACCAACAGTGACTCTACTACAAATTGGGATAAAGTTATTGTAGACGGGTCCGACAAAGAAGCCTGGCCTTCAATCACTGGCAGTGACCCAGAGTTAGCTTCAGAATGCATGGACGTTGACTCTGCTTCAAGCTCTGGGTCAGAGAAGAACCTCAATATCATGGCTTCGGGGAGCACAGTTGGTGATGGCGATGGGAACCGAACGGGCAATGGAAATGGTTCTTCGAGCCAGTTTGTGGTTGGAAATGTCAGCAATAATGTAGGAAATGGAAGTATTAATGGGCCTTGGGGAGGGTCTCGAGGCTCTTTGTCAAGCACATGTCAGGGTTCTGCAGAAAATATGGATGGCAAACCAGAAAGTGACCATGGTAAACTGAATGCTTGGGGCAGCATAGGTTCCACATCAAGTGGATCCCTGAATCCAAATGGTTTGAATCCAAATGCCAACCTAGGTGTCTGGCCCGTGTTGGAAAATGATGGAAATACTGTGCAAGGACCTGTGCCAGGTGGCAATTCTGGCACCAATGTTCAACGTAGCACTGTAGGTCAAATGCTGAATAATCAGAGTGTTAACATGGGACTATCAGCTCATGGTTCGTGGGGAGGACTTCAGGAGAATTCTGATGCAGAAGTTAATGGTACAAGGAAGGTTTCATTCAGTGGACAACCTCAAAACCTTAACACTGAAATGAATGGACCAAATAACACTACTAACCCTTTGACCTCTAGCTTACCAAACTCTACTAGTTCGATGCAGACAAATGAACTGCCTAAACTTACAGGGCCTGGGGCCTGGGGTGTACCCTTAGGAATGAGCACAGTAAACCCATCTCAGCTTCAGGCCTCTTCAATTACAAATGGCACTTCTGTTTCTCAGCTTGGCAATGGAGGAATTAGTGAGGGAATGAACAGTGGGTCTTATGGTACGACTTGGGGTACATCTGGCACTAACTACTCTGGAGAAAAATGTCCAGGCTCAAGCAGTAATTTGGGGCAAGCTAGTGGTGACACTGTGAATGCAACTCTAGCACAATCCACTATTAATGGATCTGGAAGTACTTCTTACAAAAGTAATGGGGGAAGCAATAGAGGGGGAGTCGCATGGGAATCTGGTGTGGTCAACTCCCACAATATGGCTTGGGGAACAGGGAACAGTATAGGCTCCGGAGGGACTCGAAGAGTCTGGGGGAACCCAGCACCAAATGCAAACACTGGCACTAATGTCTCAAATGGGGAATGGAACAAACTGCCTAACAATCAGCATTCCAATAATGGTCTAAATGGAAGTGGTAATAGGAAGGGAACAAATGGATGGAAAAGTCTAGACGATGCTCTTTGTGGTCAGAATTCTACTACATCTCAGCCGAGTGAACAAAACAATATATGGGTCAAAACTCCAACTTCAACTTCAGGTACTGTGGACAGTGAGGGGAGCACAGAGAGCACCGGGAGTCGCCATGATAGAATGAGTGTGGGAAGTGGTGATGGCAATAGCAGACGTGGTGAGAAAAGGAAACCTGACAAACAGGGAAATGTCCAAAGTATTCTGAGTAGAACTGACTTGGACCCACGTGTCCTTTCCAATACTGGCTGGGGACAGACTCCAATCAAACAGAACACTGCCTGGGATATTGAACCTTCAGCGAAGAGTGAGAGAAAAACTGACAATGGAACAGAGGCCTGGGGAGGTCGTGTTTCCCAGACTTCAAACTCAGGGGGATGGGGGGATGGGCCTGGCCCAAACAGTAATGATACCTCATCAGTATCTGGGTGGGGGGATCCAAAGCCTGCTACAGTCTCTTGCAACACGGGTTGGGGAGACACCAAAGGCTCAAGCAGCGAAGGGGGGTGGGAGGATAATTCTGCTGCTACGGGAATGGTAAAGAGCAATCAAATGTGGGGAGGAAACAAAGAAGAGAAGTCAACTGCGTGGAATGATGCACAAAAGGTCAAACAGGGATGGGTTGATGGACAGAAATCAAACCAGGGTTGGGTAATGTCTGGAGCTGATGGATGGGGTGAGAATTCGAGGGGTGGCCAGTGGGGGGAACCACAGAAGACAAGCTCAGGCGGTTGGGATAATGACAGCGATAGATCTGTGTCTGGCTGGAGTGAACCTGGGAGACCGGGCACAGGCCGTAGCACATGGGCAAGTAGCAACAATTCCAACCCCAATAATACTGCAGGCTGGGGGGAGCCCGCCAAGCCTGCTCAGCCCCAGGGCTGGGGGGAGCCCGCCAAGCCTGCTCAGCCCCAGGGCTGGGGGGAGCCCGCCAAGCCTGCTCAGCCCCAGGGCTGGGGGGAGCCCGCCAAGCCTGCTCAGCCCCAGGGCTGGGGGGAGCCCGCCAAGCCTGCTCAGCCCCAGGGCTGGGGGGAGCCCGCCAAGCCTGCTCAGCCCCAGGGCTGGGGGGAGCCCGCCAAGCCTGCTCAGCCCCAGGGCTGGGGGGAGCCCGCCAAGCCTGCTCAGCCCCAGGGCTGGGGGGAGCCCGCCAAGCCGAGTAACTCTGCAGATTGGAACAAGCCACAGGACAGTAACAGTTCTTGGGGAGCGGCACCTCCTGCAAATAAACCTTCCGGCCCAGGCTGGCTCAATGGCCCGATGCCGGCTCCATCAAAAGAGGAGGAACCTACGGGCTGGGAGGAGCCTTCTCCGGAATCTATTCGCCGTAAAATGGAAATCGACGATGGCACCGCCGCCTGGGGGGACCCGAGCAAGTACAACTACAAGAGTGTGAACATGTGGAACAAAAACGTGCAGAGCAGCGGCAGCAGCTCTGAGCAGCCAGCACAGGTCCAGCCCACAACGACACCGCAGCAGGCCCCACCACAGCTGCCACAGCAAATGCCACCGTCAAGTGCCATGCCAAACAAAGAGAACAGCGGCTCTGGTAAGTTGTTTATCAGCGTGGATTACAGCTTCAGAAGTTTGAGACAAAAGGGTGAAATTTGAGGTTCGGCTGTTTTTTGTATATTCAGACATGTCAGCTAGTTAGAAACTGTGTATTCAGATGCAGCTCTGTGTACCTGTTTTGTACGTGTTTGTTTATAAACTCCTGTGTACACCCTCGAATTGTACTGCCAGACGGTGTTCAGAGGTGACGGGTGTACATTTGTAACCTGGGTGGATTCTTCCTGTCCAATTATTTCACATGGATTTTGACATTTTTGGTCGTTTTTACCTTCGAGCAGTAAGTGTTTTATGGGAGTGTGTAGGTAGGCTTTTTAGTACTTTGGATAGTAACGACTGTTTAATTCTAGACGTCGGAAAAGCAGTTTAATTTTCATTGGCGCGCACTGTGTGTCTAATTTGTCAGCCTGTAATATTGTACAAGAATGATGCCTTGAAGAGGGCAGCAGAGGCGATGGTGAAGGCGTCATTCACTAGTCGATAGATATTGGCTAGCAGGCTGGACTGTTTAGTTGTTAAATGCTAGAAAAACTTATAGACTGACCCACGATGCTGGATGTTTTTCTGGTGGAGGGAAGGAAGATGATTGTTTGTTTAATTTCATACCTGCAAATCATTTTGTCAATGTTAAATTGGGTAGATTTATTCACCCAAACAGGCTGTCCAATTCAATTGGCACTGTTGTGTTGCCTCTTTTTAGTCCCTGCCGAGGACGAGTGATCTCACTGTCTCCCCTTATAATCTTGGAATCACATGTCAGTAGCCCTGAACTCCACTCTGGTTTTAGCAGAAACACAGGGAATCAGCTCGATGCATTCACTTTTCTGAAACAGTTTCCTTAATCTGGTTCATGCACAGATCAGCGTTTTTGTGAGCCTACAATGCAGTGGGTTCCTCAAATGGGTTGTTTATACTGCTGAGCTCAGCTAATGGAGGGAGACCCGCATACTGTAACATTAAATGCCAGTGACAGCAAAGGCTATGGGCCCTGACAACATCCCGGCTATAGTGCTGAAGACTTGTGCTCCAGAACTAGCCGTGCCTCCAGCCAAGCTGTTCCAGTACAGCTACAACACCGGCATCTATCTGACAAAGTGGAAAATTGCCCAGGTATGTCCCTCCCACTAAAAGCAGGACAAATCCGATTGGGCCAATTACTGCCCCATCAGCAAAGTGATGGAAGGTGTCATTGACAGTGCTATCAAGCGGCACTTACTCACCAATAACCTGCTCACCGATGCTCAGTTTAGGTTCCATCAGGACCACTCGGCTCCAGACCTTTTTACAGCCTTGGTCCAAACATGGACAAAAGAGCTGAAATCCAGAATTGAGGAGAGAGTGACTGCCCTTGACATCAAGACAGCATTTGTCTGAGTGTGGCATCTAGGTGCCCTAGTAAAATTGAAGTCAATGGGAATCAGGGGGAAAACGCTCCAGTGGCTGGAGTCAGACCTAGCACAAAGGAAGATGGTAGTGGTTATTGGAGGCCAATCGTCTCAGCCCCAGGACATTGCTGCAGGAGTTCCTCAGGGCAATGTCCTCGGCCCAACCATCTTCAGCTGCTTAATCAATGATCTTCCCTCCATCATAAGGTCAGAAATGGGGACGTTCGCTGAAGATTGCACAGTGTTCAGTTCCACTCGCAACCCCTCAGATAATGAAGCAGTCCGTGCCCGCATGCAGCAAGACCTGGACAGCATTCACGCTTGGGCTGATAAGTGGCAAGTAACATTCGTGCCAGGCAATGACCATCTCCAACAAGAGAGGGTCTAACCACCTCCCCTTGACATTCAACGGCATTACCATCGCCAAATCCCCCACCATCAATATCCTGGGGGTCACCATTGACCAGAAACTTAACTGGACCAGCCACATAAATACTGTGGCTACAAGAGCAGGTCAGAGGCTGGCTATTCTGTGGCAAGTGACTCACCTGACTCCCTTTCCACCATCTACAAGGCACAAGTCAGGAGTGTGATGGAATACTCTCCACTTGCCTGGATGAGTGCAGCTCCAACAACATTCAAGAAGCTCGACACCATCCAGGACAAAGCAGCCCGCTTGATTGGCACCCCATCCACCCCCTTAAACATCCACTCGCTCCACCATCAGTGCACAGTGGCTGCATTGTGTACCATCTACAAAATGGGACACGTGACCTCGAACACCTAGAATGACAAGGGCAGCAGGCACATGGGAACAACACCACCTGCACGTTCCCATCCAAGTCGCATACCATCCTGACTTGGAAATCGCTGTTCCTTCATCGTCATTGGGTCAAAATCCTGGAACTCCCTACCTAACAGCACTGTGGGAGAACCTTCACCACACGGACTGCAGCGGCTCAAGAAGGCGGCTCACCACCACCTTCTCGAGGGCAATTAGGGATGGGCAATAAATGCTGGCCTTGCCAACGATGCCCACATCCCATGAATGAATAAAAAAAAATTGAACGATCAGGATATTATGGGAGCTATATTTTTTTTAAAAAGGATTTGTGTCCTATTATTTGACTTAAGTATGAACTACTGTAACTCAGACATACCTGTACAGTTACTGGCATCTCTCAGCCACCCGTTCTGTTTTATGCTTCAGGACTGCTGGTGGGATGTCTAATTTAGTTAACCAAAGGTTAAGAGGCAGGTACAGAATGTAGTGCAACCATTGGTAATGAGTGAACGTCAGACCATGGACAGATGGTGTCATTTGTGAAGTGTTTCTAGTTGATGTGGTATAGTGGTAACGTCGTATGTTGAAGGCTGATGGTTGTGGTTAGGACCTAATCATGGGCAAGTATGAATAGAACAGCAGCACATAAGATTTGCAGGTTATCCGTTGTGCCCCATGAACAGTTTCTGCTGAAAGCGCGACATGGTGGATGTGGAGAGGCTGAATCTTGGGTTCACTAAGATAATACTGTGAGTGATGTTTATCCAAAGCTCTAAATGCCAAGTCTTTTGGTTACTTGGTCAAGCTCAGTTGGTGCATTCATTTTTTGATTTAATTGTATAATGTAAACAGTTTCATAGGAATGTCCTAAGGACCGTGGACAGGGAAAGCTGCACTCTGTCCTGTGCCCTTACTGGAGGTTCTACTACTCTAACCAGTGAGGGGAAACAGTGCAGCTATGTTGTTGCTGTTCAGCTATAGTAACCTGAATCAACAGTGAAAGAGAAAGTTTGTGATGATTAGTGTAATTGATGCATCTTCTCACACATGGCAAAATGCAGTCCGCTCATGCTATAAACAGAAAACCAGGCATCTTTATTACATCCTGAGGGAGGCAGCATAACTTGTAACTTTGCTGTTTTTCCTTTTGTATGATTGACTTTAGCGTGAAAAGCATCAAGCTTTTCAGTGTGTAACCTTGATTTTTAAACCGGAAATATTTGAGGATTAGATGTCACAGGTAATGCTGCTGTCATGGTGTCAAATTGATCAAGTAATCATTACTCATCGCACTCAGTGTGGCTGAGAATGGCTGGGTAGAAGATTAATCATAAAAGATTTGAGTTGAGTACAGTACAGATTATGATAAATACTGGTAAGTAGAGCAAGCACAAAGTCTCCCGCAATGCTCGTTACTCTTGCCATTTTTAGCTGCGCCTGTCATGTGCAGTATGGAACTGGAACACTGCAGTATGTAGATGTTCCAGAACACTAATGGAGGCATTTGTACTTAAAGGGGGTCATTGGCCATATGTGTTGCCTTCAGCTTTGTACTCCTGGGATTTTCAGTATAAGAGGTCATTCAGCCTATCAAGCCTGTGCTGGTACTTGCTCACCCATCCAAGCCAACTACTTCAATCCCACTTCCCTGTTTTTTTCTCCCATACACTAATTTTTCTTCATATTTACCTAATTCCCTCATAAATGCCACTATCAACTTGAACCATGTGATAAAGTATTCCATATTCTAAAAGCACTTTATTTTTTTTTAAATTCTTCTAACCTGCTCCTTTATGCACCCACTACTGGTCCTGAGTTTTTGCCTCCTTGTTACCGATTCACTGGCAGAAATATCACTATTTACTCTCAAACTATTTCATAATTTTGAACCACTAGATCCTCTATGTCCCACAGGGATCTGTGTTGCGGCCTCAACTATTCACTATTTATTAACTTAGATGATGGAATAGAGAGCCACATATCCATGTTTGCCAATGACACAAAGATAGGCAGCATTGTAAGCAGTGTAGATGGAAGCATAAAATTACAGAGAGATATTAATAGATTAAGTGAATGGGCAGAACTGTGGCAAATGGATTGCAATGTAGGGAAGTGTGAGGCCATCCACTTTGGACCTAAAAAGGATGGATCAGAGTACTTTCTCAATGGTGAAAAGCTCAAAACAGTGGAAGTCCAAAGAGAATCAGGGATCCATGTACATAAATCATTAAAATGTTATGGACAGGTACAGAAAATAATCGAAAGGGCTAATGGAATGCTGGCCTTCATATCTAGAGGACTAGAATACAATGAGGTAGAAGTTATGCTACAACTATACAAAGCCCTGGTTAGACCACACCTGGAGTACTGTATTCAGTTCTGAGCACTGCACCTTAGGAAGGATATATTGGTATTGGAGGAAGTGCAGTGTAGATTTACTAGAATGATACCTGGACTCCAAGGGTTAAATTACGAGGAGAGATTACACAAACTCTGGTTGTATTCCCTGGAATTTAGAAGATGAAAGGGCGAGTTGATCGAAGTTTTCAAGATATTAAGGGGAACTGACAGGGTGGATAGAGAAACTATTTCTGCTGGTTGGGGAGTCTAGGACTAAGGGACATAGCCTAAAAATTAGGGCCAGGACTTTCAGGAGTGAAGTTAGGAAACACTTCTACACACAAAGGGTGGTAGAAGTTGGAACTCTCTTCTGCAAATAGCAGTTGATGCTAACTCAATTGTTAATTTTAAATCTCAGATTGATAGATTTTTGTTAACCAAAGATATTAAGGGATAGGGGGCTAAGGTGGGTATATGGAGTTAGGTCACAGATCAGCCATGATCTCACTGAATGGCGGAACAGGCTCAAGGACCAAATGGCCTGCTCCTGTTCCGATATTCTTAGCCTTCCCTGCTCCAGTGAACACAGTCTATTTTTCATTGCTCAACATAGAACATACAGTTATGAGGTGTTTTATTCATAAAGACTGTTCTAATGGGATGGTAAAACATGTATTCAGTTTGATGCTGAGATTCAAATCCCATACACCAAGACCATTAGTTTCTACGTCTGCAGCACTATCCACACTTTCGTTATCTTCTGACTCAACTTTCCCAGTGCTCTTTTTTTCTTTAGTGCCCACCTGACCAGTATCCTGAATACCATCCTACGTAAATTCCAACTTGTCCAAAACCCTGTTGCCTGCACCAAATCCCGATTACTAGTCATTTGTTCTCACCAGTCTCCAAAAGCACCCCATTCCCCAAAATATTGAAATCACTCTCCTTGTCCTGAATTAAAAGTCCCTCCATGGTCTTGCTTCATCCTATCTCTGCGACCCCCTCCAGTTGTATGTACCAACATGCCCTACAGTCCTATGTGCGCGCACACGCACACACACCCCCCCCCCAACCCCGTTTCACCATTTGTGCAGAGCTCTAAACTCCTCCATCTTCGGTTTTAGATGAGCAGAGATAAACGTTTTTTTTTAAAAAAACCTCTTTGCTCACTTGGTCTCCACTTTGCAGTGAAGCCCCTAGGGACATTTGCTACATTGTTGGTGCAACATAAATGCAGTTACTTGTATTAAGAATCCAGAAGCATGTATTCATGGAGTGTTCTCATTTAGAAAGTGACTTTGTTTTTTCCATTTTTAAGGTGTATTAAAACTGGCATCCTTACATTTGTAGTGCCCAGAGCATTGAGCTCTCAACTGGGGAAATGAGTTCATGTCACAGTAAAAACTGACCTTCAGATGATTCTGTCCAAGTTATATAAAAAAAATTCAGAACACTCTCCATTCAACATGCAGGTCCAATTGTCCACACCACCTCATCACTCTACAACACATTGACCCAGTACAGTCTGCTTTCTGCATGCCTAAAGCTCACACGTAGCTGTGCAGCCCATGACTAACCAGCCTAATCATCTTGATCATCAGCACGTGTCCCTGACCATGGCCTTCACTCCTCGGACTCCAGATTACTGTTTCTCTTCACCATTGAAGGCTGATCATTCAGTCATCACACCCCTGCCCTCTAGAACTCTCCCAAACCAGATTGCGTCATCACTTAATCCCCTCTCTTCCAACAGTCTCCTAAAATCCCTTCTTTTTGAAACTCTCAGCTAAATTTTGCCCCCTCTTCATGCTCAGTGTTCACCTTTTGGCCTCATTCGGTGCTGAGAGTCGTTTCTTTTGCATGAAGCAGTGCTATGTAAATCTACGTTGAGCTCATCCATCAATAACTCCTTGGGCGAAGCCTCAGATTACGTGGGCACAGGGTGCTGCCTTTGTGGTGGTGCTTCAGACAAGATCGGTTGTCGGTGTGAACAGTGCAGCTGGCTGTAAGTGAAACCGGCATTACTGACATTCATCAAGAGCAGAATGCTAGTGCACTTAAAACAATCTGTCGATCAGACTTTGTACGGGGCAGGGGGCAGGCAGTCATTTATACAAGAGCGAAAGGGGCAGATTATCAGCCAAAGATTACAAAGTTGGGTGTTTTGAAAGAAAATGAAGCTTTGGTGTTGTGAAAAGAGGAAGGAAGAGGGCGTTGGTGAGGTAATGGTTTGAATTAACATGGATGGAAGAAGGCAAGGAAAGGGGGCCTCACGATGAGCCTCAATAACCCTGCTTGTTGGTGCAGTTTACGTGCTATTGAATGATAGCACATGGGTTCATTGGGTGGGAAATAGCCAGCAGATGTGATCATTCCCCCTGCTGTTTGTGGAGTGCAGGGGGAGACTGTTGTCGAGTCAAGTCATTCTGGTTCACTCATCTAAGAAGTGGCATTAGATCTATCTCTGGGTGTATTGCTCCAAGTGGAAAAGAAACTAGACTTTCTATTTTTTTAAAAATGCACAGCTACAGTGGTGTTGGCAAGTGAGGTGCTGAAAGCACTTAGTCCCTGTCACTGGTCCTGATCTGTAATCGTCTTGTTATTTTGTGATGAGTTGATCCACAATCTGCTGTACTGTAATACTATTGTGTGTCTCCACCGTGCCTTTACTGCAGCAGCTAATGTACTAACACAATTGGCTGTTTGGATGATATGCTTCTTTGATGTGGGAAATAATGCCATCTAGAGACAGCAGATCAGATTGCATGCAGTGCATGGTGTTGAGTATAGAGGTGGTACACAGTGGGGAAGCATTGGCCTCCCCAAGGACAGAACAAAGTGCTTGCAATTTAAATTACGGCAGTCTGTGCTATTGTGTACAAGCAGTTAGTTTTACATTTCATTTACCATTGGGAAGGATATATTAGCTGTGGATTCATCAGAATGATACCAGGATGTAAAAAGTTAAATTATGAGGTCAAGTTGCATAAACTTGGCTTTTATTCGTTTAAATTTGAAAGGTTGAGGGGTGATATAATTGAGATCTTTAAAATGATAGAGATTCGATATGGGAGATGGAGAAGGTATTTCTTGTGGTGGGGAAAATCCAGAACAAGAGGGCATATAAAATTAGAGCTAGGTCATTAAGGAATGAAATCAGGAAGCACTCTTTCACACAAAGGGTAGTGGAAATCTGGAACCGCCCTCAAAAAAAAAAGGCTGTGGATGCTGGGACATTGAAATTTTCAAGACTGAGATCGATAGATTTTTGTTGGGTACGGGTGTCAAGGGATATGGAGAAAAGGCGGGTAAATGGAGTTGAGGTACAGATCAGCCATGATCTGATTGAATGATGGAACAGGCTGCAGGGGCAGAATAGCCTCCTCCTATTCTTTGAGTTGTGGAAAAGAATCTGTTTTGATTCGGAAGCTAAGTGTTGTGGTGTTGGTTCCTCCTCCTCCCAGCCACTCCATGGATTAGCAACATCTTGTGGAAAATTGTCATTTTAATCAGTTTTTTTTTAATGTTGCAGCAAGAAATGAATAAGGCGATGAGGTAGTTTGTCAGGCTTATGAGTGCAGCTTTAGCTTGTCTACCTTCTCCCCATCCACTTCGCAGGACCTTCAGTTACTCCTGTCTTCCCCACATCTCTGCTTCCAGCCTCTGGCCTGATGTGTGGCTCAGATTATTGGGGCACTGCCATGCTGCACTTGAGTGCCAGGATGCAGGAATACACAGTGTGTCATGGGGAGCACTGAGGCTAGGCTGGGTGCTGCCCCCAGACCCACCCTCACGTATCTTCTCTTAATGCCGGCAAAGGCCTGGATGCAACCTCTTGTCCAGTATGGTGTTTGGGAAATGGAGAAGGAAAGGCCTGATACAGCAGGACTGATGGCTCAGTAAGTTTCAAGAGTGACTGGGTGAGTCATACAGACCTGAAAGGACCAGGTTAGATCTGTGGTCTGCTGAGATAGCTGATCCCAGCCAGGGTGACTGTATGGGACGCCACAGTCAGTTTCTGCGCCTGGGTTAAGGAGGGGACAGTTGGCCAGTCTTTCTACTTCTAATCAGTGCCTAACAACTCCTTGGTCTGTAGAAGTACGGTGAGATCTGCTACAGAGGAACCAGAGCTGTATTTCATTGATAGTGACAGACTTATCTGGCAGGGGGGTTGGAAGGAAAGGCATGCAGCCTCCCTGAACAGTAAATTCTTTGTGTTTTAAGCTTAGCGTATCACGAGCTAGTGACCAGGACACACGCTATATTTGCTTTGTGAGTAACCTGTACAACTTACAACATTGTTAGAGAGTCATGAGATGTTTGTGTTGTTTGTATTCCATACCCCACTCCCAAACACGTGGCACATCCTCTTCATTTTAGCAGCAGAGTGGCTTGTGTTGACAAGGATATCAACTGGGCAGTTTTTTTTTTTGTTTTTTGTTTTCCTTTTTATTTAATAAAGGTTGGGGAGAAACATACACCATTCAGACAAAGCCAGAATTCTCTTGGGGAGAACCGCCTGCTCTAACCGCGACAGTGGACAATGGAACCGTGGCCTGGGGTCAACCCATGGATACAGGAACCAGCTGGAGAGAGCCCGTTAATGACAGTGCTGGTACCTCTGGCTGGGGCAACACTCCAGCTGCCCCACCACCTCCAAATAGATCTGGTAAAACTCATAACTCTTTCTAAATTTAACATGGGTGCAAAATTGGACAGTAGGTGCAATTCATTGTGCGCTGGGCCTTTGGGTAATGGACTCCATCACTAGTTTGGTTTGTTACGTGAGGCATGCTATCTTGTTTAATGTTCATTGTTACAAAGTGCACCTCCTCCACTTCATCTAACAACTTTTTCTGCCAGTTGCATGGATTCCATTCGTAACATTTGGTGTAGATGTCTTGACCACGTAACCATAGAATGCACTAATTGAGGTTTAAATCTGCTGTCAGCATTGTTTTGCCCCCCATTTTTATTTTTATTTCCTCTGTGCCGAGTGCCGTTCCCCAATGAAGGAGACTGGCAGGCAGCCTGCTCACAGGACCCTATTAATGTCAGTCTGTGACGGGGACCACTGGTAAAAGCATTCCCCAGTGAGAGAAGTGCCTTTGTCACCTCTTTCCCCAAGGAAAAGGCCTGTGACTTTCTGCTGACCTGCTTTTGGTTAATATAATGTGTGTGTATATATATATATATATAATATGTATGTATGTATGCATACATACATACAAGAGTGCACAGTTCTTTGTGTGCAGAATTACAAAAGCAGCCCTGCAAGGCACACCTGGGCATATCACCATAATGGGCTATAGGCTGCCCTTCTGTTCAAGTGTTTAAAGAATCAACGCAATCTTTTTCTGTACTTGCATGTCATAAACCCAATTGGATGTAAATAAGTAAATGATTTATAGAAAATATTACTCCATCCAAGGTGCATGGTGCTGCCAAGACCAGCGCTGTTCAGAAACATTCACAGCAGTTGATTTCTAAAAGAGGGCGGGAGGGAAATCCAGACCATCATTTAAAGGCTGCTGCCTCTCGACAGTTGTATTCAGTGATCTGTTCTTTACAGGCCCCAAACCTATGCAAGATGGCTGGGGTGATGAGGAAGCATCGGTGCCAGGAACTCGTCACTCCAGCTGGGAGGAGGAGGAAGGGGAGTCGGTGATGTGGAACAGTAACATCTCGCAAGATAACAACTCCTCTTCAAACTGGGCACCAAAAAAGATGGCTCAAAAGGTAGGAGATTTGGCGACTGTTACATACATCCTTGAGGTCCACAGTGTAGATGTGTGTGTAGTCGTAGCTCTTCATTTTTTAAAGCACTTACCTTTTTAACCTTACTCAAATTCTTCCGTACTTGTTGGATTTTACAGAAACTACTGATGAGTAATGTTATAACAGATTCATGATGTCTGATGTCAATTGTAACAAGTTAAATAATTATGTGGCTATCAATTTAATATCTGTAATTTAAAAATCCACTGCAAGTGCCAGTGTATTGCTGTAAATGATGCTGTGCTTGAATCTGGTGCAGTGATTTAATCAATTAACAGTCATGTTTCAGATGTTGCTTTCAGTAGCTGTCAGACCCTGTTATATTCAGTGCTTTGCTCCTGGTCCCCCTCGACTGGGATTGTATCCTTCAAACTGCAGTGCAACATGTTGGAGCTCCACATGCAGTGAATCACATGTCTACACGCCTCTTGAGTATCCAGCCTGATCTCAGTTACCCCCTCAAACACAAATGTGTGACAGAGAGGGGAGACTGGTGAGCAAGTTGTGAAGAACAGTGCACATTCCTTATCTCAAAATAAATTACTCTCAAGTAATGAAAGGGATTTGTGCGTGGTGAATGCCAGTGTCTCAAAGCATAGTTTTTTTTCAAGAAGGATTTGGATTTTGAATCTTCAGGCTTTGGTACACCTGCTCCCAGTATCTCACTTGTGATTAGATTTTCTTTTTTTTTAGGGCATGATGAAAGGGGGAAACAAGCCAGATGATATGTGGATGAATCAATTAATGAAGCAATTCTCTAACATTGGATTTTCTGTAAGTACAATGTGGTAACTCTAAGTTCTCTCTTTTCTCTTTCCTTCCCCATCCCCTTAATGTGTAGACAAAATGCCTGGCTGACACTGTTGGTTGGACCATTGTCCAGATCGCTAACTGGCCCAGGTCAGACAGAGTTGGAGGAAGATTATTTTTCTCTCACTGATGGAGTGGTGGTCAAGACTATGTGTCATACTGATGGCCTTGCTGTTTTGGGGCCTTGGCTCAAACCTAGACTAGCCTAGAAGAGGGGATAAAGTGCCTTCTGGACTAAAATGATTGATTTCAGTCTTGTTCTGAGATCGAGTTGTGGCACGAAAGTGCTTTGGGATTCCAAAGTGTTTGTGAAGGGAACAGAATTGAAGAACATGACCCGGATATCCCAACAGGAGCTGTGTGTTGTGTCTCACTGACTGTTGAGCTGAGCTGGAAGTTCTTAATGCTGGCACTGCTTGCTAACGCAATATGGAGTGTTAATTCTTAGCAATCACCGTTTGGTTTCTGTGATTCATAGTTTGTCATTTTTTTTTCTTCTCTTGAGCTCTGCTCCTCTTCAGCTGTGATCCAGAATACTCGTTTGCCACCTCTGTGCTACGCATGTATTTCACTTGCACTTGAGTGAGGCAGTTCAGTGCTTGTTATCCAGCAACGACAAGTAGCCATGCTTTCAAATAACATTCATTTACCCAACCCAAAGTTGCACTTTGCAACCATTGACATTCAATCACCTGCTGTGCAATTTCCTGACTGAAAATGTGAAGATAGGTGACCTGTTCTTGAATCTCAGTGGGACTGTAACTGGGAGAAACTTTGTTCTCTGCTTCCCATTGACCGTAATGCAAATGTGAATATACTTCCATGCAGAGAATTCTGAATATTTAAGGTGATTTCTGCATGTTACAGAGGGAGCCTGCTGAAGAAACAAAGAGCAATAAGATGGACATACCTGTTGGTAAGCTGCCGTCATTGCCTTAAACTAAAATTAGCATCCTCCACTCATAATTTTCAGACCTGAATACAATCTTTGTTAACTTACCTCACTTAAACAACAGTGAGCAAGTCTATTTAAACCTGCCTGAACCTTTCCTCCTTTCCAGGTATGTTAAGAGATAAAAGAATGGAGATGGACAAACACGGCATAAACATTGGAGAATATAATGGCATTATAGGGAAAGGACATGCTTCTCGTCCTCAGATTTCCAAAGAGTCTTCCATGGAACGCAATCCTTATTATGATAAGGTTAGTATTCCCTCCGGTTCTGGCCGTGTGACAGAAACAGATGAATTGATGGGTCATTTTTTCCCCCAGCTAATTTAATAGACTTGAGTGGCACAAATGTGGGATGTGAGGCTATAAAGATTCCAGCCATGGGCCATCATTACTGTTTATCTGGATTCCACTCCATCTCTGTGGAAGCAAGACTTCAGAACTACTGACAGTAATTAAACTCCGAGCCTTCATGGTTTATTGTGCATGTACTCGCATACAAAACTAGGAATTTGGGTCACTGGGGTTTGAAAGTAGGGGATGATCTTGTACACGAGCAATGTTGTGATGTACTCAAAAATCATTATCACCAGCTGCTAGCTCGAATGTTTTCCATCAGTGTGGCTGTATTCACTTGGTAGGCTGTATCTGGCAGTTGCCAGCCTTTGTAATGTGACTAGTTTGTGCATTATGGAGCCCTTCTGTTGGTAGCAAGCCTTTTAACTCTGCTTGTAGACTTCAAATAGATGCTAACCCTTGGCCTTTTCTCTTGTTTCTGCCATGTCCTGCCTTTCTGCTGCTGATGGGCTTTCCGTGTGTGCCTTTTCCAACCCCGCTCCCCCTGCCCAGCTGTCTCTGTCTCTGTCCAATCAAGATGGCATTATAGCAGAAGAGCCCCAAAACTTACCGTACATGTCCACACCAAGCATGAAGCTTCCCCCTTCAAACGGTGCACTACCTAATCAGGCCCTTGGCTCAATGGGGCTGGGCATGCAAAACTTGAATTCTGTTAGACAGGTGAGTCTGTTCACAACTATCCATGTGCAGGGAATCAACTCTACTGTGTCGAGAGGTAACATTCGTTTCAACAAAATATTCAGGATTGTTTTAAACTTTTTACCCGTCCTCATTTTTGCTTCGTTGTTTCTCTTGCCCCTTCGCACCCTACTCCAACGATTGTCCCACTAAGAAAACAGACAGGCAATGTCCGGTGGTGCTGTTTTGAGCTGTTTGCTTACTAGTTCGTGTGTGACCCCAAGTGTGACTTGGCCTCCAATTATTCCGCTTTCATATTGGAGAACTTGTCATCTCGCCTCTGCTCTGATATCTTCTCCCTGATGTGGTTGAGATTAGGAACACGTAAGAAATGATGGCACAAACCAGCAGCCTGTCCGTAGATTCGTAGAACTTTACAGCACAGAAAGAGGACATTCGTCCCATTTCTATTGCGCCAGTTCACAGAGAGGGTCCCATCACCCTGCCCCTTTCATGCACCCTTTTAAATTTTTCTTTTTCAAATATTTATCCACTTCCCTTTTAGAAGCAATTATGGATCTCACCACTTTTTTTCTTCAAAGCACGCTGGAGCAGTGATGTATCATGCACCCAACAAAAAATAGTTCCCAGATCCACTGTACTTCGCAGATCCTATGGTGCAGATCATTTAGGGAAGTTTGACAGGGTGTCTAACAGCTATAAATGAGCTGTGTGTGTCCTGATACTTTTTCCTCTGTTGAATATTTTGCAAATAGATCACTGGCTAGTTAAGCACAACACCTCTGTTCGCCAGAATATTAGAACTGCCCACATGCTCATGATTAAGTGATTGACAGTGTTGAGAGTAATAAGCAATCCTTGTATACGGAAGGGGAGGAGTTCTGACCTTCCTGAGAGATCCCAGCCTGGAGAGGGAGGGATTTATCTTCAGTGTGCAAGATTGATTTCCCCCCCCCCCCCCCCCATCACAATCACAGTTGAGTTAAAGTTGAAAAGAAATTAATTGAAATCACTTCCCTAATGCATTTTATATTTGTAATTATTGCAGAAACTGAAGAGGTAAGGATTTGGTTGGTTGAAGGAACACAGTAACAGTGCAACTAGAAATTTATTACTAAGGGGCGAGGAGGCCATGCTTCAATTTAATTCGGAATAAAACCAAACAGGGAATTGTCAGTTCTGGAACTGTTGATGTGAAACCTGTTGAATGTCCATAGTTCAGTGTATTGTTATCTCTTGTTGGGCTCTGTCTGTGGGTCTCTGTGCTGTGATGCTGGGATGTGTTTTAAGTGGTGGGTTTTTGCTCTAATACAGCTGTGCGCTCATTTTCAGAATGGCAATCCTAATGTATTTGGCGGCAGCAATGCAGCAGCACAAGCCAGGGGCATGCAACAGCCTCCAGCACAACCTCTTAACTCATCTCAGCCTAATCTCCGCGCTCAAGTGCCTCCTCCATTATTATCCCCTCAGGTACACAAACGTCGATGCAATTTCCTTTGCTGTTTCCAGGTTTTTCCCTTTGTTCCATTGAGTTAATTGGAAGGTGCAAGTGTTTGGCTGCTTGCCAAATTTTCAAATTACTTCTTGGTGTGGGTGGCGAGCGAGTGTCCTTAATTAGTTGTGTTCTTTGTTCCAAGTAAGCGGAGGTGGTCTGATGTCCCATTGCAACTCGTTCTAAATTGGGTGGGGAAGAGTCTATAGGGAGGAACATCCCCCAAGTGGCTGAGGAACTTACTGCAGAAAGTGCTTAACTCCTTTGTTTATATTGCCCAACATTTTTTTTAGTGGTGATGATGTGATAGTGAGTGACTTCATGTATTGGAAGTGTTAGCTCCACTAATCTGGCTCCAAGTCTGGGATGGAGGGTCTACTCAATGGGACAGTTATATGTGATGGAATGCAGAACCTTCTCTGCATTCTCTGTGTTGTCACCAAAATGTCCTAATTTGCTGAAGTACGGGTGGGTATACCATAGTAGTATAAAAGAACCTTCACAAAAAAGCAGGTGAATTCCTGGTTGCTGGTGAATACTGGTTTGGGGAGATCTCGTGCTGGCCCGCCTTGGTAAAAAGGCTTATTATAGGATGCAGGTTCATGCCCAATTCTTGCCATGTGACCATTTCATGATATCTACATGGTCCGCAGTGGGGGAGTGAGGGGGCGGAAGTGTACAAGTCATTCCAGCTCTCACACTTGTGATGGGGAGCTGGGGGACGGTTTGTCTTTTGAAATATGATATTGATCTCGCAAAACCATGCATGCTGCAGATATATTAACTTATTACAAGCTTCCAAATACCTGTAACAGCCACCAGAACATTAGCGTTAGCTGCGAGCTGGCTACCAATTAATAATCAATCAAAATGGCTGGATGTTTGAATCCGAGTGGGCTATTTTAAAATTATCCTCTCTTCTCTCCAAGGTTCCAGCATCGTTACTGAAGTATGCAACAGCCAACGGGAGCCTAAACACTGCACTATTAAATTTCGGTCCCCAGCAGGTAGCCATGCTCAATCAGCTCTCCCAGTTGAACCAGCTGTCTCAACTTTCACAGATCTCCCAGCTACAGGTACAGCAACAGTTTGTTTCTATAGACTTCTGTATAGAGGTGATTGCAGGACGAGGTGAAGCAGAGGTGTTTGCCAGCTCAACGTCCCCTATACCAGCCTGAAGCATTCAGCAGCTTTTATGTCAGTGGATAATTAAGTACCTGAGCTAAGCTCAGCTTATTCTTAGAATAGACTTGCACCACACGTGCATGCCAGGTCCATTCCTGGAGAGAACATTCCTGCCTCTTTCCTACCCCCTCACCACTCCCAAACACCTCCCACCCCAAAGAAAGTAGCTGTAAGGCAAGATGAATAGGTGGAAAATTGTCCTGTGACATGAAATTATTCAATCCACCTACCATTGAAAAGATGGCAAGCAAATGCCAGGTACATCCCAGGCAGGTGTGATTTCTCCGCCCCCCCCCCACAACAAGGCCCGGGAGATATCATTGCCTCATCCCTGTGAGAAACAGGCTGGGGACTGAACTGAGTCGGGAGACTGAACTTTTGCCTTACTCTGTAATGCTGAGGTTCAGTGCTCCAACCATCATTAAAAGCAAGCGAGGAAAAGGGAAAGTTACTTGCATCTAATGCTGATAGCCCAGTGCAGTGTTAAAGGGAAAATGTCCTGTCAGATGCAAAAACTTTCAGTAGACACTAAACCAAGGTCTTGGTGGGTGACAGTTTCCACTATGGTAATTGCCTAGCCCCAGGGCTGCATCCATCAAGATAGTCCTCTAACTGATCACTACCCACATTTCCTTAAAGTAACCTAAGCACCCAGTCTGCATTCAGTCCTCCTCCAGCTTATTCAGCGGTTCCAACGCAGACAAGGCATCCTGTCATGTTGGATAATCTACCTACCTCATAGTCCCGGTGTAAAACAACCTAAATATCTTCAATTAGGTCAAAACTGTTGAATGTGACGTGTTCGGCCTCCGTCAAGGTCCAAGTTCCCGTTGTCCACTGTGTGATTAGTTAGGGCCATTTGCACCATTTTACCTTTTTATTCTTTTTCTTAATATTAGCGCCTGCTGCTTCAGCAGCAGAAGGCACAGAATCAGAGGAACGTGCCTGGACCCATGCGTCAGTCTCAAGAACAGGTAACATCTGCTGCAACATCCTCTATAGAGATTGAGAACTCTAGAGATATCAATGTGTAAACTGTGACTGACTAAATCTTCTATTGATTTCTGTGAAACAATGACTCAAGCTGGGATTGAACGTAGAATTGTTCTGTGCCTGGTCAAACATGAGCTGAATGTCCTGGTGTATAAGCTCTGGCTTGTACACTGTCTGTCTCTGTGTATAAACCCCAGTATGTACCCTGTCTGTCTCTGTGTATATAAACTCAAGTGGAGGGTTGGAGGCTGTGCTGGTCTTGGAGGGGTGGCAGGCCTCCTGATTCTGTGCTAGTGTGGGTATGGAGGAAGTACTGATTCTGTGTCCAGATCCTGTGTGTGTGTTTGGGGATACTATAATGGGTCCCGTTGATGCTTTGCGTGATGCTCCCTGAATCTTTACTTTCATCTTTATTGCAAACCATTTTGGTCTCCTGTAATGAACCGGCTTTGAAATCCCCCCCCCCACCCCACCATTATCTGTTCAGTTCACCACCTCATCCAGCAAAACTATTTATTTGAAAAGGCGTGGCAACTTAGTTCTGGCAATGAAGTAAAATCCTTTTTAAACCTGGAAATTTCTAAAATCTTTGTGTGGATTTGAGAATGTTTAAGTTTGCATTGCTGATTTTTAATGTGGGGAGGGGCTACAGGTCACTCTCAATAAATGTTAACCCGGTGTTGGAATGAATGTATTGCCACTAAAAGTATGTTTTTTTTCCCCCTCATCCCACGTGTTCAGGCTGCTCGTGTGCTCAACATGCAACAGATGCTGCAACACCCCCGTCAACTGGATACAAGCCTTCCGAAGCAGCAGCCTCCGTCGCAGCAGCCAATGCATAAGCCCTTCCCGGAGAATCTCATGCCCCCCACCCCTCACGAGCTGCAGACAAAAGAGCCGCCTTCGCTCAACTCGTACAGCAGCTACCCTCTAGGTGGGTTTCCCCAACCCAGTCCAGGGCAGTCTGATCCCACGGTGCCACAAGCTGCTCACCTTCCCCACATGCCCTTACACTACCCCATCCCCAAAATGTTTCTTCCTGACAACAGCCCTAATCACAGCCTCCTCAGTCCCCCCCTGTGTAATGCAAACAGCCACATGCCAGGCTCACCCATCCATCAACATGCAGGGAGGAAGCCTGCCACTCAAGAAAGGTCTATGTCAAGAGGTGAATAATCTGTTTGTATAATCTTTGGTCTACACGTGTACCCCAGGTTGAAACTGAAGGTACCCTATAGAGTCTGGGCCGAGTGCTTCCCTTTGACACTTGGCAGGTACTGGGCTAGCAATCCAGAGGTTGAGAGTTCAAATCCCACCATGGGCAAGTTGTAAAATTGAATTCAGTAAATCTGGTAATCTGTGGGCTGGCACCAGGGGAGAAATGACTGAAAAGCAGCAGGATTGTCGTAAAAACCCAACTGGTTCACTCATGTCCTTCAGGGAAGGGAATCTGCCACAACTACTTGATCTGGCTGACATGTTACTCTGGGCCCACGCTATGTGGTTGACAGGGTCAGGCTCTGCTGTGGTGCTCTCCAGGATAGAATGGCTTTCTGACACTCATCAGAGAGTTGCTGTAGTCTGTGAGACTATATGAACAAGTCAGTGTCACTGGAGAGGAGGAGGGAGGATGTATTCATGTGATTTTGTTAGGGGAGGGGATTACATTGTGAACATTCCATTTTAAGGTTGTGTGTATGGGTCTGTCATTCAGCCCCTAACACAAAATTGATTTGTTTCCTTAGGCTTGAATCCAAACTTGAATGTACCCCTGGATTTCGGCAGTATTGTTAACCTGAAAGAACCACAATCCCAACAGTCCCGACTGAAGCAGTGGACTGCCTCGGAGAACCTACCCGTTAATTCCTCTCTAGATCAAAACTCCAGCAAACATGGTAAGGCACTAGTGACTCCCCAATAGATATCATAGAAAGGTTACAGTATGGAAGGAGGCCATTCAGCCCATCGAGCCTGCGCCGGCTCTATGCAAGAGCAATCCAGCTAGTCCCACCCCCCTGCCCTATCCCTGTAGCCCAGCAAATCTTTTCCTTTCAAGTACTTATCCAGTTCCCTTTTGAAGGCCATGATTGAATCTGCGTCCACCACCCCCTGGGGCAGTGCATTCCAGATCCTAACCACTCACTGTGTAAAAAAAGGTTTTCCTCATGTCACCTTTGATTCTTTTGCCAATCACCTTAAATCTATGTCCTCTGGTTCTTGACCCTTCCGCCAATAGGAAAAGTTTCTCTCTATCTACTCTGTCTAGACCCTTCATGATTTTGAATACCTCTATCAAATCTCCTCGTAACCTTCTCTGATCCAAGGAGAACAACCCCAGCTTCTCCAGTCTATCCACGTGGCTAAAGTCCCTCATCCCTGGAATCATTCTAGTAAATCTCTTCTGCACCCTCTCTAATGCCTTCACATCTTTCCTAAAGTGTGATGCCCAGAACTGGACACAATACTCCAGTTGTGGCCGAACCAGTATTTTATAAAGGTTCATCATGACTTCCATACTTTTGTACTCTGTGCCTCTATTTATAAAGCCCAGGATCCTGTATGCTTTTTTAACCGCTTTCTCAACCCGCCCTGCCACCTTAAACGATTTTGCACATATACCCTCAGATCTCTCTGTTCCTGTACCCCTTTTAGAGTTGTGCCCTCTAGTTTATAGTGCCTCGCCTCGTTCTTCCTACCGAAATGTATCACTTCGCATTTTCCTGTGTTAAATTTCATCTGCCATGTGTCCACCCATCTCACCAGCCTGTCTATGTCCTCTTGAAGTCTATCACTATCCTCCTCACTGTTCACTACCCTTCCAAGTTTTGTCATCTGAAAATTTTGAAATTGTGCCCTGTGGACCCAAGTCCAAGTCATTAATATATATCAAGAAAAGCAGTGATCCCAGCACCGACCCTTAAGGAACACCACTGTACATCTCCCTCCAGTCTGAAAAACAACTGTTCACCACTACTGTTTCCTGTCCCTTAACCAATTCTGTATCTACGTTGCTATGCCCCCTTTATTCCATGGGCCGCATTCTTGATAAGCCTATTATGCGGCACTTTATCAAACGCCTTTTGAAAGTCCATATACACCATATCAACTGCACTGCCCTCATCTACCCTCTCTGTTACCTCATCAAAAAACTCTATCAGGTTAGTTAGACATGATTTGCCTTTAACAAATCCGTGCTGGCATTCCCTAATCAATCCACCCTTGTCCAAGTGACTGTTAATTCAGTCCTGGATTATCGTTTCTAAAAGTTTCCCCACCAGTGAGGTTAAACTGACTGGCCTATAGTTGCTGGATTTATCCTTTCACCCTTTTTTGAACAGGGAGAATTTGCAATTCTCCAGTCCTCTGGCACCACCCCAGTATCTATGGATGTTTGGACGATTATGGCCAGTACCTCAGCAATTCCCACCCATACACAGGCAGAATACTAATGGTAGCTCTTCAGTCATTTGAATAGTCTTCAGAGAGAATCTCAGGAACATGGGGACCTTGTGCCTTGGTTGCGACCTGTACGGGGTCACATTATGTCGATGTTTGAACTGTCGTCATCTCTTAACTTTTTCTTTGCTGCTTTGTGGTAAAATTTGAAACCATGTGTTCTATTTTTTTTTTCTTTCCCCAGGTGCTACTTCAAGTGGTCTTAGTATTTGTTCGGGCAAGTTGCTTGAAGAATCTCCTTTTGGTCATTTTGACATTTCCATGAACTCTCTGGCCAGTCCTCCTGGGTCTGTTGGAGATGGCTGGCCAAGTGCCAAATCACCCAGTGATAAGCTCTCTAGCAATGTTAATTGGCCACCAGGTAAGACATTGTGCACATGATAAGATTGCAGCCCAATGTAGGATTCTAAAATCAGGAGCCTCATGAGGCTCCCAAGTTCAATTTCAGGATTCTAGGCATCAAAGTGAAAAATAAATGCAATAACTTGCCTCAAGGTTACCTTTGGGGGCACCTCGTGGCACAAGGCAGCACTGCATTGTGCTTGCTATATGTGTGTATGGCAATTTGAACACCAGGCATCCTTTCTGTAGTGCTCAGCTAGAATATCAAATGTTTGTTAGATGCTTGGCCTGCAACTTGATCTCAATAGGATTTAATTGTGTGTACACTTCAAATGAGCAGTCACTTTTTATTTAATTCCCAATATATGTCAACTTACTATGGCCTGATGTTTATGGGATGAGAGTTTTTATGACAGAGGACTTAGAGGTGAGTCAGTGGAACAGAACAAATTGTCTGTTGTGGGGCTTTGCTGCTTCCATGCACAAGAGTTCTTATAACGAGCTGCCTAATACTCTGCTTTATTGATCTGTCCCTGTTAACTACCATTGTCGTCTTTTACCTGCCTCCATTAATGCTTCCTGTCTCCTCACTGCCTCCAATTGCACTGCAGACTCTGCCATGGGATCCAAAATGTGGCATCACTCGGTTGGCAGGGGGAGATTAGATTAGCGTTTTGGCCGGTGTTGTCACTTGCTTTTTTTATTGCTAGATAAACTTACCACATGGAACAGGCTCAAGGGGCTGAATGGCCTATTCCTGTTCCTATGTTCCACAACAGCAGAGCAAAATTCCACCATCGTTGATACACAGACCCAGTTGGAAGTCTTCGGAGGCTCTTGACACAAATACTCTAAATGTGTAGCAGCTCAGACAAGGCCAGAAAGGCAGGTTAATGGAACCATAGAACTTTACAATGCAGGATGAGGCCATTTGGCCCATCGTATCTGCTGACTCAGGTTTCTGATGAAAGGTTCTACCTGAAATATTGACCTGTCTCAGATGCAAGCTGACCTGTGGGTTTCTAATTTTTTCCCGCCTCAATTTGATTGCCATGAATTCATAGTTGTTAATCGCCATTGTGTGGATTACATAGTTTTCCATTGTTTTAAAGTTCCTGCTCTACTCGGTGCAGTGAGCCCCAGGATTTCCTGTAAGGGTTTGTTTTATACAGTCACATCTTGTGATGTTTTATAATACAGCTGTTGCAGGTGCTTGCAATTCACTCTAAACGAGAGGAATGATCCTTTTGGAGTGACATCGCCCCAGCAAGTGGTGGGATCAAGAGTGATAATCTTCAGCCCAAAAGGAGCAGCGAAAATTTAACAGCTGTAAAATGTTTTCATCTTATTCTTTTCACACGTTCTGAATTGGTCAGATGGATAATTTGCTATAAGTAGGATAATGAGTATGTGAAACGGAGTACCACAAAAGGTGCTTAATTCTAGGTCATCTGGCAGCTTTTCAAAAGGCCTGTCAAGAAAATGGTCTGAGGGCTATGGAATGATTGATAATCACATGGGGTTAGGAAAGAAGTATGGCCTTAGGTTGGGGGAGGAGGAAAGTTCGTGATTGAGTTAGCCAAGAGTGGGCTTGATGGGCCAAATTACCTTTTCTTCCAAGCTTTATCATAGAATGATTACAGCACAGAAGGAGGCCATTTGGCCCATCGAGCCTGTGCCGGCTTTTTGTAAGAGCAATCCAGTTAGTCCCATTCCTCCGCTCTTTCCCCGTAGTCCTGCATGTTCTTATGGTTCTTTAAAGACAGTTGTCAAAAATAAATAAGTGCACTGAGATACTGGTAGGTTGTGGGTTCAGACCCAGGGTGTTCTCTGCACTGAGTTTTCAATCTGTGGGTTCCTCTGTTGGGAGTCCCTGAGTCTGAATATTTTCCCAGGATCTGCCACCCTCTGGAATCCTCTAACAGTCACTGTGTTTGATTCTTTTTCCATCTAGAGTTTCGCCCTGGTGAGCCTTGGAAAGGTTATCAAAACATTGACCCTGAAACTGACCCTTACGTCACTCCTGGCAGTGTGATGACCAATCTGTCAATCTCTACTGCCCGGGATCTTGACCTCCTCAGGGACAGGAACAATGGTAAGTGCCATTCTCAAAATATGTTCTTCAGCTAAACGTATATGGTAAAATGTACACCTCTTCACTGAAAACTGAATCTTGCTCCAGAGGCTGACACAATTTCTGATCGTGAGACACTTTGTTTTAGGATAAGATGAGACTCATGATTCATCTTCACAGTTATGGTCGGAGGCAAACTGAGTATTACCCACAACTCTCTCACTGCCCTCCCTGCCTCCAATTGTACCACCAGTTGTGTGTTAGTTAAAGAAAGACTTGCATTTATATAGCGCCTTTCACGACCTCAGGATGTCCCAAAGGGCTTTACAACAAACGAAGTACTTCTGAAGTGTGGTCATTGTTATAATGTAGGAAACATGGCAGCCAATTTACACATAGCAAGCTCACATAAACATCAATGTGATAATGACCAGATAATCTGTTTGTGATGTTGGTTAAGGGATAAATATTGGCCAGGACAGTGGGGAGAACACCCTGCTCTTCTTCGAAATGGTGCCATGGGATCTTTTACATCAGCCTCGGTTTAACATCTCATCCGAAAGGTGACACCTCTGACAGCGCAGCACTCCCTCAGTACTGCACAAGTGTCAGCCTAGATTATGCGCTCAAGTCTCTGAAGTGCTCTATACTTTGGGAAAAATTGTGTGCCTTGTGTTTAAAAATCTTAATTTTTAAATGTTACTGCACTAACCTGCCTCATAATTTAACAGCTGTAATTACAATTTAACTCGTACATTTCTTATGGTATTTCCTGGGTTTAAATAATTTGTGTGCGCAGCTCAAACAAGTCTTTGATAAGTCACCTTGTGCATGTTCAATAGGGTCGTCCTCATCTATGAACACCACGCTGCCTTCAACTAGTGCCTGGTCCCTTGTTGGTGCCTCCAGCTACAATAGTTCCCTCAGCAGTACAGCACAAAGCACTCCAGGTAGGAATCTTCAGACAAAACCTTCCACTAACTGCGACAGAAGCTTGTCTCCGGTCATGCCTGTATGTAAAGCCTGCTGTGAAGGCCTTTTTATATTGCATTTCACATGCAGCCTGTGGATTTGCAGATGTCGCATTAACTGAGGCACCTTTTTGTTCTTAACATTTTTTAATGTTGGGGGGTGGGGCTTTGGATAAATGTACCTCTTTGCAGTCTGAGAGTGGGTGTACACCCTGCCACTAATGCTGCCCTGTACCCATCTACTTGGAGATGGCAGGGACTGCCTGGGCATGACTCCTTCTGCTTCCCTACCAGTAGTTGCCAGAAACTCTAATCAGCTCCTCCTCACCTGACTGAAGGTGGGGAACTGAACACAGCCAGACAACAACCTACAGAAAGTTGGTAGTGAATTCTGAATTTAAAAGTTAAGGATATGTGGAATAGTAATTGTCCACAGAGTAGCAGCACGTGTGTAGCAAGTTATATCGAAACTGCAGCCATTCGGCCCAACTGGTCCATGCCGGCATTTATGCTCCACACGAGCCTCCTCCCTCCCTATTTCATCTAACCCTTTCTGCATACCCTTCTATTCCTTTTTTCCTTATGTGCTTATCTAGTTTCTTAAATGCATCTATGCTATTTGCCTCAACCTCTCCTTGTGGTAGCAAGTTCCATATTCTTATCACTCTCTGGGTAAAGAAGTTTCTCCTGAATTCTCTATTGGATTTATTAGTGACTATCTTATATTTATGACCTCTAGTTTTGGACTCCCTCACAAGTGGAAACATCTTCTCTATCAAACCCTCAGCCTTCTCTTTTCCAGAGAGAAGAACCCCAGCCTTTATAGCCTTTCCTGATGGGGATATTCTCTCAGTTCTAGTATCATCCTTGTGACTCTTTTGCAGCCTCTCCAATGTCTCCATATCCTTTAATAATATGGAGATCAGAACTATTCACAGTACTCCAATTGTGGTCTAACCAAGGTTCTATACAAGTTTAACATAGCTTCTTTGTTTTTCAATTCTGTTCCGCTAGAAATGAACCCCAGTGCTTGATTTGCCTTTTTTATAGCCTTGATAACCTGTGTTGCTACTTTTAGTGATTTGTGTATCTGTACCCCCAGGTGATTGAATGCTGACCTTTATTTGTACTTTCAATTCACAGCCAGAATCGGTGATCCCAAATCCACTTGGTCTCCTGGTCCGGTCACCAATGCTTCCCTGGCCCACGAGCTGTGGAAAGTCCCCCTGCTGCCCAAAAACACTACCGCTCCGTCCCGCCCGCCACCAGGGCTGACCAATCAGAAGCCTTCGTCCTCGTGGGGAAATAGCTCACTGCGAGTGGGTGGAGGATGGGGAAATTCCGAGTCCAGATACAACCCGGGTAAGAGGCGGGTGGGATACACCCTGTAAGACTAACTCTGTCCCTTTTTACAAGGTACTGCAGTATGTGAGGTAAAGGATTGCTCAGTACCACAGCAGGCAGTGTCTTTACTCACTGAGCCACTGGGGCCAATTCTAGAGTTTGTTTCAGTGCACAGGCAGAGTAATGCCTGAGTGAAGGCTTTTTAAACTTGGTGCTGATATTTTTCACCAATAGTTAAAATTCCTTTACATCTCTCCCCCACGCCCTCTATATTCTATAAACACTTGGAATGGGTGTTTCTCGTTTTCTCTGCAGTTATGGTTTTAAATCTTGTGTTGTGTAGTGTAAGGCCCCTTATGGCACTTGGTGTCGGTGATGGGGATACGTATCCTTCCTCCCGAATGTGCTTTACCGGTTTTTAAGTCAATAGATTAAAAATAGACACCGAGCTTGCAGGTTCCATTGACATCCTATGTTGGGGGCTGAGGATTACAGGGTATTTTTGAAATCCGTGTTGGGAACTCGCTCTGTTCCAGCTATCGGTCAGACACAATTGTATCCAGTAAATTGTACAAGGTCAGGCCCCCGGGGGCTGCTCTACTGCACCAGTTGTTGATTTCACACAGGACGGAGCCCCCACCAGGTCTGGCTGTTTGAAGAGTGAGTGTCTGCTGGTTTCAGGCATTAGTGTGGGAGTAGGAAATTGTGGTAATGCACCGCTGTTACTTACATCCTTCTTATCTGATTCACTGCAGGTCCAAGCTGGGGTGACATCAGCTCAGGGAGAATAACCAATTGGCTTGTTCTCAAGAACCTCACGCCTCAGGTAAGCCAGTGCATCGTACACAAGCTGTGATTCAATCATCCTTATGCACAGCAGCACACCCCACCTGTGTCCCTTCCACCATATTTAATTGAGCCTTGACTGAGGCGGAGCAGAGACCCGTCTGCTCAGGATCCCTGACTCTGTCACCATTATGAAAGGGCTGTGACAGCTTGGAGGACCCTTTTCCCCCCACTGTGGGGAAGAGTCAGGTTGTTTATGCGTTGCAGCCTTTAAACTGTAAGTTTTATCATTTTAATTTACTGGGAAATAAACCTGTGTGACCGTCACTCACTTTCCCACCGCCCCTTGAGATTTTTATCCCATTACTACATCCCCCACCCTTACAAAGGCACAGATTTACGCTAGGGACCAGTTCCCCACAAATGGGGACTGTCACCAGTCCTGTTTTGCCCTCTTGCTGGGACATTTTCCAGGTCACTGGATAGCCAGAACCCTTGCTGATAAGATTTCTTCCACCCTCTCTAGCCCATGCTCCCACAGCTAAGTTAGCAGAGATTGAGCTGAAACTGTGTGGCTCAGTATCACACCATGTGGATCACTGGGTTGTGTGTGAGCCCTAGCATTATAATCTGAATTTGATAGACCCGCAGGAGTTTTAAATTTCTCCCCCCTCAATGATCCAGGTTCACCTTGTAATTGGGCAACAGTTCCTGGTGTTCTATGCTTCGGGAGCTCCTCTTCACATTGTTTCTCTGTCTCACACGTCAGCCCAATTACAGTGTATTCTGGGATATGAAATCTTACCCTAACTTCACATCTCAATTTCTGGCCTCTTGTGCATCCCCGATTTACTTCACTCGACAATTGGCGGCTGGACCTTCAGCTGCCTAGGCCCTAAGTTCTGGAATTCCCTCCCTAAACCTCTCTACCTTTCTCTCTTTTTAAGACGCTTCTTAAAACTTACCTCTGACCAGGTTTTGGTCACCTGCCCTAATGTCTCCTTATGTGGCTCAGTGTCGAATTTTGTTTAATGACGCTCCTCTGAAGCACCTTGGGATGTTTTACTACATTAAAGGCGCTATATAAATGCAAGTTGTTGTCTGTATACAGGCCTGCATTAATCTCGCTGAATGGACTCTTGCTGTGTCTTTAACCTTCAGATTGACGGCTCCACCTTGCGTACACTGTGCATGCAGCACGGCCCACTAATAACATTCCACCTTAACCTGCCCCACGGAAACGCTTTGGTCTGTTACAGCTCGAAAGAAGAGGCAGCCAAGGCACAGAAATCTCTGCACATGTAAGTCAGACCTGAGCTTGACGAGGAGGACGTTCATTAAGTTTCTGGGAGGGGGAGGGGCGGGAAAGTGGGCAGATTGTCTCATGAAGCAAGAAGTTTGAACCTTGATCAAACAAAGCTGTGGATTTGTGGTAATGACGTTTGGACCCTGTAGCAGTGGGAATAAGTTCTGCGACTTTATTCTTTTGCAATATGGGGGACCCGTCACTTGGCTCTTGCCCCTTTCTGAACACCACAGTCTAAGCTGTGCTTACCTAATGGTTAGCTATATCCTGTCACGTGAATTTGCAATTTTTTTTATTATTTTTAATTGCTCATTTGAATTCCGGATTACCACCTTCCCTCACAGGTGGCAGAGGTAAATGAACCTGTGCAACTGTCACAAAGTTCTTATTTGTTCAGTGTATATCATCAGTTAAATAGGAAGGATCCATTAGAGGGGAGAGTTCCAGATACTGAGGTTTAACCAGCCTTTAGTCTGTTGTGAAAGATGCTGTGTTGAACATTTGATGTTGCAGGGTTTGTGAATGTTACAACAGCCAAGGTCGCCTCTGACCACTTCCTCATCTCCCTTACCACCCACATCCCCCTATTTACCCCCAACTACCATCCCCCTATCCCCTGGCCTTCTATGCATCACAACTCCTCTGCTATCATTGACTTGCTGAACTGCGCTCTCACTTCTACCTTTGAGGGCCAAATGGTTCACTGTCACTCGCCCCTGCCATTCCCCCGATATAGTCTCCACTTTTTCCAAGCTCATCTCTTCCATAAGATCTGTCTACTTCCTTCCCAATTCTTGACCACTCAACTACCCTAACTGACATTGTTAATGGTTCTCTCCTCGGGCACTGGTCCCCTTCCCTTTCAAAATCGGCAGCCTCACCTTCTCTCCTCGGGCACTGGTCCCCTTCCCTTTCAAAATCGGCAGCCTCACCCATTCCAACCCTCAACCTGTCTGTCCTCTCCGACTAATGCACCGCCTTTAATCTCCCTGCTTCTTGGGGGCCTTGAATGTGTTGCTTCACATGTCTGGATCTGTGCCTGTCTCTGGTGACCTTCACACAGCGCTGAGGCAGCCCTACTGAACGCCACAAACCCTCTGTGACTGGAGCATTATCTCTCCGCATCACGGTATGGTTAACCATAACATCCTCCTCCACTGATCAGCTGAGTCAGGAATCCTGACATGGTTCCAATCCAACCTATCTGGACATAGCCATTGCATCTCCAGCAATGGCTTCTCTTCCCACCCCTATACACTTGTCTCTGGAGCCCCCCAAGGATATATTCTAGGGCCCTCTCTTTTTCCTCATCCTTGGCATCATCCACAGGATCTGTCTCTGTAGATATGCTGGTGATGCTCTGCACCACCTCTGTGCTGTCACACTGCTCGTCATGGATGAATAAAACTTCCTTCAACTCAACATCAGGAAGAGAAAACCCATTATCTTTGGCCCCTGTCGTAAGCACCACTCCACTCTTCAGCCTCCACTTCTCTCTCCTCCCTTCTGCCTCTCCCCTTCTTGCTCCCTTCCCCGCTCGCGCCCCCTCTCCCTTCCCCGCTCGCGCCCCCTCTCCCTTCCCCGCTCGCGCCCCTCCCCCCGCTCGCGCCCCTCCCCCCGCTCGCGCCCCTCCCCCCGCTCGCGCCCCTCCCCCCGCTCGCGCCCCTCCCCCCGCTCGCGCCCCTCCCCCCGCTCGCGCCCCTCCCCCCGCTCGCGCCCCATCCCTTCCCCGCTGGCGCCCCATCCCTTCCCCGCTGGCGCCCCCTCTCCCTTCCCCGCTGGCGCCCCCTCTCCCTTCCCCGCTGGCGCCCCCTCTCCCTTCCCCGCTGGCGCCCCCTCTCCCTTCCCCGCTGGCGCCCCCTCTCCCTTCCCCGCTGGCGCCCCCTCTCCCTTCCCCGCTGGCGCCCCCTCTCCCTTCCCCGCTGGCGCCCCCTCTCCCTTCCCCGCTGGCGCCCCCTCTCCCTTCCCCGCTGGCGCCCCCTCTCCCTTCCCCGCTGGCGCCCCCTCTCCCTTCCCCGCTGGCGCCCCCTCTCCCTTCCCCGCTGGCGCCCCCTCTCCCTTCCCCGCTGGCGCCCCCTCTCCCTTCCCCGCTCGCGCCCCCTCTCCCTTCCCCGCTCGCGCCCCCTCTCCCTTCCCCGCTCGCGCCCCCTCTCCCTTCCCCGCTCGCGCCCCCTCTCCCTTCCCCGCTCGCGCCCCCTCTCCCTTCCCCGCTCGCGCCCCCTCTCCCTTCCCCGCTCGCGCCCCCTCTCCCTTCCCCGCTCGCGCCCCCTCTCCCTTCCCCGCTCGCGCCCCCTCTCCCTTCCCCGCTCGCGCCCCCTCTCCCTTCCCCGCTCGCGCCCCCTCTCCCTTCCCCGCTCGCGCCCCCTCTCCCTTCCCCGCTCGCGCCCCCTCTCCCTTCCCCGCTCGCGCCCCCCCCTCCCTTCCCCGCTCGCGCCCCCCCCCTCCCTTCCCCGCTCGCGCCCCCCCCCTCCCTTCCCCGCTCGCGCCCCCCCCCTCCCTTCCCCGCTCGCGCCCCCCCCCTCCCTTCCCCGCTCGCGCCCCCCCCCTCCCTTCCCCGCTCGCGCCCCCCCCCTCCCTTCCCCGCTCGCGCCCCCCCCCTCCCTTCCCCGCTCGCGCCCCCCCCCTCCCTTCCCCGCTCGCGCCCCCCCCCCCTCCCTTCCCCGCTCGCGCCCCCCCCCCCTCCCTTCCCCGCTCGCGGCCCCCCCCCCTCCCTTCCCCGCTCGCGCCCCCCCCCCCTCCCTTCCCCGCTCGCGGCCCCCCCCCCTCCCTTCCCCGCTCGCGCCCCCCCCCCCCTCCCTTCCCCGCTCGCGCCCCCCCCCCCTCCCTTCCCCGCTCGCGCCCCCCCCCCTCCCTTCCCCGCTCGCGCCCCCCCCCCTCCCTTCCCCGCTCGCGCCCCCCCCCCTCCCTTCCCCGCTCGCGCCCCCCCCCCTCCCTTCCCCGCTCGCGCCCCCCCCCCTCCCTTCCCCGCTCGCGCCCCCCCCCCCTCCCTTCCCCGCTCGCGCCCCCCCCCCCTCCCTTCCCCGCTCGCGCCCCCCCCCCCTCCCTTCCCCCCTCGCGCCCCTTCCCCCCTCCCTTATTTTTACTGGGCCCTCTATAAAGGAACCGTGTGGATTTCTTTTTACATTCAAGGTGCTCTATAAATACGGATATTTAACAGCGATTGATTCCTTTCTCTTTGGCTTACAGGTGTGTTTTAGGGAACACTACCATCCTTGCTGAGTTTGCCAGTGAAGACGAGATTAATCGCTTCTTTGCACAAGGCCAGTCGCTGACTCCCTCTCTGGGCTGGCAATCTCTGGGATCCAGCCAGAACCGCATCGCACCCATTGACAGTTCCCACCCATTCTCAAACCGCAATGATCTCAATCACTGGAATGGTGCTGGGCTGTCGGGAACTGGTAGTGGAGACCTCCACGGCACTTCACTCTGGGGCACCCCCAATTATTCCACTAGCCTGTGGGGAACCCCGAGCAGCAATGACACGCGGGGAATCGGCAGCCCCTCCCCCATCAATGCTTTCCTCCCTGTTGACCACCTGGGAGGTGGAGAGTCCATCTGAACTTTACTCATGACTCAAACTGTGACCTCGACATGAAAAGCAGCACTATTCGGACTTTTCACCTACAGCGAGAGGGAGAGAGAGACGGAGAAAGGGGGTCACCTGTGGAAATGTTCCGTTCTGCACCTTTATTTCCACTTTCTTTTAGCCCAGAACATATCAGTTTTAATACTTGAATCATGCAGGCCAATGTTTAAAAAAAAATGTGAAAAAGTATATATTTATACTTCCAGATAATGCTATCCATTTAAAAAAGACAAACTGCTTCAAATGAGCTAGTTTGTGTGCACTCATCATGTTCGTTCCTTAAATTCCAAAACTTTTTTTTTGAGTTTGCTGATGTTGGGAGTGTGAGCTGTTAATCTGCACTGAGTACTGTCTCCCTGTCCGATTGGCAATAGGGGAGGGGAGGGGGGGGGGGGGGGGAGAGGGTAGTTCAAGTGTAAATGTTTACTCAAGGGTGTTCTTTTAGCAAGGAAAAAAAAATGGACAAAAAAAGTGTGCTCTTTAATATGCCTTGACAAGTACTTACCTTAACGTGGTATTGTAGAGCAAGGTCAAGTTATCATACTGACCTTGCAGTTTCAAAAAGTATTGCACCAACCTGTTTCTTTTCGAACGTTAATAAGATGATAAAAGAAAACCTAAAGAATTTAATCTCTACAGTGTGACACTGTGGGCAGCAGCTGTGACTTGTAACCCACCCTGCAAGCCAGGAGGGTACAGCACTTTCAATAGAGCTTTCATTTTTTTTGGAGGTGCCCTGGTCGTGCCCTCTTGTTTACAGACTTTCGAGGGGAAATGTTTACTCTTCCATCATTAATAAAAATGAAAAAACTATATAAAAAAATTTTAAAAATTATTAAAAAAATATATTAAAAAAAATATTTGCGGATGAAGATGTTTTATCTCTGGGAATATTGAACAGTGTTTTGACCATGTTCTTTTTTTTTCTATTCCTCTATATCCTGAAACGAGAGAGAGCATGGTTCTCAGGAAATAGTTCCCCCCCACCCCCCCCCCCCCCCCCAAACCAACCCCACACAAGTTAGAAACTCCTGGTAGTTTCGTGTAGGAAAATCCCCAACTTTTAGCACTGAATTAAACCGCTCTGTAAAAGTTACTTTTTTTTGCCAAGTTTGCTTAAAGCCGGAGTTTCCAATTATTGCTTTGAAATTGCTGTCTTTTTATAGTGAGTGAAGGTGGTTTTTGCTGACATGTTGTAGTATATATACTTTATTTTTTTTCTCCTTTATATTCCCATTATCGAGTGGCTAAATGTATTTTGCTATTGTGACTGTCCAATTGACTGTTGTACTTAAAAAAAAAAAATGGCTGAGATCTGTAACTATGCATACTGTAACCAGCCCTGGTGGTTTACAGAATCATACTGTTCATCCGTAAAAGGCCGTTTTAATGTAAGAGTTGCGTATAAGAGTTCTACAGAAAACGAGTTATTTTACATTATTTTTTGTTTTTTTGCCACGAAATGTATTCATTCATGCTTGTACAGAGACGAGACAAACCAGGACACGATTTTAACACTGCAGACATTGCCACCATTTCATTGCCTTCATTATAACTGTCTGTTGGAAGATGCAAACAAGTCAGTGGCTTTTTAACTGTTTACAAATAGAATGTGATTGTAAAATGTATAATTTGGTTGTGTTGAATTATGAAGTTACTTCAAATATTAATAAATCATGACGTTTTTGGCTGCTCAGCATTTATACCCCTTCCCTTCTGTCGTTTATTTGGTGCTGTGGTTTATCCCTGGACGATGGTTGTCTCTCTCCTCGCAGTCTCTTAATCCAAGCTTCATGGCTGCACATGCCCTTTTATAAGATTGAGAAAGGTGCCCTGAGCCTGTGCTGCCCTGTGTGCCCTCAAAGCGAAGGGGCTCTTCATTCAGTGCTGGCTCGAGGTCAGAGGGCAGTCAGCAGATGGTGTGTTATTTTAATCTGCTGCTGTAGCCTGGTTCCACAGGAAGTTTGCACTCACAGGAGCGACGTTAAACTCCAAAGTCAAGTGGACAGCTGATTGTACTGGGCGCAATGTGCAAAAACAATAACATGGAAAAAGATACTGTAGCGGTGGGTGTGCTGCTCCCAACCTGAGCAAAGGAAAACATGCCTGACCTTTGGGAAAGGGATGATGATTTTTCTGCCTGTTTTCTTTGCTATTTAAGCAGTCCAGTTTCTCTCCATGCTCACTAATTCCATCCCTTCACAGTACGAGCGAGGCCTCCTGGGTTTAAACTGCAAGAGAGAAGTGATGTGTATTCTTTTTTACATAGAATCTACAGCACAGAAACAGGCCATTCGGCCCAACTGGTCTATGCCAATGTTGACGCTCCACACGAGCCTCTTCCCACCTGCCCCCAAATCCCTCTCTTCCCTTCTCCCTCATGTATACATCAATCCTCCTCTTAAATTCATCAATGCTTCAACCACTCCATGTAGCAGTGAGTTCCACATTCTTACCACTTGCTATGTAAAGAAATTCCTCTTAAATTCTTTATTTAATCTTTTGGTGTTTATCCTATATCTATGTCCCCTTTTAATCTACTGGAAGTTTTTTCTCATTTCTCAGCTCCAGTTATTTTACCCCTTCGTTTCTCTCAGCACTGACTCAGGCTGGGTCCAGTTCCACAGGTGCTGGCTGCCCAAGGGTACCTCACCAGACAGCAAGTGTCCCCTCCTTAACCACGAGGAAGACAGCCTAGCTCAGCCTCATCGGTGTGAATACAACGCACACATTCCACTGTCGGAGATGGTGTGTTGAGAAGTGATTACTCCGTCCCAAAGGATCTTTAACATCACAAGAATCTCTACATGTGTGAATTTGATAAACTGACCAAGTTCTGCCTAAAATCAGATTGAAATTTCAATGTTAATTAAGGGGAACTGAAAGATATTAACCAAATATTTTGCTATGTTATCAGCTCCTTGCAACTGAATGCATACTTCAGCAAAAAGCATGATAGATTGACTGTCCTGTAGCTGAACTGGAATGATTGAGATCGGCCACTCTGTCCGAGTCTTTGATTTGCAATTATCTATGAGGCATATCTCACTGCTCCTTGTGTGCTGAACAAACAGTAATTTCACTATAGTGAGGGGATGGGTCGCTCCATTCTGTTAGACGCAGGTTAGCTGAGATTCCTGCTTTGATGATTTGGATTTGTGCACGGTGTTTGCATTCGGCCATCAATGAGTGCATTCTCGATCCTGCTTCACTCACTTCTGGGGTTCCGCAGGGCTCAGTATTCGGTCTCTTGCTTTTTGTGGTATATATTAATGATTTGGACTTGAATGTAGGGGGCTTGATTAAGAAATTTGCAGATGATACAAAAATTGGCCGTGTGGTTGATAATGAGGATGAAAGCTGTAGACTGCAGGAAGAGATCAGGTGGGCAGAAAAGTGGCAAATGGAATTCAATCCAGAGAAGTGTGAGGTAAACAAGGCAAGGGAGTACACAATAAATGGGAGGATACTGAAAGCTGTTGAGGAACCTTGGACTGCAAATCCACAAATCCCTGAAGGTAGCAGGACAGGTAGATAAGATGGTTAAGAAGGCATACAGGATACTTTCCTTTATTAGCTGAGGCATAGAATATAACAGCAGGGTGGTTATGCTGGAACTGTATAAAACATTAATTAGGCCACAGCTTGAGTACTGTGTACAGTTCTGGTCACCCCATTACAGGAAGGATGTAATTGCACTGGAGAGGGTACAGAGGAGATTTACGAGGATGTTGCCAGGACTGGAGAATTTTAGCTATGAGGAAAGATCGGGTAGGCTGGGGTTGTTTTCTTTGGAACAAAGGAGGCTGAGGGGAGATTTAATTATAAAATTATGAGGTGCCTAGATAGAGTGGATAAGGAGGACCTATTTCCCTTAGCAGAGGGGTTAGTGACCAGGGGCCATAGATTTAAAGTGATTGGTAGAAGGATTAGAGGGGAGCCGAGGAAACATTTTTTCACCCAGAAGGTGGTGGGGGTCTGGAACTCACTGCCTGAAAGGGTGGTGAAGGCAGACACACTCACCTCATTTAAGAAGTACCTGGATGTGTACTTGAAGTGCCGTAACCTACAGGGCTACAGACCAAGTGCTGGAAAGTGGGATTAGGTTGGGTGGCTCATTTTCGTCCAGCGCGGACAGGATGGGCCAAATGGCGGCGGCCTCCTGTGCTGTAAATTTTCTATGATGTGAGCTGGGCCGAGAGGAAGCCAAGGTCTATAAGGAACAGGAGGAGGCCATTCAATTGATCTGTATCTTAACTTCACCTACCTGCCTTAATCCGTAACCCTTAATAACGTTGTCTAACAAAAATCTTATCAATCTCAGTTTTGACATTTTCAATTTACCCTCTGCCTCAACAGCTTTTTGGGGGGAGAGTTTTTCAGATTTCCAGTCCCCTTTGTGTGAAGAGTGCTTCCTGACATCACCCCTGAATGGCTGAGCTCTAATTTTAAGGTTATGCCCCCTTGTTCTGGACTCTCCTACCACAGGAAATAGTTTTCCCCTCTCTACCCTATCAAATCATTTCATCATAAATACTTTGATTAGATCACCCCATAATCGTCCACATTCAGTAATGTAAGCCTAGTCTAGGCAACCTGGCCTCATAATTTAACTCCTTTGCTCCCTGCAGGAAGCTAAAACAGACCCACGGCAGGTGTGCCTAAGTGATCACTAGTGCCTCCTGCTGGTGGTGTGGGAGCCAGCTGATATTTGAGGAATAATGCCAAGAAAACGCAAATAGGAAACCAAACAGACTGAGGTGAGATACTCACGGGCCTGTCCATGCTCAGCTGGTACAGAATTGGGAAGGGTGACCACGGGAGGGGTTCAACCGGCCAACTGCAAACGGACAAGTCACTGGCTTTCCCCGAGTCCCCAGCGTGCTCGTTGATGCTGCCGATACTGACGTCCAGGTTGTTTTGTAAACTGAAATGAAAAGTTGTTGTAGTGAGAAAACCCCCTCCGCTGGGCACACCCGCTATTCCGAGTACTGTGTGGGCAATAAGTCACCGATACTGACCTTCCAAAAGGTACATTAGCAGCAGGCTGTGAGACACCAGAGCTTCTGATTGACCATCATCAACTGTCCTCCACTCATGTTTGCAGGCACACTTTCTAGCGGGTTGTGATCAGGAGTGGAAATACTGGATGATTTGTGCTCCCTTCCCTTTCCCCCCTCCCCCTTCAGTACCTTCCCCTTCCCCCTCCCTTCCCTTTCCCCCTCCACCTTCTCTTCCCCCTCCCTTTCCCCCACCTTCCCCTTCTTCCTCCCAATTCCCCCTCCCCCTCCCCCAACTTCAACCTTCCCTTCCCCCTCGGAGCTGCCCTGACTGAGCTCAGCAGACTTGGCCCAGAGGATCATGGCCTGTATGACTCAGTACCACATGGGATGGGACCCTCACCCACTCAGCCATTCTCCCACAAAGATCAGGCACCGTTAGTACAGGGAGAGGCTCCTCGCTGTGAGACTGTAGCATGTTGTGTAGATTGCAACAGACGCTTTGTCCGAAATATAAATCATAGGCTCTCGTTTGCACTGTCACTTGTGTTGGTTTTAATAAGATTAAGTGGGTGGAGTTGACACCGCAGTAATTATTCAGCGCTATCAGTGGGAACTGCAGCCACACACATCTCTCTGGGGACTGGGTTCGGAGAGGATTAAGGTTAAAGGAAAAAGCAACAGAGGCCCCTTTGATAATACAGGGTGACGAGGTGGGTGTGGCTGATCTGTTGGGGCGGGGAGGCTAATCTTGTCCCTCGCCCCCCCCCCCCCAACCACCACTCGAATCTCGCTGCGGATGTTATTTCAGGATTGTGGCAAACTTCCTAAATTACGCCCACCAACCAAGAACTTCAACAAACAGCAGCAAAATTTAACCTTTTGTTGTCCAGAGAAACCATCGCCAACTGACTGTCAGTGTGAAGCAAATGCCTTTTTGGCAGGAAAACTCACAGGCAGTTTGCGAGCCTGATTGCAGAATAGGTTTTGGAATCTACCAGGTCGGGGGTGGAGTTAGACAGGAGGGGATTTAGAAGTGCAGCTGGTCACTGGGCTGGGAGAGTTGGGCCTTGACCAGAGAGTCAGGGTACCGGAAAGTCGGGCTTCAATTTGTGTGTGGCTTTTTCTCGCCCCTGACTGCTGTAGTAAACTGGATAGCCCGGTGGTGAAGGATAGAATACTGGAGCCTGGTCTTCCGTTGCTTCCAAGCCTTTATTCACAGAGATCCACATTACACCCACCACGCCCTGGATAAGCTCTCATAAATGGATACGAGAGTTCCCAATTGATACGCACCACCTGAATACAATTAACACTAATTGATATAAATCACATGGATACAATTAACAACTGTCTCAAGCAATTCTACCATTTTCTGTTTTTATTTCCATCATTTATATTTTGTTTTCTCTTTTGATTTAATGATCTTTACCTGTGCCTGAAGCCAGATCGACCGTGAGAGGCTGTCCTCCGGCTGCTGTAGGTACCGGTCATCGACTCATCGTGGCAGGTGTAGTAACTGCTGTCCAACATCTGCAGGTGGATCAGTTCATCCGAGTTACTGAAGCCCGGATTGTCCAAAGAACTGACTGAGTAGCTGAACCAGGACTGGGGCCGGTACTGGTTGGAGAAATCGTCAAACCGACTGAAGCGCCTGTAACTGGAGAGGGAAAAATACAAAGGTCACAACGTCCCTTCCTGGAAGTGGTGGAGGCTGGTCCCAGGGAACTCAGTCCAAGCTTTGTCATGGATGACGGGGGCAACGGGGAGACTTTCTACACCTGTTTCTGACTGCAAGCCAGTTCTCGGTTCCAGCTCTGCCATTATGGGATAAAACTGGGTGAAGGTCCACACAGAAAGAGGAAAATTATTATCGGGTCTCTGTCGCCTCCTGCTGGGTGTTTTAGAGCAGCGTCTGAGGAACCAAGGAGGGGGAGGGAAGAATAAAACTCACTGAGAGGTGATGGGCTGGTACAGGCAAGTCAGATTATCCTTTCACATTCTGGTATGTGTGTATGCATATATATATGTGCGTATATTTGTGCGTATGAATGTATCTTTGTGTGTATGTATGTATATTTGTTTGTATGTATATATGTGTGCATTTTTGTGTGTATGTATATATAGAAACATAGAAAATAGGAGCAGGAGTAGGCCATTCAGCCCTTCGAGCCTGCTCCACCATTCAATATGATCATGGCTGATCCTCTATCTCAATACCATATTCCCGCTCTCTCCCCATACATGTGTGTATGTGTGTTTGTATGTATATATGTGTGTATATTTGTGTGTATGTATATATGTGTGTTTGTATCTATATATATGTGTATATTTGTATGTCTCACACACACTCCCACTAGGCTCTGCATCCCTGAAAGGTTTCCGAGTGTTTGGCCAAGGATCTGTCGGATCGATCTGATGCTGCTGTTCATTTCTTTGTTTCTCTCCGACTCCCTGGGGCTTGTTACTGAAACTCAAACAATAAAAAGAAAGTTCAAGGACTCGGAGAGTTTCAGCTCCTGTGTAGCCGGAGTCGAGGAAACATCCATTTCCACCACATGCCTCGATTTCCACACACCAGAGTGGTTAAACTGTTAAAGGGACACTGTCGTCACAGCACCTGACTAATCGTATTTCCAGGTTTGAGAACACAGTGTGGTGAAGGCCTAATCGGGCAGTGTGATGAGAATGTCCTTAAACCTGACACTGGTTTTGAGAATTAGTGTAAGGAATCTTACAACACCAGGTTATAGTCCAACTGAAAACAGTTGGACTACAACCTGGTGTTGTAAGATTCCTTACATTTGTCAACCCCAGTCCATCACCGGCATCTCCACATCATGGCCACTTTGAGAATTAGGAGCAGGTCGAGTCCAGCTGTGGCACGAACTGGACTGATAACACGGCAGGTTTCAATGTGGCCATCGGAAGTGGTTGTTCCTCGAAACAAATATTGCACTACCATCCCTTTAATACAGCACCACCATCCCTTTAATACAATGGTGGGTAAACACAGTGTCTGGAGTAAACACATTGTACCCAAACAACATCCCTTGGTCACTTGGACACGGCACTGGATGGGGACTGGGGTCTGGGGACTGGGGTCTGGGGACCGCTCCTCAGCAGAAGTCGGCACCTGCAAGAGAGTGAGAATAAACGGGTCATTTTCAGGTTGGCAGGCTGTAACTAGTGGGGTGCCGCAAGGATCGGTGCTTGGGCCTCAGCTATTTACAATCTATATTAATGACTTAGATGAAGGGACCGAGTGTAATGTATCCAAGTTTGCTGACGGTACAAAGCTAGGTGGGAAAGTAAGCTGTGAGGAGGACGCAAAGTGGCTGCAAAGGGATATCGACAGGTTAAATGAGTGGGCAAGAAGGTGGCAGATGGAGTATAATGTGGGAAAATGTGAAATTATCCACTTTGGTAGGAAGAAAAGCAGATTATTTTTTATAAGGTGAGAGACTAAGAAATATTGGTATTCAGAGGGATTTGGGTGTCCTTGTACACGAATCACAGAAAGTTAACATGCATGTACAGCAAACAATTAGGTAAGCAAATGGTATGTTGGCCTTTATTGCAAGGGGTTTGGAGTATAAGAGTAAGGAAGTCTTGCTGCAATTATATAGGGCTTTGGTGAGACCACACCTGGAGTACTGTGTACAGTTTTGGTCTCCTTATCCAAGGAAGGATATACTTGCCTTAGATGGGGGTGCAACGAAGGTTCACTAGATTAATTCCTGGGATGAGAGGGTTGTTCGATGAAGAGAGATTGAATAGAATGGACCTATACTCTCTGGAGTTTAGAAGAATGAGAGGTGATCTCATTGAAACATATAAAATTCTTAGAGGGCTTAACAGGGTAGATGCTGAGAGGCTGTTTCCCCTGGCTGGAGAGTCGAGAACTAGTCTCAAGATAAGCGGTTGGCCATTTAGGACTGAGATGAGGAAAAAATTCTTCACTCAGAGGGTTATGAATCTTTGGAATTCTCTACCCCAGAGGACTGTGGATACTGAGTCATTGAATACATTCAAGGCTGAGACAGGTAGATTTTTGGACTCCAGGGGAATCGAGGGATATGGGGATCGGGCGAGAAAGTGGAGTTGAGGTTGAAGATCATCCATGACCTTATTGAATGGCGGAGCAGGCTCGAGGGGCCGTATGGCCTACTCCTGCTCCTATTTCTTATATTGGTATGTTCTTATGTACAGGGTGTGAGGGTGGGGGAAGAGAAAATCAGAAATGCTAGAAACACTCAGTAGGTCAGTCAGCATCAGATGAACTAACACGTTTGAGTGTTGTTCTTTCATCCAGTCTGTGCGTCCAGTTATGACGAAGGGTTCACTCCTGAACAGTTAACTCTGATCTCTCAACAATGGTCGATTCTTTCCACCATTTTCTGTTTCAGATTTCCAGCATCTGCAGTTTGCTTTTTTTTGTTGGTTTTTGCTGCGTGCTTGAAGACAACAGAAGGGGAGAGGGGAGGGAGGAGGAGGTGGGGGGAGGGGAGAAGGGGAAGAAGGGGAGGGGAATGAAGAGGGGGGAGGGAGAGTGGGGAGGCAATGAGGGGGAGAGGGCAAGTGGGGAGGGGAGATGGGGAGACGATGAGGGAGAGGGAGGGGAGGGTTGCCCACAGCTAACACTCTGAACCTGGTGATAAGACGGGAGGGGGATTCGGTGAAGGTACCCAGCAGCTCCAAGTGATGCATCCCCGGTTTCCAGGACTGAGACCAAAGTTTGAGATTAGCAGCTGAGGAAACGCAGCTGACAGGGAGCAGGAAACAAGGAGCTTGAGGCAGACACGGGACAGGAGGAAGTCTGGTCATTAGCCCCTGTCCGAGCCTGTGTTCGATTTTATTAACTCTTTACCGCGCTCGCTGACTGGGCTCCAAACTTTCCAATTCATTTACTGTTGATGACTATTCATCTGCCTTTAAATCCTCATTGGCCCTTCGCCCAGCCCAGGGCACTGAGGCCAATTCTCATTCCCTGACTGGTATCCTGGTTCAGATCAGCTGACAGAACAAACACACAGGATTAAACCTGGACATCTCCCTGGTCTGTGGAGCTCAGTAACACATGAAATGGTGTGGTCTCCACATCTCTCCTTGTGTCTGCTTTGCCTGCTTTGACTCATTCCCTCCCTGTGCTCCCCGCCCATTCTCTCTCTCCCCCTCCCTCCGCCCCATTCCCCCTCTCCCTCCGCCCCATTCCCCCTCTCCCTCCGCCCCATTCCCCCTCTCCCTCCGCCCCATTCCCCCTCTCCCTCCGCCCCATTCCCCCTCTCCCTCCGCCCCATTCCCCCTCTCCCTCCGCCCCATTCTCTCCCTGCGCATTCCACAGCTCCTCCTTCTGATGCATCTCCCTTGTGATCATGAGAGAGGGAGGGGGGAGAGGTGGAAAGAGGTAGAATGAGAGGGAGGGGACTGAGAGACAGGGGAAGAGAGAGACAGAGACACAAAGAGAAACACAGAGAGGTAGATAGAGAAACAGAGTCAGAAACAGAGAGAGAGGGATGGGATTGGAGAGAAGGAGCGAGAGAGAGGGATAGGGTGGGAGAGAAGGAGCGAGAGAGAGATAGGGTGGGAGAGAAGGAGCGAGAGAGGGATAGGGTGGGAGAGAAGGAGCGAGAGAGGGATAGGGTGGGAGAGAAGGAGCGAGAGAGGGATAGGGTGGGAGAGAAGGAGCGAGAGAGGGATAGGGTGGGAGAGAAGGAGCGAGAGAGGGATAGGGTGGGAGAGAAGGAACGAGTGAGGGATAGGGTGGGAGAGAAGGAGCGAGAGAGGGATAGGGTGGGAGAGAAGGAACGAGAGAGGGATAGGGTGGGAGAGAAGGAGCGAGAGAGGGATAGGGTGGGAGAGAAGGAGCGAGAGAGGGATAGGGTGGGAGAGAAGGAACGAGAGAGGGATAGGGTGGGAGAGAAGGAGCGAGAGAAGGAGCGAGAGAGGGATAGGGTGGGAGAGAAGGAGCGAGAGAGGGATAGGGTGGGAGAGAAGGAGCGAGAGAGGGATAGGGTGGGAGAGAAGGAGCGAGAGAGGGATAGGGTGGGAGAGAAGGAGCGAGAGAGGGATAGGGTGGGAGAGAAGGAGCGAGAGAGAGATAGGGTGGGAGAGAAGGAGCGAGAGAGGGATAGGGTGGGAGAGAAGGAGCGAGAGAGGGATAGGGTGGGAGAGAAGGAGCGAGAGAGGGATAGGGTGGGAGAGAAGGAGCGAGAGAGGGATAGGGTGGGAGAGAAGGAGCGAGAGAGGGATAGGGTGGGAGAGAAGGAGCGAGAGAGGGATAGGGTGGGAGAGAAGGAACGAGAGAGGGATAGGGTGGGAGAGAAGGAGCGAGAGAGGGATAGGGTGGGAGAGAAGGAGCGAGAGAGGGATAGGGTGGGAGAGAAGGAACGAGAGAGGGATAGGGTGGGAGAGAAGCAGTGAGAGAGGGATAGGGTGGGAGAGAAGGAGCGAGAGAGGGATAGGGTGGGAGAGAAGGAGCGAGAGAAGGAACGAGAGAGGGATAGGGTGGGAGAGAAGGAGCGAGAGAGGGATAGGGTGGGAGAGAAGGAACGAGTGAGGGATAGGGTGGGAGAGAAGGAGCGAGAGAGGGATAGGATGGGAGAGAAGGAACGAGAGAGGGATAGGATGGGAGAGAAGGAGCGAGAGAGGGATAGGGTGGGAGAGAAGGAATGAGAGAGCGATAGGGTGGGAGAGAAGGAACGAGAGAGGGATAAGGTGGGAGAGGAGGATAGGGTGGGCGAGCAGGTGAGAGCTTTGCTTGTGTCCTTTATGCTGCTCCATTCTGTGGGTTTGAGGTAATTTGACTGAAATAAATCTATTTATTAAATCCAGTCCTTTAAATCTGTCTGAACAGCACCAACCGACAAGGACACAACGGAGAGGCTGAGAGAGCAGTTAACCGTGCATATTCATAAGGCAATTTTCACAACGTGCTGTTACTAATTAACCCTCCGAGGTCTGCATCCCGCCTCATAAATCAGCCACATCTGTGCCCCAGCGGGAAGCAGCTGGAACCCCGGTGATTAATGAGTTTGTCTCGAGTCCTTACCTCGTGTTTCCCACCGTCATCACTCTGTCCATTCTCAGGCCGATCCCATTTGCATACAGCCATTCCTATATTTTAACACCCTTGTTTTGAGTGTAATTTCCATGTTAATTAAATCCGTCGTCTTCAATCTCTGAGGTGTGATATTTTATTTAGGAGGCAGCATGATCCTCAGGGAGTTATACTGCAGACTGTGAATACAGTGTCTAGAGAGGGAGCATCCTAGCTTTTCACCTTCGGGAGGGAGGCGAGGGGTCACTTAAGTGCATAGCACAGGGTTTAAATCCATGCTGCCATGAATTTGCAGATACCACTGCAGTCACTGTTGTGATGTAGGAAACGCGGCAACTAATTTGTGCACAGCAAGATCCCACAAACAGCAATGAAATAAATTACCAGATCATCTATTTTAGTGATGTTGATTGAGGGATTGATTGGCCAGGACACTGGGGAGAACTCCCCTGCTCTTCTTCAAATAGTGCCATGGGATCTTTTACATCCACCTGAGAGGGCAGACGGGGCCTCGGTTTAACGTCTCATCCCTCAGTACTGCACTGGGAGTGTCGGCCTAGATTTTGGGCTCAAGAACCCATGACTTTCTGACTCAGAGGTGAGAGTGCTGCCCACTGAGCCCCGGCTGACACGAGTAACCTGCGCTGGCTCAGGGAGCAGATTAAAAAATGCTCAGCCAGGATTTCAGCTCCTAATCACTTTCTGGTCCCTCCCTCGGAACCTGCAGGAGTGGGTGATGGGTGAGCTCAGGATCAAGTCCAGCTGTGATGCCCTCCATGGTCAGCGACCCTCACTGCACAAAGGCAAGGCAGTGGAGGGGAACCAGAGCCCGTGTCACGGTACCCAGCGAGGACAGGAGTGGGGGAAGGGGGACTAACACTGTTTACTTAATAGTCTCCTGATAGGTTGATAAAGCTCCCACTCCAACCTCCAAGGCACCAGCTCCTGGGCGTCCCCAGTGTCTCACTGGGTAAATACACTGGAGACCGGGGGTGGGGTCCATGGGGAGTGACCACGTGTCTGAAACATGTCCTAACTGACAAGATTTTAAGGGGTTTGAACCCAAAGGTAGGTCACTGCCCACTTCACCATGAACTACTCCCACCTCTCTACAGGATTGGTGCAGACCCCGGAGACAGATGTGGGACTCCCCCCGCACCCCCCCCCCCCCACAGCTGTGATGGCCGTTCTCTTACCTGCTTCTCGTCTGGTCAATTTTCGCCTCGATCAACAAGATCTTGAATCTTCTCAGGACAGCAATGGCGACGGCTGCCATGACGACGACGAAACTGAGCACGACACCAAACGCAATTCCAATCAGGCCCTGCTGGGTCATTTTGTGGTCACACCTGGGGCCCATGAACCAGTAATCACTGCCGACAGGGCACCTGCAATCAAATGTGATCATGATTGGCTGATGTCATGGCTTCCTAACAGTTCCTCCTATTGGAGGGACAGAGGATTATCCCAAATCTCATCTCGTCACAGACACTCAATCACCAAACCCTTTCCCATTCACTGTTTGAAGTGGAGATCTGTTGGTGAATTTCCCTGTTTCCTCTCCCTTGCCTCCTTCTTCCTCCTCCTCGAATGGGATTTGGTCCATTGGGACTCTGTACAATAGGAGTGAATGGGAAGGGGTTTGGTCCATTGGGATTCTACACATTGGGAGTGAATGGGAAGGGGTTTAGACCATTGGGATTCTACACATTGGGAGCGAATGGGAAGGGGTTTAGACCATTGGGACTCTGTACAATGGGAGTGAATGGGAAGGGGTTTAGACCATTGGGATTCTACACATTGGGAGCGAATGGGAAGGGGTTTAGACCATTGGGACTCTGTACAATGGGAGTGAATGGGAAGGGGTTTAGACCATTGGGATTCTACACATTGGGAGCGAATGGGAAGGGGTTTAGACCATTGGGATTCTACACATTGGGAGTGAATGGGAAGGGGTTTAGACCATTGGGATTCTACACATTGGGAGCGAATGGGAAGGGGTTTAGACCATTGGGACTCTGTACAATGGGAGTGAATGGGAAGGGGTTTAGACCATTGGGATTCTACACAATAGGAGTGAATGGGAAGGGGTTTGGACCATTGGGATTCTACACATTGGGAGTGAATGGGAAGGAGTTTGGTCCATTGGGATTCTACACAATAGGAGTGAATGGGAAGGGGTTTGGACCATTGGGATTCTACACATTGGGAGTGAATGGGAAGGAGTTTGGTCCATTGGGATTCTACACATTGGGAGTGAATGGGAAGGAGTTTGGTCCATTGGGATTCGACACATTGGGAGTGAATGGGAAGGGGTTTGGTCCATTGGGGCTCCTTCCTGAAGGATGGCCCCATGGTGTTGCCATCTGGTACTTGATTCAAGTGGCCGTTTCTCACATTTTGATCCTAGATGGTGAGTACCTACAGGCTATTCTACCATGGAAAGCATTAGTGCAGAGCCTGATCCCGCTGTTACCCAGTGTCCGCACATGTAGTGTTGAATTGTGTGCTATGAATAGCATCAGGAGAAGGAACCCTTACTGATTTTTCCCCTCTCTACCTCAAGAAATCCACTGTCCTGACCACCACCCCCAGCCAGGATCAGCTAACTCAGCACAGGATGGAGCTGGAACCTCGGTCTTTCCTGCTCTGTGTGATGGGGCTCACTGTGGCACTAGGCAGTGCACCAGGGGAGCCAGTTGGCCTATTTCTGCTTGGCTGGTATTGTCTGAGAGTAAGTTGGATGGTCAGCCGACACAAGCCAGTTCCGAGATTCTCAGTCCGTATTGAAGCAAACAGTCATTGCAATCCCTCACTGCCCGAGTGGAAAAATGCATCACTTACTGGCACATGGGCTCCTGGCCCCGGTTGTGAGTGCAGATGCCACTGTTTTTGCAGTAGTCAACGTGGCAAAGGGAGGTACAGCTCACATTCCCCGTCTCACTGTGAATGCACTGGAACCCTGTCTGGCAGGAAAACACCTCACCACACAAACCAATTACATCTTCTGCAGAGAGATACCAAAAAAAGCACAAAACAGTTCATTCCATTTATTATTATTCTTGGGGATTTTCTCCCCTCCTCTCCTGACGGTGCTGACATCTGCTGGGGTCCAGTTCCAGGGGCCACTCTCCATCCCCTCACCCCAAGTAGCAATTCTACAACACTGAACCCAGTGAGGGAACATAGGAGCAGGAGGAGGCCATTCAGCCCCTCGAGCCTGTTCCGCCATTCAATCAGATCATGGCTGATCGGTATCTTAGCTCCATCGTGGTTCCGTAACCCTTAATACCCTCACCTAACAAAAATCTATCAATCTCAGTTTTGAAATTTTCAATTGATCCCCGGCCTTAACAGCTTTTGGGGGAGAGAGTTCCAGATTTCCACTCCCCTTTGTGTGAAGAAATGCTTCCTGACATCACCCTGGAACGGCCTGGCTCTAATTTGAAGATTAGTCCCCCTTGTTCTGGATTCCCCCACCAGAGGGAATAGTTTCTCTCTATCCATCCTATCAAATCCTTTAATCATCTTAAACACCTCGATTAGATCACCCCTTAATCTTCTATACTCGAGAATACTCAAGAGGGGAGCGGCTAACAAGGGAAAGACATTATCCCAGGGGAGACCGGCCCTCCCCTCTATGATCAGGGATGTGTGTGTGTTTTTTTGGAGACAGGAGGATTTATACAGTAGTTTGGTGAAGTTACCTGTAACGTACATTCTCATCACCCGGGCGCCGCCGATCACAAACCCGGCAGCGATCTCATGGCACAGGCCGGTAATGTTGAAGATCGAGTCGGGGTCCAGCAGATAAGCTCGGATTTCCTTCGCAATGAAGACAGCGTCAAATTCAATCAGCACGCTCCCCGCACTGCGAAAACAGGGGAAGGTGAAACAAGGCAACAGCCAGGAACAGATACACAGAGCATCCACAGACAATACCGCAGACACAGAGCGTCCACAGACAATACCCCAGACACAGAGCGTCCACAGACAATACCCCAGACACAGAGCGTCCACAGACAATACCCCAGACACAGAGCGTCCACAGACAATACCCCAGACACAGAGCGTCCACAGACAATACCCCAGACACAGAGCGTCCACAGACAATACCCCAGACACAGAGCGTCCACAGACAATACCCCAGACACAGAGCGTCCACAGATAATACTCCAGACATAGAGCATCTACAGACAATACCCCAGACACAGAGCGTCCACAGACAATACCCCAGACATAGAGCGTCTACAGACAATACCCCAGACACAGAGCGTCCACAGACAATACCCCAGACATAGAGCGTCCACAGACAATACCCCAGACACAGAGCGTCCACAGACAATACCCCAGACACAGAGCGTCTACAGACAATACCCCAGACATAGAGCGTCCACAGACAATACCCCAGACATAGAGCGTCCACAGACAATACCCCAGACACAGAGCGTCCACAGAAAATACCCCAGACACAGAGCGTCCACAGACAATACCCCAGACACAGAGCGTCCACAGACAAAACCCCAGACACAGAGCGTCCACAGACAATACCCCAGACACAGAGCGTCCACAGACAAAACCCCAGACACAGAGCGTCCACAGACAATACCCCAGACACAGAGCGTCCACAGACAATACCCCAGACACAGAGCGTCCACAGGCAATACCCCAGACATAGAGCGTCCACAGGCAATACCCCAGACATAGAGCGTCCACAGGCAGTACCACAGACACAGAGCGTCTACAGACAATACCCCAGACACAGAGCGTCCACAGACAATACCCCAGACACAGAGCGTCCACAGACAATACCCCAGACACACTGTGTTCACACAATACCCCAGACACAGACAATGGTCACAAAGTATTACTCTCCAATGCTACAGAGTACTAATGTTGAAGGCAATGGTAGAGAGCATTAATGTTGGAGTAAAGGCAGAGTATTAATGTTAGAAGTTCTGGTAAATGCCAATTTTGGATGGAATGAAAGGGAAGTGAACTCTATATCAGACTGCATGATGAGTAAATAAATGAGATTAACATTAATCACCTGAAGCGTTTAAACAGCAGCTGCTGAAATCCAGGAACTTTCTTATAAAATGGAGAAACCTGCAGAAAATCGTATGTGTGAATTTAAAATTATCTCACTTTCCTATAAGATTAACGGTGTGAGCAGTGCCCAGCGATACACCAATAGTGTAAACACTAACAGTGTGAGCAGGTGCCCAGTGACACACCAATAGTGTAAACACTAACAGTGTGAGCAGGTGCCCAGCGATACACCAATAGTGTAAACACTAACAGTGTGAGCAGGTGCCCAGCGATACACCAATAGTGTAAACACTAACAGTGTGAGCAGGTGCCCAGTGACACACCAATAGTGTAAACACTAACAGTGTGAGCAGGTGCCCAGCGATACACCAATAGTGTAAACACTAACAGTGTGAGCAGGTGCCCAGCGATACGCCAATAGTGTAAACACTAACAGTGTGAGCAGGTGCCCAGCAAGACACCAATAGTGTAAACACTAACAGAGTGAGCAGGTGCCCAGTGACACTAACGGTGTGAGCAGGTGCCCAGTGATACACCAATAGTGTAAACACTAACAGTGTGAGCAGGTGCCCAGTGACACACCAATAGTGTAAACACTAACAGTGTGAGCAGGTGCCCAGTGATACACCAATAGTGTAAACACTAACAGTGTGAGCAGGTGCCCAGCGATACACCAATAGTGTAAACACTAACAGTGTGAGCAGGTGCCCAGCAAGACACCAATAGTGTAAACACTAACAGAGTGAGCAGGTGCCCAGTGACACTAACGGTGTGAGCAGGTGCCCAGTGATACACCAATAGTGTAAACACCAACAGTGCGAGCAGTTACCTAGTGATACACCAATAGTGTAAACACCAACAGTGTGAGCAGGTGCCCAGTGATGCACCAATGGAGAGGGAAGACCAGAAGGCTTCTTCCTCAGGCCGTGAATGCAGAGTTCACTCATAAAAATCAGGAAATTGGTGACATGGGAAGTTAAATAAGTGAGCAGAGTCTGGCCAACCAGAGCATCGAGAATCTGCAGATAAACGGCAGAGTTCCCGTGTAACTGAGTCTCGCTGTGATCACACTCTGTACACCGTCTGGCACAGGCTGGGGTCGGGAGGAGGAAACAAGGAGCCTCTGCGAGTTGTGGAGACCCTTATCAGCTCCGAGGGTGGGGGAGTGGGCACATCGCACAACAGCACAATTACACTCTGTCTTACTACACCGAGACCACTTTGGAACAAGGCCACTGGGACGAGAGATTTATGGAAAGGAGTGTGATTTGGAGCCCTTACTTTCTGTGTGAAATCCTCGGCCAGGTTCTGGTAGTCTTCAGATTTTGGGTCTCTCAAATGAAGGCTGAAGTTCATGTCCAGAACGAGTTTTGATGGAATCTTCACAGCAACACCCTCTGGAAGAGATGGCAAATTCAAATTCTCATCCTTGTTTGCAAATCCTTCCATGGCCTTGCCCCTCCCTATCTCTGTGACCTCCTCCAGTCCTACAACCCTCTGAGATCTCTGCTCCCCTCCAATTCTGGCCTCTTGGGCATCCCCGACTCCCTTCGCCCCACCATTGGTGGCCGTGCCTTCAGCTGCCTGGGCCCCAAGCTCTGGAATTCCCTCCCTAAACCTCGCCGTCTCTCTCCTCCTTCAAGAAGCTCCTTAAGATCTACCTCTTTGACCAAGCTTTCGATCACCTGTGCTAATATCTCCTTCTTTGGCTTGGTGTCGAGCTTTGTCTGATTTACGCTCCTGTGAAGCGCCTTGGGGACGTGTTGCTTTGTTAAAGGCGCCATATAAATGCAAGTTGTTGTTGTTCTAGTGACGTTGGTTGAGGGACTGCAGACTGTTGTTCGAATGGCCTATTTCTGTGCTGTAAATTCTATGTAATACCCAACATGGGGAGAAAAATAACCAAAAAAGGGGTCAGGCCGTCACAGAAATGATGAAGTATTAATAGTCAGTTACCTTGTCCCTGTCAGCGCCTCGGGCCCTGTGCTGTGGAACACCTGACTGAAGCCTGGGGTTTACTCGTTGGCTGCTGTCCAGCAACAGGGGTTGTTTCATTGATCAGACCTTTGGAAACTTTCATCATTTTTCCACATCAACATTTAGACTAAACTCTGAGTAAAGCTCGTACACAATGACCCGGAGATGGAAACACCTGTGATTTCCCCTCCGCTGCTAGTGTGGTCTCTCCGATAAACCGACTCCCACAAATCGTCCGCTCTCTCCCTGCAGGAGGTTCCCATTCGAACCCCACCAGCCACTTCCACTTTCTGAACTGCTCCAAATTTGAAACGTTCCCTCTATATCCCACTGTTCCCAGTGTCTATCCTCTATATCCCACTGTTCCCAGTGTCTATCCTCTATATCCCACTGTTCCCAGTGTCTATCCTCTATATCCCACTGTTCCCAGTGTCTATCCTCTATATCCCACTGTTCCCCAGTGTTGATCCTCCATATCCCACTGTTCCCCAGTGTCTATCCTCCATATCCCACTGTTCCAAGTGTTGATCCTCTATATCCCACTGTTCCCACTGTCTATCCTCCATATCCCACTGTTCCCACTGTCTATCCTCCATATCCCACTGTTCCCAGTGTCTATCCTCCATATCCCACTGTTCCCAGTGTTGATCCTCTATATCCGACTGCTCCACAATGGGAAGTGTTGAAGTTGCTGTGTCACTAACTGTGTCCCTGGTCATGCCCCTTGATGATTCTAGTGAGGGTAACTCGACCAATCATCATCTCCTGGTCTCTCATCCAACCTCAGGGATTGAATTGTTCTGAGTGTGTTTACGATCTCTCTGTGCAGAGATTGTCGACACTCCCCAACACAACAAGCAGAGAAACTCAGGCCCAGGGTCAGAGGTCAGTTATGGTGGTTTTTACCCTGACGATTCGAGCCTAGGATTGGTCAGTTGGTAACTAAACCCACCTTTGATCAGTGGCGGCTGGTTCTCCAAGATGAAAATCTGTTCCTGTCTCTGTGATGGAGCGAACGATGGAACTGGATTCCTCATCTCCCTGAGTGTGCCCGGTGTGTGTGGGTGTACCGTGGGTCGCGTGGCTCTCTCTGTCTCGGTATTACCACTTGACGGTGTTAGGTCAGCCCTATGTTGCAGTGGCTGCGACGTTGGCATCTGTGACGCCAGTGTTCCGATGCCCAGGGTGGGCGAGGTTATGGAGGTGTCGTGCCTGCTCGGTGTCCAGCTGCTGCTCCCGTTCGGTGTCCAGCTGTTGGTCCCGCTCGGTGTCCAGCTGTTGGTCCCGCTCGGTGTCCAGCTGCTGCTCCTGCTCGGTGTCCAGCTGCTGCTCCTGCTCGGTGTCCAGCTGTTGGTCCCGCTCGGTGTCCAGCTGCTGCTCCTGCTCGGTGTCCAGCTGCTGCTCCTGCTCGGTGTCCAGCTGCTGCTCCTGCTCGGTGTCCAGCTGCTGCTCCTGCTCGGTGTCCAGCTGCTGCTCCTGCTTGGTGTCCAGCTGTTGACCTTGCTCAGTGTCGAGGTGGTGGGAATTCTGTGAGTTTTCACTGATTTGGGTACCATGGTAAGTGCTGAAAGTGATGTGACTCCTTCGGGGGATGCTGATGACCCCGAGTTTGAGACAACCTCAGGACTGGTCAACATTTCCACCGTCACTAAATCGGGCTGACTCCAGGTCCAAAAGCCCTCAGCTGTGGAGGACTGTGGAGCATTGCGCGTTGACAATATTTTCCTTTGCCACTGTTCACTTACCCCGGGCTCTGCTGATTGGGAAGGATCACTGTTAAGATCCTTTATGCTAACATGGGTGACACTGGGCACTGGAGAACCATCATCGGGCAGTGAAACCGACTGATTCACCTGGAGCATCCCTGGTGAGAGAGGTCCTGCAGTGGTTGCAAGTTCTTCAGAAGAAGAAGCAGCTGGAGAAGGAGGAGCTGAAATCTTCAAATTTATGGTGGTTGACAAGGCTGATTCCTCGCTATCTGCGACACTTGATGCTGTGCCGAGTTGACCAGAGGGTGCGGAGAAGCTGCCAAGCGTTTGTGAACTCACCATGCCCGTTTGGTCAGCCGGCGGTTGAGATGCTGTCTCAAGGGTGGGTGCAGATGGCAAAAGCTGTGCCAAGCTTGAAACTGAAACAACATCAGAGTAGGTGACCACGGGGAGCAAAGGAGATGGAGATCCAGTGTCAGATTGGGTTAGATCCAAGAGTCCTGGAGTAAAGGATGGAGTCCCTGAGACAACCACTGATCTGCCCACCACCGTCATTTCCTGTAAAGTTTGATTCATTGCTGGTGCCGAGGTCTCTTTCAGCCTCTCAGAGGCAGACGTTCGTGGCTCGATTGTCCTTCCAGGAGATGATGCTGGCTCGTCAGATCTGGGCATTGTGGTTTTACTTGAAGTTGGAGCAAAGGTTCCCCTGGGATTGATCAGTGATGGAGACCCCGCAGAGCCTGCAGAAGATCTCCCTGGCAACGATGTGATCGTCAGGGTGGTTGAAAAGATCTCTCGGGTTGGAAGGTCCATCTCTCGGGTTGGAGATGTACTGCGGTCAACTTCAACAGGTGGTGGGTTTACGTTTGCTGGTGAGCCTGGTTTGGTTGAGTTTGGTGCAGGTGTTCTTGGGCTCAAGGTGGATGGGATGCTGTCCCCAAATTCAGTGTTAACCCCTGTTGGAAATTCTGCCGTGGATTCCCCTCCAGCGTTTGACGATGAACTGGTTCCTCCCTCAAACCAAAGGGTTTTACCATAAAGTTTTGTGGTAACCATTGTTTCTGAAGTGCTGCCACGGAGATTATTCATTCTTCTGTCGTCCTTTTCAGTCCCTGATAAGTCAGAAATGACCGAGATTCCTGAACTGCTTTTAGCCCTTGGAGTAACCACCAACCTTTGGCTGTCAGTCACCAACATCTTGGTCCTTCCGTCCTTGGTGAAGATGAACACAGTCACTTTCTCCCTGTCCTCCACCATGGTGTCTCCAGCAGCCACAATGGTAGACCCCCCGCCAGTATCGCCCTTGTCATCCCTCGTCATTTCACTTGGCGCCATGTGGCCTTCACTCCCATCGACAGAAACAGCAGTGGGAGTCGCACCTAGAGTGAAAGAAACAGAGCTCGAGCCTCCGTTAGTGGACAATGCCCCTTGTGTTGCGAGGGTATTTTCATCAGTTACCGGTACCCGTGATCGAGCTGCCTGTGTCGTGCCTGCACCATCCAGAGAGGTAACCGCTGGAAGTATTTCATGGAGAGTTGAATGGCCGCTGGTTTCTGACTCACGGCTCAGTGTTTCTGCGTCTGTTTCAGGGACGTTAGTAACTTCCTGAACTGGAAGGTTTGAAGAATGAGCCACCAGTTCAGGAACTTCAAACAGGTTCCAGGACCTGGACACCGCGTTAGTCATTACTTGGCTGTGGGCTGATGTAATGGTCCCATCAAAGTCTGACGAACTATCTTGGAAATTCAACTTCCAACGAATTATATCGAGCTGCTTTTGTGTGTTTGTACTTTGTGTGGAGAGTGACTCTGATGTAGGAATGTCTGTGGCCTGAGAGAAGAAAGTCCTGTGTGGCTCTGACTCATTTTCCTGTTTCCCGTCTTGCTCCGACGGAGGTGTGATAAGCTCACTGGAGCTGGCAGGGACGCCTGGAAGGGAGGCCTGGTCTTGGCTCTTGGTCCGTGGTGTGTTGCCTGCTGTACTGGCTCTTTCCACCCTGTCCAGTGAATCGCTCCCCGGGGATATCTCCACCGGTCCCTCATTGGCGAGAATTTTTAGATGGGCGGAAAGGTCGCGGGCTGGGGTCGGAGGTGTGACTGGAACCTCCGCCTCGGACCGTATCTGGGACCCGGACACTCGCTGGTCCTCGCGGCCTGCTGACAGACCCTCGTCACGCGGGTACGAGCGGTCCCATTGGCTGCTCCTCTGCTGACCGCGGGAAACCTCGTCTCCCAAAGTGCTCACGGTGACAAAGGACACTTCAAATGCCGTCGCCGATGATGGTGGAATCCTCCCTGCTGATTGGGCAGTTGACACTTGGTCAGTTTTTGGTGATGTACTGGCTACAAGTTCTTCTGAGGTCTTTGGGTGGGATTTTGGCTGCCCTGGTGAAGTATTGGTCAAACTGGTTCTGGCATCACTTCCAGTGACCACATCTTCTCCACTTGTGTTCACCTCAGTGGGTCCCACTGTCCAGGGGCTGGTCAGCAGCAGCTGTTGCCCTGAGTTGGACTCAGGGTGTGACCTGGAGAACACACTCCACGGTCCATCTGATGAGCCCAGGGCAGGCTGGCTGCTCAGTTTAATTCTGCTTCGACTCATCAGGCTCTCCTGGTCTTCGTTTTGAGGATCTGAAGATGGAGCAAGTATACTCTTCAAACTTAGTAACTGTGTATGATTGGTCATGGTCATATTTCCAGGTAAGAATAGAGAGAACGGAAGGATGGGGCTGGGACTGGAGAAGGAGCTGGGGCTAAGGGGTGGAGTTGAATTGGAGTTCGGGGTTGGATTGAAGAGCGAGCTGTGTCTGGGGGTGGAGAGAGAGCCCGGGCTGCGGGTGGAGGGGGAGCCCGGGCTGCGGGTGGAGGGGGAGCCCGGGCTGCGGGTGGAGGGGGAGCCCGGGCTGCGGGTGGAGGGGGAGCCCGGGCTGCGGGTGGAGAGGGTGCTCGGGGTGGGGGTGGAGACGGAGCCCGGGCTGGGGGTGGAGGGGGAGCCCGGGCTGCGGGTGGAGGGGGAGCCCGGGCTGCGGGTGGAGGGGGAGCCCGGGCTGCGGGTGGAGGGGGAGCCCGGGCTGCGGGTGGAGGGGGAGCCCGGGCTGCGGGTTGAGGGGGAGCCCGGGCTGCGGGTGGAGGGGGAGCCCGGGCTGCGGGTGGAGGGGGAGCCCGGGCTGCGGGTGGAGGGGGAGCCCGGGCTGCGGGTGGAGGGGGAGCCCGGGCTGCGGGTGGAGGGGGAGCCCGGGCTGCGGGTGGAGGGGGAGACCGGGCTGGGGCTGGAGGGGGAGCCCGGGCTGGGGCTGGAGGGGGAGCCCGGGCTGGGGCTGGAGGGGGAGCCCGGGCTGGGGCTGGAGGGGGAGCCCGGGCTGGGGCTGGAGGGGGAGCCCGGGCTGGGACTAGAGGGGGAGCCCGGGCTGGGGCTGGAGGGGGAGCCCGGGCTGGGGCTGGAGGGGGAGCCCGGGCTGGGACTGGAGGGGGAGCCCGGGCTGGGACTGGAGGGGGAGCCCGGGCTGGGGCTGGAGGGGGAGCCCGGGCTGGGGGTGGATGGGGAGCCCGGGCTGGGGGTGGATGGGGAGCCCTGGCTGGGGGTGGAGGGGGAGCCCGGGCTGGGGGTGGATGGGGAGCCCGGGCTGGGGGTGGAGGGGGAGCCCGGGCTGGGGGTGGAGGGGGAGCCCGGTCTGGGGGTGGAGGGGGAGCCCGGTCTGGGGGTGGAGATGGAGCCCGGTCTGGGGGTGGAGATGGAGCCCGGTCTGGGGGTGGAGGGGGAGCCCGGGCTGGGGGTGGAGGGGGAGCCCGGGCTGGGGGTGGAGGGGGAGCCCGGGCTGGGGGTGGAGGGGGAGCCCGGTCTGGGGGTGGAGATGGAGCCCGGTCTGGTGGTGGAGATGGAGCCCGGTCTGGGGGTGGAGATGGAGCCCGGTCTGGGGGTGGAGATTGAGCCCGGTCTGGGGGTGGAGATTGAGCCCGGTCTGGGGGTGGAGATGGAGCCCGGTCTGCGGGTGGAGATGGAGCCCGGTCTGCGGGTGGAGATGGAGCCCGGTCTGCGGGTGGAGATGGAGCCCGCTCTGGGGGTGGAGATGGAGCCCGCTCTGGGGGTGGAGATGGAGCCCGGTCTGGGGGTGGAGATGGAGATCGGTCTGGGGGTGGAGATGGAGCCCGGTCTGGGGGTGGAGATGGAGCCCGGTCTGGGGGTGGAGATGGAGCCCGGTCTGGGGGTGGAGATGGAGCCCGGTCTGGGGGTGGAGATGGAGCCCGGTCTGGGGGTGGAGATGGAGCCCGGTCTGGGGGTGGAGATGGAGCCCGGTCTGGGGGTGGAGATGGAGCCCGGTCTGGGGGTGGAGATGGAGCCCGGTCTGGGGGTGGAGATGGAGCCCGGTCTGGGGGTGGAGATGGAGCCCGGTCTGGGGGTGGAGATGGAGCCCGGTCTGGGGGTGGAGATCGAGCCCGGTCTGGGGGTGGAGATCGAGCCCGGTCTGGGGGTGGAGATCGAGCCCGGTCTGGGGGTGGAGATGGAGCCCGGTCTGGGGGTGGAGATGGAGCCCGGTCTGGGGGTGGAGATGGAGCCCGGTCTGGGGGTGGAGATGGAGCCCGGTCTGGGGGTGGAGATGGAGCCCGGTCTGGGGGTGGAGATGGAGCCCGGTCTGGGGGTGGAGATGATGCCAGTTCTGGGGGTGGAGATGGAGCTCGGTCCGGGGGTGGAGATGGAGCTCGGTCCCGGGGTGGAGATGGAGCTCGGTCCGGGGGTGGAGATGGAGCTCGGTCCGGGGGTGGAGATGGAGCTCGGTCCGGGGGTGGAGATGGAGCTCGGTCCGGGGGTGGAGATGGAGCTCGGTCCGGGGGTGGAGATGGAGCTCGGTCCGGGGGTGGAGATGGAGCTCGGTCCGGGGGTGGAGATGGAGCTCGGTCCGGGGGTGGAGATGGAGCTCGGTCCGGGGGTGGAGATGGAGCTCGGTCCGGGGGTGGAGATGGAGCTCGGTCCGGGGGTGGAGATGGAGCTCGGTCCGGGGGTGGAGATGGAGCTCGGTCCGGGGGTGGAGATGGAGCTCGGTCCGGGGGTGGAGATGGAGCTCGGTCCGGGGGTGGAGATGGAGCTCGGTCCGGGGGTGGAGATGGAGCCTGGTCTAGGGGTGGAGATGGAGCTCAGTCCGGGGGTGGAGATAGAGCCTGGTCTCGGGGTGGAGATGGAGCCCAGTCTGAGGGTGGAGATGGAGTCTGAAACAGTAGCAGTTAGTGGGCTTCCAAGATCGTGTGAATTTCCAGACCTTTCTGGGGAATGTTGTGTTTCCAGAGATTTGGGGTGGACCGAGGCTCGGGGGTGTGATTCCTTTGATGTTGGGATGTCTCCCAGCTCCGAATGAGCTCGAGTCCCCAGTGTTTGATCCGAAGGATGTACTGGGAGTTTGGGGTCTCCGGGAGACTGGGAGGATTGATGAATGCAGAGAGGTCTCAGTCTCTCCTCTACAGTCAGTGTGCTGGGGTATCCCGGAATTATTTCCTGCCCTTGTCCCGTTGATGTAGTGAATGTCACGGCTTCTCCTTGGCTAAGGTTGGCTCGTTCACGTTCTTTCCAGGCCGGGGACTCAGTGAGAGAAGGTAATGGAATCGATGTCTGTGGCTCCAAGGCTTTTGTGTCAATCCCTGTCCGGTCTGCGTCTGGCACAGATACTAAGGATGAGAACAAAATGGCATTGGAATTCTGGCAAAGATACCTGGCTGTAATTTCAATATCACTCTCGAAATACATCACTCCCTCATCACTTACACCCAGTTTACTTTTTGAATGACAGATAAAATAGCGGCAACACCCACATACCAGACTGTGACCGACGCACAGTCAGAGACACAGAAACACACACAACTTGTGATTTTGTAGCACCTTCAACGTCGTAAAACGTCCCAAGGTGCTTCACAGGAGCATAACAGACAAAAATTGATACCAAGCCAAACATGGAGATTTTCGGACAGGTGACCAAAAGCTTGATTGAAGTGGCAGATTTTAAGGAGCTTCTTAAAGGAGAGAGAGGTGGAGAGGCGGAGAGGTTTAGGGAGGGAATTCCAGAGCTTAGGGCCTAGGCAGCTGAAGGCCTCGACCGCCAATGGTGGGGTGAAGGGAATCGGGGCTGTGCAAGAGGCCAGAATTGGAGGAGCGCAGAGATCTCAGGGGTTGTAGGAGGTTACAGAGATAGGGAGGAGCACACAAATACATGCACATACATACACAGACAGGGAGTCAGACACACACACACACGCACATATATATAGACACATAAAAGAGTCACACACACAGAGTCAGAGTGACACCCACAGTTAATACACACAGATAGATACAGATTCCCACCCTCCGACACACTCTGTACAAAGGCTGTAAACAATGTTCCACAACTCACCCGCGTACCGTAGTGTAAACCCTTGCCTCATGTCCGAGGCTGCTGCTCGCAGGATGATCACAGCAGGCCCTTTCCCTCGGATCACGAGCTTCCCGCCATCCTTGGCAACGCTTTCCCAGAACAGGCCGCAGAATCGTCTTTCCTTCTGTGTCGCCCCCAGTTTGATGGCCAGGTAAGCAGAGCTGCAGCTGGGGTCTGCCCAGGACCCTGCCTGGTAGGAGATAATCTCTAGCTCAACAGTCTCTGAAGGGGACGCTTGCAGAATCCAGGAACAACTGGTCCCATTGACGGAGTCAGTGTCCAGCAGGGAATATTGTAGGGTTCTATGGGTGACACTGGGCAACAGAACACCACCACAGTCCAAGGGGTTCATAGCAAGGAGAAATCCTGCAGAACACAGACCTCAATTGTTTCAGAAGTTAGAATTCTCTGTATTTTTAAAATTCGCATCCTTATTTTCAAATCCCTCCATGGCCTCGCCCCTCCCTACCTCTGTAACCTCCTCCAGCCCTACAACCCTCTGAGATCTCTGCGCTCCTCCAATTCTGGCCTCTTGCGCATCCCCGATATCCTTCGCCCCACCAGTGGTAGCAGTGCCTTCAGCTGCCTAGACCCTAAGTGCTGGAATTCCCTCCCTAAATCTCTCCGCCTCTCTCTCCTCCTTTAAGATGCTCTTTAAAACCTGCCTCTTTGGCCAAGTTTTTATACACCTGTCATGACTCCCACTGAGTTACAGTCCCACAGCTACCCAACTGAACCTCACCCACTCCTCAGGCGTGACCCTAGACCATGAGGGTCAGCAGGCACTGTAACGAATTCAGCCTAATCCCGCACACACGACCTCAGGACGCCCCAAAGCGCTTTACAGCCAATGAAGTACTTTTGAAGTGTAATCACTATTGTAATGTCCGAAACACAGCAGCCAATTTGTGCACAGCAAGATCCCACAAACAGCAACGTGATAATGATCAGATCATCTGTTTTAGTGATGTTGATGGAAGGATTAAAATTGGCCAGGACATCGCGGAGAACTCCCCTGCTCTTCGAAGTAGTGGCATGGGACCTTTTACGCCCTGTTGTACGCACAGTCAATACTGGGACAGTCAGTGCTGTTCTTGGGAAAAGGGAGAGCTGAACTGGGTACAGAACAGCTGTGGGCTGCAGCATCGCAGGGAATCTTCCAAACTCTTACAAAAGTTTCTCAGGTCAGTGAGGGTGCAACTCGTCCCCCATAAACACGCAATGTGGGATTTATAATACAATGTAATATAACAGAATAGAATGCAATGCAATAAACACAGAGCGATGCAATAAATACATCGCGATAAAATCCCAGAATGAACGCATCTCCCTGTAATCTCTCCCAACGCTTCCCTCCTAACCCTTTCTGCCCCTCGGTTTCGGAGTGAATGCTCGGGTTACCTGCATTGGTGAGAAGCAGCAGCCAGCCGGCCCCGGTCGACATAGTCCGGCGTCTTCGCTGCCTCCAAGTGGCTGGAGTGGGGGAAGCCGAGGTGCCGGGAGAGGGGAGCGAGCGGCGGCCGGCCCGGGAGCTGCATTTATCGGAGTGAGAGGCAGGGCGGCGGGAGGATGGGTCGCTGCTCCTGATATCTCAGCGCTTGTGGTTGGGAGGCTGCCGGAGAGGATATCCGTCAGGGAAATGGGAGAGAGATCCAGAGGGGAGAGAATCAATAGGGAACTGGGAAAAGACAAGAGGGAAAGTGGGAGCGAGAGAGACTGCAGAAAGAGAGAGAGAGAGAGAAAAAGAGACGGAGAGAGAGAGAGAGACCAGGGAAAGGGAATAGAGAGCAAAAGAGAGATCAGGAAAATAAATAGAGGGAGCAGGAAGAGAGACTGAGAAGGGAGAGATACAGAGGGAAGGGCTGTGAGAAAGAGAGATAGCAGAGCGAGAGAGGAAAAGCAGGGAAAGAGGAGAGATCAAAGAAAGAGAGGGGAAGGGAAGGGAAGAAAGGGAAAACGGAGATAGAATCTTACAGCACAGAAGGAGGCCATTCGGCCCATCGTCTGTGCCGACTCTTTGAAAGAGCTACCCAATTAGTCCCACTATAGACAGAAAGATTAAACGGAATACATTGATAAATTGGTGAGTTTGAGAGATCCGGTGCTATATAAATTGGGTGTAGTAAATTGCTGTATGAATACAAATCTATTTACTTGAAAAGATCCACTCACTAGTGCCTCTACGCGGTGAAAACAAAAGCTGCAGAAATAATGTAGTATTTCTTCTCCTTATCTCGGTCCTTTAGTGTTTCAGGATCCCGAAATCCCGCTCAGTGGTGGGCTCAGGGCTACAACCCCATCCCTGCCATTCCCTGGTTACTACCCAGTGACCCCCAGGCATCGGGTGTGACTGTGACACCCTCACTGTCTAATTAAAAATAAATCACATTTACAGGAACAAATAGTGATTCCTGACTGTAAACTACAAAGATTTTCCCTTGGCAGAGAGGTCAATGATCAGGAGGCATAGATTTAAAGTGATTGGTAGAAGGATTAGAGGGGAGTTGAGGAGAAATTTTTTCACCGAGAGGGTGGTGGGGGTCTGGAACTCACTGCCTGAACGGGTGGTAGAGGCAGAAACCCTCAACTCATTTAAAAAGTACCTGGATGTGCCGGGAGCTACAAGGCTACGGACCAAGTGCTGGAAAGTGGGATTAGGCTGGGTGACACGATGGGCCCAATGGCCTCCTTCTGTGCTGTAAATTTTCTAGGTTCTACATGTTTGTGTTTCTCTCCAGCCTATTTCCCCCTTGGGTTTAGCATGCATTCTCCCAATGCCATTTTCTAACCCACCACTAAGGGGGGAGTATGAGTGCAGCTTAAAGCAGGTAAGAGCTGGATTCTTGCCTGGAGAAGCAATGGGAATCATCCTGTCTGTACCGAGTGCCCACGTCCCACAGCCAAAGCTTAGAGTGGCCTGGTTCTGGTCTCCATATTACAAAAAGGATAGGGAGGCACTGGAGAAGGTGCAAAACAGACTTACAAGGATGATACCAAAACTGAGAGGTTCTAACTGTCAGGAAAGACTGAACAGGCTGGGGCTCTTTTCTCTGATAGAGGTCTTTAAAATTATGAGGGGGTTCGATAGGGTAGACGTAGAAAAAATGTTTCCAGTTGCGGCTGAGTCCAAAACTAGGGGTCATAAATATAAGATAGTCACTAATAAATCCAATAGGTAATTCACGAGAAACTTCTTCACCCAGAGTGAGATTAAAATACGGAACTTGCTACCGCATGGAGTGGTTGAGACGAATAGAATAGATGCATTTAAGGGGAAGCTAGATAAACACGTCAGGGAGAAAGGAATAGAAGGTTATGCTAATAAGGTTAGATAAAGTAGGGAGGGAGGAGGCTCGTGTGGAGCATAAACGTCGGCATAGACCAGTTGGGCCGAATGGCCTGTTTCTGTGCTGTAAATTCTATGATTCTAGATCGAGAGTGTTTGTGCACCATTATTCCACAGTGCAATAATCACTGAAGCCACCTGCGTTTCACTGGACAGGGTGCTGATGATTCAAAGACATTTTCTGTTCAAAACATTCAAATTATCCAACAATTCAAAATGAAGCAACTTCGAATTAACAGTAGACTGGATGCAGACCCTTGGCTCTGAACAAGCTCCCTCATTCCCAATTCCCATGCAGCAGTGTCCCACCAGCTGGTCTATGCTCCACTTACTGGGGACTATTTAACATATCCTCCATGCCAGGTGAGTATTTCTGCAGACCCCAATTAATGACAATATCATCTGGGATTCCCAGGACAGCTGTTGCACTGCAGTTGGCCTCAGTGCCCCAGGGTTGGAAATCAGCAACAGCTCTTGCTCCTGACCCCTGCTGCAAAGGGCATTTACGTCCATTGAATGGGATCAGGATTGGGCTCAGCTGTGATACCTCCCCAGGCGTATTTTGTCCTGGTCAAAAGTCACTGCTACCCTCTGATGGACAAGTTATCCATCATCGACTTCGCCCCATTCTCCAGCACTGCTCCACCAGCTCTGCAGGTTGTAAACATATTTCCAACAGTGGCCCTTCCTCCCACCCCAAAATTTCACCCATTGGCTCCTATTCCTCATACACATGCTTCCCCTCAGCCACATCAGCCCCACCCCAGGGTTGGCATCCATTGGTACTCTGGCAACACCAAGCTCACTTGCTATCTCCTTCACCACCCAATTCATAGTGCTGCTCCACTGCTTGCCCAACAAGCCAGGACTTTCTCCAGCTCAATACTGACCAGGCTGAAGCCATTCTGATCAGCTCCTAACATAACCGTCACCCTGGTCCTCAATTCCTGCCTCCCCTCTGCCCACGGTGCGGAACCTTTGCGTCCCTTAGCGGATTTCCATCTCCACAATTATGACCCTTCACTATCTATTTCTCACCTTCTCTTCCCTGCACCTCCAGGCTCTATTTCCCAACACCGACCTTGTCGGCTTCCCAAGCTCTACCCACATAAACTACAACCTGTAAAACTCTGCGGCTCTCCTCCTATCCAACTCTCCCTCACCCGTCTTTACCCTGCCCCCCGACAAATAGATTTTGAAATTCTCACCCCCATTTAGCGATCTCTCCGTGACCACATTCCCCACCGTACATCCTTGTTTACACCGTCTACTCCTCCGACTCCTGCTTACCACATTCCCCCTCCCTCCACTCCTAACTCCAGCTTATCGCGACTCCCCACCCCCCACTCAGCCCTGCTACATTATTCCCCACCTGCAAGCGTCCTGAAAACACCTCTCCCCTAGCCAGCTCCCCTAACTCTTGCTTGCTATCTATTCTCCTCTTCCTTCACCACCCCCCCCACCAAGTGCTTTGGGAAATTTTGCTACATTAAAGGTTCTGCTGTTTGACTGTGGGGTGTGAGCTTGATCCCATCCCTGTCTAATGCTCATTTTTCAGGAGTCACTGGACAGTGATCAGGAACAGGAACACAGTGATTTTCTATTCGTTAGATCATGGGCATTGTGACTAGTTTCAGTGTCTCAACTATTATTCTAGCTGGAAATCACTAACTTAGCACAGACCAGGCATCGAAACTGGAACTGTTTGGCCTCGAGCACCCCGATGTCCTTCTCCCCACCATTGGCAACTGTGCCTTCAGTGATCTTGACCCCAAGCTCTGCAATTCCCTCCACAAACCTCATCAACTCTCCTCTTTTAAGATGCCCTCCCCCCCCTTAAAACTTACCTCTTTGACCAAGCATTTGGTCACCTGTCCTAATGTCTCCTTTGTCCCGGTGTCAATTTTTGTCTGATTACGATCCTGTGAAGCACCTTGGGACGTTTTACTACATTAAAGGCGCTATGTAAATGCAAGTAGTTGTTGTTATATGGCTCATGGCACATTACACAGCCACTAGGCAGCTAAACATCAAATTCAATTGACAAAATGAATTGAAACAGCACAATGATTAATGTTCACTTTACAAGTAGCTGCAGTACCACACATCTCCTGCTGACGGAGACACTGAGCCATTAGTACTGCCACCAGCAGCAATTTGACAACCGCAGAGTGGATTCATATGAAGGGTAATAGCATTAAATTGAAAAACAAATTATTTGCACTGAGGAAAGGCAAGGTGTCGAACGTAGGGGAAAGGGAGAAAAGAAAATTAAAAGGCTGGAGTATCACCTGTGGTCTAACTTCAACACCCTCCCTACCAGCTGGTCACAGAGGTCAGGGGGAGGTGAAGAATGCCCTCTATTGCTCACAAATCTAGAATTCACGGGCAGGAAGAGTATCAGAGTCGGTGGGTGAATAAACAGCAGACACACGCCCAGGCTCCAGTCTCCTATAGTAATTTATTAATTCCTGAAGTCAAATAAGTGTTCAAGAACTTCAAATATCATGGGCTGAACGAACATAATCAGACAACGAAAACCACAGAGCAGCACTTTGCGATCCCCACATCAGGCCTTTCACATCCTCCCAGCAATAATCACCTGCAAAGACAAAACCACAGGTCTCAGGATTTTTAAATGTACTTTTCTAATTTTTCCACAGCGTTTTTGGAAATCAAAATTGTCACTGATCAGCTGTGATGTTGCTGCATGTTCTCAGTACTGATTGGGGTAAAACATCCTTCCTTCAGTCCCGGGTTTGATCCCCAGTCTATACAGAGATAGCTGGTCTCAGTCAGGGGGACTCAGGACCGCTAGACACCTTGGTTGGGGGGGGGGGGGGGGGGGGGGGGGGGGGAAATTCAGTCAAGAGTCCCTGCTCCTGACAGGATGTTGTGCCTCCTGCTGTGGGGGAGAAAAGAGAAACATTTTATTTCATCATCAACACAAGTGCTCGACTGAGTGGAGGGAACAGATGATCTGCTGTCTTCCCCAGCGCACCCCAGGGCCTCCCCCGGCCCGGCCCGCCCCACCCCCTCCACCGGCCCGCCCCACCCCCTCCACCGGCCCGCCCCACCCCCTCCACCGGCCCGCCCCACCCCCTCCACCGGCCCGCCCCACCCCCTCCACCGGCCCGCCCCACCCCCTCCACCGGCCCGCCCCACCCCCTCCACCGGCCCGCCCCACCCCCTCCACCGGCCCGCCCCACCCCCTCCACCGGCCCGCCCCACCCCCTCCACCGGCCCGCCCCACCCCCCCCCAGCTCTTACCCTCTCTTTCTCTCCAGGGGGCAAAAACATTTAACTGTACACGTCCTTCTTGTCTGCGATATAAGTTACAATCTCATCGGGCGTCATTAACTTTTCCGCATCCACGTCCGGAATCTCAAACCCTGCAACAGACACAAGAGATCAGAGACTCCGGGAGACCGACAGCCCGGCAAACATACAGATCAACACCCCGCACCCCACACCCCAGCACAGGGCACACATTGTACTCCATGGGCATTTGGTCCAAGTGGGTTTTGTTTGGTGATTTTGTAGGTATCAAGCCTTTCAATCACCCGCCCTCGGGTATCATTCATTCATCGCTTGCACCAACCCTGCCCAGGGTCAGTCTCTAGCTGTCCTGCAGCGAGGTGCCTGGCCCCCAGCCTGCACCTCGACTCAACCCGCAAATCAGTGGCCTGGGGGTTGAGATCGACAGGGTGTGGGGGTGAAGAGAAGAGAGCAGCAGGATTTTGTGAAAAGGATCATCCTAAATGGTCATCTTTAAAGGATTGATTCAGGAAGCACGGATACTCCAGCTAGGAGTACACGGCGGAGGGGGTCACCTCTTCACCTGACCTGGTCGCACCCTTGGTTAATCAATCAATGGCTTTTGTGATGTGAAAGTAAATGTACAAATGGTTGGTAGCCCTCCTTCACCCCCCTCCCGGTGGGGGTAACTACAATTAGTCTCCTTGGACTTCCCCATCCCTGCTTGTAGACACTGGCTGAGAACCAGATAGGGACTGCGATACCCATGGATTGAAAAGGCTGACATTGTCCAGGCTCACATGTGACGATTGGTCACTTGAGCTCGATATTGAGGGGCCGTCTGTGAGCGTGGAACCTGCACCACGGTACAAGACAGCGGCCTCAGGTGAAGGGGGCAGAATTCAGAGGGGGCAAGGTAATGGAGGGAACAAAACTGGTTACAAACTCTCAGAGGAGGCAGGACTGCAGCAACACGACACACTCAGCGGGACACAATCCCCCCACACGTACAGAGACTTACCAAACTCATCTTCCATGGCCATAATGATCTCTACTTGATCCAAACTGTCCAACCCCAAATCTTTCATGAAATGAGAGCTTGCTGAAAGCTGTGAAAAGAAAGGATTGTAAATACAGAGGGTTCTGGGTGAGCAAGAGAAACAATCCACAAAGAATCCTCCAGCCCAACCAGCAACAGGATCAACCCTCCGAGAAACAGTGAACAGATAACCTTGGTTTTCTCCCCTGACCAAGACTACGGGCCCAGGGATTCGCTGCCTCCTAACGAGTTCCGAGGAGCTTTTCTCCTAGGCAGGAGGAAGGCTGCGAGAGGGACCAAGTGTTACATTCCCTTTGACTATCCCAACCTCCCAATCACCATCTTGTGTGGGGGGTGGGGACACGTTCGGACTCATTCACTTCCACTGGCACTCTCACTGCCCAGGAAGTGCAAACGCACACCAGCTGTGCCAACCTCCTGAAACACTTGAGCGGTTTGTAAAGCTTGCGGCTCATTCTGTGCCCACGAAGAAGAAAGGGATAGGATATACTGATAGGGGTAGATGAAGTAGGGAGGGAGGAGGCTCATGTGGAGCATAAACGACGGCATGGACCAGTTGGGCTGAATGGCCTGTTTTTGTGGCGTAGGCTCGATGTAACTCAATATCCAGGGACCCCGCCCCCCATCACTCCACCATTCTGCAGCCACGGAACGCTGGATCGCTGCGGAATTTCTCCCACTGAGAAACGGAACAAAGAAGAATGGCTGTGAGTCATTGAAATTCAAATTTCCCGCCAGAAACGAGAGAAAACTACAGTTCAATTAATACGGAACTTTCCGCTCCTTTTCCTGCGGGATTCCTGCATTGAGCTTCCGACCGTAAGCACTGATTCTGACCCCACATCTCCTGCTCCCCCGACCCTGGGCATCTTAAGTCTTCCGTCCGGTTGCCGTTTGGCAGGCAGGGTGTTGGCGTCTGGCTTGCTGCAAGCTGGTTGGTGCAATTCTGGCTTTCCCCGATAACATTTTACTCTACAGTATAAAGGCAGTACCCGCAAGCATCTCCCAGGACCTGTCACTTACAACTCTCTGCGTCTCACGGAGGGGACAGACAGCACAGCACAACAGCACAAAGCACTTGAGACCCACGTGGGCTGCCCACCGCTTACACTGTTTAGGCTAAAAGTAGTTGGTGAATTTATTTACAAGATGTTACACAAAAGTAAAAGAACGCAGCAAATAATTGACAATAAAATACTTTAAACTGTTCCAAAGACAATTTCAGAATCTTTTAGCTGAATGTAACGTGCTGCAGCATAGAGGTTAGAATTAGTAGAACAACGAAGGAAAACAATCAGGGACGACTAAACAGACATCCTTCCTTCCATTCTGATCCGGCTAAGCGCTATGTTGAGCTTACTGTAAAATATTAACTACTTACTGCAGTGAGAACTTGAAGTGCAGCTCCAACAACACTCAAGAAGCTCAACACCATCCAGGACAAAGCAGCCCGCTTGATCGGCAGCCCATCCACCAGCTTAAACATCCACTCCCTCCACCAACAGCGTACTGTAGCTGCAGAGTGTACTATCCACTGCATGCACTACAAGTTGCCACGGCTTCTTCGGCAGCACCTCAATGTACCCATTTGGGGACATCAAAGTCAATGTGCCTCAAATGGGGAAGAGGAAATAAGACAGGAAAGAGGAGGAAGGGGGGAGTGTAATCTAGATTCCAAGTAAATAGCTGGAAACAAAAAGCAAAAGCGATGGGCTGGGTTTCACCATTTCTTGCATTGTATACTTGTTGATCCACAATATACTTTGTGTCACATTAAGATTATCATGCTGCATACCACTATGTTATATTTAAAAATTGAGGCTCTTTGTTGGTATATAATTTGCTTTTCATCTGCAAGTTTTGCATACATTTAACATTTCAGAGACACGAGAGTATTTTTGATATAATTAATGAGTATATGTAATAACTTCCCTCCGGGAAATCAGCTGGTCCCGATAATCTCGATAGAAATAGAAATATCCCTAGAGTGTGTTTGTATATTGTTTCCACTCCCCCGGAAACAAGAAGAACGACAACTACGTACAGCCAACTTTAAAAAATATTTCACCTTAAAAGCACAAAAAAATATTTTGCACAAATCTTGCATGACAAGATGTGTATAATGCAATGGCTCAGTGCCATTGGCTTCTCCATGCTCCTGGTTTCTGCTCCAGTCCCTGCTCTGCTGTTTGGGTCTCATCTCCTCCTCATCAGACACTAAGTTTATAGTTTAAGTGCCTTTCTCTTAACCGTCGCTGTTATAAAATAAAGCTGTTGGTGTCACATTTTTAAGGGGAAAAAAAATGTCCAGACCACGTACTAATGTGGCGCAGGAAATGGGTAGAGCCGAGACAGAATCTACATTCTCTTACCACAGAATTTGGTTGGGCTTGTTGGGGAAATTGGCTAGGAATTATTGGGGCCCTGATTTTATTACAACAGGTCCCATTCTAATTTACAGATGACCACCACAAGGAGGATAAAGTTGTTCCTGTACCTGGTCAGGACTAATCTTGTCGTACAGTTTTAACACGTATAGTACTCGCTCCCGGATGTTGTCCAGTGAGAGAGTAGGCAGATCCCCATACTGGCAACATAACTGTACAAACGGACTGCATCTCTGCAAAAGAGCACAGAAAGAAACGGTTTAACACATGGGTTCATTTAATACACAAACTGCACAGCCTACTGCTTTGAAGGCTTTGTACTTACACTCAAAGGCATTACACCATTGCTCCAATATATTGTACAGGCGAAACACCAAAAGCATAACTACAGTCGATAAACTGGCAACTCCACCTACAAATACAGTCAATCCCATTAATACTCAGCTGGAAAATGTGTGTTGGGACATTGCTCCACTGACAGCAATAACCCATCAGTGCCTCATCCAAGCGGCTATTGTTCATGACACCTGGACAATGAGATCCAGCAGGCTCTTCAACAAGGAAGGCATCACCACCAAGTCTGTGCTTTAATCTGAGTTCATGGTGAAGCAAGGAGCATTCTATTTAAATGGCATCCGTCTGTTGTCTGGTGGTGTTGATCGAGAGATAAATATTGGTCAAGACACCAGGAGATCTCCCCTGCTCTTCTTAGAATAGTGCCATAGGATCTTTTACATCGACCCGAGGGGGCAGACAGGGCTGCGGTTTAACGTCTCATCCAAAAGATGGCATCTCTGACAGTGCAGCACTCCCTCAGCACTGCACTGGCGTGACACCCTAGATTATCGCTCAACCAACACCACTAAAAAAGGTTATCTGGTCATTATCACATTGCTATTTGTGGGATCTTGCTGTGCACAAATTGGTTGCCACATTTTCTACATTACAACAGTGACTACCCTTCAAAAAGTACTTAATTGGCTGTGAAGCGTTTTGGGACTCCTGAAAGGCGCTGCATAAATGTAAGTCTTTTATTCATGCCCAGATAGCAGTATATATACACATATATATATATATATCTCAGACCGGAGGTCAGTCCCCGGCTCAGGCCCCGGTTTACCCACCATCTCTATTACCTGAGCTCGGAGCGCCGCGGCAGGAGACCGCCGGCTGCAAACGTGCTGAGAGTAGCTGCTGCTGGCTGCGGCGGGGAGCTGGGCCCCGACTCTCGGGCCTGCCCTTGGCCCGCCCCAAGGTTGCGGCCACCGGCGGACGCACCGAGAGAGGACACGCGACGCCATCTTGGGAAGAATTGAGCTTTCCAGCGTGCACCGCGGCAGTCGTTAAAAGGGTAGTAACACGCATGCGCGGCCCGAGTCCACCTGCGCTACCAACTTTCCACCGCAAACGGCGCTGCTCAGGGAGGCTGGTAATCCAGTACAATGAATAGAGGCTGGATCTGATCTATATCCCCCTTTGCACCACTGACCATAACCCACCTACCATAAAGATAGTCAAGATGTGGAGATGCCGGTGATGGACTGGGGTTGACGATTGTAAACAATTTTACAACACCAAGTTATAGTCCAGCAATTTTATTTTAAATTCACAAGCTTTCGGAGGCTTCCTCCTTTTCACATCGTTCACCTGAGGAAGGAGGAAGCCTCCGAAAGCTTGTGAATTTAAAATAAAATTGCTGGACTATAACTTGGTGTTGTAAAATTGTTTACAATCATAAAGATAGTGACAGGAAAGAGTCCTATAGCAGGGTTAGAATACATAGCCCAGGCTGATTTGAGTAAATTGAGACATGACATGTGGTGATTGGAGCATGCTCTGGAGGACTTTGGACCTGTGGAGTTTGTTGTAAACTAATTGATTGCCATGATTAGTCAACTACTTCATTATCGTTGTATCACACGACCAAGTATACAAATGCAAGTCTTTAGCAGGACGGTAGAAGGTAGAACTAGATGGAGTGTGGTCTTTTTTCCTATGATGCTGCAGCGCTGCATTATTGGTGATACCCTCCTTCAGATGAGATGTTTAACCAAGGTTCAGTGTGCCTGCTCCCGTGGTTCAGGTGGATTTTAAATATCCACTGATACTATTTAAAAGGTCAGGAAGTTTTCCTGGTGCCCTAGCCATTATTCTTCCCTCAAACAACACCACAAAAAAAATGCAGAATTGGTCATTCATCATACTGCTGTGGCAGAAATGCTGCCACATTTGCCAATGTAATAATTACTGCATTTCAAAAGTAATTAATTGTGTGAAACGCTCAAGACATTTTGACATAGAAGACACTACATCAATGCAAACAGATATAAATCACACCCACGGCTCCTTGTCAGTATCCTCTCTATTCTAAGTACCACTAAAAATCTAATGCTAGTAAACTACTACTGGGCTTATTATAATTTTTTTTAAATTTTGCTCTTTCTATTCTTCGGTTGAGTGGCAAAGCAATGGAACAAGTTAAGTATTGGGTTGCTAAGAGGTAGACCAGTGTGATTTACACTGATTCATCCCTTTGTCTTTCTCCTTGTCTACATCCATCTCTTAAGTCCCAACAAAGTTGGGGAACCAGCCAGTGAGGAAATCACTGGCAAAACCTGTATCCTTCACACAGATGTAACACCTTAGAACACCAACTCACTGAGACTACCTATTGTTCTAACAGACTGATTCCCCACCAGAGAGGATATTAAAGATAAAAGTTATTTTTGTATGACCTGCTGGAGTGAAGGATAGTGTTCTTCAAAATTGGAGTCTGTTGTTGTGATTGTTTTATGTAAATCATAGGTGTGTAATTAAACTTTTTAAATAAAAAACTTGTTTTCCTGAGCTAAAGAGTTGGACTCAAAACATTTTCTCTTTTACAGACAGTGACAGACATGTGTATTTCCAGCATTCTTTAAAAAGTTTCAATGTTTGCATTTTTTTATTTCAAATAAGTGTCTTGGAGTTTGCTGCAATTCTCTGATTTACATATTTTATTACAATTCATTTTATTGTTCTTTGCATACTGGTGTTTCCCCCATTATTTTTCATTTCATCATCTCCCTATGCTAAGCAATATCTTCAGCCAAGAACACATAGCAGACCAATTGTTGGAAACACTGTGAATAGCACCCTGTACCCAGCTGCTGGGAATGGTCCCTGAAGTGATTCTTCCTTTAATTTCCATCCCAAAGGCTGGTATCCCTCCATCCCCTTCCCCTTGAAGGTACCATTTGGGGATTGCAAACCTCTATCCTCCAATCGTACAACTCTATGTGTCCACAGCTGCACGCTGCAGTAAAACTGCCAACACATCCAAATGCCAAGAAAATCCCCCTACCATTCACAGCATATTGCCAACTTGCTCCAGTAACAATACAAACATAGAAAATTTACCGCACAGAAGGAGGCCATTTGGCCCATCGTGTCTATGCTGGTCGAAATAGAGCTACCCAGCCTAATCCCACTTTCCAGCACTTGGTCCATAGCCCTGTAGGTTGCGGCAGTTCAAGTGCATATCTGAGTACTTTTTAAATGCGATGAGGGTTTCTGCCTCTACCATCCTTTCAGGTAGTGAGTTCTAGACCCCCACCACCCTCTGAGTGAAAACATTTTTCCTCAGCTCCCCTCTAATCCTTCTACCAATCACTTTAAATTTATACCCCCTGGTTATTGACCTCTCTGCTAAGGGAAATTGGTCTTTCTTATCCACTCTATCTAGGCCCCACAATTTTATACACCTCAATTAAATCACCCCTTGGCCTCCTTTGTTCCAAAGAAAACAACCCCAGCCTATCCAATCTTTCCTCATAGCTAAAATTCTCTAGTCCTGGCAACATCCTCGTCAATCTCCTCTCTAGTGCAATCACATCTTTCTTATAATGTGGTGACCAGAACGCAGTACTCAAGCTGTGGCCTAACCAATGTTTTATACAGTTCTAGCATAATCTCCCTGCTCTTATATCCTATGCCTTGGCTAATAAAGGAAAGTATCCTGCATGCCTTCTTAACCACCTTATCTACCTGTCCTGCTACCTTCAGAGATCTGTGGACATGCACTCCAAGGTCCCTCTCTTCCTCTACACCTCTCAGTATCCTCCCATATATTGTGTATTCCCTTGCCTTGTTTGACCTCCCCAAATGCATTACCTTACACTTCTCCGGATTGAATTCCATTTGCCACTTTTCTGCCCACCTGATCAGTCCGTTGATATCTTCCTGCAGTCCACAGCTTTCCTCCTATCAACCACACTGCCAATTTTTGTATCATCTGCAAACTTCCTAATCATGCCCCCTACATTTAATTCTAAATCATTTATACCACAAAAAGCAAGGGACCTAGTACTGAGCCCTATGGAACCCCACTGGAAACAGCCTTCCAGTCGTAAAAACACCCATCAACCATTACCCATTGCTTCCTGCCACTGAGCCAATTTGTCACTTTCCCTTGGATCCCATGAGCTTTTACTTTTCTGACAAGTCTGCCATGTGTGACTTTGTCAAAAGCCTTGCTAAAATCCACGTAGACTACATCAAACACACTACCCTCATCGACCCTCCTTGTTACCTCCTCAAAAAATTCAATCAAGTTAGTCAGACACGACCTTCCCTTAACAAATCCACGTTGACTGTCCTTGATTAATCCGTACCTTTCTAAATGACGGTTTATACTGTCCTTCAGAATTGATTCCAGTAATTTGCCTACCACCGAGATCAGATTGACTGGCCTGTAATTATGAGGTCTATCCTTTTCTCCCTTTTTAAAACAATGGCACAACGTTAGCAGTCCTCCAATCCTCCGGCACCACACCTGTGTCCAGGGAGGTTCGGAAAATGATGGTTAGAACCTCCACTATTTCCTCCCTTGCTTCTATTAACTGCATGTGATAACATTTAATCCGGGCCTGGCGATTTATCTACTTTCAAAGATGCTAACCCCAGCAACTACAGGCCAGTCAGTTTAACCTCAGTGGTGGGGAAATTTTTAGAAATGATAATCTGGGACAGAATTAGCAGTCACTTGGACAAGTGTGGATTAATTAGGGAAAGCCAGCACAGGTTTGTTAAAGGCAAATCATGTTTAACTAACTTGATAGAGTTTTTTGACGAGGTAACAGAGAGGGTCGATGACAGCAATGCGATTAATGCGTTTATGGACTTTCAAAAGGCGTTTGATAAGTGCCGCATAATAGGCTTGTTATCAAGATTGAAGCCCATGGAATAAAGGGGGCAGTAGCAGCATGGATACAGAATTGGCTAAGTCACAGGAAGCGGAGAGTAGTGGTAAACGGCTGTTTTTCGGATTGGAGGGAGGTGTACAGTGGTGTTCCCCAGGGGTCGGTACTAGGACCACTGCTTTTCTTCATGTATATTAATGACTTGGGTGTACAGGCCACAATTTCAAAATTTGCAGATGACACAAAACTTGGAAGTGAAGTGAACAGTGAGGAAGATAGTGATAGACTTCAACAGGACATAGACAGGCTGGTGGAATGGGCAGACACATGGCAGATGAAACGGAACACAGAAAAATGCGAAGTGATACATTTCGGTAAGAAAAACAAGGAGAGGCAATATAAACTAAAGGGCACAATTCTAAAAGGGGTACAAGAACAGAGAGATCTGGGGGTATATGTGCACAAATCGTTAAAAGTGGCAGGGAAGGTTAGGAAAGCGGTTAAAAAAGCATACAGGATCCTGGGCTTTATAAATAGAGGCATAGAGTACAAAAGGAAGGAAGTCATGATGAACCTTTATAAAACATTGGTTCGACCACAACTGGAGTATTGTGTCCAATTCTGGGCACTGCACTTTAGGAAGGATGTGCACCTTAGAGAGGGTGCAGAAGAGATTTACTAGAATGATTCCAGGGATGAGGAAATTTAGCTATGTGGATAGACTGGAGAAGCTGGGGTTGTTCTCCTTGGAGCAGAGAAGGTAGAGAGGAGATTTGATAGAGGTATTCAAAATCATGAAGGGTCTAGACAGGATAGATAGAGAGAAATTGTTCCCATTGGCGGAAGGGTCAAGAACGGTGATTGGCAAAAGAACCAAAAAAGTGTCATGAGGAAAAACTTTCTTTTTTACGCAGTGAGTGGTTAGGATCTGGAATGCACTGCCTGAGGGGGTGGTGGAGGTGGATTCAAACATGGCCTTCAAAAGGGAACTGGATAAGTACTTGAAAAGGAAAAAAATTGCAGGGCTACAGGGATGGGACGGGGGAGTGGGACCAGCTGAATTGCTCTTGTATAGAGCCGGCACGGACTCGATGGGCCAAATGGCCTCCTTCTGCGCTGTAACTTTTATGGTTCTATAAACCCCTTAATACTTCCTCTCTCACTATGTTTATCCCATCCAATATTTCACACTCGTCCTCCTCAACTACAATCTCTGCATCGTCCCTGTCTTTCGTGAAGACAAGCGCAAAACGTTCATTAACAACCATACCCACATCTTCCGCCTCCACACATGGGTTACCTTTTTGGACTCTAATAGGCCTTTCCATAGTTATCCTCTTGTTCTTTATGCATTTATAAAATATTTTTGGGTTTTCCTTCATTTTACTTGCCAGCATTTTTTTATGCCCTCTCTTTGTTTTCCTAATTTCCTTTTTAATTTCAGCTCTGTACTTTCTATACTCCTCTAGGCTTTCTGAGCTCTGGGTGTCTGACATAAGCTTCCCTTTTTCTGCCTTATCTTACCCTGAATGCTCCTAATCATCCAGGGGGCTCTAGATTTGACAGTCCACCCTTTTCCTTTGTGGGATGATGTTTACTCTGAACCACTTGAATGCCTCCCACTGCTCTGACACTGATTTACCTTCAAATAGCTGTTTCCAGTCCACTTTTGCTAAATCACTTCTCAGCTTAGTAAAATTGGCCTTTCCCCAATTTAGAACTTTTACTCCTGTTCTATCTTTGCCCTTTTCCATAACTATGCCAAATTTAACTGAATTATGATCAGTACTACCAAAATGCTTTCCCACTGATGCTCCTTCCACCTGCCCGGCTTCATTCCCTAAAACTAAATCCAGAACTGTCCCCACCCCCCCACCCCCGCAATCTTGCTGGGCTTGCTACATACTGGCTAAAAAAGTTCTCCTGAATGCAATTTAAGAATTCTGCACCCTCTATACCTTTTGCAGTTTGTATCCCAGTTAATATTAGGGTAGTTGAAATTCCCTATTACTGCCCTATTGTTTTTGCACTTCTTAGAAATTTGCCTACATATTTGCTCTTCAATTTCCCTCTGACTGTTTGGGGGTCCAAAGTACACTCCCAGCAGTATGATTGCCCCTTTTTTGTTCTTTAGCTCAACCCAAATGGCTTCGTTTGATGATCCTTCTAACATATTCATATCCTTCTAACAGCTATTCACAATATATATCAATGATTTGGATGAGGGAACCAAATGTAATATTTCCAAGTTTGCTGATGACACAAAACTAGGTGGGATCGTGAGTTGTGAGGAGGATGCAAAGAGGCTTCAAGGCGATTTCGACAAGTTGAATGGGCAAATACATGGCAGATGCAGTATAACGTGGATAAATGTGAAGTTATCCACTTCCGAAGGAAAAACAGAAAGGCAGAGTAATATTTAAATGGTGATAGATTGGGAAATGTCCATGTACAAAGGGACCTGGGAGTCCTTGTACACCAGTCACTGAAAGCAAACATGCAGGTGCAGCAAGCAGTTAGGAAGGCAAAAGGTATGTTAGCCTTCATTGCAAGAAGTTTTGAGTACAAGAGCAAGGATGTCTTACTGCAGTTATACAGGGCCTTGGTGAGACCAAACTTGGACTAGTGTGTGCAGTTTTGGTCTCCTTACCCAAGAAAGGATATACTTGCCATAGAGGGAGTGCAGCGAAGGTTCACCAGACTGATTTCTGAGATGGCAGGATTATCGTATGAGGAGAGATTAGGTCGACTCGGCCTGTATTCACTCACGTTTAGAAGAATGAGAGGGGATCTCATTGAAACATAAAATTCTGACAGGGCTAGACAGACTGGATGCAGGGAGGATGTTTCCCTTGGCTGGGGGGTCCAGAACGAGGGATCACACTCTCAGGATACGGGGTAGGGCATTTAGGACTGAGATGAGGAGAAATTTCTTCACTCAGAGGGTGGTGAACCTGTGGAATTCTCTACCACAGAAGGCTGTGGAGGCTAAGTCACTGAATATATTTAGGAAGGAGCTAGATAGATTTCTGGACACAAAAGGCATCAAGGGGTATGGGCAGAGAGCGGGAATATGGTATTGAGATAGAGGATCAGCCATGATCATATTGAATGGCGGAACAGGTTCGAAGGTACAAATGGCCTACTCCTGCTATTTTCTATGTTCTATATCATCCCTTCTCACAGCCGTAATTGTTTCTTTAACCAATATTGCCACCCCCATCCTTTTTTATCCCCCACTCTATCTTGTCTGTAAACCCTGTATCCAGGAGCATTGAGCCACCATTCCTGCCCCTCTTTAAGCCATGTTTCTGTAATAGCTAAGATATCATACTTCCCGGTGTCTATCTGTGCCCTCAGCTCATCCGCCTTATTCACTGCTCCTTGCATTGAGGTACCATTAACCACTGCCAAACTCCTTTGTTGTCTAGTTTCTAACCTTATTTCCTCTCCCTTCCAAACTCAGTTACTAATTTTCTGCTTTCCATTTCCAGCTTTGCTTCTTTCCCTTCTGAATCTATGCTCAGATTCCCATCCCCCTGCCAAGCTAGTTTAAATGCTCCCCAACGGCACTAGCAAACCTCCCCACTAGGATATTGGTCCCGGCCCTGTTGAGGTGCAACCTGTCTGGCTTGTACATGTCCCACCTTCCCCAGAACCGGTCCCAATGCCCCAGGAATCTAAAGCCCTCCGCCCTGAACCATCTCTCCAGCCACGCATTCATCTGCACTATCCTATTTTTAAACTCACTAGCACGTGGCACCGGGAGTAATCTGGAGATTACTACCTTTGAGATCCTGCTTATTCATTTCTTTCCTAGCTCCCTAAAATCTGCCTGCAGGACCTCATCCCTCTTTCTACCTTTGTCATTGGTACAGCTGTTCATCCTCTCCCCCTGAATGTTCTGCAGCCGCTCAGTGACATCCTTGACCCTGCCACCGGGGAGGCAACATACCATCCTGGGATCATGACTGCAGCCGCAGAAATGCCCGTCTGTTCCCAACTATTGAATCCCCTATCACCATTGCTCTCCTGATCTTTCTCCTCCACCCCACCCTGTACAGCTGAGCCAATCATGGTGCTATGGACTTGGCTCTGCCTGCACTCCCCAGAGGAGCCCTCTCCCTTAGCAGAATATGGGTTAGAGAGTGAGATGCACTCAGGAGACTCCTGCACTACCTGCCTGGTCCTCCTTGTCTGTCTGGCAGTCACCCAGTCCCTCTCTGCCTGCACTTTCTTAAGCTGTGGGGTGACCACCTTCTGAAACGTGCGAGCCACAAAACTCTGCAGTACATCCGTGAGGCTGAGTGACGCCAGCTGTTGCTCAAGCTCCGAAATCCAGAACTCAAGCTCCTCCAACTGCGACACTTCCTGCACCTATGGTTGTCCAGGACACGGGAGGTGTCCTGCAGTTCCCACATGGCACAGGCCGTGCATTCAATGGGTCTGAGGTACCCTGCCTCTATTTATTAGATTATTAACTAAACTTAACAGAAATAAACTAGAACGAGTTTTAAAAAAACTCACCAGCTACTCACCAATCAGCTCCGTCCTTTGTGCTGACGTCACTCTGGGTTTTTTCCTTGCTTTTTACCTGCTTCGATGCTCAGCCCCGGTCTCTCGCAGATCTGCGCTCGCTCTGGACGCTCGATTGACCATTCTGAAGGTTAGCAGTCTTCATCACTGTAGAAAAGCAGCTGCTTACATTCTTGCATGCAATGCTTCAGTGTCTGCTGTTCGCTATGCCCACATCGAGCGCCTCTCAAGAGTCCACATTTGACCAGGTTATCTACAGTTTGTGCAGTGTGGATATGTCGTTGTTTCTCCAGTAAGTCTTGTCTGATAGCGATTCTTTGACTGGTTGGTTTCCCAATACTGAGAGGCAGCAAGGGCTTTGTGCACCATTCCATGGGACGATATTGAATGGTGTTCCCTTCAGTATTACTGCAATTACAAAGTTTTGCCTTGATCAAAGGCACCTCTTAGAGGGCGACTACATGACTGAAAGGGGGTGTCCCCATGGGGGAGCACTTCACCATGAAATGTGGGGGCAATGGAAACAATTAGAGAGGTCACGCTATGGAATGGGTCAAAATTAGGTAGTCATTTGCTGACTGGCACAGGAGGAGCAGCTCCAGACTGCAGCACACTATATGGCATTGCATAACTCAGAGCAAAAACTCTACTAGGGCTTCTGCACCCCAGCTTATTAGTCAGTTTCTGTGGGATGTTATTTCTTATTCAAATTGTTGTTTTTATGTGAGCTGTTTATATAGGAATAAAATACCTGCATTCACATAGCAGTTTATCATTTCAATTATTTTAAAAGTACTTCAACAATTTGTCTCCTTTTTAAGTGCAGATTGTAGCCAAACACGGCAGCCGTTGTACTCACTGGGGTATCATGAATGACCACTGAATCTATTTTATTATTTTGGTTGAGGGAGACCAGGATAACTGTCTGCTCTGCTTCAAAAAGTGTCATGGGCTCTTTAACGTCCATCATCACAAACAGACAATAAATCAGCTTAACATCTCATCTGAAGGATGGCATCTTTAACAATACAATGCAGCAATCCCTCACTACTGCAAGATGGGATGAGTTTAGATTATGTACTCAAATCCTAGTAAGGGGCTTAAACTCACAACTTTCTGACCTAGAGGTAAGAGTATTAGATGCCAAACCAAGCTCTGTATGCTAAGGTAGACTGAATGACTGCTGTATCCAATAACTGCCTTAACACAGACAGTGACTCCACATGATGTACAGGAGTGATTGTTTAACCATCTTTTATTTATTAATATAGGCCTCTGACACTGGTCTTCTCTCATCTATATGTTTAAACAAGTATGGTTACAGCAAAAGTGCTGGGATATAGTTTGATGCTCCTTAATCCTACAAAGTTGACAATTTCAGCTAATAAGGAAACGGAAGAAGACAGACAGTAATATAAAAGTAAATACCAGGTTAGCCACTGTCAATGAAAACATCAGTGTGAATATAACTCAAATTTTCCCAGTTTATATTCTCAGGAACTGTTTCTGTCAACAGTGAACAAAGGAAAATATATCCCCCAAGGGAAATTCCTGATATTTTTTTACACATTTTTGTGAAAAATTATAACAAGGAAAGGCCACACTGCTTACTGTGGATCTTCCTGCACAGTACATTTGGGAAGGGAGAATGGAAATATCTGAATACTTGCACCTACACATATAAAAGGGGATTTTCAACATTACAGACTTTCAGAATAGTTAGTGTCCTTTGAACCTTTTACTGAAATAGCCCAGTACTGATTTTAATACTTGACACACCCCCATCAGCAATAACAGACACTGTGAAACAGTCCAGTACATCAATCCAAATACTGTGGAAAAGCTTTACATTGTGCACAAGAAACATAAGTCACCTTAAGGTTTAAGTGCTTTTTTCCTGCAAACATATTTAGTGCTTTTCACTCAACTGTGATGAGGTAAACAGGTTTCAAATAAATAATTAAATGGCAAAACTGCTTTTCTTGCATTAATCTTAGTGCAGGGAAAACATTATATTTCTGTTGTCCTGGCTCCCACACATTTGTAGACATAGACAGTGCCATCGTTCTTTCTGGCCAGGAGGCAGGAGTCGGCCTCTGCCCAGTGGAAAAGTGACCAGTGCATATTGGGGTCGTGCTGCAGCATGGTTGAGATGTGGCCAGACAGTAGGTTCCAAAGCACCAGTGTTCCAGGGGTTACAACTGCTGCGATGGACTGGCCCTTGACACCTCCATCAAGGTACCTGCTTAAGAAATAAATTCATTTGAAAAAAAAGGGAGAAAGTTATTTTTTCACTACTGCTGTTATTAAGCTAAGTAAATAAAACACTTAGCACAAACATATTCCATCAATTTTATGAGAGCTTGGAACAAAAAGAAAACACTTGGGGGAGGGGGTGCAGGGGATCATTTTAACCTAACGTGCCCACCGGGAAACCGATGGGATCGGATCAGGCGCTTGTTTTACACCACACCCGATTTTAATTTCCTTCGATCAGCTAACTTAGCAGAGAGAGGATCGAACTGGAGACATTCTAGTCTGCGTAGATCAGTAACACACTGGACGATGTTTTTACCAATGGATGCATCGAGGGGGAAGTAGAAGCATTTTCCTAAAGAAGGGCATTTATGCACACGTAATACAAAATGCACCTTACCTTCCATTCCATCCCAGGGGAAGCTTGTACAACATGACGGGAACACTTTTACCACTCATGGGATTAACACCAACCATTCTCAAAACACAGACCCGCCCTCCGATAGATCCTTCGGAGGGGCCAACATACCGGTGACTGAGGAGAACGAACAATATGCCCTAAAATACAAAGATAAAACAATTATTATTAATATCTACTTCCAACAGGCACAGTCCGTTTTCATTTCACTGCTGCTTTGGGAGCTGCGTTCACAATTCTGTTGATTTATAGTTAGAGCCATTGCATTCCGCGATTCTGTTCACTTTTCTGTGAAATTTGACCGCAAATGCTAAAAGTACACAGGACTGTCATCATCTGTACAGTTGGGAGGGGGGCGGGGGTGCTGGGGAAGAAGAGAGGTTAACTTTTCAGGTATCGATCCTTAATCAGAACTCTGGTTTGACGAAGGATTGATATCTGAAATATTAACCGGTCTTTTGGCTCTCCTCGCAGACACCGACATTCCTGTTGTGTATCCCCAGCATTTGCAGTTTCTATTGCAAGTCATTTAATTGAGTGGCTGACAGTCAGCTGGTCCAGACTTCGTAATGTTCTCATTTGTTGGCACTGTGAACAAAATGATTGAAATTAAATACATGTCGTTGGTCCAGGGTTACACAGACTATACCACAGGTGCATGTCCGCATTTCGAAACTGTTTATTAAGAACAAACAGCCCATTTCCGTTATGGAGAGTTATGGGTTTTTTTTGTTGTAATCTTTTGTTCTCGAATCATCAGGGTATTAGATGAAACATCGGTGCATCTTGCTCTCAGCATCAGCATCAGACCCTCCTAGGTCAGATATGCATGAAATAAACATGGAGTAAATCTCACTCCTAAATTTAGATAAGCAGTTTCCTACTGCACCAGTCTGGCATTGCTGTTTCCAACATTGGCCATTCTGTGTCCTCTTTGCAGTTCACAATTACATGCCAAATTATGCCAGTTTTGTGCTGTGGACTTGCACCAACTAGGAACCGGCTAAATTCACTTCAGTTAAGACCCTTACAACCAGACACAACTTTCCTTCCATCAATCTGAACTGGATTCAAAACATAGGTTTCAGAAGTGAAAGGTAAATATAGGGACACCAGGTCTCTCGCTCAAATAGCACTCCCTCTTATCAGAGTATTATGTGTAGCATTTCATTTACTCCCTGGTCCCCACTATCATTAAATCCACAATGCTATACAACTCTTATCTCGTTAATCTGTTGCTAATGCGCTCCCCCCTCCCGGAAGTAAAAATGTCACAAACCAGAGGTCTGTGAAATATTGCCACCATCTGCAATTATAAAGATAAAAGTACTGATCCTTACAGACTCTGAATAGGCCTTCTGGCAGACAGTACCAGGGTATCTTTCACTTAAATGGATCCTCTTCAGGAGATGCCCAGTCTTTAAGTTCCTAAGAGATAAACACACAAAAATCAATCTGGTCCGAGTTTCTCTCCTTTCCACTATCTGACCAACACCCATTGAATAATATCACTCATGACATATCACAAAGAACAAAGCGATGCACACAGAAAACAGGGAGAGGAGTTGAATGGAGGAGGGTCAGACTGTGGTGAGACTGGGATTAAAACACCTACAGTAGTTTGAATAGTACTTTTATATAGTGATTTATCACATCTATCAGAAATGCCCCAAACTGTTTCACATACAATGAATCACATTGAAGTATATTGTCATTATGTTGGCAAATGTGACAACCATTTTTCACACAGCAAGACCCCATTAACAGCAGTGAGATTAAATACTGATTAATCTGTTTATAAGTGGTGTTAGCTGAAGGAGGAATGTAGGCCCAAACATTTGGAGAACTTCCTGCTCTTCTTCAATGGGATCTTTTAACATCCATCTGAACCACCAGTAGTAGTCAGGGCCTGGGTTAACGTCTCATCCGAAGGACAGCACCTGCGACAAGGTGGCATTCTCTGAGCAATACACTGGAGTGTCAACTCATGTCCTGGATAGAGGCTCGAATCCACATCCTTCTTACCCTTAGGTGAGAGTGCTACCAACTGAGCCAGGCTGATACCATCCCCGAGGGTTACACGCTCAAATGTTACTTGCTCATACATTTTGAAAATCTGATTAAACAACAGGATTACATGGAAGAAGAAAGCAGACGTTGCTATTTTAATCACAGCCAACTTCAGGCTAGAGCAGCTCATGCAGGTATCAGCTATTAATCCTTGAATAGTTAGTTGGTGTTCAAGGCAGAAGATCAGCATACAGGCTTTAAGGTAGGCAAGGGATGTGTGGGCCACAACTGTCTAGTGTCACAAAGTTAGAAGTGAGCGACAATCATATCGGCATTAAAAATATAAACCCAATGAAAACCCAGTTTTTCTAAATTTGCCATGATCTAATTGAATAGCGGGACAGGCTTGAGGGTCTGAATGGCCCACTCCTGTTCCTATGCTCCCACCTCCAAGATGGAGGGTGAGAGCCAGAAGAAGAGGTTTAAAACTTTGAGAGAGGAGAAAAAGGATAGGAAAATAGGTTAGCCTAGATTAGTTTTCCTTTTTTTTTCTACCTCAAGTTAAACTAAAGGCAGGAGGGAGAATGGACGTGGGAAAGAAACTACAGAGCCTGCAGGGAATGCAGAACCAACTGAAATTGTGTTCCGAGTGTGTATTTTAACACTTATGGGTTAGTAAGGCTATTTCTGATGTTTCAGTAGTTTATTACTGCAAGATATTTATATCACTAATTTCAGCCTCACTGCATGAGCTGAAATCATATGAAACAGTCAAGCGAGGATGACAGGACTTGTTCAGTCAAGGGTTAATAGAGTCAATGAATGAATGAGAAACGATGGGTACACTCGATTCTGTAATCCAGTCAGAGGGAGTTATGCACTCACCAGATAACGATGTTGCTCATTATAGTCGATCCAATCAAAGCTTCCGCCTCCCCTTCGACTTCACTGAAAGCCAGAACCATCTCATTGGGTGGGACCAGCTGCATGCATCGCTCACTCCTAACCGCAAGAATTCAGACAGACAGTCATTAACTCTACACAAAATATTTCCTCTCCTCCCCCAGCTCCATAAAGGCACCATTTTCCTGTTTCAGGTCTGGGTGGGCAATGTTGTGGGGGGGGGGGAAATGTCAGGTTTGGGAAATAAGGAACCCATTTAAGGTGCTAGTTGCAAACGTGATGAGGCATGGGAAACCATGGTCTCCTGGAGCTTGCTTGATTGCCTTAGGGAGTGCGAGAGGAATTTCCCCAGAGCGTTTCCTAAATTGGCCGCAGTTATTTGCTTCTCCCTTGGCATTGGTTTATCCCAGATCAGGACAAATTTAAATCATGTTATGGTTGCTTTTGACCAATGGTGGCTCTACTTCCATATCCACTATGTCACCTGGGTCACTTGCCATTACCAAGTTGAAATGAGTTATCTTTTGTGGCATCTCTAGCACGAGGAATCAGAAAGCGGCCACGCAATCCATTTTCTAATTAGATCTAGACTGCTTGGGTATTCCCAGTTGACATCAGATTGGTTAAAATCCTTTGTTAGTACAATCATTCTATTTAACCAACCTTCCTTTCTTCTTCGTAAACTAACCCATCTTACTTTTTGTTGTGTCCTGGTGATCTATGGGAAACCCTCAGTTATCCCACTGAAATACATACTTCCAGAAAGCTCTGTGGGAGGATTATCCTCTATCAATGGGACAACTGTCTTCACCTCTTAGTGTCCCAACATGTGGTGCTACTCCCCCTTCATCCTTGTTTAATCTGTTGCTCTTGAACCCTTTAAACCCTTGTATGTTGCACTTTTTGCCATAATTTTAATGCTCCAAACAAACATCAGCCAGACAATAGCTAACACATTTTGCAAATTTGAGGTTTTGCTGACCAAGCAAACCAACACAGAAACAAGATAAAAACAAACTCTGACCGTCCTTCTTTGGAGAGTGTGCTCAGTTCTATGCGTTGTCTCTGGAGTATGCCACAAGAGCAGATCAGCCTCCTTCCAGGCAGCCCGCGCACTGCATTTATATCTCCTGTCTGCAGCAGAGTGTGTTCCATGAAGCCTCTCTCAGTGGAGTGCAATACTCTTAAACAAACAGCAGCAGTAGAAAAATCGATCAGCCACTTTGCTTGTCTGTCTGTAACATACCACTATGAGCTGAGCTGCGACCTCATTTGCTGTAATGCATTTCCCTTTGATCCATTATTAGGATTGCAGTTACACTCTGAATAAATAATAATGGAGTTCTTTTTTGTTTTAAAAAAAGTTTGGAGAATCTGCACTCAAAGTGAAGGGTGTCAGTGCTGGGAATGGAACGGTTCACCATTAAATATGCACTCTAGTCTGGCGTAGAACAGGTTTGATACAGAATAAAGTTCCCTCTACGCTGTCTCAACAAACACTCCCAGGGCAGGTTTAGCACGGGTTCGATGAAGAGTAAAGCTCCCTCTACGTTGTACCGTCACACTCCCAGATCAGGTATAGCACAGGCTAGATATAGAGCAAAGCTCTTTACAGTGTCTGGATACTGTACCTTAACTGCAAGTGAAGTCAATCTGTATGCAAGTGAACAGTTACATAATGCTTATAAAATTCAAGTAAACTCTCTTTAAAAGGCTGTCTGGCTTTTTTACGCAGTGAGTGGTTGTGATCTGGACTGCACTGCCTGAGGGGGTGGTGGAGGCAGATTCAATCGTGGCTTTCAAAAGGGAATTGGATAAGTACTTGAAGGGAAAAAATTTGCAGGGCTACGGGAAAATGGCAGGGGAGTGGAACTAGCTGGATTGCTCATGCAGAGAGCTGGCACAGGCTCGATGGGCCGAATGGTCTCCTTCTGTGCTGTAGCCATTCTATGATTCTAGAACGCACTTTAACATTAATGGCCCCTCACTATGACACACTCTTTGAAGCTTCTTTAAAAAAAAATCTCCCCTCATGAAGCCACACACAGTAGTCCCACAAAGACAGAGACCAAGAAGATGTCCTGCTTCTGCACCTGCTAATTCTGCTCTCTAACCAGCTGCTGAGAGTTATGTGAGAGCAGGCCAGTGGGCTAACGACTGGTCTCCACTCAGTGCTTCCTCTAATGGCATGGCATTGCAGAGAACATCTGGGAACTAACCCAAGTACTATCACTCGCCAACGCACAGCAAGAGTGCCAGAATTCTGTGCCAATGCATTCTCTTCAGGTTTTTCTCTGCATTTCTTAGAAAATAGTTTTCCTCACACTACTCAGTATCCAAGAGGGTAGCTGCAGGCCTTTACCCGTGAAAACTGCCAAGAGGGGTATCTGATTGGGCCTGGGATGCTTCTGCTGCTTTCCCCTCCCATTAGGTCAGAAAGCACCTGGTCTCTGCTCTGTGCTGGCACCTCGGCCCAGCAACTGAGCAGTGTGCAAATCCATTTCACATCACTCCGTGTGCTGATGGTGCAAAGAACTTTGGAGGCCTGTCTATTTCAACGGTTTGATTATAAAATGTAACAATATACTGTGGAACTGGTTATTTTCGTGAAAACATCCAGTGTGCAAAACTATAATTACCACAAAAATACCTGATTGGAGATAGTGTGCCAGGATGCAAAGGTTGCTCCACAATTTTAAATTTAGTGCAAAACCCCAATCCCTGCAAAATGTTGTGAGGTGTGTAATCAATCTTTTCTACAGTATTTCTATGGTTTTGTCAATGAGCTTTGTAGCCTTACTTCACTTCCCTTATCTCCAGGCTTCCAAAGGCCACACATAGGATGTTCACAGCATCTGGAATGGGGATGAGTTCGATTATAGGAACCTGCAAGGAGGAGTGGAGACCAAATTAGCACCTAAATCAGGTAAAAACTTCAAAAAGCAGAGGGCTCCTGTACCTCACTATTGATCACAACAATCAGCCCACTTCCTGTTGAGTTTCGATCCAAAACACAATACAAACTGTACATGAAACCAAAATAAAACTGTTGCCAACTGGTCTGTAAACATACCCAATCAGATAAGATGCCGGCTTGCACTGTGGCATCAATGACTTGTGATGCGAAACCAGATTGGGACGAAGCAGAGGTATCTACTCCTACTAATTTGATTTGAGAGTTCAGATACACTCAGACGAGTTCCTAATTGCAGCCTTGTCACAGTAGGGAGTTGCCTAGCAGAAGACCCAACAACCTCCCTACAGACTAACAGGAGCAAAAAAAAGGAGGTAGCAGATCTCTGGCCTGCTTTTACGTGTCCTCTGGCAGATGACTCAGACACTGGTTCAGGTTGGGGACCCAATCACCTGCCATGTTCACCAGTGGTCCGGTGAACATGAAATGCAAGTTAAATCAGGGGTTGAATACCAAACAAACACAGTTTGGTTTGCTTTAAGCACAGCAGACAAGTTTAAAACGGAATCAAGATACAGTAAAACTCATATCTGTTGGTAACCCAGTGTACACATCTTCCTTTAAATATTACTTTCTTTTTTAATCCAGATATACAACGTATAACAATCCTGAGGGGTTGGGGTGTGGGAAGGTGGAGTTAAGGCTCCTCCCAAACCAGGGGAAGAGGATGTTAGCTATACAAGGCAAAACCTGGAAGGATCTTTTGGGGGTGTGGAGAGGAGAACAGAGAGGTGAACGGAAATGTCACGTTCCGACTTGTAGCTCCAATGCTGTTTATTATTAAGCACATTTCCACATACAGTGGAGTTGTTGGAAGGCCCTCATTTATCTGGTGCTATGTAGGTTTTCACAGATGTCACAAGACAGGCTGATGAGGCTTTAAACTTTATCATTTCAACAAGGCATCCATAATATTGTCAGAATTTAAAGCAGTTGGGTCAAACGTTTACTTTAATGCTATTCAAAGTGAATCATTTAGCACTGAATACAAGACAGTCTGATCAGAATGAAGCCAATTCCCAGCAACGAGAAGGGCACAGGCAGCCATACCTTATCGAAGGCCCACGTATGAATATTAGTCCACTGGTTGAGTTGCTGTGGGGCCCACAGGAACACCGCTGTTTCACAGGCACAGGTGATACATAAAGTTCTGGCCTCTTTCACTACCCAGAATACTGTGCACAAGTCAATAACGCAAGAAGTGGATGGAGTCTATAAATACAAGCGATAAAACCATTTATTGTCCTCAAATATTAATACATCAATGAGCCATTGCTATTACAGAACAAGTCTGCCTCACAACAGGAACCAGGGCCGCACTATAGGACCAATTTTATTAACGGAGAGCCTCTCCCACAAGCAATGCATATTGTGAAATCACTCGGCTCCCCGCTGATAGCATGCATTCATAAAACCGGCCCCTATACCTGCACCGGACTCTTGATTAGAATGGGTATAAATTTGCCCTTTTGTAGGAGACCCATCCGAAAAAGACCCATTTATTCCTACTCTGTTTCCTGTCTGTTAACCAATTTCCAATCCATGCCAGTATATTATCACCAATCCCATGTGCTTTAATTTTGCACACTAACCTCTTATGTGGGACTTTATCAAAGGCCTTCTGAAAATCCAAATAAACACATCTACTGGTTCTCCCTTATCTATTCTACCAGTTGCATCCTCAAAACACTCCAGTAGGTTTGTCAAACATGATTTCCCTTTCATAAATCCACACTGACTTTGTCTAATCCCACTGATATTTTCTAAGTGTCCTGTTATCGCATCCTTTATAATGGACTCCAGCATTTTCCCTACTACTGATGTTAGGCTAACCAATCTGTAGTTTCCTGTTTTCTCTCTCTCTCTCCTTTTTTAACCTAGTGGGGTTACAATTTTCCCCCTACTCTTGTGATGGCTCCGACTCCTGCAGTAGGTTTTCCACATGAAACTACAGTACCTGCTGCTCCCCATGGTCATTTCCTATTTGTGAGCCTAAACAGTAAAATGACCATTTAAGCACATGACAGCCAAGCCTAAGCATGTCTCAATGCAGTCAGCATTTTCAGTAGCCAGGTCTAGGCAAGCAGCTCTAATATTGTTTCTGCTAATCAGCTGATTACTTTCATTGCATTAAAATTCTTATTAAGTGGAGATGAAGGAAACCTACAATTGGTTAGTAAACAGGGCAAAAGAGCAGGCATGGTACAAGAGAATTCCTACGTGTCAAGTCACTCTTGTACATCTGCTCCTCAAACGAATGAATAAGATACGGTTGGGGGAGTGGGGGGGTTCAAAAGCAGAAGGAAAACTAATTTCCGGAGATTTGGGTCAACCATACCAAGTTCCCAGCACCATTCCCAGGGTTAAGTTCAGAGCTGGACATTATACTGAACCAGTTTAAAATCAGGTTTCTATCACTGGTATCAGTCCCTGTGCAGAGTAAACGCTGCCTTTTTAATTCTGGTATTGGTCAGTATTTACTAACCTGTATCTTGGAGATCAGCTGCAATGTCTGCCTCTTCAGTTTTTGCTCTAACTGGCTAGCAGGAAGAGCAGGAGTCAGGGTATCCTTCTCCTACAAAAAAAAGTTAGTTAAAAGACTTTGAAACCAAAATAAGTTACGCACAACCTGTTCAAGAGTGTAGAACTGCTGGATTCTAGGCATGTGCACAAAGCCAGTGCTCTCCCCCATCTGTTTCAAAATGAACCAAAGGTAAAAACTGCCAAGTTGCTACATAAACACACATACTGCACACACATAAGCTTAATTAATGCTGTCTCCTACCTAATGCATTCAGGGTAAAATTGAAAACGGGGAAGGGAGGGAAGTGAACATTAGAGGTGGTAGATTTAACACAAATAATAATTGCATTTCTTCTGTTTAGGATAGTTCGAGAAAGAAACTGTTTTACTCTGAAACAGGGACAGATCAGAGCAGTACAATAAGAAATGTCCTCTTTTCAGTTCTGCATCCCTGAATCACACATCTTTCACAGAGGGGATGCAAGTTACAGCAGCCTGGCTCAGTACAGCGGCTCACCAGATAACCTAACCCTTGTGGGATAGTGTTCAGCCTCTATTTTGCACCTCTCCCTCATCAGCATATTCATGATCAGGGACTTGGCGGGCATTACCCTGCACCCCCAACACTCTGTGGAAACAAAACTCACCACCACACTAACCTGCATGTACCAATAAAGATTTTACCTCTTCAATTACAGTGTTCTCTTCGGAAAATTCTACAGCATGAACTTCATTCAGCACCTCTGGCTGACTGAACTTCATCTCACAATCGACGTGGAAATGCTCCTCAGTTCTCTCATCTTTCTTATCTAGAGGTTCTCTTGCAGACAAAACACACAGTGTGTCTTCTTTTACTGCTGGAATGGACCGATTTAACTCAGATGGCTCCACTCCTTCAGCGGATGTCTGCGACCATTTCCCACAGTTCCCATCGTTATTCTGAACATCTTCACACATATGTGACCATGTGCTAGTTTGGGATGAATTCTGGTTTTGACAATTGCTTTGGGAAAGCACCGGAGAATGTCCAATCGGACCAGATGCAGGAGTGAAGCCAAGTGAAGGGAACACAGGGCTACCTGCACCTCGGTCATGCTGGTGAACGCTTCTTTCCTGTGGAGTACAGGAAGGCGTAGATAGCAGTACGCTGGAAGATAGTTTATGGCCAGGTGTAGTTTTTGGCATTTCCTGACCGTAAGGGCAAATGACACCATCTGCCGCTGGTTCTTCTGGTGTCCTGCTCAATTCCTTGCAGTCCGAACTCTCTGGGTGGAAAACATTTGTGTATTAATCGGGTTCATTACAAGGTTCTAGCTTTCAATTTAATTGAGCATTAAAATGACTAACTTGTGTTTAATGGATGCACATCCATACATTTAGATGGATAACATGCAAAAATGGAGATTCTCACTTACACGGATGAAAGGTTTCACCACAGCAGATAAACCTGTCCCTGATCTGATGTTCACCCATCAGTGGGGAGTTTAAAAAATATCACAACTAAAACCCACTGTCACTGAATAAGCAGATTGGCACACGATCACACACATTGTTTATAGAGGAAACAATACCTTCATATTTAAATTTGTTCTATTACAAAATCAAAGCAGCATATCATTCAGTAAAATAGCAGACTCAGAAAGATAGAAAATAGGAGCAGGAGTAGGCCTTATGGCCATTCAATATGATCATGGCTGATCTTCTATCTCAATACCATATTCCCGCTCTCTCCCCATACTCCTTGATCCCTTTTGTGTCTAGAAATCTATCTTAAATATATTCAATGACTTGGCCTCCACAGCCTTCTGTGGTAAAGAATTCCACAGGTTCACCACCCACTGAGTGAAGAAATTTCTCCTCATCTCTGTCCTAAATGTCCTACCCCGTATCCTGAGACTGTGACCCCCTCGTTCTGGACCCCCAGCCAGGGGAAACATTCTCCCTGCATCCAGCCCTGCCAGAATTTTATATGTTTCAATGAGATCCCCTCTCAGTCTTCTGAACTCGAGTGAATACAGGCCTAGTCGACCCAATCTCTCCTCATACGACTGTCCTGCCATCCCAGGAATCAGTCTGGTGAACCTTCGCTGCACTCCCTCTTAGGTAAGGAGACCAAAACTGCACACAATACTCCAGGTGTGGTCTCACCAAGGCCCTGTATAACTCCAGTAAGACATCCTTACTCCTCTTGCAATGAAGGCCAACATACCATTTGCCTTCCTAACTGCTTCCTGCACCTGCATGGTGTACAAGGGCACCCAGGTCCCTTTGTACATCAACATTTCCCAATCTATCACCATTTAAATAATACTCTGCCTAGTCTGTTTTTCCTTCCAAAGTGGATAACTTCACATTTATCCACATTATACTGCATCTGCCATGTATTTGCCCACTCACTCAACTTGTCTAAATCGCCTTGAAGCCTCTTTGCATCCTCCTCACAACTCATGATCCCATCTAGTTTTGTGTCGTCAGCAAACTTGGAAATATTACATTTGGTTCCCTCATCCAAATCATTGATATATATTGTGAATAGCTGGGGCCCAAGCACTGATCCCTGCGGTACCCCACTAGTCACCGCCTACCATCCCGAAAAAGACCTATTTATTTCTACTCTCTGTTTCCTGTCTGTTAACCAATTTGCAATCCATGCCAGTATATTACCACCAATCCCATGTGCTTTAATTTTGCACACTAACCTCTTATGTGGAACTTTAACAAAGGCCTTCTGAAAATCCAAATAAACCACATCCATTGGTTCTCCTTATCTATTTTACCAGTTACATCCTCAAAAAACTCCAGTAGGTTTGTCAAACACAATTTCCCTTTTATAAATCCATGTTGACTTTGTCTAATCCCGTTGATATTTTCTAAGTGTCATGTTATCACATCCTTTATAATAGATTCTAGCATTTTCCCTACTACTGATGTTAGGCTAACCGGTCTGTAGTTCCCTGTTTTCTCTATCCCTCCTTCTTTAAATAGTGGGGTTACATTTGCCACCCTCCAATCTGCAGGAACTGTTCCATAATCTATAGAATTTTGGAAACAGGAGGCCATTCAGCCCTTCAAGCCTGTTTCGCCATTCAATTAGATCATGGCTGATTTGTATCTTAACTCCATTTACTTGTCTTGGTTCCATATTCCTTAATACCCTTGCCGTAAAAATATCTACCAATTTCAGTTTTGAAATTTTCAATTGACCCCTGGCCTCAACAGTTTTTTTGGGGGAAGAGTGTTCCAAATTTCCACTCCCCTTTGTGTGAAGAAGTGCTTCCTGACATCACCCCTGAATGGCCTGGCTCTAATTTTAAGGTTATACCCCCCTTTTTCCAACTCTCCCACCAGAGGAAATAGTTTCTCTATCTACCCTTTCAAATCCTTTAATCATCTTAAAACACCTAATTATATCACCCCTTAATCTTCCATACTCGAGGGAATACAAGCCTGGTCTATACAACCTGTCCTCATAATTTAACCTTTTTAGCCCCGGTATCACTCTGGAGAATCTGCACTGCCAATCCCTCCAAGGCCAATATATCTTTCCTGAGGTGGGGTGCCCAGAACTGAGCGCAGTACTCCAGATGTGGTTGAACCAGACAAAATGTAAACTTCAAATTTACTGTCTCAAGTGCTGAAGACTGTTGGGAGTCCAACTTTAAGGAGTCTCACTTAGTCTGCCACTAACAGAGGTGCTACCCAACTTACTGGGGAGCTGCAGCTCAGCCTGCATACTCAACACAGAATAGCTTTACGACTATTACAGGTCGTACATGCATATATCTATATTTAATGCGCACAAAGAATAAAGAACTCGTACGGCGTGGGTACAGTTTATACATATCTGGCCCGATTAAGCACTCCCAACAGCATGAAGATGAACCTACACTATGATGTATGTTTGTCCTACCTCTGCCTAACTACGTGAGTTCAGAAGGATTCCTAACTTGGCAAACAGAGAAAAAGGGAAATATTAGGCCTTTAAAAAAAAATAACCAATGTATTTTGATTAGAACATTAAGCCCTCCTGCTTTAGGAATAGTCAAGCCGTCTTACTTTGTGGGGTGGTTGCCTCGATGTTTTCTGTAGCTTGTTTACTGACCAGGTCGTCCTGTAAATGTGGATTTTCACAGTGCCCTGAATCCCAATTGTCAGTCTCCACCTGAGTTTCCACAGTACAGTCAACCCGATCATGCTGGGAAGGAAGAAGTGATTTCCTCAACACCTCGGATCTCAGCTTCTCTTTAAGTCGACCGTACTCCTCATCAGGCAGGTCAAAATCCTGGACCTCCAGGCTGTGAAACAGCCTTTTGACAACAGGCTTTTTAACAGGGAGTGTTGGTTCTGAGCACGTCAGTGTCTCATCTTCAAGTTGCGTGGTAAGCTTCCTGGAGCCAGCACGTGTTCTACGATAGCCATTACCTATTGGGAAAACACAAATCCCAATACATCAGCAACCTCAAAAGTTTATCCATAATGGGCCTTCCACATTCACAGGAGAAGTTAGGCAAACCATTAATAGGTCAAAGTAAATCTACAAGTCAGAGGTAAGCACTACATCCCAAGTTTTCATTTACAGGGCAGCTGCATGGAGCATCTGCCCGTCTACAGTGCAGACTGAATGAGGGCAACATGATCCCTTTACAATAGGATTAGTCCACGGGACTGGGATCAATGCTCATTCTGAGATCTATTATAGAACAGTGGATAGCTCCAGTCTCCAATCATTTAGATGTCCCTCCCTTATCTTTAAAAACCGTAAACCATTTCTTTTCATAATTGTAACCCTTCATAAAATTGTGAATCTGCACTGCACCTTTTCATTGCTTTTAAATCCTTCCTAAAATAGAGTTCCCAAAATAGTACAAAATACTCCAACTGCAGCCTGTCTTGTACATTTAACTCTACTTGCTTACTTTTGTATTCTTTACCTCTAGATATAAAACCAAGACTTTTTTACAACCTTATCTACTTGTGCTACCACCTGTGTATCTGCACACCAACGTTCCTCTGCTCCCTGCATTGAACAGCATGTCACTTATTTGCCCATCCTGTTAAGCTATCTATGCCCTCCTGCAGTTTTCCACAATTTTCCATATCCCCCAATTTAGTATCATCAGCAAATATTGATTTTGTTCCCTCAATTCCTGACCAGATCATTTATGTACACAGTAAATAAGAGCAGCTTCAACACAGGACACCGCTCCTCAAACCATTCCATTCCAACAAACTTCCTTTTACCTTTACCCCTTCTCCCTTTCTTTCTGCTCTCCAATCATCTCTCTATGTGGCCACTTCCTCTTAATTCTATTTGCTATTAACTTTGCCACAAGTCTACTTACTTATGTGATACCTTAGCATGATGGTAGAAATAAAACAGAGAGATGAGATACCTTAAATAATCCACTCACTACATTGACTGTGCATTCATTTGACCTTTAGGCTCCTGATGAGGTTCTGCATGAACTGTTGGATTGCTACACACATTCCAAAAAATATTTTATTTATATATTCGTATTTTGCACATCTGCAGTTTTTTTCTCGAATGACTCATTCAATTAACCCTTTGTGATACAGTGGTTAAAGATCAGCGTTTCTGATTTTTATTTTAAAAACAGTTTTATTGCAGTAGCATTTTACTGAAGATAGAAGCAAAAAAAAAAAATCAACCTTTAAGGGTCAAGTAGTACACAGACACTCAACTTGGGGACTAATTAGATGGCAATAATACACGTTTAACCCCTTAAACACCACCATGATGCTGCTCGTTGCCCAATGGTAGATCATTGCATACTCTCTGGTCTTACTTACCAGCTGCCACCCCCATCTCCATTACATTTCCCTACATTACAACGGTGACTACACTTCAAAAAGTACTTCCATTGGCTGTGAAGCATTTTGGGACCTCCTGAGGTTGTGAAAGGCACTATATAAATGCATGTTCTTTCTTTCCTTCTCCTAAATAAACATGCTTTACCCACTCTTAACTGTAATGTCAGCACTTAGAATGAATCAATCCTGAGACCTGCCATCAAAGCTAGTAAAATTCAACAGTACACAAGTTCACTCAGTACTCACCTTTCGGAAGCCTCACCCTCCTTCTGGGCTGCGAGACTTGTGACTGAGTTTCCTCTCTGTCTGAGTCAATCCTCCACTCAAACGATTGCCGTGTACCACTCAAACTCTTCTTCAACGAGATACCAACAGAGGGATCTTGCTGAGTCTCTGGGACCATTTCCTGACTGTCAGTATCACTGTTTAAGCCCGAGTGATGCTCTGGCACACTCAATTCCCCTTGTGCTGTTAGCAGATCACTCGGGACTTCTTTGAAAGGCCTTACATCATTGGTCTGGCTTTTGATAGAGTTTTGTAGTGGTTCCATAATGTGTTTGGGTTTATTCTGAGACAGCTTGGAACTCTTGATATTAAAGTTGGTAATGTTTGAAAAGTCATAACCTTCACTCAAGTTTTTTACAGTATTTCCATGCAGTCCTTTAGTGTTGGGCACTGGCCGACAAATGTTACTTTCATTCCTGCCCTCTTTCTCACTCTGAACATCGGAAGTCACAGCATGCTGATCATCATCAGGAAGTCTGTGATCCGTTAAAGTCCACTCTGCAAGCTCCTGATCTTTAAATAATTCAGCATCAGCGAGCTTGGATTTTATAGATTCTCCACTGCCTCTTTTTCTCTCTTTCCCTCTGTTTGACTTAATACGCTGAGACTCAACACCAATATTGCAGGGGTCCTGAGAGTCAGGCTGTGTGGAAGCTTCATTGGACCCACCGACACATTCCTCCTGGCTGTTAAAAAGTAATAACGTGTCACTGATCTCTCCCTCAGCCTTGGAGGAGCCTTTTACAGGACTGTTTTGGTTACGAATGGACTTCCTAAACCTTCCTCTGCCACCATTTCTGGACTTTCCCAAGTGGCTGTAAATCACTGCGTCCAGGTCCACCCGTCGCTGACAGCTGGTCATGCGTCGAGTTGTCCGCACGTAGTACTCGACAGGGAAGAGAAGTCCCTCAACAAGGGTACAAGAGTTCAGTGGGCTATCTGCTGGAGCTTCACATAAAGCAGTGCTGTTCTGCAGCCGACCTGGTTCGAACGCTACCACCTCACTTCTAAGGTTGCTCTCGGGGGCTCCAACGAGGACACTAGAGCAGTTTGGCTTTGCTTGCTGAAGACAGGTATCTTCAGTCAGTACCTCTGGGTCCCTCAAAATGGAAGCTTCATTTTCACACACAGGCACTCCTGTAGACTTGTCCCCAAGACTGCAGCAAACAGGATCAGTCACAGTTCTGCCCACGGGCACAGTCATGCAATCACCTTCCACTTCCTGGGCTCTGGTCTTTAAAGGCGCAGTGTCTTCTTCATCTTGAAGGGAACCATGGAATAATTTGTGGCATACATTCTCCTTTGCATCTCTACTGAGTGATTCAGACCCGTCGCTGTCCCTGTTAAAGACAGGAGATCCTGCATTCTCCTCATTACCAGCTGGATCCAGTTCTTCTATTTTTCTAACACAGGGCTCTCCATCACCAGCCACCAATTCACCCACCTCACTGGCTGCTTCACACACCTCCCTTCTCTGTCCTTCAGACGACCTCTTTTTCCTCAGTTTCAGGCGGCTCTGAACTCCACTGTCTATCTTTTTGATGGGGCCCTTTTCCGCAAATGGGGAAGCGGCAGTTTCTGCTGAAGGGCCGTCAACACTTTCACACGTGCTCGTCAAAGCCACGTTTGAGCAGCCGATGATGTCTATGACTTCTGGCTCAAGGTTAAAGGTCACCACTGGGACTTGGCTTCTGCGACACGAAGAGCTTGACTGATGTGTATCCAAAACTGGTGAGCCCTCGCCTTCTTAAAAAGGAGATTTAAGAAACACACATTGGACCCTGATTTTTTTTCCTCAGGGGGTGGGGAGGGAGGGAGGAGGAGGCGAAAGGCGGCGGGGGGAGGGAGGGAGGAGGAGGCGAAAGGCGGCGGGGGGAGGGAGGGAGGAGGAGGCGAAAAGCGGCGGGGGGAGGGAGGGAGGAGGGAGGGAGGGAGGGGAGGGAGGAGAAAGAGGAAGCGAAAGGCGGTGGGGGGGGAGGGAGGAGGAGGAGAAGGAGGAAGCGAAAGGCGGCGCGGAGGGGGGGGGGGGGAGGGAGGGAGGAGACGGCGAAAGGGAGGGAGGGAGGAGGGGGGGGGGGGGGAGGGAGGGAGGAGAGACGGCGAAAGGGAGGGAGGGAGGAGGAGAGGTGGGGGTGGGTGGGAGGGGAAGAAAGGCCGAGGGAGGAAGGGGGGGGGGGGGGGGGGAGAATGGCCGAGGGAGGAAGGGGGGGGGGGGGAGAATGGCCGAGGGAGGAGGGGGGGGGGGGGGGGGGGGAATGGCCGAGGGAGGAAGGGGGGGGGGGGAAAAGAATGGCCGAGGGAGGCAGGGGGGGGAGAATGGCCGAGGGAGGAAGGGGGGGGAGAATGGCCGGGGGAGGAAGGGGGGGGGGGAGAATGGCCGGGGGAGGAAGGGGGGGAGAAAGGCCGGGGGAGGAGGTGGGGGAAGAAAGGCCGGGGAGGAGGTGGGGGGGGGGGGGGGGGGGGAAGAAAGGCCGGGGGAGGAGGTGGGGGGAAGAAAGGCCGGGGAGGGAGGTGGGGGGGAGGAAAGGCCGGGGGAGGAGGTGGGCGGGGGGAAGAAAGGCCGGGGGAGGAGGGGGGGGGGGGGGGGGAGAATGGCCGAGGGAGGAAGGGGGGGGGGGGGGGGGAATGGCCGTGGGAGGAAGGGGGGGGGGGAATGGCCGAGGGAGGAAGGCGGGGGGGGGGGGGGGAGAATGGCCGAGGGAGGGGGGGGGGGGGGGGGAGAATGGCCGAGGGAGGGGGGGGGGGGGGGGGAGAGAATGGCCGAAGGAGGAAGGGGGGGGGGGGGGGGGGGGGGGGGGATGGCCGAGGGAGGAAGGGGGGAATGGCCGAGGGAGGAAGGGGAGGGGGGGGGGGGGAATGGCCGAGGGAGGAAGGGGGGGGGGGGGGGGGGGGGAATGGCCGAGGGAGGAAGGGGGGGAGGGGGGGGGGGAATGGCCGAGGGAGGAAAGGGGGGGGGGGGGGGGGAGGAAATGGCCGGGGGAGGAAGGGGGGGGGGGGAATGGCCGAGGGAGGAA